>NW_027362768.1:359086759-360316759 GCF_046119375.1 Phyllobates terribilis
AAGAGACGTGGAGGTTGCAGTAGCTTAAAAAGACGGTTTAAGTGCCCCTTGGAAGAGACGTGGAGGTCTCAGTAGCTTAACAAGACGCTTTTAATGCCCCTTGGAAAAGTGGTGGAGGTCACAGTAGCTTAACAAGACGGTTTTAATGCCCCTTGGAAAAGTGGTGGAGGTCGCAGTAGCTTAGCAAGACAGCTTTAATCCCCTTGGAAAAGTGGTGGAGGTAGCAGTAGCTTAACAAGACGGTTTTAATGCCCCTAGGAAAAGTGGTGGAGCTCACATTAGCTTAACAAGACGGTTTTAATGCCCCTTGGAAAAGTGGTGGAGCTCGCATTAGCTTAACAAGACGATTTTAATGCCCCTTGGAAGAGAAGTGGAGGATAGAGCAGCTTAACAAGACGGTTTAAATGCCCCTTGGAAGAGACATGGAGGTCGCAGCAGCTTAACAAGACGGTTTTAAAGCCCCTTGGAAAAGTGGTGGAGATGGCATTAGCTTAATAAGACGGTTTTAATGCCCCTTGGAAGAGACGTGGAGGTCGCATTAGCTTAACAAGACGGTTTTAATGCCCCTTGGAAAAGTGGTGGAGGTCGCAGTGGAATAAAAAGACAATATCAATTCCCCTGGGAAAAGTGGTGGAGGTCGCAGTAGCTTAACAAGACGTTTTTAATGCTCCTTGGAAAAGTGGTGGAGGTCGCAGTAGCTTAACAAGACAGCTTTAATCCCCTTGGAAAAGTGGTGGAGGTCGCAGTAGCTTAACAAGACGGTTTTAATGCCCCTAGGAAAAGTGGTGGAGCTCACATTAGCTTAACAAGACGGTTTTAATGCCTCTTGGAAAAGTGGTGGAGCTCGCATTAGCTTAACAATACGGTTTTAATGCCCCTTGGAAGAGACGTGGAGGTTGCAGTAGCTTAACAAGACGGTTTAAATGCCCCTTGGAAGAGACGTGGAGGTCTCAGTAGCTTAACAAGACGGTTTTAATGCCCCTGGGAAAAGTGGTGGAGGTCGCATTAGCTTAACAAGACGGTTTTAATGCCTGTTGGAAGAGACGTGGAGGTTGCAGTAGCTTAACAAGACGGTTTAAATGCCCCTTGGAAGAGACGTGCAGGTCGCAGTAGCTTAACCAGACGGTTTTAATGCCCCTTGGAAAAGTGGTGGAGGTCGCATTAGCTTAACAAGACGGTTTTAGTGCCCCTTGGAAAAGTGGTGGAGGTCGCAGTGGAATAAAAAGACAATATCAATGCCCCTGGGAAAAGTGGTGGAGGTCGCAGTAGCTTAACAAGACGATTTAATGCCACTAGGAAAAGTGGTGGAGGTCGCATTAGCTTAACAAGACGGTTTTAATGCCCCTTGGAAGAGTGGTGGAGCTCGCATTAGCTTAACAATACGGTTTTAATGCCCCTTGGAAGAGACGTGGAGGTTGCAGTAGCTTAACAAGACAGTTTAAATGCCCCTTGGAAGAGACGTGGAGGTCTCAGTAGCTTAACAAGACGGTTTTAATGCCCCTGGGAAAAGTGGTGGAGGTCGCATTAGCTTAACAAGACGGTTTTAATGCCCCTTGGAAGAGACGTGGAGGTTGTAGTAGCTTAACAAGATGGTTTAAATGCCCCTTGGAAGAGACGTGCAGGTCGCAGTAGCTTAACAAGACGGTTTTAATGCCCCTTGGAAAAGTGGTGGAGGTCGCATTAGCTTAACAAGACGGTTTTAGTGCCCCTTGGAAAAGTGGTGGAGGTCGCAGTGGAATAAAAAGACAATATCAATGCCCCTGGGAAAAGTGGTGGAGGTCGCAGTAGCTTAACAAGACGATTTAATGCCACTAGGAAAAGTGGTGGAGGTCGCATTAGCTTTACAAGACGGTTTTAATGCCCCTTGGAAAAGTGGTGGAGGTCGCAGTAGCTTAACAAGACAGCTTTAATGCCCCTTGGAAAAGTGGTGGAGGTCGCAGTAGCTTAACAGGACGGTTTTAATGCCCCTAGGAAAAGTGGTGGAGGTCGCATTAGCTTAACAAGATGGTTTTAATGCCCATTGGAAAAGTGGTGGAGGTCGTATTAGCTTAACAAGACGGTTTTAATGCCCCTTATAAGGGACGTGGAGGTTGCAGTAGCTTAGCAAGGCTGTTTAAATGCCCCTTGGAAGAGACGTGGAGGTCGCAGTAGCTTAACAAGACAGTTTTAATGCCCCTTGGAAAAGTGGTGGAGGTAGCATTAGCTTAACAAGATGTTTTTAATGCCCCTCGGAAGAGACGTGGAGGTTTAAGTAGCTTAACAAGTCGGTTTAAATGCCCCTTGGAAGAGATGTGGAGGTTTAAGTAGCTTAACAAGACTGTTTAATGCCCCTTACAAGAGCCATGCAGTACAGCATAGTAAAAACATTATTCCCATTATTGGGGAGTGGGTCTCCCATAGTCTTTGCCTATGCCTTTCAAGCAAAAGCTGCCAAAAATTAGGACGGAGGAACTTGCAATGCTGGCAACACGGACCACGGTCACCCTGGTGGTGTAGTGGTGGTAGAGGCTGAGGATAAGGAGAAGAGCAAAAAAAGCTGAATTGAGGAAGTGTATACCCATGTGTGGGTGTGAAGCGGTGCATGGAAATACACCTCCCGAAATAACACAGTGGATTTGACTTTATGTTACTCTGCTGTCATTTGGTGGTGATGAGAAGTCTGGCCCAATCCAGCCCTTGTTAATTTTGATAAGGGTCAGCTTGTCAGCATTGTCAGTTGACAGGCGAGTGCGCTTATCAGTTATAATTCCCCCAGCGGCACTAAAAACACGCTCCGATAACACGCTAGCGGCAGTGCAGGCCAGGACCTGCAAGGAGTACTAAGCGAGTTCATTCCAAGTGTCCAGCTTGGATACCCAATAATTAAAAGGCACAGAGGAATCATGGAGGATGCTGGTACGGTCGGCAAGGTACTCCCTCACCATCTTTTGAAACTTTCCACTCCTTGTGAGAGTACCCGGCTCCTCAGGACCTGTAAGCTGGGCGGGTCTCAGAAAACTGTCCCAGAACGCTGACAGTGTTCCCCTGCTTCTGCTGGATTGGAGTTGCGTCTCTCTCACCTGTACGCCTTGGTTGGTCAACGAACTGTGACCTCTGCCGCTAGCGTGTTCAGATGGGAATTTTTTTAACAGTTCTGTAGCAAGGGCCTTCTGGTACTGCTCCATTTTTGTAGACCTCTCCACCTCAGGAATAAGAGAGTGAAAGTTCTCCTTGTAGCGGGGGTCTAAAAGTGTCACCAACAAGTAATGACTGTCACCCAACATTTTGACAACGCGAGGGTCACGGTTAAGGCAGAGTAATATAAAGTCAGCCACGCGTGCCAGACTGGTAACGGGCAAGACTTCCGTGTCTTCACCAAGATGATGACTGACCATGCTCTCCTCCTCCTCCCCCCTGTCCTCAGGCCAGCCACGCTGAACCGACTGTATGACAGTTGTACAGGTACTACCATCTACAGCGCATGATACCAGCTCTTGTTCTTCCTCCTCCTCCTCTCCCTCATTGTCCCCCAATGCACGTTGGGATGAGATGAGGCTGGGCTGTGTGTAATCGCCCATTACGGGTTCTTGATCCATCTCATCATACTCTGGCTGCAATGCCTCCTCTTTAATTCTCTGCAGAGAGCGTTGCAAAAGACAGACAAGTGGGATGCTGACGCTAATGATAGCGTCATCGCCAATCACCATCTTGGTGGACTCCTCAAATTTTGTCAGGATGGTACATATGTCAGACATCCAGGTCCACTCCTGAGGTCTTATGTGTGGAGTCTGTCCTGAATATCGACGGCCTTGTTGCAGCTGGTACTCCACAACTGCTCTCTTCTGCTCACAAATCCTTTGCAACATGTGGAGGATAGAGTTCCAGTCGGTGTGCCGGAAGCTGCAAACACTGCTGCAACACAGCAAGGGTGGCAGAAGCTGTAGTCAACTTGCGAAAATTAGCTGACAGGCGCCGTACTTTGACGAGCAGATCTGGCAACTCGGGGTACGATTTAAGAAACCGCTGAACCACGAGGTTAAGCACATAAGCCAGGCATGGTAAGTGTGTGATCTCTCCTTGCCTCAGAGCCGCCACCAGGTTACGGCCATTGTCACACACGACCATGCCTGGATGTAGGTTCAGCGGTCTCAGCCACAGATCTGCCTGCTCTTTCACAGCTGTCCACAACTCACAAGCAGTGTAAGGTTTATCACCTAAGCTTATGAGTTTCAGCACAGCCTGTTGCCACTTGGCTGAGGCAGTACTGCAGTGCTTCCAGCTTGTAACTGATGTGGTGATATCTGAGATGGAGGCTGAACATGAAGAAGAGGAGGAGGATGATGCGCAGGAGCTGTACACTGTGGGGGCAACTCTGACTGAGATAGGGCCCGCAATCCTCGGTGTGGGGAGGATGTGTTCGTCCCAAGGTCCGACTGGGTCCCGGCTTACACTATGTTTACCACAAGCACTTGTCCACGTGTCCGTTGTCAGGTGGACTCTCCCACTAACTGCGTTGTTGAAGGCATGGCAGATGTTTTGGGACACGTGCTTGTGTAGTGCGGGGATGGCACACCGGGCAAAATAGTGTCGGCTGGGGACCAAGTACCGAGGGACGGCCACCGCCATAAGGTTGCGGAAGGATTCCGTCTCCACCAGCCTAAAAGGCAGCATTTCCAACGCAAGCAGTCGTGAAATGTGCGAATTTAGGACTGTGGCCTGTGGGGGCATTGGCTGCGAATTTGCGCTTTCGTTCAAAGCTCTGGGATATGGACAATTGAACGCTGCGGTGGGACGTGGACGTGGACGTTGATGCTGTTTCTTGAGAAACTGCCATAACAAGTGAAGACTGAGAGGAGGGGGCATCTTTGCATGCAGTATGGACAGGGGATTGCCTTGCACGCACAACAGGGGGTTCTATTACACGCACAACAGCGGAAGAAGCAGTGGTGACACCAGCTGACACTGGTCGTGGACCCTGGAGTTCGCCCCACAAAGTTGGGTGCTTTGCTGCCATGTGCCTGATCATGCTGGTGGTGGTCAGGCTGGTAATTTTGTCACCCCTGATGATGCTGGCATGGCAGGTGGTACAAATGGCCTTTTTGGGGTTATCAGCAGAGTCTTTAAAAAAATTCCAGACTCTGGAAGACCTACCGGTTGTACTGGCAATGTCCCTCGTGTTGGTGTTACGGGGAACTGTTGCCCGCCTTCTGTGTGCGGCCACCACACTGCTTCTTCCTGCCTGTTGGGGTAATCTGCCTCCCTCCTCCTGTGTGCTGCTGGCCTCGCTCTGCGTGTCCTCCTGTCACGTTGGGTCAGTTACTAGATCATCCACCACCTCCTCCTCTTCCACTTGCGCACCACGATCCTCCTCCTCACTTTGTGGCAATTGTGTCTCGTCATCATCCACCTCTTGTGACAAATTGCCAGCGTCGACTTCCTCTGGCCGTGGCTATTCAAATATTTGGGCATCGCTACATGGGATCTCCTCTTCCACCACTTCAAGCGGAGCAGGCAAGGGGCACAAATATGGAAATGGACCAGTGAACAACTCTTCACAGTGTCCAAGTGTGGGATCAGTTGCTGTCTGACGACACTCGGCATGGTGGGAGGAAGAAGCATCAGGGTGAGGAGGAGTATGCGGTCGAGACTCACGGCTACTAAAACTTGACCGTGTGGAAGACAGACCGGAGGTGGTGGTGCCCAGGTAACTGGAAGTATTATCTGCTATCCAATTAATAACCTGTTCACACTGATCAGTTCGCAATACTGGTGTTGTAGTGTGCTTCCCTAGTAATACGGTCAAGAAGTGGGAGCGAGAAGATGTGGCTGTTGGGTTGTGGCACATTTTCACCTTGGCCACGGCCCCATCCTCTACACGCACCATCACCAGAACGTCCAGTTCCACGTCCCTTGCCACGCGCCTTACCCATTGTAAATGAAGTAAAATAGCTTACACTCGCACTATCAATGGAAAAAGGGTAATAAAAAGGAGATTAGAACCGTGGAAGAGGAAAACCACAGTTCTATTTCTCTGGCCTACACCAGAATCTTTCAAACAGATATATTTATGTCTGAACAATCAGGGAGACACTATTACTGTTTTTCCTTACGAAAAAAAATACCAAAAACAGGATAATACAGAGATTTGACCCGAGGAACTGCAAAATCACAGTTCTATTTTTCTGGCCTACACCAGACTCTTTTAAACAGATATATTGGTGTCTGAACAGTCAGGGAGCCACTATTACTGTTTTTTTTTATGGCAAAAAATGCAAAAAACAGGATAATACAGAGATTTGACCCGTGGAACTGCAAAACCACAGTTATATTTATGTGGCATATACCAGACTCTTTTAAACAGATATATTGGTGTCTGCACAGTCAGGGAGACACTATTACAGTTTTTTTTTACGGCAAAAAATGCCAAAAACAGGATAATACAGAGATTTGACCCATGGAACTGCAAAACCACAGTTATATTTTTCTGGCCTACACCAGACTCTTTTAAACAGATATATTGTTGTCTGACCAGTCAGGGAGACACTATTACAGTTTTTTTTTACGGCAAAAAATGCCAAAAGCAGAATAATACAGAGATTTGACCCGTGGAACTGCAAAACCACAGTTATAGTTATGTGGCTTACACAAGACTCTTTCAAACAGATATATTTTTGTCTGAACAATCAGGGAGACACTATTAATGTTTTTCTTTATGGAAAAAATACCAAAAGCTAGATAATACAGAGATTTGACCCGTGGAACCACAAAACCACAGTTATATTTTTCTGGCCTACACCAAACTCTTTTAAACAGATATATTGGTGTCTGACCAGTCAGGGAGACACTATTACAGTTTTTTTACGGCAAAAAATGCCAAAAACGGGATAATACAGAGATTTGACCTGTGGAACTGCAAAACCACAGTTCAATTTTTCTGGCCTACAGCAGACTCTTTTAAACAGATATATTGGTGTCTGAACAGTCAGGGAGCCACTATTACTGTTTTTTTTTACGGCAAAAAATGCAAAAATCAGGATAATACAGAGATTTGATCCGTGGAACTGCAAAACCACAGTTATAGTTATGTGGCGTACACCAGACTCTTTTAAACAGATATATTGGTGTCTGACCAGTCAGGGAGATGCTATTGCAGTTTTTTTTTTACGGCAAAAAATGCCAAAAGCAGGATAATACAGAGATTTGACCCGTGGAACTGCAAAACCACAGTTATATTTATGTGGCATATACCAGACTCTTTTAAACAGATATATTGGTGTCTGCACAGTCAGGGAGACACTATTACAGTTTTTTTTTACGGCAAAAAATGCCAAAAACAGGATAATACAGAGATTTGACCCATGAAACTGCAAAACCACAGTTATATTTTTCTGGCCTACACCAGACTCTTTTAAACAGATATATTGGTGTTTGACCAGTCAGGGAGCCACTATTACAGTTTTTTTTTACGGCAAAAAATGCAAAAATCAGGATAATACAGAGATTTGACCCGTGGAACTGCAAAACCACAGTTATAGTTATGTGGCGTACACCAGACTCTTTTAAACAGATATATTGGTGTCTGACCAGTCAGGGAGACACTATTACAGTTTTTTTTTACGGCAAAAATGCCAAAAGCAGGATAATACAGAGATTTGACCCGTGGAACTGCAAAACCACAGTTATAGTTATGTGGCATACACCAGACTCTTTTAAACAGATATATTGGTGTCTGCCCAGTCAGGGAGACATTATTACAGTTTTTTTTTACGGCAAAAAATGCCAAAACAGGATAATACAGAGATTTGACCCGTGGAACTGCAAAGCCGCAGTTCTATTTTTCTGGCCTACACCAGACTCTTTTAAACAGATATATTGGTGTCTGAACAAAAAATTTTTTTTTTTTTGGGGGGGGGGGGGGGAACCAAAAGGTTAATAAGACGTGTATTTGGACAGTCTGACTGAGGAAAAAAAAATACAGGATTTAGATGAAAAAAAAAAAATTTTCCTGGCCCCTGAGACCGGGGGGATAAGTCTAGCAATTTGACCAACAGGAGCACACAGGACTGTAATGCAGCGTTTGCTGGTATAACCACTGCATCTCCTATACAGCCTGCCTGCCTGCCTGATATACCTGGGATGGATATTAGTCCTGAGAAGGACTGCTTGTTTGATTTGGCAGGCTTTAGAGACCCTACATTACCTATTTCGCACTATATATCTCTCCCTAACTCAGCAGCGCTGACCCTACACTGTCTGATCCGGAGCGTCTGTGTCCAAGATGGTGGCGCCCGGTTTTAAATACTCAAGGTGACGCTGTGTGGCCAGCCAATCACTGTAATGCCCACAACCAACATGGCTGCGGCATTACAGTGACTGGCTGGCAATCCCTGCATGTTCAATGGCTCTGTAAAGAGCGCCAAACGTGCAGGGCGGAGACCCGAGCTCCCGCCTGAGTAACCCGGAAATGCTCGGTGCTCGCCGAACATCCCGAGTAGTGAGATGCTCGGGCGAGTACCGAGCAGTGTCGCTCAACACTAGTGTCAACGTTTTCTGGAAGCGCAGTAAATTTTGGAACAGGTATGTCTTCACTATGGGCAAGTGGTCGAATAGCTGAAGGGATACTCAGGTATTGCAAATATTGCTTGTTTTTCTTATTGAAACCTTTTACATCGACAAGGCAGAAATAGCAGTCTTCTAAATGATTGCTTGGTTCTCTCCAAACTGAAGTTTAGCATTCTTTCCTTGAGACCATGATCTCAAGCTCTCAATACAGGTTTTGCACACTTTGTGAGGAGCCCAATGCTTGTCTTGGTCTCCAAGTTTTACTTTGAAGTACGCAAAATACACCCTCTTAACAAAGTCAGTAATGTTGCGCCTCTGAGTCTTCACAGTAAAGTTTCCACAGATGTAACAAAAAATATTTGGATCATTTGAGCACTGTCTTCTGCGAGATGTAGAGGCCATTGTTAGATCAGCAAAACATCCTGCAGAGAAATACAAGATAAAAGTTGTTAGCTACCTGAGTTGTTCATTGAATTTCTGTCCCCCCCCCCCCCACACACACACACCTTGGATATTGATTCACAAACAAAAAACAGAAAACCAGCAGGATAAAAACAATAAATATAAAAATTCATTGAAAATTTCAATAAATAAAACAGTACCTGCACACGACTGTTGTGTACGTTGAAAACTGTTTTTCTACTTTCTTATCATAACAAATGGGAATTATTCATGTTCAAAGAAAACAAAGATATTCTCGCATTTATTGGGAGACTAAATGAAAACTAAATTTACCTTAGTGAAAAGTATAAACCGGCACTTTTCAAACACAACTTATATTTTTCATGGAATTCATGAAAATGGGCTATATACCTATAGCGCAAAAACGTGATGTGATAGAGAAATTATAAGATCAGATTTGAATTCAGCGCCCTCAAATTAGTCTAAAACTGTTCTTAAAGTCCATGCCAGAATTTTTTTTTTTTTGTAGACCAGTGTTATCTATCTATTATCTAACTATTATCTATCTATTATCTATCTATCTATTATCTATCTATCTATTATCTATCTATTATCTAACTATTATCTATCTATCTATTATCTATCTATTATCTATCTATTCTTCTATCTATTATCTATCTATTATCTAACTATTATCTATCTATCTATCTATCTATCTATCTCTCTATCTATCTATTATCTATTATCTATCTATCATCTATCTATCTATCTATCCCTCTATCTATCTATTATCTATTATCTATCTATCTATCATCTATCTATCTATTATCTATCTATTATCTATCTATCTATTATCTATCTGTCTATTATCTATCTATCTATCTATCTATCATCTATCTATTTATCTATCTATTACCTGTCTATCTATCTGTCTATCTATCTATTATCTATCTATTTATTATCTATCTATCATCTATCTATTATCTATCTATCTATCTATCTATCCCTCTATCTATCTATATATCATCTATCTATTATCTATCTATCTATCTATCTGTCTATTTATCTATCTATTATCTGTCTATCTATCTATCTATTATCTATCTATCTATCTATTATCTATCTATCTATCTATCTATCTATTATCTATCTATCATCTATCTATCTATTATCTATCTATTATCTATCTATCTATTATCTATCTATCTATCTATTATCTATCTATCTATCTATCTATCTATCCCTCTATCTATCTATCTATCTATCTATTATCTATCTATCATCTATCTATCTATTATCTATCTATTATCTATCTATCTATTATCTATCTATCTATCTGTCTAGCATCTATTATCTATCTATCTATCTATCCCTCTATCTATCTATTATCTATTATCTGTCTATCATCTATCTATCTATTATCTATCTATTATCTATCTATTATCTATCTGTCTATCATCTATTATCTATCTATCTGTCTATTATCTATCTATCTATCTATTATCTATCTATCTTTATATCTATTATCTATCTATTATCTATTATCTATCTATCTATCATCTATCTATTTATCTATCTATTATCTATCTATCTATCCTTCTATCTATTATCTATCATCTATCTATTATCTATCAATCTATCTATCTATCTATCTATCATCTATCTATTTATCTATCTATTATCTATCTATCTATCCTTCTATCTATTATCTATCATCTATCTATTATCTATCTATTACCTGTCTATCTATCTGTCTATCTATCTATTATCTATCTATCTATTATCTATCTATCATCTATCTATTATCTATCTATCTGTCTATTTATCTATCTATTATCTATCTATCTATTATCTATCTATCTATCTATCTATCCCTCTGTCTATCTATCTATCTATTATCTATCTATTATCTATCTATCATCTATCTATCTATTATCTATCTATCTATTATCTATATATCTATCTGTCTATCATATATTATCTATCTATTTATCTATCTATTATCTGTCTATCTATCTATTATCTATCTATCTATCATTTATCTATCTATTATCTATCTATCTATCTATCCTTCTATCTATTATCTATCTATCTATCATCTATCTATTTATCTATCTATTATCTATCTATCTATCCTTCTATCTATTATCTATTATCTATTATCTATCTATCTATTATCTATCTATTTATCTATCTATTATCTATCTATCTATCCTTCTATCTATTATCTATCATCTATCTATTATCTATCAATCTATCTATATATCTATTATCTATCTATCTAACTATCTATTATCTATCTATTATCTATCTATCTATCTATCTATTATCTATCTATCTATCTATCCCTCTATCTATCTATCTATCTATCTATCTATCTATCTATCTATCTATCTATTATCTATCTGAATCACTGCACGATGGACCAATGCTGAGATTATTAAAAGTTCCTCTGTGTTATCAGGCATGTGGAAGCTTACATTCTCCGAGGTGACATTACCGGTTTTCTTAGTATTAATTGCATAGTCAGTTACTAGTCCGACAGACCCCCCTGCCCTAACTTTGATGTAATAGACCTTTTTGACAATTGTTTTAGAGAAATTTTGGAGTTGCATCTTGCTTAGTTGTCATATGCACATATGGGAAGTTTACAATTTTTCCCACTTTCCTGCTAGTCCCTTAATGCGGAGGTCCAGGACTTTAACATTGATGGCCTATCCTCACCTGTTTCCGGTGTTGTCGGCAACCTGATTTGCTTCGTTAGAGAGCTGCACAGCACAGCTTCATCGACTGTATAGTGGCCGCGAGTGGGTACTGCACATCCATCCCTTATTGATTTGAATAGGAGGTGGATGTGCAATACCTGGCTGCGGCCACTATACAGTTGATGGAGCTGTGCAGCTCCATAATGGAGCATTGGTAACAGCTGATCGGTGGGAGGTGCCGGGTGTCGCACCACCACCAATCAGACGTTGATGAACTTTCCTAAGGATAGAACATCAATGTAAGTCCTGGACAACCCCTATAAACACTCAACATCTACATTCCTAGAACACTGGCAGCTCTCAAATGCTGTATTAGTCTACAAGCCTTGATAATGGGGTGTGTAGCATTTGTTAAATTCAATAATTATGTAGTGCACTAGGAGTTACTGAACATTAGGGTTGGTGTAAAAAAAATGACATGAACTATAAATGAAAAAAAAAAACGAAATAAAAACTTATAATACTTAAATTATTAAAGAGTTGTCTCATTTAGATAAATGGATGAATTTACAAAGACCTTGTAAAAATATACAATGTTGCAACTAAAAATTTCATTTTGTTTTTATTTTTATAGTTTATTGCTCATTGCGTAGATTACTGACCACTTCTGCAGTCTATCAGTGGTGGCCGGACTCCAAGGCAAAGAGTGCAGTGCTTACAAGTTCTTTGGTATAGAGCTTGTATGCGCTGCTCTGAAGCTTTCTTGATTGCTGGATCCCGACAGCTTCAGCCACTCTGCACTCCTCCAATCAGCACAGTTTTACTGCTGATTCATACTGTCAATCATCAGGAATTCTCCACCCCCGACTAGCAGGAAATTAGGAGACAGGGGAGCTGTGCTCTCTTATAGAAAGAACATGGGATAAATCCTTTAGATGAGTTATCCAGGATTAAATATTTCTTTTACCATGAGCCAAAAAACGAACAGGCAGATAGTTGTTATCTAGTTAGCAACTACCTGCCCGGCTCAGTGCAGTCACCGATTGCTCTCATCTGTGAGTCTGCTGATCCATGGCAACAGAGCAGCTCGTCTTCTTCCGGGCTGTTCTGTCGATGTGACTGCTGACATCATGCTGATTGACGGCTGGCTCCCTGCAGTTATGCTGTGGGGATCCGGCTGTCAATCATCATGACATTGGCATTCACGCCCTGTCAACAGAGCAGAGCGGAAGAGAAATCGTTGCTCTGTCAGTCATCATGACATCGGCAGTCACACCCTGTCAACAGAGCAGAGCGGAAGAGAAGTCGTTGCTCTGTCAGTCATCATGACATCGGCAGTCACACCCCGTCAACAGATCAGAGCGGAAGAGAAGTCGTTGCTCTGTCAGTCATTATGACATCGGCAGTCACACCCCGTCAACAGAGCAGAGCAGAAGAGAAGTCGTTGCTCTATCAATCATCATGCCATTTGCAGTCACGTCCCGTCAACAAAGCAGAGCAGAAGAGAAGTCGTTGCTCTGTCGATCATTATGATATCTGCAGTCACGCCCCGTCAACAGAGCAGAGCGGAAGAGAAGTCGTTGCTCTGTCAGTCATCATGACATCTGCAGTCATGCCCCGTCAACAGAACAAAGTGGAAGAGAAGTCGTTGCTCTGTCAGTCATCATGACATCTGCAGTCACGCCCCGTCAACAGAGCAGAGCGGAAGAGAAGTCGTTGCTGTCAGTCATCATGACATCTGCAGCCATGCCCCGTCAACAGAACAAAGTGGAAGAGAAGTCATTGCTCTGTCAGTCATCATGACATCTGCAGTCACGCCCCATCAACAGAGCAGAGCAGAAGAGAAGTCGTTGCTCTGTCAATCATCATGCCATTTGCAGTCACGCCCCGTCAACAGAGCAAAGTGGAAGAGAAGCCATTGCTCTCTTGACTTGATATCAGTTAAAGCAGCAAAATCATTGGCAGGAGTGGTCTGTGGCCACTCTGCACCGACAGAAATTGGGGGTGGGTCGAACAGGCAGGTAATTGGGATCTACAGTACCTGCCTGTTAGTTCTTAGGCTCATAGTAAAAAAAAATTAATATAGCCCTGGATAATAATCCCTTTAACAGCATATGTGGACTTATTACATTGGTAAGATAAATAAAAATTGCTCACATTTCTTCCATAGACACCCAGCTGGATCTCCTCATAGATTACCTTTCAAAGATCACAAATTTATGTAACTCCGATGATGGATTTCCTGAAGAGTTGAGAAGACACCTGCGGAGAGCCTTCAACATTGTTCAGGGGATGAAAAAGTGTCCAAAAGAAGATGAACCAGAAGAAATTTACAGGTGACATGCCATCACTGCCCTCTTTGATATCAATGTATGAACATTATGTTTAAATGGCCAGACTGTTTTTGATTCTCATTAGGGACTCCAGACGTATTTGTTCTAGCATTCTAAATGGCCGCCATACACATTGGATACTGTAACAACTGGATGAACCTGCTGATTTTGGCAGTTCTAATGTCTGGCCGGACTGACCTCCTATCACATGTGTATGGTGGCCTCTTGACTCTACCCCAAAAGATGATATTGTGGAAGAGTTGAAATTTTAACACCAAATCCTTTCATTTTCAGAGTAGAAAAGCCTCTACAGTAGGAATCTGGCAGCGGCTTTCTCATCATTCCCCATTGAAAACACGCACTAGTCTCAGGAGAGAGGTCTCCCAAATGAATGTTCAGCCAACAGTTATCTTGTGTTTGTCCAGTTTAAAGGGAACCTGTCATTTCAAGCATCATTCTAAACTGTCCCCAGTGCGTTGTTAGTGATGCAATGTGCATCACTAACACGTTATTTTAATTAAAAACGGTGCTGTAATGATGTATAAAAAGCACTTTTTATACATATATTGTACCTGCTCGTTTAATCATAGGAGTGCGATTCATTTTCTGTTCAGTCACGACCCTTGCAGCCCACTCAATCTGATTGACTTCCCTCCCGTATATAAGTTGGGAGCTTATATACAGGCTGATGAACTGTGCTAACAGACCGGTTGCTTATAAAGATGGAGGTTTTTAGTTCAAATTGGGGAAACTTGGCAACAGGTTCCCTTTAAGGCAATCCTATGCATAATATGGGAAGGGTAGTTGGGGTAAGGGGGCAGGTTTTGGTTCCCTAAACCTAATAACACATTATTTTTTCTTCACTTTAGAAGCAGATCATTCGTCAAAGGCTTGGAAACCTCAGGTAGGTGAACCAAATAGGTCAGTGGCTAAGACATATTTAGAAAGTCTATTCCTCCTGTCCTGAGCGTAGTATATCTGTCCCACATCAAAGGGCCGACAGCATGGAAATGTCACTATGGAGAGCCCACAGAATGAGAGTGTCACTGCAGGGAGCCCACAATATGGGAATGTCACTACAGGAAGCCTGCATACAGGGAATGTCATTACAGGGAGCCCACAGCATGGAAATATCACTATAGGGAGCCCACAGCATGTGAATGTCACTGAAGGGAGCCCACAGCATGTGAATGTCACTGAAGGGAGCCCACAGCATGTGAATGTCACTGAAGGGAGCCCACAGTATGAGAATATCAATACAGGGAGCCCACAGAATGGGAATGTCACTATATGGAGCCCACAGCATAGGAATGTCACTGCGGGCAGCCCATAGTATGGGAAAGTAACTACAGGGAGCCCACGGCATGCGAATGTCACTATAGGGAGCCCACAGCATGAGAATGTCACTATAGGGAGCCCACAGTATGTGAGTGTCACTACAGGGAGCCTGCATACAGGGAATGTCATTACAGGGAGCCCACAGCATGGAAATATCACTATGGGGAGCCCACAGCATGTGAATGGCACTGAAGGGAGCCCACAGCATGTGAATGTCACTGAAGGGAGCCCACAGTATGGGAATATCACTACAGGGAGCCCACAGCATGGGAGTGTCACTATATGGAGCCCACAGCATGGGAATGTCACTGCAGGGAGCCCACAGTATGGGAAAGTAACTACAGGGAGCCCACAGCATGCAAATGTCACTATAGGGAGCCCACAGCATGGAAGTGTCACTATAGGGAGCCCACAGTATGTAAATGTCACTGCAGGGAGCTCAATGTATGGGAATGTCACTATGGGGAGCCTACAGCATGGGAATGTCACTATAGAGGGCCCACAGCATGGGAGTGTCACTACAGGGAGCCCACAGCAGGGGAATGTCACTATAGAGAGCCCACAGCATGGGAATGTCACTATAGGGAGCCCACAGCATGGGAATGTTACTATAGAGAGCCCACAGCATGAGAATGTCACTATAGAGAGCCCACATCATGGGAATGTCACTATAGGGAGCCCACAGCATGTGAATGCCACTGCGGAGAGCCCAATGTATGGGAATGTCACTATGGGACAGGGGAACTCTTCCTACCTTCTCCTGTGCTGTATACAGCCTCCTGGTGCTCCTCTGGCTCCGCCGGGGCTGGGGTGCCGCTGCTGGCATCCGGTGCGGCTCTCCGCCGTGCTGCCAACTTCTCTAGCAGCTCGCTCCTCCATTTGGTGACCGCTGCTTGCTGGGCCAGTTCCACTTGTTGACTCAGCTCCAGGACTTCACTCTGGAGGAACTCCGCGTCCTCCGGGTATAGTTTTCCAGCTTCTCCCTCCAGGGTGAGGGGGGTTGCTTGCCACTTTAGCAGGCCAGAGGCGGAGGCTTGTTCTTGGCGTCCGTCCATGCTGGTTGCCGGGTGCGGTCTGTCTAGACTGGTTAAGACCACAGCCTGTCTCCATTCCTTCTCTCCTCCTCCTCTCCTCTTTCGGGGGCGGTCTCATGGCAATCTGCTGTCGGTCACTCCTTGCGACGTCCTCCCTGACTTGACGGACACATCTATGCGGACAGTCACTGTTGCAAGGGGCAGGGTGTGCTTTTGGCGCCATTCTGGGACCCCGCCCACGATGGGAGGTTCCATATTGTTGTCTTTGATCACGCACATAATGGGTGCCACATTCAGTATCATAGCACAGTTCTTTAGGCACACTTTACCCCCCGATAACGGGTTGGTCACGTATCCTGTTCGTGACGCCAGAAAGTTGATGCGCCCCCGGGGCAGTGGGGTACTCGGCAGCCGGACCTCTGGCTGCTGGCTGGGGATATCACTGGTGCACTGTACAGGTGTCGGCCTCCCACGTCGCGCTGCGTTCACCAGGCAGGGGTTCAGCACTTCCTCAGGCAGCTTAGGCGTACCTGACAGAACCCCACTTTCTTGTGTTCCTAGCTAGACCGTCTTCATGCTGGGTCTTTCTCCCTCCTGCCCTGCGCTTCCCACTCTCAATCCTGCTCGGATGCTCTGAAGTCCCTCCTGTGCGTCGCAGTTCCCGGACCTGCTTGACCTTCATGGGTATTAGAATGCGGCTTCGGCAACTGACTATATAAGCCAGAAGCCTCCGGTTTTCCCATCCGAGACGTAGAGTAACACGGCTGGACCAGGGGCCGGTCACCTTGTTGCGGCCTACGATCCCTCTGTCTTCTGACAGATTGGGGGTGTACGGGTGCCGTCCTGCACTCACCGTACCCCCTGGGATCCCTTCTTTAGATTGGAGCCTACTCCTCTGCTCCCCACCTGGGCCTCTAGGACTGGGCCCTACTTGTGGAGCAGAGCTCCTAAAGAGACTCTGCTCCCTGTCTGTTCTCCACTGACTCCTCAACTGTTCTGCCACCCTAAGATGGCTTCCCTTTTTATATCTCACTCTATAGTGCTCCCTCAAACTGCTTCCTCCACCCACACCCACTACTGGTTCCCCCTACCTCTGGGTTCCCCCCACTCCAGCCAGGGACAGGGCTCAGCAGCTGCACACATGCATGTTGACCCTCCAGCCGGCCTGGAGTAGTGTAGTGTTGGATGCAGGTGTTGGGGTTCCGGGCAGCACTCCCTCCTTACCTCAGAGAAGAAGACACCACACCTCTGGGTGAGGTGCAGTACCTCTGTGGCGACTGAACCCTCAGGGGCACCACAGGAGTGTCACTACAGGATGCCCGCATACAGGGAATGTCACTACAGAGAGCCCACAGCATGGAAATATCACTATAGGGAGCCCACAGCATGTGAATGTCACTACAGGGAGCCCACAGCATGGGAGTGTCACTATAGGGAGCCCACAGCATGGGAATGTCACTATAGGGAGCCCACAGCATGTGAATGTCACTGCGGAGAGCCCAATGTATGGGAATGTCACTATGGGGAGCCCACAGCATGGCAATGTCACTATGGGGAGCCCACAGCATGGATATGTCACTAATATTATAGGGAGCCCACAGAATGGGAGTGTCACTGCAGGGAGCCCACAATATGGGAATGTCACTATGGGGAGCCTACAGAATGGGAATGTCACTATAGGGAGCCCACAGTATGGGAGTGTCACTACAGGAAGCCCACATACAGGGAATGTCACTACAGGGAGCCCACAGCATGGAAATATCACTATAGAGAGCCCACAGCATGGGGATGTCACTATGGAGAGCCCACAGCATAGGAATATCACTATAGGGAGCCCACAGCATGGAAATATCACTATAGAGAGCCCACAGCATGGGAATGTCACTATGGAGAGCTCACAGCATAGGAATGTCACTATAGGGAGCCCACAGCATGGGAATGTCACTATAGGGAGCCCACAGCATGGGGATGTCACTGTGGGGAGCCCACACCATGGTAATGTCACTATGGGGAGCCCACAGCATGAGAATGTCACTATAGAGAGTCAACAGCATGGGAATGTTACTATGGGGGGCCCACAGCATGGGAATGTCACTATAGGGAGCCCACAGCATGAGAATGTCACTATGGGGAGCCCACAGCATGAGAATGTCACTATGGGGAGCCCACAGCATGAGAATGTCACTATGGGGAGCCCACAGCATGAGAATGTCACTATGGGGGGCCCACAGCATGGGGATGTCACTATGGGGAGCCCACAGCATGGGAATGTCACTTTGGGGAGCCCACAGCATGGGGATGTCACTATGGGGAGCCCACAGCATGGGAATGTCACTTTGGGGAGCCCACAGCATGAGAATGTCACTATGGGGAGCCCACAGCATGGGAATGTCACTTTGGGGAGCCCACAGCATGAGAATGTCACTATGGGGGGCCCACAGCATGGGAATGTCACTATGGGGGGCCCACAGCATGGGAATGTCACTATGGGTAGCCCCCAACATGGGGATGTCACTATGGAGAGCCCACAGCATGAGAATGTCACTATGGGGGGCCCACAGCATGGGAATGTCACTATGGGGGGCCCACAGCATGGGAATGTCACTATGGGGAGCCCACAGTATGTGAGTGTCACTATGGGTAGCCCCCAACATGGGGATGTCACTATGGAGAGCCCCCAACATGGGGATGTCACTATGGGGAGCCCACAGCATGGGAATGTCACTGCGTCAAACCTGGGATGCCTGGTACAGGCAAGTACCACAAACAGACCCTGTCACCACCAAAGAGAAAGGATTGGGGATGATTTAGTCACAGGAGCAAGAGCTTCATTGTATTTTGACTGTATCCAATTAACCTGGCTTAGAAACACCCACTGGACTCTTGAAAACTAATTTGCATAATCATGCAAATATAATTTTCTCTGCAAATCAATCTCTACCAGTGCCATGAACAGGGAATATAGGTGTTTATACAGTATTTACATGTGCTGGTTCACTAGCCGGCACTGTTATTTAGGGAAGATTTAGGTTAGGAATCAGAGTACTCACATGATTCTTGGAAACGCCCACTGGGCACTTGCAAACTAATTTGCATTATTTTTAAAAGTATATTTTCTTTGCAAATCGAATTCTATCAGTGCCAGAAAGGTAAGTGTTTATCTAGTATTTACATGGTATGAAGTCCACTACCTGTTTAGTGATAGGTGTCAGATTACTCACCTGGCTTGGAACCACCCACTGGACACTTGAAATTTAATTTGCATAGTTATTAAAAGTTAATTTTCCCTGGCAAATCAAGCTCTACCAGTGTTGGGAAATGTATGCATCTACATATGTTTACGTCCACTTCTTAGTACTAATATTGATTGAATAGTGGAAAATCTTTTGATAGAGTCACTTTAATTAAAGGGCCAGTACAGGATTAACAAAAAAACAAACAAATATGTCTGCTTTCGTCCATATAGAGCAATAATGTCTGTAGGTTGTATGTGGAATTACACTCAATGGAGCTGAGCTGCAATACCAGCCACAACCCAAACAGAGAAGCGGCGCTGTTTCTGGAAGAAAGCCGCCATGTCCTTCTAATAAGATTAACTTCAATACAATTTTATATACCAACACTTTCTGTCTCTTCATAGCTAACCAACTATACAAAATGTTGATGCAACTAACAAGACCAAGAGAAGTTCTGTATCTGCCCCATCAGTCCAGTGAAAACCTTGAAACTTTGCTGGACCAGCTGCCAGAAGAGGGTCACTTGGTTGCCTGTGTTTCCAGTTTGGAAAATAATCGCCCTTGGAAAGAGTCTTCTTGGGGGAAAAAGTTATGTATAAAAGTAGGAAAAACTGAGGACATCTTAAAGGTACTCAACATGAAATAAAATATCAGAATTATTATTACTAATTTATTCAATGGTGGATTTTTTTTAGTGGTTTCTCAAGACTACAGATGGTTAAGGCAATTTTTGTGATCTAAAAATCAGTCCTGACACTTAGCTGGTCCCCACTAATCTCTACCGCCAGATCCCATCTTGACACTAGACAAGTTTGGTAACGTACACTTACTTACTGAGCCGTTTTTTTGTGTCGAGACAGGAACAGGAAAAAAGGACCAGAGAGAGGACCAGGTAAGTTTCGGAACAGTAAGTGGTGAGGATTGGCAAGTGTAAGGGCTAGTGATGAGCGAACGTGCTCGATTAACCCTTTAACCGAGCATGCTTGGGTCCTAACCGAGTATCTTCTGCGTGCTCGAAAACTGGCGCAGCTGCATGTCTTGTGGCTGTTAGATGGCTGCGACACATGCAGGGATTGCCTAACAAATAGGCAATCCCTGTATGTGTCGCAGCTGTCTAACAGCCGCAAGACATGCAGTCGCGACGACTTGTACACAGTTTTCAAGCACGCCGAAGATACTCGGTTAGGACCCGAGCGTGATGGGTTAAAGGTTTAACCAAGCACGTTTGCTCATCACTAGTAAGGGCTCGTTCACATGACCAACTGCTATCCATGGTTTTGACAGATTGCACTCGTAACCATGATATTCTATGGAGCTGAGCACATGTCTGATGTTTTCCTTGGACTGAGTGGTCCCGGGGAAAAATTGGAGATATGTCCGATTTTTATCTGAGTGTCGAATCAAAATCAGCAATGCAAATCAATGAGTCTGTAAAAAAACATCGGACCACACCCGGATGACATCTGAGTGTGGTCTGATTTTTACGGACTGACAGAATGGAGAAGATGGAGAATCTTTCTTTTCTCTCCAACTCTGAGAGAAACTGGTGACACTCTGATCAAACTCTGATGCAACTCTGATCAAACTGATCAGAATAATCTGACTGTTTTTCTTGCATGCAGAGAAAATGGTCTGGTGCACCTACCCTGAGGGTGGGTACAACTTCTTTTATTTTTTTATACCAGTCACATCATTTTAAAAGTTTTTAAAGTACAATCCCCTTAGACAATCCTTTAATCCCATCCCAGCTCGGTGATTTTTACTACGTTTTTTTCCCAAGAGCAATCACTTTTTTATATTTTCATTTATAGTACATAGCTGCATGTTTTTTTTTGTGGGACAAGTGGAATTTTGAATGACACCATTCACTTTACCGTATATTAAAACCAGCAATAGTGAATGAAAATTACATGGGGCGCTTAGTTAACATAATTTTGATCAAAAAAATGTATAAGCCATCCCACCATGTCACGGTGACCCTATTCGGGACAGTCTTAACCTTTAATATTAAAACCTTTCCATTTGTCAAGTGACATGCATGTGGATAAGGGCTGAGAAGGACAGACCCGGCTAGTGGACATGCAGACATTGGGAACCACATGAATGTAATGACCAGGTCAAAGAAAAGGCAGGCCACACCTTTATCTGCACTGGGTGCACACTAACTGAAAAAAAACTGAAGAGGCGAATTGGAATATGAGTTGGTGAGCATGCAGCATGTAAGCAGATGTTCACACTGGCCACTAAAAAGACAAAACCCAGGATAAAAACATAATAATATTAGAGGTTAGGACCGTCCCTAATAGGGTCACCGTGACGTTGTGGAATGGCTTTTACATTTTATTGATCAAAATTATTATACCAGCTCCCTATATTATTTTCGTGCACTATTGCTGTTTATTTATTTACTGCAGGTTATTACCTTATTATGTTTTTATCTTGGGTTTTGTCTGTTTAGTGGCCAGTGTGAACATACGCTTACATGCTGCATGCACACCAACTCATATTACAGTTTGTCTCTTCAGGTTTTTTTCATATATTAAAAATCGGGGGAAAAAATAGCGAGAAAAAAAATGCAATTTTCCAATTTTTTTGTTTGTGTTAGTCTTTAAACAGTTTATTGTGCAGCAAAAATGAATTGGCAACATAATTCTTTAGAGCTGAATATATATATATATATATATATATATATATATATATATATATAAATGTATGTTTAAATAAATATATATATATATATATATATATATATATATACAGTGGATGCGGAAAGTATTCAGACCCCTTTAAATTTTTCACTCTTTGTTTCATTGTAGCCATTTGGTAAATTCTAAAAAGTTCATTTTTCTCTCATTAAAGTACACTCTGCACCCCATCTTGACTGAAAAAAAAACAGAAATGTAGAAATTGTTGAAAATGTATTAAAAAAGAAAAACTGAAATATCACATGGTCATAAGTATTCAGACCCTTTGCTCAGACACTCATATTTAAGTCACATGCTGTCCATTTCCGTGTGATCCTCCTTGAGATGGTTCTACTCCTTCATTGGAGTCCAGCTGTGTTTAGTTAAACTGATTGGACTTGATTTGGAATGGCACACACCTGTCTATATAAGACCTCACAGCTCAGAGTGCATGTCAGACCAAATGAGAATAATGAGCTCAAAGGAACTGCCCAAGGAGCTCAGAGACAGAATTGTGGCAAGTCACAGATCTGGCCAAGGTTACAAAGGAATTTCTGCAGTACTCAAGGTTCCTAAGAGCGCAGTGGCCTCCATAATCCTTAAATGGAAGAAGTTTGGGACCCCCAGAAGTCTTCCTAGACCTGGCCATCCAGCCAAACTGAGCAATCGTGGGAGAAGAGCCTTGGTGAGAGAGGTAAAGAAGAACCCCAAGATCGCTGTGGCTGAGCTCCAGAGATGCAGTAGGGAGATGGGAGAAAGTTCCACAAAGTGAACTATCACTGCAGCAATCCACCAGTCGGGCCTTTATGGCAGAGTGGCCTCTCCTCAGTGCAAGACATATGAAAGCCCGCATAGAGTTTGCTCAAAAACACATGGAGGACTCCCAGACTATGAGAAATAAGATTCTTTGGTCTGATGAGACGAAGATAGAACTTTTTGGTGATAATTCTAAGCTGTATGTGTGGAGAAAACCAGGCACTGCTCATCACCTGCCCAATACAATCCCAACAGTGAAACATGGTGGTGGCAGCAGCATGCTATGGGGGTGTTTTTCAGCTGCAGGCACAGGATGACTGGTTGCAATTGAAGGAAACATGAATGCGGCCAAGTGCAGAGATATTGTGGATGAAAACCTCTTCCAGAGTGCTCTGGACCTCAGACTTGGCTGAAGGTTCACCTTCCAACAAGACAATGACCCTAAGCACACAGCTAAAATAACAAAGGAGTGGCTTCAGAACAACTCTGTGACCATTCTTGACTGACCCAGCCATAGCCCTGACCTAAACCCAATTGAGCATCTCTGGAGAGACCTGAAAATGGCTGTCCACCAACGTTCACCATCCAACCTGACGGAAGCGGAGAGGATCTGCAAGGAAGAATGGCAGAGGATCTCCAAATCCAGGTGTGAAAAACTTGTTGCATCATTCCCAAGACTACTCATGGCTGTACTAGCTCAAAAGGGGGCTTCTACTCAATACTGAGCAAAGGGTCTGAATACTTATGACCATGTGACATTTCAGTTTTTCTTTTTTAATAAATTTGCAAAAATTTCTACATTTCTGTTTTTTTTTCAGTCAAGATGGGGTGCAGAGTGTACTTTAGCTAGAAAAAAAATGAACTTTTTAGAATTTACCAAACGGCTGCAATGAAACAAAGAATGAAAAATGTAAAGGGGTCTGAATACTTTATACATATATATATGCAGTGGGGAAAATAAGTATTTGATTTACTGCTGATTTTGCAAGTTTTCCCACCTACACAGAATGGAGAGGTCTGTAATTTTTATTGTAGGTCACTTCACCTGTGAGAGACAGGATCTAAAAATAAAAACCAGAAAATATCTCAAGAATCAAGAATTTTTCGTATCAAAGAAGGAAAATAATTAAATGATTCATGCCATATTTGCGCTACAATTTTAGATTTTTTGAAAACTGGAAGAGTGGGCATCTGACAGATTTACAGCAATTTGCACCAGAAATTGGAGTAACTTATAGTACATATTTACTCCAGCTCCTAGGGGGTGTAGATTTCCATTCCTGGTCGAAATGACAGGCTTACGTAGTAAGGGGAGTGCCACCACTATTCAGTTTTACTATGATTTACAGCAGAAATTGTAGCAACTTCTAGAGTAAATCTAAGGCTTAGATATTTAGATATTAGAGGTTTATTAAAATTATTGCACCTCTTATTAGATTTTTCTCTAGTTCTGGTCCAAGTTTCCGCCATGTCTATAAAGGGATCTCTTTCTATCTTTAATTACCTGGCTCCAACTTCTCATTAATTGGAACCTCAGCTGCCGAACCCTCAAGGAGCTTCTATGCCTGGAGGAAATGCTCATGCCAATCAGTCTACCATGTGCCGAATGGTCATAATGCGTTTGCCAATATTAGTTGTCCCAGGACGGGAATATGCTAGTGGCTGGACCCTAAACCCTAAATCCGGTAAAATAGTTTGCCATATTCTGTTCTGATGCAAAAAAGAAAAGTCAAAATTAAAAATAAAGCACACACTTTAAAATGAAGATTCAAGGGACGGAGCGAGCCTGGTTGTTTTGTTTTGGCGTCTTTATCCTGCGCTCATTTCTGTAGTTTATGCTCTTCAATCTCAAGAGAGAGGAGCTTTAGATCTGGCACACGGCTAGCAAAGTCAGAACGCGCTTTTACAAAGTCAACAGCTCTGCATTTAGCGTTAAACTCAGGGAATAAATTATGCATGAAATTGTGGCGAATCCTCCAGATTGCAGAATTGCTCCTTTTGATATGAAAGGTTAAATCAGAAAAAAAAATGTAGAAATAGCTTCAGATTCGAGAAATAGGTAAAAGGGTTTTTCAATTTTGAGAGCTATTAAAAAAAAATACAAAAATTGAATAGTGTATTGATTTTTACGCCCTTTTAGAGGAACGTGAGCAGTTACATATCTGGACTTGAGATGCAACTACTAGGTCTTTGTAAATGTCAATTTTGGGTCATTGTAAATGATCGCGAACATTATTTTTGAATATCCCTAAGTACAAATCTCTCCGACTTAAGCCCTACTCTCCACTAAGGGGAGACTCCTGCATATGTATTTTATTTGCTCCCTTGAATTTCTTTGCTCCCATGAAGCAGGTGCCTTCAAACCAAAAACGTCCTTATTTTAAAAAGTCTTCCCAGATGTTATGTTAACCTTCAGTCAAGTTACATAATGTTGACGTACATACGCGTTCGTCTTTCTGGACATACTGCTAGAAAAGAAGATTATTTGTATCTGGCAGGAAGGTCAACAGGCCAGATTGGGTTTCTTGGATGGGCTTTTGTGGCCATTAGCTGTTCTTGAGTGCCCTAACCCAAGATAAAGTCATGGATATTCATAAATTTGGTTGGTTTGGTTTCCATAGTCAAGTCTGACATAGCCTTGAGGTCAATAGCTAGATGACCATCTGTTTATGTAGTTGCCTTCAAGCCAAAGACTTCCATCTTTTAAATGTCTTTCCAGATGGCAAAGGGGTTGTCCGTTGAAAACAAGTTATCACCTAGGATAGGTGATAATTTTCACCTATCCTTTGAATAAATGTTAATTTAATGATCGATAGGAGCCCAACCTAAGGGACTTGCACCAATCTCCAGAATGGCGAATTTTCATCCAGATAGGGCACTTTTATTCTTGTTGGAATAGGTCAGAAAATCAGATGCTTGATCGTCGCTTCATTTCCTCTTTAAGGGGCTGCTGTAAAAAACTAAAAACAGCGCTGAACCGCCCCATATGGAATGAATGGAGCTGCTGTCGAGCTTTCGCTTTGATACTCCATTGTAATTGGAAAAAAGTGGTTCATTCTGCTGATTGGTGTGACCCCCAACCGATCAAAATCCAGTGTAAATGTGATAACTTATTTTTACCGAACAACCCCTTTAAGTAAAGGTTCATCTCCATTTGAGTTACATGATGTCCACATGTACACATGTGCATCTCTCTGGACATGCCACAGATCAAAATGATATTTTCTTACCCCAAGACATTATTTATATCTGTCAGGAAGATTAATATGCCAGATTGGGTTTCCTGGCTGGTCTTTGGTGGCCATTAGGTGTTCTTGCATGCCTTAACCCAAGATAAATTCATGGAAATTCATAATGGTTTCTATAGTCAAGTCTGATATAGTCTTGAGGTCAATAGCTGGATAATCTTGTGTCCCAAGCAAGTGCCTTCAAGCCAAAAACTTTCTTCTTTTAAAAGTCATTCCAGATGTTAAGTAAAGGTTCATCTCCACACGCACACATGTACATCTCTCTGGACATACTACAGATCAAAAGGATACCTTCTTAGGTCAACACTTTATTTTTATTTGGCAGAAAGGTTAATATGCCAGATTGGGTTTCTTAGCTGGCCTTTGGTGACTCTCAGTGGTTCTTGAGTATCTTTAACCCAATGCAAATTCATGGAAATTCATGCTGATTTCCATAGTCATGTCTGATACAATTTTGAGGTTAATAGCTGGAAGCCCTTCTTTCCAAAACAAGTGCCCTCGAGCCCAAACCTTCCTTCTTTTAAAAAGTCTTTCCTGATGTTACGTAAAGGTTCATCTCCACATGCATACATGATTATCTCTCTGGACATACTACAGATCAAAAGGATACCTTCTTAGGCCAATGCTTTATTTATATTTGGAAAAAAAGGTTAGTATGCCAGATTGGGTTTCTTGGCTGGCCTTTGGTGACCGTCAATTGTTCTTGAGTATCTTTAACCTAAGATAAATTCATACAAATTCATGATGGTTTCTATAGTCAAGTCTGATATAGTCTTGAGGTCAATAGCTGGATGACCTTCCCGTCCCAAGTTGCAAGCAAGTGCCTTCAAGCCCCAAACTTCCTTCTTTTAATAAGCCTTTCCAGATGTTACGTAAAGGTTCATCTTGACTTGAGTTACACGCCAAACACACGTACGCATACTTACTCACTTATGTAAAGTTTTTTGGGTGGAGATCCCCAGAAGAGATACTGTATGTAAATATTCTTGCATGAGAACATCCAAGTAGCAATTCTGAGAAAACTACATGAAATGTCATCCATTTAATTACATTTGCCTACGGTCAAAAAAACTCCAAGCCATTATTTGACTGTGATTTTTTATTCAATCAGTGAGGCCTCTGAGTTCGGAATAATTACATGATTATGGACCTGAAGTAATTATTTTTGCCGTTAATTAGCAACAATAAATAACCACTTCATCCCCACTCTTCACCCCGGTGACCTTCTTTATTCTAAACTTGACTCTTGCTATTCTGTAATTTAACGCCACTTTAGTCTAGCAGGGGAAAAAAAAAAGATGTACGGTTTTCCTAGAGGACGTAACTACATTTCCCCGCTTTGGTTCTGCTCGCAATCTACCCGAGTCTCCTTCATTATCACGCGGCTCTTTCCATTTTCACACTTAATCAGGATACATCTGTATTCCTTGTCTGTTTGTTGTCTTGCAGAAGTTAGCCGCTTCGGGCGAGCAATATGACATGGTGTTTATCGACGCTACAGAGGAGAATCCTATAAACTATTACAACCTGATTATGAACAGCAATATGCTAAAAATGGATGGTGTGATTTGCGTACAAAACGTTTCTGCAAACGAGACGAGAAGCCAGGAGCACATCAATGATGAGATGGGATTAAGGTCCCAGGAAATGACAGATGTAATTAATGCAGACACCAGAGTGAAGCAGGTTAGTGCTATCAGGCAGGAATACAGAATGCAAAGCTCGGGTGTTGGGAGAGTAATTGAACAAACACAAGGAAATATTTAATTTTAACAATCCAGTTAGGGCAGATAGCTGCCTTTATTGCATTTTTTTTTATAACATGTCACTATTAAAGGGGGACTCCAAGTGACATTTTTTTTTATTGCTGATTCTTATTTTTCAAATAATAATAGAGTAATATTCAAATTATTTGTATTAAATTATCTGATGTCTTCTGGTCGAAAATTGACAATGAAAATCTTTCTTTTGGGCAGTATGGGCAGAAAGTAGTCACGGCTGACGATGACTTTGGCAGGAAGTCAAGACTATCAATATTTAACATTGCTGCAATCTTGTTTTAGTTCTTTGTAATACAGTTAACCACTGATGTTCCATACAAAATTATTGTTTTTTTTAAATCTTCCTTTCCAGTGTACATTATACTGTATACTGTCTATAACATCTTTAATTTGTAGACCCTGTCCATCGGCCGCGAGAGTAATCTGTGGCCAGAAGCTGTAAAAGCCGCCTTTTACCAGGTAGCTCTTCGTTTGATTAGCCATCCTGATTATGACGTCACGTCAGGTGGGGTAATCAAAGGAAGAGCCGCGGATGCCTTCAGATAAGAGGCGGTTCTCATGGCTCCCGCCCAGGGACCTAAGACCCGAGATTACTGTCATGGCCAACAGACCGGAAAATGCCAATCCATATATATATATATATATATATATATATATATATATATATATATATATATATATACAGTACAGACCAAAAATTTGGACACACCCTCTCATTTAAGAATTTTTCTGTATTTTCATGACTTTGAAAATTGTACATTCACACTGAAGGCATCAAAACTATGAATTAACACATGTGGAATTATATACTTAACAAAAAAGTGTGAAACAACTGAAAATATGTCTTATATTCTAGGTTCTTCAAAGTAGCCACCTTTTGCTTTGATGACTGCTTTGTACACTCTTGGCATTCTCTTGATGAGCTTCAAGAGGTTGTCACCGGGAATGGTCTTCCAACAATCTTGAAGGAGTTCCCAGAGATGCTTAGCACTTGTTGGCCCTTTTGCCTTCACTCTGCGGTCCAGCTCACCCCAAACCATCTCGATTGGGTTCAGGTCTGGTGACTGTGGAGGCCAGGTCATCTGGCGTAGCACCCCATCACTCTCCCTCTTGGTCAAATAGCCCGGAGGTGTGTTTGGGGTCATTGTTCTGTTGAAAAATAAATGATGGTCCAACTAAACGCAAACCAGATGGAATAGCATGCCGCTGCAATATGCTGTGGTAGCCATGCTGATTCAGTATGCCTTCAATTTTTAAGAAATCTCCAACAGTGTCACCCGCAAAGCATCCCCACACCATCACACCTCCTCCTCCATGCTTCACTGTGGGAACCAGGCATGTAGAGTCCATCTGTTCACCTTTTCTGCTTTGCACAAAGACACGGTGGTTGGAACGAAAGATCTCAAATTTGGACTCATCAGACCAAAGCACAGATTTCCACTGGTCTAATGTCCATTCCTTGTGTTCTTTAGCCCAAACAAGTCTCTTCTGCCTGTTGCCTGTCCTTAGCTGTGGTTTCCTAGCAGCTATTTTACCATGAAGGCCTGCTGCACAAAGTCTCCTCTTAACAGCTGTTGAAGAGATGTGTCTGCTGCTAGAACTCTGTGTGGCATTGACCTGGTCTCTAATCTGAGCTGCTGTTAACCTGCGATTTCTGAGGCTGGTGACTCGGATAAACTTATCCTCAGAAGCAGAGGTGACTCTTGGTCTTCCTTTCCTGGGGCGGTCCTCATGTGAGCCAGTTTCTTTGTAGCGCTTGATGGTTTTTGCAACTGCACTTGGGGACACATTCAAAGTTTGCCCAATTTTTCGGACTGACTGACCTTCATTTCTTAAAGTAATGATGGCCACTCGTTTTTTTTTACTTAGCTGCTTTTTTCTTGCCATAATACAAATTCTAACAGTCTATTCAGTAGGACTATCAGCTGTGTATCCACCAGACTTCTGCACAACACAACTGATGGTCCCAACCCCATTTATAAGGCAAGAAATCCCACTTATTAAACCTGACAGGGCACACCTGTGAAGTGAAAACCATTTCCGGTGACTACCTCTTGAAGCTCATCAAGAGAATGCCAAGAGTGTGCAAAGCAGTCATCAAGGCAAAAGGTGGCTACTTTGAAGAACCTAGAATATAAGACATATTTTCAGTTGTTTCACACTTTTTTGTTAAGTATATAATTCCACATGTGTTAATTCATAGTTTTGATGCCTTCAGTGTGAATGTACAATTTTCAAAGTCATGAAAATACAGAAAAATCTTTAAATGAGAAGGTGTGTCCAAACTTTTGGTCTGTACTGTATATATTTTAATTTTTTTAATAGGTCCAAAGTCTGCATGGAATCATAATAAATCCCTTATAGAGATTGTCCCAAAATTAATCCTTATTATGTTAGTATCTGATTGCTGGTCAATTCTATAGCTGGGGCCCCTATTAGTTACAAGAATGGGGGTCTTGCTTCCTAACTTTGGATGGGGCAGCGGTTGAGCATGCCCATTGACATTCCATTCAAAGCCTTTATGGCTGAGGATGATAATAATCTATGCAAATATCCTCTTCAGAAGGCGAGAACTCTAGTGCGCCTACTGGAAGTAGCAATCAATATGACCCTTTAATTGGCCTTTCCATGTGACTTAAGATCATATATCTCATTCAGTCCCATAGACTTTAAATAAAGTAGCACTTGCTTGACTTTCTATTTAAATGGGGGACACAGAACCCCGATTCTTGTGATCAGCAGTCAGAAACATATCAATTTTGTAAATTATAGGGGTTGATTCTGGGATTACCAATTAAAGGTCCCTTTTTATTCTAGCCACCGCTAGGGGGAGACTAGGAGAAGACAGATTTATTATTCAGGCTGTATAAATCCACATTCCATGAGCTCCCCCTAGTGGTGACTGCAGGCTGCCAGAATTTTATATTTTTTGTCTAAGTCCCCAGAATATTTGGATCTCTGTATCATACAAAATGAACCTCCAACATCTAACTATACAAATATATTATGAAACAGCAGATAATTCTAGATATAATTTTAGAGTTCAGAATATCCCGGTTAGTTTCCAGTCTCATAGTAGATACTTATTTCTCTTTGCCTTCTAAAGGTAACACTACCAGTTGAGGGGGTGGCTGTCATAAAACGATCACCTGCTTCTCACCTTGCTGACACAATGGTAAGGCTAAATGTTATTCACAAAAATAATAAAATAACATAAAATACTGATGTAAAATAACAATCTGAAACAAATGCATACTAGTGTCCGAAAAGGAAGATTAAATCAAATGTTTTCCCCCTAAAGTGGAATTCCACCTGAAAGGTGACTACTATTTAAAAATATTAGTAAATTGCTCTTCTGTCAAATTATTTTAATATTAGCTACTTCTATTTCTGAGAATAATGGATAAATAACAAAATGACCACTAGAGCCCCCCCCCCCACCCCCGGCATAAATGGAGTCGTGATCTTCTTAAAGGGTTTATTATGGATTTACAGAAAGTCTATGATTTTGCATTCATAATCTCAAAGTTGGTGGAACCCAATGTTTCCTTGAAACCACTTTCATCCTTTTGACCCCACCAATGATGAAAGTGTATAGGACCGATTTGGAGGTCGTTAAGAAACCTACGGAGCAATTTATTCTTGTGCTTCTAATATTCTACTGTACTGTTTCATAAAATACAGTCCTATAGCTGAAATAAAAAATGTGCTTAACTCATCCTCCCCAGGTCCAATGCTGAGTCTCCACCACTGCTCTTGGTGTCTGTTATTGTCTGCAGTGCTGACATCATATCGACAATAATGAGTTGATGGCACAAGATGGTCTGAGATGATGAGCTCACTCATTGGCTGCAGAGCTGACAATTTGTTGTCAGCGCTGCAGACAATAACAGACACCATGAGCAGTGGTGGAGACTCAACACTGGACCCAGGGAGGGTGAGTAATGCTTTTTTTTTCTGCAGGTGGAAAAACCACTTGGCTACAAAATCAAGCTCAATACTTACTGTTTTCTTCTTATCTAGAAAGAGATTGTAGCCGATGATGTTTTTCGAGGACTTAACGGCCGCTGTATTCTGGATCGTCTACGATTGGATGGGAAGGTCGCCTATGTCACTGGAGGAGGTCAGGGCATTGGACGAGCCTTCGCTCACGCTTTGGGGGAAGCTGGTGCCAAAGTGGCCATCGTAGATATGGTGCTTGAAAAAGCCAAGGCGGTGGCCAATGAATTGCACCTAAAAGGTTGAGTGTTATGTTCTGCTACCAAAGCTAAGGAAAGAGAGGAGATCTGTCCCTACTATAAGACTCAGCTGAATCCCTACGATGTAACAGGGAACCTGATCCTGCGATCAGACCTGCTAAAGTCCTAATCTAGTCTGAACGGAGACCTATAGATTTGGGGAGGGAATCCCTACAAGTACTAAGGACTGGGAGGAATATGGGACACCTCCTAACAGAAATAGTAGCAGACAGACGAACAAACAAAATAGATAGAACCTAGAGGTCCGTAGACCAAGCAAACTAACAGAGTTAGATACAGAGCACAGGCTAGCTAGAAAGTGAATATACAATGAAGTCCAGCAAAGCCAGAAGGGCGGAGCAGGATTAAATAGGCCAACAAGGTCATGTGACCAGCAAAGGAAAAAAAAACCTAACAGCAAGGTTCTAACAGTACCCCCCCTTCTAAGAGGATCCTCCGGATCCCCTAGGACCAGGCTTATCAGGAAATCTCCTGTGAAACGCTCTGATAAGTCTGGACGCGGAAACATCATCTGACCTCACCCAAGAGTTATCCTCGGGTCCGAAACCTTTCCAGGCCACAAGATACTGCAAACTACCTCTATACCGTCTAGAGTCAAGGATGCGAGAAATTTCATATTCCCCGTCCTCCACCACCGGAGGAACAGAGGCAGAGGCGTCACCATCCGACACAACAGCTTTTTTTAACAGAGAGACATGAAAGACCGGATTAATTCTCCAGGAGGTAGGAACCTCCAACCTAACAGCAGATTGGTTGACAACCTGAAGCACCTTAAAGGGCCCTACAAACTTGGGACCCAATTTCTTAGAAGGAATCCTCAACCGCAGATTCCTAGAGGACAACCAAACCATGTCACCAACAGCGAACAAAACCTCCTGTCGTTTCCTATCAAAGTAGTCTTTAGATTTTCTGTTGGCCTCCTGAAGATTACCACGCACATCCGTCCAAACTCTTTCCAAATCACCGGAAAAATTCTCCTCCTCAGGCACGGCAGATCCCAACTTGGAGAACGACCCAAACGACGGATGTCTCCCAGAACAACAAAAAAAAGGCGAACAACCAGCAGAAGAAGATGTATGATTGTTCAGAGCAAATTCGGCAAGTGGCAGAAACTCAGACCACCCCTCTTGATTGTCTGCCACAAAACAACGCAAGAACTGCTCAACATCCTGGTTTTTCCTTTCTGTCTGGCCATTAGATTCAGGATGATATCCGGACGAAAACGACAAATGAATTCCCAACCTGTCACAAAAGGCACGCCAAAAACGAGCCACGAACTGAGGACCCCTATCAGAAACAATGTCAGTAGGAACGCCATGAAGTCTGACAATTTCCTTGACAAAGGCCTTAGCGAGAGTTTTAGCGCAGGGCAGTTTGACGAAGGGAACCAAGTGACACATCTTGCTAAAACGGTCCACGACCACCCAGATGACAGTAAAACCCTCAGAGGGGGGAAGGTCAGTTATAAAGTCCATAGCCAAATGTGTCCAAGGAGCACTGGGGACCTCCAAAGGACAAAGCAACCCCGCAGCAGGAGTATGTGAGGACTTAGATCTAGCACATATAGTACATTGGCGCACCCACTTAACGACTTCCTTCTGCCATCCAGGCCACCAAAAACTGCGACCCACCAGTCTCTTGGTCTCAGAGATTCCGGGATGACCTGCCAACCGAGATTCGTGACACTCAACAAACAAATCTCTCCTAAAGGTCCCAGGCACAAACAACCTCCCATGAGGAGTGTTAGATGGGGCATTCTCCTGAGCTTTAAGAATCTCATCTTCCAAAACGGAGTCTAAAGCAGCTATCACAACACCTTCTTGTAAAATGTTTTCCTCTTTCTCAGCACCGACTATGGGAGAAAAACTGCGAGACAAGGCATCCGCCTTAACATTCTTAGTACCAGGGATGTAAGTAACGGAGAAATTAAACCGCGAGAAAAACAGTGCCCACCTAGCCTGACGGGCATTCAGGCGCTTGGCAGCGTCAAGATATATCAGATTTTTATGATCCGTAAGAACCTGAACGGGAAATTCCGCACCTTCCAAGAAGTGGCGCCAGTGTTCAAATGCGAGTTTAATAGCCAATAATTCCCGATTACCAATATCGTAATTCAATTCAGTCTCCGAAAATTTTTTTGAAAAAAATGCACAGGGATGTAATCCATCCCCGTTATCCTGAGACAATACTGCGCCAACCCCCACAGAGGAAGCATCAACCTCAACCAAAAACGGCCTAGTAACATCAGGCTGCATAAGGATGGGAGCAGAGGTGAACCTCTCCTTGAGATACACAAAAGCTTCAATGGCCTCAGAAGACCACTGAACCGCATCAGCACCTTTCCTGGTGAGATCAGTCAGAGGTTTGACAATACTAGAAAAATTTTTTATGAATTTTCTATAGTAATTGGCGAAACCCAAAAACCTCTGTATTGATTTCAAACCAATAGGCCTAGGCCATTCCTGCACAGCCTGAACCTTAACCGGATCCATCTCAAAACCTTTGCTGGAGATAATGTAGCCCAAAAAACTAATTCTCTGTACAGCGAACTCACATTTCTCCAGCTTAGCAAAAAGCGAATTGTCCATTAATAACTGTAATACCTCACGCACGCTCCGCCAATGAGACTCCAGATCTGGCGAATAAATCAAAATGTCATCCAAATACACAACCACATTTTTACCGATCAAAGGTCTAAGGATGTCATTAATCAGATTCTGAAAAAATGCAGGAGCATTAGTAAGACCAAAAGGCATAACCAGATTCTCAAAATGACCCACAGGAGTGTTAAAAGCAGTCTTCCATTCATCACCCTCCTTCATGCGCAACAGATTGTATGCCCCCTTAAGGTCAATTTTAGAGAACCACTTGGCCCCCAATAACTGGTTAAACAGATCAGGAATCAATGGCAGTGGGTAAGGATTGCGTACCGTAATTTTGTTAATCTCACGAAAATCCAGACAAGGACGTAAACCGCCGTCCTTCTTTTTTACAAAAAAAAATCCAACCGCCACAGGAGACTTAGAGGGCCTAATGTGACCGGCGGCCAAACTTGTCTGTATGTATTCCTCCAAAGCCTTCCTCTCAGGAATAGTAAGGTTAAATAAACGACTTTTAGGAAGAGTCGCTCCAGGGACAAATTCAATAGAACAATCATAGTCTCTATGGGGAGGCAAAACCTGCGATTCTTTCTCAGAAAAAACTCTCCAAAAATCCTGAATAGGAACAGGCAATTCCCCCCTATCCAAAGCTGCAATACGCCCGTTACAACACTTGTCATAACATTTATGGCTCCAGGATTTAATTTCACTGGTAGACCAATCCAGTACAGGATTGTGAAATTTTAACCAGGGCAAACCCAATATTACTGGAGAAGGCAAGTTATTCAACACTACCAAATCCAATTTCTCATGGTGAACACCATTAATAGTGAGAGGAAATTCACTGACCTTGAGAGTAATATTCTTCAAAGGGGAACCATCCACAGAAACCACAGCAATGGGGGATGATAAAGGTTCAGGTTTTAAATTGAGTTTTTCCACGAATCCCCCATCAATTACATTCAGAGTAGACCCGCAATCAACAAACACCCGAAATTCCATTAATTTTTCCTGAGCAATCGTGGAAGCAGCTAAAAATATACCCTTGGAATTTAAACAGGCAATACGGGCGTGACTGACCATTTTTTTTTCTTTCTTCATACGAAGCTCACAGCCTTTAATCAAATGACCAGATTTCCCGCAATAGAAACACAAGCCTTCTGAAAAACGACGGTGTTTTTCTTGAGAGCGAGGTGCCACCGATCCAATCTCCATCGGTTCACCACTGTTAGTACACACATTATCATAACCAGAAACTGACATAGCAGAGGATTTGCTCTCATTAACCCTAGCACGCAGTCTTCTGTCCACCCGTATAGCTAATTGCATAGCCTGTTGCAAATCCTCAGGTGTAGGATAAGCAATTAGCAGGTCTTTAACCTTTTCACTGAGCCCAGCAAGAAATAGACTTTTCAGAGCAGAATCGTTCCACCCTGTTTGAGTGGACCAACGACGAAAATGTGTACAATATTTTTCCATATTACCTGATCCTTGTTTTAAACGTCTCAACTCAGTCTCAGCTGATGCCACACGGTCAGGATCATCATATAATAGTCCTAAAGCAGAAAAAAAACTATCCACTGATCTGAAGCATGTATCACTAGGTTGCAAAGAAAAGGCCCACTCCTGAGGCTCTTTGCGCAAAAGTGACATTATGAACCCTACGCGCTGGGATTCATCCCCAGAGGACTTGGGTCTCAAACGAAAATACAATAAGCAAGCATTTTTAAATGAAAAAAATTCTCGATGTTCACCAAAAAATAAATCCGGCAAACATACCTTAGGCTCCAAGAAATATGCTCCAGGACAGTTACTCACGTGCTGACGGAGCTCGGCCACTTCCAGAGAGAGTCCCTGCAGGTGTTTAGCCAAATCCTGAACCGACACCATGATGGAACAAAAAAAAAAAATCTTTCCTTAGAGAATTTACAGGCTGGACTTACTGTTATGTTCTGCTACCAAAGCTAAGGAAAGAGAGGAGATCTGTCCCTACTATAAGACTCAGCTGAATCCCTACGATGTAACAGGGAACCTGATCCTGCGATCAGACCTGCTAAAGTCCTAATCTAGTCTGAACGGAGACCTATAGATTTGGGGAGGGAATCCCTACAAGTACTAAGGACTGGGAGGAATATGGGACACCTCCTAACAGAAATAGTAGCAGACAGACGAACAAACAAAATAGATAGAACCTAGAGGTCCGTAGACCAAGCAAACTAACAGAGTTAGATACAGAGCACAGGCTAGCTAGAAAGTGAATATACAATGAAGTCCAGCAAAGCCAGAAGGGCGGAGCAGGATTAAATAGGCCAACAAGGTCATGTGACCAGCAAAGGAAAAAAAAACCTAACAGCAAGGTTCTAACATTGAGTATGTTGGGTTTATATACATGATTGGGGGTTGGGGGTGGGATATTTAGTAGAAGTTATTGTGCGCTGACTCCATTATTTTTTCTAATACTTCAGCTTTTTTTTCCAGTATTTATTCAGTTCATATTCATATGTGACAACTGTCAGAGCGCTGATGATGACAGGTCCCGTGTGAACGCTCAGGACTGCCGGGCTCAGTAACACCGGAATATGTGATCGTTGACACATAAGATTCTAAAGATCCTAAGTAACATGTTGTCTACGTGTGAAGAGCTGGGTCTCAGTATATATTAGTTTTCCCCATATGTTTAGTGTTTTTTCACAGCCACTAGACATTTGAGCACCTTTATGCTCAGGCTACACGCCGTCATGTGTCGTGTGACAGCAATTCTCGGACAAGTTTTGCAACCGAAAACTTTCTGCAACTTGCAAACAGCGGCCAAAGAGCAGAATCTTAGTCACATCCGGATTGCATTGAGGTTTATGGCAAGTGAAAAAAATTTAACAAATTTGGAAATAATTGGGTCTCGGCACCATAGTTGCTGCAGATTGCAGGTCACAAAGGAAATTATTAGATGCAATGTCACAATGCGACACCACAATCTCAATGTTACCTGGCACATGTCCGAGCCCTAGGGTGCTGATCTGCCAATCACATCCATATCTGATGCTCAGAAGGAAACCAAAATGCTCTTAAAAGCTGAAAAAGTAATATTATTATTATTATTAGTAGAAGCAGATCCGTCAACAGCAACTGATAGATACGAGGAATGCGTGAAAACAGCAAGAAGAGGAATCACAAATTCTTTGGATTTTACAGTTACTGATCATCAAAATTGTAAGAACCTACAGGTGATCTGTATTCAGCAAAGTCTGACGCACCTTCAGGTTTTTTATGCTGTCTATCTAGTGGTGGATTTAATAGTAGAGCCGTGGATGGTCGGGTTTGACCAAACTTTTATCCAAAGTTTGGTTCGGGTACCAGAATTGTACTCGAACTTGAACCTGAACCTCATAGAAGTCCTAAAATTTGGTGCTGTAAAAGGTCTCTCTTTCTCTTTCTCTCTGAGCATCCGAACTCAGAACACTAAAACAGACTTCTGGGAGAAGTCTGTGTTCAGAATTCAGCCCTGGACACTAAGGCTATTCCAGAGAAGAAGTCTCCGACATTTCTGGCTTTGGCTTCAAAAACTGGATCAAAAACCTGAACATGGGAATATACTCTAAAATTTCCAGTGATGATTGACAACCAATAGCGAATTTCCAAAGGAGGGAGTTCAGGCAGTTTCTCCGGGGGCTGAATGGCTCAGTCTCTCACTGTGGTTCACCTACTTCTTTCAGCATCCGACATATACGCATGGCAGAAATCGGGGGGTTCTGTATGGAGAGGGTTCACGGATTGAGCTTGCTCCAGAAGGTGCTGGCAGTTTTACATAGCAGACACCACTGGTAATTGCCTTGATCAGAGCTAGGTCTGATCACGGAAGGTTAACGCCTTAGATGCCTTACTGAACAGCAACCAAAGCATCTAAAGTGGTTAGACAGAACGAGGCAAACTACTGTCATCCTCCATTGGGTCTCTGTAAGATGAACCCTATGAATAGTTGTTATGGGGCTTCATAGCAAAAGTCTGAATTGGGTGGTGGCAACTCGAACTTTTACTTTTTGACTTTTATGCTTCTGTTGACAATGTTGCTTTCTTTAATCTGATATCTAATAGTCTGAAAATTCCAATTCTTTACAACATGCTTTGGCACAAAATTGCATGATTACTTGGAATACATTATGATAATATTTTCATTTTGGCTCATATCTTACAAATACAAATTCTTTAGCCCTTGACAAATTTCTAAAACATTTCATAATCCAGAATATTTGGTCATCCATAACCTGTCATTGGTGCCAGATTAAAGGAATATTACTGTACTGTGGAATTGCTACTTATGCATTAAAAGTGCAGATCCAACGAAAGTGTCCAACAATTGATCCATCAGAGCAGAGACCAAGATCAACCATATACTGATTATTTGAAGTTTGCCTCTGTGCGTCCGATAGTCCTGAGTTCTTGATTTCTAAATAATCTGATTCTAGGATTTAATTGGTGGAATATTTAGGCTACTGTGAGCCTTTATATATCCTTTGTCCCAACTTCTACTTAGATTTTTGCGAAGTTCACATTTAAGGATCATGTAATATTCATACTTGACCACTAGGGGGCGACATTGTACAATAAACTAACCACATTTTTACATTGTTTAGTCAGAGTGAAAATAAGGTTAATCCCGTAAATAACACTCAGATCGGACGCATGCGATAAACTTTTATTTGACTATAAAGAAGATTCTATGCATATTTATGAATTATTGTTATTTTTTTTTTTTTTCCGGAACTTTTCAACTCACCTAATTTCCTTCTATGAATTATTTTTCAGGCATCCAATCTGTTGCTATGACAGCCGATATTAGCAAAGAGGAAGACGTAAAAAGAGTGGTGGACACAATTGTGACTAATTGGGGGAAAATTGACATCGCATGTAATAATGCAGGAATTAATATGAACTCGGCCAGTGAAAATACTACATTGGAGGAATGGGATAAAACATTTGACGTGAACTTGCGCGGTTTGTTCATGTGTTGCCAGGTAAGAGTTACAAATGAAATCATTAATTTTCCATTAATTAATTCGTACTACAAGGTCTTTTATATAATGTGTGTATAGTGAACGGAAAATGAAAACCATACATTTAACCAATTGTGAATATGATGGCAGCAGCAGAAGACTGTACTGATCTTGATGGAGACAGTAACCTATCATAGTTACATAGTTACATAGTTTATAAGGCCGAAAAAAGACAAGTGTCCATCCAGTTCAGCCTATTTCTTGTGCGCTGCAGCTATTCCGCAGCATTGATCCAGGGGAAGGCAAAAAAAATCCATGCGGTATAGGCCAATTTACATCATTGAGGAAAAATTCACTTCCCGACTCCAATCTGGCAGTCAGATTAAATCCCTGGATTAATTAACTATCACTAAGCATAAGATGTAATTTTATTGTTCTCAAGAACTATTGTTCTATCGGTGAAGAAAGAGCTGTGTGTGATTGAACTAGTATCATCAACTAAGTTTGGTGACATGTAGTAAGCTTGAGATGTAGTGGAATGTTTTATGAGAAGTGTACAAATCCAATTAGATAATGAGAATATAGGCAGCAGCATGAGAAGAGTGTGCTGATCATGAAGGAGGCAGTGACCCGTTGGTGAAGACAGAGTTGTGAATGATAGAACAAGTATCATCATCTAAGTTTGGTGATATGTGGTAAGCCTGAGATGTAGTGAAATATTTTATGAGAAGTGCACAGATCCAATTAGATTATGTGAATGATGGCAGCAGCAGAAGAGGAGTGTGCTGATCTTCAGGGAGGCAGTGACCCATTGATGAAGATAGTGCTGTGAATGATAGAACAAGTATCATTATCTAAGTTTTCTGACATTTGGTAAGCCTGAAATGTATTGTAAAATTTTTGATAGAAGTGTACAGATCTAATTATAATATGAGAATGATGGCAGCAGCAGGTGAGGAGTGTGAAGATTTTGAGGTAAGCAGTGACCTATTGGTGAAAAAAGGTCGGTAAGTTATAGAACTAGTATCATGATGTAAGTTTGGAGTCTTCTGGTAAGTCTGAGATCTGGTGAAATATTTTATCAGAGAAGTCTATAGATCCAATTAGACTATGAGAATATAGGTAGCAGCATGAGAAGAGAGTGCTGATCTTGAGGGAGGCAGTGACCCATTGGTGAAGACAGAACTGTGAATGATAGAACTAGTAACATCATCTACGTTTTCTGACACATGGTAAGCCTGAGATGTAATGGAATATTTTATGATAGAAGTGTACAGATCCAATTAGATTATGAGAATGATGGCAGCAGCAGGAGAGGAGTGTGCAGATCTTGAGGGAGGCAGTGACCTATTGGTAAAGAAAGGGCAGTAAGTGATAGAACTAGTATCACAATGAAAGTTTGGTGATGTGGTAAGTATGAGATGTAATGGAATATTTAATAAAAAAATTGAATTAGATTATGAGAATGATGGCAGTAGTAGGAAGGGATTGTTTTGGAAGAGGTGGAGACTTGTTGGCGAGGACAGGGTTATGAGTGATAGAACTGGTATCATGATGTACGTTTGGTGACATATGGTAAGTCTGAGATGTAGTGGAATACTTAATGAGAAAAGTCTCAGATCTAATTAGATAATTAGAATGCTGAACACTGCAGAAGAAAAGTGTGCTGATGTTGATGGAGGCAGTGACCTATTAGTAAAGAAAGGCCTGTAAGTGATAAAAATGATATCATCATGTAAGTTTGTTGACATGTGGTAAGCTGGAAATGTGTACAGATAAACCAAGATTATGAAAATGACGGCAGCAGTAGGAAAAGAGTACAAATCTTGATGGAGGCAGTGACCTGTTGGTGAAGACATGGTTATATGTGATAGAACCAGTATCCTTATGTAAGTTTGGAGACATATGGTAAGCCTGAGATGTATTTAAATATTTTATGAGAGAAGTGTACAGATCCAATTTGATTATGAGAATATAGGCCGCAGCAGGAGAAGAGTGTGCTGATTTTGAGGAAGCCAGTGACCTGTTAGTGAGGACAGAGTTGCACAATATAGAACTAGTATTATGATGTAAGTTTGCAGAAATGTGTTAACCCTGAAATGTAGTATAATATTTTATGGAAGACTTATACAGACCAAGTTAGATTATGAGAATAATGGCAGCAGCAGGAGAAGAGTATGCAGATGATGACAAAGGCAGTGACCTGTTTGTGAGCACCAGGCTGTGAGTGATGGGACTAGTAGCATGATGTAAATTTGGAGACATGAGGTAAGTATGAGATGTAGTGAAGTATTTAATAAAAGTAAAGTACAGATCCAATTAGATTATGAGAATAATGGCAGCAACAGCAGAGGAGTGTTCTGATCTTATTGAAGACATGATGGAGTGATTTGTAAGTGGAACAGGTAATGCTAGTGTTATAATTTTTTTTGGAATTAGCAAACTTGTAACCAATCAGAAGGCAGCACAGGAAGAAGAGTGGGTTGATCTTGTAGGAAAGCAGTGACCTGTCCATTCATATGTTTATGTTAGTAAGAAAAACTGCATGTGATAGAGGTATAGTCATAATTAGGATGGGGATTTAAAAACAAAACAAAAAACACTTTAACAAAAAATATAATATTAGTGGTGAAAACAACAGTAGTGTAGTGTGCTGATTTTTTGTTTGTCAGTGACCTATCCATTTATTTTATCTAGCATAAGACTGCATGTGAAGGAATGTACATTCGTGATTAGGTTGGGTATAGAAAGCTTGCAACCAACTATAGACCATGAGAATAAAGTCTGCAGCAAAGGAAAAGCATGCTGATCTGGTAGGGGTTAGTGACTTGACCACATATACTTGAGCTAGTGTGGATAGTGCAGGATGTGAGTTAGTTTCATGTTTCTATTGTGGGTTAAAACCCAGTAATGAGACCATGGGCATTGTGAGAGCAGTGGGGGAGGAGTGTTCTGATCTTGTGGGGTGCAGTGACTTGTTCACTTGCATAATTATGTTAAAGAGATGTATAAGATAAAAAAGTGTCATGATTAAAGGTAGGGATAGAAACTCTAAAGCTGTTCAGTTGAGAGTTACATAAGACAATTCTCATCCGAACATTCGTTCAGCAGACAGTTACCTCTCCCTACTCCCCCACACAAGTCCTCTGCTCAGTGGAACATTCATATCTTCTCAACAGAAAAGAAGAGAAAGTTGCTGTTAGGCACCTCTGGCATTTGCTTATTTTCCCTTTAGAACAATAAAATTATGAGACTGATGACAACAGCAGAAAAAAAGTGTGTTGATTCTATGGGAGGCAGTGACCTGTTCATACATGTGAATATATTAGTGAGGACAGTGCTTCATGAAATGAGACAGTGTCAAGAATTGAATAGAGCCAGAAACCCATTTAATCACAAATAAATATGACAGCAGCAAGAGAAGAGTGTGTTGATTCTATCTCAGGCAGTGACCAGTTCATACATGTGAATATATTAGTGAGGACAGTGCTTCATGAAACGAGACAGTGTCAAGAATTGAATAGAGACAGAAACCCATTTAATTGCAAATAAATATGACAGCAGCAGCAAGAGAAGAGTGTGTTGATTCTATTTCAAGCAGTGACCTGTTCATACATGTGAATATATTAGTAGGACAGTGCTTCATGAAATGAGACAGTGTCAAGACCTGAATGGATATAGAAACCCATTTAATCGCAAATAAACATGATGACAGCAGCAGGATAAGAGGGTGTTGATTCTATGGGAAGCAGTGACTTGTTCATACATGTGAATATATTAGTGAGGACAGTGCTTCATGAAATGAGACAGTGTCAAGAATTGAATGGAGATAGAAACCCATTTAATCACAAATAAATATGATGACACCAGCAGGAGCAGACTGTGTTGATTTTATGGAAGTCAGTGATCTAATCATACATGTAAACCTAATAGTGAAAACAGTGCTGCATGAAATGAGACAGCATCAAGAATTGAACAGAGATAGTAACCCATTTAATCGCAAACGTGTTGACAGCAGCAGGAGAAAAGTGTGTTGATTTTATCGGAGGCAATGATCTGCTAATTCATGTAAATCTAATATTGAGGGTGCTGCATTAAATGAAGCAGTGTGAAGACTCAAGAATTGAATGGGGATAGAAACCAATGAAACCACAAATAAGATGACAGCAGCAGGAGAAGAGTGGGTTGTTCTTGTCTGGAGCAGTGACTTGTCCACTTTTTTTTTATATTTTTGCTTTTTGTTGGCTGGTTTTGTGTGCCAAAAGTGGGATCCAATACGACTGTTTGACTTTGGGATCAATTTATATCGCATGGAACCAATTGGGATCAGTTAACCCATTCTATTCAAGGTTACATAAACACAAACTAGCGGGAATATAAAACTGCACAAGAAGAGACAAGGTTGGAATTAATGTATACATTACCGGTTTGTTTTCTTCCAGCATTCTCCACTCGGCATAATTGGCACAATAATGAATAATTTGTAGAGCACTTTTAGTTAATTAATGCAGCACTGATAAGTGAACCCTTTAAGTGTTATCGGGTGGGGCCCGGTTTGAAGGCGCAACAGATCTACAGTATTAGCGGGCTCGTTCAGCGCTCCTCTGATGCTAAGTAAATTAATACTTTAAATACACTTTGAAGTGTGGCCTTTCTCTGCCGTTGCCTAATCGTTAATTAGGATTAACAACTGAAACTGCTAATTAATTTGGAGATTTCTCATTTTTCATTGATAAATCTATAGAATGGGAATGGTTGAGGCCAAATTCAATGGGATTTAAACTCAGGTATCATTTCCTACTACTCACTTTGGCCATTTTCCCTAGAATCACCCCCCCCCACTATATTGTGTTAGAGATGGTCAAAATCTAAAATTTAATTTTTTATTTTTTAAATTTTTTCATTTTGATTTTTTTTTACATATCTTTTTGTTGTCATCCTCATTGGTTTTAAAGGAGAAAAAAAAAAGTACTACAAGAAAAAAAAAATATCCATGAGTCCCTCACACAGTATTTGGTGTTTTTTTGTGCTTTACTAAACTAAAAAAAAAAAATACTTATGTAAAAAAAAAAATGAAAAATTTGCCATATCCTTTTGCCTAATTTTTCATTATTTTTTTTACATAAGCATTTTTTATATATTTATGTTATTTTGCATTAATTAAGGATTTTTTTTTCCCCCTGGAATTTTTTAAAATTTCTCGACAAAAAAGGCTATAAAGAAAAAAAAAGGGTTAACAACTTCAATAATTAGACCAGACTGGATTTTTATTACTCCAAAAGGTCTTGTTTGTAGACAAATTTCTTAATCGACTTTAGGCGTGTAACTACAATTTGGCTGCAATGGTTTTAAAAAAAAAACAAATTGCCCCAAAAATAAAAATATAAGAAACACAGCCCAAAACACCATAAAACACACTAGCACAAACTTATTAATCAGTTTATTCCAGGTTCTAACCCCGAAGGAGCAAGTTGACTAAAAATTAAAAAATACACAGAATGTTATACTGTTTGTGAACACTCACCAAAAGTAAGAAAAAATAAAATAAAAGTAAAATAATAATAATAATAAAGGTGTGGTTTAACTTAAGGGGTGTAGCCAGGGCCGGCGTCAGCACCCGGGCAAATGCCGGGGCCCTGAGCATGCAGAGGGGCCCACTAGCGGTCGCGCACCCCGCTGGGCTATGGGCGGAGGAGAGCGGTGTCAGCGCCCGCCCTTCTCCTCCGCTTGCTCAGGGCCCCGGCAGCTGGATACTTACCTCTCCTCGTGCCTCCGCAGATCAGCTGTCTTCCTGCTCTGCGCTCCCTGTGACGTCTCAGGTCAGAGGGTGCGGTGACGTCTTTACACCGCGCCCTCCCCTGAGCCGTCACAGGGAGCGCAGAGCGGGACAACGCCGACAACGCTGGAGTTCGGACCCGAGCAACGGGCAGCGGGCAGCAGGTAGCAGGTGAGGAGAAGGGAGGTGAGCATTTGATTTTTTTTTTAATGTATGGAGACATGGGGCAGTATAAAGAGGGGGGGCAGCCTGCATGGGGCATTATAAGGTGGGGAACAGCCTGCATGGGGCATTATAAAGGGGGGGGCAGCCTGCATAGTGCATTATGTGGGGGGGAACAGCCTGCATGGAGTATTATAAGGGGGGGGGACAGCCTGTATGGGGCATTATGTGGGGGGGAACAGCCTGCATGGAGTATTATAAGGGGGGGGGCAGCCTGTATGGGGCATTATGTGGGGGGTAACAGCCTGCATGGAGCATTAAAAGGGGGGGGCCTGTATGGGGCATTATGTGGGGGGTAACAGCCTGCATGGAGCATTATAAGGGGGGGGACAGCCTGTATGGGGCATTATGTGGGGGGTAACAGCCTGCATGCAGCATTATATGGGGGCCAGTATCCTGTATGGAGCATTATAAGGGGACCGGTCTCCTGTATGGAGCGTTATAAGGGGACCGGTATCCTGTATGGAGCGTTATATGGGGGCCAGTATCCTGTATGGAGCTTTATAAGGGGACCAGTATCCTGTATGGAGCGTTATATGGGGGCCAGTATCCTGTATGGAGCTTTATAAGGGGACCAGTATCCTGTATGGAGCGTTATATGGGGGCCAGTATCCCGTATGGAGCCTTATATGGGGGCCAGTATTCCGTATGGAGCCTTATATGGAGTCCAGTATTCCGTATGGAGCCTTATATGGGGGCCAGTATTCCGTATGGGGCCTTATATGGGGGCCAGTATTCCGTATGGAGCCTTATATGGGGGCCAGTATTCCGTATGGAGCCTTATATGGGGGCCAGTATTCCGTATGGAGCCTTATATGGGGGCCAGTATTCCGTATGGAGCCTTATATGGAGGCCAGTATTCCGTATGGAGCCTTATATGGGGGCCAGTATTCCGTATGGAGCCTTATATGGGGGCCAGTATTCCGTATGGAGCCTTATATGGGGGCCAGTATTCCGTATGGAGCCTTATATGGGGGCCAGTATTCTGCATGGAGCCTTATATGGGGGCCAGTATTCCGCATGGAGCCTTATATGGGGGTCAGTATTCCGCATGGAGCCTTATTTGGGGGCCAGTATTCCGTATGGGGCCTTATATGGGGGCCAGTATTCCTTATGGGGCCTTATATGGGGGCCAGTATTCCGTATGAAGCGTTATATGGGGGCCAGTATTCTGTATGGAGCCTTATATGGGGGCCAGTATTCTGTGTGGAGCGATTCACCGGTTTCTGAGCTATTGTGGAATTTACAACAGATATCACTCATGTAATGTAAGAAGTGAAATCTTTGCATTGTACTATATATATATATATATATATATATATATATATATATATATATATATACAGTACAGGCCAAAAGTTTGGACACACCTTCTCATTTCAAGATTTTTCTGCATTTTCATGACTATGAAAATTGTACATTCACACTGAAGGCATCAAAACTATGAATTAACACATGTGGAATTATATACTTAACAAAAAAGTGTGAAACAACTGAAAATATGTCTTATATTTTAGGTTCTTCAAAGTAGCCACCTTTTGCTTTGATGACGGCTTTGCACACTCTGGGCATTCTCTTGATGAGCTTCAAGAGGTAGTCACCGGAAATGGTCTTCCAACAATCTTGAAGGAGTTCCCAGAGATGCTTAGCACTTGTTGGCCCTTTTGCCTTCACTCTGCAGACCAGCTCACCCCAAACCATCTCGATTGGGTTCACGTCTGGTGACTGTGGAGGCCAGGTCATCTGGCGTAGCACCCCTTCACTCTCCTTCTTGATCAAATAGCCCTTACACAGCCTGGAGGTGTGTTTGGGGTCATTGTCCTGTTGAAAATAAATGATGGTCCAACTAAACGCAAACTGGATGGAATAGCATGCCGCTGCAAGATGCTGTGGTAGCCATGCAGGTTAAGTATGCCTTCAATTTTGAATAAATCCCCAACAGTGTCACCAGCAAAGCACCCCCACACCATCACACCTCCTCCTCAATGCTTCACGGTGGGAACCAGGCATGTAGAGTCCATCCGTTCACCTTTTCTGCGTCGCACAAAGACACAGTGGTTGGAACCAAAGATCTCAAATTTGGACTCATCAGACCAAAGCACAGATTTCCACGGGTCTAATGTCCATTCCTTGTGTTCTTTAGCCCAAACAAGTCTCTTCTGCTTGTTGCCTGTCCTTAGCAGTGGTTTCCTAGCAGCTATTTTACCATGAAGGCCTGCTGCACAAAGTTTCCTCTTAACAGTTGTTGAAGAGATATGTCTGCTGCTAGAACTCTGTGTGGCATTGACCTGGTCTCTAATCTGAGCTGCTGTTAACCTGCGATTTCTGAGGCTAGTGACTCGGATAAACTTGTCCTCAGAAGCAGAGGTGACTCTTGGTCTTCCTTTCCTGGGGGGGTCCTCATGTGAGCCAGTTTCTTTGTAGCGTTTGATGGTTTTTGCAACTGCACTTGGGGACACTTTCAAAGTTTTCCCAATTTTTCGGACTTACTGACCTTCATTTCTTAAAGTAATGATGGCCACTCGTTTTTCTTTACTTAGCTGCTTTTTTCTTGCCATAATACAAATTCTAACAGTCTATTCAGTAGGACTATCAGCTGTGTATCCACCTGACTTCTGCACAACACAACTGATGGTCCCAACTCCATTTATAAGGCAAGAAATCCCACTTATTAAAATTGACAGGGCACACCTGTGAAGTGAAAACCATTTTCGGTGACTACCTCTTGAAGCTCATCAAGAGAATGCCAAGAGTGTGCAAAGCAGTCATCAAAGCAAAATGTGGCTACTTTACAGAACCCAGAATATAAGACATATTTTCAGTTGTTTCACACTTTTTTGTTAAGTATATAACTCCACATGTGTTAATTCATAGTTTTGATGCCTTCAGTGTGAATGTACAATTTTCATAGTCATGAAAATACAGAAAAATCTTTAAATGAGAAGGTGTGTCCAAACTTTTGGTCTGTACTGTATATATATATATATATATATATATATATATATATATATATTTCTCCGCCGTATCTCTGCATCATGAATCGTGGTATGTGTTAAAGGGGCCCACTGAGACTCTTTCGCACGGGGCCCAGAAAAACCTGGAGCCGGCCCTGGGTGTAGCCGAATATTTCTATACAGATATATTAAAGGGTTATTCTTAAAAATAAACCCTAGTAATCAAAAAGTTATTCTCAAATCTATTGGATAGGGGATATTTTTTTGGGGGGAATGGGAACATTTAAGCCTTCTCATATCACTTTTTTTTTACATGGAATTTGCTATAAAAACTGATGCACAAAAATTTTAGAATTTTTACAATTTTTTTAAATTTTTTTATACTTATTTATTTTTGACTCATTTATTCATTTTGTTTAAGACCCTTTCTCAAAGATATAGATTTTTTTTTTTTAATAAAAGATTTTGGAGCAGTGCATAATGGTAATATCATTTTCCTTAAGGGGGTCATATGTCATTTCTGTAATTCTTTTCATAGGCTGCCGGCTGCATAATGCTGAGTCAAGGATATGGGAAGATAATTAATACCGCGTCTATGGCAAGTTTAATAGGTGAGTGATGAGAGTTGACAGTCGGGCTTTGGAATTCATAGTTTAATTAGTAATCATGCCATCTGATTTAATTAAGCATGTATCAGAAAGTGGTAAATCACTGACACTATGTAGCAGGTCAAAAAATATATTAGCAAACATTTACGACCTTGGTAACCTGTGTGCGAGCGGCACCTGTGCACACCAAGGCGGGAGAGCTCAGTAATGGGGTGTCCTGATCACATGGGGTGGTAGGGATGGGACAATTGTGCGACAGAAAAAGACTTGTGTAAAAATCTACAATAACAGCGGTGAAGAACACAAGCAAAGTGAATGATCTACTAATGAATGGAACGGAAGACGAGTCTAATGTATTAATGTCTTGTATCGTGTGGAAGGAAATCATCGCTACAACAAAGGCAAAAACTGGTGAAAATTGTAAACTTCTTTTGAGGATCCGACATTAGAAATTAGTGCATCAGTATTTTTTGATGTGCAAGTACTTTACAGGGTATAACTACCATGGTAGCACTAGGCATAAAAACTACTATGGGGTCTTCAGCAGAGAGATGTCTACTGTGCTATATGGTGAAAATATCTATCTATCTATCTATCTATCTATCTATCTATCTATCTATCTATCTATTTATCTATCTATCTATCTATTTATCTATCTATCTATCTAACTATCTATCATATATTATCTATATATCTATCATCTATCTACTGTATGTATCTATTATCTATCTATTATCTATCTATCTATCTATCTATCTATCTATTATCTATCTATATCTATCTATCACCTATCTATCTACCTTCAATATTTTTCGGACTATAAGACGCACCTAGGTTTTAGAGGAGGAAAAAAAAATTGAAGCAAAAAATGTGGTCATGATGCCCTGCTATGGGGGTAATGTCCCTGAATTCTGTTAACATCTCCCATCCTGGTATATATGGCCCCCTTCTTCCCGATATACAGTACAGACCAAAAGTTTGGACACACCTTCTTATTTAAAGATTTTTTCTGTATTTTCATGACTATGAAAATTGTACATTCACACTGACGGCATCAAAACTATGAATTAACACATGTGGAATTATATACTTAACAAAAAAAGTGTGAAACAACTGAAAATATGTCTTATATTCTAGGTTCTTCAAAGTAGCCACCTTTTGCTTTGATGACTGCTTTGTACACTCTTGGCATTCTCTTGATGAGCTTCAAGAGGTAGTCACCGGAAATGGTTTTCACTTCACAGGTGTGCCCTGTCAGGTTTAATAAGTGGGATTTCTTGCCTTATAAATGGGGTTGGGACCATCAGTTGTGTTGTGCAGAAGACAGGTGGATACACAGTTGATAGTCCTACTGAATAGACTGTTAGAATTTGTATTATGGCAAGAAAAAAGCAGATAAGTAAAGAAAAACGAGTGGCCATCATTACTTTAAGAAATGAAGGTCAGTCAGTCTGAAAAATTGGGAAAACTTTGAAAGTGTCCCCAAGTGCAGTTGCAAAAACCATCAAGCGCTACAAAGAAACTGGCTCACATGAGGACCGCCCCAGGAAAGGAAGACCAAGAGTCACCTCTGCTTCTGAGGATAAGTTTATTCGAGTCACCAGCCTCAGAAATCGCAGGCTCAGCAGCTCAGATTAGAGACCAGGTCAATGCCACACAGAGCTCTAGCAGCAGACACATCTCTTCAAACAACTGTTAAGAGGAGACTTTGTACAGCAGGCCTTCATGGTAAAATAGCTGCTAGGAAACCACTGCTAAGGACAAGCAACAAGCAGAAGAGACTTGTTTGGGCTAAAGAACACAAGGAATGACCAGTGGAAATCTGTGCTTTGGTCTGATGAGTCCAAATTTGAGATCTTTGGTTCCAACCACCGTGTCTTTGTGCGACGCAGAAAAGGTGAACGGATGGACTCTACATGATTGGTTCACGCCAAGGAGGAGGTGTGATGGTGTGGGGGTGCTTTGCTGGTGACACTGTTGGGGATTTATTCAAAATTGAAGGCATACTGAACCAGCATGGCTACCACAGCATCTTGCAGCGGCATGCTATTCCATCCGGTTTGCGTTTAGTTGGACCATCATTTATTTTTCAACAGGACAATGACCCCAAACACACCGCCAGGCAGTGTAAGGGCTATTTGACCAAGTAGGAGAGTGATGGGGGGCTACGCCAGATGACCTGGCCTCCACAGTCACCAGACCTGAACCATATCGAGATGGTTTGGGGTGAGCTGGACCGCAGAGTGAAGGCAAAAGGGCCAACAAGTGCTAAGCATCTCTGGGAACTCCTTCAAGATTGTTGGAAGACCATTTCCGGTGACTACCTCTTGAAGCTCATCAAGAGAATGCCAAGAGTGTGCAAAGCAGTCATCAAAGCAAAAGGTGGCTACTTTGAAGAACCTAGAATATAAGACATATTTTCAGTTGTTTCACACTTTTTTGTTAAGTATATAATTCCACATGTGTTAATTCATAGTTTTGATGCCTTCAGTGTGAATGTACAATTTTCATAGTCATGAAAATGCAGAAAAATCTTTAAATGAGAAGGTGTGTCCAAACTTTTGGTCTGTACTGTACATGGCCCCCATCCCCATCCTGGTATACATGGCTCCCATCCCCATGCTGGTATGCATGGCACCCCAATCCCCCAATCTGGTAGGCACGGCACCCCTCATCCCTTATCCTGGTATGCATGGCACCCCTCATCCTGGAATGCGTGGCGCCCCTCATCCAGGTGTACATGTTTCCCCTCATCCTGGTATGCATGGAATTCTTCATCCTGGTATGCATGGCACCCCTCACAGTTGTATGCGTGGCATCCCTCATTCTGGCATGCATGGCACCCCCCATCCTGGTATGCATTGCACCCACAATTTGGAATGCATGGCATCCCCATCCCCACGACGCTGCACAAAAAAAAATAAAGGATTCTACTTACCTTCCTTCCCTGTGCTCCAGAGCTGTGTCCTGTTCTGCTGCCATCAGCTGATCTCACCTTGTGAGCAGTGAATAGCGGGTGCACAGTGTCAGCCGGAGCCTCGGCTACTGCTGCTCTCGGCGATCACATGTGCCCGCTATTAAAAACCATGAATAGTCACTCCCCTCTACTCCAATGGGAGTGGGGAGTAGTGAATATTCATGCTCTTTAATAGCGGGCACACATGATTTGGAGTCACCCCCAAAATTAAAGTGGAAAAACACACTACAGGCTGATCCAACTTTGATGTAATGTCCTTAAAACAAGTTAAAATAAAGCTCAGTATTGTGTGTGGCCTCCACGTGCCTGTATGACCTCCCTACAATGCCTGGGCATGCTCCTGATGAGGTTTCGGATGGTATCCTGTGGGATCTCCTCCCAGACCTGGACTAAAGCATCCACCAACTCCTGGACAGTCTGTTGTGCAACGTTGGTGGATGGAGCGAGACATGAAGTCCCAGATGTGCTCAATCGGATTCAGGTCTGGGGAACGGGCGGGCCAGTCCATAGCTTCAATGCCTTCATCTTGCAGGAACTGCTGACACACTCCAGTCACATGAGGTCTGGCATTGTCCTGCATTAGGAGGAACCAAGGGCCAACCGCACCAGCATATGGTCTCACAAGGGGTCTGAGGATCTCATCTCGGTACCTAAAGGCAGTCAGGCTACCTCTGGCGAGCACATGGAGGGCTGTGTGGGCCTCCAAAGAAATTCCACCCCACACCGTTACTGACCCACGGCCAAATCGGTCATACTGAAGGATGTTGCAGGCAGCAGATCGCTCTCCATGGTGTCTCCAGACTCTGTCACATGTGCCCAGTGTGAACCTGCTTTCATCTGTGAAGAGCACAGGGCGCCAGTGGCGACTTTGCCAATCCTGGTGTTCTGTGGCAAATGCCAAGTGTCCTGCATGGTGTTGGGCTGTGAGCACAACCCCCATCTGAGGACATCGGGCTCTCATACCACCCTCATGGAGTCGGTTTCTAACCGTTTGTGCAGACACATGCACATCTGTGACCTGCTGGAGGTCATTTTGCAGGGCTCTGGCAGTGCTCCTCCTGTTCCTCCTTGCACAAAGGCGGAGGTAGTGGTCCTGCTGCTGGGTTGTTGCCCTCCTACGGCCCCCTCCACGTCTCCTGGTGTACTGGCCTGTCTCCTGGTAGTGCCTCCAGCCTCTGGACGCTAAGCTGACAGACACAGCAAACCTTCTTGCCACAGCTGGCATTGATGTGCCATCCTGGATGAGCTGCACTACCTGAGCAACTTCTGTGGGTTGTAGAGTCCGTCTCATGCTACCACGAGTGTGAAAGCACAACCAACATTCAAAAGTAACCAAAACATCAGCCAGAAAGCATTGGTATTGAGATGTGGCCCCGGAACGTCGAGAGGCCCGGGACACGGTTCGCTCAGCGTTGAGAAAGATGGGACCGGAGGACGACGTGGAAGCCTTCCTTACCATCTATGAACGCACAGCATAGCGGGAAAACCTACCAGCCGGCCAGTGGGCGGAAGTGGTGGCTACCTGAGTTGCTCTATAGGGTAGACAAAGTCAGACAAGGTCGTGGAACCGTTAGTGGTACCTCAGTCGTACCATCGGGTGGTTCTGGAGATGGCACACACACACCTGCTGGGTGGACATTTAGGGGTTAAAAAGACGCAAGAGCGTATCTTGCAGCGATTCTTTTGGCTTGGGATTTACGCGGATGTCCAAAAGTACTGCAAATCCTGCCCCGAATGTCAGCTGACCACACCCACCGCAAGTTTTCGTATCCCATTGGTACCTCTGCCAGTGATAGAGGTACTTTTTGAACGGATTGCAATGGACTTGGTAGGGCCCATTGTAAAATGCGCTCATGGCCACCAACATATACTTGTGGTCGTCGACTATGCCACCCGGTACCCAGAAGCTATACCGCTACACCACACCTCGACGAAACTGATTGCACGGGAGTTGTTTGCCATGTTCTGTCGCCTTGGGCTACCTAAGGAGATCCCGACGGATCAACGGACCCCTTTTATGTCCAAGGTAACGAGGGAACTGTGCAAACTGCTAAAAATAAAACAATTGCGCACCTCGGTGTACCACCCTCAAACCAACGGGCTAATAAAACGGTTCAATAAAACCCTCAAGTCCATGTTAAAAAAGGTGGTTTCTAAGGACGGAAGGGATTGGCACATGTTGCTATCCTATTTGATGTTCGCCATCTGTGAGGTACCCTAGGCTTCCACAGGGTTTTCTCCCTTTGAGTTATTGTACGGAAGACACCCTAGGGGTCTGTTGGACGTAGCCAAAGAGACGTGGGAACAAGAGTCGACTCTACATAGGAGTATAATTGAACACGTGGCTAGTATGCAGGACCGGATTGCGGCGGTCATGCCCATCGTGAAAGAACATCTTTTAGATGCCCAGGCAGCGCAGAGGCGCACATATAATAAAGGAGCCACGGTCAGGTCTTTTAACAAGGGCGATCGGGTGTTAGAACTGGTATCCACAGCCGAGAGTAAGCTCATGGCCAAGTGGCAAGGGCCAAATGAAGTTTGAGAAAAGGTGGGGTAGGTAAATTATCAGGTGTATCAGCCCGGAAGGAGGAAACCTGAGCAGCTTTATCATGTAGACCTGGTAAAACCTTGGAAAGATCGAGAGTGTTTAGTTACAGATGTCACTCCGGGCATATCGCCAGAGAGTTCTCTACCTTCACCCAGGGAAGCGTCCGAGGGGGAGGTCAGGATAAGTGATGCTCTCACTAAACAGCAGCGATGGAAGGCTCGCTCGTTGGTGCAGCAGAATACTGACGTGTTCTCAGAGCTACCGGGCATGACTACGGTTCGCCAACATGACATTGCCACCGAACCTGGGGTAAGGGTACGAACGAGACCGTACCGGGTACCCTAAGCCCGGAGGCAAGCCATCACGGCTGAGGTAAAACAAATGCTCCAGTTAGGCGTCATCGAGGAATCACGGCGTGAGTGGGCTAGCCCCATCGTACTGATCCTGAAACCAGACGGATCGTTACGCTTCTGTAATGATTTCTGGAAATTAAGTGAAGTGTCGAAGTTGGACCTTGATTCAATGCCCAGGGTGGATGAGCTGATTGAGAGACTGGGTTACTGGTAGGTACCTCTCATGAAATCAGCGAAGGAAAAGACCGCCTTCATAACTCCGGAGGGTCTGTATCACTATGAGGTCTTACCTTTTGGGTTACATGGGGCCCCGGCTGTATTCCAAAGGCTGATGGATATAATGCTCAAGCCCCATCAGGAGTACATTTCTGTGTAACTAGATGATATCATCATCTTTAGCACCGACTGGCATACGCACCTATCCCAGGTACAAGAGGTGCTGCTGGATTCTCTCAGAGCCACGGGGTTAATGGCAGACCCCAAAAAAATGTGCGATAGGGCTAGAGGAAGCCCGATATTTGGGGTATGTGATTGGCCGAGGAGTTATCAAGCCCCAAATCAATAATGTTGAGGTGATTAAAAACTGGCCTAAACCGTCAAGTACAAAATAGATGAGGGCGTTCCTTGGCATCCTTGGGTATTACCGTTGGTTTATACCTAATTTTGCTGGGAGAACGGCGGCCCTGACCGATCTCTTATAAGGGAAAAGATCGGTAATGGTTAGGTGGAACTCTCAGGCAGAAGAAGCGTTTCAGTCCCTAAAGTGGGCCCTGTGTGGAAAAGCCGGTCCTCATCAGCCTCAACTTCAAGGAAACCTTCATTGCACAGACAGATGCCTCGGCGGTATGCCTAGGGGCGGTATTGTCACAAAAAGTGAATGGTGAAGCTGCTTATGTTGGACTTGCTTGGGTCACTGCCTCAGTTACTGCACGGTGTGAACACCGCCGCCTTACAGCTTGGTGGAGAATGCGGGCATTGTGACTGAGGCTAACCCACCAGCAGCTGCATGACCACAATCCGACCGGCCACCTTTCAGCCCTGCCCCGAGGACAAAATGGAGGAGCTGTTAAGGCAATTGGTCCTCACGCAGCGGCAGCAGCAGGAGAAGTTCAAGCAGCAGCAGGAGCAGCTCAAGCAACAGCAGCACACCAATGAGCTGATCATGCAGAAGCTCACAGTGCTGCGGGAGACGCCGACGGCACCAGCCCCAGAACGCCGAGAGGCCCGGGACAAGGTTCGCTTAGTGTTGAGAAAGATGGGACTGGAGGACAACGTGGAAGCCTTCCTTACCATCTATGAACGCACACTATCTATCTATTATCTATCTATCTATCTATCTATCTATCTATTATCTATCTATCTATCTATCTATCTAATATCTATCTAGTAACAAATTGGAACAGCACCATATATTTTGAGTTCTGGGTGCAAGACCCCACAAACAAATATCCGTTTGCAATAGTAATATCAATAAAAAAGGCAGACAGCACTCCAAAAAGTTATTTTGTGAAAATCTATCTATCTATCTATCTATCTATCTATCTATCTATCTATCTATCTATCTATCTATCTATCTATCTATCTATCTATCTATCTATTATCTATCTATCTATCTATCTATCTATCTATTATCTATGTATTATCTATCTATCTATCTATCTATATTTATCTGTTATCTATCATTATTATCACACTGATATAACCTCACCTTTTAGGAAGCTATGTGGGTCCCTCACACGTATCAGTAAGGGTCCCGGCCCTGACTGCCACTTGTAGGTCGCACAGACCTGGCACTGTGAGCGAGAATTATGTGCAATATTTGTCTAGTAACTTTCTCCGCGCTCCAGACTGTATCGCCAGTTGTTAAACCTCTTTATAGTTGCCAACAGGTGCCTGGACCAGCCTCGCTGTATCAGCGGTGTCGTCCGAGAGCCAATAAACCATTGTAACATATGGAGAAAAATCCCGACTGCTGAGCTAATCTGGAAGGCAGTTACTTTCTGGTGATCCGAGGCCCATGGAACAAAAATTGATCAATTACACAAATTAAGCATAGCCCTTCAGGAATTTATTTTATTGGTCTGGACATCTGTTTCAGTATTGTCCAAATCCAAAAATCAAACGGTGCTTTGAGCTGCCAAGTTAGGCAAGAAAATCTAGCGGCCATAAAACTACAACACAAAACCACTAAGTTAATATTACATCCATCTGCTGAATGTTATATAAATATGCAGCCTTTTTTATTTTCTTTGGGAATACCATTTATTTTTACAGTGCCCAGTATGACATTCGACAGCATTCTGTGCAGTTTATTACAAAGCGACTATAAACGTTTCTTCAAAAATGCATTTATAATTGTGTTACGAGTCCTTGGTTAAGTGTCTGCGCCACCTGTCCTATTTATAATTAAAAGCAGAATTTTTTTTTTTTCCTTTCAATTTTTTTTTTTTCAGGGGCGGGTGGGAGAGGTTGAAATACTCAGGACAAGGACTCTAAAAAAAAAAAGGTTGCAATTATAATTTTTAGAGAAGTCGTTAACTAATGATTTAAGAGGGGCTGGCTGTGACTTTATGGGTGGAAATTATTACAAAGTATTGAGAGTTGTTAAAGGTAAATGCTCACCCTATAAATAATTAAGAATTGAAATGAGTTGACTTAGTGGTTACGGCCGAGTTCACACATGGGGGAGCCGAGGCGATGATGGTTTATGTAGAAACGGACAAGAAGTGCAATGTGGGACACAAAAAAGTTCTTCTGGCCAACCTAGGTCTTATGTTTGCTGGTCAACCAAAACCTTTAGTCCGGCTCGACACGGCGTGTATGTTGCCGATTCTGAAAATCGGGAGATTTTGCAATGAATTTTGTTGCAGATTTCACCCTTTCTTTTGCCACTGACATGTTGTCTGAGACATGTTGGAGCCGAGGCGATGATGGTGTATGGAGAAACGGACAAGGACTGCAATGTGAGAGACTAAAAAGTTCTCTTGGCCAACCTAGGTCTTATCTTTGCTGATCAACCAAAACTTTTAGTCTGGCTTGACATGGCGCGTATGTTGCCGATTCTGAAAATCTCCCTTTATTTTTCAGCTGGCATGTTTTGGATTGAAAAAAAAAGGCACAAAAACAGATTTCCGTGCGGAATATGCTAAAAAAAAAGCAGCATGTGGATGAAATGAAAGGGTTGTCCGGTGAAAACAATCATCACTTTTCCAAAAGATGAGGGATAATTTATTGATATGTGGGGGTCAGACTACTGGAACTTGATCCGACTGTGAGAACCCCGCTCCTTTTATACCTTATTCTGCTGCTGAACATGGCACTCGGCTTTTCTGAGTTGGCATCTGACCTGCCGCTCTATTCTAAGGGAGCTTTAAGATGTGTGTACAAATCGGTCCGAGATTGGACCACAATGCATGGACTGGCCTCAGGTCTCCCGACCCGAGTGTGACAGCTTCATATATTTCTCTGAGGCTGTCACGCTCGGGTCGGGAGAACCGCGGCCAGTCCGTGCATTGTGGTCCAGTCTCGGACCGATTTGTACCAACGTCTGAAAGCGCTCTAACTGAAATAAAGTTCTCCATCAGGGATAAAAAAATTCTGTTCTGCCGATTGGTGCCAGTCCCAGTGGTAGTACACCCTTGGTCAATAAGTCGTCATCTATCCCATGATTAGATAATAACTTGGTTTCACTGGAGAACTCTTTTTAGTTATAACTAGTGATGAGCGGACCCGTGAAAGTGCTGGTACCCAACCCAAACTTTATTCCAAAGTTTGGTTCGGGTATTAAAACTGTACCCAAACTTCAACCAGATCCCGAACCCCATGGAAAACAATGAGTACCTTAATTTTTTAGCTCAACATTTTTTTTTCTCTCTCTCCAAAGGACTATCCCCCGGAACTCCGAACATTGCTTCAGACTTCTGGGAGAAGTCCGTGTTCGGCGTTTAGCAGCGGACAGTAACCGAGTGGTACGAACCCTGATTTTTTAAGTTTGGGTTCAGTCATCTCTAGTTATAACTCATCCACTTTGCTGGTATTACAAAATGCTGCAAAATCCACACCAAATATGTCATCCATTTCTAAATAGCATATCTACAGCTTTTTGGAATCTGTGTTGCATGCAGATTTTGCAGCAAATTTTGTTGCATATTTCACCCGTTCCTTTGCAATGGGTGAAAACAACACTGATTCTGCACAAAGAATTGACATTCTTGATCAATGGGGGCCCGACTTCTGGGGTCCACCCTAGTCAGCAGAGCAGGGATTTTTTATTCTCAACAAGACCACTTTTGTCACCCTTAGAACGGAGCCACAATGCAATGTGTGAACCTAGCCTTATGGCGTTAATATAATACTATCATTGGCAGATCATCCATAAACGGGTTATTTAAGATTAAAAAAAACATAGCTGCTGCCTTCCAAAGATATCCCTGTACCAGTCCATTGGTTGTTTTTGTTATGGAAGCTCAGCTCCATTTAAGTAAATGAGTCTAAGATGCAATACCAGATGCAACCTGTGAATAATGGAGGCGCTGTTTTGGGGGAAAATGGTCATCTTTTTCTAACCTTTTCTTTAAGATGTTATAGATATTTCTCAGTTATTTCTAACATGTGATCATTGATATTTCCACCATTCCAGGTCCCATTGAATGTCACTCTCTAAGCTTTTCTAGTGGGTCTCACAAGGTCATTAAGTAGTTGTCTCTTAATAGACCACTTTGTTTAGCTAATCACGTGGCTCTAGCTCAACCCCAACAAACTGCTTCTGGGTCCTTGTTAGACACAAAAACCAGGGTAGGGGTCCCCTACTCTTACACTGACTGAAGAAGAGGGACAGTTTGGCCATAGGCTCCCTAATTTTTCTGGTTATTTTTACATGGTCATGCGTGTATCTATTGGCAGGTATAGATTTCTTGGCGGCATTGTAGCTAGTCATGGACAAAAACAAAACTTTTACTAGTGGGTACAATTGCCAGAGTAAATGCCACCGTTTCAAGTTCACCTGGTTAGGCAAATTTATGCTTACATATGATACAGACGTAACTTAAAGGGGACCTGTCACCGTGTCATAAGGGTCCAGTTTTTGCTCTCATTTTATTCCAGCTGCTCCCCTGAGTATTTAATTTTTCGTTTTTTTTAAATCCGCCATGCGGTTCCAGAGATATGATCCTTTTTATTTAGTGCTAAATTTTATGATATATACAAGGGGGCGGTTCTCACAAAGTAATTATGTAGAGCAGCCTAAAGACACGCCCCAGAGGATCCCATGAGCCACGCCTCCCTGTAAAAGACCATAAATGGTAGGACTAAATAAAAAAGTCCATATCTCTGGAACCGTACGACGGATTTAAAAAAGATAAAAAACGGAATACTCAGGGGAGCAGTGGGAATAAAATAAGAGCAGAAACTGGCCACTTTTGACATGGTGAAAGGACCCCTTTAAAAGGGGTTTTCCAGAATTAAGAAAATGTTTACTGTCTAAAAAAAATGGGACCACATCAGTTCACGGGTCATGGGTAATATTCCAGCTTATCCCCATTTACTTCAATGAAGCTAAGATGTAATACCTAACACAACCTAAAGACAGGTGCGGCGCTGTTCTTAGAAGAAAGCAGCCATGCTTTTCTAATCTAATATGACTCCTGGGCGCTCAATGTTAATTCGTCCTGATTGTAGAATGGGTCTCCTCATTTCAGGACAAAAGGTCTCAAGAATTCCAATAGGTTCCAAAGCTTAGATGCAACTTTGTGACTGTTTAATTATTTTATATAAAAATATAGGTTCCTAGAGGACATGCTGGGATTTGTAGTCTAGAGATCTAAGTGATCTTTAATTTCTCTGCTCCATCGCCATAGTCCTCCGGAGACTTATCCTTCACATTTTAAAGCATCTCTGAAAGTAAGAAGTTGTTATGAGGGTTGAGAAGACGAGTCTAGTGAATTGCTGAATGAGTTTTCTGAAAAGCTACGAGGGAGCTCATGACTGTTCTGTAAATGTGCTTAATAAAATGTGAGTTTAGCAGCTCGCCGCCACAGGGAAAATCCAGAGAGATGAGTTTGCTACAGAATCTTTCAACGAAAAAAAGTCTGTTTTAGCAAATCTTGTTATAGAAGCAGTAGATTATGGTCGTAACTCTTCTACTGCCAAGAGAACGAAATGGACTCTAAAGGCAAAGAAAAACAAAAATCACACCACCAATTCATACATGAGTTATATCCGATCCCCTAAAAACAATGGTCAAACTCGAAAAACTGCTCATCCATAACCATAACCCTAACTCATCCATAATCTCATCTAGTCATCTTCTGAACTTATCAATCAAAGGACTCTCAGGGGAAAATGCCCAAAGGGGACAGATGTCCCAGACTATACTTTACTGATACAAGTTTCACCCAGGTCTGTGGAATCAGAGCTAGAGTGTGAAAAAATAGAGGAATTGGAGTCAAAACCTTGGTTTACCGACTCCTCCGCCCCTACTACACCCCACATTTTTGTGTAGAATTTGATCCGAAGATCAAAAGTTGGTATCTATGGTGATCTATGGGGATGAAAATGGGTGATATTTAAAGGGGTTAGAGAAAATGTATCGGTTATCCTAAGGTTAAGTTTAAATGTATATTTGCAAAGGGTTTGCCCCCTGAAATCCCACTAATCATGAAAACAAGGGTCGTCGAGGTGAATGGAGCAGTAGTGCGTATGCATAGTGCAGTACCTTGCTGACTGTCTATGGGAGCGTTGGTCATACATGTGACGCGCCCCCAGGGCCGTGGGGTACTCGGCAGCCGGGCCTCTATGGATGCCGGTCGGGGATATCACGGTGGCCGGCCCGGTCCGTGGCCCAGGGCGGTCACCCAAAAGAGGGATTATTTATAGGGGATTTGTGAAGTGTTCGTGACGCTACCTGTGGAATACGGCTAAAGGGGGCCACCACTGCGGAGCAGTCCTCTGAGGCAGATGTTAGGGCAGCTTACAATGGAACGGCTCCCCACAGGTGGAGCGGGCCTCAGGGCAGTGTGGAGAAATGGATGGTGGTACGGGTGAGAGACGGCAAGGACGGTTCGGGGAGAAATGACGGACACTCACATGGGGGTTCGCTTCGGTACCTTTACTGGTGTAGATGCAGGTATGGTCCAGGGTACTCGGTACACAGGGTGCACTTCTGGACTCTCCCCAGTGAGTGGGTATAGGGTCTCCTGATCCGTTGCTTTCACTTGCTAAGCTTCTGACCTGCCTGGAGTTAGGCCTGGCTTTATTACTGTCTCTCTTTCTCTCTTGCACCTGCTGACCTGGTGATAGGGCCTTCTCTTGGAGATCACTCTCCCTGGACGCTGGGGCCTCTGTGACTCCTAGCCCTGGTACGGTAGTCAGCGTTGGTCAACTTGGGACTTGTAGTCCTCCAGGTATCCGGTGGTCCCTACTGGGTATAAAGGGTCCCTGTAGGCGCAGACCCGGTGTCCGGTGTATGGTTCGGGGTGAGCCTGGTACGCTCCTCTGCCCCCCTCAACTCCTCTCTCCTTTCCTCTTTGCCGTCGGCCACACTTAGGGCCCTCACTATGCTTCAACTCGTGCTGTAGGCCTTGGCTCGCCTAAACACTGCAGCCAGCTTGCTTCCTCTTCACTGGTCTAAGTGCCAGCACACTCTCTGAACTAACTTCTGACTGAGCTGCCTGGCTCCACCCTCCCTATATATATCCCTAACGGGCTCCCTCTGCTGGTCTGAGGTGGTAGGGTGGAGGTGTGTGAATGTGTGAGGGCCTCTTGTGGAGAAGTCCATCCATGCACCCTACTGGGTTCTGTGGCACCTGTGTACTGCAGGGCGCCACACATGCCCTCTACCGTTCCCAGAGATTCATAGTGATGAATGGAGAGGTGGTCATGCATGAGCAATACTGTTTAATTCACACAGAGGCATGGGACCCATTATCAGTTGGATCCTACTTATCTCAGGGGGCATATATTTATCACCAACATTGTGGATAGGAGATATGTATGCAGCCACTCCAAAATAAGCTCTAGTACCAAGTACAGTCACTCCAAAATGACCTGTTGTACAAGAAGCAGAACTACAAAATGACCTGCAGTACCATGAGAAGAGTTACAAAATGAGCTTCAATATTAATATCAGCACTACAAAAGGAGGTGTAGTACCAGGTGTAGTCACTACAAAATGATCTGCAGTACCAGGAGTAGCACTAAAAAGTGAGCTGCAGCACTACAAAAGGAGCTGCAGTACCAGGAGCAGCACTACAATAGAAGGTGCAGTACCAGGAGTAACACTACAAAATGATCTGCAGTACCAGGAGTAACACTACAAAGTGAGCTGCAGCACTAGGAGCAGCACTACAAAAGGAGCTGCAGTACCAAGAACAGCACTACAATAGGAGGTGCAGTACCAGGTGTAGCCTCTACAAAATGATCTGCAGTACCAAGAGCAGCACTACAATAGGAGGTGCTGTACCAGGAGCAGCACTACAATAGGAGGTGCAGTACCAGGAGTAACACTACAAAATGATCTGCAGTACCAGGAGTAGCACTACAAAGTGAGCTTCAGCACTAGGAGCATCACTACAAAAGGAGTTGCAGTACCAAGAGCAGCACTACAATAGGAGGTGCAGTACCAGGAGAAACGTTACAAAATGAGCTTCAATATTAATATCAGCACTACAAAATGATCTGCAGTACCAGGTACAGTCACTACAATATGATCTGCAATACCAGGAGTAGCACTACAACATGAGCTGCAGCACCAGGAGCAGCACTACAAAAGGAGGTGCAGTACCAGGTGTAGGCACTACAAAATGATCTGCAGTACCAGGAGTAGCACTAAAAAGTGAGCTGCAACACTACAAAAGGAGCTGTAGTACCAGGAGCAGCACTACAATAGAAGGTGCAGTACCAGGAGTAATGCTACAAAATGATCTGCAGTTCCAGGAGTAACACTACAAAGTGAGCTGCAGCACTAGGAGCAGCACAACAAAAGGAACTGCAGTACCAGGAGCAGCACTACAAAATGATCTGCAGTACCAAGAGCAGCACTACAAAAGGAGGTGCAGTACCAGGTGTAGCCACTACAAAATGATCTGCAGTACCAAGAGCAGCACTACAATAGGAGGTGCAGTACCAGGTGTAGCCACTACAAAATGATCTGCAGTACCAAGAACAGCACTACAATAGGAGGTGCAGTATCAGGTGTAGCCACTACAAAATGAGCAGGAGTACCAGGAGCAGCACTACAATAGGAGGTGCAGTACAAGGAGCAGCACTGCAAAATGAGCTGCAGTACCAGATACAGTCACTACAAAATGAGCTGCTGCACCAGGAACAGCACTGCAAAAGGAGGTGCAGTACCAGGTGTAGTCACTACAAAATGAGCTGCAGTACCAGATACAGTGACTACAATAGGAGCTGCAGTACCAGATACAGTCACTACAATAGGAGGTGCAGTACCAGATGTAGTCACTACAAAATAATCTGCAGTACCAGTTGCAACCACTAGAAAGCTGTGCCAAGTAAACAATGAAGGAGACAATGGCACTCACCAGACTACACGGTGGCTCCTTCTTTCAGCTGAGACTAGTTAGACCTTACAGACAGAAGGAAGTAACAGTGGCTGTCCAACATTATATCTTGTGATTATGAGCTAGATGATTTTTATAGTCCACTGATATACCATCAAGTATACATCCAAAATGTGTTGAGTTATAGGAAGACAAGTGTGTAGAATATGGCTACCTCATCGTCGTTCTGAAGGTCTGACCATGGATCAATCATATAAATCCTCTCAAATAAACTCTCTAATCAGTATCTAATCCTAAATAAATTGTTCCTTCTCCATTTTTCTTGTAGTACCGCACCCTCAGAAGCAGTTGGCGTACAACACCTCAAAAGCTGGTGTTGTGAAATTAACTCAAACGTTGGGAACAGAATGGATTGACAGAGGTGTGAGAGTCAACTGCATATCTCCGTAAGTACATATGGGAATGGAAATTATTGGGTAAGATCCTCCACCATATTCAACATGTTGTGCACTTAGAAAAGCAGAACCCAGGACATATTGTTAACACAATGTTTTGATTTGTTCTTTGGGTTCCTTGAGTATCTGGGTAAAGTCTAACAAGTTCCCAAAGGTCTACGTCAAGCGTTATCCAAGAGGGAATAACACATTTTTACATTTACCTTTACTTACTAGAATTGTTTCAAATATCATTCCAAAGACAGAAATATAGAATTCTAGAAAATACAAATAGTCAAAGTCAAATGATCAAACATTTTAGATCCACAATCAAAAACAATTTTTTTAGCACTTTAAAATTTTTGCCCAAATAAAAATTTTTCTTTGAGAAATAAAAATTCTCTATAAAATTTGCATTCATGTTAATTGGGAATATTTTTCCCATTTAACAGGGTTTCAATTTTTGTGGAGAGTTTAATGTCTGAGATACTTAAAAACAGCTCTTTCTGTCCCATTCAGAGCAGGAAATCCCAGCATGGTCTGAAGGTCCAACAATCAACTGAGTAAAATGAAACAATCGGCATTCTGAAAACACTGTCTGTCCATCGGTGTATATGAAGGGAGGGAAAATGAAGGAAGAGGCTTAATCTGGGACATTAGGTCCCCATATTGTGCCAAAAATTAGGTACAAAAAATTGATGCAAATTAAGCCAAACAATAGGTGGTGCAAAGTTAGACAAAAGTTTGTTAAAGGTATGCGAAATTTATCATCCCACTTGAGCCAACTGACCCATTTTCACACTGTCTAATTTAAGTTTGTACTATATAAATATTAACAGGAGTAGTAAATCTGTCCCATGATCGTGAACATGGTGATTAAATTGGTTTGTGTCACCATATCCTTATCCAAGCATTAATTTACTCACTTCTTATTCTTATCGTTGGAAATTAGTAAAGAATAACTCTCGAGAATGGATTTTTCCTGCTGCCTATATTTTTGCCTAAGTTGTGTCTATGAAAAGGAAAATTACCATATAGTTTTGCCTAGAAGGAAATCAAATTCACTTAGAATTTTACAGAAATTTTGGAGTCACCCAGAAGTCAGCCATTTTACTGGATTTCAAAGGGCTGGAAAGGGCTTAAAGAAATAAAAATGATAATACTTGCGCTTTTACCTGTCTCTCAATGCAGTTCCTGGTCTTCCGGACCTCTTCTATGTGTCACCAGTCTTTTTTCGCCTTCAAAGTGGTCTTTGTTGCTTTCGGCGCTGATAATGGCCTTGCAGCACCTTGACAAAGGGTGAAACATGTTATGACGTTGTGAGAGTATCTGAGCACCACTGTAAAGATGGAAGATGGTTGGAGGAACCTAGAAGAGGACCAGAGGAGAAGACGAGGAGCTTCATAGAGGGATAGCTGAGAGCCGGGGAAAGGTGAGTACAATTTTATTTAAATTTCATTATGCTCTGGGATCTGGAGAGACTTCACATCACAATAAGGCACATTCGACTCGAACCGAATACATTTTATGTATCTGCTGTTATCGACAGGAGGGATGTGGCCAACTTGGACCCCCCATTTAGCAATTGCATGGGAGTCCTTTGTGGTATGTGCTTTCTAAACAGTAAACTTTTCTTCGCTCAACATAATCAAGACTACGAAGTACCGGCCAAAAAATACAGGAACAAGAAATCAGATTCATAGTTGTGACCCAGAAGGCCATTGCTTACTGTATTGCATCACTGCCACCAACAATTAGAGGAGCCAAACAATAAAGTAACATCGACGTTCCGATTCCGACTTTAGACCTTTCCCCAAATGTTGAGCGTAGGACACATAAATTCTGGTAGATAAATCCCAAGATAGAAGAAGAAATTCTAATTACTAAATGTGCGTTGCTCTTATTATTTTTTTTTCTAGGAAAGGTTTTCATTTTTTTCCTAAATGAAATTCTGGCGTGGGAAATAAATCACTAATAGGCTGTTAGCGCAGCACAGTCAATACACCAGCACATTAGTACGTTGGCACTTGCTGTAGGTAATCTGGAAATAATTCAAATGATTCTTGCCTACGAAGATGCACAATGGCAGCTCTCCAAAGTAAAAAAAAAGGAACAAAACACAACCGAGGAATTTCTGCACTGACTTTTCATCCAAAGACTTCTTCACACACAATCTTCGTCTCCGAGAATGCCAAAATTTTGGTAGCATCTTTGTAGGCGTTCTGTATGATGAAGAAGATTCAGTAGCCCAGTCGGAGCTTGCAATCTTATTGTCATCCGTACAGGTAGTTTTGGCTTTGGTAGGAGTTTTAAAGGTGACACGACGTTGTCAAGCGATTAGTGGTCATTAGGAGGAATGGGGGTATTGGCTTTGTACTGATCCGTTGAAACGATTTGCAGATGGGGCCAAAAATTCTCATTGGCCTATTAAGCTTCAAATTGGTTTGCAAATGAGAATGAATGCGTATTTTATGTCATGACGTTTGGGACCATTCAGATTCGTTGTATTGTACAAGTTGGAAAATTTACAAAAAGTGTAAAATTTAGTAAAAAAACAGCTTTAGAGTCACAAAGGGGTTGTTTGGTTTAGACTATAATTTTTTTTAAAAAAAATACCTAATTTAGTATTTCCTAAGTTGGGTTATCTGACATTCATGACCTCTATCTATGAAGTAGGGAAGCTTTGAAGAGCATCTCGCTCTCTTGGAAGGACCAAGCACATCTGTGTTTAGACATACCGTTAAACGTCAATTGATTTCAACAGGAGGCATGTAATACCTAATTTCTCCTGTGGAGGCACTGTAGGGGATTTAAGCACCTACTGCTAGATTGCAGCTGATTGCTGGGGGTCTCACCAGCAGTAGACCTTGAGATTATCTTATTATTTGGGGATACTTCTGAGAAAAAGGCATTATCTAATGCGGACAAACCCTTTAAAGGTGCATCCAATGAAATATGTAAAAAGTAATAAGGCTTATATGTAAAATACGTATTGATATTAACAAAAGGACAGTGCTAATGGCATTATGGAAGAGGATGTATCAAGAGTTTGGACCCCCTTGTTGAGAATCTAAACACTTGTGAATGTTAAAGGTTTTTCAGGCAGTTTCCGTGACAGAATCCATCTGAAAAAGACTTCATGGAATGAGTGGACTCATGAAAGTTCGGGTTCTGGAACTCGACCCAAGCTTTATTCCAAAGTTCGGGTACCAGAACTGTACCTGAACTTGAACCAGAACCCAAAACTCATTGAAAACAATAGAAACCCAAATTGTTGAGCTGAAAATATTTCTCTTTCTCTTCCTCGGAACTCCGAATACTGCAACGGACTTCCATGAGAAATCGGTGTACATCGGATATTAATTGCTCGGTACGAAACCCAAACTCACTGTTAGAACCCTCCTGTTTGTTTTTTCCATCTTGTGTTTTGCGTTCACGTGACCATCTGCCTTTATATTCCAGCTCCGCCCTTTTGGCTGTGCTGGACTTCAGTGTTTGACTGTTTCTCTAGCCAGGTGCTTCTGTTCCTTTCTCTGTCAGTTCGCTTGGTCCTCTGGGACCTCTAGTACCTTTTTGTCAGTTTGTCTTTTTGTGTTCTGCAACAACTTCTCTGTTTAGGAGGTGACCCATTTTTGTCCCAGTCCTTAGTTCTTTTACGGACTCCCTTTATGCTATAGGTCTCCGTTCAGACTAGCCAAGGACTAAGGCGGGTCTGTTCGCTAGGAAGAGGCAGCCCGCTACATCGTAGGGATTCAGCTTAGTCTTACTGTAGGGACAGCTTTCCCGTATCTTTCCTTAGCTCATGTTGCAGATCATAACACTCGCTCATCTCTACTCATGTATAGGGATGAGCGGACCCGTGGATGTTCGGGTTCGTCGGGTTCGACCTAACTTTAGTCCAAAGTTCGGTTCAGGTACCGGAACTATACCTGAACTTGAACCCCAATCCGAACCCCATAGTAGTCACCCAAACTCTGGTGCTATAAAATGGTCGTAGTCAGGGCTAGGGGGCTGCCAAAGGAAGCAGAGTCTCTCTTCTGTTCTCCCAGAACTCCAAACACTAAAACAGACGTCCGGGAGAAGTCCATGTTGGGAGTTCAGCACTGGGTGTCCGATATGAACCCCCGAACGTTACAGTTAGGGTTTGCTCATCTCTATTCTTGTGCATATAGCAATTATGTAAAAACTTTTGAGTTTTTAAAGGAAAATTTGCAGTTTCCACTCACAAAAAAACTCATTGTAATCTCTACAAAACAACTTCATAAAGCAAAAATTTTTCCAAAAATTTCCCCCAAAAAGGAAAATTTCCTGTTTGAATAACTAGTAGTTTTTGAAAGCCTCAAAAAACTCTGTGTGTACCTTGCCTAATAGTGGTTCCTCCTGTCTTTCTCACATTTTTTGGCCAGCAGTGGTGGCTGAAGGCAACCAGAATTTTGCCATATAGAACTACATGCAGATGTTTGGGGCACTGTATCATAAAAAGGATAAAAATTAGGTTAAAAAATGAGCTTCCATTTAACTTGGGTGAAGATCGATATATATTAACAACCACAAGAAATAAATAATTGCACTTCTTTTGAATCTTCTACATAAGAATTCTTTACTTCCACTTCAACGCTGAATTATAAAAATGGGAGGACAATATTTCCTTATCGTATTATATTTTTGAAAGAAATATTTGCCGTCGCCCGGTTTTGATCTGATGAAGCAGTTTGTTTGAACATCACTAGTCATTAGGTAATGTCAACACCACTTTCAGAATATTTTACTAGGAAAGAAATCAGGGCCATTATCTAGTGGTACTTGGCCAAAATGATACATTATTCAAAGTGTTGGAGGCAGCGGCCAGTATTAGCGCTTTTGCATAGTAATGGAAATACAGACTTACGCTGCAGTAAAGCTGCTCGGAGCATAATAGATGAACTATTGGGAGGAAACCCTGGCAGGAGAATGGTTAAAAAATGCACGTGGTGTCAGCAGAACGTCTTTTACTGGACACAAATAAATCTAGGATTTGTCTGGTTTAGTAGTCTCCAACCCGTGGCCCTCCAACAGTTGGATAACTACAACTCCCAGCATAACCTGTGAACGTTTCTAGTTTTTGGGGAGCCAATGTGTCCATATAGTTGTCACATTGGAGGAAAGACAAAGTGCAACACACAGGGATGAGGGGAAGGGAGCCCAGACACTAGGGAAAGGGGGAGTGGAGACCTCCTAGTCTAATCAAATATCACCCTGTTTCCCCTACCATCCCTATATTGATTCCTCACCAATCGCTGCACAGGAAACCTAAGCCCTGGAAATCCCTAGAGCTAGGCCCTGTATAGGGAAGGGGGGGTGAACACTGGTCAGTCCCCACTATAAACTAAAGACAACAAGGAAGACAAAAACAGGGGGGAAGAAATTTAGCTTGAGCCGACTGCAGAGAGATTACACCAAACGTCCTCCAAGCACCAGAAAGGAAGTAAGCCGACTGCAATAGCTCCAAGCCTTCAGAAGGGAACATGTGAATATCACCAGCCCCTCCCTGCAGCAAACTGAAAGTATTTAAACACCCAGGCCAGGGTGTCAATGAAAGCAGAAGGGAGGTAGCTGCTGGGTCCTAGAGTAAGACAGATTTAAGAAGGTGTCTGCAATGCCAAACGAAGTGACCTTCTGCAACCAGCTGCAGAACGACTGTCTGCTACATCTGACACACCCGTGACAGTAGTACACAGACAGCCCATCTATGTCAATGGCAACTACCTGTGTAATGCTTCATTTCTCCTGTGATGGCGCTACAAGAAAATTCACCTGTTGCTGGGTTTCACTAACATTATAGCTGATCCCGCGTGTGCCTCCCAAGTGTCCCCTTGAAACCTATAATGACCCTGTATGCCCCCCTATGACAAATAATACCCCCTGAGTGCCCCACTGAAACAAATCATGCCCCCCGAATGCCCCCTTTGAACAGATATTGCCCCCTGAGTGAAACAAATAATGGCCCCTGAAGACTCCATTAAAACAAATGATGCCCCCTGAAGACTCCATTAAAACAAATAATGTCCCCTGAGTGCCCTTTTAGAAAGCATTAATGCTCTCTTTTTTCTGCCATAAAAAGTAATGATGGCCCTTGAGTATGACCTCCAAAAATGTCCCTTTTGTGCTACCCCCTACAAAATAAGTTTACAATCACCTAATCTGAGCCCTCTTCTCCTCTTCACAAAGGCAGCGCAATATAGTGATGTTATTGCGTCACCTGTGCTAGGACACTGGTACCTTATAGGCCATAGAGAGTCTGTGGATCTCTGCTCTTCCTCCAGGATCCAACTGTATTGGCATCAGGTTGACATCCATACAGTTCAAAGTGGCGTTTGCCTTGAGATCGAGAAGTCGAAGGCAAGTACATTGGCTCTAGAAATACTACTGCTACTTTGTTTTCTCTTTTAATATTTTTGCGCCCCTAAGAATTTTGTGGACAGAGCAACCGCCCTTGTTCCCCCCCATCAATCCTATACCACTGCCTAATACCAAGACACCCTAAATCACGTGTCAAACTCAAGGATCGTGGGCCAAATATGTCACGCCACATCATTTTACGTGGTCCTTGAGATTTGGAAGCAGAAGGATCAACTCTCCACTTTCCCCACTTGGGAAAGTGGAGAGTTGGTCCTTCTGTGTCCACCACCTGTGAGTTGCGTGAAGGTGCTCGTCGGCACTAAGAATTTAATATGGCACCTGACGCGCCCCCAGGGCCGTGGGGTACTCGGCAGCCGGGCCTCTGGTTGCGGGGGATATCACGGTGGCAGGCCCGGTCCGTGGCCCGGGGCGGTCAACAAAAGGGGGGGTTTACTCTTATATGGGGTTTTTTCGTGACGCCACCTGTGGTGTCTGGTGAAGATCACCAGCGCTGCAGCAGTCGTTTGAGGCAGATGTTAGGGCAGAAAGTGATGGGACGGCTCCCCACAGGTGGAGCAGGCCTCAGGGCAGTGTAAGATGGAGTGGTGGTTGCACTGGGCGTTGTAGTGCAGGGGGAACAATGGTGCCGCTGAAAGAATGGACGGAGGCAGTGCGGTGCAGTCATCCAAGATTTTACTCACAGTTCTTTAAACACTTCACAGGCGCACGGTGCAGGTAAAGGCCTCCTATGTCTCGCTGCGTTCACCGGGCAGAGGTTCAATCCTTCCTCAGGCAACTTGGGAATACCTGGCAGAACCCCACTTTCTTGTGTTCCTATTTTGACCATCTTTACTCTGGTTCTTCTCCTTCCAGCTCTGTGCTGCCCACTTTCAATCCCGCTCCGGTGCTCTTGAGTCCTTCCTGTACGTTGGATCCAGGACCTACTTGACCCTCCTGGGGAATTAGAATGCCGCAGCAATCCCTCTGTCTTCTGACAGATGCGGGGCGTACGGGTGCCGTCCTGCACGTGCCGTACCCCCTGGGATCCTTTCTGTAGAACGGAGCCTACTCCCTGCTCCCCTCCGGGGCCTTCACACTTGGCCCTAACTGGGGAGCAGATCTCCTAATGAGACTCTGCTCCCGGACTGTTCCTCCGAACAGTCCCGAGCTGTTCTTCTGAACAGCTCCCTAGAACTGACACGATTACTCCACCACTCAACTGAACTGCCACCCTAAGATGGCTTCCCTATTTATACTCCTATGAAAAGTGCTTCCTCTATCTACTTCCTCCACCCACACCCACTACTGGTTCCCCCTACCTTTGGGTTCCCCCCAGTGCAGCCAGGGTCAGGGCTCAGCAGAAACATACATTGCGTCATGCCCCTCCAGCCGCCCTGGAGTAGTGTAGTGCTGGATGCAGGTGTTTTGGGGTTCTGTGCTGCACTCCCATCCTACCTGAGAGAAGGGAGACACCACACCTCTGGGTGAGGTGCAGTACCTCTGTGGCGACTGAACCCTCAGGGGCGCCACATTCCCCCCCGGTAAAACACAGCGCGTCCGCGGGCTGGAACAAAACAAAAACAGGGATATATGACATGTAAAATTTTTAAGATGCATCCGCATATAAGATTATAAAAACATTCGACCCTTTATGGGAGGCACATCACTTTAAGGTTGCAGGTTACATTTTTAGAAACATTATAAAAACTTTCTTAAATAATATTTTTCTTTTCCAAGTGCAACAGGTAGCAGCATGAGGGACCCATCTGCAAACCCTCAACATAGGCCCTGGGCGTGGCTGCAGGGCATAGGCGATCCTGAGTTGGACCACGGCTTCCGCCACGCCAAACGGGTTTTTATTCTGTGGTCATGGGCATTATTATAAAACCAATAGGGTGCACTTTAAGAAGTGCTGAACTATGTACAATGTCAACGTCCGGCTGCTCACAGTCCTCAGCCTGTATACCCTTACGGGTAATAGAAACACACACTCTACATTATTCAACTTTTTAACGGTAATAGCAATGTCCAGTCCCACTTGCCGGCTTAATAGTGGGGGCCCTGCCTGGGGTATTCCTAATTTTTTCCCTGACCCAGCCGGGTCACAGGGGACTTCCTGCAGCGGTGTGTCCTTGTTGACATGGTATACATGCAGGGCATACCAGCCACGTTCTCCATGGTGCCGGGTGAACGTGACATGATCTCCCGGATACAGGTTTCGGTCGGGATGGCCTTCCTCCAGCTCGGGCTCCACATCCCGCCGGTTGACAAATATGTCCCTGCTGAACTCGGGACTGTGGATGAAGCCCCACCCAGCCTTCAAATTGAATTTAACAATGAGGCCTTCCTCGCGGGGGCTGGGGTGGGCTGTCTCCGCCTGGCGGACTTGTGCCTTGGCGGCCTTATATCAGGCCTCCAGGCGTTCACTGCGCACTTCCCGTGTGCGTCCCTCCCTTTAAAATTGCTGGAGGTCCCGCCTGCGGAACTCTTTCCTCTGCAGGGCGGCGGCCTCGGTTTCTTGGGAGAACCCCATCAGGTACCCCCCCTGGTTGTCCCAGCATAACTCCTCTCCGCCGGGGCAGGCAACCGGGGGCGCTGGTATTGGGAGGAGCGGGCACGGCTGCTGATCCTTGAAGCGGGCGGACCAGTCAAAGACCGGCGCGCCGTAGATCCACTCTGGTGCCGGAGGCGGAGGTGGCGGGAGGGCTTCCAGCAGTAGGCCCGCAGCTTCAGCGCCCGGTATTAGAGGTTCCGGGGGGCACTATACGGGGGGGCCCTCTGTTTCAGCGCCCGGGGGTGGAGGTTCCGGGCTGTATGGCTGTTCCAGCCAGGGTACGGCAGCATACGGCAAGGGCTGGGGGAAGAGGCCCAGGAGCAGGTTGGCGCTGGCAGCGCCCAGGACTGGGGATTCTCTCCTACCTGCTCCTGCATTCCACACGGCCTCCTGGTTCTCCGCAGGCTCCGCCGGGGCTGGTGTGCGGCTGCTGGCATCCGGGGTCACTTTCCGTTGTGCCGCTAACTTTTCCAGCAGCTCGCTTTTCCATCTTGCGACCGCTGCCTGCTGGGCTTGTTCCACCTGCTGGCCCAGCTCGAGAACCTCGCTCTCGAGGACCTCCACGTCCTCCGGGGACAACTTTTCCACTTCTCCCTCTATAGTGAGGGGGGTGACTGGATGCTGTGGCAGGCCAGAGGCGGAGGCTGGACTCTTGCTTCCTTCCATCCTGGCTGCCGGGTGCGGTCTGGCTAGACTGGTCGAGACCACACCCTGTCTCCATTCCTTTTCTCCGCCTCCTCTCTTCTTTTGGGGGCGGTCCCATGGCCATCTGCAGTCGGTCACTCCCTGTGACGGCCTTCCTGCCTTGACGGACACATCTATGCGGCCAGTCACTGTTGCAAGGGGCAGGGTATGCTTTTGGCGCCATTCTGGGACCCGGCCCACGATGGGAGGTTCCATACTGTTGTCTTTGATCACGCACATAATGGCGCCCGTTCTTCTGGGGCAGGCGCCACATTCAGTAACAAAACACAATACTTTAGGCACACTTCACCCGCCGGTACGGGCTGATCACGCATCCTGTTCGTGACGCCAAAGATGACGCGCCCCCAGGGCCGTGGGGTACTCGGCAGCTGGGCCTCTGGTTGACAGGTGATATCACGGTGGCTGTCCCGGTCCGTGGACCAGGGCGGTCAACAAAAGGGGGGTTTACTCTTATTTGGGGTTTTTTTGTGACGCCACCTGTGGTGTCTGGTGAAGATCACCAGCGCTGCAGCAGTCCTCTGAGGCAGATGTTAGGGCAGCAAGTGATGGGACAGCTCCCCACAGATGGAGCAGGCCTCAGGGCAGTGTAAGATGGAGTGCTGGTTGAGCTGGGCGTTGTAGTGCAGGGGGAACAATGGTGCCGCTGAAAGAATGGACGGAGGCAGTGCGGTGCAGTCATCCAAGATTTTACTGACAGTTCTTTAGACACTTCACAGGCGCACGGTGCAGGTAAAGGCCTCCCACGTCGTGCTGCGTTCTCCGGGCAGAGGTTCAATCCTTCCTCAGGCAACTTGGGAATACCTGGCAGAACCCCACTTTCTTGTGTTCCTATTTTGACCATCTTTACTCTGGTCCTTCTCCCTCCTGCTCTGTGCTGCCCACTCTCAATCCCGCTCCGGTGCTCTTGAGTCCTTCCTGTACGTCGGATCCGGGACCTACTTGACCCTCCTGGGGAATTACAATGCCGCAGCAATCCTTCTGTCTTCTGACAGATGCGGGGCGTACGGGTGCCGTCCTGCACACGCCGTACCCCCTGGGATCCTTTCTGTAGAACGGAGCCTACTCCCTGCTCCCCTCCGGGGCCTCCTGTTCCTCTGAACAGTCCCGAGCTGTTCTTCTGAACAGATCCCTAGAACTGACATGACTACTACACCACTCAACTGAACTGCCACCCTAAGATGGCTTCCCTATTTATACTCCTATGAAAAGTGCTTCCTCTATCTACTTCCTCCACCCACACCCACTACTGGTTCCCCCTACCTTTGGGTTCCCCCCAGTCCAGCCAGGGTCAGGGCTCAGCAGAAACATACATTGCGTCTTGCCCCTCCAGCCGGTCTGGAGTAGTGTAGTGTTGGATGCAGGTGTTTTGGGGTTCTGTGCAGCACTCCCATCCTACCTGAGAGAAGGGAGACACCACACCTCTGGGTGAGGTGCAGAACCTTTGTGGCGACTGAACCCTCAGGGGCGCCACACACCCACACCCTGTGCTAGCACTGCCTCCTCTGCCAAACGTTGGCTGTGTCCTACATAGGACCACCCAACTAGCAGTTGCCAGATGCTGTTCATATGTTTTTTTAGCGTCTTTTAAGCGTTTTTTATCTGCTTCAGGTTTCCAAAGATGCCAAGAGTTTAAGTAAGAAGCAACTCAACCATTCACCAAGCATTTTCCATTTGGTGGACCCACTATACTTTTTAATAGAAGTCAACGTGAAGGCTCAAAAGCCATCTTTTTGAGCATTTTGTCAGCGTTTGTACCGGACAGTTAGTGACTGTGTCACGCAAAGTGTGGGAAAGACTAAGTGCAACACAAAGGAAAGATGGGAAGGAAGCCCAAGCACTAGGGGAGTGGAGACCCCTAGGCAGATCTGATATCACTCTGCCTACCCTACCGTCCCTATGTAGGTTCCACACCTATCGCCGAGCAGGACCTTAAGCCCTGGATGTCCCTAGAGTTTGGACCTAAATAGGTAGGGGGAGGGGTGAGCACTGGTCAGGCCCCACTACAAACTAAAGACAACAAGGTAGACAAACAAAGGGGATAAACTTAGCTTGAGCAGACAACAGAGGAGTAACGCCAACTGTCCTCCAAGGGCACCAGAGAAGAAGCTAGCTGACTGCTAGTGCTCCAAGCCTGCGCAAAGGTACATAGAAGTATCACTGGCGATTCCCTGGAGCAAACTGAGTGTTTTTAACTCCCAGGCAAGGTTGTGTCAATCAGTAGCAGGAAGGAAGTCGCCGCTGGGTCCTAAAGGAAGTAGGATTAAGAAGGCGTCTGTAATGCCAAGCGCAGTGACCTTCTACAGTCAGATGCAGGGAGACTGTCTATTACACCTGACACACCCGTGACAGTCCGGTGCTAAACGCCGTACACGGACTTCTCCCGGAAGTCCGTTGCAATGTTCGGAGTTCTGGGGAAAGTCCATTGCAGAGAGAGAGAGACCAAAGTTTGGGTCTTCATTGTTTTCAATGGGATTCGGATTCTGGTTCAAGTTCGGGTACAGTTCTAGTACCTGAACTGAACTTTGGACTAAAGTTTGGATCCGGTACCAGAACCCAAACTTCAACGTGTCCACTCACCCTTACTCTGAATATGACAAAAAATCCCGAAATAAGGCGCTTAGGAAAATGCATCTTCCTCTTGAAAAATTTTTTCCAAAAAATGACATTGTGTGCACATACCCTTTGATGGTTTTAATAAATGAGATCCAAACTGTTGTCAAATCCATACGGTAACCGCACCCCCCTCTCTCTTTCGGAATCACTGTTGCGTTCTCTGTTTTGGAATCACCGTTGCGTGGCCTCGGCGTAAATTAAACCGAAGAAGATGTTCTGAAAGGAGAGAATTTTTTTTTTTTTCCTTTCCTTTCAATATATTTGTTCATTTCATATTTGTCACCGGTTTGTTTGCTAATTTTCATTTGCAGGCGTCACTTCTCGCAGCTAACTGGGTGCCTCAATGGGCCACTGATTTCTTTGAAATGACAGGCTGTAAATATGCATAAAAAAAGCATTGCAATTAGCGCGTGTGTGGTTCAGTGCTGCTTGATTTCATAGCAAGTTTACCCACTGTGTTGATAAGCTACATTATCTAGAAAATTGGCCGCTGAAAAACAGCACCTTTGATTGCCAGCGAAAGTTTCAGATAACAGGGTGCTGAAGGGAATTATAATTGAGGTTGAATATGTTAACCGGGGTGTCACATGCTCCTTAGAAGCGCTAATTTATCAGCATGTTGGAATTTTTATTAACATTTGGAAAGCGTCCCTGCCACACTAATGAACTACAATTGGCAGTTCAGATTTTAGTTACTGTCATCTATAAGAAGTTAAATGGAATTTCATTGTCGGCACAGATATGTAAATTTATTTGTTCCGGGGGCTACACAAATTATACATTGCACACAACACAAATATGATGCCGAGGAGAGATAGCGCCAATCAGTGTCAGCTCCATCCATGCCTGCCGCCACCGCCGCCGGTGAAATTGAAGTTTTATTGTGTCCGGTTCTCATTAATAAAATGGGATGTTAATGCCGTTTTGTACATTTTAATGGGAAATCATTGTTTTAATCGAGGTCGTCAAGGCTGGAGGGGGCTGGGTGCTCAGCGAGGAGATCGGAGTACCCCTCCCGGCCGTATTGAGACTTGAACTTTATTATGTGCTTAGTAAACTGGCCGAGTCCTCCATTGCTTTAGGGGAGGAATTGGGGAGGGAAGTGACAAGGGGCTTGGGACGTGTTTTAGCATTTTAGGCATATCAATCTAAACTAACAAATTTCCACCAAAGTTTGTGATGATAGTGAATCCAAATTTTTGGGGATTTGATTTTTACTGGACTCTACCCGGTGGTAAGGTGATAAAAAAAACAATAAAACCTTATTATACTCATTCTCCTAACCCTCCCCATTAGAGATGAGTGAAACCAAACTTAAAAATTCGGGGTTCATACCGGACAGTTAGTGTCCTGCAATAACCGCAGAACATTGACTTCTACCGGAAGTCCATTGCAAAATACTGAGTTCTGGGGGAAGTCCGTGTACAGAGAGATTTTTTTCCAGATTCAAAGTTCAGGTCTCCATTGTTTTCAATGGGGTTCGGGTTCTGGTTCAAGTTGAGGTACAGTTCTGGTACTCTAACCGAATTTTGGACTAAAGTTCAGGTCAGGTGCCAGAACCCTTTCCCGCCATCAGTTGGTCCTCCAGTTGCTCCTCTTCGGATTTCTTCCCGTTCCAGCTCAGCGGTGCTGCCACTCTTCAGTAGGTCTCATGGGGAACGACACACATCATTGGCTTGGGTGTCTAGTGAAGAATGACTGTGCCGGAGGTCCAGAATGAGAAGACTGATTGAGAAGAGGAAAGATGGAGAAGCCGATTGGGGGACCCTGTGACAACGAGAGAGGAGTGAGGAGGGTCAAGGAAAGGTGTGTGATTTTTTTATTTTTTAAAACCTGCTTTTGACAGATTTGATTTGCATTTGATTTATTTAATGCAAATCAAATTTCCCAAAAATCAGCTAATCTCATATTTTCACAACATGTTTTTTGAGTTTTTTTTTCAAGGGGATCTGCTCAAAAAATCCACATAAAAATGCTTTAAAAGGGTTGTCAAATTGATGTCTGCAGTCACTCTGTGTGACCTCAGACTTATGAATCCCCCTAGCGTAGGCACTGTGCTCTGCGAGGATTCGCCATTTTCTGAGCTGGGGCCAGAGGGTATGTATGAGTTATACATACTCCCGGCCAGAGACTGTCCAGTGGGCGTGGTCTCGCTCCATACACTTGAGAGAGGCCACGCCCTTTAGTCAGCCACTCCCACTGAATGACCGCATGTCTAGTTGTATGGAGCGAGGCCGCACCCACTGGATATTTGTTGGATTTTTCACCCTTCAAAAAACGCAGTGTGAACATATACTTAAAAGTTTGATCATGGAGACCCGGACCCCACTGATTATGAGAACAGTGCCTCTTGTCTCCCATATGAATGGAGAAGAAGTAGTGCACATGTGTGACCACTGTTCTATTCATTGCAATTGATTCATAGAGAATTGATTCTTTGGGTTTTGAAATTGGATTTTTGGCAAATTTATGAGAATAAAAGGGAAATTGATTATCGACCAGGTGAGTTAATTTGTTCACCTCTTCTGCCATGCATTAATTTCTTTGCATTTTTAAGATCTCTGTTTGCTGTAAGTGAATGGGACCCTCGTGTCCTGCCGGGGTGACAGACCCACCCTAATGCCACTCTGTATTTTTTTTTATTGACTTTAATTGATTGAACTGGTCCATAGTGAAATATCTATTTATCTGATATCATTACTACATAATTTATTTTACAGAGTGGAATCAGGAATAAGTAATGAGATATAAATGATGATGTGATTGCAGCGGCGGATATTTCGCCACGCTCAGCAGACTTCCTGTCCGGTAGATCTAGTGAAGCACATATCAACCAATCATTATTTATTTATTATATCCAATATACTTAGCACAAAATATCTTTATTATTCTAATTTATTATTATACACCTTATTACATTACCATTTATTTATTTATTATTATTATTAATAATAATAATAATAATACTTTATTATATCTAATTTACTTTACATAAAATATCTTTATTATTCTGATTTATTATTAAACACCTTATTACATTACCATTTATTAATTATTATTATTATTAATAATAATAATAATAATACTTTATTATATGCAATATACTTTACATAAAGTATCTTTCTTATTCTAATTTATTCTATACCTTATTACATTACCATTTATTATTATTATTTATTTAATCTAATATACTTTACACAAAATATCGTTATTATTCTAATGTATTCTATACATTATTACATTACCATTTATTATTATTTATTATATCCATTATATTTTACATAAAATATCTTTATTATTCTACTATATTATTATACACCTTATTATATTGCCATTTATTATTATTATTTATTATATCCAATATACTTTATGTAAAATATCTTTATTATTCTAATTTATTACATACCTTATTACATTACCATTTATTATTATTATTATTATTTATTATTATATCCAATAAACTTTACATAAAATATCTTTATTATTCTAATGTATTATTATACACCTTATTACATTACCATTTATTATTATTGATTATTATTATTGTTATTTATTTCATTTTATTTATTTTTTTATTTTGCAAAATATAAGCTATTGTTATCTGTTATCAGCCTTTTGGAAGTAGGTTTAACTTTTACAGTTTCAAGCTGCTAAAAACAAAACAGAATTTTTTTATGCTAATTTGACTCAATGTCCCAAATTGATTGATATTTTTTTAGTAAATAATGGTGATTTTTTTTTTGCCTATTCCTCGTGGTCTTTTTGTAAAAATTACTCACACCCAAAGGCATAAGTGAAGTGGGTGCAAGGTTTACAATTGCACTGATGTCCAGGAGACTAAGGGGGGCCCAAAAGGTCCATTTGGCCAATATGTGATGACTAATAACAATAACGACCCATTGTAGTTTGTAGGGTCTTGTAGTCACCCGGTCACTCATCACAGATGCCATAATGTAGCCATACCCATAAGATGTCCCACGTGCAACATGATGGATTTAGTGATATTGAAAAAAAAACATTCTATAAAAGAAAACTGTGAAAGAATAATTCCCAAATATTTCTTATTAAAATCATTTACATTTTTGTTTTTCTTTGTTGCAGGGGCATAGTGGACACGCCGCTTATCCATTCAGAAGCCTTAAACCCGCTCGTAGCGCGCTGGTTGGCCGATATCCCCGCTGGGCGGCTGGCACAAGTGACAGATCTACAAGCCGCCGTGGTGTACTTGGCGTCAGAAGCTTCAGATTATATGACCGGACACAACTTAGTTATTGATGGGGGCCAAAGTCTGTGGTAGCAATTGTTAAAATGACGTTGCATCCTTTTTAATTCAAGGATGTGTCATTATCAGATGGGAAATGCTTAGTTTAAAGGTCATGTCAAAAGTAGGCGGATTTTGGTCTTGTTTTATTTCCACTGCTCCCCTGAGTAATACGGTTTTTGTCTTTTTTAAATCCGTCACACGGTTCCAGAGATATAAGCCTTTTTATTTAGTGCTAGTATTTACAAGGGGGGGGGGCGGTACAGAGTAGCCTAAAGACACGCCCCTGAGGATCCTGTGAGCCACGCCCCCATGTAAAGAAGCGCCAAGTAAAAAAGCCCATATCTCTGCAACCGTATGGCGGATTTTTAAAAGAAAAAAGGAAAAACAGAATACTCAAATGGGGGAATAAAATAAAAGCGAAAATTGGCCACTTTTTGATCCGGTGATAGGTCCACTTTAAGATTAATTTAGTTTTCAATTTTAATTTTTTTTAAACAATTTAAAAAAAAAACAACAGTATATTTACTTTTCGGAGTTTTAGACTCTGTTCACATCTGTGTAGTGATGTCTGAAGACGCAGTTCTGTGCTGATCCATCCTACAACAGATCAGAATGACACCAGGGACTTAAAATCAGATTAATCAGGATTCTGATTGCAATTTCTGACATTATGGCTGCATAAGGTTATGTTCACACGTTGCGTTTTTTGCAGCGTTTTTTTATGCAAATTTTCAGCTGCCTTTTTCAGTACCAGCAACGTCTAGGAGATTTCCGAACACACATTGTTTTTTTCTTCCTGTTTCGTCAAAGAGCTGCGTTTTTGCAACGTTTTTTGCAATATTTTTCACCCATAAAAAGCAATGGGTAAGTGCAAAAACACCTCAAAAACTCAGCAAAAAATGTAGCAAAAAACGCAGCAAAACCTGCTTTTTTGACGTTGCTTCTTTACCGCCAAGAGATCGGGTTTTGCTTGCGGAAAAAAAACGCAACGTGTGAACACAGCCTAAATTTTGCAACGTTCCACACTAATAGGGATGAGCACGTCTCCCGAAAATTCGCATCAGCCAGATTCGCTCAGATTGGCTTGCAGATACTATTCAGAACTAATAAAATTTGTTGCAAATCGAAAGTGTCCAGACTGCCATGAAAAAGACGTTTTTTATGCTCTATTATTTCTCCAGACCCCAAACCGTAACGAATAAAGGGGACGGATGGGGTTAAAACCAAAAATAAATAAACTTATTATACTCACCTGTTCTGTGATCTCACCTGTCAGAGGCGGCGTAAGGAGTCAGATGTGGACCTAGGAGTCTAGGACAGGTGAGTATATGGTGTTTTTTTTTTTACTTTAACCCCTTCCCAGCCTACTAAAGAATCCAATCTAGAAAATTTGAGATTCACTAGAATCCAAAATTTTGGGGGGAAATTTGTAACAAATTTGATTAGCTACCAATCTATTCACTTCTCTTTCGATGCAATAATTTGCCATTAAATCTGACGGATGTGAACAGAGTCTTAGGATAAGTGAGGTTTAACATAAAAGATTAGATTATAACAAATTTAAAGGGGGCTGTTCAGGACTTAAAGAGAATCTGTCACATTATCTGAGAGCAGCATAATGTAAAGACAGAGAGACCCTGATTCCAGCGATGTGTTGCTTACTGGGCTGCTTACTGTAGTTTTGATACAATCATAGTTTTATCAGCAGGAGGACTACAAACCTGCTACTATATAGTTCAACCACACCTCCACCACTGATTGGCTGCTTTCTGTACACAAAAAGCAGCCAGTGTTGTGGGCGGGATTATACAGTGCTCAGCACTCGGAGATCTGCTGCAGATAAAACAGGGATTTTATCAAAACTGCTGCAAACAGCCCAGTAGGTGATACATCACTGGAATCAGGATCTCTGCCTCTACATCATGCTGCTCTGAGATAGGGTATAAAAAAACTGGTGATAGATTCCCTTTAAATATGGATGACACCGATCAGCTGGTTGCAGGTCCTGAAGCAGCTGGGTGTACACTGTGTACACCACAGCTCCATACGCTGAGTAGTGGCCATTCCTAGGTACTGCAGCTCAGCTCCCATTCACTTAAATAGTTGGCAAACTGCAGTTCTTGAGAATGGCCACTACATGGCGTACAAAGCTGCGGATCTCTGGCTTTGTGCACTGTTTAATTCTGATCAGTGGGGATGTCGGGTGTCAGAACCCTACCGATCAAATATTGATGACCAATCCTAAAAGGAAAGTCATCAAGATCTAAGTCCTGAACAAGCCCTTTAAGATCCATGGAATATAATACATACATGTCACAATTCAGTGTAATGGGCTGAAAATGGAAGGGGTTTACCGTGTCCAGAAATGGGAACTTCATTTTTGGATTGGAGCTGGTCCTGGGAATGGGAGTAAATTGGCCCAAAATTGTCAACACCTGTATTGGTCACTATGTATAACGACAATGGGGTGGAGTTATCACTATTCAGTATTTATATACAAATACCTAGATACATTTGTGAACCAATCCTTTACAGAAAGCAGGATACATTTTGTTCTAAAGCTTTGCAACTTTTTAATACATTCTATGTTACAACATTAAAGAGAGTCAACCTATAAAGAGCAGGATCAGAGTAATTTCTCTGCACATATCTAGTAAATCTGAGATAATCAGGAGCCTTACATAATGTATTTCTGACGCGCAGCTACAAATCCACTGCATAGACATAGAATTTCTGTAAATGCTGGCTACCTTCAGTCACCACTAGGGGGAGCTGAAGAATTTGCTGCTGATTTTTGCACTGAGTAATGAAGCAGTATGCACTAAGCTCATTAGCTCCCCCTAGTGGACAGTGCATTCAGCCAGCATATTAATCTGTAGGATTTTTTCAGCTCTATATCAGGAAAAAACATCTATGATTCTCTAAAGATATATTAAGTAACAAATCAATGTAAGTTTAATGATAAAAGCCAGAGATTCACTTCAAGTAAATCTTGAAGATTTCCCTTTATTAAAACTTTTTTCTAACTTTTATAATTTTTTTTTAGGGATATATTATCATTTCATGCACTGACTTCCTGGTGAGAAAGAAAGTCAGAAAAAAATCAGAGCTGCAGTATAAAGCAGAGGGAAAACTAAGAAGTCCTTTACATTTGTGATTGAGCATAGTGTTATAACGCCCTTGGGTCACACGCAAGGTGTCAAGATGTTGCAAATGCCTCTGTGACAACTCCAGCCATGGAATACAGGCAGCCATAAATGTCCCATGATGTCTGCTGACTGTATATAGAGAATTTATGTCCCCAGAGGTTTAGTATCAGAATCATTTGCTGGACGGATTCATATAATATTTCATATAATGCAGTTTTCTTATATAAAAGCTTCTAAATCCGAGCTTTTAATGAAGTCTAGATGCCTTTCTACATATTTCCTCTAGGGGGCAGCCTTTGCCTATTTTGTAATGATATCGTCCTTGGCCCTTTTTTTTATTTTTTATTTTATCATCTTTTTAACTTTACAATACTGTATCTCAGCACCTCGGATATTTGTCTGGAAGTTTTTAACATTAATGTCAAATATCTCATAATGACAAAAAAAAAAGATAATAGTCCCATACCCAAGAGCCCGGGCCGCATTTAGGAAAAAAAAAAATCACAGCTTTTATTGCTAATTAACGCAATAATCCTTCCATGCCAAATTGCCTTAAACTTAAAAAAAAATGAAAATTAAATGCTTGATTTTACATAATAGAAACTTCTTTCTTATCTGTTAGGTGGGTATAATTTTGTTCAGACCTGGTTCACACCACGTTTTTGGGAAGTCCTTGACATAATTGTTTCTACTGTAAAGAAAAAGTATTGAAACTGATACATTTGTACTTACATAGAATATAATTGGAAAGACGTCCGTCCGTATTTGCCCCATCCAGATTTTGATATTCGTATGTAATGCAACAATTTAAGTTCTGAGCACAAGTATCTTTATACCTTTCTTCTGGTGTAGTGTTTTTTTAGGTTTATACATCTACATCTCTACTTTAGATAAATGTTCTCTACGTTGGACAATCTCAACAATAAGCTAATTGCAAAGTGCCCTCCTGCTTGAACCTCCAGCGATCACCTGTAATCTATGGTAAAACATAGTATTCAGTTTCCCAACAGCACCATCACATGGTGAAATTAAGTATTGCATTGTGCTCATTCAAATCAATGCTTTATATTTGTTTTATAGGACAGAAGAACAAGTCCTCTGTACCACTCTTTCCTTTTAAACATGAGGATACTTTTAAACTAACGTCTTTAACCCCTTTCATAGTACGTAGCTGCGCCCTGGGACTTACAGACCAGCTTCGTACTATTACGTATAATGCGATCGCACCCGCACACAAGCGGTGCGGGGCGATCGCCGCCAGGCGTCAGCTGATTGTCACAGCTGACACCCGGTACTATGTGCAGGGAGCGGTCCCGCACCGCTCCCTGCACATTAACCACTGCAATGCTGCGATTGAAGTCGATCGCAGCATTGCGGGGGCAAGGGGGGAGGTAAGCGCCGGTATCACCTTCTCTCCAGCCTCCAGCGATGTCTACGGCGGCTCACGGATGTTGTCATGACGACCCGATGTCATCATGACAACATCCGGGTTACCAGGAGGCAGGAAGTTACTTTGGTCATGCGCAGTGCATGACCAAAGTAATATCTCCCCTGTGTGAAGCGCTGACAGCCTACATGGCACAGGGAGCTGCTGCTCTATATGCTATACAGCCGATCAGGCAGCAAAAAGTGAAAGTCACATAGTGGGACAATGTGTAAAAGTAAAAAAAAGTGTAGGAAAGTGAAAATATATATATATATTTTTAAACAATATTAAAAAGATTTAAAAAATAATCCCCAAAAAATAAAAATATATTGTACCCATAATATTTATTTATTGTAAAAAACAAACAAAAAAACAATAAAAGTACACATATTTGGTATCACCGCATCCGAAATGACCTAACCTATAAAACTGTCCCACTAGTTAACCTCTTTAGTGAACACGGTAAAAAATAAAAAAAAACAAAGCAAAAAACAAAGCTTTATCATCATACCGCCTAACAAAAAATGGAATAACACGCGATCAAAAAGGCGAATGTAAATAAAAATGGTACCGCTAAAAACGTCATCTTGTCCCACAAAAAACAAGCCACCACACAGCAACATTGTCCGAAAAATAAAAAAGTTATAGCTCTCAAAATAAAGCGATGCAAAATAATTATTTTTCTAGAAAATAGTTTTTATTGTGTAAAAGCACCAAAACATAAAAGAAAGATATAAATGTAGTACTGCTGTAAACGTACTGACCCGAAGAATAAAGCTACCTTATCAATTTTACCACACGTGGAACAGCATAAAAAAAAAAAAAAAAACAATTCCGGAATTGCTGGCTTTTGTTTATTCTGCCTCCCAAAAATCGGAATAGAAAGCGATCAAAAAATGTCACGTGCCCGAAAATGGTACCAATAAAAACGTCAACTTGTCCCGCAAAAAGTAAGCTGTCACATGACTCTGTGGGCCAAAATATGGAAAAATTATAGCTCTCAAAATATGGCGATGAAAAAAATAGTCTTTGCAAAAAAAGCGTCTTTTAGTGTGTGACAGCTGTCAATCATAAAAACCAGGTATGAATCTGGTATCGCTGTAATCACATTGACCTGAAGAATAAAGTCGTCTAATCACTTATACCGCACTAGGAACGGTGTAAAAAAATAAACTCTAAGGTTAGGGTCGTGCTAGGGTTAGGGTTGGGCTAGGATTAGGGTTGGGCTAGGGTCAGGGTTGGGCTAGTATTAGGGTTGGGGATAGGGTTGGGATTTATTCAAAAGTAAAAAAAAAAAAAAAAAATGATGACGATTAGTGTTGAGCGCAAGTGCTCGCTACTTGAGTTTGCATCGGGTGCTCCGGTATTCACAGTATCGCGGGTGCTCGAGTGACATGCTCGAGTCTCCGCCCCATATGCTTCGCTCCAAAAAAACGTTGCTGGGGTCGCCTGCCATGCACGAGCGATCCCCGCATGTTTTCTTTTGGGTGTCTAGCAACAGTGAAACATGCGGGGCGGGGACTCGAGCATGTCACTTGAGCACCCGAGATACTTGGTGCATACCTGAGTACCCGATGCAAACTCAAGTAACGAGCACTTGCGCTCAAGACTAATGACAACTTATTCAATAAGATGACCTAATGTTATCAAATTCTGTTGTTCCTCTGGGTTCAAAATGTACACTATACCCCTTGATAAAATCCTTGAGGGGTCTAGTTTCCAAAATGGAGTCAATTGTGGGGAGGTTTCCACTATTTCAGCACATCAGGGGCTCCCGAAATGCGACATGGCATCTACTCTCGATTCCAGTCAATTCTGTGTTCAAAAAGTCACACAGTGCTCCTTCCCTTCTGAACCCTGACGTGCACCCAAACAATGTATTTTCCCCACATATGTGGTATTGGCGTACTCAGGAGAAATTGCACAACAGTTTCTAGGTTCCATTTTATCCTCTTACCCTTGTGAAAATAAAAAATTTGGGTCTAAAAGATCATTTTTGTGGAAAAAGTTTGATTTTTTTATTTTCACGGCTCCATGTTATAAACTTCTGTAAAGCACCTGTGTGTTCAGGGTGCTCAGCACACATCTAGATAAGTTCCCCGAGGGGTCTAGTTTCCAAAATGGTGTCACTTGTGGGGGGTTTCCACTGTTTAGGTACATCAGGGGCTCTCCAAACGCAACATGGCTTCTGCTAATTATTAAAGCAAATTTTACATTCAAAAAGTCAAATGGCGCTCCTTCCCTTCTGAACCCTGCAGTGCGCCCAAACAGTGGTTTTCCCCCCACATATGGGGTATTGGCGTGCTCAGGAGAAATTGCACAACAAGTTACATGGTGAAATTGCTCTTGTTACCCTCATGAAAATGCAAAACTGGGGGCTGAAAAACATTTTTGTGGGAAAAATGTGAAAATTTTATTTTCATGGCTTCATGTTATAAACTTCTGTGAAGCACATGGGAGTTCAAGGTGCTCACCACACATCTAGATAAGTTCCCTGAGGGGTCTAGTTTCCAAAATGGTATCACTTGTGGGGGGTTTCCACTGTTTAGGCACATCAGGGGCTCTCCAAACGCAACATGACGTCTGCTAATTATTCCAGAAAATGTTACATTCAAAAAGTCAAATGGCGCTCCTTCCCTTCCGAGCCCTGCCGTGCGCCCAATAAGTGGTTTTCCCCCATATATGAGGTATCTGTGTGCTCAGGGGAAATTCCACAACAAATTTTGGGGTCCATTTTTTCCTGTTACCCTGCAAAAATAAAAAAATTGGGGTCTAAAGAAACATTTTTGTGAAAAAAATTAAATGTTTATTTTTTTCTTCCCCATTCCAAAAACTCCTGTGAAGCACCTGAAGGGTTAATAAAGTTCTTGAATGTGACTTTGAGCACCTTGAGGGGTGCAGTTTTTAGAATGGTGTCACTTCAGGTATTTTATGTCATAAAAGCCCATCAAAGTCACTTCAAATATGATGTGGTCCCTAAAAAAATGGTTTTGTAAATTTTGTTGTAAAAATTAGAAATCTCTGGTCAAATTTTTAACCCTTATAGCTCCCTAATGAAAAAAAAATTTGGTTACAAAATTGAGCTGATGTAAAGTAGACATGTGGGAAATGTTATTTATTAACTATTTTGTGTGACATATCTCTCTGATTTAAGGACATAAAAATTCAAATTTTGAAAATTGCAAAATTTTCTAAATTTTTGCTAAAATTTTCAATTTTTTTCACAAATAAACGCAAGTGATATCAAAGAAATTTTACCACTATCATGAAGTACAATATGTCACGAAAAAACAATCTCAGAATCAGCGGGATCCGTTGAAACGTTCCAGAGGTATTACCTCATAAAGTGACAGTGGTCAGAATTGTAAAAATTGGCCCGGTCATTAACGTGCAAACCACCCTTGGTGATAAAGGGGTTAAAGGGGTTTTCTACTTTGGATAACCCCAACTTATACGAAAAGTTTACTAATGAAAAGTTTAATTTGGGAGTCCGGCTGTTGTCATCCATATTGATTATGGTAGGCAAGTGTTAATTTTGTGGAGGACATTTAGATCCTCCTTGAAATCAATGGATTTCTTGCTTATTCCATGAACAAGTTGGGTCCTGATAAGGAGGACCTGATGTTTGCAGTGGTCCTTTGATCTCGCTTCCTCTTTAATTAAAATGTTAAGCCCCTAATAGGGTAGTGTTAATGGTATTGGGTAAAATTGCAAAGCAATCTCTGGTTCCAAACAGCTTTCCTCCTTCTGCGCTCCTCCGATGCTGCAGAGGCAAAGCTGCCTCTGCTTGCAACATAGCTCAGTGCACCATTCAGACCAGCAGTGTGACCATACAGCTGGTTCAACTGCCAATCTTTAGGAGACAACTGCCCTCCCGACAAGTATAAAGCTGGGATGCAGAGGAACAGTGCATTCCTTAAGTAAGAAAATGAGAAAACCCCTTTAAGTGTTGTCTAAAGCTATAATTTCATGGTGTTTTTGGATCCCATGGTGGCTATGGGCTTGAAGTCAGAATTCCAGGGTTTCAATTTGTGGGAAAAAAAAGTCATAAACTAATTTTGGAATACCTCTTTAAATGATGTCATTCAAGCAGAAAGCTAGAGGGCGCTATTGTACCCACCCCACTCCACAAAACACCTTCTACCCCCAAAATCTTACTTTTGAAGTGATTTGTAAGAGCAAGTGGTTTTCTGGAGCCAGTCACAAAGCCACGCTTGAGCAAACAGTACAGAAAGTTGTATTGTAAACTTTTAATCCGCCCCTGCTTACATATTCGGAAGCTCAGGGGCGGTCCATTGTTAACGGCTATTAACAGATTCCTTGATATTAAAAAAAGGTTTTTCTTCTAAATTAGAACTTATATTTGCATTACAGCCAACCCAGATGATTTCTGATTTTTTTTTTAATCTACAGTAATATGTCCATGGAACTTCAGAATTTCCGGTTATGTCAGTTATTTTAATAATTACATTTGTTATATTTCTCATTTATTGGATGATTTATCCATCAAAACCAATTTTTGCCTAAATCGTGTGATAAAATAAACTAATATTTGAAAAAAGAATGATACATATAATAAAAAAACTTAATTGCAATTATATTTATATCTCATCTTTCAACTTTATTTTAGTTATTTTATTAAATATTTCAGTTCAAAGATTTATCAATTTAAATATGGAAATGAATGTCTGGGAAATTGTAAAGTGTGGCAACATTAAGGAGGGTTTTTCCAAAAGTTGATTTTTGTTTTATTATTGAGTATTAACACCCTAATTTTAATTTTTGATTCATATTTTCAATGATGTTGATTTACAAATTTTTCACCCTTTTCACCATGGTCCAATCCCCTTCTCATGAGGTGACGGAATGTTCAGATTGTGAATGTGGATCATTTTGTATTCAGCCGATATCCTCCACATTTTATATAAAACACTTTTCGTACATCGGACCCCAATGCAAAACCAGTCCTTCATCCCCCATGTGCAGATATAACAGAGGTCCTCACCTCCCCCTCTAGAACTACAACAAGGGTCTGTCACAATCTCTGTTTTTTCTTTTTTTGCATTTTTTTCCTATTTTATTTAAATTAATATTTGTGAAAATTGCAAAGGAAATTCTCATTCACACTGGAGACATTTTTTGCACCTCACAGTGAGGGAGCGTGGCAGGGGGTCTGGTAATTATAAGTGGACGGGGAGCGGTGGCCTCATGTGAGATCTGGTGTTAATAGGATGGATGCGGATGGCAAAAGATATAGATGGGGGGGTCCTAATATCCTTATATCCTCGTCACCTCTACACCTGGACTCGTTATCTGACAGCAAAGGATGATAATTACTAAAGGCCAAGAAAACAACCCAGAACACTGACCTGATAGTAATATTAATATTGTAACATTGTACCTGGGTCATAAGCATCAAATATATACAAAGAGGGGGGGGGTAAGACTCTAAACTCCACTACATATCATATATCTATCTATCCTTCTATCTATCTATCTATCTATCTATCTATCTATCTATCTATCTATCTATCTATCCATCTATCTATCTATCCCTCTATCTATTATCTCTCTATCTGTCTATCTATTATCTATCTCTTCTATCTAGTATCTATCTATCCATCTATCTATCTATTATCTATCTATCTATCTATCTATCTATCTATTGTCTATCTATCTATTATCTATCTATCTCTTCTATCTAGTATCTATCTATCCATCTATCTATCTATCTATCTATCTATCTATCTATCTATCTCTTCTATCTAATATCTATCTATCTATCTATCTATCTATCTATCTATCTCTCTATCTATCTATCTAGTATCTATCTATCTATCTATCTATTATCTATCATCTATATATCATCTATCTATTATCTATCTATCTATTATCTATCTCTTATCTATCTATCTATCTATCTATCTCTCTATCTATCTATCCCTCTATCTATCTATCTAGTATCTATCTATCTATTATCTATCTATCTATCTATTGTCTATCTATCTATTATCTATCATCTATTTATCATCTATCTATTATCTATCTATCTATTATCTATCATCTATCTATCTATCTATCTATCCCTCTATCTATCTATCCCTCTATCTATCTATCTATCTATCTATCTATCTATCTATCTATCTATTATCTATCTATCTATCTATCTATTATCTATCTATCTATCTATCTATCTATCTATTATCTATCTATCTAGTATCTATCTATCTATTATCTATCTATCTATTATCTATCTGTCTATCTATCTATCATCTATCATCTATCTATCTATCCCTCTATCTATCTATCCCTCTATCTATCTATCTATTATCTATCTATCTATTATCTATCTATCTATTATCTATATATCTATTATCTATCAATCTAGTATCTATCTATCTATTATCTATCTATCTATTATCTATCTATCTGTCTATCTATCTATCCATCTCTATCTATTCTATATCTATCCATCTATCTATTATATATCCTATCTATTATCTATCTATCTATCTATCTATTATCTATCTATCTAGTATCTATCTATCTATTATCTATCTATCTATTATCTATCTGTCTATCTATCTATCATCTATCTATCTATCTATCCCTCTATCTATCTATCCCTCTATCTATCTATCTATCTATCTATCTATCTATCTATTATCTATCTATTATCTATCTATTATCTATCTATCTATATATCTATTATCTATCTATCTAGTATGTATCTATCTATTATCTATCTATCTATTATCTATCTGTCTATCTATCTATCCATCTCTATCTATTCTATATCTATCCATATCTATCCATATATCTATTATATATCCTATCTATTATCTATCTATCTATCTATCTATCTATCTATCTATCTATCTATCTCTTATCTATCTAAGAAATCTATCTTGAGAAAGGTCCCCACTGTTGGACAGAAACGTTGCCTCATGGGCCATTAAAACCTACCAATTATTTCACTTGACAAGAGTGCTGTCTCCATGATTTTTTGATATTATCTATCTATTATCTATCTATTATCTATCTATTATCTATCATCTATCTATCATCTATCTATCTATCTATTATCTATCTATTATCTATCATCTATCTATCATCTATCTATTATCTATCTGTCTACCTACCTATTATCTATCTATGGGCAGCACGGTGGCTCATTGGTTAGCACTGTTGGTTTGCAGCACTGGGGTCCTGGGGTCAAATCCCACCAAGGACAACATCTGCAAGTAGTTTGTATGTTCTCCCCGTGTTTGTGTGGGTTTCCTCCAGGTTCTCCAGTTTCCTCCCACACTCCAAAACAAACTGATAGGGAATGTAGATTGTGAGTCCCAATGGGGACAGTGATGATGTCTGTAAAGTGCTGCAGAATATGATGGTGCTATAAAAGTGAGAACAATAAATAAATATCTATCATTTCAATTAAAAAAAGCTTTATTGGCAGGATCAAATAAACATTAGTTTTTGCCAAAGTACTGTATGTGTACATTAGAGAATAGGGACTGTAGGAACCATGGATGGGGCACACCCAGAGTTGGGGCTATGGATGTCCATGGCATATCACAGTTCTCTTTCTCGCAGCCTATGGCATGTGCTCACATACTGCGCTGCTCCCTCCCCCGCGCTCACATATTGCGCTGCTCCCTCCCCTGCACTCACATATTGTGCTGCTCCCTCCCCTGCACTCACATATTATGCTGCTCCCTCCTCCCTTTTGTGCTGCTCCCTCCCCCACGCTCACATATTGCGCCGCTCCCTCCCCCACGCTCATTTATTGCGCTGCTCCCTCCCCCATGCTCACATACTGCGCTGCTCCCTTCCCCGCCCTCACATATTGCGCTGCTCCCTCCCCCGCGCTCACATATTGTGCTGCTCCCTCCCCCACACTCACATACTGTGCTGCTCCCTCCCCCGCGCTCACATACTGTGCTGCTCCCTCCCCCGCGCTCACATACTGTGCTGCTCCCCCGTGCTCACATATTGTGCTGCTCCCTCCCCCGCGCTCACATATTGCGCTGCTCCCTCCCCCACGCTCATTTATTGCACTGCTCCCTCCCCCACGCTCACATACTGCATTGCTCCCTCCCCCGCGCTCACATATTGTGCTGCTCCCTCCCCTGCGCTCACATATTGCGCTGCTCCCTCCCCTGCGCTCACATATTGTGCTGCTCCCCCGTGCTCACATATTGTGCTGCTCCCTCCCCCGCGCTCACATATTGCGCTGCTCCCTCCCCCACGCTCATTTATTGCGCTGCTCCCTCCCCCACGTTCACATACTGCATTGCTCCCTCCCCCGCGCTCACATATTGTGCTGCTCCCTCCCCTGCGCTCACATATTGCGCTGCTCCCTCCCCTGCGCTCATTTATTGCGCTGCTCCCTCCCCCGCGCTCATATATTGCGCCACTCTCTCCACCGCGCTCTCTTCTTCCCCCAGCAGGATAAATGTTTTCTCTTCCTCCTTCAAGAGTCTCCTGAAGTGAGTGTCCAGTGTAGCAGGAAGTGGGTCTCATCCTCCAGGGCCTCCAGGTCACAGTATGGGCACAGTCTGTCCTCCCTGGACTTGTAGCTCTGTCTGAGCCGGCCATATTCAACGGCCAGATTGTGGGCGCTGAGTCTATAGCGGCCCAGGATCTGGCAGTCTCTGGGGTCCGGGAGTTTCTCCCTATATGGAGTCAGTCTGTCGTCTCTCTGTAGACTGTAGTACATGGTCAGTTTCTGTGAGGCGTTGATATCGTTCCTCCAGTCACTGACAGACCTCTCCTGGCCCTCGTCTACCATCTTCCTGATTCTGGCTTTTGTCAGGCTGCTGTGATTGGTGTTTTGGACCAGTTGGGTTTGGGTGAGCTGTTCCTGGGATCCTGGTTCGGGTGGACCACCTATATGTAGCAGGGCTTTATGATAATGGGAGCTTGGATTGCTACTATGTAGGTGAGCCTGGAATGACAGCGCCCCCTTCAGAACTGCTAGGTGTAGAGGGAATCTGCCCAGCTCAGCCCGACAGGCACTGTTGGTGGTGCACCAATGGACCTGGAGAAGGGGTTACAGAATTCCAGGTGGAATATTTCTGCTGGGCTGGAATCCCACCTTGACCAGTCTGGGTATGTGTGAGGACCCCAGACTTCACTGCCATATAGAAGGATTGGGGAGATGATGTCATCAAAGATTTTTAGCCAGACCCTCACTGGCGGCTTCAGATGGTAGAGTTTCCTTCCGATGGCATATAAGGTTTTGCAGGCAATGTCCTTCAGGGTCTCTATGGCTTGTTTGAAACTCCCTGACTGGTGGATTTCCAGTCCCAGGTAGGTGTATTTTTCAATTCTTGTAGGAGAACAGTTGTTTAGTACAAATGAAAGGTGCTGGTCTGATCTGATCTGAGCTTTCTCCTCTGGAACACCATGATGTTGATTGATAGTGCCCATGTGGAGCTGAATTTCTCCAAGATTTTAAGGTTGTCTTGGAGGCCTTTCTCAGTTGGTGACAGCAGCAGTAGGTCATCTGCAAACAGCAAGAATTTCACCTGGGCGTCATGGAGTGTGAGACCTGGTGCCCCGGAGGATTCCAGAGCAGTGGCCAGCTCATTGATGTAGATATTGAAGAGTGTTGGATGTAGGCTGCAGCCCAGTCTGACTCCATGGCTCTGCTGAAAATCAACCGTACTTCTACCGTTCACCCTCACGCTGCAGCGGTTCTCGGTGTATGAGATTTTGATGACATCGTAGGTCTTTCCTCCTATTCCGCTCTCCAGCAGTTTCAGAAATAGACCCGGGTGCCACACTGAGTCAAAGGCATTTTTAAAATCTACAAAACAGGCATATATCTTCCCATCCTTTGTGTTGTGGACATGGCTCTGAATAAGGCTGTGCAGGGTGTAGATGTGGTCGGTGGTGCGGTCGTTTGGCATCAACCCTGCTTGGCTTTTGCTGAGGACGTTGTGCTTGGTGAGGAAACTGAAGATCCTCTTGTTCAGGATGCTGTTAAAACGTTTTCCCAGGTTGCTGCTGACACATATGCCTCTGTAGTTGGCAGGGTCATACCTGTCCCCACTCTTGTGAATGGGTGTGATGAGGTCTTGGTTCCAGGAATGCAGGAAGTAACCAGCACTCAGCACAATATTGAACATTTTAACCATTGCTGCCTGTATTTCTGGTGGGCTGTACTTCAGCATTTCTGGTGGGATTCCATCCAGGCTACTGACTTTTCTACACCTTATAGAAGAGATTCTCTCTGTAACTTCCTGTAATGTAATTGGTGTATCCAGAGGGATTTGGGAGGGTTTGACTTTTTTGCATTGCCTTTGTATGGTGTCATAGGTATCCCTCAGACCCAGGTGGTTTCTCCCTCTCATTATTTTGGTATTTGGCAAATATTAAAAATTATGGTAATCCTAATTGACCTAAAACGGGAAAGGTTTTTTCTGATTTCATGCCAGATATTGAGAAAAACCAGCAGATGTGTCTTATTATATAGTGTATGGAAACTTCTTATTTCAGCTGTATCTATTATCTATCATCTATCTATTATCTATCTATTGTGACAAAGTCACTGGTAGTGTGTCGGAAGGGAGGTATGTGTCGCTGAGACTCTTAGCCTCAGTGATATGAAAACATGCAAGCCTCTCCTGCACAGTAGGTGCAGAGAGAGTTAATAGGACCACATTTACAAGGCAATGTTTTCACTGGATAACGAAGTACAGGGAGGAACGTTATCCACCCCATCTCCAATCAGGGGAGTGCTTTGGGCTTTAAATAGCCAGCCCTGACACCCAGGTATGTTCAGTTGGAGAAATCTTGCTCCAGAGAGGAGCTAGCACGGGCTGTGCTGAACCGGTGTGTGGCTAATTGTGAGTGGCCAGACCTTGGCTGAGATACGGACTCTGCAACAAGTTTTGTATTTCATTTTGTGTCTCTTTTGCCGAATGGGTGTGTTTGTTTTCTTTCTTTATGGACTGCCAGGTAGTTTATGCCTGCTAAATAAACTAACCCGAAAATTTAAAGACAGTATCCCGTGTTTACCTCCGCATACAGCTGAGCTTGTCACTATGCCACACTATCTATTATCTATTATCTATTATCTATCTATCTATCTATCTATCTATCTATAGAAGAGATACATGTAAATCAGTTCACTGGTAAAGCAAAGTTCAGGCCCCTTTTGGAGCTGGCAGTAGACTTTGCACAGACTGCGCCATGGCCTGTTCTCATATAATAAATCTGCTCTCATTTCCCTTCTATAAGACCTTTTTTGTTTTTTAACAGCTTTGTTTGCTCCCCCACAATCTGTGCCCTTATTTACACCCCTCCCCTCCAGTTATTGTTTGTTCACACTGAGAAAAATAGAACATGAAATGCAGTTTATTAACAGGTTTTACGAACAAAAATAGAAGTTTTCTAATATTAGGCTGCAATAAAGTCTTTGACAGATAAACCCTTGTGATTTTCTCAGCTTTTTCCTGCAGTCCCATAGAGAATGAATGGAGAGGTGGTCGAGCGTGCCTACTGTCGCTGCATCCAGAAAGACGGTAAAAGTGCTCTCGGAAGTTGGACCCCTCAATCTACAGTGGGTACAGAAAGTATTCAGACCCCGTTAAATTTTTCACTCTTTGTTTCATTGCAGCTATTTGGTAAATTCTAAAAAGTTAATTTTTTTCTCATTAAAGTACACTCTGCACCCCATCTTGACTGAAAAAAACAGAAATGTAGAAATGTTTGCAAATTTATTAAAAAAGAAAAACTGAAATATCACATGGTCATAAATATTCAGACCCTTTGCTCAGTATTGAGTAGAAGCCCCCTTTTGAGCTAGTACAGCCATGAAGCTTCTTGGGAATGATGCAACATGTTTTTCACCCCTGGATTTGGGGATCCTCTGCCATTCTTCCTTGCAGATCCTCTCCAGTTCCGTCAGGTTGGATGGTGAACGTTGGTGGACAGCCATTTTCAGGTCTCTCCAGAGATGCTCAATTGGGTTTAGGTCAGGGCTCTGGCTGGTACAGTCAAGAATGGTCACAGAGTTGTTCTGAAGCCACTCCTTTGTTATTTTAGCTGTCTGCTTAGGGTCTTTGTCTTGTTGGAAGGTGAACCTTTGGTCAAGTCTGAGATCCAGAGCACTCTGGAAGAGATTTTCATCCAGGATATCTCTGTACTGGGCCGCATTCATGTTTCCTTCAATTGCAGCCAGTCGTCCTGTCCCTGCAGCTGAAAAACACCCCCATAGCATGATGCTGCCACCACCATGTTTCACTGTTGGGATTGTATTGGGCAGGTGAGGAGCAGTGCCTGGTTTTCTCCACATGTGAGAGTGTGAACTGTAATAGCAGTAGGAGAGCATTTGAACCCTGTGGGTTTTGCCTGGCTGAGCAGAGAGCAGAGGCAAACCGGGAGACCGTGTGTGTTGTGAAGTAGACTGCTGTATGAGACACAGAAAGCAGAGTCTGGGGAGAAGTGTGAGGATTGAACTTTGGTGAGACTCTCTCCACAAGCTTTCCTGTGGGGGTTGTTAACCCCTGTCCCTGGTGAAGGTGTGTCCCTGCTTAAGAACGAGTGCTGAGCTGGGGAAAGCTGTGTGGCTCTTTGGAGTTTTGTGGAAGTCCATGCGGAGTGGACTAGAGACTTTGTGCTGAACGGACTAAGTGACGAGGACGCGGAAAGAGAAAAGGATACCATCTCTGTGACGGAGCGCGTGATCGGTGGCCTGGGAAACAGTGAGTGACCGCGAGAGGAGAGACGGGGTCCCGTGCCATTCACATTGAGAGGATACTGACAAGCCCAGGTGAAGAGACCGTAACCTGAGGCTACAGGACTAAAGGCCCCGGCATGTAGGCTCGGCATTGGCCGACAAGACAAGGAAACTTTGCTGTTTTTGTAAAAGTTGTTTTTATTTGGCTCCAAAGTTTTTCAGGACTAGCTGCAGCCACCGCGAATCACAGGCCTGTGAGAGACCACATCTGAGGTTAACGGTACCGTAGCTTTAAGATACCCGGGTATCCCTATACTAGGGGAATAAGAGCAATTGGTATAGTGTCATGTATTGTTATTGTTAATTTTGGTAGGTTTTTACTCAGTGTGCCATTTCAGGGATTCCTATAGAACACCCTCACTAGATTGACACAGTGTTAAGGCAAAATTGTTCCAGATCTTTAGTATAATTCACATAAACTGGAAACCTTGGGATTGGCACATTGATTTCAGCTTTTGCTGAGTGTGTGTAACAAGTAGAGATAGTGTCCTAGGGGAACGTGAGACTGATTCATTCGATACTGAATTGTAGTCTAATCCCTGTTTCAGTAAAGAAAGTGTTGTTTATTTCTGTCTCTGTCTCAGTTTGTGACTCACTGGATCTCTCTCGGACCTCCGGTCATTACACACACATACCGCTTAGAATTATCACCAAAAACTTCTATCTTCGTCTCATCAGACCAGAGAATCTTATTTCTCATAGTCTGGGAGTCCTCCATGTGTTTTTGAGCAAACTCTATGCGGGCTTTCATATATCTTGCACTGAGGAGAGGCTTCCGTCGGGCCACTCTGCCATAAAGGCCTGACTGGTGGAGGGCTGCAGTGATAGTTGACTTTGTGGAACTTTCTCACATCTCCCTACTGCATCTCTGTAGCTCAGCCACAGTGATCTTGGGGTTCTTCTTCACCTCTCTCACCAAGGCTCTTCTCCCACGATTGCTCAGTTTGGCTGGACGGCCAGGTCTAGGAAGACTTCTGGTGGTCCCAAACGTCTTCCTTCTAAGGATTATGGAGGCCACTGTGCTGTGCTCTTAGGATTCTTTTGTAACCTTGGCCAGATATGTGCCTTGCCACAATTCTGTCTCTGAGCTCCTTGGGCAGTTCCTTTGAGCTCATGATTCTGATTTGGTCTGACATGCACTGTGAGCTGTGAGGTCTTATATAGACAGGTGTGTGCCTTTCCAAATCAAGTCCTATCAGTTTTATTAAACACAGCTGGACTCCAATGAAGGAGTAGAACCATCTCAAGGAGGATCACAAGGAAATGGACAGCATGTGACTTAAATATGAGTGTCTGAGCAAAGGGTCTGAATACTTATGACCATGTGATATTTCAGTTTTTCTTTTTTAATAAATTTGCAAAAATTTCTACATTTCTGTTTTTTTCAGTCAAGATGGGGTGCAGAGTGTACTTTAATGAGAAAAAAAATGAACTTTTCAGAATTTACCAAATGGCTGCAATGAAACAGAGTAAAAAATTTAAAGGGGTCTGAATACTTTCTGTACCCACTGTATACCTGTATGATCCTATTACTCTTTAAATGTGCCAGATTATCAGAATTTCTAGACTGTCAAATGCAGGAACATTAATAATAATAATAATAGTTTATTTTTATAGCGCCAACATATTCCGCAGCACTTTACAAATTTTAGGGGGGACTTATACAGACAATACAGAATAAGCATATCTCATATCGAAAGGAGTGAGGGCCCTGCTCGCAAGCTTACAGTCTATGAGGAAGTGGGGGAGACACAAAAGGTAAAAAGTACATATATTGTATAATGCAGCCTTGATATACTGAATAGGATAAATAATAATACATGGACTGGTCGCCAGCCAGTATGTGTGCAGTCCTGACAGAGGCTTTTATGTGCATGGTTGGTTTGAACCCGAAGTTGAAGAAGATTTTAATATGGGGGAAAGCTGGGATGGACAGAGTGTGTTTAGGTGATACGCCAGTCTAAAGAAATGTGTTTTTAGGGTTCGCTTGAAACTGTGGGTATTGGGAATTAATCAAACTGTCCTGGGTAATGCATTCCAGAGAATTGGCGCAGCACGCGAGAAATCTTGGAGACGGGAGTGTGAAGTTCGGATTATGGAGGATTTTAGTTTCAAGTCATTTGCAGAACGGAGGGCACGTGTAGGGTGGTAGACTGAGACAAGGGAGGAGATGTAGGGGGGTACTGAAGCATGGAGCGCTTTGTGGGTAAGCGTGATAAGTTTAAAACGAACTCTATATTGGATGGGCAACCAATGCAATGACTGGCACAGGGAAGAGGCATCGGTGTAGCGGTTGGCGAGGAATATGATCCTGGCTGCTGCGTTCAGGACGGATTGGAGAGGGGAGAGTTTAGTAAGAGGGAGACCGATTAGTAGAGCGTTGCAATAGTCAAGACGAGAATGAATAAGAGCGACAGTAAGAGTTTTTGCCGAGTCAAAGGTGAGAAAAGTCCTGATTCTTGAGATGTTTTTGAGGTGTAGATGACATGAACGAGCGAGTGATTTGATGTGAGGAGTGAAAGAAAGATCTGAATCAAAAATGACCCCAAGACAGCGGGCTTGTAGCTGGGGAGTAATGGTTGAGCCACAAACGGAGATGGCAATATCAGGCACAGGTAGATTAATGGAGGGAGGAAAGACGAGTAGCTCAGTTTTTGACAGATTCAGTTTTAGACAGAGGGAGGACATAATGTTCGACACAGCAGAAAGACAATCACTGGTCTTTTGTAGTAATGCCGGGGTGATGTCCGGAGCAGCGGTGTATAATTGGGTGTCATCAGCATAGAGATGGTACTGAAAACCAAATCTACTGATTGTTTGTCCAATAGGAGCGGTGTATAAGGAGAAAAGAAGGGGGCCTAGGACTGATCCTTGAGGAACCCCGACAGTAAGAGGAAGTAGGGAGGAGGAGGAGCCGGCAAAAGACACAGAGAAGGAGCGGTCAGAGAGATAGGAGGAGAACCAGGAGAGAACCGTGTCCTTGAGGCCAATAGTGCGGAGCATAGTGAGGAGGAGCTGGTGATCCACAGTGTCGAATGCTGCAGAGAGATCCAGCAGAATCAGCAGGGAGTAGTGACCATTAGATTTAGCTGTTAGTAGATCATTAGAGACTTTAGTGAGGGCAGTTTCAGTAGAATGTAAAGAGCGGAAACCAGATTGTAAATGGTCAAGAAGAGAGTTGTCTGAGAGATAGCGGATTAAACGGGAGTGGACCAGGCGTTCCAGGAGTTTAGAGATAAAGGGAAGATTGGAAACAGGTCTGTAGTTGGCCGTGCAGTTCTGGTCGAGGGATGGTTTTTTAAGTAATGGTTGTATGCTGGCATGTTTAAAAGAAGAGGGAAAGATACCAGATGAGAGGGAAAGGTTGAAAATTTTAGTTAGGTGAGTGGTGACAGCTGGAGCAAGGGACTGAAGGAGATGTGAGGGAATAGGGTCACTGGTGCAGGTGGTAGGGCGAGAAGATGCAAGGAGCCTGATCACTTCATCTTCCGTGACTGGTTCGAAGTCAGAAAATGAGCAAGATACAATGTGGCGGTGGGGAGCATGCATAACATTTGGGGATTGGGAGAAAATTTCCTGTCGGATATGGTCAATTTTTTCTTTGAAATAGTTAGCCAGATCGTCAGCGCTGAGGTCGGTGGTCGGGGCCTGTGCTGTTTGATTGAGGAGAGAATGAAACGTGTCAAAGAGTCGTTTAGGATTATTGGAAAGTGAGATGATGAGGTTGTTAAAGTAGGTTTGTTTGGAGAGGTGAAGGGCAGAGTTATATGTTTTCAGCATAAATTTATAGTGGAGGAAATCTTCGGGCAGATTTGATTTTCTCCACAGCCGTTCAGCACCTCTGGAGAAGACGTGTTTGAGGCGTGTGCCAGGGTTGTCGCCGTCTATGCCGAATTGTTCTTTGTGTAGGAGGTGCGGCTTCATCCAGGGCGCATAGCATTATTTTGTTATAATGCTTCAATGCAGAGTCGGGACATGAGAGGGAGGAGATTGGGGCCAATGATGATTGCAACCTTTTTATAAATTTCTGGGTGTTAATGGCGCGTAAATTTCTATAAGTGTGGACGGTGGGAGTGTCTTGAGTAGAGTCACAGTTCTTGACAGAGAATGAAAGAAGATTATGGTCAGAGAGTGGAAGGGGAGAGTTAGTAAAGTCATGTACTGAGCAAAGCCGGGAGAAGATCAGGTCCAATGTGTTCCCGTCCTCATGTGTAGGAGAATTAGCAAGCTGTGAAAGGCCGAAGGAGGAGGTTAGTGATAAAAGATGCGTGGCAGATGGGGAAAGAGGATCGCCAATTGGGATGTTAAAGTCTCCCATGATTATCGTGGGGATGTCGCAGGATAGAAAATTTGTAAGCCAGGCAGCAAAGTGATCCAGGAATTGACGGGGGGGACCTGGGGGGCGATAGACAACCGCCACTCGCAGGGAGAAGGGCCGGTAGAGTCTGACTGTGTGGGCCTCAAAGGACGGGAAGATAAGGGAGGGTACAGGGGGGATAACCTGAAAAGTACATTTTTTTGAAAGAAGCAGACCAACACCTCCACCTGATCTGTTGTCAGGTCTCGGAGTATGAGAGAAATGTAGGCCACCATAGGAGAGAGCTGCAGCGGCGGTGGTGTCCGACTGCTGGATCCAGGTTTCAGTGAGAGCCAGAAGGTTGAGGGAATTAGAGAGGAAAAAGTCATGGATGTAAGAGAGTTTATTACAAGCTGAGCGCGCATTCCAAAGGGCACAGTTGAATGAGACAGAAGATATGCAGGGAATATTAATGAGATTAGCAGGGTTTCTGAATGTAACAGGGAAAGAGTTAGTGTTATTATAACTGGAGGGTCCTGGGTTGGGAGAAATATCACCTGCGACTAATAGAAGGAAGATACAGAGAGTGAGCAGATGATTGAGTGATTTGTGAGAGCGTTTCCTGCGTTGTATGGTGGGAATGAATGGATCTGCGTGGTATAACATTGTGAAGAGAGCATGACAACTGTACATAGGAGAAGAGAGGAGTGAGGGATTAATATGGATGAAGTGTGCCGCATTTGTGGGAGAACGGTGAATGTGGATGATTGTAGCAACCAGAAAATAAATGGCACAGATACAAATGGTGAATACTGTTTGCCAAAAAGATGACCTGGAAGCAAGTTTGTTTGTTTGTCTTGCATGTCTTACCTGTCTCCTGCCCTGTTCAACTGCCATTTTCTAACTGCCAGGGCACTTTGATAAATTATGGCACTTCGATAAAGTATGCATAAATGCTATATGCATAAATGCCCCCGCATAAATGCTGCCCCTTAACTAAGTCTGAATATATAGGGACGTATCTGCTTAGATCTACACAGATTTAACTCATTAACAATCAATCACTAGCTTAAAAGACAACAGGAGACCATAAAGTGCAGGGGAAAAAAAAAACAGACTAGCAAACTCGGCATGGATCATAAACTCTTAAAGTAAGTGTGATGACCTTTAAGTATCATGGAATAAAAAACGTAGAGGAGTGAAAAAATATATACCAGAAATTGATAGGCTGCAGAGCATTGCATGGAGATACAAGGCAGTTTTCAGGACAGATCACACAAGCAGTGAAAAATATATACCAGAAATTGATAGGCTGCAGAGCATTGCATGGAGATACAAGGCAGTATTCAGGACAGATCACACAAGCAGTGAAAAATATATACCAGAAATTGATAGGCTGCAGAGCATTGCATGGAGATACAAGGCAGTTTTCAGGACAGATCACACAAGCAGTGAAAAATATATACCAGAAATTGATAGGCTGCATTACTGTCTGCAGTGCTAATTTAACCATTTTATGGCTTGGTACCATGTTGATTTTTAGTCACTTTTATTATTTCAGATGACCATAAAACTTTGGACCATTTTTAGCACAAACAAAGGTCATTAAAGGATTATTCCCACCTTCATAAATGAGCATTGTCAGGTAGTGCTTATAAATAAAAAACACTTTTGCAAATGCCTGTTTATTAAGATATTCGTCTGCTCTTGAGATATTTACACTTTTCTTTTGTTTACAGCTGGTTGCCTTGGATTGGTTGGACTGCAGAACATGCACAGTGCTCACAAGCAGTTTCCTGTTGAGCTTGTAAGCGCTCTTGTGAAGCTGCCAGGATCGCTGGCTCCTAATCCCGGCCAGCTTTAGTGCAGTGCTTACAAACTAGAGAAGAGTGGTGACCGGTCTCCTAGGCTACGCGGTAGAAAATTGTTAATGTAGCACCCTGAGGACTCGGCTGCTACAGGGGTATTGCACCTCGACCCAGAGGTGTGGTATTCCACTCCCGGGTAAGGATGGAGTGTGGGACTGAGCTCAGTAGGCTGCATGCACTACATACATCCAATTTCCGGGGGACAGAACTACGGTACTCCCACCAAGTATATGTGCAGGTACGACAGCGTCTGTCCCTGGCTGGAGTGGGAGGGGGGTGGAACATCCCAGTAGTGTAGGGGCAGATAGGGGGAGTACTCTGGGTAAAGCTAGGAGCTCATTGGGTGCTGGTCACCTGGGCTCACACATAGAGGGAGTATATCTGGTGGGCACCATCTTAGGACAGGGAGAGCTGAGGGAGTCTTTAAGAAGAGTTCAGCCAGGAGGGCTGACAGGGAGCTGTGGCTCCGGCTGGGCCCAGCTCCAGAGCCAAGCCTGCAGAGGAGAGAGGAGAAAGAAAGGCCCAGAGTGGAAGACCAGAGAGAACCCTAAGAACCCAGAATCAGACCAAAAAGGGGTGAAGGGTTGGCGGACACGGGTACCGGAACCCGAACTGGTGGAGGCCACTTATCCTCAGCCAGGAACCGGAGGTCGTGGTCAAGATTTGCCACGACCCTCACCAAATCCACCAGAAAGGCACACCAAGTATAGGGTCAGGGAACCCAGAGGAGGTTTGACCACCAAGAGACCCGAGGGAGCCGGCCAAAGGTGGATCCCTGGTGGGAACGGCCAGAGACAGAGAGAGAGAAGGGAGCTCAGGACCACGCTCCGGAACTGCCTGGGGGTTAGCCGAGTCCAGGACCTGGTGGACGCAGCACGGCTCGGGTGGTCACTCAAGGCCAGAGTGACTGAGAGAACACCCGTGAGTAAAAACCCTGAAACTGCATCTCCTGACTCTGACTCTTCTTACTGCACCGTCACAACCCCCATCATCTTCACCTGCTGCCCTGAGGCCATACCCCTCCTGTTGGGGGTTATAACATCATCGCTGCACCCATACCACCGGCCTCAGCGGACTGTTCTGCAGCGGCGGCTGCAAAGCCGCACTCAACGGGTGGCGTAGTCGACATCCAAGTTAACATCTACTGCCATAGACTGCCACTTAGTTTGACACCCTGGGCGCGGACCGGGTCACCGCCACGAGACTACAACCCTCAACATATCCGGCTCCGGGTAAGCTCCCGCGTGCGCAACGCAGCGCGACACAGGCCCAGGGGCGCGTCATTAATATCTCAAGAACCACTGCAAATTTTAATAAGCAGTAAATTGCAAAAGTGCTTGTCTTTACAAATACCATCCAACAATATCCACCTTTTGAATATGGGAATAATCTTTTGTATGTGAATGTGACTGTACCTGGTACTGCAGCAAGATCTTATTCCCTGAGCTGCAGTACCAGGCATCAGGGGCGGATATAGCACCGGTGCAGCCAGTGTAGCTGCACTGGGGCCCAGAGGTGCAGGGGGGCCCATGCCGGGCGGCTAATACTGAGGGCAATCTGGCCTGCTTCTTGGAGCCCGAGGCTCCGGGGTCCCCATGGCCAGATTGCCCTTTCATGTGCAGCAGGTAGGGAGCGATCCCTGCAGCTCCACTGCAGACAGGACAAAATGGCAGCGGAGGGGAGCTGCAGGGATCCGTCCTCTGCTTCCTGCCTGCTCGGTGCTTTCTATCTAAGACAGGCACGCACAGGTTGATGACGTCAGCACACCGCGCGCCTGTGTCAGTGAGAAAGTTACCGGGAACGAAGATGCTGCGGGGGAATGAGCAGAGAGGTAAGTGTGTTTTTTTAACCAATACTCGGAGGAGAGCAATGATGGGGATGATGGAGGAGAGCAATGATGGGGATGGTGGAGGAGAGCAACGATGGAGGTGGTGGGGGAGAGCAATGATGGAGGTGGTGGGGTAGAGCAATGATGAGGGTGGTGGGGGAGAGAAATGATGGGGGTGGTGGGGGAGAGCAATGATGGGGGTGGTGGAGGAGAGCAATGATGGAGGTGGTGGGGGAGAGCAATGATGGTGGTGGTGGGGGAGAGCAATGATGGGGGTGGTGGGGGAAAGCAATGCTGGGGGTGGTGGGGGAGAGCAGTGATGGAGGTGGTGGGGGAGTGCAATGATGGGGTGGTGTGGAGAGCAATGATGAGGGTGGTTGGAAAGCGATGATAGGGTGGTGTGGGAGAGCAATGATGGGGTTGGTGGGGAGAGCAATGATGGGGGTGGTGGGTGAGAGCAATGATGGGAGTGGTGGGGGAAAGCAATGCAGGGGTGGTGGGGGAGAGCAGTGATGGGATTGGTGGGGGAGAGCAATGATGGGGTGGTGGGGGAGAGCAATGATGAGGGTGGTGGGAGAGCAATGATGGGAGTGGTGGGGGAGAGCAATGATGGGGGTGGTGTGGGAGAGAAATGATGGTGGTGGTGGGGGGAGAACAATGATGGGGTGGTAGGGGAGAACAATGATGAGGGTGGTGAGGGAAAACGATGGGGTGGTGGGGGAGAGCCATGATGGGGGTGGTGGGGGAGAGCAATGATGTGGGTGGTGGGGGTGTGTGGGAGAACAATGATGGGGGTGGTGTTGGAGAGCAATGATGGTGGTGGTGGGGGAGAGAAATGATGGGGGTGGTGTGGGAGATATATATACAGTATGTGTGTGACATGCAGAAGTAGTGCTGTTGCTTCAAAAGCTTCCAGCAACTGTTACAAATAACACAAGCACAGGAGACAGGAAGTGTTGTGCTTCAGAAGCATCCAGCAACTAGAGTGGTTAACACAGTCACAGGAGACATGGAGTGTTTTAGCAGAGCCCCAGGGGGATTGCGGGGAACTTGTTATTGTAGTCTGACTGAAGCCAAAGAGAAAGGTGGTGTGTTATCTGTATCTGACAGAAGGCAACTGAACAGTATTTAGATCAGGAGAGAAACTAAACACAGGTCAGATAAACTACCTGAACTAAAAGTGCATAGTATTATTGGGCAGGAAGATAAGGACTGGAAAAATTGTGTCACAGGGATCATCTCCCTCATCAAGCCACACCCCCCCTCCATCTCCATGCAGGATAAAGAATGTTGTGTACTACTGTGTCCTTGTGAAGGAAAAGCCTGTGGTTGTGTATGCATAGAAGTGTGTTGCTAAGAGATCTAATCTATGCTGAATTATGCTACTGAAGAGACTGTAATACTGTGCCTTGTGAAGAAACTACTGTATTGTTACTGGAGCTGGTTGCTCAAGAAACTTGGACTGTACTATAATGAAGGTTGTTGCTGTGATATCCCTGAATTGCACTGGCCATGCTTCAGATTAAATTCCACTGTTAAACTGTTGAAAAAGACTCTTGTCAGATGTGTCTGGTCAGCAATTGAATCTATTGTGTGCCTGAGAGAAGCTGCAGCCTATGGTCGAAGTGAAAATCCCCCAGGATTCCAAAGAATTCATGAAACCTGCCTCGCCCTATCTGAACCTAGCCGCGTGCGTGTAACGTGTGTGTGGCTATATATACATCTGTAGCTTTGTCGGCATATAAGGCCCATACACATTTCTTGCACAGGGGCCCCAAGCTGTCAGTGTCCGCCCCTGCCAGGCATAGTCATTATACATATCAATCAAATATCAATTACCGAATATAAGAGTTCCTGGAAAACCATTTATAAAGAATTGTCCTGCCTTAAAGCAGACACTATTTTCTAAAAAAAAATGTTATATTTAAGTGATTTTAAAAGTTTGGAACTTTGTAAAAAAGCATTTTGTTTTGTGTCACCCGAGTACCCATAAGTTTTTTATTCAGCCATCGATGGAGCTGTGTCCGGTCTACTTTTCCGTGTAGCGCACTGTAGTTTTTATTTGTATTATTTGGGGATACATAGGATATTTTGATCACTTTGTATTTTATTTTTGGAGGGAAGATGCGGTTTCCCAAAAACAGCAATTCTGATGTTTCAATTGTTTTGTCTTCCATATGTGTTAAATAACATTATTCTTTGATAGTTTATACTTTTATACTTTTATTTTTTTTAATGGATTCGTAAATACCACACTTTATTTTAAATTACAACTTTTTACAAACTTTTTTAGGGTCATACACGTGCGACTGTTTATTCGCTTTTATATAGTGTAGCACATAGGGAAGCGCAGTGGCACCAAGATCATGGCAATGGAGTCTTTAGAAAGCAGCCACGCCCTATGCCTGTAAGGGGTTGATCCTGGAACAGCGCCACACCTGTCTTGTAGGTTTCATCTGGTATTGGAGCTTGGACCATATTGATGTGAATTGGATTTACAAAATTAGATAGTCCATATAAGACAAAAATGACTAAATGTTGATGTGTCTATTAAACCAGAAAACCTATATATATGACACATAAACTAGATGAAATATAAAATGTAACATTTATTGATGATATATTAAAAGATACGTAATTAGAGTAAAAAATAGGGAAAGGAAGCACAAAAAAGAGGTCACAGAGGTATGTAGCAGCAATATTTAGGTATACATGCAAGAAATTAGTACATGAAAACCATCCTCCACAGAAAGAGGTACATAAGTATATTGCAGATAGTAAAGTGAGACAGTGGTAAAGTGCAATGTGCTAATGCAGTTCTCACAGTACTGACTACGTATTAAGGTAACAAAACTGGGTGAGCATGGTGTGCAAAGTAGAGCATGTGCTGAATAACTGAGCTGGTACTGACCCGTGTGACCAGGATCCAACGCGCGTTTCACCGGAGCTTTAACGAGGATATGATGAGAAGAAGGATAGAAGGGTATTTATGGAAGGTCCAGCCAATGAAAGATAAGGAATAATAAGAAAAGAGTGTTTGCACATGAGTTGCCCTGCTGATATGGCGCCATATCGTGTATGCCGTGCACCCCTTCCACATGCTGAGATGCGACTCACAGGAGCGCAGATCAGCTGAGGAAGTCGGATGCCGGCGTGCGTGTCAATGAGCCGGTGGAACGTACCAACCGGAAGTGACGTAGTACCCGACACACAGGAAGTGCGCTGAGATGTGCGTTCCACCGTCTGAGACGCAAGATGAAACAGAGGGGGATGACGTATTTAGCAGAGAACGGAAAGGAAAAGTGAGAGTGGATATAGGAAGGTGTATATGTGATGTAAATAAGTGCATGGGTATTGGGATATAACGAAGCCCAGGTATAAAATAGTGAAGGAAATAGTCATTATGGAAATGTGATGTATTAAAGAAATATATGTGTGAATGTGAAAATGTGTAACATAGGTGCCCCAAATATATATAATAAATTGCGAATTGCAATTAGTGAAAAGTACCGTCCTCAGTAATAGAATAAAGAATAGGACCAAATTATCCATATTGTATAGAAGGGCTAAATGGGTTGAAAATCTAATCCCTCTGATATACAGATATATAAATATTATATAAGGAAATTCAGCACAGATTGCATGTATAACAGGCAGCCGCAGTACCAACAGCGTTAACAACATATATAGGAAGGAGATACAAACACAGAAATAGGTGAACATCAAGCACCAATAACATAATAGTTGGTAGGGATAACAATAATATAGCAAGGAAATATTATGGAATCCTGATGTCACCAACAGTCTGAGAGATATGGCTGGAAGACAAATGGATCAGCTGGCGAAAGAACTATACATGAAAAACGATAAAAAGAGAAGGGTAAGTAAACGAAGAAAAACAAAGGTAACGTGAGCATAAAATATCAGAATAAATAGTTAAAAATATGTTAAAAAGAGGAATAAATACGAATGGTCATATAGATACCTTGTATGAATACACACTACTTAAAGAAAGGAAACAAAACTATTTGTTTCATTCAGGCCATAAGGGGCTAAGGTGTTCAGAATTGTGATCCACCTTGCCTCTTTTTGTGCCAGAAACTTTTTCCAATTGCCGCCTCTAACCCCTGGGTAAACTCGATCTATACCACTTACTTGAAGACCACTTGGGTCGCAGTCATGACATTGTTTGAAGTGGCGGGGAAGTGTTTTTAGATGGTCTATGTTATCAACTTCCCTAGCTGATCTAATGTCTAGGACATGCTCCCTGGTTCGTCTCCGCAATTCTCTTGAAGTTAGGCCAATATATTTTTTACCACAAGGGCATTTTGCACAATACACTACTCCATTAGTCGTACAGCTAATCGAGTGGGTAATCCTAAATTCTTTAGTGTCATCTGAATTGGAGAAAACTTTGGTAGACTCGATATTGGTACAGGCAACACAGGAGCCACATGGACGACAGCCCCAAGAAGGACCCTTTGAACCAAAAAGACCTTTCGTGTTGGGGGACTATGCTAACCTTTTCCTGGGGCTGTGGGAAAGGGAATTCCTCATGACTAATCCATTATCTCTATCAAGTAATACATAGTCAGTACTGTGAGAACTGTATTAGCACATTGCACTTTACCACTGTCTCACTTTACTATCTGCAATATACTTATGTACCTCTTTCTGTGGAGGATGGTTTTTATGTACTAATTTCTTGCATGTATACCTAAATATTGCTGCTACATACCTCTGTGACCTCTTTTTTGTGCTTGCTTTCCCTATTTTTTACTCTAATTACGTATCTTTTAATATATCATCAATAAATGTTACATTTTATATTTCATCTAGTTTATGTGTCATATATATAGGTTTTTTTGTGAATTGGATTTAGCTATAATACGACCGCTACAAGGAAGCTGATGAGTTTTTCTTACCCATTTTTTACATTTTTATCCAGATTTAATATCGTTGGGCTGCAACTATGTCGTGTTGCAAAAACTATGACTGCCTTAGTATGCTGGGAATAGTAGTGCCACAACAACTGGAAAGTTAATAGTGATCCATGATATAAATCATATACATGCCATATGGTCAGAATTTTACTTGCAGTCCATTAAGCATCACTGACATTTACTTTATCTTTCCTACAAACTTACACAAGCACCTGAGCAGAATTTACGTTATTTGCAGACTACCTCCGAACAAGCCATTCCCTAAAAGTATCACATGAAGGTAAAATAAACAAGATGGATTGGACTCGCGTCTTATATGGTAAAATTCAAGTCCTGCATTAAAATACCTTTTTTTGTGGAAACCGTATGTAAACTCCCGGGACATATTTATGTCTGGGTTGTTAAACTTTATATAAATACTTAAGTCAGAACTTGTGACCTGAAACATCTGGGTAAAGTGCAGCCGGCGGTAATTCATTAATTGTACAGAACAAACGAGGGAGGAACAAGGTAACCGCCAGAGGAACAGCATTTAGTAATTCGGAGTTTACCAGTTCATTTGTAGCAACAATCAATGTAAATAGTTTGGGGAAATGTAGCACTGGATACAACTGATCCATAAGCATAATAAAAAAACAAAATGAGCATATACCCTACAACAAGTGAGTAAGTAAATAGTAATAGTGCATGGAAATAACATAGGGTGCTTAGTTAACGCAATTTTGATCAAAAAATTATGAAAGCCTAACCTGTCCACGACAAGGTGTACCCATCGGGATGGTCCTAACATGACCACGACAAGGTATACCCATCGGAATGATACTAACCTGTCCATGACAAGGTGCACACATCAGGACAGTCCTAACATGTCCACGACAAGGTGTATCCATCGGGATGGTCCTAACCTGTCCACAACAAGGTGTACCCATTGGGATGGTCCTAACCTGTCCACAACAAGGTGCACACATCTGGACAGTCCTAACATGTCCACGACAAGGTGTACCCATCAGGACGTTCTTAACCTGTCCTCATCAAGGTGTACCCATTGGGATGGTCGTAACCTGTTCACAAAAAGGTGTACCCATCGAGATGGTCCTAACATGACCATGACAAGGTGTACCCATCGGGACGGTCCTAACCTGTCCACAACAAGGTGCACACATCAGGACAGTCCTAACATGTCCATGACAAGGTGTACCCATCAGGACGTTCCTAACTGTCCATGACAAGGTGTACCCATTGGGATGATACTAACCTGTTCACGACAAGGTGTACCCATCGGGAAGATCCTAACATGACCACGTCAAGGCGTACCCATCGGTATGGTACTAACCCTTCCATGACAAGGTGCACACATCGGGACAGTCCTAACATGTCCACGACAAGGTGTACCCATCGGGACAGTCCTAACATGTCCACGACAAGGTGTACCCATCTGGATGGTCCTAACCTGTCCATGACAAGGTGTACCCATTGGGATGGTCTTAACCTGTCCACAATAAGGTGCACACATCGGTACAGTCCTAACATATCCACGACAAGGTGTACCCATCAGGACGGTCCTAACCTGTCCACGACAAGGTGTACTCATTGGGATAGTCCTAAACTGTCCACGACAAGGTGTACCCATTGGGACGGTCCTAACATGTCCATGACAAGGTGTACCCATCAGGACGTTCCTAACTGTCCATGACAAGGTGTACCCATTGGGATGATACTAACCTGTTCACGACAAGGTGTACCTATCGGGAAGATCCTAACATGACCACGTCAAGGTGTACCCATCGGAATGGTACTAACCCTTCCATGACAAGGTGCACACATCGGGACAGACTTAACATGTCCACGATAAGGTGTACCCATCGGGACAGTCCTAACATGTCCACGACAAGGTGTACCCATCTGGACGGTCCTAACCTGTCCATGACAAGGTGTACCCATTGGGATGGTCTTAACCTGTCCACGATAAGGTGCACACATCGGGACAGTCCTAACATGTCCACGACAAGGTGTACCCATCAGGACGGTCCTAACCTGTCCACGACAAGGTGTACCCATTGGGATAGTCCTAGCCTGTCCACGACAAGGTGTACCCATCGGGACGGTCCTAACATGTCCACGACAAGGTGTACCCATCGGGACAGTCCCTACCTGTCCACGACAAGGTGTACCCATCGGGATGGTCCTAACCAGTCCACGACAAGGTGTACCCATCGGCACAGTCCCTACCTGTCCACGACAAGGTGTACCCATCGGGATGGTCCTAACCAGTCCACGACAAGGTGTACCCATCGGCACAGTCCTAACCTGTCCACGACAAGGTGTACCCATTGGGATGGTCTTAACATGTCCACGACAAGGTGTACCGATCGGGATGGTCTTAACATGTCCACAAAAAGTATGAAAAGGTCAAAGTTACCTCCTAAATTGCTAAGAGTGATTGCTCTAAGACATTGAAACTGCATTACTGCAATAGAAACATAAGAAAGCGCTTCAAAATGTACACATGAAATATTTTTAGTTTGAATTTTTTTAGTTGGCTCCTGTTCACATTAGTAAGGATGTGCTGGCCATTTTCACTATGTTTCTATGTCCACAAAAAGGTGTACCCATCGGGATGATTCTAACCTGTCCATGACAAGGTATACCCATAGGGATGGTCTTAACTAGAGATGAGCGTTGTTCTACTCGAACTGTTCGCCAATCTCAAATTCGAGCTGTTTTGGGCGGTGTTCGAGCCGGTCGGCGAACACGAACAATTTGAGAAAAATTCGGCTGTTCGAGGTTATGTTCGATAACTGTTCGTGCACCAAAATCATAACTGGATTTTTTCTCAGTAATGATGAAAATTAATGTTAATACGCAGTTTGAGTGTACAGCGGGGCGGGGGGAGGGGCAGGGGATGGATCTCTGCAGGAACAATGAAGATCTCCATTTTTTTTTCTCTTTCCCGCATTTGCAGTGGGGAGGTGCAATCTGTCAGCCTATCAGCAGCGCACACACGGAGCGAAGTGCTTTTTTTCACACAAGCAAGGGCATGTGTGATTGGCAGTGTATGTCACATGTCCTTGCCCTATAAGACAAAGCCATTTTCCCCGTCGCCACCATTTTCTCACTGCTGCAGCTGCGTGTTAGACGGCACCGCTGTTGCTGTGTGCGCTATACCTTGTTAATTTCAAGCCAATTTTCGCACAAATATACAGATAGCTTGGGAGTAGGGAATAGTTGTGATTGCAGTCCTTTTAAGGACTAGGTTACAGCATTTCCTACGACTTTTATCAGGCAGGTCTGTGCTCTTAAATAGATAGATTGTGGGAGTAAAGAATAATTGTAATTGGAGTCCTTTTCAGGACTAGGTTACATCAGTTCCTATCAGTTTTTGCCAGGCAGGTCTGTGCCAGTGCTGTGCAAGTTTTTTTCACAGCATTTGGCTGAATCTAGCAAAGCTAATCCTTTTTGGCCTATTGCAGAGTGTGTTAGTCAGTGGAGTAGCCTATCTGTGTTGCAAGATATACCACCTGTGTATAGAATACCAATTTTTTTACTGCACCTAGTGAAGTAAAATCTTTTGGGCATAGCATCATTCTATTAGTCCATCTATACTGACCTCCATCAGGTTGCAAACTGAATATAATTTTTTTCTGCATCTAGCTCTGAAAAAATATTTGGGCTTCTAGCAGTGTGTGGGACTTGGTCTATTAGTCCATCTATACTGACCTCCATCAGGTTGCAAATTAAAAATAATTTTTTTCTGCATCTAGCTCTGAAAAAATATTTGGGCTTCTAGCAGTGTGTGGGACTTGTTCTATTAGTCCATCTATACTGACCTCCATCAGGTTGCAAATTAAAAATAATTTTTTTCTTCATTTATCTCTGAAAAAATATTTGGGCTTCTAGCAGCGTGTGGGACTTGGTCTATTAGTCCATCTATACTGACCTCCATCAGGTTGCAAATTAAAAATAATTTTTTTCTTCATTTAGCTCTGAAAAAATATTTGGGCTTCTAGCAGTGTGTGGGACTTGTTCTATTAGTCCTTCTATACTGACCTCCAGCAGGTTGCAAATTGAATATAATTTTTTTCTGCATCTAGCTCTGAAAAAATATTTGGGCTTCTAGCGGTGTGTGGGACTTGGTCTATTAGTCCATCTATACTGACCTCCATCAGGTTGCAAATTAAAAATAATTTTTTTCTGCATCTAGCTCTGAAAAAATATTTGGGCTTCTAGCAGTGTGTGGGACTTGGTCTATTAGTCCATCTATACTGACCTCCATCAGGTTGCAAATTAAAAATAATTTTTTTCTTCATTTATCTCTGAAAAAATATTTGGGCTTCTAGCAGCGTGTGGGACTTGTTCTATTAGTCCATCTATACTGACCTCCATCAGGTTGCAAATTAAAAATAATTTTTTTCTGCATCTAGCTCTGAAAAAATATTTGGGCTTCTAGCAGTGTGTGGGACTTGGTCTATTAGTCCATCTATACTGACCTCCATCAGGTTGCAAATTAAAAATAATTTTTTTCTGCATCTAGCTCTGAAAAAATATTTGGGCTTCTAGCAGTGTGTGGGACTTGTTCTATTAGTCCTTCTATACTGACCTCCAGCAGGTTGCAAATTGAATATAATTTTTTTCTGCATCTAGCTCTGAAAAAATATTTGGGCTTCTAGCGGTGTGTGGGACTTGGTCTATTAGTCCATCTATACTGACCTCCATCAGGTTGCAAATTAAAAATAATTTTTTTCTGCATCTAGCTCTGAAAAAATATTTGGGCTTCTAGCGGTGTGTGGGACTTGGTCTATTAGTCCATCTATACTGACCTCCATCAGGTTGCAAATTAAAAATAATTTTTTTCTGCATCTAGCTCTGAAAAAATATTTGGGCTTCTAGCAGTGTGTGGGACTTGGTCTATTAGTCCATCTATACTGACCTCCATCAGGTTGCAAATTGAATAAAAAAATTTTCTGCATCTAGCTCTGAAAAAATATTTGGGCTTCTAGCGGTGTGTGGGACTTGGTCTATTAGTCCATCTATACTGACCTCCATCAGGTTGCAAATTAAAAATAATTTTTTTCTGCATCTAACCCAGCCAATAGTTTTGGCCTAATACCACAGTTTGGCCACTCAGCTCTGCTCGGTTACCATCCATTGTTTTTTTGTGCAAACAACTCCAGAGTTGTGAATTAGTTAACCACCAAAATGAGTGGAAAAAGGCCTGCTGCTGGTGGAAAGGGGAATAGGCGTGTTGGGAAGGGGAAAAAAGGTTGTGTCCGTGGGGTAGGTGCAGAAGAAAGACCATCTTCCAGCCAAACTAAAATGTCTACTTCTTTTAGCGGACAATGTGATAAGATCCCTTTCTTACGGCCACGCCAATCGCTACAAATTCCAGATGAGGCACAAAAACAGCAGGTGCTTCAACGGATATCAAGTGCTCCTTTAAGTGGGCTCTCCTCCACATCAACTTCAACATCACAAATACTCCAGTCCTCAAAGGTGTCACCCAAATCGCACTTGCTTCCTCACAGCTCCCAAATCTCCAGCTGCCCGTCTGAGTATGAGGTAGAACAGATGGTTGAGTCTGCAGAGCTGTTTACTCATACTATAGCCTGGGAATCAGAGGTCGACTCCAGCGCTTCTGTGAATCCAGACGAGGAAATGATCTGCACTGATGCCCAGAATCTTTATGAGTCGGATCCAGGACCAGACGCAGAAGGTTCTGACCATAATGTAGACCCTCATTCCCAAACTGTAACTCCTGTTGGTGGAGACAATGAGGAAGACGATGATAAGACTCAAATACCTGATTGGAGCGACAACTTTAGTTTTTTGTCAGGGCAGGAACAGGTTGGCTCTGAGGACGACGGGTGTGATAACGCACAGGGTGATGATGATGAGGTCGGAGATCCCACTTACTGTCAACCCACAGTCAGCCAAGAGATGAGGTCAGCAGAGGAGGTGGAGGAAGATGCTAGTGACGACGAGGTCAGGTTGCGCCTTCCTGGACAGAGACGTAGTACTGGAAGCACGTCAACAACTGCATCCTCAAACACAACTCTGCCTCTCACCACAAGTCGTGGTGGCTCTTCAGGTCGCATGGGTGCTAAGCCTTGCATAGCCTGGGCATTTTTTCAGATCGATAAAGATGACCCAACTCGTGTTATCTGTAACATTTGTCAGCAAAAGCTAAGTAGAGGCCAAAAAATACATAGTTTGAGTACTTCATGCATGAACCGGCACATGGACATGAAGCATAAGTTGCAGTGGGAAGCTCAGTGTGCTACAATGCGGTCTAGCCGGCCGGGCCAACCACCGTCTGCCATATCTTGTGCATCCGCGGCCTCTTCATCCTCTGTGACTGGGGGGACAGCAGTCACACCTGTTTTGGGGCGCAGACCTGCCACCTCTTTACCCGCAACAGCCAGCGTGATTGGCAGGTCATCATTTTCTTTGGAGGTGGTAACACCAGCTGGTCTTGAGCGCTGTCCGACATCGATAGCACCACCTTTGGATCAAGGCAACCTAACATGTCCGCCTGCATCTTCCTCACAGACCGGCAGTTTGCCGGGGACACCCTTATCAACCCCGTCTAAGCACAATAGCCAGCCCTCGGTCCCTCAGATGTGGACAAGTAAAAGACCATTTCCTCCTAGCCATGAGAAAGCTAAGAGGTTGAATTTCACCATCTGCAAGCTCTTGGCTACAGAAATGCTGCCTTTCCGCCTGGTGGACACAGAGGATTTTCGAGACCTTATGTCCGTCGCAGTGCCCCAGTACCAGATGCCCAGTCGGCACTACTTCTCAAAGAAAGGTGTGCCTGCGCTCCACCAGCATGTCGCACACAACATCACCGCTTCTTTGAGAAACTCTGTGTGTGACAGGGTGCATTTCACCACAGACACTTGGACGAGTAGGCATGGACAGGGGCGTTACATGTCGCTGACTGGGCACTGGGTAACTATGGTGACAGCAGGACAAGGGGCTGCTGTCCAAGTCTTGCCGTCCCCACGAGTTGTGCGTCAATCCTCTTTATGTCATTTTTCCTCCACTGCTTCTGCCTCCTCAACCTCCTCTCGGTCTTCCACCTGCACCCAAAGCCTGTCTGGTCATGCCACAAGCTTTCTAACTGCGCAGAAGGGATCCTGCACACCTCCTTACTATGCTGGCAGTAGGGCTCAACGTCATCAGGCGGTTTTTACATTGAAATGTCTGGGAAATGTGAGTCACACAGCTGAGGAGTTGTGGTCAGCTCTGGAGAACCAATTTCATGAATGGTTGTCTCCACTGGACCTGAAACCAGGGAAGGCCGTGTGCGACAATGCTGCAAACCTGGGTGCGGCCCTTCGCCGGGGCAATGTCACACACGTGCCTTGTATGGCTCACGTGTTGAACCTGGTTGTCCAGCAATTTTTAGCCCACTATCCCAGACTAGATGGCCTTCTGCAGAGGGCACGGTCGCTGTGTGCTCACTTCCGCCGTTCGCATCCCGCAGCTCAGCGACTTACATCTCTACAGAAGTCGTTGGGCCTGCCACTTCACCGGCTAAAATGCGATGTGCCTACCCGGTGGAATTCAACTCTGCACATGTTGCAGCGACTGTGGCAGCACCGACAAGCCCTGGTGCAATACGTTCTGACGTATAGCCTGGGCCAACGAGATTCAGAGGTGGGGCAAATCACGCTGGAGGAGTGGTCTCAGATCAGGGACCTATGCACCCTTCTGCACAGTTTTGAAATGGCGACGAAGATGTTTAGTGCTGACGATGCCATTATCAGCATGACTATTCCGGTGATTTACATGCTGGAGCACATGTTAAACAGAATTCGGAGTCAGGTGGTGGCACAAGAGGAGGTGGAGGAAGTAGAGGAGGAGGAGTTGTATGCGGAAGGGCTAACATCTGCAAGGTCCAGACGGTCGGCAGCACCAGGGCGGCAGGCATGTGAGGGTGGGGGAGATGATTTTACCAGGGCGCATGGTAGCAGCCAAACTAGTGAGGAAGGTGCAGGAGCCCAGGAAGAAGTGGAGGACGAACTGATGGAAGACTCATCAGATGAGGGAGACCTTGATCACATTTCTGTTGTGCGAGGTTGGGGGGAGAGGACAGAGGAAGGAAGCATGATTGTTACCTCGCCACCAACACAACAGGGACTTGGTGCTCCTGGATGCGCAACACACATGAGTGCCTTCTTGCTGCACTACCTGCAACATGACCCTCGAATTGTGAGAATTAGAAATAATCCTGACTACTGGGTTGCCACACTGTTAGATCCCCGGTACAAAAGTAAATTTGCAGAAATTATTCCTGCCATAGAAAGGGATGCACGCATGCAGGAGTATCAGCAGAGACTGTTGCAGAATCTTACATGTGCTTTTCCACAAAATACCAGTGGTGCACGTAGTGAATCTCACAGTTCCAACTTGCCAACCGTGGTCTGTATGGAATTGTTCAATAAAGGGCCCAAAATTAAGATAACATAGATGGGAGAGGTCTCTATGAATAGGAATTCCTAAGTATTTGATACCCTGTGAGGGCCAGGCAAAGGGAAAGTTGGACTGGATGGAATCCTATATGGATTTAGGGAGGGAGACATCGAGGGCCTCAGACTTCGCTGCATTGATTTTAAAATTTTGCCATGTAACAAAGTGATCTATTTCAGCCATAACAGCAGGGATGGATATATGTGATTGAGTGATATATACTAGGAAATCATCAGCAAATAGAGAGCACTTGTACTCGGTGCCTCCCACCTCAATCCACCTAATATTGGGGTTATGGCGAATTGATGAGAGCAGGTGCTCCGTCACTAGGATGTATAAGAGAGGGGACAGAGGACATCCCTGCCTTGTCCCATTGGTGATTGTGAAAGGTGATGAAAATGTTCTGACGCACCCCCTGGGCCTTGGGACACCCGGAGCCGGACCCTTTTTGGTGGATGCTGGTGGTTGTAGTCTTCGTGGCGGCGATCCGGTTCCGTGGCTCAGGGCGGTCAAACCAGTGGCGGAACTATTTATGTGGTTTTGATGTTTAAATGTCCGACTACGCCACCCGTGGATTGCGGTCAGAGTGAACCGCCGCTACAGGGCAGACCGCTAAGGCTGGTGTTGTGGGTGCAGCAGAGCGTAGCATATCTCCCCACGGGAGGAGTATAGCCTCAGGGCAGTGTATGCGGAGGATGGGGGTGATGGTGCAGGGCAGCAGCAGTAACGACACGGAGTCAGTGATGCAGTTCAGGGCCTTTACTCACAGTTCTTATTATCCAGACCACGTCTGCAGGTAACGGCTGCCCACGTCGTACTGTGCTCACCAGGTGAGGGGCTCAGACAACTCCCAGATAACTTTGGAGCGCTTCACAGGACCCCCTTTGTGTGTCCTTTGTCTGGCCTTTCTTACCAACACTTCTGTCCGGCTGCCTCGGGCCTCCTCTTGGTAAACTTGGAGCCAGTTTCCCTGACCCTATGTGGTGCCTTCCTAGAGGGTGGAGCAAGGGGCTGCGCCACATAAAATGTCAGAGCCTCCGGTTTCTAGCTGAGGGTCGTTTCCTGCCTCCACTAGTTCGGGGACCGGTCTCCCCCTTTGGCCTGACCCCTCCACGCAGGTGGATTCGGGCGTGCGGTGGCGACTCGCCCGTCCGCACCCCTGGGATCCCTTCATTCCTCGTTCCTGGAGCCTTCTCCGCTCCTCTTCCTTCCTTCTCCCTCTTGCAGGCCTGGGCCTCTGTTACTAGGCCCGCCTCCGGAGCAGAGCTCATGCAGAGCCCCTGCTCCCTGCCACTTCTGCTCAGACTTCTCTGCACTGAACTAAGATGGTGCCCACCTTTTATACTCCCTTCTCAATGCACCCAGGAACTGCTTCCTCCCTGCTCCTGCACTGCAGGGTTCCCCTTCCTCAGTGTTCCCTCCCCCCACTCCAGCCAGGGACAGGGACTGTCGTGCCCATCTCAGGGGCATATTGGTCGCCCTGCCCCACGGCAATGTGGTGTAATGCATGCAGGTGTCGGGTCCTGATCCACACTCCATCCTTATCTGAGAGTGAGATATCACACCTCTGGGTGAGGTGCAATACGTCTGTAGCAACCGAGCCCTTGGTGCTACAGTTCCATTTATCTTCAGCCTAGGTGACGTATTGTGATACAGGGCCGTGATTTTGGCTATAAAAGGGTCCCCTAGACCCCTACCCCAAGCTTTTTAAGAGAATCATATATGGCGTGCCAGGAGACTCTATGGAATGCTTTCTCAGCATCCAACGAGAGTATCTACTTACAAATTTTTAACTGCATCTAGCCCAGGAAATACTTTGTGCCTAGTAGCAGTGTCTGCTAGTCAGCGGATTATCCCGGCTGTTAAGCAAGCTACACCACCTGTAGTTTGGACACTTAATTTTTTCAAAGGAAATGCTTCGGGACCACGGGATACTTAGTGAAGAGCATCAGGAGGCACCCCAAGGCATAGGGGCTGGGACTGGCACTAGGATGCCTTGCGGTGGACAGCCGAGCTCGATCCTTATAAAAGCTTTTTAACTGCAGCAGCTTTAGTGGACGCTACTGGAGCTGGAATTACGCGGCTGCTGGCATGAGACTTGCCCTCCAATAGATCCTTGTAAATGGATTTAAAGTGTATTCATTCAAATTAGAGGGACAATTTAAATTAAAAAGCTTAGAGCTGCCTCCACCACAGGGGGGCTCTCTCGACCCACCAGCGGACAGGCACCAGTATTGGGAGAGGGGGGCTGGCCGTCAGGGTTCACCGCGGCTCTGGCACAAACCCGGCGACACGGAGGTGGCACGGGCAGGAGCGGACTGGCCGTCTCGGCTTCTCACTTTTTGGATTTTAGAAGGGCATGACATGCCTATATCTGTGTCTCCCCCTCCTTTTACTCCTCCACCTCTTTTCTTTTCGCATGACTATATGTACTTGTCACTTTTCCATGTGTTAGTTGTGTCTTCTGAGCAGTTTGTCAGCTTTTGGACACCTTTGAAGGTGTTTTCTATGTGTTTCTATGTGTTTTTGTTTGCCTGCCATTGGTTTTAACGGTGTTCGAAGGTGTTCGCCGAACAGTTCGACGAACAGTTCGGCGAACACACGGGTGTTCGACGAACCGAACCGAACTCTAACACTACGGGGGTGGCTCAACACTAGTCTTAACCTCCTGCATGGTGGTTGCTTCCCTTGGATGGTTGTCTCAGTCGAGGCCTTGCCCTGCTCTCGCCTTATTCACATTGAGGTCGTTTGACACTAGGGGAGGTTTTAATCCTAGTGACAGGATAGAACTGTCCCGATGGGTACACCTTGTCATGGACAGGTTAGGACCGTCCAGATGGGTACACCTTGTCGCGGTGGGATGGCTTTTATGCTTTTTTGTTCAAAATAGCATTAACTAATTACCCTATGTTATTTACGTGAACTATTACTATTTACTTGGTGTAGGGTATTTGGTTGTTTCGTTTTTTTGTTCTTTTCTTGGGTTTTGTCTGTGACATGGCCACAGTGTGAATGTACTCTTACACTTTGCATGTATGCCAGCTTATATTCTGGCTCATTTTTTTGGAGTTTTGATCCATATACAGTTAGGTCCATATATATTTGGACAGAGACAACATTTTTTTAATTTTGGTTCTAGACATTACCACAATGAATTTTAAACAAAACAATTCAGATGCAGTTGAAGTTCAGACTTTCAGCTTTCATTTGAGGGTATCCACATTAAAATTGGATGAAGGGTTTAGGAGTTTCAGCTCCTTAACATGTGCCACCCTGTTTTTAAAGGGACCAAAAGTAATTGGATAATTGACTCCAAGGCTATTTCATGGACAGATGTGGGCAATCCCTTTGTTATGTCATTCTCAATTAAGCAGATAAAAGGCCTGGAGTTGATTTGAGGTGTGGGGCTTGCATTTGGAAGGTTTTGCTGTGAAGTAAACATGCGGTCAAAGGAGCTCTCCATGCAGGTGAAACAAGCCATCCTTAAGCTGCAGAAACAGAAAAAACCCATCCGAGAAATTGCTACAATATTAGGAGGGGCAAAATCTACAGTTTGGTACATCCTGAGAAAGAAAGAAAGCACTGGTGAACTCATCAATGCAAAAAGACCTGGGCGCCCATCGAAGACAACAGTGGTGGATGATCGCAGAATAATCTCCATGGTGAAGAGAAACCCCTTCACAACAGCCAACCAAGTGAACAACACTCTCCAGGAGGTAGGCGTATCAATATCCAAATCTACCATAAAGAGAAGACTGCATGAAAGTAAATACAGAGGGTTCACTGCACGGTGCAAGCCACTCGTAAGCATCAAGAATAAAAAGGCTAGACTGGACTTTGCTAAAAAACATCTAAAAAAGCCAGCACAGTTCTGGAAGAACATTCTTTGGACAGATGAAACTGTAGCGCCGGCGTCCCTGCCCTCTGCTAGGCAGGGACGCTGTTCCCCTCACCTCTCTGCTCCGTGCCCGGCGTCCTCCTCCCGCTCTGCTGGCAGCGCGCGCTCCTTCCCGGCCACTGTGCTTAGGGCGCGCGCGCGCGCTCTCCCTCCCTCTTAAAGGGGCCGCGCGCGCCGTCCTAAGGAGTCCCCGGCCAATGGCCGGAGGACTTCACCATATATAAGGCACCTCCTCCAAAATGGAGGTGCCCGAGCAATGTTGTTGCACTGTTCACTACTCTGCTTCAGCCCTCAGGTCCCGTTGCCAGTTACCTGCCAGATACCTGCCAGTTTCCTGCCAGCTTGCTGTCTTGTTCCTGCCTGATATTCCGCTACCTGCCTGCTAGCCTGAGGTCTGACGGTCTGCCTTACAACTCCTGTCAGTCTGTCTAAGGACCAGCTTGCCCGCTCACCTGGGAGCGCACTTCAGCTACCTGCCTGCTTGCCTGAGGTCCGACGGTCTGCCTTCCAACTCCTGTCAGTCTGTCTATGGACCAGCTTGCCCGCTCACCTGGGAGCGCACATCTGCTATCTGTCTGCTAGCCTACCTGGAGGCTCCGCCGTCACGTGCTGTGACCACCTGTCTGTCCAGTGACTCCTGTCCGCTCACCTGGGAGCGCTCATCTGCTGCCTGTCCGCTAGCCTACCTGGAGGCTCTGCCGTCACGTGCTGTGACCACCCGCTTATCCAGAGACTCTCGCCCGCTCACCTGGGAGCGCTCATCTGCCGCCTGTCTGTTGGTCTTCCTGGAGGCTCCGCCGTTACATGCTGTGACCACCCGTTTATCCAGTGACTCTCGCCTGCTCACCTGGGAGCTCAAGTCTACCATCAGCCGCCACAGGTCGTACCAACCCTTTACCCAGAGACTGCCCCGGTCACTTGCCGTGACCATCTGCCCGTTCACCCAGAGACTGCCCCAGTCACTTGCCGTGATCTCCTGCCCGTTCTTCCAGAGACTGTCCCGGTCACTTGCCGTGACCATCTGCCCGTTCATCCAGAGACTGCCCCAGTCACTTGCCGTGATTTCCTGCCCGTTCTTCCAGAGACTGTCCCGGTCATCTGCTGTGACTGCCTGCCTGGCCGCCACCCGCTCCCTTACAAGGACCGCCCCCTTGTATAGTAGCTCAGAGGTTCCGCCTCCCAGACCCGTTACAGTTTGCTCGGGCCATGGAACCCGGTGGCACCCAAGCTCCCTCGCTCTCGGACCTGTGTCATGAACTGTCCCGTCAAAGGTCCCAACAGGAGTCCATCCTGGGTCACCTGCGGAATGTCAATACTCGCCTGGACACTCTGACTGCTCCACCAGCAACCTACGCCAGTGCCATGTCTCGCAATCCGGCAGCTCCGCTGCCCACTAATACCATGGTATCCTACCCTGGACCCCGGCTTTCTGCTCCTCCTCGCTTCGGAGGCGACTCCGCCCAGGCTCGGGGCTTCATAAATCAGTGAACTTTTGTCCCACCAGTTTAACTCCGACCGGGCCAAAATTGCATTCATCATGTCCCATCTCACCGGGGAGGCCCTGGCCTGGCTAAATCCTCTATGGGAGAGAGGAGACCCCCTGGTGTCCAACTTGCCTGCTTTTCTCACGGCTTTCCGGAAAGTCTTCGACGAACCCGGACGGAAGACCTCATCCGCATCATCACTACTACGCCTCCGTCAGGGAAGTCTCACCGTGGGCCAATATGCCATACGGTTCCGTACCCTTGCCTCGGAGCTGGCCTGGGATAACGACGCTCTGGTATCCGTCTTCTGGGAGGGTCTGTCCGGCCGTATTAAAGATGAACTTGCCGGTCGGGACATTCCTACCACTCTCGATGACCTAATAACTCTTGCCACCCGGATTGACCTACGGTTCCAGGAGCGTGCCAAAGAGGTCACCCGTGAGAGGAGGTTACCACGTCTTGCTCCTACTTTTCAGAAACCCGTCACCCCCTCCGTCTCTACCCAGGTACACTCTCCTGAGCCTATGCAGGTCGACCAGACCAAGATGGTCAAAACCCGTCAGGACTTACGCCGTGCCGAGGGGAGCTGCTTCTACTGTGGCAGTAAGGAGCACCGGATCCGTGCCTGCCCGGAGAGGTCGGGAAACGCCTGTGTCTAGGTTCGCTCAGAGAGGTCGACCTAGACAAGAATAAATCCTCTCCATCTCTGCTGTTGTCAGTCTCAATCGTCTGCGGGGAGAACCGTTATTTCGAACTAGCCCAACTTGACTCTGGAGCAGCCGGGAATCTTATTTCACAGTCCCTGGTAGAGAAATACCGCATCCCCACCAAACCTCTGGCTGTACCCTTGTCTGTTGCTGCCGTGGATGGGGGTCTCTTACCACGCCCCATCCAACTCATCACCGAATCCATTACTCTGCAGGTGGGAATGCTGCATTCTGAGAGTATCTCCTTTCATGTTCTGCCTGGACTCTCTCACGCCCTCTTGCTAGGCCTACCTTGGCTCCAGAGACATGCACCCGTGCTTGACTGGCAGACCGGAGAAGTCCTTCGCTGGGGACAGGACTGCCATAAGACCTGTCTGGTTCCCGTCCATCCCGTCCGTCCTTCTCCTACCCCAGCTAATCTACCTGGACTTCCGATTCCTTATTGGTCTTATGCTGATGTCTTTAATAAAAAGGAAGCAGAGACACTACCCCCTCATAGACCATACGACTGCCCTATCGACCTGTTACCTGGTACTACTCCTCCCCGTGGGCGTATTTATCCATTATCCGCTGCTGAGACCCGGTCTATGTCCGAATATATTGAGGAGAATCTGGCCAGGGGATTCATCCGGAAATCTACCTCCCCGGCGGGAGCAGGCTTCTTTTTCGTCAAAAAGAAGGACGGCTCTCTCCGTCCCTGTATAGACTATAGAGGCCTTAATCAGATCACGGTGAAGAATAAGTACCCCCTTCCGCTCATTCCGGAGTTATTTGATCGTCTGAGGGGGGCTAGAATCTTCACCAAACTGGACCTCCGTGGGGCGTACAACCTGGTTCGTATCCGTCAGGGGGATGAATGGAAGACGGCATTCAACACCCGGGACGGCCACTATGAATATCTGGTAATGCCCTTTGGTCTCTGTAACGCTCCTGCCGTCTTTCAAGAGTTGGTCAATGACATCTTCCGGGACCTTCTCTACTCCTGCACAGTGGTGTACCTGGACGACATCTTGGTCTTCTCTCCGGATCTCCAGACTCACCGGAGGGACGTTCGTCAGGTCCTGCTCAGGCTCAGGCAGAATCACCTCTTCGCTAAATACGAGAAGTGCCTCTTTGAGCAGACCTCGCTTCCGTTTTTGGGCTACATTATTTCTCAGACCGGCCTACGAATGGATCCAGAGAAACTGTCTGCCATCGAGAAATGGCCTTGACCAGAGGGGTTGAAGGCCATTCAGCGATTCCTGGGCTTCGCCAACTACTACCGCCTCTTCATACCACACTTCTCTTCCCGGACTGCCCCAATTTCCGCGCTCACCCGTAAGGGTACTAATCCCAAAGAGTGGCCGCCCGAAGCAGAGGAGGCCTTTCTTTCCCTAAAACAGGCCTTCTCTTCCGCCCCGGTGCTGCATCGCCCGGACGGCAACAAGCAGTTCTTCCTGGAAGTTGACGCCTCCTCCTCTGGAGCCGGAGCGGTACTTACTCAAAAATCATCTTCCGGGAGAATGGTAAGTTGTGGCTTCTTCTCCAAACTCTTCTCCTCTTCTGAGCGCAACTATTCCATAGGAGACCGAGAGTTATTGGCCATCAAGCTGGCATTGGAGCAGTGGCGTTGCCTACTCGAGGGGGCTCTTCACCCGGTAATAATTTACACTGACCACAAGAACTTGGCTTACCTCCAGCATGCCCAGAGACTTAACCCGCGCCAAGCCCGGTGGTCCTTGTTTTTTGCTCGCTTTGATTTTGTTCTTCATTTTCGCCCGGCTGACAAAAACGTCAAAGCAGATGCCTTGTCCCGATCCTTTCTGGTGTCCGATCTCGAGGAAGAACCTAAACATATCATCGATCCCGCCAGAGTAATGCAGGTGGCTCCCGTGAGTCTAAATCGTCTCCCTCCCGGTAAGACGTTCGTATCAGTACCTGATCGGGAGAAGATCCTACACTGGGGTCACTCGTCTAAACTAGCTGGCCACGCCGGTCAGAAAAAGACCCTCCAGCTTATTGCCTGGCACTACTGGTGGCCTACCCTGCACAAGGACGTAATAGACTTTGTTTCTGCCTGTGTGTCCTGCGCCCGCAACAAAGTCCCGAGACACCTGCCAGCCGATCGCCTTCTTCCGCTTCCTTTGCCTGCTGCCCCCTGGCAGCATATTGCTATGGACTTCATAAATGATCTCCCCGTCTCTGCCGGTTGTACGGTCATTTGGGTGGTCGCTGACCGCTTTTCCAAGATGGCTCACTTTATTCCCCTGCCAGGCCTCCCGTCTGCACCCGAGCTGGCTAAAGACTTTATCCGCCACATCTTCCGTCTTCATGGCCTGCCCCTCCACATCGTGTCGGATCGTGGGGTACAGTTCACCTCACGTTTCTGGAGAGCCACTTGTAAACTGCTAGACGTCACCCTGGACTTCTCTTCCGCTTACCACCCACAGTCCAATGGTCAAGTGGAGCGGATCAATCAGAACCTGACCAGTTACCTCCGGCACTTCGTTAATGCCCACCATTCTGACTGGGTGGATCTCCTACCTTGGGCCGAGTTCTCCTATAACAATCACGAGAGCGAATCCTCCTCCAAATCCCCGTTTTTTGTAGTCTTCGGTCAGCATCCTCGGATTCCTTTTCCTGTCTCCACCTCTGTGGACAACCCGGCTGCGGAATCTCTCGTTAGCAAATTTTCCTCCATTTGGGAGAGTACCCGATCCGCACTCCTTCAGTCGTCCGAACGGATGAAAAGACACGCTGACAAAAAACGCCTGGATCCTCCACAATTTCGTCCTGGAGATAAAGTCTGGCTCTCATCTAAATATGTCCGACTCAAGATACCTTCTTACAAGTTAGGGCCTCGGTTCATCGGTCCTCTGGAGGTAATCAGTCAGATCAACCCGGTGGCCTATAAATTGAAACTCCCGGCCAACTTACGGATCCCTAACTCCTTCCATGTATCTCTCCTCAAACCTGTGGTACTTAACTCTTTTTCCAAGTCTACAGGTACGCCTCCTGCTCCGGTTTCTGCTGAGGACGAGTTTGAGGTAGAGAACATTCTTGCCACCAAAAGGGTAAGAGGAAAGACCTTTTTTCTAGTAGATTGGAAGGGGTTTGGTCCTGAGGAGAGAACGTGGGAGCCCCGGGAGAACATCCATGCCCCTCTTATCCTAGCTAAATTTCTATCTGTCCTAAAAAAGGGGGGGTCTAAAGGTGGGGGTACTGTAGCGCCGGCGTCCCTGCCCTCTGCTAGGCAGGGACGCTGTTCCCCTCACCTCTCTGCTCCGTGCCCGGCGTCCTCCTCCCGCTCTGCTGGCAGCGCGCGCTCCTTCCCGGCCACTGTGCTTAGGGCGCGCGCGCGCGCTCTCCCTCCCTCTTAAAGGGGCCGCGCCCGGTCCTAAGGAGTCCCCGGCCAATGGCCGGAGGACTTCACCATATATAAGGCACCTCCTCCAAAATGGAGGTGCCCGAGCAATGTTGTTGCACTGTTCACTACTCTGCTTCAGCCCTCAGGTCCCGTTGCCAGTTACCTGCCAGATACCTGCCAGTTTCCTGCCAGCTTGCTGTCTTGTTCCTGCCTGATATTCCGCTACCTGCCTGCTAGCCTGAGGTCCGACGGTCTGCCTTACAACTCCTGTCAGTCTGTCTAAGGACCAGCTTGCCCGGTCACCTGGGAGCGCACTTCAGCTACCTGCCTGCTTGCCTGAGGTCCGACGGTCTGCCTTCCAACTCCTGTCAGTCTGTCTATGGACCAGCTTGCCCGCTCACCTGGGAGCGCACATCTGCTATCTGTCTGCTAGCCTACCTGGAGGCTCCGCCGTCACGTGCTGTGACCACCTGCCTGTCCAGTGACTCCTGTCCGCTCACCTGGGAGCGCTCATCTGCTGCCTGTCCGCTAGCCTACCTGGAGGCTCTGCCGTCACGTGCTGTGACCACCCGCTTATCCAGAGACTCTCGCTCGCTCACCTGGGAGCGCTCATCTGCCGCCTGTCTGTTGGTCTTCCTGGAGGCTCCGCCGTCACATGCTGTGACCACCCGTTTATCCAGTGACTCTCGCCTGCTCACCTGGGAGCTCAAGTCTACCATCAGCCGCCACAGGTCGTACCAACCCTTTACCCAGAGACTGCCCCGGTCACTTGCCGTGACCATCTGCCCGTTCACCCAGAGACTGCCCCAGTCACTTGCCGTGATCTCCTGCCCGTTCTTCCAGAGACTGTCCCGGTCACTTGCCGTGACCATCTGCCCGTTCATCCAGAGACTGCCCCAGTCACTTGCCGTGATTTCCTGCCCGTTCTTCCAGAGACTGTCCCGGTCACCTGCTGTGACTGCCTGCCTGGCCGCCACCCGCTCCCTTACAAGGACCGCCCCCTTGTACAGTAGCTCAGAGGTTCCGCCTCCCAGACCCGTTACAGAAACCAAGATCAACCTCTACCAAAATGATGGAAAGAGAAAAGTATGGTGAAGGCGTGGTACAGCTCATGATCCAAAGCATACCACATCATCTGTAAAACACGGCGGAGGCCGTGTGATGGCTTGGGCATGCATGGCTGCCAGTGGCACTGGGTCACTAGTGTTTATTGATGATGTGACACAGGACAGAAGCAGTCGAATGAATTCTGATGTATTCAGAGCCATACTGTGTGCTCAGATCCAGCCAAATGCAGCCAAACTGATTGGTCGTCGTTTCACACTACAGATGGACAATGACCCAAAACATAAAGCCAAAGCAACCCAGGAGTTTATTAAAGCAAAGAAGTGGAATATTCTTGAATGGCCAAGTCAGTCACCTGATCTCAACCCAATTGAGCATGCATTTCACTTGTTAAAGACAGAAAGGCCCACAAACAAACAGCAACTGAAAACCACCGCAGTGAAGGCCAGGCAGAGCATCAAAAAGGAGGAAACACAGCGTCTGGTGATGTCCATGAGTTCAAGAATTCAGGCAGTCATTGCCAACAAAGGGTTTTCAACCAAGTACTAGAAATGAACATTTTATTTACAATTATTTAATCTTTCCAATTACTTTTGGTCCCTTTAAAAACAGGGTGGCACATGTTAAGGAGCTGAAACTCCTAAACCCTTCATCCAATTTTAATGTGGATACCCTCAAATGAAAGCTGAAAGTCAGAACTTCAACTGCATCTGAATTGTTTTGTTTAAAATTCACTGTGGTAATGTCTAGAACCAAAATTAGAAAAATGTTGTCTCTGTCCAAATATATATGAAACTAACTGTACATGCAGAATGTGGATGGCAAATAAATTGAGTCCTCCCATATTCTTTTTTTTCTTGTAAACCCCCCTCAACTTCCCCAAAAAACAAAACATAACAAAAACAAACAAAAAAACCCCTCAGCAATTACAGAAGTCAAACATGTCATGTGACTTTTGGTGAACGAGTGAATTGTGCTATACTGTAGTTCTTGTCTGAGGTGTGGTGGGCACCTGTGATATTTAAGTATATGTGGTGTTCTGTAGGGGACTACCAAGAGAAATCTATAATGTATTCCGTCACAGGTCACCTTTTTTTGTTTACTGTCCCACCCAAGTGGTTTGTTGTTTTTTTTCGCTTTCCTCTGGATTAATAAACCAGGATCACAGGTTAGTATCAGCGCCCTTTGACCAGCGCCAAGGGTGGGGACCCATAAAAATTCCCATATAACCAAATCAGCCACTGTGCCCCATAACAATGTCAGCCACAGTACCATATAACAGAACAAACCACATTGCCACATTATAATGGCAGCCGGTGTGACAGTGTAAGAGACAGTACCTTGTAACAGAACAAACCACACTGCCCCACACCAGATCAAACCACACTGCCTAATGACAATGATAGCAGGGAAGACCCATAACATTGTCAGCCACAGAACCCCCAAAATAGAGCAAACCATATTGATCCATACCAGTACTAGTCAAAGTACCCCATAACAGTGTCATTCACAGTGTTCCATAATAGAACAAACAACACTGCCTCAAGACAGTGACTCTGATCTGTTACAGTGACAGCTGCAGTACCATAAAACAGAGTGAGCCACAGTGCCCCATCCCAGAACAAACCACATTGTCACGATAGTGCCAGCTGCAGTGACTCATATCAGTGTCAGCCACAGTACCTGATAACAGATCACGTCACAGTGCCCCATACCAGAACAAAGCACATGATAGTGCCAGCTACAGTGACCCATAACAGTGTCAAAGCACCTGATCACAGATCACACCACAGTGCCTCATAATAGAACAAACCCCATGACATTGCAACCCACTGTGCTCCATAACAGTGTCAACCACAGTACCTGATAACAGATGACGTCACAGTGCCCCATACCAGAACAAAGCACATGATAGTGCCAGCTACAGTGCCCCATAACAGTGTCAGCCACAGTACCAGATAACAGATCACGCCACAGTGCCCCATACCAGAACAAAGCACAAGATAGTGCCAGCTACAGTGCCCCATAACAGTGTCAGCCACAGTACCTGATAACAGATCACGTCACAGTGCCCCATACGAGAACAAAGAACAAGATAGTGCCAGCTACAGTGCCCCATAACAGTGTCTGCCACAGTACCCACAAAATCTCCAGAGCAAGACTCTCAAGAATATGTCTTCTAGTAAAAGGGCTTGGTTTTTTTTGTTACCCGTGCCTCCTACTGCTATAAGAAACTACTACACTGTGTGAGCGGGAAACACAGGAAAATCGCTTTGTAGAGCCTCTCTTTGCCTGCAGAGATACAGTATTATTATTATGTGACCCTGTTTAGTTCGGATTTACCTTTCATTTGCTGTTTGGTTTCCAACTTTAGTGCAAACAATAAACTGAAATTTGCGCGCTTCATTTCACCACAGATGAGAACGGCGCGGCGTCCTGTGTATTATAACGTAACCTGCCAATTATCCTGAAAATTCCTTTACAATAAAGGCATCAAATATAATAAATGCTTGTAACGAGTGACACAAGATTAATACTGATGCAGAACGGACCGGAGTTGTTGTTTTCTTGTTCATCCGGTTGGAAAAAAAAGACACAAAAAAATGAGAAAACATTAAATATATCATTAAAAGAACATTACTTTAAAGCGTCATTCACAGCGAGTGCGCCCGTCGTATACTCGTGTACAAATGTCAAGTTATAAACTGCACAAAATCCTGGTTAACTCTTTGTATGAGTAGATGAGAAATGACCACACTGGTAGACCACGTTCACGCATTCAGTGTTTTACATCAGTATTTGTAAGCCAAAATTAAGAGTGGAACAATCAGAGAAAAGTATAATAGAAACATGTGGCACCCCAGGTCTGGTCGCCACAGTGGCAGCAATGTCATGTCTGAGAGCAGGTGGGAGGTTCCCTGGTTGGGGACAATTAGCATGCAGCACCTCCTGCCTCAGTCCAGGGAGGGGAGAAACTTGCCCTTTATAAACTGGATCTGGGGCAGGGTTAGAGAGACAAGTTCCAGACCAGGTTCCAGTGAAGTTGCAGATAGGGACAGGTCAGCAGCAGGCTGAGGAGTCCCTGTAGGCAGAGGAGGAACACGAGGCCAGGAGGGGAGCTAGCAGAGCTCGTCTTGGCTAGAGACTTACAAAGCCGGACACTGGAGTCCGAGGCTGTGAGGGTTATAAGCCCAGCAGCAGAAAACCACCACGCAGGGGACTTCAAGTCCTCTGGCCCAAGGAAGCCCGGAGGCTCAGGCATACGAGAGGGACCACTACTGCCCCGGAGGGGTGAGAAGTACGGAAGGCCCGAGTCGCCAGTCATACGGGTGAGAACAACACGGTACATTCAGAGATGTGGGCTACCACTACACTACAGCAGGATAGCCAAGAAAGAGTGAAGTCAGCACGGTAGGCCTACAAACTCCCCCTGACCAGCTGGATTTCCCAGTTGCTCTCAGACTGACCAGGCCTCCATTGTTAACCTGTATTCCGGACGGGTCCCTTAATACCGCCAACAGTAAAGACCCTGAATTGCATGACAGACTCCGTGTGGTTACTGCTGCTCCCGCGCACCATCACCACCAATATCCCTATTTACTGCCCTGAGGCTATACTCCTCCCGTGGGGAGTTATACTACCCTCTGCTGCACCCACAACACCAGCCTCAGCGGTCTGCCCTGCAGCGGCGGTTCACTCTGACCGCAATCCACGGGTGGCGTTGTCGGACAATTAATCACAAAACCCTATAAATAGACCGTCATATGGGTTGACCACCCTGAGCCACGGGACCGGGTCCCCGCCGCGCAAGGACTACAAGCCCTAGCATCCACAAAAGGTCCGGTTCCGGGTATCCACACACACACACGGCCCAGGGGGCGCATCAACTTTTTGGCGTAGTCGGCAGGATTTCGTACCCGCAACCTGTGGTACTGCGTGCCTGAAGAAAGACTGTGATACTTACGTGGTGAAGTTTCCCGCCATCCGCAGCCGTTTTCCCGCCATCCGCCGCCATTTTCCCGCCATTGAGCCCCATTTCTGGGACGCCGCGCGGGAAGAAGAGGGGCGTGGACGCCAAAAACGCGTGAGAGCTAAAGCCCCGCCTTACGCACTTACGCTGCGCAAGGTCCTGGAAGGAGCCGAGAGGACGTCGACGTCATCAGCACGCGACGCAAGGTCCTCGACCCCGACGATCGCTTGCGGAGCCGCGGCCTGCGGAGAAGAAGCAACGGAAGGTAGGCCACGGTTAACTAGGGGGGAGGAAGACACCAGGAATGGAGGGAGCTCCCACCGCCAGCGCAGCTGCTGCCGCAGTAATGCCGTTCATGATGCCGTATATCCCCGGAGCGGCGTGGTTACCCCAGTACTCAGGGGAGTTGCATACCCTGAGCGACTTTAAAGAAAGACTGTATAGCTTCTTCAAAGTATACCCCGTGTCCGAGGAACAAAAAGTGAGCATCCTGACAGGCCAGTTAATCGGGGCAGCCCAAAGAGAAGTGAAGTCCTGGTCAGCCAGGGAAAAGGGGACTGTAAGGGAAATACTGGCCCGTCTAAAGGACACTTTTGATACCCGCACCTCAGCAGAGATCAAACTAAAATTCTATGGATGTAAACAGCGGGCACAAGACAGTATAAGAGACTATGCTTTGAATTTGCAGGAGGCCCTGAGAGCCATTAAGCAGGCAGACCCAGACAGCGTGCGGAACGAGGATAAGCTGTTTACTGAACAGTTCATTGAGGGTCTTCAGTCCACTGCCCACCGAACCCAGCTGCGTGTAATGGCCCTGCAGAACCCTGATTTGGACTTTGCGCAGTTGAAAGACAGGGCCATCCGGGTGCTCCGAGAATCGGCACCAGGTGGCGCTGTAACCCACAGGCGCCCTGCTATCACCTATCATGAAGAGGCGGCGCCCTTGTCTGCAGAGCCTGTGGGAGCTGATGCACAGGCTTTGGACAAAGACCCGGCTGTAGACCTGCACCATCAGGTCCAAGAACTGACCAAAAGCGTTGCCGCGCTAACCAGAACTGTGCAGTCTTTACAGGTGTCTTCCCCGGGAAAGATCCAGCTGGCTTCCAGTCCGGAGGACGTCCCTTGGAGTCGACAGAGGAGGATCCCATTGTCCAGAGGAAGGCCCAGCGACCGCTACAACCAGGACGGACAACCTATCTGCCGCCGCGGCAATCAACCAGGACATATGGCAAGGTACTATCATTTAAACGGGCCCAACCTGGGGCAGAGGGCCGACCCCCAGGCATAAGATCATCAGGCCCATCGAGCTGGCGTGATAAGTACGTAGGGGGACGACCGGTCTTGCCTTTGGTGCTGGACGGCATTCCTATGAGTGCACTACTGGACACCGGGTCACAGGTAACCACCATCCCCTATGTGCTCTTTAAGCGGTACTGGAATGACTCAGATATCACCCGCTACCCAGATGACGATTTGAGCATCATCGCCAGCAATGGTCAGCCCGTACCGCAAGTGGGATTCATGGAGGTGACCATAAAAATTGGTAAAGTTGAACTGCCAGCGCAAGGACTGATTATTGTGGACATTGACCGTCGTGAAAGCCACCCTAAAATAACTTTGGGTACTAATGTTATTGAAAATTGCCTTGCAGAGATAATTCTCATATTACAGCAGGTTGCGGTGAACGCCAGCTCCAGCCAGCAGCGTGTCCTACAAAAAGAGATCAGAGCCCTGATGAAAAGGCAACAGGTAGAACTGTCTGGTGGTGAGATTGGTAGCGTTAGGATGAGTGACCCGTTCCCTATCGCCATGCCCCCAAAAAGTGAGATGATGATCTGGTGCCGGACTGCAATCGGGTTAAGAGGGAGGGGCTACCAAGCCATGGTAGAACCCGTCTACTCAGACAGTAGGCCCACCATTTTGACAGCACGGGGGGTGGTCGATGTACGCCATGGGAGGGTGCCCGTCCGCATCCTAAACATTGGGGAAAGAGAAGTATGCTTGCCCCGGTATGCCACTCTAGCCAAATTGTTCACCGTTAACCAAAACTCTGTAAAGGCCGTGGAACCCTTGCCTCCATCTCAACCAGAGGAGGGTAACGGCTCCAAGAAACAAATGGAGAACTGGTATCAGAAGCTGCATGTGGGCACCGACTCCACTCCCTCACACCAAAAACAGGAAGTCTACCGGGTGGTGCAGGAGTACGAAAGAGTCTTTAGCAAACACCCGCTAGACTTTGGACAAGTAAAGGGGGTAGAACACCACATCCCCACAGGAGACCATCCACCCATAAAGGAAAGATACCGACCTGTACCCCCTGCACACTATCAGAATGCCAAGGGAGCGTTACGAGAAATGAAGGAGGCTGGGGTAATCAGGGACAGCTGTAGCCCCTGGGCAGCTCCACTAGTTCTTGTGAAAAAGAAAGATGGCACCATGAGAATGTGTGTAGACTATAGGAAGGTCAACCGTATAACACACAAAGATGCGTACCCGTTACCTAGAATAGAAGAGTCCTTAGCTGCATTAAAAACTGCTAACTTCTTTTCTACTTTGGATCTTACTAGCGGGTACTGGCAGGTTCCTGTAGCAGAGGCAGACAAGGAGAAGACCGCATTCACCCGCCCGATGGGTCTTAGCGAATTCAACTGTATGACGTTCGGGCTTTGCAACGCACCAGGAACCTTCCAACGGTTGATGGAGTGCTGCCTGGGGCACAGGGATTTCGAGACGGTCCTGCTATACCTGGACGATATCATCGTGTATTCCAAAACATACGAGGACCATCTGAAACACCTGGCAGAGGTGTTTGATGCCCTGGCAGGCTACGGCTTAAAGGTGAAACCCTCCAAGTGTCTTCTACTGAAGCCAAAGGTACAGTACCTGGGACATGTGGTGAGTGCTGACGGAGTAGCTCCAGACCCTGATAAGATCACAGTGATTAAGGACTGGCCAAGACCCTCCAGTATAAAGGAAGTGCGGCAGTTCCTCGGGTTGGTAGGCTACTACCGAAGATTCATCCCCGGCTTCCCCAAAATGGCAGTTCCTATGCAGGACCTCCTGATAGGCCAGTCCAGGAAGGCCAAAAACCAGAAGCCGCCCTTCAAATGGGACAAGCTGGAGGATGAGTCTTTCCGCCGGCTGAAGATGGCACTCACAGGGGATGAAATCCTGGCGTACCCTGATTACGGCCAGCCGTTTATTCTCCACACAGATGAGAGCAACATCGGGCTAGGGGCGGTGCTGTCCCAGATCCAACAGGGCAGAGAACGGGTAATCGCTTATGCCAGCAGGAAGCTCCGGCTTACAGAAAGGAATCCTGAAATTTACAGCTCCTTCAAGCTAGAGTTCCTCGCGGTGGTATGGGCAGTGACCGAGCGCTTTAAACATTACCTTGCCTCTTCCAAGTTCACCGTGTACACCGACAACAACCCGTTGACACACCTGGACACTGCAAAACTTGGTGCCCTGGAACAGAGATGGATGACCCGCCTATCCAACTATGAGTTCACCACCAAATATCGGGTGGGACGCACAAATGCCAATGCAGACGCCCTGTCCAGAATGCCGAACTTGCCGGACGGAGGGGAAGATCCAGAAGAACTGGAAGAGATCGAACTCCCTGCGTTCCACCATCATGGGATTACCCAGTATTCCCACCGTGTAAGGAATAGGTGCTCTGCCACGTTCAATCCCTTACCCCACCACAGCTGGGTGGAGACGCAAGACAGTGACCCAGCCGTCCACCTGGTAAAAGAGATGCTGACACAGGCTGATGCACGCCTTGACCCAGACGCTCCGGAAGAAACCAAACAGATCTGTAAGGAGAAGAGTAAACTGTTTCTCTACAAGGGGAAGCTGTGCCAGAGGATTGTCAACTCCCGGACACAGAGACTGCGGCCCGTGCAACCTAAGAAGAAAGGACTGTGCCAGCCAGAAGACTCCCCTGCAGTCCATCATCACGAAGCAGCCACTAGAACTGGTAGCCCTGGACCATGTGAAGCTGGCTCCAAGTAGGTCCGGGTACGTCTACGCCCTCACCATCGTAGACCAATACTCCCGGTTGCTGGTGGTGGTCCCTGTCAAGGACTTAGCAGCTCAAACAGCAGCTAGAGCCTTCCAGCAGCACTTCTGCCATCCACACGGGTATCCGGAGAAAGTGTTGATGGACCAAGGTCCAGCCTTCGAAGCAGAGGTCTTCCAGGAGTTCTGCAACCTCTATGGCTGCAAGAAGATAAGGACAATGCCCAATCACCCCCAAACCAACGGATTATGCGAGAAGATGAACCAGGTGGTGATAGACTTGCTGAAAACGTTGCCCCTGGAAGAGCGCAGTCTGTGGCCTGAAAAACTGCCTGATCTGGTGGACTTGTATAACCACATCCCAGTAAATTCCACCAACTGCACCCCGGCTTACCTAATGAGAGCAAGACCTGGTAAGCTGCCTATTGACCTGGATATGGGAGTCCTGACGCCCGAGGACACCTCGCAAGAGGCAGACTGGGATACAGAACGGCAGCAGCAGTACCGGAAAGTGCAGGAGAGTGTTGAGAGAAGTCTGTCTCAAGCAAGAGAAAGGCAACAGAGGACTTACAACCAGCATGCTCCCGCTGTTCCCCTGGCACCTGGAGAGCAGGTCTTGAAGAGGAAGAGGCGGCTCCATAAGTTGGATGACCAGTGGGAAAAGGAACCGCACACAGTACTGCCATCAAGCCATGAAAATCCAAAAGTATGCGTTATCAGTAAGGATGGAGGAGAGACCACAGCCACTGTCTCCAGAGACCACCTGAAGAAGTGTCCCGAGCAGCTGCAAAGCACAGATGAAGACCAAGATAGCCCTCAACCCGCAGAGGAAAGGGAAGAAATGGTCAGTACAGTACTCGGAGAATTTCCCCGGTCCTGGACACAAATTAACAACGCTATTGTGGTACCCGTCTTTACCTTTCTTCAGCCAGCCCCTCAAGGGCCTACAGAAGAGCAAGTAGAGTTGGGAGAGCAACCGGCCCCAGAGGCAGAAGATTCCGTACCAGCAGCCCAGGAGAATCAACCCTCTGCTAGTAGTGAGTCTGCCGTGCCCGTGGTAAGCCAAACAGTACGCAGAAAGCTGCCCAACCTACCCGTACCAGCACCAAACACCTGTAGTGCAGACACTAGCGAGCCCACTACACAAGGGGTGGAAACAGGGGACCCAGAAAGAACACCACCAGATAGTGTGTTACGTAGGTCCACCAGGAGCACTAGGGGTCAAATGCCCACTCGCTGGAGAATTTAAAATGTGATCTAAATACCTGTATATTGCAAATGTTAAAATGTTTGTTGCCTGCATACTAATTATGTTTTTCTAGTTACCCGACAGTGTTCATGGACTAACAGGTTATGGACAGTGAATAACCGGAACTGTACCGTGTATATTGTTGCACCTGTAAAGTGCCCCTTTTTGTCCCAGACCACAGAACAAAAACCCGTGGAGGTGGCTGAAGACGTGGTCCAACGCCAGATCATCAATGCCCTGTAAGCACCCCAGGGCCTACGTGGAGGGTTTGGGACGGGTCCCTCAAAATGCATCATGGGTGACAAGGATACCTGGTTACGGGAGCGCCGTGACCTAAAAAGACTAAACTTCTTGTATATATGTTACTGTATTGTTATTACCTGTAGTGTTTTTGCATAATGTGTTTAGTCCCGGAGTACTAAATTTCACTAGGGGGGAATGTGGCACCCCAGGTCTGGTCGCCACAGTGGCAGCAATGTCATGTCTGAGAGCAGGTGGGAGGTTCACTGGTTGGGGACAATTAGCATGCAGCACCTCCTGCCTCAGCGCAGGGAGGGGAGAAACCTGCCCGTTATAAACTGGATCTGGGGCGGGGTTAGAGAGACAAGTTCCAGACCAGGTTCCAGTGAAGTTGCAGATAGGAACAGGTCAGCAGCAGGCTGAGGAGTCCCTGTAGGCAGAGGAGGAACACGAGGCCAGGAGGGGAGCTAGCAGAGCTCGTCCTGGCTAGAGACTTACAAAGCCGGACACTGGAGTCCGAGGCTGTGAGGGTTATAAGCCCAGCAGCAGAAAACCACCACGCAGGGGACTTCAAGTCCTCTGGCCCAAGGAAGCCCGGAGGTTCAGCCACATGAGAGGGACCACTACTGCCCCGGAAGGGTGAGAAGTACAGAAGGCCCGAGTCGCCAGTCATATGGGTGAGAACAACACGGTACACTCAGAGATGTGGGCTACCACTACACTACAGCGGGATAGCCAAGAAAGAGTGAAGTCAGCACGGTAGGCCTACAAACTCCCCCTGACCAGCAGGATTTCCCAGTTGCTCTCAGACTGATCAGGCCTCCATTGTTAACCTGTATTCCGGACGGGTCCCTTAATACCGCCAACAGTAAAGACCCTGAATTGCATGACAGACTCCGTGTGGTTACTGCTGCTCTCGCGCACCATCACCACCAATATCCCTATTTACTGCCCCGAGGCTACACTCCTCCCGTGGGGAGTTATACTACCCTCTGCTGCATTCACAACACCAGCCTCAGCGGTCTGCCCTGCAGCGGCGGTTCACTCTGACCGCAATCCACGGGTGGCGTAGTCGGACATTTTATCACAAAACCCTATAAATATACCGCCATTTGGGTTGACCACCCTGAGCCACGGGACCGGGTCCCCGCCACGCAAGGACTACAACCCCCAGCATCCACAAAAGGTCCGGTTCCGGGTATCCACACACACACATGGCCCAGGGGGCGCATCAAACACGTCACCACTTCTGCATTTTTCAAGCACTCCTGGTTTGGGCTTACAAATACTGATGTAAAATACTGACCAAATACCGATTGCGTGAAGGTAACCTTAAGGTAGGTGCAGACGACCATTTTCGCCATCCCAGAAAAATGTTCCAATTTTTCTGATGAGTGGAATCAGTTTTTCTCAAGGTGGAGAGAAAAAATACAGTCCGATGTTTTCCAAGGACCCATAGACTTGCATTTCCGGTTTGATCCAACACTTGGATCAAAATCAGACATCACTGATTTTTTCCTTGGTCCAAGAAGAAACTCAGACATGTGCGCAGACCTATAAAATATTATAGGAATGAGTGCTATCTGTGAAAACCACAGATAGCACTTGTCTGAAAGAATCACTCGTCTGCACAAGCCCTTAATGTGATATTGATACATGAATTGTCCGTGATATTAGCAGTAGTCCATGGAGGACTTGTGATCACACTTGAAATTGTTAGAACCCACTAGTGTCTTTAAAGGTCGGCTAAGAACTAGAAGGAGTCCTCTTGGAGGAGCAATCAGCCCTTTAAAGAAAGTAATTCCCTGTCCCAGTTTGGCTCTTTAAATCCCTGCAAATCAGCTGCGGAGGAGCGGTTGGGGGATTTGGGAAAGAGGCCAGTCAGATGCACGAACATTGAGCCGACAGCCATACTTATCGGCAAAATTGGGTATATGAGGTTTGAAGGTTGTTAAGCTGTTAAGAGTTAAGTTGTTGTCTGAGTAAAACTGGAAGAGACAGAGGTTATTTAAGGACTGGCTTACCTCCATTCTCAGTAGCAGAGGGCATGTGGAGCAGGTAGGAAGGAGCTGTGCCTCTTGTTATAGCCTGCAAGAAATTACAGGGGGGAGATTGTGTCTGCGACTGTCCTGGTCAGAGGAAGCCATGCCTGGCTGGAAGGAGAAGGTGGAAAGAAGGCTAGCAGTTTAGTGAGAGTGCCTCCCAGTGTCAGACTGTGGTGGCAAGGGACCACCAGTAACATTAACCTTGAGGGCCCACTGTTCAGCTACATGCAAATATTACATTACTCTCTTTTACAAATTTACATCTCCTTCTATATAAGAAACAAAGTAGTTTGTTGGATGAATGATAAGACGCTGATTATCTTTGTACATCATGAATTAAATGTGTGGGGGGGGTAAGTGGTTTACTCCAGCAGAGCGGCCCACTGGGGAATTTATCTGCTCTCCAGTGTGCCAGTCCAAGCCTGGTGCCAACTGGAGTAAAGAGAGACTGTTTAATCCCTGGTGAAAGGCCACCAGAGAGCCTGTGTGCATGTGGATGGTGATAAGCTGCAATTGAGATTGTAAGGCTTTTTTATGAGTATTAGTAAACCTGTTGAAGACACTTGTGCCAGAGGTGCAACCAACGGAGGCGCCCCTTGAGGAGAGAGCGACCAAGAGGTGGACAAAGGTAGGAGCATGTCCTGTTATCGTGTAGTCTAGAGAGGACCTGAGTTTTTAAGGACAATTCTAGAAACTGTATGTGTTGGTGCTCTAATAATTAAGCCTAGTCTCAACTGAGTAAAGCTCCCTAATACTCCTGTTAAAAGAGACCGTGGAGTGTCTGCACTACTCCGAGAGGCTTGAACCAATTCTTTTAAAGGAATTAGAAAAATGGAATCTGCTTTTCTATTGCCTGGAAACAGCGCCACCTTCATCCATAGGCTGTGTTTGGTACTACAGTTCATCCCATGTGCAGTCTTTCAAGCTGCTGACCATAGGCTTAGCATTCTTCTCACTTTCATAAACTGCTAATTAAGATAAAACCTGTATCGTTACTGGCTGCACATTTATTTTCTTATAACTCGTGTATAATATGACGTCAGTGGCCCCATAATCTGGACGTGGGAGCTGTGTGCAGAGAACGGCGCGTTTCCTATCATTTCCCGCAGTACTTGTTGGTCTTTGATAAATACAAGAGACAAATGGCAGCATCGTCTCTGACAGTTCTTCAATAAGCTCTGTGTGGTTCTCTGTCAGAGGCTTCTCTTCAGTGACAATGCCTTTGTTCTGTATCAGTCAGATTTCCTAGTTAACACATCAAAAGTGTATCAGTGTACAAGTAATGCTGAGAACACAGTTCAAAGGGGTGCGGGATCTGACTTTAACTCCTTAATATGTCATTTCCATAGCTGTTACAAAACCGGGCACTCGGGAGGAAGAGTGGGGAACGTTCAGAAGAAAATTATCTTTATCTATCTATCTATCTATCTATCTATCTATCTATCTATCTATCTATCTATCTATCTATCTATCTATCTATCTATCTATCTATCTATCTATTATCTATCTATCTATCCATCTATCTATCTATCCTCTATCTATCTATCTATTATCTATCTATCTATCTATCTATCTATCCTCTATCTATCTATCTATCTATCTATCTATCCCTCCATCTATCCCTCTATCCATCTATCTATCTATCCCTCCATCTATCCCTCTATCTATCTATCTATCTATCTATCTATCTATCTATCTATTATCTATCTATCTAATCTATCTATCTATCTATCTATCTATCTATCTATCTATGTATCTATCCCTCCATCTATCCCTCTATCTATCTATCTATCTATCTATCTATCTATCTATCTATCTATCTATCTATCTATCTATCTATCTATCCCTCCATCTATCCCTCCATCTATCCCTCTATCTATCTATCTATCTATCTATCTATCTATCTATCTATCTATCTATCTATCTATCTATCTATCTATGTATCTATCCCTCCATCTATCCCTCTATCTATCTATCTATCTATCTATCCCTCTATCTATCTATCTATCTATCTATCTATCTATCTATCTATCTATCTATCTATCTATCTATCTATCTATCTATCTATCTATAAAAGAAATAGCAGCCTAGTGATAAAAGAGGGTGTAAGCCTCAGGGTTCAGAGTAATTACTGTTCAATCAATAAAGAGCAAAGCAGTAGGCAGCATTTCAAACGTCAAAATGAAAAAATGTTTTTTGTTGATCCATATCAATACATTGCAATGTTTTGACTCAACTTTCTATGATGTATTAAAGAGGTCAATAAAACAATAAAAAAAATTTTTTTGCTCTACTATTTTTTCTTGCTTGCCTATCCTGTACCTCTTTCTTTCTTTATTTTTCCTTTCTTATTTTTCCTTTCTTATTTTTCTTCATTCCTTTCTTTCTTTCTCTATTTCTTTTTTTTTCTTCTTCATTCTTTTCTTTCTTCCTTCCTTCATTCCTTCCTGCCTTTCTTTTTTTCTTCTTTCCATCCTTTTCCCTTTCGTTCTTTCTTCCTTCTTTTTCTTCTTTCTCTCCTTCCTTGCTTCCATCCTTCATTCCTTCCTTGCATCTTTTTTTCTTTTTTTCTTTCCTTTCTTCCTACCTTTCTTCTTTTACTCTTTTTCTTTCTGTCATTCTTTTTACTTCTTTCTTCCTTCTTTTTTCTTCTTTCTTTCCTTTTTCTTTCCTTTCTTCCTTCCTTCCTTTACTCTTTCTTTCATTCTTTTTCTTTCTTTGTTGCTTCTTTTTTATTCTTTCTTTCTTTCCCTTTTCCTTCCTTCATTCCTTGCTTCCTTCCTTACACCTTTTTCTTTCTTTCTTTCATTCCTTGCTTCTTTCCTTACATCTTTTTCTTTCTTTCCTTCTTTCTTTCCTTCTTTCCTTCCTTCCTTCCTTCCCTCTTCTTTTCTTTCTTTTCGTCTGTCTATCTATCCATGAATCCACTATATTTATATTTTTGTACAGCTGGTCGGTTCCTGACACCCACTAATAAACACTGTGCCCATCTCCTTGCTGACACTGCTCCATAAGTCTAACATCCCCTTGGCACCTCCAGTCCCTTGTTAACATCGTCAGGAAATAATTAGCATAACCAAAATGGCCGATCATTGCCATCTACTCATTTTTTCCTTCCAGCTGCTCACAATGAACTGAGATGAAATGGCCATTATCCGCGGTAGTATCACATGTGGCGGAATAAGACCGGAGATACAACCTGCTGACACATCCTTGACCCCCTGGCACATTCCACGTCTATGGAGTGCGTCTCGCCCAACATGACCGGTATTCGATGATGTGGGCAGGATCTAGTTAGTGTGGGACGTTTTGGAGTCAGCGCCTGATCCCTGGAGGGATAGAGTGGAGGGGCTTCGTAGCAAGACAAATGACTATAAAATTATATTATTTTTTTAACTCTTCCCCAGCCATAAAAAGGCTCAAGAACAAATTTTGTCCAATTGGATTGCAAAAAAAAATTGGATATTGGCAACTCTGAATTTTCTGTGAAATTCGTTTGCTTCAAATTGATTTAATCATCGTGATTTTTACCCACGAGGCCATTCAGTTCTTCCACTCTTCCTGTAGGCCATTCAGTTCTTCCACTCTTCCTGTAGGCCATTCAGTTCTTCCACTCTTCCTGTAGGCCATTCAGTTCTTCCACTCTTCCTGTCCCACTCTACAACTTGGACTCTGGAGAATTTAGAGTTATATATTTTTTTTTTTATGATACCCAAAATCCATGAAAGAAGTGAAAGCAAATCCTCAGCATACGCCAGGAATGGACATTTCTTGAGGATTTTGGACAGACTTCAAAGTTCTACAATTCCCATTGTTCCGCTTTTACAAAACCATCTGGTTGAAGCGTCTCCTTTGTATTTCTTATGGGTTAACGTTGGAATTCTTTAGAGAGTCCGCTCATCTCCGCGTTCTGAATCCGCCTTTCACAACTTCACAATCCTTCCCTTCATTTATACTCTTGAAGTGCGGACCCGTGGGCTTCCGAGCTCATATACCTTCATAAATGAACATCTTTTTATGTCCCTCTATTAAAAGGTATTACAACATGTAATTGTACCGGGCTGCGCCATTCATATTTCATTGTTTAAACATTCTGTCTTTTTAAGGACTCTATCCCCTTAAGACATATCTCTTAGGTTTTTTTTTTTTTTTCCACTGTTCTCAAAGCCTAGTTATGTTTTCAAGGCCCGCGCTCCATTAGGTCGCCCGCATTAAATTTTTTTTTTTTCACAGTCGTAGACAATTAAACTTGGTTATGAAAGCAAGATTTCAGCTTTCAACTGCCCAATCCCAACTCGGATTCCTTCCTTTGTGTTTAATTTCTGCTGCCATTTCAATTAAAAACGACAACTAAGAATGCCGAGGATTTAATGAAAAGGACGAGATGAGTTACGGGAGGGGATGGAACATAAAACCTAACCCCTTTGACTTGAAAGGGGGAAATATACATATTGTGCACAAATTGGATGCCTGGTCGAAAAAAAAAAAAAAAAATTCAACATGTGAAATGTAAAATTTGGACATGAATATATCAATGTGATTGAATACGTTGTAATTTGCTGTATCGGAAATATGGTTGAAGGGTTTATTCAGGTCTTATTTTTTTTTACAGTCATGTAATTTCTAGTGATGAGCGAGCATGCTCGTTACTCGAGATTTACGAGCATGCTCAGGTGCTCGCCGAGTATCTTCAGCGTGCTCGGGTGTTATGTTTGAGTCTCTCCATGCACATGATTTGCTACTGTTAGACAGCTTTAATACATGGGAGGAATGCCTGTTTCTTAGGCATTCCTCACATGTATTAAAGCTGTCAAACAGTCACAAATCATGAGCATGGAGTGATTGAAACATAACACCTGAGCATGCTGAAGATACTCGGCGAGCACCTGAACATACTCACTCATCACTAGTAATTTCTACTTACATACCTGTTGTGCCGGCACAAAGCAGTCACAGACCACTATTGCCGGAAATTCAGTGGCTTCCTCTGAGATCACGTCGACAAAGCAGCGGCTTCTTTTCCGCTCTACTCTGTTGACGGGGCATGACTGCTGACGTCATGCTGTTTGACAGTTGGCTCCCCGCTGCCTAACTGCAGGGAACCGGCTGTCAATCAGCATGACGTCGGCAGTCACGCTCCATCGACAGAGCAGCACAGAAGAGAAGAGTTGCTCTGTTAACTTTGAGCAGCTGAATCGTCAGCAGGAGAGGTCAATGACCGTTCTGTGTCGGCACCCGCTAGAACAGGCAGGTAGTTAGGAACTATCTGCTTGTTAACTTTAGATCCATAGTAAAAAAAAATAGTCCTGGATAAACACTTTAAGGGGTTAAGCTTTATTTCTTAGAAGGATCATCTGACAATAAGCAGTTGACAATGCATTTCCACATTTGTGCAATCAGCTGTTAGTGGGTGGAAGTAAATCTGCAATTTCCCTGCAGCACTTCCGCAGGGGAAATTAGGTATTATACAGTGTCCATGTAAATCAATGGGATGTCTATAAAATGCAGAACAGGACAGGTCCTCCAAAACAACAAAGATCTTTATATGCATTCTCCACCCTAACCAGTAGATGATGATCCTGAATATATCACCGTGGCAGTTGTAAAGGAGTGGAAAATGGATGTCACCCTCTGAAGACCTGACTTTGTTGATCGAATGCTAAAATTCATCATACGCTGTACTGCCATTTTCTATATTGATGAATTTATTGCAGTTTTACAGTAGAAGATCTGGCTAGGAAACAGTCAATCCTCCCAACTGCAATTGGCTGATTAGCTAGTGAGCTCATGCAGTTTGGAGCAATTTTGGGAGCGAAAAAGGGGGTGCTTACTGATTAGTGAGCTGGGTTGTGGTTAGCTGAAGACTGAAAAGCAAAAAGGATGGCTGCAGATTGGGTGTGTGTAGAAGGAAGGAGACAGAGGTAGCAAGTCTGTAACTGGATACAAAATCGACAGTTGGGATTCCGAACATGGCTGGAACATCCTTGACACCCTGAGAAGTAGAGCAGAAAGAAATGACAACTCGTTTCAGTGGGTACGGAGCAGGGAGCGCAGGAGGGTACAATTGTGGATTAGTGGGGACCCTGAGACAGCAAAGGTGAAGTTTGGGGATGAGGCAATGTGCAGCCAGGCCCTGGAAATGTTACTAAAGGAATGCTAAACTTTGCCGAGGAATGGGTACTGCGCATAAGTAGGCTGTAGACAGACAAAAGATAACTGAAATAGAGGGTCTAAGTCATCTATGCCATATAAAGTTAAACAGTAAAAATCAGTTTATTCCTACAATGTGGACTGAATCCTTTATCTGTCTTATTAATCTCATTCCTGTACCAACTTCCAAGGTGTGACCTAAGAGGGAAACATCTGCAAAGGTTTACATCACACAGACACCATGAGGAACCCGTTTCAATGGTGATTACGTTCCCAGCAGAAGACCTCAGCCCATGTGACCCTTACACAGTCAACACAAAAAGGAGCAGGGAGCATCGCAGTGGCAGCAAAGGAACTATCATAGTTCGACAGGTGAATAATGCTTTTTTTATTACATGTGCCCACCCTTTGCCCAATTTTCTTCCCTTTGAGGAATGGTCAACTCATTGGCTGAGAACGCATAAATAAAACATGATTCATTGCTGTAGAGTTAATGGATTTTTCCATTGTAAAAAACAATTATGGAGTCCTTCAGACATTTTAAGAGATTAGACTACTGGCAAACAACTATAATCGATTGCACCATCTATAGCACCACCAGGTCTTCCAATATTGTAAACTGCAGGAAAAGATGTTTTTCAACACCCAAAGCTGAAAAAAACAAGATTGCATAATTTTATTTTAATATAGATGGTTTAAACCATTAATAACCAAATATTTTTCCATATTTAAGATTAATTGAAGCAATGCTACTCTCATTTACTTTCAACAGTCATCTTGGATTGAAGAGGAGCCATGAATTGGGCTAAACCACTATGAGCTTAACACGCAATTCTGGGAAACATTACATGGGTTTTTCTACTATAAGTAACCTCTTAAAATGAGGCAAAAGATTAATAAATATTTTATACATACACACCTTACAGTATATGCTTTTTCTTGTCATTGGTTTCCTTTGGGTATGTTCTAATTCTTAGTGGTCAAAATAGTGGAACCTACTGCACTACTCTAATGCAATGGTCCTTAAACAGAATCTGTCACTCCCCATAATTATGTATTATTTTTTACCTGGTGTAAATGCTGCTGTTCTCCTGAATCCGGCAATGTTTTTCTTTTGTTCCTGCGCCTTTCTGTTCCCGAGATATAGCCCTTTCTTCCCTGTATATAAATATAGTTTTTTCTAGCCAAATAGGTGTGGTTTTGAAGAGCAGAGCTAAGGACCATACACACTTGACAAAAACAGACTAGATTTATATATAGGGAAGAATGGGCCATATCTCAGGACCGGAGAGGCGCAAGAACAAAAGAAAAACATCGCCGGATTCAGGAGAACAGTGGCAGGGAAAAATGCACATATTTATGGGAAATTACATATTTACATGTTTACATTTTCTTATTGACCAGATAGATTGATACAATTTAATCACCCTCCCAATGGAGCTATGGAATAGGAACCCATTGACAATGTTAGAAAATCAAGCTGTTACGATAGTGGCGTAGTACTGCTGTAAACCAGTGGCCGAAGGAGCACAAGCAGGAAAAGCAAGTGATAGTACAGTCATGGCCAAAAGTATTGAGAATGAGACAAATAGTAATTTTTCCAAAGTTTACTGCTTCATTTTTTGTAATGGCAATTTGCATATACTCCTGAATGTCAGAGTGATCAGCTTAACAGCAATTACTGTACTTGCAAAGTCAATATTTGCCCAGAAAATGAACTTTAACCCCCAAAACACATTTCAACATCATTGCAGTCCTGCCTTAAAAGGAGCAGCTAACATCGTTTTAGTGATTGATCAATTAACACAGGTGTGGGTGTTGATGAGGACAGGGCTGGCGATCAATCAGTCATGATTAAGTAAGAATGACATCACTGGACACTTTAAAAGGAGGCTGGTTCTTGGTATCATTGTTCCTCTTCAGTTAACCATGGTTATCTCTAAAGAAACACGTGCAGCCATCATTGCACTGCACAAAAATGGCCTAACAGGGAAGAGTATCGCAGCTACAAAGATTGCACCTCAGTCAACAATCTATCGCATCATCAAGAACTTCAAGGAGAGAGCTTCCATTGTTGTCAAAAAGGCTCCAGGGCGCCCAAGAAAGACCAGCAAGCGCCAGGACCGTATCTTAAAACTGTTTCAGCTGCGGGATCGGACTACTAGCAGTGCCGAGCTTGCTCAGGAATGGCAGCAGGCTGGTGTGAGTGCTTCTGCACGCACTGTGAGGCGGAGACTCTTTGAGCAAGGGCTGGTTTCAAGGAGGGCAGCAAAAAAGCCACTTCTCTCCAGAAAAAACATCAGGGACCGACTGATATTATGCAAAAGGTACAGGGAGTGGACTGCTGAGGACTGGGGCAAAGTCATTTTCTCTGATGAATCCCCTTTTCGATTGTTTGGGACATCTGGAAAACAGCTTATTCGGAGAAGAAGAGGTGAGCGCTACCACCAGTCTTGTCTCATGCCAACTGTAAAGCATCCTGAAACCATTCATGTGTGGGGTTGCTTCTCAGCCAAGGGAATCGGCTCACTCACAGTCTTGCCTAAAAACACAGCCATGAATAAAGAATGGTACCAGAATGTCCTCCAAGAGCAACTTCTCCCAACCGTCCAAGAGCAGTTTGGCGCCCAACAATGCCTTTTCCAGCATGATGGAGCACCTTGCCATAAAGCAAAGGTGATAACTAAATGGCTCATGGAACAAAACATAGAGATTTTGGGTCCATGGCCTGGAAACTCCCCAGATCTTAATCCCATTGAGAACTTGTGGTCAATCATCAAGAGACGGGTGGACAAACAAAAACCAACAAATTCTGGCAAAATGCAAGCATTGATTATGCAAGAATGGACTGCTATCAGTCAGGATTTGGTCCAAAAGTTGATTGAGAGCATGCCAGGGAGAATTACAGAGGTCTTGAAGAAGAAGGGGCAACACTGCAAATATTGACTTGCTGCATTAACTCATTCTAACTGTCAATATAACCTATTGGTACTCATAATATGATAGCAATTATATTTCTGTATGCGATATAAACATCAGACAAACATTAATAAAAACCAGAGGCCAGCAGATCATGTGAAAATATAATTTTGGTGTCATTCTCAAAACTTTTGGCCATGACTGTAGAAGTTCTTGTAGTTAGCAAAACTAGTTTTAGGAAACAATCCGCAGATAGGTTTGTTATAGGGGAAAACTTTTTGTTCTCAAGAGAACATTTAGACACATGGAAGTTACACAAGATGTTCATAGATTTATGGCCTCGGAGAGGGAAGGACATTTCGTAGATGCTTAAGTGTGTTTGCTTCTCAAACTTTTTCTTTCGGTGTCTCGGTAGCTAAACCACGGTGACAAATCGCAGCTATCGGTATCCATGCCAAATGAAGGACATTTAGATTGTCGAAATCTCCATCAGTTCTCTCGGTACCAGTCACAAATTCTTCAGTAAACAATCTAGGTAAGAATGTTCAGGGGCTTGGAGACTGAAAACTATGCTAACAGCTAGACACAATACTCAAGCAATGAGTGAGAGATCCATGCGGCTTTAAGTAGGCCAAAACAGGAAACAAGATGGATCCCACAGGTTCAGAATCTGCCATCTTAGTAAAGGGCAATTGCAGAACACAACAGCAGCCTCCAGTGGTAAGAAGTGGGATTGCAGCACAATTATTAAGGTGAACAATAGTAGCCACTCGTGGTTAAACTGTAGAAGGCCAACTGGAATCCTGACACAAGTAGAGGAACCCAAAAAAGCTCTGTATAGAAACATTGCCTCTGGTCATTTCTGAATTCATGACTATGGACCATGATGTGCCACCATTTCATCCATCAAACGGAATACAAAGAGATATTGATGCAAGAAAATAAGACATAATTTTGTCAAAGCTGGGGTGTATATTATGGTGAGAGGGTCCCATAGGAAAGATAGGTCTACTTTTGGAGCTGGAAATACAACCATTTATTTGGTCACCTAGAGAAGAACTTGCTTGGCTTCAGGGTCCTTACACTAATTACCCACACCTTTTCTTGCAACATTGTAGCACTTAACACCCAATAAGATTTGGCACGCAACCATCCTGGACTGTGCCGGCTATCTTCAAAGACCCCAAAACAACAGCTTGGGCATGTATACAACACTTGACCTAGTGCTCTAGTCAATGACCACTGAAAAACTATAGAAAAAAAGTTTCTTTAATTAAATTGATGAATAATCCTTCAAGTGCTATAAACATAACATTATACGACACCAGTTAATATCACAGCATACTATACATTTATGGTAATTTTAGTCATCTGCAGGATTTCTTTGCCATTTTCTGCCAATCAAGCAGCATGGCGTCACCATCAATATTGTGAAACAGCAAATTTATTTGTCAATAATAGGCATGGTATCAGTAACAGCCCAATTATATCCCACTTATACGTTAATATCCGCTGACATTGTACCGCAGCGGGATTTATAATCCAGCGGCGTTCTATAAAGAATGTTGTAAGAACAAAAAAAAAAATGGAAATATATTTATTTTTTTTATCCTTCCGTAAGACCAGAAAAAAGACAATTTTCTCCCAATGAAGATAAAAAAAGAGAGAAAAAAAAATCCCTTGCAAAATAATAAGTGCAATTTGGTTTTGCATTTTCAGAAAATTGTCACCATTTGATCATAATTTAGCTTATATGGTCTATTGTGTTTATGCATAAAACCAGTGTGCGCTGAATACCTATGCAGAACAGATTGTGATTAGAAACTAGAACCGTCGTCACAAAGTGGGTGCGATTATTTCTTCTTTTTTTTTTCCCAAAAAAAAAACCAAGAGAGAGAATTACTGATATTAAAAAAAAACAAAAAACCTGACACACACTTTGTAATGTGATTGACATATTGAAAGGTGACTGACACCAGCATGATGGATTATGCTTCATGTGGAGGCTTTGTAATATATAATTAGAGTTTAAAAACTATTTTTTTTTTAATGCATTTTGGAGATCTTTTTATAATCATTCTCCGGGGAAAACTTTTTGTTCTCAAGAGAACATTTAGACACATGGAAGTTACACAAGATGTTCATAGATTTATGGCCTCGGAGAGGGAAGGACATTTCGTAGATGCTTAAGTGTGTTTGCTTCTCAAACTTTTTCTTTCGGTGTCTCGGTAGCTAAACCACGGTGATAAATCGCAGCTATCGGTATCCATGCCAAATGAAGGACATTTAGATTGTCGAAATCTCCATTAGTTCTCTCGGTACCAGTCAGAAATTCTTCAGTAAACAATTAGGGCAGCTGCAGATGACCGTATTTTCGACAAAAGATCAGATCGCACACAGACCAACGCTATTCTATGGAGCTGTGCACATGTCTAATTTTTACCTCGGACAGAGTCTGTCTGAGGAAAAATTGCAGCATGGACAAGTTGGATCCAAAATTTGCATCACACTTGGCTATGCAAGTCAATGAGTGCATGGAAACCATCAGACTACACTCGGATGACATCTGAGTGCAGTACGAATTCCATGGACTGACCAAATGGAGAAGATGGAGACTTTTTTTTTCAACATCTTCTCATCCGAGAATTGGACACACTATGATCACACGCTGACCAAACTGAAGGTACACAAAAGATCCTTCAGATAGTCCAAACTCCGGCAGTAATGAGCCTCAAAACTCCAGCATAAGACTAGCACCGTTTAGAGGTGATTCTGGAGGCAATCCCTTGACACTAGGGTCTAATTTTTATACTCACCTTATACTCACCTGTCCAGAGATGTCCCCCGCTGTAATCTTCTGACTGCTTTTGCCGAGGAGCCGAGGAGAATGATCCGCTCCAGTGAGCGAGCCCAAGAGCTGCGCTGAGCTCAGGAGCGGTGTCCTGTCACTCAGTGAGCTCCGCTCAGCTCTGGGGCCTGCTCACTGGACAGGCTCATTCTCCCCGGCTCCTCGGTGTCAGCAGTCAGAGGATTACAGCGGGGGGACATCTCCGGACAGGTGAGTATAAGGATTTTATTATTTTATTCTTATTTCTACACATGGACACTGCAGGAGCAGACTACTACTACTCCCAACATTGTCCCTTGCTCGTGCTCATCACAGCGCGAGCAAGGGACAATGATGAGGGCAGCGTTCAGCACCCGTGCTTGGGAACAGCGTTAACTGTACATTGATTCCCAGGCGCCGGTATGTGTGCTCCTGATGTGGCACACGGGCGGCACACGGTTGCCACACATGTGCCACACACAGACACATGGACACACGGACATGGATATCTCCGGTACGGGTTTTTCCGGTACTGGAAAAATCAGGACATGTGAAACTGGCCTTACACTGCTGTCCATCATAATATTGTCCAAACCAATACATTTTGGCATGACTGGCCAACATGTTATGTATATGGTCTTGTGTCGACATTCCTGCAATGACAGATTTCAGAAGAAAGAAGGATGAGGTATGTGCCACAAGTCATTTGCCCAGTACCACTCTACTCCTGGCACTATTTTTGCATCTTTCCCCCTGCCAGTGTCTATAGTCATTGTCTCTACATTTGTAGCATGCAGGTTTATGTTTTTGTAAGTACCAGGTGCCAGTAGTACGTGTCCTGGATCATTTACTCAGTGACCCAGGACTCTTGGCACCACCTTTGCATCTTCCCTTTTTGCAGGTGCCTACAGGTACTCATTATATCTTAAGAATCTTGCTGAATATATGTAATAGTGTTTTTTGTTATATTTGTAGTCTCCATATCTTTGGTTCTCCAAGCACTTGGTGCCAGTGGTACGTGTCCTGGATCATTTGCCCAGTAACCCAGGCGCTATCTTTGCTTCTTCCCCTTTTGCTTGTGCCTGCAGGTACTCGAGATATCTTAAGAATCCTGCTGAATATATGTAATAGTCTTTTTCGTTACATTTGTAGTCTCCATATCTGTGGTTCTCCAAGCACCTGGTGCCATTTGTACAGTATGTGTCCTGGATCATTTGCCCAGTAACCCAGGACTCTTAGCACATTTTTTACAAATTTTCCTTCTGCAAGTGCCTAAAGATGCATGTGATATCTTTAAAATCTTCTTGTATCCCTGCTGAACATATAAAAAATTGGGAAAGACTTAATGCAACACAAAGGGAAGAGGGAAAGAGAGCCCAGACTCTAGGAAAAGGGGGAGTGGAGACATCCTAGGCTGATCTAGTATCACCCTGTCTCCACAAACCTCCCTATATTGGCTCTTCACCAATCGACGCATGCAAACCTCGCCCTGGCTTTCCCTGGCGTTTGGCCCTGGCTAGGGAAGGGAGGGGGGTGAGAACTAGTCGATCCCCACTGACCACTAAAGACAACAAGGGGGAACAAACAAGGGAAGATAACTTAGCTATTAGTTGACTTCAGAGAGATGAACACCCGTCCTCATAGCACCAGAGAAGATGAAGTAATGCAATTGCTCCGAGCCTTCACAAAGGGTAATGAATATCGCCGGCACCTCCCTCTAGCAGACAGCAGGTATTTATAGACCCAGGCCAGGGTGTTAATTAGCCAGAGGAAGGTAGCCGCTGGGTCCTAGAGACAGACAGCCTCTAAGAATGTGTCTGTAATGCCAAATGTAGAGATCTCCTGCAACCAACTGCAGGGCGACTGTCTGTCACTTTTGACACACCCGTAACAGTACCCCAAGACATTTGCCCATGACTCTTGGCACCATCTTTGCAACTTTCCCTAATGCCAGTGCCTAAAGGTGCACGAGACATATTTAAAATCTTCTTGTATCCCTTCTAAACACATATTAAAGCGTTACTACAGGTCTGACAATATAAGTTATAAATAAATTACAAGCAATATGGATTTAGTCGGGACACAAAACAAAGCCGTCTACGATCGTAAAAGTGTCACAGCGCTAAACTTAAACAAATAATATGGCGCGGTATTACCTATTAGCGTGTCGTGTCAAAACGCATTAAAACATAGTTCATGATTTTTAATACCGTGTTTAACTAACATCACATTTAACACGACTGTGAACTGCGAAAATAAATGACTGATTATTCGCTCATTGCTCACAATGTATATATATAAAAATTTCTCCGTTCGAAACAACTTTTTCTTTTTTTTATACACGTAGATCTTTAAAAACGTAATAACTCAGAACAGATGTTACATTTTGTGGACTAATGGAGGCTGCGGAATTACCTTGTTCTTTAAGTTTTGCGACGAAGAGCGTTAGATAATGCGGTAATAGATTTATAAAGCTGAATTTTTAAGAGCTTTTGGGCTTAAATAGGTTTCGAGTGTTGCAAGTTCCGTCTATCTTGAAATTCATAGGGATAGATTTCCCTTCTTTCGTTTCGCTTGACGTATTTTCTGTAAATTGTAGCAATTACATGGGTGCCCAATTCTGAAAGTATAATACTTTGGAAAGTGGAGAACTTTTCTTAAGGAGCAGCCTGCGGTATTGATACGATTGTGGTCGTAGTGGTCTATCTTAGGTATAGGGTGGCAATCAGGGAAGAGCGAACCTGAAGTTAAAAGTTCGGCATTTGTACCTGACAGTTACTGTCCGGTGCTAAACGCCTAACATGGACTTTCCTGGAAGTCCGTTGCAAAGTTTGGCATTCCGGGGGAAGTCCGTTGCAGGGGGAGAGAGAGAGAATTCTTTGGTTCAAAAGTCTGGGTCATCATTGTTTTCAATGGGTTTCGAGTTCTTGTACAAGTTTGGGTATACTTCTGGTACCCGAACAGAACTTTGGAATAAAGTTTGGGTAGTGTACCAGAACCCAACTTCCACAGGTCTGCTCATTCCTGGTGGTGATTAGGGATGAGCGGACCCATGGATAGGTATGAACCCCAAACTTTTAAGTTCGGGTTCTCTCATCTCTACCCATGGATGTTTGAGTTCACCGTGTTCAACCGATCGTTAGTCTAAAATTCAGTTCAGGTACCAGAACTGTACCGAACTTGAACCCGAACCCTAAACCCATACAAGTCAATGAGGACCCGAACTTTGGTGCTGTAAAAGGTCTCTCTCTTTCTTCATCCGAACTCCGAACACTAAAACGGATTTCTGGGAGAAGTTTGTATTCAGCCACAGACACTAGGTGTCCGGTATGGACCCCGAACTTTGCAGTTCGGGTTTGCTCATCTCTAATGGTGATCATTGGCGGACACATACAGAACAGACTCCTGTGCAAGAGCAATATACAGGCCCAATAGCTCCTCAAAATGCACAATTCCACCTGTTTTGGAGATGTAAGGTGGACCCCTTAACTCTTGGGCCCCTGGGCGGCTAAACTGGTTGCACCAATGATATGTCTGCCCTTGGTGGTGATTCCTGGCACCTACTAAGTCTAGTTTCTACTATGGCTTGACCTCCTCATTACGACACTATGGATCGCTTCCATAGACAGGCCGAGCAAATGCATATTCTACATTTTTATTGACTTCACGCCGCACCAAATTTTTTTTTTTTTTTTTTAGCATTACACACAACCATACAAATTAATTACTCTTAAATCTTGATTGACTGGACTTTTTATTTACTGATATTTATTTATTTTTTAAATGTCTGTTTTTAATGAGGGAGGAGGATAAGGTGATTGGAATTTCTTTTTTTAACTTTTTTTTTTTAGTCCCCTTAGGGGACTTGAACCTTAGATCATCTTATCGCTTGTTCTGTATACTGCAATACTATTAGTATATACAGTTTTCTATGAAGCCCCGCCACATGCAAGTCTTCACAGGAGCATCGTCATGACAGATGATCGGATTGATGATGGTATCGCTCCTTTTGGTCTACTAAACTAGTCTGAGACCTTTGAAAAATAATGTTTATCTGCTGGACTACCCCTTTAAATTACAGGTTTTTTTAACCCTTACGGGCAGTAAACGTTCCTTGAAGGACCCCATAGGATAAACTGATAAACTGATAACAGGGTTTCCCAAATATGGGAAACCTAGGGATTAGCTGTAATCTGTTGAGGAACCTGGAAGTTTTCTGACAGCACCCCCGCAGGGCAAAGTAAGCATTACTCCATTCACTTTAAATGAAGGATGCTTTTTCTATCTGCTTTTTGCTAGATGAGAGTTCTAAATATTGTATTCTTTCTACTAATAGTGTGTTTGCAAAATTGGATTCTTTACCAAACTATAAAAATGATCAAACTGATCTGATGTGAATTTAATTCATGTTGAATATTTAGAAATTTTCTGAACCCGGTGAAGTTGAGCAAAACTCACTTCACTTCCCATGAATCATCTAAAATGGGCAATTCCATTTTACACATTGCAGAAGACTACATCAGCCAGAGAAGGATCACATGATTTTGGATGTGGCCCCATAATGCCTTGCAACTATTACATCATATGGTATAACACAGCCAATCCGAAGGGACTACAAATAGGGATGAGCGGACATTCGGGTTCGTCGGGTTTGGCCGAACTTTAGACCGAAGTTCAGTTCGGGTACAGTAACTGTACCTGAACCCCATAAAAGTCAATGCACAAAAGCATAAGCAAGGAATGCAGCAGCCCATTTAGAAGGGAATGGATATTGAGATGAAGTCACAGCTTACAGCTTCACCATAGTTAAAGGGAGAGAAAGCTGTAAAACACTGAACAAAAATTACAAATGCTGTGTAACAGCACAAGAGTTAGGCTGAGTTCACACGATGCGTATTTAATGCGTTTCCGCGGCGTTTTTGCAGTTGCGTAAACGCCGCGGAAACGCATGAAAAACGCATGGTAGAAGGGCAGCAATGTTCCCCAATTGAAATCTGCATGTGCTGTGCCCATGATGCGGATTTTTCCGCAGCATGTCAATTAATTTTGCGGAAACGCTGCTCTTTTGCCGCCATTGACTTGCATTAGACCGCATGTAATAAACATCACTGTATATGTTGATGCGCTTTTCATGCGGTCTAATGTGCGGATGGTACCCGGGTGTGGAGGAGAGGACTCTCATCCAGACCCAGGTACCATTAAAAAAAAAAGAATAAAATAAAAAATATATATATTCTCACCTTCTGACGGCCCGCGCAGCGCTCCTGCTTGGTTCGCGGCACTTCGGGGTTGAATGAAGAAGGACCTTCGCTGACGTCAGAGTCATGTGACTGGTCACGTGACGCTGACGTCGGAAGGTCCTAAAGTCTTCACTGCCGGCAGCCGGGACCGAGTGACGCAGGACACCGGGGGCCATCAGAGGGTAAAGTATATATTTATTTTTTATTTTTTTATATTCACACACTATATAAATCCATGCCGGTTGCATGGATTTATATAGTGTAAAGTTGACAAGCACTTTCCAGTGATGCTAAAATCGCTTGGGAAGCGCTTGTCAACCCACATGCGGAAATGAAAGTGAAGACCGCTTCATTTCCGCATGTCCCTGGCAGGAAACCGCATGTACAATCCGCATGCGTTTTTTCCTGCCAGAGAGATACAGAAACGCTCAGGAAAAAATCCTGAGCATTTCTGCATCGTGTGCACATACCCTGAAGGACAGCTTCTGTCCTTTTACCTGTAGCCATATTTTTGAGGTTAATTTGACATTACTAAGGCTGTGTTTGCATTAATGAACTTGAAAGGCGTTGGATACAGTCCTAAGAGACTTCAGAGTGTTACACACGTCTTTGTAGAACTTTTGAATCAATTTTTTTCCTGGAAAATTTGGCGATACAGGTGAGTTTGAAATTGAAAAGATTTGATCATCTCTATTGGGCAACTTTAGGGATCAATTTGCTGGAATTGATCTATTGTGGAAAATATGTTAAAGTTCTCATGATAGTTGGAGAGCAGATGCTTCATCATGGTCTGAGTAGAGTTCATTTGTTCTTGTCCTTTGTTATACATGGTCATCCTTTCATCTACAAAAAAATAAATAAGGCTGTGTCCACACTCCTCGGCTCTAGGGATGAGCGGACCGGTGGAAGTTCGGGTTCTGATACCCGAGCTGAACTTTTGTCCAAAATTCATTTCATTTGGGTACCCGAACTGTACCCGGACTTGAACCAGAAACTGAACCCAATTGAAAACATTGAGAACTCGAACTTTAGATCGGGAAAAAAATTCTCACTCTCTCTGCAATGGACTTCCGGGAGAAGTCTATGTTCGTCGTTTAGCTCCGGACACTAACTGTCCGGTACAAACCCCGAACTTTTAAGTTGGGGTTCACTCATCTCTACTCAACACAAATTAAAACTGCACCAACATGCTGATGGGCTCCATTTTGCAAATTCATTGCCCGTGAAAGCAATTTGATAATTATGGAAACCACAAGGATCAGCATTCCAATGGGGGTTTGGCAGCAACGTCAATGCACCTTGGCTTCGGTGCTCCTGCAACATGGAGACTGAGCCTTAAAAAGGTGATTTAATATAGTCATAATCCAAGACGCCTTCTTAGAGTCCAGGATGTTAAAGATGAATGCTATATTATCACTGAAGTGTCAATATTTATTCAAATGGAAGACAAAAAGTACAAAAACAAAACTGTAGGAATTGATCTGAACCTCATCTACTTCATGGAATCCTGTAAAATAAAGTTGCAAAAAAAGACGAGATGAGAAGACGAGATGAGAAATTCCCCCCATACATCATTCCTTCCCCTCAACTTGTAGACACCAATTAAAATATGGCAAACCCATGCATTCGCCTGAGATAATGTTTTCTATGAGTCTAATTTGGACTCAACAGTCTTTAATGTGTAAAATGTGATTCCCATCCCTCTTCTCTACGAGACAGTCACCGGTAATAGATCTTCTGGCCGTGCCAGGCTAATCTAGGTCATCCCTATTGTCAACCTCGTTAAATAGTACCTGTCCTTAGTTACAATTTATGTTAAAAAGACATTACTGTAAGCTTTTAATAGGATGAAGAATTAAACATTACGGCGTTATCTGGGGACGATATATTTTATAATATGAATGGGAAACACAAGACACATTTAATTAGTTTTGCAACAGTCAAATTGGCCTGTGGTGGATACTCTTGCTCTCCATCGCTGTCTTAAAAGAAAATTGAAAGCTCCACGCCATTATTAATATATATATATATATATATATATATATATATATATATATATATATATTTTTTGCTGGGTATCAACTTGACCCACAACTATAATATTCATCAAGAATAAACCGCTCTGTAGACTTAATTAAACAGCGTCCCAAACCTGCACTGCAGCAAGATGAGGGTTATTTAAAGATCAAAGTCCTGTCTGCCATGGCGGTGCTGCAAAACGCAGACAATAACATTAGTTACATTGTTACATTTCATTATCCGGCACCATCTCCAAGACCCTTAATGCCTATCAGAGGAGGGCATTATGGCATGGCTTAATTCCATTTTGACTTTCATATTAAATCCCCATATGAAGCCTCCAGTTCGGTGATGGAAAGTTTGAAAAAAAAAAATTTTTTTCCTGCCTTCCAAAAATTTTGGAAGAGTAATGGAAGAGTAATTTAAAAAAAACATCAGTAAAAGATAAAGGGGGAAAAAAAATCAAATAATTATAAGTTTTTCTAGTGTTGAAAAGTTTATCCTCCCTCTCCCAGCATAGCACATAATGCAGAGCCTGCCCACTGAACTCTTCCAAACAAATGAATAGGTTTGTGAATACTCGCTAATGCTAAACCCTACTAATGAATAAGGTGATGGTGAGGCCTCTCCCTATTTATAATGTAAACTACCCAAAAAGATGTGGAGGAACCACTTCAAAAATTACTGTAAACCCGCCCAAGAAGACGCTGGAGGAAAAACGATCTCTGGTCTTGATCCGGCGCCTCCTCTCTTCTTGCAGTCACCCTCCTACCTATGGCCAGCACCTGTAAGGCCTCTTTTATGTTCAGATTCACTCATCTCTACCAGTAAGCCCTCTTTTATGTTCAGGTTCGCTCATCTCTACCAGTAAGCTCTCTTTTATGTTCGGGTTCGCTCATCTCCACCAGGAAGCCCTCTTTTATGTTTGGGTTCGCTCATCTCTACCAGTAAGCCCTCTTTTATGTTCGGGTTCGCTCATCTCTACCAGTAAGCCCTCTTTTATGTTCAGGTTCGATCATCTCTAACAGGAAGCCCTCTTTTATGTTCAGGTTCGCTCATCTCTACCAGTAAGCTCTCTTTTATGTTCGGGTTCGCTCATCTCCACCAGGAAGTCCTCTTTTATGTTTGGGTTCGCTCATCTCTACCAGTAAGCCCTCTTTTATGTTCGGGTTCACTCATCTCTACCAGTAAGCCCTCTTTTATGTTCAGGTTCGATCATCTCTACCAGGAAGCCCTCTTTTATGTTTGGGTTTGCTTATCTCTACCAGGAAACCCTCTTTTATGCTCAGGTTTGCTCATCTCTACCAGGAAGCCCTCTTTTATGTTCGGGTTCGTTCATCTTTACCAGTAAGTCCTCTTTTATGTTCGGGTTTGCTCATCTCTACCAGTAAGCCCTTTTTAATGTTCAGGTTCGCTCATCTCTACCAGGAAGCCCTCTTTTATATTCGGGTTCGCTCATCTTTACCAGTAAGCCCTCTTTTATGTTCGGGTTCGCTCATCTCTACCAGTAAGCCCTCTTTTATGTTCGGGCTCGCTCATCTCTACCAGTAAGCCCTCTTTTATGCTCGGGTTCGCTGATCTTTATCAGTAAGCCCTCTTTTATATTCGGGTTCGCTCATCTTTACCAGTAAGCCCTTTTTTATGTTCGGGTTCGCTCATCTCTACCAGTAAGCCCTCTTTTATGTTCGGGTTCGCTCATCTCTACCAGTAAGCCCTCTTTAATGCTTGGCCTCGCTCACCTCTTCCAGTAAGCCCTCTTTTATGTTCGGGTTCACTCATCTCTACCAGTAAGCCCTCTTTTATGTTCAGGTTCGCTCATCTCTACCAGGAAGCCCTCTTTTATGTTCGGGTTCGCTCATCTCTACCAGTAAGCCCTTTTTTATGTTCAGATTCGCTCATCTATACCAGGAAGCTCTCTTTTATGTTCAGGTTCACTCATTTTTACCAGTAAGCCCTCTTTTATGTTCGGGTTCGCTCATCTCTACCAGTAAGCCCTCTTTTATGTTCGGGTTTGCTCATCTTTACCAGTAAGCCCTCTTTTATGTTCGGTTTTGCTCATCTCTACCAGGAAGCCCTCTTTTATGTTTGGGTTCGCTCATCTTTACCAGTAAGCCCTCTTTTATGTTCGGGTTCGCTCATCTTTATCAGTAAGCCCTCTTTTATATTCGGGTTCGCTCATCCTTACCAGTAAGCCCTCTTTTATGTTCGGGTTTGCTCATCTCTACCAGTAAGCCCTCTTTTATGTTCGGGTTCGCTCATCTCTACCAGTAAGCCCTCTTTTATGTTCGAGTTCGCTCATCTCTACCAGTAAGCCCTCTTTTGCAGCAATCTAAAATGCTATATGTATGTCCCCAAGCCCCTCTGCAAGGTGCAAAAAAAGATCCGGCGCCTCCTCTCTTCTTGCAGTCACCCTCCTACCTATGTCCAGCACCTGTAAGGCCTCTTTTATGTTCAGGTTCGCTCATCTCTACCAGTAAGCCCTCTTTTATATTCAGGTTCGCTCATCTCTACCAGTAAGCCCTCTTTTATGTTCGGGTTCGCTCATCTCTACCAGTAAGCCCTCTTTAATGTTTGGGCTCTCTCACCTCTACCAGTAAGCCCTCTTTTATGTTCGGGTTCGCTCATCTCTATCAGTAAGCCCTCTTTTATGTTTGGGTTCGCTCATCTTTACCAGTAAGCCCTCTTTTATGTTCGGGTTCGCTCATCTTTATCAGTAAGCCCTCTTTTATATTCGGGTTCGCTCATCCTTACCAGTAAGCCCTCTTTTATGTTCGGGTTTGCTCATCTCTACCAGTAAGCCCTCTTTTATGTTCGGGTTCGCTCATCTCTACCAGTAAGCCCTCTTTTATGTTCGAGTTCGCTCATCTCTACCAGTAAGCCCTCTTTTGCAGCAATCTAAAATGCTATATGTATGTCCCCAAGCCCCTCTGCAAGGTGCAAAAAAAGATCCGGCGCCTCCTCTCTTCTTGCAGTCACCCTCCTACCTATGTCCAGCACCTGTAAGGCCTCTTTTATGTTCAGGTTCGCTCATCTCTACCAGTAAGCCCTCTTTTATATTCAGGTTCGCTCATCTCTACCAGTAAGCCCTCTTTTATGTTCGGGTTCGCTCATCTCTACCAGTAAGCCCTCTTTAATGTTTGGGCTCTCTCACCTCTACCAGTAAGCCCTCTTTTATGTTCGGGTTCGCTCATCTCTATCAGTAAGCCCTCTTTTATGTTTGGGTTCGCTCACCTCTACCAGTAAGCCCTCTTTTATGTTCGGGTTCGATCATCTCTACCAGTAAGCCCTCTTTTATGTTTGGGTTTGCTCATCTCTACCAGTAAGCCCTCTTTTATGTTCAGGTTCGCTCATCTCTACCAGGAAGCCCTCTTTTATGTTCGGGTTTGCTCATCTCTACCAGTAAGCCCTTTTTTATGTTCAGGTTCGCTTATCTATACCAGGAAGCTCTCTTTTATGTTCGGGTTCGCTCATCTCTACCAGGAATCCCTCTTTTATGTTCAGGTTCACTCATCTGAAGTAAGCCCTCTTTTGCAGCATTCTAGAATGCTATATGTATGTCCCCAATCCCCTCTGCAAGGTGCAAAAAAAGATCTTTTATTAAACTTAAAAACAGGGCTCTCCAGTCTCTGGTCTTGATCCAGAGCCCCTTCTCTTCCTTCAATCGCTGTCCTCCGTTCTTGCTTCATGTGGATGACACATCCTATGTCATCCAGACAGTGTCCTCCATTGCGGTACTGCGCAGACGTACTTCTCTGCCCTGCCAAGGACAGAGGAAAGTGATCTAGTGTGTATGCGCTGGGAAAGGCCAAAGAGGCCGAGAGAGAAAATTGTGCATGCGCAGAAGTGCGATGGAGGACGTAGGACATGTTATCCACCTGAAGCAAGAAGGAGGACGGTGATTGAAGGAAGAAAAGAAGAGCCGGATCAAGACCAAAAACACCCATCGGACTGGACTGTCCTGTCTTTAAATATAATAAAAGCTCTTTTTTTGTGCCTTGTAGAGGGGATTGGGAACATACATACTAGAATGCTGCAAAAGAGGACTTACTTGAGCAAATTTGTTCGGCATTTCAAATCCGGGTTCGTGTTCGGGGTTCCGGCTTGTTCGCGCCAATAAATCGGCTCCGTCCAAGAACATCCCTGATTTGCCACGCTGTCACGCAGATAACATCCCTGATAACATCCCTGATTTGCCACGCTGTCACGCAGATAACATCCCTGATAAAATCCATGATTTGCCACGGTGTCACGCAGATAACATCCCTGATTTGCCACGGTGTCACGCAGATAATATCTGTGTGACAGCGTGGCAAATCAGGGATGTTCATGGGCGGAGCTGATTATTTGGCGTGAACAAGCCGGAACCCCGAACACGAACCCGAATTTGAAATGCCGAACAAATTCGCTCAACACTACTTACTAGTAGAGAACCTAAAAGTTTGGGGTCCATACCGGACAGTTAGTCCGTTGCGATGGTCAGGGTTCTTGGGGAAGTCCGGAGAAAGACTTTTTTTTCCAGTAAAGTTTGAGTCTTCATTGCTTTCAATGGGGTTCGGGTTCTGGTTCAAGTTCGGGCACCAAAACAGAACTTTGGAATAAGTCAGAACAGAAACTTCTATGGGGCCACTCATCCCTACTTACAGGTGCTGGCCATACTTTATATGGGGAATACCTGGAGACAGGTTCCATTTAAAGACGTCATGTGCACACACAGTTTTTGCTGAGTTTTTCCCCAAAGCTTTGTTTGTATCCTTTATATCGGGCAGTGGACAGTGTGAAACATTTTCCATCTGGAGACGTTTTAAAGAAGTTGCGTGCACTTATACCTTGGAAGGAATACAGTTGGCCGCAGTTGGGTGGTCAGAAGCGCCCCCTAATTATCAATGGGGTCTAACCTCCAACGATCATAAAGTGGTTGCAAAAGGGTGTAGAGAAGCCAAACCTGCAGTGACCAACTCAGCCCCTCATCGGCTTCTATTACAGAATTTCCTTTAGTCCCACTTCCGATTTCTTCCTAACTCTAAACTATAACTTCAAGGGGAATATTTTTCTAAAACTCCCAAAAATGTTGTCTCGCGAAGCAAACAGCAAATTGCAATATGAAACCACATATAACACTCGGCCCCTTGTGGTCTACAGGAAAACTAACAGGTTGTGTTCTGGAGCGCTGTGATGTGGGGCCGAGCCGCTCTGACGCTGGGGGTGGTCTCTGCCTTGTACATTTTTTTGGTCGCTAGTTAAACAGATATGTTATGAGATCCGAAGAAATGATATCATCCTGACGGGTCTAGATTAGCAATGCCTACGGGCCAAAACATGTCAGCGTTTTATGTTAACCATTGTGAATTAAAAACAGTTTGTAACTTAGGAAATTAATAATTTGAAGTTCTGAGAGCGCTGGTGACGGCCTGGGGGCTGAAACATGTTTGTTTTTTATGTTTCCCACCTAGGATTAGGTAATGCTTCTAACATTGGCAGTACAACTGAGACGGGGAAGGGATGCATTATTTATCCCTATTGTCTGACTGTCCGCACACATTGTGGATATTTATCAACTGGAAGAAAAAAAGCGAATGTGACCGCGGCGTCTGCAATACAGAAAATAATTCCCTGAAAGTGAATCTAATACGTTATGTCTAAACTGTAGAGATCCAAGTCTGGGATCTATCTATCGATATCATATTTCTCTATCTCTCTATTATCTATCTATTGTAAGGCAGCGCTAGTCATCATGCTGGGGGACACTCGCTGCACCAGGTCAATTAAAGCACACCAGCCCCGTTTTCCAGCATTTCACAATCCAGCAGTTTATTACACTTCACTACTGCTTATCACGAGTCCAACTTAGTGGCTCGCTGACATACACGTATAATGTCCAGGAGACTTTCAAGTGGCAGACAGGCCCACTTGGCTCCAGTTACAGCCTCCAGCAAAGTCACTTATAGCAACGTCCATATAATGCAGTGTTTTACCTTTGCCGGGTTGACCTTGACATCCAGCCTTTGCCTTCCAGGACTCTTGCCTTCCAAGCCTCTGGCCCTCCAAGGCTACTGGTATCGCTTACCCAATTAGGATCCAGCCTCTGCCTTTCAGGCTTCACCAGACCTCACTAGGCCTCACTAAGCCTCTCCAGGCTAACGGTGTCCCACACGGGAACAGGCCTCACACCTTACACACCTGTCTCAAATCTACCAGGGTTTATATACCCTCTAGTGCACACACAGGACCTGTGCTGATGTCACAGTCATGTGATCAGACCTTCTGTGTGCACAGGTCCTGTGCGATGTTACAGTCATGTGACCAGTCACCTGGGGGAGGTACATGGTCGGCCAAAACACACCCTGGACCATTACAGTAATGCCACAAGCCGCTGCATTACATACCCCCCCCTCTGTTCAAACTTGTGTGGTTGAACACATAATATACACAATCATATTATAACCCACAGCTCACATCCGTCATTGTCACTGACTTCGTCAAGTCACATTTCTGGGTCGTAACCTTGTCAGACTTCCCCCGCTCCCAGTGGTCAGTCGTAACCTTGTCAGACCTCCCCCGCTCCAAGCGGTCAATACAGCAGTGTGACTCACATGCCCTTGTATCTAAGGTCCGGTTAAACTCCGTACTGTTCCGTACTCTATTGGGTCGTTTGTATGGGCCTCTCAAACCTGAGTTACTGGAGGTCTCACTACCTCTAAACCCACGCCCACTACTCTCAGGACATCTTGAAAGATCCCTAACTTCAGCTATAGCTGTTCTGTTATTTAGGGGGCCCTTTATCTGTCTGGTCTCACAATTTCTAGACGGCTGCCATCTTCTGCTGCTCAGATGATGCTGTCTATCCACTCGCAGTCTAGCGAGTTTCAACTGTTCTACCTCTCGCAGGTAGGTCACTCGGTACTCCATCAGCATGCGTATATATGCAAGACTTTCTTCCGTTCCTACAGCGGAGAATGACACCATGCCGTCTTCATCTGGTATCCAGTCCTGTCGGTCACGTGGACTGCTTACTCTCATCACACCAGACTTCTTTACCATCATCTGCATGGCTCGGCCATTTCTCCCAATGAGCTTTCTCACCAGAACATGAGGCACCTGGATGACCTCTTCCCACAGACTGTGAGCTTTTCTCATAAGCTCCAGTTGTCTAACGGCTTGTTCCGTCTTCAACCGGAGAAACCGCTTTGTGAGAATACATCGCCAGTGCATGTCAATTAGGATCGCCACCCTCTTCACTGTGACTTCGGTCATGGACAGGACCACCAGCTGTTTAGCTTCTGAGGTCGAGTACACCTTACAGGCTCCCACGGCCTTCTTAAACTCTTCATGCACGGACTCACTGGTGCATTCTTTTCTCAAATCCTAAGGTACATCTATGAGGCACTTGTACTGAGAGGTTTCTGTCTCACCAGTGGTCTCCGAATGATCATCTAGCTCAGGTTTCCCCTGAGCTGACTCCATTTCATATTTATCTTCTGTTAACACTCTCTTAGCTCTCCTCAGGTCCACATTCTCATGGTATAAGGGAGTGAGTGCAACTTGTTTGCCATTTTCCTTCTCCAAGGAGGCCTCGTTCACTGAGTGATACTTTGCTAGGCGACCTTTGAGCTCGAAAACTTCTTCCTCTACCTCAGCTACTCGCCTCTCAGCAGCCCATCTTTGAAGCTCTTCCTGCTTCAACTGCTCCTTTAAAAGTAGAATTCTCTCAGACCTCTCTGTCTCCAATGCGCCCACTCGGCTCTCAACAGCCAGTCTCTCAAGCTTCTCTTGCTTCAAATGGGCTTGTAGCGACTCCTTGAGCTCCTGGATCTCGGCTCCTACATCCACTGAATCATCCAAGCTCGCATTACTCAAGTATGTATTTGTTTCGTACCTCCCATCTCCAGTGGTCAACTCCTGGCCCTGGTCTGTGGCTGCTCCGATAGACTCCTCCATCATTTTCCGCTCAGCTTCCATCTTGCTGATTCTTTCCTTAAGGCACGTCTCTGCCCTCTGGAGATTATCACAGAACCTCTGCAGCTCCTTCACCTGAGCTTCCAGACCTAGGGTCTTTCTGCGGAGATCACCATTTCCATCACGGGTGTCCTGCAGAGTGGTCTCAACCACTTGGCGCATGTGCTCTGAATCCGCCTTATCATCCTCTAGTTTTTCTTTAACCCTGAGGAGATCCTCATAGTCTCTCTTAATTTGTTGCAGTTCCCCACTGCGTTCACCATATTCCTTCTTGGATTCACACAGCTCCCGGTTGAACTGTTCACGCAGTCGTTCTAGGTTTTGTTCACGCCCAGAAACTTCATCCTGCAGCGCCTCCTTCTCAAGCTTCAACTGCAAAACCTCCTCCTTGGTTTTGCGGCGGTCCTACTTAATTTCCTGGAACATTTCCTTCCATTGGTTAATTTCCTCATTGCTTCCCTCCAGGTCTCGCTGTAAGTTCCTCACAACCTGGTATATTTTCTGCCGTTCAGACTCCAGGCTCCGCTGGTCTGAGGACACGTTCTCCCGGTTTTCCCATGGTTGCTGCACGTCACTCTGATACTGCTGCCTGATTGGCTCCAGCTCTTGGTCATGACTGGCCGCCTCCTCTTTCAGGGCTGTCAGATCCTGATCCTTCTGTCTCAGTACTGTACCGGAGGTTGCTACTGGCAACGTCATCTCCTCTTCTGCCTCTAAAGGAGTATCCACACTTGAAACAAAGTACTACATTTTCTTTATTTTCACTTTCAGCAAAGACTACAGGAGCAACCTTTTTGTGGCCCTTGCGCCGTCGACGACGAGAGGGGGACTCTCTCCCCTCTCTCCCCTCATGTTTTGCTGCTCTGTTCACAGCCATCGCGGTACACTATTCACACTAGACACTTCACCGCTTTCCCCGGAAAAATTTTCGTGGCCCCGCCGAGTCACAGCAAACCAGGTTTGAGTGCAAGGACAATTTTCGTAACCCCGCCGAGTTACAGCAAACCAGGTTTGAGTGCGAGGACAATTTTCGTGACCCCGCCGAGCCACAGCAAGATGCTTGTATCCACACTCGTCGTCCTGTGCCATTACCCCTAGCAACCAGGCTGCAGTTGCCCCCAGCAAAGGGCTGTAGCTACCCCTAGCAACCGGGCTGCAGTTGCCCGCATTTTCCACCACATGTAAGGCAGCGCTAGTCATCATGCTTGGGGACACTCGCTGCACCGGGTCAATTAAAGCACACCAGCCACGTTTTCCAGCATTTCACTATCCAGCAGTTTATTATATTTCACTGCTGCTTATCACGAGTCCAACTCAGTGGCTCGCCGACATACACGTATAATGTCCAGGAGCCTTTCAAGTGGCAGACAGGCCCACTTGGCTCCAGTTACAGCCTCCAGCAAAGTCACTTATAGCAACGTCCATATAATGCAGTGTTTTACCTTTGCCGGGTTTTAGCTGCTTCAGTAAGTTTTGTTCTGCCACCACTGTGGCTTTACGGCTTCCCAGATGGGGGTCTCCAGCCCTCGTTCCTTCAAAGGCTACTGGTATGTTGTCTCACCTCACATCCAGCCTCTGCCTTCCAGGACTCTTGCCTTCCAAGCCTCTGGCCCTCCAAGGCTACTGGTATCGCTTACACAATTAGGATCCAGCCTCAGCCTTTCAGGCTTCACCAGGCTTCACCAGGCCTCACTAGGCCTCACTAGGTCTCTCCAGGCTAACGGTGTCCCACACGGGAACAGGCCTCACGCCTTACACACCTGTCTCAAATCTACCAGGGTTTATATACCCTCTAGTACACACACAGGACCTGTGCTGATGTCACAGTCATGTGATCAGACCTTCTGTGTGCACAGGACCTGTGCGATGTCACAGTCATGTGACTAGTCACCTGGGGGAGGTGCATGGTTGGCCAAAACACACCCTGGACCATTACAGTAATGCCGCAAGCCGCTACATTACACTATCTATTATCTATCTATCATCTATCTATCTATCCCTCTATCTATCTATCTATCTATCTATCTATCTATCCATTATCTATCTATTATCTATCTATCATCTATCTATTATCTATCTAACTATCATCTACCTATCCATTATCTATCCCTCTATTATCTATCTATCATCTATCTATTATCTATCTATCATCTATCTATCTATCTATCTTTCTATATGTTATCTATCTATCTATCATCTATCTATTATCTATCAGTATCACTTTATCTGCTTGCTTCTCAGTTTTTGTCTATAAATTTATCTTTCTACATATCTAAGACCTGTTCTTTATTTTTTTCTCTCTCTCCCTCTCTTCCACACTCTCTCTTTCTCTATCTCTTTCTCTATCTCTTTCTACCTATTTTCTCTCTCTCTTCCTCTCTTTCTTTCTCTCTCTCTCTCTCTCTTCCTCTCTCTATCTCTTTCTCTCTTTTTGTCTCTTCCTCTATCTCTTTCTTTATCTCTCTTTCTCTTTCTCTTACTTTCTCTCGCTTCCTCTATCTCTTTCTTTCTCTCTCCCTCTTTCTTTCTCTATCTCTTTCTTTCTCTCTTCCTCTATCTCTTTCGTTCTCTCTCCCTCTCTCTTTCTCTCTATCTCTTTCTCTATCACTTTCTATCTCTATCTCTTTCTTTCTCTCTATCTCTTTCTTTCTCTCTCTCTCTCTTTCTCTCTCTTCCTCTATCTCTTTCTTTCTCTCTCCCTCTCTCTTTCTCTCTCTCTTCCTAAATCTTTCTTTCCCTCTCTCTCTTCCTCTATCTCTTTCTTTCTCTCTCCCTCTCTCTTTCTTTCTCTCTCTCTTTCTCTCTCTTCCTCTCTCTTTCTCTCTCTCTCCATCTCTCTTTCTCTTTCTTTCTCTCTCTTTCTCTCTCTTCCTCTCTCTTTCTCTCTCTCTTTCTTTCTCTCTCTCTTTCTCTCTCTTTCTCTCTCTTCCTCTCTCTTTCTCTCTCTCTCCATCTCTCTTTCTTTCTCTCTTTCTCTCTCTCTTCCTCTCTCTCTCTCTCTCCTTCTCTCTCTCTTTCTCTTTCTCACTATCTCACTCTCTCTCTATAAACTGAATTCACCAAGAATTTTACAAAAAAAATCCTGAATCCGAATGTTTTTTTTTTGCAATTTGCTTTATGTTAAATCAACAAAATGGCGATGATTTTTCACTGAATTATAGAAAGTAGATAAAGGGGTTAAGAAAAATATTGATATTCACCTAATGATCGGATGTTCGTCAAAAAACAAATACCGCTCTCTTCGCTTCTAGTGCCGGTTCCTCGCCGTTGCTCCCATCTCTATACTGTGGCTGCATCGGTGACATCACATTGACAGCACACATCACCGCTGCAGCCAATCACTGAGCTTGGTGGCTTATGCCATCTACATCAGCACAATCACCGAGCTCAGTGATTGACTGCAGGGATGATGTAACCACTGCAGCCAAAACACAGAGACTGCAGGAGCACCAGGAGGGTGAGTACTAACTGTATTTATTTTTTTTTACCAGTATCTAATCATTTAGGGATGACTTTTGTAAAAGTGGAAAATCCCTTTAATTTTCCACTGTATATACATGTATTTTCCGCCCCTCAGGCAGCTTGAGTAAAACACAACTTTTCCATTAACAATAAAAATGTACAAAAACTTACAAATTCTCCATTGTTCTACGTCCTTCTTTAGGGAGCTGTGAGTATAACGTGTAATTGTGTAATCGAGGTTTCACGTGACACTTACTGGGGAAATACGTAACAAAAAGAACATAAAAATGTGTAAATACCACTTTACCGGGGAACTGGGAGGAAAGTTATTTCCTGAGCAGCCGGCTCATAGATTTACTAGATATGTTCTGGATTAACTCAACTCTATTAATTGCGGACTGGAACTAGTAAATATCCGCAGCTCGGAGAAAGCAGTAGAGGCCGCCATTATACCAGACCGGGGATTTCTTTTTGGATCATTTATCAAATTTAAAGACAATGTAACCCCTCCTGATTGTTTATGTAAAAAAAATAACAATTCTGAAGCGTTGCATTATGTTGTGATGTTCCTCTGTTGTTCCTCCTGGAAAATTCAGAAATGGGGGTAAGTTCCTACACTGCCTGTCACTGTCCAATCAGGGCTGTATAGGGAGGCACCCCTTTGACAAGAGCATTGACAGCACACCATTTTTTCAATCTATTCATAAATTTCCAGGAGGAATAACAGAGGAGCAGCATAATGCAGAGAAAAAAAATACAAGATCTTATATAAAAACATGAACAATAAATAATAATAATAATAATTATTATTATTAATAGATAAAAAATATAGTAAGGAAAGAGAAGCAAAGAAAGAAAGAATAATATTTTTTTTACTTTTATAGTGCCATCATATTCCTCAGCACTTTACATTTTAGAAAGTAAGAAAGAAAGGAATGAAGACAGCAAAATAAAGAAAGAAATAAAGAGAAAACAAGAAAGAAAGAGATAGATAAATAGTTAGACATTAGATGGATAGAGATAGATAGATAATAGATAGATAGATAGAGGGATAGATAGAGGGATAGATAGATGATAGATAATAGATAGATAATAGATGATAGATAGATAATAGATAGATAGATAGATAATAGACAGATAGATAGATAATAGATAGATAGATAGATAGATAGATAGATAATAGATAGATAGAGGGATAGATAGATGATAGATAATAGATGATAGATAATAGATAGATGATAGATAGTAGTGATGAGCGAGTATGCCTCATCAACTCTTTCGGCGAGCACGCTCGGGTGCTCGCCGAGTATTATGGCGTGCTCGGCATTTCGTTCATTGTCTCCGCGTCAGCAAGTGTCACGGCTGTTGCAAGTGTCACGGCGTGCTCGCCGAAAGGGTTAAGGAGGCATACTCGCTCATCACTAATAGATAGATAAAAATATAGTAAGGAAAGAAAAAGAAAGAAAGAAAAAGAAAGAAAGAAAGAAAGAAAGATGCAAGGAAGGAATGAAAGAAGCATGGAAGCAAGGAGGGGAGGAAAAAACAAATAAAAAAGAAGGAAGAAAGAAAGGAAAGAAGAAGAAGAAAAAAGAAAAATAGAAAAAAAGAGAAAAATAGAAAGAAAGAAAGAAAGAGAAAAAGAAGGAAGGAAGAAAGGAAAGAAGAAGAAGAAAGAAGAAAAAAGAAAAAGAGAGAGAAAGAAAGAAAAATGGAAGGAAGGAAGGAAAGAACGTAGAAAAAAGAAGAAGGAAAAATGAAAGAGAAAGAAAAAACAAAAGAAAGAAAGAAAAAGCTGCAAGGAAGAAACGAAGCAAGGAAGAAAGGAAAAAGAGAAAGAAGAAAAATAGATATAGTGAGTGACCCTTTAGTGCCCCACACATTTCTTAGTGCCCTCGTTGTGTGCACATACTAATAGTTCCCCTACACATTGATTTTCCCCCTTTGGTGTCCACTTAAAGTAGTGATGTCCCCTTTGTGCCCCCACACAGTTCTGACATCCATTTATTTACTTACAGACACAGTATGATGACTCCTTAGTGCCACCACATATTACAAAGTTTAGTTGGTGTCTCCAGAGACTGCAATGCCCCTTCAGTGGTCTAACACAGTATGGTGCCCCCTCTTCCAGAGTTTCTGTAGCGCCCGGAGGGTTCGGTTGCTACAGGGGTATTGCACCTCAACCAGAGGTGTGATATTTTACTCCCAGGTAAGGATGGAGTATGGACCAGGGCTCAGTTAGCTGCATACACCACACATACCCCATTTCTGGGGGACAGCTCGACGGTGCTCCCATATAATTGCAGGCACAACTGACCATGTCCCTGGCTGGAATGGGGAAGGGGGAGAGAACCCAGTGATGTAGGAGCAGAAGGGGAAGGTTTCTGGAGCATAGGAAGGAGCTCATTGGTTGCAGGTCACCTGAGCTCAGTCACAGTGAAGTAGATAAAAAGGTGGGGGCCATCTTAGGAGAGAGTTGAGTGTTCTATGAGAAGAGAAGGCAGGGAGCAGAGCTGCTGCATGGGCTCTGCTCCCTGGGCAGGCCTAGCACAGAGGCCGGAGCCTGAGGGAAGAGAGAAGAAGGAGCAGGAAGGAAAGAGGACAGAAAGAGGAGTAGAAAGGCTCCAGAAACAAGAAGGCAGAAGGGACCCTAAGAACCCACGAGATAACGGGTGAAGGGTCGGGCAGAATAAGGGTACCGGATTCCCAAGTTGGTGGAGGTAAATTATCCCTCAGCCAAAGACCGGAGGTCGTGATCATCTATTGGTGCTACCCCCTGCTACACCCACTAGGAAGGCACCACATAGGGTCAGGTAAACCGGTGATAGGTTTCACCAAGAGAAGACCCGAGGCAGCTGGACAGAAGTGTGGTCGCTGGTGGGGCACGAGGGGCCGGAGAAAGGACAGAAGGGGGTCCTGTGCCTTACTTCTGAATTGCCTGGGGGTTGACCGAGCCCCTCACCTGGTGGACGCAGCACGGCTTGGGCAGTCATTCCCTGCAGAAGTGACTCGGATAACAACTGTGAGTAAAAGACCCTGGACTGCAACACGTTGTCTCTGTGTTTCTTACCGCACCAGCACTAACGGTACTGGGACGCCCTGCACCACATCCCCCACCATCTACGCTCACTGCCCTGAGGCTACACTCCTCCCGTGGGGAGTTATACTATTCTCTGCTGCGCCCACAACACCAGCCTCAGCGGTCTGCCCTGCAGCGGCGGTTCACTCTGACTGCAATCCACGGGTGGCGTAGTCGGACATTCATAACTATACTAATAGACTGCCACAGCATTTGGTCTGACCACCCTGAGCCACGGGACCGGGTTGCCACTACTACCCCCATCAGTACTGTACACTAGAAGGCCCGGTTCCGAGTACCCCACGGCCCAGGGGGCGAGTCATTTCCACACAGTATGCTGCCCCCAGTGTTCTTGTAGTGAGGTGTGGGGTGGTAGCCGGGGGCGAGGCTTTCGTCTTCTCCTGTGATGACCCGGCGTGCTACATGAAAGAGTGGGTCCTGGCTGGGTGGTTGTCGTTGGTGTTGGTGTTGTGAGGGCCTTGTACTCGTGCAGGCCGCCTGTAGCCGATGGTGTTGGCTGGCCAGGACCATAGGTTTCAAATTTCAATAAAGGAGACTCCCGTTCTAAAACACAGTCGTTACTAAATGGTAACTTGGTAAGGCTTATATACAAGGGATAGCGGGTAAAAAGTCGAATGGACATTTCCTTCACAGTGTATCCAAGGGGTAAGGCTTCTCCTTGTGGAGAGTGACATGCCAAGCCTCGTATGCCAATGTGAGGAGACTTTTAAGCCTTGCAATGCTCTTTTGGGATATTAAATATGCAAATTGTCTCTTTAGAGAGGAAGAGGGCCGGAACTCTAGTGCCACCTATTGAAAGTAGCAATCCTAAAAGTCAATATCGACCCTTTAACAAGCCTTACCATATGATTTAGGATAAAAGCCAAACCAGAATCTCAATTTGCAGACACTGTGTTTTGGGGTGCTGCCGCTCATAAGCACGTCACTCTCCACAAGGAGAAACATTACCCCTTGGATCCAGGTCAGACACCTCACATCCAGCCAAACCAGATCTCGCACTTTGCACTGATGAGGGGCAACACCTCAAAACACATGTCTGCAAATTGAGATTCTGATTTGGCTTTTATCCTAAGTCATGTGGCAAGACTCGTCAAAGGGCTGATATTGACTTTTAGGATTGCTGCTTCCAATAAGTGACATCAGAGTTCTAGTCCTCTTCCTCTCTGCAGAGGCAATGTGCATACTTCACAGTGTAAACACACATGGTTTCCTTCCACTGTAGTCTACTCCAGGGCCGGCGAAGCACACTGTTTCATCCTACTTCGTCACAGCCTGTTCAGCAAGTCTTTCTACCTGCTTAGTGGTTCTGTGTCCTCTTTCTTCCACTACTGGCTCCCTGGATCTACCGCTTGGGACCACTCACTAGTCCCACGAACTCAGTCCTGTCTAGGTTCTTTGCCTTCAGCATTTAGCAAACTCAGGGTTTCTCATGACACGCCGTCCTATCTAAGGACCCCGTTAAGGAGTCCACTCTGTCTCCTCGGTCACTTCAAGTTCACACTACTCCCTTGTCCCTTAGACTTCTTTGCTGTAGTTCACCCACAACTGCGGCACTGCTTTCAGACACTTCCTACATGATCATGAACTTGTCCCTATCTCCCTAGCTACAGGAAGTTGTCTCTTTCTCTAACAATAAGCCCCTTCTACTATGGGCTAGTCCCGAATATTAACACTATCTTACCCTAATGTCACTACCTAATTACAATCAGTATCTTATACAACCTATCTTATGTCCTAAGCCCTAAACTATGTCTTACCCTATACTTATCCTATATTGTGCACTTTATTATACTATCAATACTTATACATTGGCAAGCATCACAATACATTACAACATGAAATATATACAAAGATGCAGGACACTATACACATGACACGATTGGTGTCTTCAGGAATAGGAATGCGACAGTCCACACCCCTTACACTCTCACTCAGTACATGCCCATTTACACCGGCCGATAATCCATCAGATTCTAATGGTAACAACTAGTGATGAGTGAGCATGCTCGTTACTCGAGATTTACGAGCATGCTCGGCTGTTTTCCGAGTATCTTCAGCCGTGCTCGGGTGTTATGTTTTAGTCACTCAGTACTCATGATTTGCGACTGTTTGGCAGCTTTAATACATGTGAGGAATACCTGTTTCTCATATCCCCCATGATGAAGCGGTGAATATATACAGCGAAACACACGTAGGGGTCCTTGAGTGGTCCTTGAGAGTATTCTCTTTCTGCTGGCCAGTCGTTTCTTGAGGTCTGACTGTTACTTTGGGACATTTTGGGGTGTTTTTGTGTTTTTCATGAGAGGACAGGGTATTTTTCACTAATGGGTTTGAGCACAGTGATGTCCGTGATATATTACATGTAGTGACTTGACAAATTCACAGGTGCTCAACCATACAATGGTGCGAAATTCCTTTCTTTTCCTCTCTCTGTTTCCCCCATGTGTCACCATGTAATTTAGGTTTACATTTATTGTAATATAATTATCGTGACCTCTTGCTATATGCATTAATGATACTGTCTTGGCCATGCATTGTGTCATTGTATATGTCTCCTGTCTTTTTGTATTGTTTTTTTTATGTGATACTTTTTTAATGGTTCTAATAAAAATTAATTTTTTATATGCTTGAGTCTACAATACTCCAGTCCTTCTCCTGATTCCTCACCTTAAAATAATTCTCTACTCGCCTAGTCCCATACTCACATCTCAAGGAGCATTCAGCTGCTTCTTCTTCCTGTGTTGGAGGTCACATAGTGAATGGTGGAGCAGAGAACTGACGGCTCCCTGCTCCTCCACTGTATTCAAGGGTATCTGCATCCTTAAGACACACATATGGATGAAGGTGGTACCGGACGGCCCCAGAACCTTGACTATGGGGCTCTACGGGGGGGCTATGGCAGTAGTTTATAGTTTTTTCTTCTTTTTTTTTTAATAAAACTTATTAAAAGTATCAACATTTTTAAATAAAAAATATGTAAAATATTTATCATTACGTTTTGCTTCTATATTACACATCCCTCCTGATCACATAGTAATAGTCTACGATGGATCCAGGGAGCTCCACCACAGTTCTTGTTTGTCTCAGAAGAATATTGTTCATATTTTATTTTTCGATCATTATTTTTTTATTTTCACCGTTCAGTCTCATTTTCCATTATGTCTGACTTTATTTTTTTTAAAGGTAACAAGGTAATTTCTTCTGCAGCCAAAACCTTTTTTTTAGTTTTTTTAATATTTTCTTCTACTAACTCAAGAATATAATTTATGAAGGCTTGTTCTCAGCGCCATTGATGACCTTCCAAGAATCACACCAACTCCCATACAGGAACCCATGTTTGCTCAAATTAAAGAAAGTCATTTTATCATCAGTCACATGAAGTTCTCCACTGGAAAATATTCCATAGTTATGTCAACTTAAATCAAACGATATGTAACGCTGAATCACAAATCTTTGTCTGCGGTGTAAAAAAAAAAAAAGAACGACGGAAAAGTGTTTGTTTAGGAAAATATCCAAAGCCATTTTTATTTCTTGGAAACTCGGGTCCAGGTAAAATATTTGCATATAATTCCATATGGACCATATTGGTTTCATTAATTGAATAAAATAACATTTTTTTTTCTTTCCTTTGTTACTTTCGCTCTCTGTTGTCGAGTGGTAAGTCTGCCAAGTCTGAGTCTGATAATTTTATGACTCCACCTGCATACACACAGGGAAAGTTTTTTTTTTTCGATGTTGGAACGCACCTTTTTCCATAGACGATAGGGATCAATATTCAGTCATGTTGAAGTTAACTCTTTAATATAAATTTTAAAAAATTGCAAAAAATTCGGATGATTTTGTCTACACAGACTTTATTTTTTCCTACACAGGTTCATGTTCTTAGTTAACTTCTTTGTAGTCGAATGAGCTTTAATAACTTAGAATAAATAAAATAAAAACAAAAATAGATAAAATAATAAATAAATGCAAAAATGAAAGAAATAACTAAAAATAAAAACAAAGAAAATAACAATAAATATATAGAAAAATACAACGAAGAAAATAAAATTAAAAAATATATCAAATGAGTAAGAAATACATAGAAAAAATAAAATAAATAAAAATGAAATAACAACAAAAACAAAATAAATAATAAATACAAAAATAAAGTGAATAATAAATAAAATAGACTAAGAAAAAAATGAATAATACATAAATAAAATAAAAATTAATAAATATAAATAAAAAAATAAATAAATAAATAAATGGAAAAATAAAATGAATATTAAATAAAAGGCATAAATTAAATAATAAATAAATAGAAAAATAAAATAAATGCAAAAAAAAGTAAACAAATGCAAAAATAAAATGAATATTAAATGAAGTAAAAAAAAGAATAAATTAAAATAATCAATAAATGCAAAAATAAAATGAATAAATAAAAACAAACTATAAAATAAATAGCAAGTAAATGGAAAAATAAAATGAATATTAAATAGAATAAAAAATGTATAAATTAAATAATAAATAGAATAAAATGAATAAATAAAAATAAAAACGCACAAAAAATAAATAGTAAATAAATGCAAAACATAAAATGAATATTAAATAAAATAAAAAAAGAAGTAAATTAAATAATAGATAAACCAAAAAAATAAAATGAATAAATAAAAATAAAAAAAAAATAGCAAATATATAGACAAATAAAATTAATTTTTAAATAAAATAAAGTAATAAATAAATAAAATAAATAAATAAATAAATAAATAATAAATTAAATTAAAAAAAATAAAGTGAATAAATAAAAATAAAATGAAAGCAAACAAACAAAAAATAATAAATAAAAATACAAATAAAATGGATAAGAAATAAGTAAAAAATGAATAAAATGTATAATGAATAGAAAAAATAAATAAAAATAAAAACAAACAATAATTGAATAATAATTAAATACAAAAATGAAATGAATAATTAATAAATAATATATTGAAGCTTAAAAGACATTTCATTAACAAAAATACAATAAAATGCAGTATTACATTTTATTTTCCTGTGCAAGATTTGACTATATTTTCACAGCAGTCTAAAGTAGTTTTTGCAAGACTATATTTTGTACGTCCTCATGGGACATCATGGGTGGATTAAAGACTTCCTACGTTAATTTCAGGTGGCTACATTCATGCATCTCGGATTGCAAGAATTAAAAATAAAATAAATTGGTCCAGATATTTCATTTCTAATCTCAGGGTAGTAGATGGAGTTTGGTGCCAGGAAACCTGTGCTTTGAATGGGATTTTTCTGTACCCACCAGGTGGACTTGGTGTAAGCGAATAACCTAATATGCCCATCAGGACTGCTCTAAGGGGGTCATGGGCACAGATCATGTTTCTTAATGCGTTGTAGAATAGAGAAGTGTAGTGAGATGTTGGGAGGGCTGTAAACTTTGGACTCCCACATGGTCTAGATGGGGGTTTATTACACTTTTAGGACCCCAATTTTTGGGATAAGTGAACAGATTGATCTAAATTTATGGATAGATTGGTTAAGAGAGTTAAAGAGAGAGACCAAGACTTGAAGAGAACCTGGCACTTGAAAAAAAAACGCTGCAGGTTGTGACCTCTGCCCTGTGATGACACTTTGTTTGAGTAACCCAGCATGCACTTGGATTCTAAAATGAAGAAAAAAAAGAAAAGTAGGAAAAAAAAAAGTAAAGCAGTTAGTGTAGTTATGGAAGGATAGGGAATTTTTAATTAAAATATATTAGAAAACAGTTTAGATTATGGCATTAATCAGATATGGATTTCGGATGAAAATTAATTTGCATTTCCGTCCACCCCTTTAATGAATTATACCTAGGGATGAGCGGACCCGTGGAAGTTCGGATTCTGGTACCCAACCCCAACTTTATTCCAAAGTTTGCTTTGGGTACCAGAACTGTATCCGAACTTCAACCAGAACCCAAACCCCATTGAAAACAATGTGGACTTGGACTTTTGAGCTGGAAAGTTCTTTTCTCTCTCTTACCCCGAAACTCCAAACATTGCAACGGACTTCCGGCGGAAGTCCATGTTTGGCATTTAGTACCAGACAGTGACTGTTCAGTACGAACCCCAAACTTTTAAGTTCAAGTTCACTCATCTCTAGTAATTATATATTTAAAAAGTTTTATTTCCTTAATTTAAGTTTTAAACTCTAGAATCCTTTTATTGGTTGAGCCCCAGTTAGAATCATAGAGAGCCATAATATATTTGGTAAGTAATTAACTATATGTACATTATATTATTATTATTATTATTTATTATTATAGCGCCATTTATTCCATGGCGTTTTACATGTGATAGGGATATACAGTGCTGGCCAAAAGTATTGGCACCCCTGCAATTCTGTCAGATAATACTCAGTTTCTTGCTGAAAATGATTGCAATCACAAATTCTTTGGTATTATTATCTTCATTTAATTTGCTTGCAAGGAAAAAACACAAAAGAGAATGAAGCAAAAATCAAATCATTGATCATTTCACACAAAACTCCAAAAAAGGTCCGGACAAAAGTATTGGCACCCTCAGCCTAATACTTGGTTGCACAACCTTTAGCCAAAATAACTGCGAACAACCGCTTCAGGTAACCATCAATGAGTTTCTTACAATGCTCTGCTGGAATTGTAGACCATTCTTGTTTGGCAAACTGCTCCAGGTCCCTGATATTTGAAGGGTGCCTTCTCCAAACTGCCATTTTGAGATCTCTCCACAGGTGTTCTATGGGATTCAGGTCTGGACTCATTGCTGGCCACCTTAGAAGTCTCCAGTGCTTTCTCTCAAACCATTTTATAGTGCTTTTGGAAGTGTGTTTTGGGTCATTGTCCTGCTGGAAGACCCATGACCTCTGACGGAGACCCAGCTTTCTCACACTGGGCCCTACATTATGCTGCAAAATTTGTTGGTAGTCTTCAGACTTCATAATGCCATGCACACGGTCAAGCAGTCCAGTGCCAGAGGCAGCAAAGCAACCCCAAAACATCAGGGAACCTCCGCCATGTTTGACTGTAGGGACCGTGTTCTTTTTTTTGAATGCCTCTTTTTTTTTCCTGTACACTCTATGTTGATGCTTTTTCCCAAAAAGCTCTACTTTTGTCTCATCTGACCAGAGAACATTCTTCCAAAACGTTTTAGGCTTTCTCAGGTAAGTTTTGGCAAACTCCAGCCTGGCTTTTTTATGTCTCGGGGTAAGAAGTGGGGTCTTCCTGGGTATCCTACCATACAGTCCCTTTTCATTCAGATGCCGAAGGATAGTACGGGTTGACACTGTTGTACCCTCGGACTGAGGGCAGCTTGAACTTGTTTGGATGTTAGTCAAGGTTCTTTATCCACCATCCGCACAATCTTGCGTTGAAATCTCTCATCAATTTTTCTTTTCCGTCCACATCTAGGGAGGTTAGCCACAGTGCCATGGGCTTTAAACTTCTTGATGACACTGCGCACGGAAGACACAGGAACATTCAGGTCTTTGGAGATGGACTTGTAGCCTTGAAATTGCTCATGCTTCCTCACAATTTGGTTTCTCAAGTCCTCAGACAGTTCTTTGGTCTTCTTTCTTTTCTCCATGCTCAATGTGGTACACACAAGGACACAGGACAGAGGTTGAGTCAACTTTAATCCATATTAACTGGCTGCAAGTGTGATTTAGTTATTGCCAACATCTGTTAGGTGCCACAGGTAAGTTACAGGTGCTGTTAATTACACGAATTAGAGAAGCATCACATGATTTTTCAAAGGGTGCCAATACTTTTGTCCACCCCCTTTTTTAGGTTTGGTGTGGAATTATATCCAATTTGGCTTTAGGACAATTCATTTTGTGTTTTTTTCATTGAAGACAAATTAAATGAAGAAAATAATACCAAAGAATTTGTGATTGCAATCATTTTCAGGAAGAAACTGAGTATTATCTGACAGAATTGCAGGGGTGCCAATACTTTTGGCCAGCACTGTACATAGCAAAAACATTAACATAATCTTAACAAAACGAGTCAGTGACTGGTACAGGAGGAACGAGGACCCCACAGTCTACAAAAGATGGGTGAGGATACAGTAGGTGGGGGTAGAGGAGGTCATGCAGTAATGTGGTGGAGGGGTGGTTACTGCAGGTTGTAGGCGTGTCGGAAGAGGTGGGTCTTCAGGTTTCTTTTGAAGGCTTCCATGGTAGGCAAAAGTCTGATGTGTTGGGGTAGAGAGTTCCAGAGTAGGGGGGATGCACGGGAGAAATCTTGTATGTGATTGTGGGAAGAGGAGATAAGAGGGGAGTAGAGAAGGAGATCTTGTGAGGATCGGAGGTTGCGTGCAGGTAAGTACCGGGAGACTAAATCACAGATGTATGGAGGAGATAGGTTGTGGATGGCTTTGTATGCCTTGGTTAGGGTTTTTAACTGGAGTCTCTGGGCAATGGGGAGCAAGTGAAGGGATTGATAGAGGGGAGAGGCCGGGGAATAGCGGGGGGACAGGTGGATTAGTCGAGCAGCAGAGTTTTAGATAGATTGGAGGGGCTCAAGAGTGTTGGAAGGGAGGCCACAGAGCAGGAGGTTGCAGTAGTCAAGGCGGGAGATGATGAGGGCATGCACTAGTGTTTTTGCAGAGTCTTTGCTGAGGAATGCATGGATCCGTGAGATATTTTTGAGTTGGAGTTGGCAGGAAGTGGAAAGGGCTCGGATATGTGGTTTGAAGGAGAGGTCAGAGTCCAGGGTTACCCCAAGGCAGCGAGCTTGTGTGACTGGGGAGAGTGAACAGCCATTGACGTTGATAGATAGGTCAGATGGGGGATATGAATGAGAGGGTGGAAAGATGATGAACTCTGTTTTATCCATGTTGAGTCTTAGAAATCTGGCAGAGAAGAAGGATGAGATGGCGTACAGACATTGTGGGATTTTGGTTAGTAGGGAGGAGATATCGGGTCCAGAGAGGTAGATCTGTGTGTCATCAGCATAGAGGTGATACTGATAGCCGTGAGACTCTATGAGCTGTCCCAGGCCAAAGGTGTAGATGGAGAAGAGCAGAGGTCCTAGAACTGAACCTTGGGGGACACCGACAGATAGGGGGCGAGATGAGGAGGTGATGCGTGAGTGGGAGACGCTGAATGTCCTGTCTGTTAAGTATGAGGAGATCCAAGATAGGGCCAAGTCCATGATGCCAAGAGATGAGAGAATCTGTAGTAAGAGGGAATGGTCCACTGTGTCGAAGGCAGATGACAGGTCCAGAAGGAGGAGGATGGAGTAGTGTCGCTTGGATTTGGCGGTTAGGTCGTTGGTGACTTTGGTCAGGGCAGTTTCAGTCGAGTGATGCGGTCGGAAGCCAGATTGTAGGCGGTCGAAGAGGAAACAGGAGGAGAGGTGGGAGGACAGTTCAAGGTGGACATGTTGTTCTAGTAGTTTTGAGGCAAAGGGGAGAAGTGATATGGGGCGGTAGCTAGTCAGAGAGGATGGGTCAAGGGAGGGCTTTTTGAGGATGGGTGTGATTGCGGCATGTTTGAAACATGAGGGGAAGACACCGGTTGTTAGTGACAGGTTGAAGAGGTGGGTTAGGGTTGGGATGAAGACTGTGGTAAGGTTAGGGATGAGGTGGGATGGGATTGGGTCAAGTTCGCAGGTGGTGAGGTGTGATTTGGAGAGTAAAGAGGAGACTTGACCTTCTGTAATGGTGGAAAAGTGGGGTTTGGAGGAGGAAGGTGGAGTAGATATGAGGAGGGGTTGTGCGGACTTTAGGCAAAAGCTTTGTCTGATGGTGTCAATCTTCTGCTTGAAGAATGAGGCAAAGTCTTCGGCTGAGATGAGAGAAGAAGGAGGAGGTGCTGGGGGGTGAAGGAGAGAATTGAAAGTGTTAAATAGCTGTTTAGGGTTGTGAGACAGGGAGGATGTGAGAGATGAGAAGTAGGTTTGTTTTGCCGTAGTGAGTGCGGACTTGAAAATAGTGAGGGATTGTTTAAATGTGAGGAAGTGCTTGATGGAGTGAGACCTTTTCCATCTCCGCTCCGCAACCCTGGAAGCCCGTCGCAGTTCTTTAGTAAGTTTGGTGTGCCAGGGTTGCCTGTTGATTGTGCGAGATTTGGTATGTGTGAGAGGGGCGATCGAGTCGAGAGCTGCAGCTATTGTGGTGTTATATGAAGCGGCAGCAACATCTGCATTGTGTAAGGAATTTATGTCTGTAAGAGGGAGAGTGTAGGTCAAGGTGTTTGAGGTTTCTGCGAGCGTGTGTAAGTTTGTGGAGTGGGGATTGTGCACCTGGAGAGGAGAGGGTAGAGAATGTGAGGAGGTTATGGTCAGAGAGAGGGAGAGGTGAGTTAGAGAGGTTAGATAGGGAACAGAGGTGGGTGAAGATGAGATCCAGCGTGTGGCCATCTTTATGAGTAGCTGCAGAAGACCATTGAGCAAGGCCGAAGGAGGAAGTGAGGGATAGGAACTTAGAGACAGACGAGTGGGAAGTGTCAATGGGGATGTTGAAGTCGCCCATTATGATAGTGGGGATGTCAGCAGAAAGGAAGTGAAGCAGCCAGGTGGTGAAGTGGTCTAATAAAGTGGTGGCTAGCCCTGGGGGTCGGTAAATGACGGCCAGTTGGAGGTCAGAGGGGGAATAGATGCGCACACACTGCACCTCAAAAGAGGGGAGTGTAACGGAGGGTGGCTGTGATATTTGGGTGAAAGTGCAGGTATCTGACAGGAGAAAACCTATGCCTCCGTCATGTATGCCGTTGGGGCGGGGGGTGTGGGAAAGGTGGAATCCACCATATGAAAGTGCAGCTTGGTAGGCTGTGTCAAAGGGGGTGAGCCAGGTTTCGGTGATGGCAAGGAAGGAAAGTTTGTTAGTAATGAAAAGGTCGTGGATGTAGGAAAGCATATAAAATATAAAATTATATATATATATATATGTATGTATATACAGTACAGACCAAAAGTTTGGACACACCTTCTGATTTAAAGATTTTTCTGTATTTTCATGACTATGAAAATTGTACATTCACACTGAAGGCGTCAAAACTATGAATTAACACATGTGGAATTATATACTTAACAAAAAAGTGTGAAACAACTGAAAATATGTCTTATAGTCTAGGTTCTTCAAAGTAGCCACCTTTTGCTTTGATGACTGCTTTGCACACTCTTGGCATTCTCTCGATAAGCTTCAAGAGGTAGTCACCGGAAATGGTCTTCCAACAATCTTGAAGGAGTTCCCAGAGATACTTAGCACTTGTTGGCCCTTTTGCCTTCACTCTGCGGTCCAGCTCACCCCAAACCATCTCGATTGGGTTCAGGTTCAGTGACTGTGGAGGCCAGGTCATCTGGCGTAGCACCCCATCACTCTCCTTCTTGGTCAAATAGCCCTTACATAGCCTGGAGGTGTGTTTGGGGTCATTGTCCTGTTGAAAAATAAATGATGGTCCAACTTAACGCAAACCGAATGGAATAGCTTGCCGCTGCAAGATGCTGTGGTAGCCATGCTGGTTCAGTATGCCTTCAATTTTGAATAAATCCCCAACAGTGTCACCAGCAAAGCACCCCCACACCATCACACCTCCTCCTCCATGCTTCACGGTGGGAACCAGGCATGTAGAGTCCATCCGTTCACCTTTTCTGCGTCGCACAAAGACACGGTGGTTGGAACCAAAGATCTCAAATTTGGACTCATCAGACCAAAGCACAGATTTCCACTGGTCTAATGTCCATTCCTTGTGTTCTTTAGCCCAAACAAGTCTCTTCTGCTTGTTGCCTGTCCGTAGCAGTAGTTTCCTAGCAGCTATTTTAGCATGAAGGCCTGCTGCACAAAGTCTCCTCTTAACAGTTGTTGAAGAGATGTGTCTGCTGCTAGAACTCTGTGTGGCATTGACCTGGTCTCTAATCTGAGCTGCTGTTAACCTGCGATTTCTGAGGCTGGTGACTCGGATAAACTTATCCTCAGAAGCAGAGGTGACTCTTGGTCTTCCTTTCCTGGGGCGGTCCTCATGTGAGCCAATTTCTTTGTAGCGCTTGATGGTTTTTGCAGCTGGACTTGGAGACACATTCAAAGTTTGCCCAATTTTTCGGACTGACTGACCTTCATTTCTTAAAGTAATGATGGCCACTCGTTTTTATTTACTTAGCTGCTTTTTTCTTGCCATAATACAAATTCTAACAGTCTATTCAGTAGGACTATCAGCTGTGTATCCACCAGACTTCTGCACAACACAACTGATGGTCCCAACCCCATTTATAAGGCAAGAAATCCCACTTATTAAACCTGACAGGGCACCCCTGTGAAGTGAAAACCATTTCCGGTGACTACCTCTTGAAGCTCATCAAGAGAATGCCAAGAGTGTGCAAAGCAGTCATCAAAGCAAAAGGTGGCTACTTTGAAGAACCTAGAATATAAGACATATTTTCAGTTGTTTCACACTTTTTTGTTAAGTATATAATTCCACATGTGTTAATTCATAGTTTTGATGCCTTCAGTGTGAATGTACAATTTTCAAAGTCATGAAAATACAGAAAAATCTTTAAATGAGAAGGTGTGTCCAAACTTTTGGTCTGTACTGTATATATATATTTTTTATGTCATTAACTGTTCCATCAGTAATGAGGAGGTGGGGGCAGAATTATGACCACAATTCCATTTTTTATTCTACACTACCTAAATAGGATATGTATAAACATTTATGACATAAAATAATTGATTCAGAGATCCATCTAATAAGGTGCAAGCCATGTATAAACTAAAATTCAAGTGTGTTTATGTACGACTATGTGCACAGCTGGCTTGAATGAACACTTACAAATGTGTGGTAGCAGAGAGTATACATTTCATAGAACGCGCAGATGTTTGCAGATGTCGTGACTGCTCCGTAAAGGTGTCAAAGTGGAACAAATGCAATATAATATAGAAAAGGAGTTGTGGCTTTCTTTTTTTGTTCTAATCATCAGTCTTGTGAGGAGGAAGCTTTAATGGATAAAAAGTTTTTGTTTTTGTTTTACTTTGTTTCATTTTTCCATAAAATAATTTTGGTAGTCTGAGTCTTTCTCAAGTCTTTTTGTATCAAATTGTAAGTATTTCAATTGCACTGAAAAGTCGTGTGTAACACTCTGAGGTCTCATAGGACCGTATTTAACCCATGACAAGATTGTTAACGCTTTAACTTTTAAAGTGACCTTAACGAAAAATTGTTATGGGTAAGTGGATGGTAACTGCCCTTCATTACTTCAGTAGTTTATGACTTTCTCTCGCCCTGTCTATATTGCTGAGCTATGAGCTATGACGTCCTCACACTATCCAGATTCACCACAAAATGGCTGCTGCACTCATTGCTACTGCTTTTATACAGGCTATGTCCCTAGTCCATTCTCACTGGCTGTGCTATGCCATGTCATGTGATAGCTGGCTCTGCTATACTGCTGTGTAACCTCCCTATACTGCTGGTCAGCTCTGCCTAAGACTTTGAGACTAACCAAGGTCAGCTACATCACAACGTAGCTCTCCTATATCACTGGCCAGTTCTTTCTTCAACTCTTGGTCAAACCCAGCTCTGCTACTTTTGTTACTGCTGTATTGGTTCTAACATTGGATTGAACTCAGTGACAAATTTAGTTCCTCAATATTGCTGAGTCAGCTCTGCCATACACTGCCAGCTCCACATTGGACTCTGTGACAAACTCAGCTCTGCTACATAGCTGAGTCAACTGTACTAAATTGTTGTGCAACTCAGCTCTGCTCCACCTGTTCCTCATCTCTGACTTTTCTCTACTTTCATGCGGATTACAATTTTTTTACAATTGCTGCCGTAATCTCAAATCTACGACATCAGATCCACCTGATTCCAAAGTGCTTCGCCTGTTGCTCTTCTACCATAACAACTGCTGTTGTTCCATCTGGATCTCCGAGAAGCATCAACCTGATATGTCCGCGCTGTATAACAAAGTGTACAAAGACAGAGCATTGAGATGGGTCAATAAAGTACCCCCACATTGCTCTAAAAAAAATTCTCAAATATCTTTCTATTTTTTCTTTATTTCTATGACAAATTCTGATGAGCCAAGACCATTTTATCTATTAATCATCATCATCATCTATCTATCTATCTATCTATCTATCTATCTATCTATCTATCTCTCTCTATCCATCTATCTATCTATCTATCCCTCTATCTATCCATCTATCTATCTATCTATCTATCTATCTACCATCTATCATCTATCTATCTATCATCTATCATCTATCTATCATCTATCTATCTATCTATTATCTATCTATCTATCTATCTATCATCTATCTATCATCTATCTATCTATCTATCTATCATCTATCTATTATCTATCTATCTATTATCTATTGTGACAGTGTCACTGGTTTTATATGTGAGGGGGGGTATGTGTCACTCAGGATGCTCTTCTGCGTGACCTAAGACCTACTTTATTTTTCTGCCAGCGTGTTATATGCTGGTAGGTTTACTCTGTTAAAGGGTGTGCGGTTTTATGGGAATGGCAAAGAGGGCGGAACGCCATTCCCCCTACCTCCCCTCAGGGTGTGGCTGAGCAATGTGTAAAAGCTCAGTCCTTTTTTTTCTCTGGTGTGTGGTCTGGAGAGGGAAGTCACCAGACAGTGTTGTGGAAGCAGCAAAGCTTGTTACCTGGACTTTACCTGTGCAGTTTATGCCAGATAATAAACCAGCAGAAAGGTAACCTGAGAACGTGTGTCCTGAGTCTGCCTCTGGGAGAGCCGAGCGAGTCGTCTTGCCACAGTTGGTGGAGAATGCGGGCAAGATTCCAGGAACACGTGCACCTGCCACAAAGACCGGTGGATGTCCTGGGTGAAGGCTGTCAGCCAACCAGAGAAGTCCGGCAGCATGGAGGAGCTTATTAAGCACCTGGTCCAGAGCCAGCAGAGCATGCAGCAGCAACACCTACAGAGCCAGCAGAGTATGCAGCAGGCCTGGCAGAGCATGCAGCAGCAGCATCAGGAAACGACCAAACTGTTGCTTCAGCAAATCCAGTTGCAGCAAAAGTCGCAGCAGCATCACCAGCAGGAGGCGCAACAGCAGATACAGCTTTTGGCGGACGCCATCCAGAGCAGGGCGGCCGCCCCACCCCTGGAACCGAATGATAATTCTCATGTCAGGAAGGCGGTAAGGTGGGCCATGCAGAAGATGACCCCTGGGGATGATGTAGAAACATTTCTGACTGTTTTTGAGAGGGTGGCTGATCGGGAGAGACTTCCACCAGCACAGTGGGCAGAGGTTCTGGCGTCATATTTATTGGGTGAACCCCAAAAGGCGTATTTTGACTTGACGCTGCAAGGTGCTAAGGAGTATCCCAAACTAAAGATAGAGATCTTAGCACGTCTGGGAGTAAATATGGTGGTGGGAGCCCAACGAGTTCATCACTGGGCGTATACTAGCGACAAACCCCCTTTCCCGCAGATGTTTGACCTCCTGCATCTTGTTCAGAAGTGGCTACAACCGGAGTCCTCCACTCCGGCCCAGATAGTTGAGCGGGTGGTGATTGACAGATTCATGCATTCCCTTCCCAAGCCAGTACAGACCTGGGTTGCCCAGGGTGATCCCCAGAATGTAGATGACTTCATCGACCTGGTAGATAGGTACCAGGTAGTTGAGAGATTCCTTGGGAAACCGAATGTGGTCACTTCTCCCTACTGGGATAGCCAAAAGGGGGCGGGGTCAGCATGGAAGGAGTCTAGAGCCAACACTGGGAGACGTCCCACTCCCACTGAAGGTGCCATTAGAACTGTTGGTAAAGATATAGTTTGTTGGCGGTGTCACAACCCTGGACATATAGCCGCCAGGTGTCAAATATCCCCTGAGCCCATGGACCGCAGCCTAGGCAGACGGGTCTCCTATTATGCCAATCCAGCCTGTAGCGTGGACTGTGGGCCGCAGGCATGTGCAGTGTCCATTAATGGAGTAAAAGTGCTTGGGCTGTTGGACTCCGGGAGTATGGTGACCTTGATCAGAGCAACCCTTCCCCACCAGTTGATCCCTTCCACAACTGTGGGCATTCGGTGCATCCATGGTGACACCAAGGACTATCCTGTGGCCACAGTGACAGTGGGGACAGACTGTGGTGTCCAGTCCCATGAAGTCGGGGTAGTGAAGGACGTGATACACCCCATCATATTGGGCCGTGATTTTTCCTTATTTTGGGACTTGTGGGGGAAGGGAACTGGACTAAGTAGCATGGGGAAAAGCCAGGTCCTTGAAGAAGAACCCCCGATGAAGTCTCAGATGGAGGAGTTCCCACTGTGCGTCCTTGTCGATGACGAGGGTGAGACGGTGACCGAGGAGGCCGACCTCCCTGCATTAGATATGTCCGGAGAGAACTTTGGGACTGCTCAAGTTCGAGACCTGACCTTAAAAGGGGCGTTCGACCAGGTTACTGTATGTAATGGGGTTGCCCAAGAGCCGGGGGCCGACACCAGATTCCCCCACTTTGCAGTGCAGTGGGAGTTGCTATATCGGGTGGCCAAACTGAGGGGCGGTGAGATAGTGGAACAGCTGTTAGTGCCGGGGCCATTCAGACGGCGGGTGCTAGATATGGCCCATTCACTTGTTCTGGGGGGACACCTAGGGGTCGAGAAAACTCAAGAGAGGATACTGAGAAGGTTTTATTGGCCAGGGTGTTTTCGAGAAGTTCAAAACTATTGTAGGTCCTGCCCCACCTGCCAAATAACCGCTCCCTCCTCCCACTTCCATAGCCACTTAGTCCCACTACCTGTGATAGAGGTTCCCTTTGAGAGGATTGCCATGGACCTCGTGGGCCCCTTAGTTAAATCAGCTCGGGGCCACCAATATATCCTGGTCGTCATGGACTATGCGACCCGGTACCCTGAAGCGGTTCCCCTAAGGAACTCGTCCAGTAAAAGTATAGCCCGAGAGCTGGTCCATATTTTTGCTCGGACAGGTCTGCCAAAAGAGATTCTGACAGACCAAGGAGCCCCCTTCATGAGCAAGGTGATGAAGGAGCTTTGCAGAGTCCTTCAGATAACTCAGCTTCGGACCTCGGTTTATCATCCACAGACGGACGGCCTAGTGGAACGCTTCAACAAGACCTTAAAGGCGATGCTCAAGAAGGTCGTTGAAAAGGGTGGGTGAGACTGGGACTACCTGCTCCCATTTCTGCTTTTCTCGGTCAGAGAAGTTCCTCAAGCCTCCACTGGCTTCTATCCATTTGAGCTCCTATATGGGCGGCATCCAAGAGGTCTCCTAGACATCGCCAAGGAAACTTGGGAGGCTGAAGTCACGCCACAACGGAGTATCATCGAACATGTCGCCCAGTTACAGGAGAGAATGTCAAAGGTGATGCCCATCATGAAGGAACATCTCCTCCAGGCGCAGGAAGCCCAGGCAAGGGTCTATAACCGATCGGCGAGACTAAGACAGTTCCAGCCCAGGGACCGTGTTTTGGTGCTGATCCCTACCGTCGAGAGCAAGTTCCTCGCCAAATGGCAAGGTCCATATGAGGTGGTGGAGAAAGTCAGCGAGGTTAATTATAAAGTCCACCAGCCTGGCTGAAGAAAGCCGCATCAAATATATCATGTAAATTTGCTCAAGCTGTGGCGGGACCGTGAACCTGTGGAAACTCCTTGCCTGGGAGCCGCACCAGAAGGCAAGGTGGAGGAGGTCACTATTAGTGTTGAGCCACCCCCGTAGTGTTCGAGTTCGGTTCGGTTCGTCGAACACCCGTGTGTTCGCCGAACTGTTCGTCGAACACCTTCGAACACCGTTAAAACCAATGGCAGGCAAACAAAAACACATAGAAACACATAGAAAACACCTTCAAAGGTGTCCAAAAGCTGACAAACTGCTCAGAAGACACAACTAACACATGGAAAAGTGACAAGTACATATAGTCATGCGAAAAGAAAAGAGGTGGAGAAGTAAAAGGAGGGGGAGACACAGATATAGGCATGTCATGCCCTTCTAAAATCCAAAAAGTGAGAAGCCGAGACGGCCAGTCCGCTCCTGCCCGTGCCACCTCCGTGTCGCCGGGTTTGTGCCAGAGCCGCGGTGAACCCTGACGGCCAGCCCCCCTCTCCCAATACTGGTGCCTGTCCGCTGGTGGGTCGAGAGAGCCCCCCTGTGGTGGAGGCAGCTCTAAGCTTTTTAATTTAAATTGTCCCTCTAATTTGAATGAATACACTTTAAATCCATTTACAAGGATCTATTGGAGGGCAAGTCTCATGCCAGCAGCCGCGTAATTCCAGCTCCAGTAGCGTCCACTAAAGCTGCTGCAGTTAAAAAGCTTTTATAAGGATCGAGCTCGGCTGTCCACCGCAAGGCATCCTAGTGCCAGTCCCAGCCCCTATGCCTTGGGGTGCCTCCTGATGCTCTTCACTAAGTATCCCGTGGTCCCGAAGCATTTCCTTTGAAAAAATTAAGTGTCCAAACTACAGGTGGTGTAGCTTGCTTAACAGCCGGGATAATCCGCTGACTAGCAGACACTGCTACTAGGCACAAAGTATTTCCTGGGCTAGATGCAGTTAAAAATTTGTAAGTAGATACTCTCGTTGGATGCTGAGAAAGCATTCCATAGAGTCTCCTGGCACGCCATATATGATTCTCTTAAAAAGCTTGGGGTAGGGGTCTAGGGGACCCTTTTATAGCCAAAATCACGGCCCTGTATCACAATACGTCACCTAGGCTGAAGATAAATGGAACTGTAGCACCGAGGGCTCGGTTGCTACAGACGTATTGCACCTCACCCAGAGGTGTGATATCTCACTCTCAGATAAGGATGGAGTGTGGATCAGGACCCGACACCTGCATGCATTACACCACATTGCCGTGGGGCATGGCGACCAATATGCCCCTGAGATGGGCACGACAGTCCCTGTCCCTGGCTGGAGTGGGGGGAGGGAACACTGAGGAAGGGGAACCCTGCAGTGCAGGAGCAGGGAGGAAGCAGTTCCTGGGTGCATTGAGAAGGGAGTATAAAAGGTGGGCACCATCTTAGTTCAGTGCAGAGAAGTCTGAGCAGAAGTGGCAGGGAGCAGGGGCTCTGCATGAGCTCTGCTCCGGAGGCGGGCCTAGTAACAGAGGCCCAGGCCTGCAAGAGGGAGAAGGAAGGAAGAGGAGCGGAGAAGGCTCCAGGAACGAGGAATGAAGGGATCCCAGGGGTGCGGACGGGCGAGTCGCCACCGCACGCCCGAATCCACCTGCGTGGAGGGGTCAGGCCAAAGGGGGAGACCGGTCCCCGAACTAGTGGAGGCAGGAAACGACCCTCAGCTAGAAACCGGAGGCTCTGACATTTTATGTGGCGCAGCCCCTTGCTCCACCCGCTAGGAAGGCACCACATAGGGTCAGGGAAACTGGCGCCAAGTTTACCAAGAGGAGGCCCGAGGCAGCCGGACAGAAGTGTTGGTAAGAAAGGCCAGACAAAGGACACACAAAGGGGGTCCTGTGAAGTGCTCCAAAGTTATCTGGGAGTTGTCTGAGCCCCTCACCTGGTGAGCACAGTACGACGTGGGCAGCCGTTACCTGCAGACGTGGTCTGGATAATAAGAACTGTGAGTAAAGGCCCTGAACTGCATCACTGACTCTGTGTCGTTACTGCTGCTGCCCTGCACCATCACCCCCATCCTCCGCATACACTGCCCTGAGGCTATACTCCTCCCGTGGGGAGTTATGCTACGCTCTGCTGCACCCACAACACCAGCCTTAGCGGTCTGCCCTGTAGCGGCGGTTCACTCTGACCGCAATCCACGGGTGGCGTAGTCGGACATTTAAACATCAAAACCACATAAATAGTTCCGCCACTGGTTTGACCGCCCTGAGCCACGGAACCGGATCGCCGCCACGAAGACTACAACCACCAGCATCCACCAAAAAGGGTCCGGCTCCGGGTGTCCCAAGGCCCAGGGGGTGCGTCAGAACATTTTCATCACCTTTCACAATCACCAATGGGACAAGGCAGGGATGTCCTCTGTCCCCTCTCTTATACATCCTAGTGACGGAGCACCTGCTCTCATCAATTCGCCATAACCCCAATATTAGGTGGATTGAGGTGGGAGGCACCGAGTACAAGTGCTCTCTATTTGCTGATGATGTCCTAGTATATATCACTCAATCACATATATCCATCCCTGCTGTTATGGCTGAAATAGATCACTTTGTTACATGGTAAAATTTTAAAATCAATGCAGCGAAGTCTGAGGCCCTCGATGTCTCCCTCCCTAAATCCATATAGGATTCCATCCAGTCCAACTTTCCCTTTGCCTGGCCCTCACAGGGTATCAAATACTTAGGAATTCCTATTCATAGAGACCTCTCCCATCTATGTTATCTTAATTTTGGGCCCTTTATTGAACAATTCCATACAGACCACGGTTGGCAAGTTGGAACTGTGAGATTCACTACGTGCACCACTGGTATTTTGTGGAAAAGCACATGTAAGATTCTGCAACAGTCTCTGCTGATACTCCTGCATGCGTGCATCCCTTTCTATGGCAGGAATAATTTCTGCAAATTTACTTTTGTACCGGGGATCTAACAGTGTGGCAACCCAGTAGTCAGGATTATTTCTAATTCTCACAATTCGAGGGTCATGTTGCAGGTAGTGCAGCAAGAAGGCACTCATGTGTGTTGCGCATCCAGGAGCACCAAGTCCCTGTTGTGTTGGTGGCGAGGTAACAATCATGCTTCCTTCCTCTGTCCTCTCCCCCCAACCTCGCACAACAGAAATGTGATCAAGGTCTCCCTCATCTGATGAGTCTTCCATCAGTTCGTCCTCCACTTCTTCCTGGGCTCCTGCACCTTCCTCACTAGTTTGGCTGCTACCATGCGCCCTGGTAAAATCATCTCCCCCACCCTCACATGCCTGCCGCCCTGGTGCTGCCGACCGTCTGGACCTTGCAGATGTTAGCCCTTCCGCATACAACTCCTCCTCCTCTACTTCCTCCACCTCCTCTTGTGCCACCACCTGACTCCGAATTCTGTTTAACATGTGCTCCAGCATGTAAATCACCGGAATAGTCATGCTGATAATGGCATCGTCAGCACTAAACATCTTCGTCGCCATTTCAAAACTGTGCAGAAGGGTGCATAGGTCCCTGATCTGAGACCACTCCTCCAGCGTGATTTGCCCCACCTCTGAATCTCGTTGGCCCAGGCTATACGTCAGAACGTATTGCACCAGGGCTTGTCGGTGCTGCCACAGTCGCTGCAACATGTGCAGAGTTGAATTCCACCGGGTAGGCACATCGCATTTTAGCCGGTGAAGTGGCAGGCCCAACGACTTCTGTAGAGATGTAAGTCGCTGAGCTGCGGGATGCGAACGGCGGAAGTGAGCACACAGCGACCGTGCCCTCTGCAGAAGGCCATCTAGTCTGGGATAGTGGGCTAAAAATTGCTGGACAACCAGGTTCAACACGTGAGCCATACAAGGCACGTGTGTGACATTGCCCCGGCGAAGGGCCGCACCCAGGTTTGCAGCATTGTCGCACACGGCCTTCCCTGGTTTCAGGTCCAGTGGAGACAACCATTCATGAAATTGGTTCTCCAGAGCTGACCACAACTCCTCAGCTGTGTGACTCACATTTCCCAGACATTTCAATGTAAAAACCGCCTGATGACGTTGAGCCCTACTGCCAGCATAGTAAGGAGGTGTGCAGGATCCCTTCTGCGCAGTTAGAAAGCTTGTGGCATGACCAGACAGGCTTTGGGTGCAGGTGGAAGACCGAGAGGAGGTTGAGGAGGCAGAAGCAGTGGAGGAAAAATGACATAAAGAGGATTGACGCACAACTCGTGGGGACGGCAAGACTTGGACAGCAGCCCCTTGTCCTGCTGTCACCATAGTTACCCAGTGCCCAGTCAGCGACATGTAACGCACCTGTCCATGCCTACTCGTCCAAGTGTCTGTGGTGAAATGCACCCTGTCACACACAGAGTTTCTCAAAGAAGCGGTGATGTTGTGTGCGACATGCTGGTGGAGCGCAGGCACACCTTTCTTTGAGAAGTAGTGCCGACTGGGCATCTGGTACTGGGGCACTGCGACGGACATAAGGTCTCGAAAATCCTCTGTGTCCACCAGGCGGAAAGGCAGCATTTCTGTAGCCAAGAGCTTGCAGATGGTGAAATTCAACCTCTTAGCTTTCTCATGGCTAGGAGGAAATGGTCTTTTACTTGTCCACATCTGAGGGACCGAGGGCTGGCTATTGTGCTTAGACGGGGTTGATAAGGGTGTCCCCGGCAAACTGCCGGTCTGTGAGGAAGATGCAGGCGGACATGTTAGGTTGCCTTGATCCAAAGGTGGTGCTATCGATGTCGGACAGCGCTCAAGACCAGCTGGTGTTACCACCTCCAAAGAAAATGATGACCTGCCAATCACGCTGGCTGTTGCGGGTAAAGAGGTGGCAGGTCTGCGCCCCAAAACAGGTGTGACTGCTGTCCCCCCAGTCACAGAGGATGAAGAGGCCGCGGATGCACAAGATATGGCAGACGGTGGTTGGCCCGGCCGGCTAGACCGCATTGTAGCACACTGAGCTTCCCACTGCAACTTATGCTTCATGTCCATGTGCCGGTTCATGCATGAAGTACTCAAACTATGTATTTTTTGGCCTCTACTTAGCTTTTGCTGACAAATGTTACAGATAACACGAGTTGGGTCATCTTTATCGATCTGAAAAAATGCCCAGGCTATGCAAGGCTTAGCACCCATGCGACCTGAAGAGCCACCACGACTTGTGGTGAGAGGCAGAGTTGTGTTTGAGGATGCAGTTGTTGACGTGCTTCCAGTACTACGTCTCTGTCCAGGAAGGCGCAACCTGACCTCGTCGTCACTAGCATCTTCCTCCACCTCCTCTGCTGACCTCATCTCTTGGCTGACTGTGGGTTGACAGTAAGTGGGATCTCCGACCTCATCATCATCACCCTGTGCGTTATCACACCCGTCGTCCTCAGAGCCAACCTGTTCCTGCCCTGACAAAAAACTAAAGTTGTCGCTCCAATCAGGTATTTGAGTCTTATCATCGTCTTCCTCATTGTCTCCACCAACAGGAGTTACAGTTTGGGAATGAGGGTCTACATTATGGTCAGAACCTTCTGCGTCTGGTCCTGGATCCGACTCATAAAGATTCTGGGCATCAGTGCAGATCATTTCCTCGTCTGGATTCACAGAAGCGCTGGAGTCGACCTCTGATTCCCAGGCTATAGTATGAGTAAACAGCTCTGCAGACTCAACCATCTGTTCTACCTCATACTCAGACGGGCAGCTGGAGATTTGGGAGCTGTGAGGAAGCAAGTGCGATTTGGGTGACACCTTTGAGGACTGGAGTATTTGTGATGTTGAAGTTGATGTGGAGGAGAGCCCACTTAAAGGAGCACTTGATATCCGTTGAAGCACCTGCTGTTTTTGTGCCTCATCTGGAATTTGTAGCGATTGGCGTGGCCGTAAGAAAGGGATCTTATCACATTGTCCGCTAAAAGAAGTAGACATTTTAGTTTGGCTGGAAGATGGTCTTTCTTCTGCAGATGTTACTGTTGCTTTAACACCTACCCCACGGACACAACCTTTTTTCCCCTTCCCAACACGCCTATTCCCCTTTCCACCAGCAGCAGGCCTTTTTCCACTCATTTTGGTGGTTAACTAATTCACAACTCTGGAGTTGTTTGCACAAAAAAACAATGGATGGTAACCGAGCAGAGCTGAGTGGCCAAACTGTGGTATTAGGCAAAAACTATTGGCTGGGTTAGATGCAGAAAAAAATTATTTTTAATTTGCAACCTGATGGAGGTCAGTATAGATGGACTAATAGACCAAGTCCCACACACTGCTAGAAGCCCAAATATTTTTTCAGAGCTAGATGCAGAAAAAAATTATTTTTAATTTGCAACCTGATGGAGGTCAGTATAGATGGACTAATAGAACAAGTCCCACACGCTGCTAGAAGCCCAAATATTTTTTCAGAGATAAATGAAGAAAAAAATTATTTTTAATTTGCAACCTGATGGAGGTCAGTATAGATGGACTAATAGACCAAGTCCCACACACTGCTAGAAGCCCAAATATTTTTTCAGAGCTAGATGCAGAAAAAAATTATTTTTAATTTGCAACCTGATGGAGGTCAGTATAGATGGACTAATAGACCAAGTCCCACACACCGCTAGAAGCCCAAATATTTTTTCAGAGCTAGATGCAGAAAAAAATTATATTCAATTTGCAACCTGCTGGAGGTCAGTATAGAAGGACTAATAGAACAAGTCCCACACACTGCTAGAAGCCCAAATATTTTTTCAGAGCTAAATGAAGAAAAAAATTATTTTTAATTTGCAACCTGATGGAGGTCAGTATAGATGGACTAATAGACCAAGTCCCACACACTGCTAGAAGCCCAAATATTTTTTCAGAGCTAGATGCAGAAAAAAATTATATTCAGTTTGCAACCTGATGGAGGTCAGTATAGATGGACTAATAGAATGATGCTATGCCCAAAAGATTTTACTTCACTAGGTGCAGTAAAAAAATTGGTATTCTATACACAGGTGGTATATCTTGCAACACAGATAGGCTACTCCACTGACTAACACACTCTGCAATAGGCCAAAAAGGATTAGCTTTGCTAGATTCAGCCAAATGCTGTGAAAAAAACTTGCACAGCACTGGCACAGACCTGCCTGGCAAAAACTGATAGGAACTCATGTAACCTAGTCCTGAAAAGGACTCCAATTACAATTAGTCTTTACTCCCACAATCTATCTATTTAAGAGCACAGACCTGCCTGATAAAAGTCGTAGGAAATGCTGTAACCTAGTCCTTAAAAGGACTGCAATCACAACTATTCCCTACTCCCAAGCTATCTGTATATTTGTGCGAAAATTGGCTTGAAATTAACAAGGTATAGCACACACAGCAACAGCGGTGCCGTCTAACACGCAGCTGCAGCAGTGAGAAAATGGTGGCGACGGGGAAAATGGCTTGGTCTTATAGGGCAAGGACATGTGACATACACTGCCAATCACACATGCCCTTGCTTGTGTGAAAAAAAGCACTTCGCTCCGTGTGTGCGCTGCTGATAGGCTGACAGATTGCACCTCCCCACTGCAAATGCGGGAAAGAGAAAAAAAAATGGAGATCTTCATTGTTCCTGCAGAGATCCATCCCCTGCCCCTCCCCCCGCCCCGCTGTACACTCAAACTGCGTATTAACATTAATTTTCATCATTACTGAGAAAAAATCCAGTTATGATTTTGGTGCACGAACAGTTATCGAACATAACCTCGAACAGCCGAATTTTTCTCAAATTGTTCGTGTTCGCCGACCGGCTCGAACACCGCCCAAAACAGCTCGAATTTGAGATTGGCGAACAGTTCGAGTAGAACAACGCTCATCTCTAGTCACTATTGCAGAGACCCTATCACCGGCCCAGAAGCAATGTTACGCTCGCGCCCGAACTGACTGGTGTGAGCTTGATTAGTGATCCCACTGGACAATGAACCGAGGAGTGCCTGGAGGGGCGTAACTAAGTATCAACTCAGTCCGACCAAGGTCACACGGCGGCTCAGTCGACTCCGTGAACCAGGGAGGAACCGAGCAGAGGGACCAGGTGCTACTCCAGGTCAGACCCCGGTCACAGCTGTTGACCCCCACCGGGGAGTGCAGGAACAGGCAGGTTAGGCTGGCGTACAGACAGGTGGGTACTGGCAGGCACGGCTGGTATGAAGACAGGTGGGTATTGGCAGGCACGGCTGGTATGCAGACAGGAGGGGACTGGCAGGCACGGCTGGCATGCAGACAGGTGTGCACTAGCAGGCACGGCTGGTATGCCGACAGGCGGGTACTGGCAGGTAGGAACGCAGGCAGGATAGGGACCAGTACAGACTGGGACACAGGAACGGAGCCGCAGGTGCGGTGGACAGCAGAGCAGAGCAAAACCGCAGATGCGGTGAACAAGCAGAGCAGAGCGAAAACCGCCAATGCGGTGAACAAGCAAAGCAGAGCGAAATCGCCGGTGCGGTGAACAAGTAGAGCAGAACCGCCAGAGCGGTGAACAAGCAGAGCGGAGCAAAACCGCAGGTGCGGTGAACAAGCAGAGCGGAGCAAAACCGCAGGTGCAGTGAACAAGCAGAGCAGAGCGGAACCGCAGGTGCGGCGAACAAGCAGAGCGGAACCGCAGGCGCGACGAACAAGCAGAGTGGAACCGCAGGTGCGGTGAACAAGCAGAGCAGAGTGGAACCGCAGGTGCAGTGAACAAGCAGAGCCGAGCGGAACCGCAGGTGCGGTAAACAAGCAGAGCAGAGCAGAACCGCAGGTGCGGTGAACAAGCAGAGCGGAACCGCAGGTGTGGTGAACAAGCAGAGCAGAGCGGAACCGCAGGTGCAGTGAACAAGCAGAGCAGAATGGAACCACAGGTGCGATGAACAAGCAGAGCGGAACCGCAGGTGTGGTGAACAAGCAGAGCAGAACAGAGCAGAAGGTGCAGGCAGACGGGACAGGGCTCTGTTCACATGGAACAGACTGGAAAATACAGGAAGATGGTTAAAACACAGGAGGTAGATACGGAGGCAGGGAAAGGGGACAGGCAGAACCAGATACACACAAGGTACTTACAATGAAGTAGCAAGTGGACACAAAAATCACAAACAGAAGTACAGAGACAACGAGTTGGAGTTAGGTGCAGGTTCAGACACTGCAGGAAAAGGGAAGGTTCGGACATAGAGACAAACAGGTAACGGGCTAGGACACTGTTCAGTCAGGAACTGAACCGGGAACAAGATACAGGAACGAGCCTGGGAACTCAGCCCCCAGGGTGGCGGAAACAGACTAGAAGTCAAAGATACAGGTAACGACCCTGGGTACTCAGCCCCCAGGGTGGAGGAAACAGACTAGATTCAGGACAGGACCTGGCAACTCACAGTTGCACAGAACACACTGTAAGAAAGTGTTGCTCAGGCACCTCCTACTAGGTGGAGGGGGTTTAAGTATCCAGTGACTCACAGCAATAGGCTGGGAACGCATTAGAACTGCGCACCCTGTAGCTTTAAGAATCAGGAAGCAACAGCGCCGCTGTCCTAAGCCAGCAGACAAGAGACATACAAACAACAGGTACTGGAGCAAAGTGTGCAGCCTGACCTGATAGGTAAGATTGCGATCTTGCATGGTGGGAGATGGTAAGCTATGCAACCACGCCACCAGGGATGTTACAAGCAACAGTGTCGAGAATTACTACAGCGGAATCGGGAGCTGTTCTCTGAGTTGCCGGGGCATACTCAAGTGGTAGAGCATGACGTGCTGACAGAGCTGCACGTACGAGTAAATCTGAAGCCGTATCGGATTCCGGAAGCACGCCGGGAGGTGATCTCGGCTGAGGTGAAGAGGATGTTAGACCTCGGGGTTAGTGTTGAGCCACCCCCGTAGTGTTCGAGTTCGGTTCGGTTCGTCGAACACCCGTGTGTTCGCCGAACTGTTCGTCGAACTGTTCGTCGAACACCTTCGAACACCGTTAAAACCAATGGCAGGCAAACAAAAACACATAGAAACACATAGAAAACACCTTCAAAGGTGTCCAAAAGCTGACAAACTGCTCAGAAGACATAACTAACACATGGAAAAGTGACAAGTACATATAGTCATGCGAAAATAAAAGAGGTGGAGGAGTAAAAGGAGGGGGAGACACAGATATAGGCATGTCATGCCCTTCTAAAATCCAAAAAGTGAGAAGCCGACACGGCCAGTCCGCTCCTGCCCGTGCCACCTCCGTGTCGCCGGGTTTGTGCCAGAGCCGCGGTGAACCCTGACGGCCAGCCCCCCTCTCCCAATACTGGTGCCTGTCCGCTGGTGGGTCGAGCGAGCCCCCCTGTGGTGGAGGCAGCTCTAAGCTTTTTAATTTAAATTGTCTCTCTAATTTGAATGAATACACTTTAAATCCATTTACAAGGATCTATTGGAGGGCAAGTCTCATGCCAGCAGCCGCGGTAATTCCAGCTCCAGTAGCGTCCACTAAAGCTGCTGCAGTTAAAAAGCTTTTATAAGGATCGAGCTCGGCTGTCCACCGCAAGGCATCCTACTGCCAGTCCCAGCCCCTATGCCTTGGGGTGCCTCCTGATGCTCTTCACTAAGTATCCCATGGTCCCGAAGCATTTCCTTTGAAAAAATTAAGTGTCTAAACTACAGGTGGTGCAGCTTGCTTAACAGCCGGGATAATCCGCTGACTAGCAGACACTGCTACTAGGCACAAAGTATTTCCTGGGCTAGATGCAGTTAAAAATTTGTAATTAGATACTCTCGTTGGATGCTGAGAAAGCATTCCATAGAGTCTCCTGGCACGCCATATATGATTCTCTTAAAAAGCTTGGGGTAGGGGTCTAGGGGACCCTTTTATAGCCAAAATCACGGCCCTGTATCGCAATACGTCACCTAGGCTGAAGATAAATGGAACTGTAGCACCCTGAGGGCTCGGTTGCTAAAGACGTATTGCACCTCACCCAGAGGTGTGATATCTCACTCTCAGGTAAGGATGGAGTGTGGATCAGGACCCGACACCTGCATGCATTACACCACATTGCCGTGGGGCAGGGCGACCAATATGCCCCTGAGATGGGCACGACAGTCCCTGTCCCTGGCTGGAGTGGGGGGAGGGAACACTGAGAAAGGGGAACCCTGTAGTGCAGGAGCAGGGAGGAAGCAGTTCCTGGGTGCATTGAGAAGGGAGTATAAAAGGTGGGCACCATCTTAGTTCAGTGCAGAGAAGTCTGAGCAGAAGTGGCAGGGAGCAGGGGCTCTGCATGAGCTCTGCTCCGGAGGCGGGCCTAGTAACAGAGGCCCAGGCCTAGAAGAGGGAGAAGGAAGGAAGAGGAGCGGAGAAGGCTCCAGGAACGAGGAATGAAGGGATCCCAGGGGTGCGGACGGGCGAGTCGCCACCGCACGCCCGAATCCACCTGCATGGAGGGGTCAGGCCAAAGGGGGAGACCGGTCCCCGAACTAGTGGAGGCAGGAAACGACCCTCAGCTAGAAACCGGAGGCTCTGACATTTTATCTGGCGCAGCCCCTCGCTACACCCGCTAGGAAGGCACCACATAGGGTCAGGGAAACTGGCGCCAAGTTTACCAAGAGGAGGCCCGAGGCAGCCGGACAGAAGTGTTGGTAAGAAAGGCCAGACAAAGGACACACAAAGGGGGTCCTGTGAAGTGCTCCAAAGTTATCTGGGAGTTGTCTGAGCCCCTCACCTGGTGAGCACAGTACGACGTGGGCAGCCGTTACCTGCAGACGTGGTCTGGATAATAAGAACTGTGAGTAAAGGCCCTGAACTGCATCACTGACTCCGTGTCGTTACTGCTGCTGCCCTGCACCATCACCCCCATCCTCCGCATACACTGCCCTGAGGCTATACTCCTCCCGTGGGGAGTTATGCTACGCTCTGCTGCACCCACAACACCAGCCTCAGTGGTCTGCCCTGTAGCGGCGGTTCACTCTGACCGCAATCCACGGGTGGCGTAGTCGGACATTTAAACATGAAAACCACATAAATAGTTCCGCCACTGGTTTGACCGCCCTGAGCCACGGAACTGGGTCGCCGCCACGAAGACTACAACCACCAGCATCCACCAAAAAGGGTCCGGCTCCGGGTGTCCCAAGGCCCAGGGGGTGCGTCAGAACATTTTCATCACCTTTCACAATCACCAATGGGACAAGGCAGTGATGTCCTCTGTCCCCTCTCTTATACATCCTAGTGACGGAGCACCTGCTCTCATCAATTCGCCATAACCCCAATATTAGGTGGATTGAGGTGGGAGGCACCGAGTACAAGTGCTCTCTATTTGCTGATGATGTCCTAGTATATATCACTCAATCACATATATCCATCCATGCTGTTATGGCTGAAATAGATCACTTTGTTACATGGTAAAATTTTAAAATCAATGCAGCGAAGTCTGAGGCCCTCGATGTCTCCCTCCCCAAATCCATATAGGATTCCATCCAGTCCAACTTTCCCTTTGCCTGGCCCTCACAGGGTATCAAATACTTAGGAATTCCTATTCATAGAGACCTCTCCCATCTATGTTATCTTAATTTTGGGCCCTTTATTGAACAACTCCATACAGACCACGGTTGGCAAGTTAGAACTGTAAGATTCACTACGTGAACCACTGGTGTTTTGTGGAAAAGCACATGTACACTGCGTTCCAAATTATTATACAAAAAGTGTTTAGGAGTGATAAGGGAAGAATTTGTTTGTTTGTCAGTTAAACTCATTGATGGTGATGTGTGTCAGGGCTCTTTATATCACTGTAAGCAATTGCAGACACCTGTGCTAATTAGTTTGGCAGGTGTGTCCAATGAAAGGCAAGACTACTTAAGAAGGCTCTCTCACATTATTAAGCAGCCTACATTTTCTGCCAAAATGGGAAAGAAAAAGGATGTGTCGGCTGCTGAGAAGCAACAAATTGTGGAGTGTTTAGGTCAAGGCATGACTACAATCAACATTGTGCGATGATCAGGATGAAGTGTCCTGGCAATCAAGAAGTATGTAGCTGATTCACAGTACACACGTGTGCGTGCTGATAAGGGCAAATTGAGGACTCTTTCCTACAGGCAATTACGTCAGGTTGAAAGAGCAGCGGCAAAAAAGCCTTGTCATAGCAGCAGACAAGTTTTTGAAGCTGCTTGTGCCTCCAACGTCCCCCGAACAACAAGATGCAGGGTCCTTCAGAGGTTTGCAGCTGTGCATGCGCCATCCTGTCGACCTCCTCTATCCACTTCACACAAGCAGAAACGGCTCCAGTGGGCCAAACATTACATGAAGACTGATTTCAAAACTGTTTTGTTCACGGATGAGTGCCGTGCAGCGCTCGATGGTCCAGATGGATGGAGTGGAGGATGGCTGGTTGATGGACACCCCACGCAAACACGGCTACAGCGCCAACAAGGAGGAGGTGGAGTAATGTTTTGGGCTGGAATCATGGGGAGAGAGATTGTCGGCCCCTTTAGGATCCCTGAAGGCGCTAAAGATGAACTCCATAATGTATGTGGATTTTCTCAAACAGCACTTCCTGCCATGGTTCAAGAAGAAGAAACGTGTATTTCACAGCAAGATCATTTTTCTGCATGATAATGCACCATCTCATGCTGCACATAAAACATCTGCATCTCTGGCTGATATGGGCATAAAAGGGGACAAACTTATGGTGTGACCCCCATGCTCCCCTGACCTCTACCCCATTCAGAACCTTTGGAGTATCATTAAAAGGAGTGTCTATGATGGCGGGAGGCAGTTCACATCTAAGCAACAGCTCTGGGAGGGTATTCTGTCCTCATGCAAAACAATTGAAGCAGAAACCATCCAAAACCTGACAAATTCAATGGACGAGAGAGTTCAGAAGCTCCTTTCGAACAAGGGGTCCTATGTGAAAATGTAACATCACCTAGAATAAAGTTTTGAGTTGAAAACTGTTTGATTTCAGTTTCTAACAACCTGCTAATGCTTATAATTTCAAAAATGACCATTTTTTTGGTCTTTATTAAAATGAAAAGGTTGATCGAAAAGTTTGGGGGATCTAAGAGTGTGGCAACCCAGTAGTCATGATTACTTCGAATTCTGACAATATGAGGGTCATGCTGCAGGTAGTGCAGCAAGAAGGCACTTATGTGCCTTGCGCATCTCGGAGCCCCAAAATTATTTTCCGGGCTAGATGCAGCTAAAAATTATTTTTAATTTTAAATCTGGTGAAGCTTTAGTATAGATGGCCTAATATGATCAGTGCTGCACACTGCTACAAAGCCCAAATTATTTTCCAGTCAAGATACAGATAAACATGATTAGTAATTTGAAAGCTTAAAACGGTTGGTAGGGTGATTTTAACCAATCATCAAGCTTTTACTCTCCCCAGGATGACACAGGGGTAGAAAAGTCGTTTCGGATCCATGATTTGTTCATCTTTATGAACGTGAGTCTGTCTACATTATCAGTGGAGAGCCGTGTGCGCTTATCTGTCAGCACACCACCAGCAGCGCTGAACACACGTTCAGACAGGACGCTGGCTGCGGGGCATGACAAGATCTCCAAGGCGTAAGTGGCTAGCTCCGGCCATTTATCCAGATTGGAAGCCCAAAAAGAGCAAGGGTCCAGTGACACAGTCGTGGCTTCAATGTTTACTTGGAGATACTCCTGTACCATCGTCTCTAGGCGTTGACTATGTGTCAGACTTCTTGTCTCCTGTGGCCTTGCAAAGGATGGGCTAAAAAAGTGGTGAAATGATTCCGCAAAATTGATGTTACCAGCAGATACTGTGGTTCTGTTACGGTTTGAGTGCTGAACACTTGACGGTCCCACGGTTGGCAAGTTGGAACTGTGAGATTCACTACGTGCACCACTGGTATTTTGTGGAAAAGCACATGTAAGATTCTGCAACAGTCTCTGCTGATACTCCTGCATGCGTGCATCCCTTTCAATGGCAGGAATAATTTCTGCAAATTTACTTTTGTACCGGGGATCTAACAGTGTGGCAACCCAGTAGTCAGGATTATTTCTAATTCTCACAATTCGAGGGTCATGTTGCAGGTAGTGCAGCAAGAAGGCACTCATGTGTGTTGCGCATCCAGGAGCACCAAGTCCCTGTTGTGTTGGTGGCGAGGTAACAATCATGCTTCCTTCCTCTGTCCTCTCCCCCCAACCTCGCACAACAGAAATGTGATCAAGGTCTCCCTCATCTGATGAGTCTTCCATCAGTTCGTCCTCCACTTCTTCCTGGGCTCCTGCACCTTCCTCACTAGTTTGGCTGCTACCATGCGCCCTGGTAAAACCATCTCCCCCACCCTCACATGCCTGCCGCCTTGGTGCTGCCGACCGTCTGGACCTTGCAGATGTTAGCCCTTCCGCATACAACTCCTCCTCCTCTACTTCCTCCACCTCCTCTTGTGCCACCACCTGACTCCGAATTCTGTTTAACATGTGCTCCAGCATGTAAATCACCGGAATAGTCATGCTGATAATGGCATCGTAAGCACTAAACATCTTCGTCGCCATTTCAAAACTGTGCAGAAGGGTGCATAGGTCCCTGATCTGAGACCACTCCTCCAGCGTGATTTGCCCCACCTCTGAATCTCGTTGGCCCAGGCTATACGTCAGAACGTATTGCACCAGGGCTTGTCGGTGCTGCCACAGTCGCTGCAACATGTGCAGAGTTGAATTCCACCGGGTAGGCACATCGCATTTTAGCCGGTGAAGTGGCAGGCCCAACGACTTCTGTAGAGATGTAAGTCGCTGAGCTGCGGGATGCGAACGGCGGAAGTGAGCACACAGCGACCGTGCCCTCTGCAGAAGGCCATCTAGTCTGGGATAGTGGGCTAAAAATTGCTGGACAACCAGGTTCAACACGTGAGCCATACAAGGCACGTGTGTGACATTGCCCCGGCGAAGGGCCGCACCCAGGTTTGCAGCATTGTCGCACACGGCCTTCCCTGGTTTCAGGTCCAGTGGAGACAACCATTCATGAAATTGGTTCTCCAGAGCTGACCACAACTCCTCAGCTGTGTGACTCACATTTCCCAGACATTTCAATGTAAAAACCGCCTGATGACGTTGAGCCCTACTGCCAGCATAGTAAGGAGGTGTGCAGGATCCCTTCTGCGCAGTTAGAAAGCTTGTGGCATGACCAGACAGGCTTTGGGTGCAGGTGGAAGACCGAGAGGAGGTTGAGGAGGCAGAAGCAGTGGAGGAACTTTGACATAAAGAGGATTGACGCACAACTCGTGGGGACGGCAAGACTTGGACAGCAGCCCCTTGTCCTGCTGTCACCATAGTTACCCAGTGCCTAGTCAGCGACATGTAACGCCCCTGTCCATGCCTACTCGTCCAAGTGTCTGTGGTGAAATGCACCCTGTCACACACAGAGTTTCTCAAAGAAGCGGTGATGTTGTGTGCGACATGCTGGTGGAGCGCAGGCACACCTTTCTTTGAGAAGTAGTGCCGACTGGGCATCTGGTACTGGGGCACTGCGACGGACATAAGGTCTCGAAAATCCTCTGTGTCCACCAGGCGGAAAGGCAGCATTTCTGTAGCCAAGAGCTTGCAGATGGTGAAATTCAACCTCTTAGCTTTCTCATGGCTAGGAGGAAATGGTCTTTTACTTGTCCACATCTGAGGAACCGAGGGCTGGCTATTGTGCTTAGACGGGGTTGATAAGGGTGTCCCCGGCAAACTGCCGGTCTGTGAGGAAGATGCAGGCGGACATGTTAGGTTGCCTTGATCCAAAGGTGGTGCTATCGATGTCGGACAGCGCTCAACACCAGCTGGTGTTACCACCTCCAAAGAAAATGATGACCTGCCAATCACGCTGGCTGTTGCGGGTAAAGAGGTGGCAGGTCTGCGCCCCAAAACAGGTGTGACTGCTGTCCCCCCAGTCACAGAGGATGAAGAGGCCGCGGATGCACAAGATATGGCAGACGGTGATTGGCCCGGCCGGCTAGGCCGCATTGTAGCACACTGAGCTTCCCACTGCAACTTATGCTTCATGTCCATGTGCCGGTTCATGCATGAAGTACTCAAACTATGTATTTTTTGGCCTCTACTTAGCTTTTGCTGACAAATGTTACAGATAACACGAGTTGGGTCATCTTTATCGATCTGAAAAAATGCCCAGGCTATGCAAGGCTTAGCACCCATGCGACCTGAAGAGCCACCACGACTTGTGGTGAGAGGCAGAGTTGTGTTTGAGGATGCAGTTGTTGACGTGCTTCCAGTACTACGTCTCTGTCCAGGAAGGCGCAACCTGACCTCGTCGTCACTAGCATCTTCCTCCACCTCCTCTGCTGACCTCATCTCTTGGCTGACTGTGGGTTGACAGTAAGTGGGATCTCCGACCTCATCATCATCACCCTGTGCGTTATCACACCCGTCGTCCTCAGAGCCAACCTGTTCCTGCCCTGACAAAAAACTAAAGTTGTCGCTCCAATCAGGTATTTGAGTCTTATCATCGTCTTCCTCATTGTCTCCACCAACAGGAGTTACAGTTTGGGAATGAGGGTCTACATTATGGTCAGAACCTTCTGCGTCTGGTCCTGGATCCGACTCATAAAGATTCTGGGCATCAGTGCAGATCATTTCCTCGTCTGGATTCACAGAAGCGCTGGAGTCGACCTCTGATTCCCAGGCTATAGTATGAGTAAACAGCTCTGCAGACTCAACCATCTGTTCTACCTCATACTCAGACGGGCAGCTGGAGATTTGGGAGCTGTGAGGAAGCAAGTGCGATTTGGGTGACACCTTTGAGGACTGGAGTATTTGTGATGTTGAAGTTGATGTGGAGGAGAGACCACTTAAAGGAGCACTTGATATCCGTTGAAGCACCTGCTGTTTTTGTACCTCATCTGGAATTTGTAGCGATTGGCGTGGCCGTAAGAAAGGGATCTTATCACATTGTCCGCTAAAAGAAGTAGACATTTTAGTTTGGCTGGAAGATGGTCTTTCTTCTGCAGATGTTACTGTTGCTTTAACACCTACCCCACGGACACAACCTTTTTTCCCCTTCCCAACACGCCTATTCCCCTTTCCACCAGCAGCAGGCCTTTTTCCACTCATTTTGGTGGTTAACTAATTCACAACTCTGGAGTTGTTTGCACAAAAAAACAATGGATGGTAACCGAGCAGAGCTGAGTGGCCGAACTGTGGTATTAGGCCAAAACTATTGGCTGGGTTAGATGCAGAAAAAAATTATTTTGAATTTGCAACCTGATGGAGGTCAGTATAGATGGACTAACACAAATAGTCCCACACACTGCTAGAAGCCCAAATATTTTTTCAGAGGTACTGTAGATGCAGATAAAAATTATTTTTAATTTGCAACCTGATGGAGGTCAGTATAGATGGACTAATAGACCAAGTCCCACACACTGCTAGAAGCCCAAATATTTTTTCAGAGCTAGATGCAGAAAAAAATTATTTTTAATTTGCAACCTGATGGAGGTCAGTATAGATGGACTAATAGACCAAGTCCCACACACCGCTAGAAGCCCAAATATTTTTTCAGAGCTAGATGCAGAAAAAAATTATATTCAATTTGCAACCTGCTGGAGGTCAGTATAGAAGGACTAATAGAACAAGTCCCACACACTGCTAGAAGCCCAAATATTTTTTCAGAGCTAAATGAAGAAAAAAATTATTTTTAATTTGCAACCTGATGGAGGTCAGTATAGATGGACTAATAGACCAAGTCCCACACACTGCTAGAAGCCCAAATATTTTTTCAGAGCTAGATGCAGAAAAAAATTATTTTTAATTTGCAACCTGATGGAGGTCAGTATAGATGGACTAATAGACCAAGTCCCACACACCGCTAGAAGCCCAAATATTTTTTCAGAGCTAGATGCAGAAAAAAATTATATTCAGTTTGCAACCTGATGGAGGTCAGTATAGATGGACTAATAGAATGATGCTATGCCCAAAAGATTTTACTTCACTAGGTGCAGTAAAAAAATTGGTATTCTATACACAGGTGTTATATCTTGCAACACAGATAGGCTACTCCACTGACTAACACACTCTGCAATAGGCCAAAAAGGATTAGCTTTGCTAGATTCAGCCAAATGCTGTGAAAAAAACTTGCACAGCACTGGCACAGACCTGCCTGGCAAAAACTGATAGGAACTCATGTAACCTAGTCCTGAAAAGGACTGCAATTACAATTAGTCTTTACTCCCACAATCTATCTATTTAAGAGCACAGACCTCCCTGATAAAAGTCGTAGGAAATGCTGTAACCTAGTCCTTAAAAGGACTGCAATCACAACTATTCCCTACTCCCAAGCTATCTGTATATTTGTGCGAAAATTGGCTTGAAATTAACAAGGTATAGCGCACACAGCAACAGCGGTGCCGTCTAACACGCAGCTGCAGCAGTGAGAAAATGGTGGCGACGGGGAAAATGGCTTGGTCTTATAGGGCAAGGACATGTGACATACACTGCCAATCACACATGCCCTTGCTTGTGTGAAAAAAAGCACTTCGCTCCGTGTGTGCGCTGCTGATAGGCTGACAGATTGCACCTCCCCACTGCAAATGCGGGAAAGAGAAAAAAAAATGGAGATCTTCATTGTTCCTGCAGAGATCCATCCCCTGCCCCTCCCCCCGCCCCGCTGTACACTCAAACTGCGTATTAACATTAATTTTCATCATTACTGAGAAAAAATCCAGTTATGATTTTGGTGCACGAACAGTTATCGAACATAACCTCGAACAGCCGAATTTTTCTCAAATTGTTCGTGTTCGCCGACCGGCTCGAACACCGCCCAAAACAGCTCGAATTTGAGATTGGCGAACAGTTCGAGTAGAACAACGCTCATCTCTACTCGGGGTACTAGAGGAGTCAAAGAGTGGGTGGTCGAGCCCAATCGTTCTCGTGCCGAAACCCAATGGAGAGTGGAGGTTTTGTAATGACTACCACCGGCTGAATGAGGTATCCAAGTGTGACCGGCAAGGTACATCACCACTCTTGACCCGACGAAGAGCTACTGGCAGATCCCCATGTCCCAGATGGCTAAGGAGAAGACGGCTTTCTCAACACCTGATGGGTGTTTTCAATACACGCGGATGCCGTTCGGACTACAGGGGGCACCAGCCACTTTCCAGAGGGCTATGGATCGGATCCTAGCCCCACATAAGAAGTATGCCGCAGCCTACCTCGACGACATTGTGGTCTTTAGCCCAGACTGGGCTAGTCACCTACCTAAACTACAGGCCGTTCTGGAGGCGCTAAGAAAGTGTACCATCGGAAAAGAGGAGGCCAAGTACCTGGGCTATGTTGTTGGGAGAGGCGAAATAAAGCCGCAAATCAAGAAAGTGGAGGCAATTCAAGCCTAGCCGCAACCGCTCTCGAAGAAGCAGGTGAGAGCATTCCTGGGAATTGTGGGATACTACTGGCGGTTTATCCCGAATTTCACCATGATTGCCGCGCCACTAACGGATCTTCTAAAAGGCACCAAATCAACCATGGTGAAATGGACAGAAGAAACGGAGACCGCGTTTCAACAGTTGAAGCTAACACTGCGCAAGCAGCCAGTCCTTGTCACGCCAGACTTCAAGAAAGAATTTGTGGTCCAGACGGACGCTTCAGGGGTTGGTCTAGGGGCTGTACTCTCCCAAGAGATAAATGGGGAAGAACATCCCATTCTCTATCTAAGCCGCAAGCTGTCCTCCTGCAAGAAGAACTACGCCATAGTAGAGAAAGAGTGTTTAGCCATAAAATGGGCCGTAGATACACTGAAATATTACCTACTAGGCCGGAAGTTTAAATTAGTATCAGACCATGCCCCGTTGAGATGGTTGAGGGAGAAGAGGGAAGAGGGGTAAAAATGCCAGGGTAACTAGATGGTTCCTAGGGCTTCAAGATTTTAACTTTCACGTGGAGCATAGGCCCGGGAAGTTACATGGGAATGCAGATGCCCTCTCTAGGATTCCCTGCCTGGTGTCAGAAGGTGCCCAAACCCCCTGCTTTGGGCAGAGGGGGGGATATGTGACAGTGTCACTGGTTTTATATGTGAGGGGAGGTATGTGTCACTCAGGATGCTCTCCTGTGTGAACTAAGACCTACTTTATTTTTCTGCCAGCATGTTATATGCTGGTAGGTTTACTCTGTTGAAGGGTGTGCGATTTTATGGGAATGGCAAAGAGGGCGGGACGCCATTCCCCCTACCTCCCCTCAGGGTGTGGCTGAGCAATGTGTAAAAGCTCAGTCCTTTTTTTTCTCTGGTATGTGGTCTGGAGAGGGAAGTCTCCAGACAATGTTGTGGAAGCTGCAGAGCTTGTTACCTGGACTTTACCTGTAAGGAAAAACCCAGAAGTCTGAACTGAAACATAAATTGATGTGCATGCAAGATGTAAATGCATGTTCACACAAGGCCACTAGACAAAGAAAAAACAAAGACAAGCAAAATACCCAAGTAACTAGAAGTAAATGGGTAAATTGCACAGTGCAAAAATAATGATAAATAATAAAGGGTATTTAGTTAACATAATTTTGATCAGAATAATGTAAAAGCTATCCCGCCACATCACGGCAACCCTTATGGGACAGTCCTAACTCTAATATTAAAACCTTACCATTTGTCAAGTGACGTACTTATGGATAAGGGCAGAGAGACTGACCCCCCAGTAGAAGCATAGACCTGAGGCAGAATGAACCTTTCAGTGCAGACAAAGGGCGGCCACACCCTTATATGTACTAAAGCACACTAAACTACAAAGAAAAAACCTAGAAGTCTGAACTGAAACATAAATTGGGTATTTTGCTTGTCTTTGTTTTTTCTTTGTCTAGTGGCCTTGTGTGAACATGCATTTACATCTTGCATGCACATCAATTTATGTTTTAGTTCAGACTTCTAGGTTTTTCCTTTGTAGTTTACCTGTGCAGTTTATGCCAGATAATAAACCAGCAGAAAGGTAACCTGAGAACGTGTGTCCTGAGTCTGCCTCCGGGAGAGTCGAGCGAGTCGTCTTGCCACACTATCTATTATCTATCATCTATTATCTATCTAACCCACATCTATCTATCCATTATCTATCTATCTATCTATCTATCTATCTATCTATCTATCTATCTATCTATCTATCTATCTATCTATCTATCATCTATCTATCTATCATCTATCTATATATTATCTGTCTATTTATCCATTATCTATCTATCTATCCATTATCTACAGTGGTGGCCAAAAGTATTGGCACCCCTGCAATTCTGTCAGATAATACTCAGTTTCTTCCTGAAAATGATTACAATCACAAATTCTTTGGTATTATTCTCTTCATTTAATTTGTCTTCAATGAAAAAACACAAAAAGAATTGTCCTAAAGCCAAATTGGATACAATTCCACACCAAACCTAAAAAAGGGGGTGGACAAAAGTATTGGCACTGTTTGAAAAATGTGATGCTTGTAATTAACAGCACCTGTAACTTACCTGTGGCACCTAACAGGTGTTGGCAATAACTAAATCACACTTGCAGCCAGTTAACATGGATTAAAGTTGACTCAACCTCTGTCCTGTGTCCTTGTGTGTACCACATTGAGCATGGAGAAAAGAAAGAAGACCAAAGAACTGTCTGAGGACTTGAGAAACCAAATTGTGTGGAAGCATGAGCAATCTCAAGGCTACAAGTCCATCTCCAAAGACCTGAATGTTCCTGTGTCTTCCGTGCGCAGTGTCATCAAGAAGTTCAAAGCCCATGGCACTGTGGCTAACCTCCCTAGATGTGGACGGAAAAGAAAAATTGACGAGAGATTTCAATGCAAGATTGTGCGGATGGTGGATAAAGAACCTCGACTAACATCCAAACAAGTTCAAGTTGCCCTGCAGTTCGAGGGTACAACAGTGTCAACCCGTACTATCCGTCGGCGTCTGAATGAAAAGGGACTGTATGGTAGGATACCCAGGAAGACGCCACTTCTTACCCAGAGACATAAAAAAGCCAGGCTGGAGTTTGCCAAAACTTACCTGAGAAAGCCTAAAACGTTTTGGAAGAATGTTCTCTGGTCAGATGAGACAAAAGTAGAGCTGTTTGGCAAAAAGCATCAACATAGAGTGTACAGGAAAAAAAAAGAGGCATTCAAAGAAAAGAACACGGTCCCTACAGTCAAACATGGCGGAGGTTCCCTGATGTTTTGGGGTTGCTTTGCTGCCTCTGGCACTGGACTGCTTGACCGTGTGCATGGCATTATGAAGTCTGAAGACTACCAACAAATTTTGCAGCATAATGTAGGGCCCAGTGTGAGAAAGCTGGGTCTCCCTCAGAGGTCATGGGTCTTCCAGCAGGACAATGACCCAAAACACACTTCCAAAAGCACTATAAAATGGTTTGAGAGAAAACACTGGAGACTTCTAAGGTGGCCAGCAATGAGTCCAGACCTGAATCCCATAGAACACCTGTGGAGAGATGTCAAAATGGCAGTTTGGAGAAGGCACCCTTCAAATATCAGGGACCTGGAGCAGTTTGCCAAAGAAGAATGGTCTACAATTCCAGCAGAGCATTGTAAGAAACTCATTGATGGTTACCGGAAGCGGTTGTTCGCAGTTATTTTGGCTAAAGGTTGTGCAGCCAAGTATTAGGCTGAGGGTGCCAATACTTTTGTCTGGCCCATTTTTGGAGTTTTGTGTGAAATGATCAATGATTTGATTTTTGCTTCATTCTCTTTTGTGTTTTTTCCTTGCAAGCAAATTAAATGAAGAGAATAAGACCAAAGAATTTGTGATTGCAATCATTTTCAGGAAGAAACTGAGTATTATCTGACAGAATTGCAGGGGTGCCAATACTTTTGGCCACCACTGTATATATCTATTAACTATGTATTTATCTATCACAATTCCTGTAGTACTAACACCATTTTATGAACACGGCTCTTCATATAAAACACTGCCTGTTACCTTTTCTAACGTCTATTACATCTTTTACTAAGACTTTCCTCTCCGGCTAATTAAAAGAAATATTAGAACAAATATTAGCTATTTTTTCCTGTAGGCAAATATAATGACATTGGGGAATAAAACTCCATTTCTCATTGAACAATACATCCTCCTGCACCTGCTTCATTCTTAGGGGAAGAGATTTGGCTCCAGCAATGAACAACTTGTAACATCCATATGTGAGGATCTATTTGTAGCAGAAGAGAATGAAGTTGCTACAGTTTTAAATGTTAAAAAGGGTGGAAGGGTGCCAGGGCCAGATGGCATCCAGGTCCCAGATGATATTTCAAAAGGGAAAAGTGAAATTATTTTCAAGATTCCTGCTAACCTTTCAGATGAAGAGCGAGCTGGGATCTAACCACATTGACATTAAATGGGTCACCCCCACTGGCATCGCACAAACAGAATACACTTCAGTTCTTGTAACACGGGGATCCCCCTGCTCATGTAAATAATGCAAATATCCATGTCAGGCGGAGAACTTGGGCTAAAAGAATAGATTAAAAAATTGGCACCAAACCTGGAATACTTACTTTAATTGCAACTTCTATTTTTTTTTTAAAACAGTCTTAAGGAAATCTTATAAAAATTTAGAAATAATTTTAGAATCAAATATTCATGTTTAGTGTTTTCAGAAATTTCTCTGGGAATAGCTATCCTGCAGACAATCTAGTGATAGGACAGCAGAAGGAAAAGTGTGGCTGATCTATCTGGAGGCAGTGATCTGACTATATAATGGCATTATTATATTAAGAACAAGTCTACCATAATTTTGGGTGAGTATAGAAAGCTTTGGATCTCAGGCACGAATACATAAACTTCTTACTAATTCTCTGCAGCTATCACTTCAAATTCTTAGCAGCCAATCTGGAGAGATAATCATAGCCATATAAAAGCTGAGGCAGGGAATGCAGCAGCCATTTTAAGGTGGTATAGGAAAGTGAGAGGAGATCAGAGCTCAAAGCTCAACAATAGAGATAGGATGAGAAAGCTCTAAAACAGGAATGTCAAACTCAAACACACAGAGGACCAAAATGAAAAACTTGGACAAAGTCGCAGGCTAACCAGTATACAGTATAATGGGCCCCACATAGTCCTCTATACAGAATAATGGGCCCCACATATTCTTCTATACAGTATAATGGGCCCCACATAGTTCTCCGTACAGAATAATGGGCTCCACATAGTCCTCCATACAGAATAATGGGCCCCACATAGTCCTCCATACAGAATAATGGGCCCCATATAGTCCTCCATACAGAATAATGGCCCCACATAGTCCTCCATACAGAATAATGGGCCCCACAAAGTCCTCCATACAGAATAATAGGCCCCCACATAGTCTTCCATACAGTATAATGGCCCCACGTAGTCCTCCATACAGTATAATGGGCCCCACATAGTTCTCCATACAGAATAATGGGCCCCACATAGTCCTTGATACAGAATAATGGCCCCACATAGTCCTCCATATAGTATAATGGGCCCCACATTTTTTTCAATACAGAATAATGGACCCCACATAGTGCTCCATACAGAATAATGGGCCCCACATAGTCCTCCATACAGAATAATGGGTTCCCATAGTCCTCCATACAGAATAATGAGCCTCACATAGTCCTCCATACAGTATAATGGCCCCACCTAGTCCTCCATACAGAATAATAGGCCCCACATAGTCCTCCATACAGAATAATATACCCCACATAGTCCTCCATACAGAATAATGAGCCCCACATAGTCCTCCATACAGAATAATGGACCCCACATAGTCCTCCATACAGAATAATGGCCCTACATAGTCCTCCATACAGAATAATGAGCCCACACAGTCCTCCATACAGAATAATGGGCCCCACATAGTCCTCCATACAGAATAATGGACCCCACATAGTCCTCCATACAGAATAATGGCCCCACATAGTCCTTCATAGAGAATAATGGCCCCACATAGTCCTCCATACAGAATAATGGCCCCATATAGTCCTCCATACAGAATAATGGGTTCCCATATTCCTCCATGCAGAATAATAGACCCCACATAGTCCTCCATACAGTATAATTAACCCCACATAGTCCTCCATACTGAATAATGGCCCCACATAGGGGTGACGGTTCTGGTGTCGCGGGCCAAATATAACCACCCTGTGGGTCAGAGTTTGACATGTATGCTCTAAAATATTGAATAAATACTCCCGACAGTAAGGTGTTGCACAACTGCAACAGTGAAAAAGATGAGCATAATAATCTGGGAATAATACATAGATTTAATTGATAGAGGGAGAGTGAAAGGTGCCATTAGCAATGTCAGACTCAGTGTGATTGATCAGTAATATGGTGAAACCTGTATCTCTCCTGCTGTGTTAGAATTACATTCACACATTTTTTTCTTCATTCTTAATGCACTAGAAAGCATCAGCAGGGCAGCACATTTTTTTAAAGTAAAAATTTAAAATCAGTGTCAGCCAGAGACAGTGTACTTACTCATAAACAATTGTACTGAGTTTTTGCATTTCTTGTGCAATTCTTTTGGTGAAGTGGGGAATGATTGTATTTTTTTTATAAAAAAGAAAATTGCCCAAAATTCAGACATTTAACTGCAACCTTCCACCTCTCAAAGTGTGCATGTCACAAGCATTTTTCTAATATATTTGTTTTACTTGTTAAATTTTACATCCATAGATGCTACATCAATACAGAGCACTGTTGCAGTTGCTGTTTTTTGGGTCATATACCTACCTAGCATTTCCTATCTTAGCATGTCTTGTAACACTCTTTTGGCAAGGGTTGAATAATTGGGGTTGAAAAGATTGCCAAAGGGTAACTATAGTGTTGTATAATATGGATGGCAAAAGAAAAAGTGGCATTAGTGATGGATAGATTAGTGTAAAATAAATAAAAACAAACTATGGCTAAGAGTCTGAGAGACACTAGCAGCAGAAGCACTTCCAGCACCACTGACACCAGTTGTCCAGACAGTAGTACTACCAAGCATAGGCCACAATTATACATCTTTGTCACTGTAAAGTGTATCTGTGGGGAGGATGTAGAGGGCATTATGGAATACATGGCACATCACTCATCTCAGTCACAGCAGGGTGGTTACCTCTGGCAGTGACATCGTCAGTTTGAGTTAGTTTTCTGTGCAAAACATTGTGTCTGATCACAAGTTGCTCTAAGGGGATAATTTTTTGACAGTTTTTTAATTAAAAATATGTCAGTGCATTGTTAAACGGGCTGTTGGCTAGTATCCACTTCTATGGTAAAGTTCATTTGACATTACTAAAGCTGTGATTGTGTTGTGTAAGGCTTGCAAGGGGTTGAATACAGTCCTAGGAGAGGAGACCTCAGAAAATTATACATATCTTCTCATGGCAATTGGAGGCTTTGCAGTATATCAATTTGTGGCAAATTGATTCACTTTTAATCCAATTTTTGGAAAAATTTATTGAACTTGGCAAAATGTGAATTTCAAAAGATTCGATTGTCTCTAGTTTCTATTCATGTGAATATGTTAGTATGGCCAACTCTACATGTCCTGTGTCATATTAGTGCAACCTCAGTTTCTTGTAGCACTACATTTGAACACTGTGCTGGAAGAACAACCTATTTATTGTCACCATTAGCAGCTGGTGTTTTGTTAAATTAAAGGGGTTGTCCACTACTTGGACAACCCTTTCTCATTCCCCATGTTTGGTCCTGTTAAAATAAAAACACTTATGCTTACCTCCGGTGCTGGCGTTGTTCCAGCGGTGTCGTCATTCGCGTTCCCGGGGCTCATGTGAAGTTGTTATGTCACGTGAGCCCTGCACCCAATCACCACCAGTGTCACTCTCCCCGCCTTCGGACAAATTGAACATCAAGAGGAAGTCAGAGGACAGCCACAGCCCTGGCTTCCTGTTGATGTTTAATACGCCCGAAGGCGGGGACAGTGAAGCAGTGTTGGGCACAGCGCTCATATGACGTAAAAACCTCAAGACAGCACTGGGAACATGAGGGCTGATACCACTGGAATGGCTCCCGCTCGGGAGGTGAGTATAGGTGTTTTTAATTTAACAGGGCCAAACATGAGGAATGAGACGGGGTTGTCCTAGTGGTGGACAACATCTTTAATGGTCAAAAAAAATGCAAAGTACTCAACTGTCACACAAGGTGAGGGAAGGAATAAGTGTACAATGATGGGAAGGAGGGGAAGGAAGCCCAACAACTAGGGAAAACGGGAGTGGAGACCTCTAGACAGATCTAAAATCACCCTTCCAACTCTACCCTCCCAATATAGGTTCTGCACTTATCGCCAAGCAGGAACCTAAACCCTGAATGTCCCAAGATCTAGGCCCTAGATAGGGAGGGAACAGGGTGAGCACTAGTCAGGCCCCACTACAAGCTAAAGGCAACAAAATAAACAAACAAAGGTGAGGCACTTAGCTTGAGCAGACACCAGAGAGATAACGCCAACTGTCCTCCAAGGGCACCAAAGACCAAACTAGCTGACTAGCTGACTGCTACTACTCCAAGTCTGCACAGAGGTACATAGAACTATCACTGGCGACTCTCTGGGGAAACTGAGGGTTTTTAACTACCAAGAAAGGGTGTATCAATCAGCAGCAGAAGTTGGAGGTCGCTGCTGGGTCCTAAAGAGAGAAGGATATAACTATACAACAGAGATGAGAGGATCAAGAAGGCGTCTGCAATGCCAAGCGCAGTGACCTTCTACAGCCAGACTGTCTGTCACACCTGACACACCCGTGACATCAACATTACCTTGAGACAGCTCTTGCGCAAAATCGGTATCAACATTTCACAACTATTATATATTAGTTATGATACTGATACTCCAATAATTGCTCTCCTTGTGATGTTGGACTGATATAGCTGTGCCTATATCCAACTTCCATAAAATAGCAATGAATAGAATGTGGGAGGAATAAAGCCTAAGCCTTTGATTGAATACTGTAAATGAATGTAACATTAGTTAATATACTTTATGCGCTGTTAGATTCCGCTTCTTTCTTTATACCTTTATCTCGTCATGAAATTTCCTGCTTTGAAGTCTTCAAGCGATTCAATTTGAGATTATTGACCTGAATCTGGAATTCATCCACGTATTGACAAACAATCAATTTGATAAACCATCCATTTCAAGTTTCCTATGTTAGAATTATTCTTCCATTAGGCATTGCTGAGAATCAGTTAGTATGTGGGCGAGGTGCTAGGAATATCCTGAGATCTGTGCCTGAAGAGCTAAAAAAGACTCTATACCCAATATTCACTTACAGAAATATAGAAATGTGGAGTTCACCAGAGCTTACCATGACGCAACACCTAATATTTCAATACATTTTTTATTCATTTTTATTTATTTATTTTTTATAGAGTCAGACTTTGCTGATAAGAGATAGCCCTCTCCAGCTCTGAAGCCCAACCAAAAAACAGCCAACTAATGCTGGCAGATATTATTTTTCTACTACATGGTTTTTTAGGTTGCCATCCAGAAATAAGAAGTGTGGCATGAGGACTCCATAGTAGAATGCAAATTAATATTTTCCACCTGCTGCATGGCTTGATATCTTAAGATTACAGGTCTCCAAAGGTCTCTCAATCTACAGACACATGTTTTGGAGACCCAACTATATCGACAAGGTTAGAAGGATCCTTTTGGGCGACCCCAGACTCCAGGACCCAGAAATTACTACAACTTCTGCACCTGCTGTAGTTACACCAACAAATTCTCTGTTGACCAACTTAAAGGGATCATCCCATGATCACCTATCTTCGGGGATCTAAGTGGTAACGTTTCTCCTTGGAGAGTAACATGCCTTGCATGCCAGTGTAAAAAGGCTCATAAGCAGTGCAGTGCTCCTCTGGGAAATTAAATACGCAAATTGCTTCTTCAGAGAGGAAGAGGACTTGAACTCTAGTGTATGCTATTGGAAGTAGCAATCCTAAAAGTCAATATCGACCCTTTAATGAGCCTTGCCCCCTGACTTAGGATAAAAGCCAAGCCAGAATCTCAATCTACAGACACATGTTTTGTGGTGTTTGCCCCTCCTTATTGCAAAGCAAGAGATCTGATTTGACTATATGAGAGGCGCAATGGAGCATTGCATGGCTTATAAGCCTCCTTACACTGGCATGCCAGGCATGTCACTCTCCACAAAGAGAAATGTTACCCCTTAGATCCCAGTCAAAAACCTGAAAACTGTGAGGTCAAGACATAAGAGCATCCACTCTTTCCACCCCAGGTCCTTGCTGGTACTCTGAGGCCGCCGGGTCCAGGGTCTTGAATACTTGAATTTCTGCACCCTGGTTTGTAGAAGGCTCCAATGACGTCATGACATCACGGATATCCTGACATTGCATGAGGCTGAAGAAATAAAGATGTCGGATCTTGTGAGCTCTGCAAAGGTGTCACGGGTGTGTCAGGTGTGACAGACAGTCGTTCTGGATCCAGCTGTAGAAGGTCATTGCGCTTGGCTCTGCAGGCACCTTCTTGATCCTCTCATCTCTGTAGTGTAGTGATATCCTTCTCCCTCTAGGACCTAGCCCTCCACCTTCTGCTGCTAATTCACACACCCTTGCTGGATGTTTAAATACCTTCAGTCTATCCAGAGAGTCGCCGGTAATAGCTCTATTTTCCTCAGTCCAAGCCTGGAGTACTAGTAGTCAGCTGGTGTCTTCTTGGAGTTCTCTTGGAGCATAGTTGGCGTGATCTCTCTGGTGTCTTCTCGAGCTAAGTGTATCCCCTTGTCTGTTCACCTGTTTGTCTTTAGCTGCAGTGGGGGCTGACTAATGTTCACCCCATTCCCTCCCTATCTAGGGCATATCGCTAGGGGCAGTCAGGGATTAGGTTTCCTGCTCGGCGATAGGTGCGGAACCTATTTAGGGACGATAGGGTAGTCAGGGTGATATTAGATCTCCACTCCCACTTTTTCACAGTGTTTGGGCTTACTTCTCCTCTTCCCGTCATTGTGCATTTAGTCTTTTCCTCACCTTGCATGACTCTGGAACTCTCTGGGAGAGGAAGTGGTGATGTCCAACTCACTTAATGAGCTCAAGAGAGGCCTGGACGCCTTTCTTGAGAACAATAAAATTACATCTTATGCTTAGTGATAGTTAATTAATCCAGGGATTTAATCTGACTGCCAGATTGGAGTCGGGAAGTGAGTTTTTCCTCAGTGATGTAGATTGGCCTATACCGCATGGTTTTTTTTTGCCTTCCCCTGGATCAACGCTGCGGAATAGCTGCAGTGCACAAGAAATAGGCTGAACTGGATGGACGCTTGTCTTTTTTCTGCCTTATAAACTATGTAACTATGTTACTATGTAACAAGTTTGGGCAAACCTGATGAAGGATCAACTCAGCCTCAGTTTCCAGTTCCGACACTCACGGGTCCAAGAACCAGTGGCCATAAGGAGGAATAAACCCAAATTTTACTGAGTGTTGTGCCTGCCTTGCAGAACCAGACTAGATGAGGGATCCAGTCTCCATCTACTCAATCCTTAATTTGGTTGATCCACACAAGGAACGCTCTTTCTCTTTCCTTTTTTTTTTAGTGATGTCATAATATCGCTGGGGTCTCGTAGACGCGAAAGGCGCCCAAGATTTTAGGTTTGAAGACCCTGGTCCTGCAAATCTTTTTGCTCGTCCCTAGCCAAAGTAGTTTCCTAATAGCAACCCCCAACATCCTGGAAGGCAATGGATTATCCATCCAATCTCCGCCGTTCCATTTAGGTAAGGGGCCGTATAATTACATAAGGTAAAGATTTGTTGGAAATCTTCCCAGACATGGTCAGACTCAGACACTTGTAACTTTGTCTGCAAATAGTTGCTAATGCTTAACTTGTATTTAAAAGTTATTAATAGACCATAAAAGTACCAGTTATATCAGGTTATATCAAGTATTAAATAACACTCATGCTTATTTGAAGCAACACGTCTTCTAGCAGGCGGAATCCGAGGCCAGAGGAACACACCTGGTAATTATAGAGTTTGTGCATATGCAACTTGCCAAAAGTTAAGTCTTATAAATAAACTTGCATCGACGTACTCGCAGAGTGACTGTAAAAACGCTTGGCACGCGGAGCGGCCGCACATTTCTGCACTTTCCTAGGTATTTGGAGATTTTTTTGCACCGCTTCCAAAGCTTCTGGCTCGCTGTGACCTTCTTACTGTAAAGGCTTAGAGAGCCAACGAGCCCCGCAGTCAATCCCCCCGTGAGTTATGGAGTCGACTATAGTTGCACAATGGACGACGGAGAGTTAAAATCTGCAGGTACACAATAATAATTTATTAGGTGGGACGTTTTGTACGGGGCTGAAATCATCCACCATTAGTTTTCCACAATTACCTTCCACCCCCTCCAAAAAAAGAACAACTATGGTAATTTTACTTTAACTAGTTTACTAAAAAAAATATATTAAAAAAGTTTCTCCATAAATTTCTATAACTTACTCCAACCTTTATTTGCAGGATATATCAGGACCTGCACCTATCTCCTAAATTGTCTCTCCCTGCCCCCTTCACAAGAGAGATGGCGACTGGCGTTGCATGTGCATGGCTCCCTGCATTCACTTCTATGAGAGATATGGAAACAGCAAAGCAATCTGTACACCTGTACAATTAGCTCCCTCTAGTGGTAGCAGCAGTCAATTAGAAATATGTCATTGAACTTTATGTTTGTGTTCAGTCACTACAGTTATAAAGGACTGATGTTAAATTGTGATTTTCAAGGACTTTTTCTGGTCTTAGATCGTGACCACTGGCCTCTTTGACCTCGTAAACCAAGAGAAATATTAGGTGATAGCCATCAAAATAATGTTGACCCATAAGGATATTAGTAACATATGGACATCTTAGAGCATCATGGATGATAGATATCATCGCTTTATAACCCTACACTACCAGGGCTAATGGATAGCAAGATTAATCCCTTTATAACCCTAGAACACAAGGGAAAATGGATAGCAATATTAATCGCTTTATAACCCTAGACCAACAGGGCTAAGGGATATCAATAGTAATCCCTTCATAACCCTAGATCACCAGGGAAAATGTATAGCAATATTAATTTCTTTTTAACCCTAGATCACCAGGGAAAATGGATAGCAATAATAGCCTCTTTATAACCCTAGGCCAGCAGGGCTAATAGATATTAATATTAATCCCTTTATAACCCTAGACGATCACAAGGACTCATGTATATCTATGTTAATCCTTTTATATCCCTAGACCACCAGGGCTAATGGATATAAATATTAATCTTTTTATAACCTTAGATCACCAGGGCAAATGTATATCACTAGTAATTCCTTTATAACCCTAGTCAAGCAGGGCTAATGGACATCAATATTCATCCTTTTATAACCCTAGACCACCAGGGTTAATGTCTATCAATTTTAATCTTTTTATAACCCTACATCATCAGAGTTAATGGATATCAATATTAATCACTTTATAACCCTAGACCACCAGGGCTAATGTATATCACTAGTGATTCCTTTATAACCCTAGACCACCAGGGCTAATGTATATCACTAGTGATTCCTTTATAACCCTAGACCAGCAGGGCTAATGTATATGAATATTAATCCTTTTATAACCCTAGACCAGCAGGGCTAATGTATATGAATATTAATCCTTTGATAGCCCAAGAACACCAGGGAAAATGGATAGCAATATTAGTCCCTTTATAACCCTAGACCAGAAGGGCTAATGAGTATTAATATTAATTTTTATGTAACGCTAGACCACCAGTGCTAATATATATATCAAAATAAATCTTTTTATAACCTTAGACCGCAGGGCTAATGGATATAAATACTAATCTTTATATAAACTTAGATTATCAGGGCAAATGTATATCTCTAGTAATCCCTTTATAACTCTAGACAAACAGGGCTAATAAATACCAATATTAATCCTATTCCCTCACATATCCTTCAGTCCCTTTACCTGGCTGTCACCACTCACCTAATTAAAATATTTAATCTCTCCTTCTCATTGGGTATCTTTCCCTCCTCATTTGAACACGCCAGCATACATCCATTACTTAAAAAAAACATCCCTTGATCAGAACTGCACTGCTAACTACAGATCTGTGCCTAATCTTCCCTTCATCTCTAAACTCCTAGAGTGCTTGGTCCACTCCCGTCTAATCCGCTGTCTCTCAGATAACTCTCTCCTCGACCCTCTACAATCTGGTTTCCGCTCCTTACACTCCACTGAAACTGCCCTCACTAAAGTCTCTAATGATCTACTAACAGCTAAATCTAATGGTCACTGCTCCCTGCTGATTCTCCTGGATCTCTCTGCAGCATTTGACACTGTGGATCACCAGCTCCTCCTCCAGGACACCGTTCTCTCCTGGTTCTCCTCCTATGTCTCTGACCGCTCCCTCACTGAATCCTTCACTGGCTCCTCTTCCTCTCCCCTTCCCCTTACTGTCGGGGATCCTCAATGTCTTGTCCTAGGCCACATCCCCTAGGCCATTGTCTAGTCTGAAGTTTGGGCTATCTCAGCTCACGTGGGAACCACTAGGAACTGCGGGTTCAGGATCTTTAGTCTGTACAGGAGCCTGCAGGGTCAGTTGCAGTTTTTTAGTGTTATCTATGTTCCCGAGCGAGTTGCTACACTATCATAACAATAATGCTAGACCACCAGGACTAAAAAGATGTCAATATTAATTCCTTTATCACCCTAGACAACCAGGGATAATGTATATCGATATTAATTCCTTTATCACACTAGGCCACCAGGTATATCAGCTTTTAATCACTAATAGTAGTCTTTAGACCACCAGAAATGTCAAGAATTAGCCACAAAACCACCCATGACCTTCAGGGATATCTCTTACTTATAACTATGCTACCCTAGTTCATGATATATAATGGTCATTAATAGTAATTTTTAGATCACCGAGACCACCATAGATAATAAATCTCATATTAATCCCCTCTTCACCATAGACCACCATGACTAATGAAAATCAATATAAATTCCTTAATCACCCTGGATAATAGATATCAATTGAATCTCACATTAATCCACTCTTCACCCTATACCACCATGACTAATGAAAATCAATATAAGTTTCTTAATCACCCTTTATAATAGATATCAATTGAATCTCACATTAATCCCCTCTTCACCCTAGACCACCATGACTAATGAAAATCAATATAAATTCCTTAATCACCCTGGATAATAGATATCAATTGAATCTCACATTAATCCCCTCTTCACCCTATACCACCATGACTAATGAAAATCAATATAAGTTTCTTAATCACCCTGGATAATAGATATCATTTGAATCACACATTAATCCCCTCTTCACCCTAGACCACCATGGCTAATGAAAATCAATATAAATTCCTTAATCACCCTTTATAATAGATATCAATTGAATCTCACATTAATCCCCTCTTCACCCTAGACCACCATGGCTAATGAAAATCAATATAAGTTTCTTAATCACCCTGGATAATAGATATCAATTGAATCCCACATTAATCCCCTCTTCACTCTAGACCACCATGACTAATGAAAATCAATATACATTCCTTAATCAACCTGGATAATAGATATCAATTGAATCCCACATTAATCCCCTTTTCTCTCTAGACCACCATGACTAATGAAAATCAATATACATTCCTTAATTACCCTGGATAATAGATATCAATTGAATTTCACATTAATCCCCTCTTCACCCTAGACCAGCATGGCTAATGAAAATCAATATAAGTTTCTTAATCACCCTGGATATTAGATATCAATTGAATCCCACATTAATTCAGTCTTCACCCTAGACCACCATGGCTAATGAAAATCAATATAAGTTTCTTAATCACCCTGGATAATAGATATCAATTGAATCTCACATTAATCCCCTCTTCACCCTAGACCACCATAGATAATAAATCTCACATTAATCCCCTCTTCACTCTAGACCACCATGGCTAATGAAAATCAATATAAATTTCTTAATCACCCTGGATATTAGATATGAAAATTAGATATCAAAATGAGTCCCTTTTATACCTTTAACAACCATGGATCATAAATAATAACTTCTTTATCACCCTAGACCACCAGGAATGATAGCCATTAACTACTAAAAAGACTTTAGAACTACCAGAAATAATAGGAATTAATCATTAAACCACCCTTGGCCTCTGTAAAAATATTAGTCATTTGCAGAAAATGTATTAAACTGGATTAACAAGGATATTAACTATTTAGCAAGAAAAAAAAAACTCTAGGCCACCAGGAATATTTATACCTAACCCCCACAAAACACAGCTATTTTTTTTTAATATTCCATATTTTTTCATGCATTTGTCTACAGGGCAGCACAATAAGATGGGGCTATAATTAGCGGGGTTTTTTTTAATCATTTTTCCTTTTTCCTATTTATTATTTGCCAAACACTCTGAATATATTTATTAGGAATCTAAAGTTTCTTGGGGCTTTTGATGAAGCCATCTGATTATCTAAGCAAGAATAATTACAAGTGCCATCCATTTACACAGCCTGCGAATTCCAAACCCACAAGAGATGTTTTAAGGAACATCTGCTGAAATCTCCAATAACAGGATTTCTAATGCATTACATTTATTTGCTGTGCCAGAGCTGGATGTAGATGGGAGCGTTAAGAGAGAGAGTGACTATAAATGTTTTATCAAGAAGTGTTGCTGATTGCTTTATTAAAGGGGACCTGTTGCTGATGTAAAGCTGAGGTTGCTATTTTTCTTTGACTTTCGTCAATAGACAAGGAAATATATTTCTTTACAAGAAACCATAGGACTCCTTTTTCCTCACGGATAAATTAACTACAATTTCATCTACATCTTAAAATTCCATAGCAAAATAATTGTCCAAAATAATGCAACTTTTATAATTCCAGCAAAAAAAATCGTGCTGCCTGTTGCCACCACCGGAGGGAGCTAAACACATTTAGAAGTCTACAGTTACAATTAAGCTGAAAGGAACAGTTGGAATCAATGCAGTGAGCGCCCCCTTATGGTGATTGCACTGTTGGGGGGTAGAAGTGCTGCAAAACATATTTTCTATTTCATTTTGAAGAAACAAATTTGTGCCAGAGACGGGTATAATGTTATCAGTGTGAATGTATCTTCAGTTAATTAGCTTTAGTTTAAATCAGGTTTTTATGTTAATTTTTTTTTTTTTTTTACATTTTGGAATTTATTTTTTATTTTTCATATCACAAACTGTATTTAAAAGAATATTAGAAATCTTGCAATTCTCACACTGGCCACTGGGGTTATTATATGTTCCTACTTCCTGTTGTTTCAGGAAACAACACATGCACATTAGCAGCAACAAATCAGACCATATTGTTTGTGTTGAAGCTTCTAATCAGAATGGTGTATATAGAAGTGTTAACAGTCATTGTACGGGAGGAGGAGGTGAGCTGTGACATCACCTATTGTGAATGGTGGATCCTGTGTTATCTACTGTATATAGAGGTGTTATCAGTTATTGTACAGGAGGGAGAGGAGGTGAGCTGTGACATCACCTATTGTGAATGGTAGATCCTCTGTTATCTACTGTATATAGAGGTGTTATCAGTCATTGTACCAGGAGGAGGAGGTGAGCTGTGATATCACCTATTGTGAATGGTGGATCTTGTGTTATCTACTGTATAAAGAGGTGTTATTACTCATTGTAGAGGAGGAGGAGGTGAGCTGTGACATCACCTATTTGGATTGGTGGATCCTGTGTTATCAGCTGTGGATAGAGGTGTTATCAGTCAATGTAATCCTGCCTGTGATGATAATGAGACTTCTGAAAATCCTTATGTAAACTACAGAAAGTATGAGGCTAAAATAGCCCTAGTGTGAATGCTGCAAGATTTCTAAGATTTTTTGTTTGTTTGTTTGTTTGCTTTTGCTTTTTAATACATATTGTGATATGAAAAAATTGCAAAAAATGTAAAACATATATTAAAAACAAACCCTGATTTGAAAAATAAGTCATATTCTTGGGATACTTTCCCTTGAAAGTGAAAGACCATTCTTGAACACCAATTTGCATTTAATGTAAATAGGTATATAGGCGGGCAGGGTCCTCGCTCCTCCTGTACCAGTCACTGACTCGTTTTTGTTCAAATTATTGTACTTGTTGTTTGCTATGTATACCCCTTTTAAACATGTAAAGCGCCATGGAATTAATGGCGCTATAGTAATAATAATAAATAATAATAATATATTTAGAACGTAGAAGAAATTTTCATCTAAAACTACCTGCAACCACCACTAGAGGGAGCTTATGAGCATACTGCATACATAGTATTTAATGCTCCCTCTAGTGGTGGGCTTTAGTTAACTTGATTTTCCAACAGTCCATTCTGATTTTCAAGGTAACCAAAATGTAAAGAGAACCAAACATTATATAAAAAGACATGCAGACAGGAAGTGAGGAGGATAAAAAAAAGAAACTTTTTTTTAATAATCAAATACATTTTCAAACAGATTTATGACGGGGAAAGTCAATTCGCTCTCAGTGATAACAAACTTCCGAAATCTCCATGGCGAGTTCCAAACATTCGCTTGATTCTTGGCAAATGTCGAATATTCCGCAGTCAAAGTCACAGCTGCAGTTGCAGTCATTATTAGGTTGCTCCTCGTCGGAGGTGTGGTGGTACCTGTTAGATGGGCAGCACAGGGTGGTCACCATATTCTCGCACACATTAGGTAACATAAGCAGGAAATCACAGAAGTGGCAGAACAAGCAGGCCAGGATTAGAGATGCACATTCCCCTGTAAGGAATAGCATACAACTACATGTATTAACGGTGATCTTACACGGATATAGCATACAGTAAATATTTAAAGGGCATGTCCATTTAAAAAAAAAACAATGGGACCCATGTAATCTCTCCAAGGAAGGAATCATAATACATGCTATTTTTTTTTTGCATAATGACTTACACTAGGTGGCGGTATTGCGTTCCAACAATTGACATTGGCCCAAAAAGTTGAATAATTATTTTTCATTGAGGTTTTCCTTTCATAGTTACAGTATTTATGGCATGTTCAGAAGGCTAAGTCCTAAATAGCTTTAGGAGTCTCACTGTAAAAAAAAACGGAATTTGACTTGCTTTTGCCCATTGAAATGAATGGATTCATTCCCGTGCTTGTCTCTCTCCCATGAAATCTACGGAACAAGACCCTTTGATAATGCACACACCTAAGAAATAGAGATGAGCAAATCTTGCAAACTGAGGTCTTTCCTCAGCTGTGACATCATCTATTATGAATAGTGGCTCCTGTACATACACACGTGGTCAAAATTGTTAGTACCCCTCGTTTGATGAAAGAAAAACCCACAATGGTCACAGAAATAACTTGAATCTGACAAAAGTAATAATAATTTAAAAATCTATGAAAATGAACAAATGAAAGTCAGACATTGCTTTTCAACCCTGATTCCATAGAATTTTGAAAAAAATTAAACTCATGAAATCGGCCTGGACAGAAATGATGGTACCCCTGAAAATAATGCAACAAAAGGGACATGTTAAATCAAGTTGTGTCCACTAATTAGCATCACAGGTGTCTACAATCTTGTAATCAGTCAGTGGGCCAGTATATAGGCCTACAGATACTCACTGTGCTGTTTGGTGACATGGTGTGTACCACACTCAACATGGACCAAAGGAAGCAAAGGAAAGAGTTGTCTCAGGAGATTAGAAAGAAAATTATAGACAAGCATTTTAAAGGTAAAGGTTATAAGACCATCTCCAAGCAGCTTGATGTTCCTGTGACTACAGTTGCATATATTATTTAGAAATTTAAGATCCATGGGACTGTAGCCAACCTCCCTGGACGTGGCCACAGGAGGAAAATTGCTGACAAATCAAAGAGACGGATAATACGTATGGCAACAAAAGAGCCCAGGAAAACTTCTAAAGAGATTAAAGGTGAACTTCAAGCTCAAGGAACATCAGTGTCAGAACGCACCATCCGTCGTCGTTTGATCCAAAGTGGACTTCATGGGAGACGACCAAGGAGAACACCATTGTTGAAAAAAAATCATAAAAAAGCCAGACTGGAATTTTCCAAACTACATGTTGACAAGCCACAAAGCTTCTGGGAGAATGTCCTATGGACAGATGAGACAAAAATGGAAGTTTTTGGCAAGGCACATCAGTTCTATGTTCACAGACGGAAAAATGAAGCATATCAAGAAAAGAACACTGTCCCTACTGTGAAACATGGTGGAGGCTCTGTTATGTTCTGGGGCTGTTTTGCTGCATCTGGCACAGGGTGTCTTGAATCTGTGCAGGGTACAATGAAATCTCAAGACTATCAAAGGATTCTAGAGAGAAATGTGCTGTCCAGTGTCAGAAAGCTTGGTCTCAGTCGCAGGTCATGGGTCTTGTAACAGTATAATGACCCAAAACACACAGCTAAAAACACCCAAGAATGGCTAAGAGGAAAACATTGGACTATTCTGAAGTGGCTTCTATGAGCCCTGACCTAAATCCTATTGAGCATCTTTGGAAAGATCTGAAACAGTCTGGAAAAGGCAACCTTCACACACGAGACAGCTGGAGCAGTTTGCTCATGAGGAGTGGGCCAAAATACCTGTCGAGAGGTGCAGAAGTCTCATTGACAGTTACAGGAATCGTTTGATTGCAGTGATTGCTTCAAAAGGTCGCTCAATTAAGTTAAGAAGAACCATCATTTCTGTCCAGGCCGATTTCATGAGGTTAATATTTTTTTTAAATTCTGTGGAAGCAGAAAAGCAATGTCTGACTGTCATTTGTTCATTTTCATAGATTTTTAATTTATTATTACTTTTGTCAGATTCAAGTTATTTCTGTGACCATTGTGGGTTTTTCTTTCATTAAACGAGTGGTACCAATGATTTTGACCACGTGTGTAGAGATGATATCAGTCATTGTATAGGAGGAGGAGGTGAGCTGTGACATCACCTATTCTGAATGGTGGATCCTGCGTTATCTACTGTATATAAAGGAGTTATCAGTCATTGTACAGGAGGAAGAGGTGAGCTGTGACATCTATTGTGAATGGTGGATCCTGTGTTATCTCCTGTATATGGAGGTGTTATCAGTCATTGTACAGGATGAGGAGGAGGAGGTGAGCAGTGACAAAAAACAAACATAGCCAAATTGAAAAAAAAAAGTAAAATAAATGTAACACATGAGCATGATTTAAACAAGAGGTCATTTTCTGATAATAGCTTCTCTTTAAATGCACAAAATGGGAATATCCCTTTAAAACGGTTGTTTGGGATTAGCATAGGTCAACAAAATCAGAATGAAGGAAACTGATGTGACCCTACATACTCTGACACTGTCCAATCAGTGCAGCCGGTGTATAGGGACACACCTCTTTGACTAGGAGAATGGTAAGTTTATTACCTTATTTTTTGGACCATAAGACGCACTTTTTTCCCCCCAAATTTGGAAGGAAAATGGGGGTGCGCACTTTACCGGTGGTGGTGGAGCGGGGATCGCAGGCTCCTTCGGCGGCGGCAGAGGTGAGATGCGGCTGGAGCCGGGGTACCTGTGCTGGTGTCGGGCGGTGAGGCAGAGGATCCGGGGCCTGTGTCGGGAGGTGAGGCAGAGGAGCTGGGGCCTCTGCCGGGCTGTGAGTGGTTTCCAGCGATGCAGCAGAGCAGCGTGTGCAGCTTTCGGTGGCCGCGGCCATCCTCCAGAGGCCGAGATCCACAGAAAAATGGCTGCCGGAGCCGGCGCATGCACCGACCGGGAGCTCCGACGGCCATTTTCCTGTAGATCTCAGCCTCAGGAAGATGGCCGCGGCCACCGAAAGCTGCACACGCTGCTCTGCCGCATCGCTGGAAACCACTCACAGCCGGACAGAGGCCCCAGCTCCTCTGCCTCACCGCCGGACGCCACTCACAGCCGGGCAACAGGCCCCGGCTCCGGCTTCTCTGCTTCACTGCCATACGCCGCTCACAGGTCCAGTCCACAGGCCCCAGGTCAGTCCACAGGCCCCAGACCCCAGGTCAGTCCACAGGCCCCTGACCCCAGGTCAGTCCACAGGCCCCAGACCCCAGGTCAGTCCCCAGGCCCCAACCAGACACCGGCATCTCACCTCTTCTGCTGCCGCAAGGTTCCTGAGGCAGGGAATGGAGGGACCTGCAATCCTGCTCCACCATCACCGCAACTCACAGCTGCTGGAGCACCGGCTTCCTGTATCCAGGGTCCGCAGCATTTCTCCACATCTGCCGGGCCGGTTTCCTGAAGGACCCTGCCTCTTGCTCCACCACCCCTCAGGTAAGAGACCTAATCAGACTATAAGACGGACCCCATCTTATAAAAAATATTTTTTTCCTATTTTCCACCCCAAAATTTGGGGTGCGTCTTATGGTCCGGTGCGTCTTATAGTCCGAAAAATACGGTAATTCCTTTCCAGGAGGACTAAGGGAGGACATTTCTCTTTGTGGAGAGAGCCAAGCTGGCATAAGGAGATTTACAAGCCTTGCTGGGAACTTGAATATCAATTAGCTCCTTCAGAGAGAAAGATATTTATATTTCCAGGAGGAATAACAGAGGAACATAACAACACTGAATTCTAAGAGAAGATGTTCCAGAATCGTTTTATCATAAGGAACTCAAGTATTTTCTAAAACAGACATGTCAGGACAGGAGACGGGTCCATTGTATGATCAAAAGAAGAACTTTGACAAGTTCTCGAAGGTGAGATATCTGCAGGTTCTATTATTAATATACATCCTTGCATTAAATTTGGATGCATCGGGAGAGTCCCTGTCCCCGGGGAATTTGAGACAGAATAGATCATCTTAAGATTTTACATTTTTATTTTGCATCGGGACCCACCAACAAGACTCAATGTTTTAATAATAGCATTGCGGCACGCAGAGTTGTGATGGGTTGCAGAGATGCTTTTAAATCCTCATCAAGCCATACAGCATGAACTTTACTAATGGATGCAGCGCTTTTTTTTTATAAAATCTGCATATGTGCGCCTTTTTAGCTTGTTTTTAGAGTGGAAGAAGAGATAAATAATTGATCATGACAATTAAGCATCTATGCATTTCCATATCTGGTGAGAAAATAAGTTTACCGCGAAGAGTGATAAAAAAAACTAAAAAAAAGTTCATGATCTTCTCCTTCCCTTAGGAAATTCAAGTTATGGGTATCAGTTTTGAAAAATAGCAAACGTTGCTAAAAGAGCACAACGTATATAAGAAAATCTAGAGGTGTAAAGTTTGTGAAACATTCAGAATTTTACATGTAAATTTGACCTAAAACTACATCAGATTTTCACAAAAGTCGTAAAACAAAATAAGAACAGAATCATCAAAAATATCAGATATTGCCATGAAAATTTTCCAATATTTACTTGTCTGTGACTGGCAAAATTATGCTAACCTTCAGCACTAGATGATAATTTGAAGGTGAAATTTGAGTCTGGTGTTCTCAATCAATGGGATGACAATCAGGTGTGAGTGGGCGACCTGTTTTATTTAAAGAACAGGGATCTATCAAAGTCTGATTTTCACAACACATGTTTGTAGAAGTGTATTATTGCACAAACAAAGAATTCAGAAGAAAAGTTGTTGATGCTCATCAAGGTTGCAAAATCATCTGTAAGGAGTTTAGACTCCACCAATCGTAGTCATACGGATTGTGTAAAAATGGATGGAATTCAAGACCGTTATTACCCTCTCAGTAGGAGTGGTCACTCGTGTATAATAGTCCAAGTTGTCACAAAGGAACCCAAGGTAACTTCTAAACAACTAAAGGCCTCTCTCACATTAGTTAATTAGCCATCAGGAGGACACTGAACAACAATGGTGTTCATAGTAGGATTGCAAGAAGAAAGCCACTGCTCTCCAAAAAGAACTTTAGCAGTTTGCTATAGATTACCTGGACAAGCCAAAAGGCTTCTGGAACAATATTTTGTAGATGGATGAGACAAACATAGAACTTTTGTCTTTTTTTAAATGAGGGATGTAATGTGTGAAGAAAGAAAAACACAGCAATACAGCATAAAAACCTCACACCATCTGTGAAGCATGGTGGATGTAGTATCATGTTTTGGGCCTATTTTGCTGCATCTGGGCCAGGATGGCTGATATCAATGGTGGAACATTGAATTCTGAATTTTACCAGCAAATTGGAAAAGAACATGTCAGAACATCTGTGCATGAGCTGAATCTCAAGAGAACGTGGGCCGTGCAGCAAGACCCAAAGCGCACAAGTCATTCTCCAAAATAATGGTTAAAGAACAGTAAATTTAAAGTTTTGGAATGACATAGTCACAGTCCTGACCTTAATCTTATACAAAAGTTGTGGAAGGACCAGACGCGATCAGTTCGTGGGAGAAAACCCACCAGCATCAACGAGTTGAAGCTGTTTTGTAGGGAGTAATGGGCTAAAAATCTTCCAAGCCGATGTACAAGACTAATCAACAATTATAGGAAATGCTGCACAAGGGGTCACACCAGACACTGAAAGCAAAGATTCACATACAGTACAGACAAAAAGTTTGGACACACCTTCTCTTTAAAGATTTTTCTGTATTTTCATGACTATGAAAATTGTACATTCACACTGAAGGCATCAAAACTATGAATTAACACATGTGGAATTATATACTTAACAAAAAAGAGTGAAACAACTGAAAATATGTCTTATATTCTAGGTTCTTCAAAGTAGCCACCTTTTGCTTTGATGACTGCTAGGAAACCACTGCTAAGGACAGGCAACAAGCAGAAGAGACCCTTTTGCCTTCACTCTTTGGTCCAGCTCACCCCAAACCATCTCGATTGGGTTCAGGTCTGGCGACTGTGGAGGCCAGGTCATCTGGCGTAGCACCTCATCGCTCTCCTTCTTGGTCAAATAGCCCTTACACAGCCTGGAGGTGTGTTTGGGGTCATTGTCCTGTTGAAAAATAAATGATGGTTCAACTAAACGCAAATCGGATGGAATAGCATGCCGCTGCAAGATGCTGTGGTAGCCATGCTGGCTCAGTATGCCTTCAATTTTGAATAAATCCCCAACAGTGTCACCAGCAAAGCACCGCCACACCATCACACCTCCTCCTCCATGCTTCACGGTGGGAACCAAGCATGTAGAGTCCATCCGTTCACATTTTCTGCGTCGCACAAAGACACGGTGGTTGGAACCAAAGATCTCAAATTTGGACTCATCAGACCAAAGCACAGATTTCCACTGGTCTAATGTCCATTCCTTGTGTTCTTTAGCCCAAACAAGTCTTGTCTGCTTGTTGCCTGTCTTTAGCATTGTTTTCCTAGCAGCTATTTTACCATGAAGGCCTGCTGCACAAAGTCTCCTCTTAACAGTTGCTGTAGAGATGTGTCTGCTGCTAGAACTCTGTGTGGCATTGACCTGGTCTCTAATCTGAGCTGCTGTTAACCTGCGATTTCTGAGGCTGGTGACTCAGATAAACTTATCCTCAGAAGCAGAGGTGACTCTTGGTCTTCCTTTCCTGGGGCGGTCCTCATGTTAGACAGTTTCTTTGTAGCGCTTGATGGTTTTTGCAACCGCACTTGGGGACACTTTCAAAGTTTGCCCAATTTTTTGGACTGACTGACCTTCATTTCTTAAAGTAATGATGGCCACTCATTTTTCTTTACTTAGCTGCTTTTTTCTTGCCATAATACAAATTCTAACAGTCTATTCAGTAGGACTATCAGCTTTGTATCCACCAGACTTCTGCACAACACAACTGATGGTCCCAACCCCATTTATAAGGCAAGAAATCCCACTTATTAAACCTGACAGGGCACACCTGTGAAGTGAAAACCATTTCCGGTGACTACCTCTTGAAGCTCATCAAGAGAATGCCAAGAGTGTGCAAAGCAGTCATCAAAGCAAAAGGTGGCTACTTTGAAGAACCTAGAATATAAGACATATTTTCTGTTGTTTCACAATTTTTTGTTAAGTATATAATTCCACATGTGTTAATTCATAGTTTTGATGCCTTCAGTGTGAATGTACAATTTTCAAAGTCATGAAAATACAGAAAAATCTTTAAATGAGAAGGTGTGTCCAAACTTTTGGTCTGTACTGTACTTTTGCCATTCACAGACGTGTGATATTGGGACAGTTTGCTTAATATTAAAAAATGGCAAAGTCTAATATTTGTTACTCATTTGTTTCATTTTGATTATTTATTTACTCTTTGGATTTATGTGAACATTTTATGTAATTTCAGGTCAAATATATGTAAAAATATGGAAAATTCTGAATTGTTCACACACTTTCAAGCACCACCATATAAGCACTGCAGAAATAACCATCATGTTCGAGATTGTTGCTTGATGGGGCCTTTTTGTAAAAGAAAAGTAGTTTCTATCGTCTAGAAAAAAAACTATGGCTGCATATTTCTGAGAGATCACTAGTGATTGTGAACTCAAGCTACAGGGCACTGAGGTCATTGATCCACTACTTTTCCTGCAGACATCTGCTTTCCACTCAAAGAGAAGTAGGTGAAATTCTGCAGATTATAGGGGATTAAAAGAAAAAAAAGGTACTGAACAAATAAAGGGATTGTCAACACTGTAACCACTGATTGGCTGCAGTGGTTACACATCTTCCCAGCTAGAAGAGGAAGCGAGGAGACTGACGGGAAACCTGAATAGTGCAACAAAGAAATGACAGGAGTTTGGAAGGTGAGTATATGTATTTTTTTTCTTTACAATGGAGGACCTTTTTTTAAGTTCAGATACTAGCCAATAGAGATGGGGGAATGTGGCAAAATTTAAATATGGCAGATTAGCTCCAATTTGGCCAGAAAATTCAATTCACATGGAATTTATTTTATGCAAAGGCAATTTGCCTTACTTTGTTTAGAGGACTGTCCAGATCCAGACTTAGAGTTATTTTTCTAATGGAATATATATTCACTGCTCCCAGTCCTTACCTCTTCTAGGTGCCACCAGTTATAGGTGCCACCAGTCCAATTTTAGGAGCCTCCTGTCTTTTTCTCAGTGCCACTAGTCATCTTCTAGGTGCCTCTTATCCTCTTCTAGGTGCCACCAGTCCTCTAGGTACCTTCTGTCCTCTTCTATGTGTCACCAGTCTTCTAGGTGCCTTCAATCCTCTTAAGTCTTCAAAGTGGTTTACAACCGCTCCAACAAAGACTAGGCTTTACAATGTCATGAGTTGGCCGCCAACTTTATTAAATTGCAAGGTGTAGTCACCATCTTAGGCACTAAAGACCACTGTGAACATGGAAAAGGAGCAGAGGCACCTGGAAGAGAAAAGAAGGCATCTAGTAGAGGACCGAAGGAACTTAGAAGAGGACAGAAGACAATTAGAAGAGGAGAGGAGGCACCTGGAAGAAGACAGGAAACATCTAGAAGAGAACAGAAGGCACCTAGAAGAGGACCGGAGACACCTAGAAGAGAACAGAAGGCACCTAGAAGAGGACTGGAGGCACCTAGAAGAGAATAGAAGGCACCTAGAAGAGGACAGGAGGCACCTAGAAGAATTTGTCTTACTTTGCCTTGAGGTCTCTCCAGATCCAGATGTGGGTTTTTTTTTCTAATAAAATATAAATTCACCTTTCCCCAGACCGTACATTTTCTAGGTGCCACCAGTCTTCTTCTAGGTGTCTTCTCTCTTATTCTAGGTACCACTTCTAGGTGCCTCCTATTCTCTTCCAGGTTTCATCAGTACTCTTCTTGGTGCCACCAGGTCCTCTTTTGCCTTTGGTAGTGGTCTTTGACACCTCTGGCGTTGACTAGGCCTTACAATGTCATGAGTTGGCCGCCAATTGCAAAGTCTAGTCAACAACATAGACACTGAAAACTATTGTGAACATTAAGGAGGACCAGATGTACATAGAAGAGGACAGGAGGCACCTTGAAAAGGACTCACAGCACCTAGACGAACACAGGAGGACTGGGTTTGGAGTTGTGTAGAAAAGAGAGCCAGAGAGAGGTGAGTATACTGTAAATTAAAATAATTAATTTTTCTACCCTTTCCCGAACCTTTAGAATTGGATGGCCACCATTATGCTCAATTTGCTGTAAGCAAATCATAAAAAATTTGGATTCTGGCAAATCCAATTTTTCTTGTAAAATTTGAAGCAAATTCACTTTACCTCTAATCTACTTGCTCATCTCTAATGGTGAACTATCTTTTGGAGGACATCAGGGTTCTGGAAAGTGTCAACTGTTACAGTATGACAGAAATAAGATAATATCAAGTCAATCAACTGGAAAAATAATCGCAATTAAACCATGAAAGGAATTGTCAAGGATTTGAAATACATAGCTCTTTTCTACTAGAAACAGCACCACCCCTACGGCACAGGCTGTTTAGGGTACTGCAGCTAATCACCATTTCACGCAATGGGACGGAGATACAATACCAGACACAGCCTTTATAAAGATGAGATGGTGCATGTTTTTCTAATCCCCTCTAATAAACCAGAAGAAGGTGAAAATTATCTGTGATCACATCATATTGGTGCGTACCTTCATTATTTGTTTGGTGAGTTGTCATCTGTTTTGCCTCTATGTAGGACAGAATTTTGCTACACTCTTCATTTGATGAATATGTAACCAGTTGCTTTCTTGGGTGGTTGCTTTCTTGGAAGGACTCATCTCCTGTGTCGGGACTTGGTGGTGGTTTATGTTTTGGAGACAACTTTTCTTTAGATTTAGATCGGTCTTCTCGGCTTCCGCTGGCAATATTCTTTTCTGAAATAGATAACTGTGGGTGGTCAAATCAACAGTTATAGATGTGGATCAACATAACATGGTTCTGTAAATGGTCCCTGACCTTTCAGACAACTTGATCTCAGGTTGCTGTCCTCTGCCTGTTGTCAGGTGTAATCCATCTTTAGCAGTAAAGATGCCAGGAGAGATTATATCTCTCTGCAGGAAGTGAGGGCAGGTCTTTGTCTCTCTACAGGAAATGAGGGTGGGTCTTTGTCTCCTACAGGTAATAAGGGCGTGTCTTTGTCTCCTACAGGATGTGAGGGCGAGTCTTTGTCTCCTACAGGAAGTGAGGGTGAGTCTTTGTCTCCTACAAGAAGTGATGGCGTGTCTTTGTCTCTGTACAGGATGTGAGAGCAGGTCTTTGTCTCTCTACAGGAAGTGAGGGCATGTCTTTGTCTCTCTACAGGAAGTGAGGATGTGTCTTTGTCTCTCTACAGGAAGTGAGGGCGTGTCTTTGTCTCTCTACAGGAAGTGAGGGTGGGTCTTTGTCTCTCTACAGGAAGTGAGGGCGTGTCTTTGTCTCTCTACAGGAAGTGAGGGCATGTCTTTGTCTCTCTACAGGAAGTGAGGGTGTGTCTTTATCTCTCTACAGGAAGTGAGGGCATGTCTTTGTCTCTCTATAGGAAGTAGGGGACGGGTCTTTGTCTCTCTACAGGAAGTGAGGGCGGGTCTTTATCTCCTACAGGAAGTGGGGGCGGGTCTTTGTCTCTCACAGGAAGTGAGGGTGGGTCTTTGTTCCTACAGGAAGTGAGGGCGGGTCTTTGTCTCCTACATGAAGTTAGGGTGGGTCTTTGTTTCCTACAGAAAGTGAGGGCGGGTCTTTGTTTCCTACAGGAAGTGAGGGTGGGTCTTTGTCTCCTATAGGAAGTGAGGGCGGGTCTTTGTCTCCTACAGGAAGTGAGGGTGGGTCTTTGTCTCCTACAGGAAGTTAGGGCAGGTCTTTGTCTCCTACAGGAAGTGAGGGTGGGTCTTTGTCTCCTATAGGAAGTGAGGGTGGTCTTTGAGTCCTGCAGGAGGTGAGGGTGGGTCTTTGTCTCCTACAGAAAGTATGGGCAGGTCTTTGTCTCCTACAGAAAGTATGGGTGGGTCTTTGTCTCCTACAGGAAGTATGAGCGAGATTTTTTTATCGACAGGAAGTGGAGAGTCTTTGTCTCTTCACAAGAAATGAGGGTTGTTCCTTATCCCTTTATCTGGCGTTAGACCCAGGGAGGGTGAGTACCTGATAAGCTTGTTTTTTTATGTACTTTACACACTTTGGGGACCACTTTGTTGAAAGAGGACAATCCCTTTAAACTAGTTGCTCATCTATCTAAATAATACAGAGGTCTAACTTTAAACTCATGGACCCCAATGCAAAATCTACAGCATACCCCTCCCCCTTGCTATCTGGACTGTGGTCTTCAAATGTAGCAGAGGGGCTCATGCATCAGGACATGGATGCTACTATTACCTCTTCACCACGGACAGAAGAGGGCCCCGTGCAATAACAATATATGGGTCTTTGCATCCCAATAGGTCATCAATTCCACCTGCTTTGGAGATGGAAATGGGCCCCCTGATCTCTTGGGCCCCTGGTTGAACCAATGTTATTTACGCCCTTCTTTGTCTGCACCATTCAGTTTCTATTTCCAAACAACACCCATATTTCTCATAAATATTTCTCTCTTCCTTCCTCACAATATTGGACAATCGCCCCCCCGACGTTCTGAGCGTATGACTGATAATAAATTATATAAAACCGGAATAATGCCATGTGTCCAAGGGCACTCAAGATTAGTGCTATCTTATGTAGGATAAGCAGCCTCCAATTACAGAAACCTTAAAGTAAATAAAAAGGATTAAACACCGCGCTCCGGCAATGTCCGTCTCCGTCCCGAAAATTGCATATTTCAGCTTTCTGACATACGAGTGCAAGGGTCAAGTTAGACACAGAACATAAATGTTTTTCTTCTTCTGCAAAGTGATATAGCCGAGTGACCTTTGATAAAACACTATGCAAAATAAGCTTCCTTCTTCCATCGATATGTGCAAATTATAGCTTTCCCAAGAATTTAAATTGACTCAAATACTTGAAAATCAATGGTCGGCTGTTATCCCCGTAATGAAAAAAAAAAGCATTTCTTAATGTACACAAGATGAAGACATTAAAATGTACATAATTTAGAAGATATGGTTCCGTCTCAGTCAGATTTTATTCCGGAGATAATTATATGTGCATATAAATATATACATTTATAATCAACACGTTAACATCTAGGAACGGTTAATGGAAACATTTACCAAATACTGTTGCGCGACGACACGGGGACATGACCATTTCCACCGACGCATAATATGTGGCGGTGTTTGCACAAAGGAAACCGAGTGTGAACGAATGTCGGACACGGTGATTACAATCGTAAACAGGTTTAACTATAAAAACATGTTAAAGTGGGAATTTTGGGGTTCCCGACTGCAGGGAGTAAAGAAATCCAAATGTAGCACCCCGAGGGTTCGGCCGCTACAGGGGTATTGCACCTCACCCAGAGGTGTGATATTCCACTCCCGGGTAAGGATGGAGTGTGGACCAGGGCTCAGTTAGCTGCATACAGCACACACACCCCATTTCCGGGGGACAGCTCAACGGTGCTCCCACGAGACAGAAGTGCAGGCACGACAGCATCTGTCCCTGGCTGGAGTGGGGAGGGGGAAGCACACCCAGTGATGTAGGAGCAGGAGGGGACGGTTTCTGGGCATAGGGAGGAGCCCATTGGTTGCAAGTCACCTGGGCTCATTCACAGAGAGGGAGGTATATAAGGTGGGCACCATCTTAGAAGGAGAGACAAGACAGTCAGAGGAGGAGAAGAGGAGAGGAGCTCAGCCAGAGAGGGCTGACAGAGAGCTGTGGCTCAGCCAGGGCCCAGCTCCACGAGGCAGGCCTAGAGTGAAGGCCAGAGCCAGAGGAGAAGGACAGTAACAGCAAGGAACAGAAAGGAAAGAAGGAAAGAAACAGAACACCAAGAGAGGCCCAGAGACACGAAGGCATAAGGAACCCCAAAGGCCCAGGAGATTGCGGGTGACGGGTTGGCAGAACAGGGTACCGGATCCCAAGTTGGTGGAGGTGACTAATCCTCAGCCAAGGACCGGCGGTCGCCATCATATCTTGGTGCGACCCCTCACTACACCTACTAGAAAGGCATACCACATAAGGTCAGGGCAGCGAGCAAGAAGCCCTCCCAGGAGAAGGCCCGAGGCAGCTGGACAAAAGTAGTGTCACTGGTGGGGCACGGCCAGAGAAAGGAGTAGAAGGGAGTCCTGTGACACACTCTGGAATTGCCTGGTGGTTGACCGAGCCCCTTGACTGGTGGACGCAGCACGGCTCGGGTGGTCCTACCTGCGCACAAGTGACCTGGATGAGAACTGTGAGTAAAGCATTTGAACTGCAACACCTTGTCTCTGTGCTTTCTCACCGCGTCGGCACTATTAGTACTGGGACGCCCGCACCATCACACCCATCCTCTACTACACTGCCCTGGGGCTGCACTCCTCCCGTGGGGAGTCACACTACCTCAGCTGCATACCCCATCAGCCCCAGCGGTCTGCCTTGCAGCGGCGGTCGGCACTGGCCGCAATCCACGGGTGGCGTAGTCGGACAATTAACTTAAAACCTTACAAATAGACTGCCACTGAATTGACCACCCTGGGCACGGGCCGGGTCATCGCCACGGAGACTACAACCCCCAGCGATCCGGCACGCACAACACAGGCCCAGGGGGCGAGTCACAAGCTCCTTTGATATTTTTTTTTCAGTACAAAACCAACCTTGATGAGATACTGTGCAGAGAATTACACCTGTAAGTGGGCAGAAATGTTGTGGAGAGTTCCCAATAACAGTGTCATAAAATATGTCGGTCATTAAAAGGGGTTTATGCATCTTAAAACATATCCACAGGATAAACCATAAATACCTTACAGGTGCCGGTTCTAGATCTCAGACGCTTACGTACAAAAATTGGAATCTAACAATAGACTAAAAATAAGTTTTGTGTTACATGTATTTTTTTTTCTTAATTTAAAAACAAAATGAGTAAAATTGCAATTTTCAGTGACCACTGGCACTTTTTTAGACTTATACTTCTTGTCCTTTCAGGAAGAATTTACGGAAGTTTCATTATCATCAGAGGCAGGATTACAATGACTGATAACACCTCTATACACAGCTGATAACACAGCATCCACTAATCACAATAGATGATGTCACAGCTCACCTCCTTCTCCTCCTGTACAATGACTGATAACACCTCTAAATACAGTAGATAACACAGGATCCACAATTCACAATAGGTGATGTCACAGCTCACTTCCTCCCACTCCTGTACTATGACTGATAATACCTCTATGCACAGCTGATAACTCAGCATCCACTAATCACAATAGGTGATGTCACAGCTCACCTTCTCCTCCTATATAATGACTGATCACACCTCTAAATACAGTAGATAACACAGGATCCACAATTCACAATAGGTGATGTCACAGCTCACTTCCTCCCCCTCCTGTACAATAACTGATAATACCTCTATGCACAGCTGATAACGCAGAATCCACTAGTCATAATAGGCGATGTCACAGCTCACCTCCACCTCCTCATGTACAATGATTGATAACACCTCTATGCGCCGCTGATAACACAGCATCCACTAATCATAATAGGTGATGTCACAGCTCACCTCCTCCCCTCCCCTCACAATGATCTTTGCACACACTCATTGAATGCTTCAATACAAAAGACAGGGTAGGAGTCTGTTCATTATGGTTGATGTACATGTGTAGTTTCCTGAAACAACAATAAGTTAGAGTAAGAAAAAAGCCCCAGTGGCCAGTGTGAAAATTGGAAAATTTCAGTTATTTTTATTTTTAACAAAAATTTTGAAATGCCCGCCAAAAACATTCATGGCCAAAATTTTTTGGAAACAATTTACATAAACAGGTATGGCATCATATCGATCCAAAGTCTCAAGTGAAACTATTACAGGATAACATACAAAGTCCTAAATTCCCAGCTCTAGAACAGCATAAATAAATAAGTAGCGCTTTGACACTTAGGTCCTGTCCAAGTTGAAACCCGTAATGATATTGACTTGCCAATACTTCATAAACCCGAGAAGACAAAGATCAATGTAAAATGAGCTAAGTTCTGTATGGTGATCACTGACTCAAGATATGAGAATTATTTCTTACTCATAATCTCAATTTTTAAAAGCCGGGTCTTGAAGAAGCCAATTTGCGGGCGAAACCCTTGATCAGGCTAAGAGATCAGTGTTTACCATGAGGTGGTCAGTTATGAAGACTATGTTTGATTTTAGTCTTTTTAAAAAAAAAGTTTGTGTATATAACTAATAAATCACTTTAATATCTTGAGTTTCTTTATATATTATTACCCACATAGGTCTAAACCCTACATTATATGAAGATTTTAGTTACCGGTGACGTATGAGGTTTGTACCTGGGCCATACAAAAGGTGGTAGCTTGTGGTTGATCGTGTGAAACTCGGCTTATTTTTTATAGAATTTTATCTTATCTGGTTTATGAAGCGTTGGTGAGTCAATACTGTAACATTTATGGGTCTCAAAGAGTTACAAACAACATGCTAGTGTGCCTCATTACCTGTGGGACTCTTCGTAAAAAAAGTAAAGTTTGTTTACGGTCAAGTATTGTATAACACGACCTATGATGGATATTATTTCTTCACCGACCACTCCGGCCATGGATCTGATCACTGGTTACTAATTTAGCTTACCTCAGTCAAGGCTTTATACCCCACGTTGCCTCCAGAGTGTTCTCCTTAACTTGTTCTTGACCACTTTTTTCCTCTAGCATTCCAGCAGATCTCTTCTTCATGGAATTCTATGGATACTCCTGTTCTACCAATAGATTGGGATCCCACTACCATTTCAAGTCACTTTTCTAGCCAAATTGAGCCAACGAAGAATATGTGGGAGCAGTAGAAAACTATGAAGCTCTTGGCCTTCTTTCGTGACTGGAGAGACTTCAGACCTTCTCAGGCTCCAGGGCTCAGTCACGGCTGCTACCTCTGCACCCCCTATAGCCACACTCCTATGAACGTAATATAAACTAGGACCTTGGATAGGGTTTCAGTAATGATGGTTAGGTGTTGTTTCTGGCAAAAGCTAAATGGACCAAGTGGTTATGGTCATGGATGGCTTTGAATAAATTGTTGACTATGGGTTAGGTAGATAGATCTACTTTTTAGAATGGTTATGTAAACCTATTGGCCTGTGGACTGACCAGTGGTGTAATTTGAAGGTCCTGAGCTCTAGTACTAAATCTTTAATAAGGTCCACACGTTGGTTGTGCCATTTATAAAACCGGAATCTTCTTATGTTTCAGAGAAGCCTCTGGGAAGCCTCAAAGAGGTTCGGTGATCGCTTCCCACCTTGGCACCCAATATGGGTACTGCCACGGGCATAATGTAGGTCAATACCATGGTCAAGCCAAGATCTGTGTGAAGGTAGGAATGGCCAGGACCTCCAATAATCACAAGCTCCAAATTGTAATGTTGACAACTTCCTGAAGTTTGACATTGATTCCGAAAGCATCTTAGGGTCGTCAAAGAAACTCCAATGAAATATTCAGGGATTTATTGTAAAATATCCACCTTTATATAAATTCTAAGTTAAAATTCTCCTTTAAATAAAATGTTTTTTTTTAGTATCTTTCTTGAGGATTTTAGTTAAAATGACAAATGTGAAGCTGCTGAAAGAAAAGCGACTTGCGGTGATTGGTCTGCCGGTGTCGCCTCGTCTTCTTGTGTCCATATATTAAATAGATGGGCAGGAAGGGTTGACAGATAGGAAATCTTTGATGATTATGGAGATTGCGGAGCTATTTACTTGCAGAGTTAATTAACAATCAATCCAAATTATCACTCGGAGCCCAGACTGCACGTCACTCCAGCTCCTCCCGAAGAATTTCTATAGAACGGAGAACGTGTAAGACAAAAGAGCGACTCTAACACCGAGATGTAAAAATGTAAAAAACAAAGTTAGTCAGCATCTTCTAATCTAAAGAAATGGATGAAATATGCAGATGGAGCAAAGAAGATTATAGATTAACAATGAAGAATATTTAGTAATTCAAGGAGTATATTTAGGTTGTGTTCACATGCCATGGTCAGAGGGCTTTTTTGCCCCATTTTCTGAAAAATTGCCACAATTTAGCAAACATTGCTTAACAAAAATGCACTTTGAGCACCCCAGAAGGGATGAGAGACAGAGCCCAACAGATCTGATGTAGGTTGATGTATATCTGAGGTGTTGTCAGTCACTGTACAAGTGGAGGAGGAGGTGAGCTGTGACATCACCTATTGTGAATGGTGGATCCTGTGTTATCTACTGTATATAGAGGTGTTATCGGTCATTGTACAGGAGGAGGAGGATGTGAGCTGTGACATCACCTATTGTGAATGGTGGATCCTGTGTTATCTACTGTATATAGAGGTGTTATCGGTCATTGTACAGGAGGAGGAGGTGAGCTGTGATATCACCTATTGTGAATGGTAGATCCTGTGTTATCCACTGTATATAGAGGTGTTATCAGTCATTGTACAGGGGGGGGGGAGGTGAGCTGTGATGTCACTTATTGTGAATGGTGGATCTTGTGTTATCTACTGTATATAGAGGTGTTATCGGTCATTGTACAGGAGAAGGTGAGCTGTGACATCAACTATTGTGAATGGTGGATCTTGTGTTATTTACTGTATATAGAGGTGTTATCAGTCATTATACAGGAGGAGGAGGAGGTGAGCTGTGACATCACCTATTGTGAATGGTGGATGCTGTGTTATCTACTGTTTATAGAGGTGTTATCAGTCATTGTACAGAAGGAGGAGGTTGTGAGCTGTGACATCACCTATTGTGAATGGTGGATGCTGTGTTATCTATTGTATATAGAGGTGTTATCAGTCATTATACAGGAGGAGGAGGAGGTGAGCTGTGACATCACCTATTGCGAATGATGGATCCTGTGTTATCTACTGTATATAAAGGTGTTATCAGTCATTGTACAGAAGGAGGAGGAGGTGAGCTGTGACATCACCTATTGCGAATGATGGATCCTGTGTTATCTACTGTATATAAAGGTGTTATCAGTCATTGTACAGAAGGAGGAGGAGGTGAGCTGTGACATCACCTATTGTGAATGGTGGATCAGCTATATATAGAAGTGTTACCTGTCATTGTAATTCTGCCTTTGATGATAAAGAAACTGCTGTAAACTCTTCCTGAAACTTCAGGAAGTTTGAGTCTAAAATAGCCCCAGTGGACAGCATAAAAATTGCAACATTACTAATTTTATTTATTTATTTTTATTTATTTCATAATAAATATCGCAATAATTTTTTGTTGTTTCAAAAATGTAAACAAAATGCACATAACCCTAAAACCCTATTTAAACAGTAGATCATTTTCTGATGACACAATCCCTTTGATGATGACGCCACTTATAATCCTCTTTCATTACAAACTGACTTTATTTAACAATATTTGCCATTATTTCATTCATTATCCTCTTCCTGATGGGTATTGTAGTACTTGACGGTTTGTAAACTTCCGTATTGTATCTCATCAATTAACAGTACAGTGTGCGCCTTTGGTGGCGAAAAAACCCAATCGATTCTCAGCCTATTTCATCCTCCCGTCTTCCCTTCTGTGCAGTTACGGTATTTCCAGATGCGTTTTGTGGGTTTGTCTGCAATCCCCTATGAATGTAATGCAGGATTTGATTGTCTGGAGAGGTGGAGAAGCTTCGGCTTGTCCTGTATAATGAGTGGTTAACATTCTTTATTTTATTTCAGGCTGCACTCCATGGATTAATAATGGCCCAAGTGCTTGGAAACACAAATGAAGCCAAATAGGCTTTTAACGAAGCATTATGTACAAATTGAAAACATTTAGTGTCAATGTTATATATGAAGCTGAAAAATAACAGCGTAATTACAAGGCAGGCTGAATGTGTCCTTACAGCAGCGACAAACACTATCAATGGTCGGCGTGCGAGCGCTACCAACGTGTCACCAATTAAGAGCATTTTAATTTTTCGACTTCGTACGGACGTGATCGCCGTGATTTAACCCCTTTTCCAATCTAGGGTTTTGTTACTTCTGATATTTTTACATCTTTATCCTGTTCCATTATTCTGCGTCTTATCAGAAAGGGATCATTTAGAATAAAAGGTTCATTATTTAAAGAGAGACCCCTTCACCTTTCTGTGCAAGAAACTTTGGCATTTGCATTATTTACAAATATCGGTATCGACTTTAGTATTTTTGCACAATGAAACTAGTTAAAGGGGTTTTCTTGGAAAACATATTTTTGAAAGGATAGGAGATAAATACTTGATCAAAGAGAACCAGGTGTTGGGGAGGGGGTTCAAGTTCTCCTATTACTCAATTTTGTGCGATTGGGAAAAGGAGTTTGAATGGAGCGACAGTCACAGATCTTATTATGAGAGTTATTGAGCAGCCAAGTGTTGTGCTTTGCAGCTTCGTTTGTATCCAGGACCCCCTTAAGGTAATCTTTGGGGGCTCCATTGATCACAGAGTTTACTGTGGCTGAAACCATAACCACGCAAGATGGTCAATGGCTGCACGACTCTGCCTTTGGCTTTCTCTTGGCCATTGGCTACCTCATAGCGATTGGCTACCTCATGGCCTTTGGCTGCCTCATGACCATTGGCTACCTGAATGCCATTGGCTACATCATGACCATTCGCTACCTCAAGGCCATTGGCTACCTCATGGCCATTGGCTGCCTCATGGCCATTGGCTAAATCAAGGCCATTGGTTTCCTCATGGCAATTGGCTACCTCATGGCCACTGGCTACCTCATGGTCATTGGCTACCTCATGGCCATTGGCTACCTCATGGTCATTGGCTGCCTCATGGCCATTGGCTACCTCATGGCGATTGGCTACCTCAAGGCCATTGGCTACCTCAAGGCCATTGGTTACCTCAAGGCCATTGGCTACTTCATGGCCATTGCTACCTCATGGCCATTGGCTACCTCATGGTCATTGGCTACGTCAAGGTCATTGGCTACCTCATGGCCATTGGCTACCTCATGGCCATTGACTACCTCATGGCGATTAGCTATCTCAAGGCCATTGGCTCCCTCATGGCAATTAGCTACCTCAAAGCCATTGGCTACCTCATGGCGATTGGCTACCTCATGGCCATTGGATACATCACGGCGATTGGCTACCTCATGGGGGCTGCTGCAGCGTGAGGACTCAGCTTAAAATGGTTGGCCAGTACTTTTTTATTGATGGCCTATCCTTATCAATATCTCATTCAGGGTGCAAAATTTCCCACCCCTGCCAATCAGCTGTCCCCAACACCAGACGGAAGTTCCAAGATGTTGCCAAAACACAACACTTTCATCATAACTACAATAGTCATGGTCGGGTATTACAGATCCACCACCGATTCTTTTGAATAGGGGGTGGATCTGCAGTACTCATCTGTGGCCACTGTTGAAATGAAGGATCTGCTGTGTTCTTGCAACATATAAGAACTTCCATTTAGCGCTGGTAACAGCAGATTGGTAGGGGTGTTGGGTGTCGCACTCCCACCGATCAAACATTAATAGCCTATCCTAAGGATTGAACATCAATAAAAAAGAAAGTCTCCTTTAAGTATTTAAGAATCCACCAGCTCTAATGTAAAATTTCCAGAAAGCTTTAAACCAAAATTTCAGATATGTTGTATTATGTAGCACAAGAAAAGATATGAGGCAGAAAAAAAGGTTGCTTCTACTAAGCCACCAGAAAGTTAAAGCCAGAGAAGACACAATAGGCTGACATTTTCCATTGTTTTCAGATTTCTTATCAGCTTTGCTGTGCAGACTGGGACAGAACCAGCAGAGTCATCTCAATGTAGTTAGAGTTTAAAGGGATATTTCACATATATCAACTCTGTAAAATATCTGGAGGAGCAGATAATGCTGGAAGCAACACACAGTCTCTGCAAAAGACCTGAGACTGGGACGGAGATTTATCTTCCAACAAGACAATGATCCCAAACATAAAGCAAAATCTACAATGGAATGGTTAGAAAATAAACATATCCAGGTGTTAGAATGGCCAAGTCAAAGTCCAGACCTGAATCCAATCGAGAATCTGTGTAAAGAGCTGAAAACTGCTGTTCACAAACGCCCTCCATCCAACCTCAATGAGCTCGAGCTGTTTTGCAAGGAAGAATGGGCAAGAATTTCAGCCTCTCGATGTGCAAAACTGATAGAGACATACCCCAAGCGACCTGCAGCTATAATCGCAGCAAAAGGTGGCGCTACAAAGTATTTCAGTTTTTCATTTGTTAAAAATGTTTAAAATATCCAATAAATTTCGTTCCACTTCACGATTGTGTCCCACTTGTTGCTGATTCTTCCCAAAAAAATGTAGAATTTTATATCTTTATATTTGAAGCCAGAAATGTGGCAAAAGGTAGAAAAGTTCAAGGGGGCCAAATACTTTCACAATGCACTGTATATATATACATATATGTAGCGCCCCGAGGGTTCGGTTGCTACAGGGGTATTGCACCTCAACCAGAGGTGTGATATTCCACTCCCAGGTAAGGATGGAGTATGGACCAGGGCTCAGTTAGCTGCATACACACACTCCTCATTTCCGGGGGACAGTTCGCAGATGCTCCCATTTATTGCAGGCACAACTGACCATGTCCCTGGCTGGAGTGGGGAGGGGGGAAGAGAACCCAGTGATGTAGGAGCCGAAGGGGACGGTTTCTGGAGCATAGGAAGGAGCTCATTGGTTGCAGGTCACCTGAGCTCAGACACAGAGAAGCAGATAAAAAGGTGGGGGCCATCTTAGGAGGGAGTTCAGTTCAGTCAGAGCAGGAGAGAGAGCTGACAGGGAGCTGTGGCTCAGCCTGAGCTCAGCTCCACGAGGCAGGCCTAGGGTAAAGGCCGGAGCCAGAAGGGAGAAGAGGAGAAGGAGAAGGAAGGAAGAAAGGTGGAGAGAAAGAGGAGTAGAAAGGCTCCAGAAAAAGGAAGGCAGAAGGGACCCTAAGAACCCATGAGATATCGGGTGAAGGGTCAGGCAGAATAAGGGTACCGGATTCCCAAGTTGGTGGAGGTAAATTATCCCTCAGCCAAAGACCGGAGGTCGTGATCATGTACTGATGCGACCCCCTGCTACACCCACTAGGAAGGCACCACATAGGGACAGGGAAACTGGCGACAGGTTTCACCAAGAGAAGGCCCGAGGCAGCTGGACAGAAGTGTGGTCACTGGTGGGGCACGAGAGGCCAGAGAAAGGATAAAAGGGGGTCCTGTGCCATACTCCTGAATTGCCTGGGGGTTGACCGAGCTCCTCACCTGGTGGACGCAGCACGGCTTGGGCAGTCATTGCCTGCAGAAGTGACTTGGATAACAACTGTGAGTAAAAGACCCTGGACTGCATCACTGACTCTGTGTGATTAATGCTGCGTCTGCACCATCACCCCCAGCATCCCAGCACACTGCCCTGAGGCTACACTCTTCCCGTGGGGAGTTACACTATCTCTGCTGCACACACCATCAGCCTCAGTGGACTGCCTTGCAGCGGCGGTTTATAACAGCCGCAATCCACGGGTGGCGTAGTCGGACATTTTAAAGCTCTAAATATAGACTGCCACAGCACTTGGTCTGACCACCCTGAGCCATGGGATCGGGTTGCCACTACTACCCCCAACATTGCGCTGAAGCCCGGTTCTGAGTGCCCCACGGCCCAGGGGCGAGTCATATATATACACATATATATATATATATATATATATATATATATATATATACATATATATATATATATACAGTTGACACCAGAAGTTTCCATACACTATATAAAAAGACACATCTTCATGTTTTTCTCAATATCTGACATGAAATCAGAATAAACCTTTCCCGTTTTAGGTCAATTAGGATTACTACAATGTTTAATATTTGCCAAATGCCAGAATAATGAGAGAGAGAGAATGTTTTAAGGCATTTTATCACTTATTGCAAAGTCAGAAGTTTACATTCACTAAGATTACTATGCCTTTAAACAATTCTGGACTGCCCATATGATGATGTCATGTGTTTGGAAGCATCTGATAGTTTTTTTGGCAACATTTCAGTTAATTAGAGACACACCTACGGATGTATTTTAATGCACACCTGAAATACACTGCTTCTTTGTGCAGCATCATGGGAAAGTCTAAAGAAATCAGCCAAGATATCAGGAAGAGAATTGTGGACTTGCACAAGTCTGGCTCATCCTTGGGTACAATTTCAAGATGCCTGAAAGTGCCTCGTTCATCTGTATAAACAATTATACGCAAGTGCAAACAAGATGGCAATGTCCAGCCATCATACTGCTCAGGAAGGAGACAGGTTCTGTGTCCCAGAGATGAACGTGCTTTGGTCCGACAAGTGCATATCAACTCAAGGACAAAAGCAAAAGACCTCGTGAAGATGATGGCGGAAGCTGGTAAGATTGCGTCAATATCCACAGTGAAACGAGTACTGTATCAACATGGGCTGAAAGGCCACTCTCCCAGGAAGAAGCCATTACTCCAACAGAAACATGAAAAAGCAGATTAATGTTTGCAAATGCTCACAGGAACACAGACCTAAATTTATGGAGACATGTCCTGTGGTTTGATGAAACTAAAATTGAACTTTTTGGGCATAATGACCATTGTTTCATTTAGAATAAAAAGGGAAAAGCTTGGAAGTCTAAGAACACCAACCCAACTGTGAAACACGGGGGTGGCAGCATCATGTTGTGGGGTTGTTTTGCTGCAGGAGGGTCTGGTGCACTTACTAAAATAGATGGCATCATGAGAAAAGAAAATTATGTGGCAAAACTGAAGCAACATCTCAAGACATCAGCCAGGAAGTTAAAGCTTGGTCGGAAATGGGTCTTCCAAGTGAACAATGACCCCAAGCATACTGCCAAAATGGTAACAAAATGGCTGAAGGATAACAAAGTCAATGTTTTGGAGTGGCCATCACAAAGCCCTGATCTTAATCCTATTGAAAATTTATGGGCAAAGCTGAAAAGGCCGGTGCGAACAAGGCGACCTACATACCTGGATCAGTTACACCAGCTTTGTCAGGAGGAATGGGCCCAAATTCCGACCAATTATTGTGAGAAGCTTGTGGAAGGATATTCCAAATGTTTGACCCAATGAAATGTATGTAAACTTTTGACTTTGCATTAAGTAATAAAAACGCCTTAAAACATTCTCTCTCTCTCATTATTCTGCCATTTGGCAAATATTAAAAATTATGGTAATCCCAACTGACCTAAAATGGAAAAGGTTTATTCTGATTTCATGTCAGATATTGAGAAAAACATGCAGATGTGTCTTTTTATAAAGTGTATATAAACTTCTGGTTTCAACTGTATATATGTACAGTATATATATATATATATATACAGTATGTATGCAGTATATACAGATCCATATACAGCTCTCATGCCACTTCTCATGACTATGGGAGGGCACTGTGAGCCATCTCAACCTGGAGACTGTAATGAACTATTAGCATTTCCTCTACATTTTAGCATAAATTAGCAAACTTTGGCAGCAGAAAAAATAAAAATTTTAAATGTAGCCAAATGCTATTTTGAGATTCCTTTCCCCCTCATGATTTTTTCTGCCTCCTTCACTCCTTGTTCCACAGTCCCACCCTTCCGGAATACATATTTGGATGCCGGGGTGCTATCTAATTGTTATACACATTTGCCAGGTTTGGACTCTGCTCCCTACAACTCGGTCCGCTAAACTTTCTAGTAAGACTTTTAATTTTTCTGTGCACAGTTCCTGTCTACGGTCTCCAGGACGTCTCCTGGCTGCCTGTGGCTTCCAGTAACTCTGCTACGTTTCTGCGGTCTCCAGAACGTCTCTTGTCTGCCTATGGCTTCCAGTAACTCTGCTACCTTTCTGCGGTCTCCAGGATGTCTCTTGTCTGCCTGAGGCTTCCAGTAACTCTGTTACCTGTCTGCAGTCTCTGGGACGTCTCCTGTATGTCTGCGGCTTCCAGTAACTCTGCTACCTGTTTCCCATGTGCTACACCCACCTGCTGCAGTGACGCCCCTGGACCCGGACCTTGGGCTTAGAGGATCCACCTCACCTTTTGAGCCCTTTTATGACACTATTGACAGAGCATCATGATGTCTTGCACAGCAAACTTTGAAGAGTTGTTTTTAGGAGGTGTCTCCAAGCAGAAGAGAGATTTACCAATTCTTCCAGAAGTTCAGGAGATGTGAGACCTTTCACCATTGGAAAATCTCAGGAAATAATAGGAGTAGTGTCACTCCAGTTGGACTTTGATGGAAAAACCTTGCAATCTGCTATTAATGATTGTGATCAGAAAACCCTTTTATCTCCATTGCCAATTGTGGCCCATAACACCCAGCACCCAGGTACATACCCCACCGGCCCCCTGTAATTTATACAGCATAATAATTGTACTGATTACATTAGATTTTTCAGTTCTCTGCTTTGTTTGTAAATTGCATAAATCTTTTTCGAGTGTAGCCGGCAAATTAGTATGATCTGTGCAAAATAAGGTTTATGACTATTTGATTCCGGAATCAAATGAATTATCACCTCGGCTCTCCTGTCAGCTCTATTAAAGCACCGTGGGGATTATATCAGTCCCACTTTTCCTAAAATATGAAAATCTTTTATCAGCTCTGTGAACGAGATGACATAGCTGTTTGCACCCTTTGTATATCCTGTCCCCCCCCCCCCGTATTATTTGACATGTTGAAAGCGAACTCCACCTGTTCCCCACCTCATCATCACCGCGGTACACACACGCGGGGTGTTTTGTCTTCCTCGTGTGAACTGGTGACAAGAATCTTTCTGAATGTCGAGATTATCAGCCTTTTATCCTCCACGTGCAACATGAAGAACATTCTCGTTATACTATCAGGAAGCTGTTCTTATTTAAACTGTTACCAAAGCAAGTGTCACATTAAAGCTGCCGCATCTCCGAGACGTGTCTGCAGCCGCGGGAGGAAACAAATTGCATGCACGATATATCAGGAGCGCTATCATGTTTTTCTATACATATATATGTATAGAGAGAGAGGGAGGGAAAAATAATAAAATAATAATTATCCTGATATATCGCTCATGCAATTTGATTTGTATATACACAGTGGATATATAGAAAGAAAGAAAGAAAGAAAGAGAGAAAGAAAAAAAGAAAGAAAGAAAAACATTGAAAGATAAATGAGGGAAAAGAAGAGTAAAAAAAAAGAAAGAAAGAGATAAAAGAGAAAGATAAAGGTCAAGAAAAGAAAAAAAGAAAGATGAAAGAGACAAAAGAAAGAAATAAAGATAAAGGAAAGAAAAGAAAGATAAAAGAGAATAGAAAGATAAAAGAGCGAAAAGAAAGAAATATAAAGAAGAGAAAAGAAAGAAAGAGAAAGGAGAGAAAAGAAAGAAAAAAGAAACATAAACGAGAGGAAAGAAAGAAAGAGAAAAGAGAAAAAAGAAAGATAAAGGAGAGAAAAGAAAGAATGGCCACCATTATACAAGATTTGGTTTTGGTGGGCACTATTTCCTCTTGGAGAGACCACCAGATGAGGAAATTAATGGAGGAAGTACTAGCATTTTTTAAAAACATTTAAAAGTGTAATAAAAAAAAGTCCATTTTCTGTGTCTGGTTACAATTATGGTCAAAATCTTTGCAAATTTTTGAACTTATATTTGAACAGTATAAACCCCCGTAAACCTCTTTTTATTCATTTGGGTCTGATTGTGCCTTTTGCAAAGACTGATCAAAAATAAGACAAAAATGTCACTCGAAAAATCTTTCAAAATCAATTTCGCATTTTCTCATCGCTTAGTCCGATAGCTCTTACACCTGAATATTTTATTCTTTAAGCCTGTTTTTTTTTCACCCAAATTTTTAATTCTCCATCTAATTATTAACACAATGCAATGAGCATTGCTCTAAATGCTTCCTGGAATTATGAGTGCAAGGTTATTAATTTCTCCAGCCAGTGTAAACCTAAAGCCAAGCAAGAAGTTTGAGTTTTATGACTAATAATGACCTTCCATTACTGCAGGAGATGAGTTTAATAGTTCTGGTGATCTCTGGGGTAGTGATTCAACTGATACAATGCAACTATAAAATGTTTTATAGGCGTGATAGATGCATGGAACCGTGTACTAGTAAGTGCCTAATGGCAGCACATTTCTATTCAACTACGGCGGCGACACAAAAAAAAAAGACATATTACCCTAATACTGATAGGGCCGTTTGTAATAATCTTTAATGGATCTGCTCAGGGATATTGCCTGCAAACTCAGCATTAGGCTCAGTACGCTATATTAACAATTTTTCTAACTTTTTGGCTTTTACGAACGTTGAATTAAAGCGGTTTTCCGGTTGTGGAAAACTCCTGTCCCTGAAAAAACAACAACACTATGTTTTATTCATCCTCCCAGGTCCAGCACTGAGTCTCTTCCGCTGCTCCTGATACCTGTTATTGTCTACAGAGCTGACATCATGTCGATAGTGCTGCAGCCAATCAGTGAGCTTAGTGGCTCTGAGCGTCTCTTCCTGAATTGAAGGGGCAAGCCGATGAGCTCACTGATTGGTTGCAGTGCTCTCAATGTAACATCGGTACTGCAGACAATAATAAACACCAGAAGGGGCCGAGAGTAAGCACTGGACCTGAGGGTGGGTGAGTAAAGGACTAAAAAGAGAAAAAAAAGAGAAAAAAACATCAGCTCATCACAATGCCACAGGGAATATCCCTAAATTGTGAGATTGATCAATGCTCAGATCTTTGAGGCCGATGTCCACGAGAAGACAATAGAAAAGTAAAAATGTTGCAATTCGGCACCAAAGACAATAAAGAAAAATAAAATTTTCATTTTATTTTCATTAAAAATTACATGGTGTAAAACGGGAGTTTCAGGACATCAAACACAGAGATAAGGGTAAAACTCGCGGTCTTGGTGAGCGCTGCCAGAACGGATGAGATCAAGGATGAAAAAAACTTCAAAAGTAGTCTGAATAAAAAGTTTTTTTTTATTCTTGGTCTCATCCGTTCCGGCAGAGCCAGCCAAGAACGCGAGTTTTACCCTTATCTCTGTGCCATTCTGAGTCCTGGCAGTCAACTCCAGGGCTTCGCGGATGGAGCTGCAGCCGTTGGAGGGAGAGCAATCACACTCTTGTCAGTGTTGTTCCCACTCACATTTTCCACCCATCCTTGCCCTGTTGATTGCACTAGGAGCTATTCTAATTTTTCTTACCTTACGCGTTTCGGACAATAATGTACTTACTGATTTTTTAATTGTTTTTGGTGTTGGATTGCACCTTTTCAGCCAGGGTGCCCTCATTAATGATGACATCATAGCCTCATAAACAATAATGTAGAGGCGTTATCTGTGATTGTAAAGGGCAGTAAATGAATCAAGTAAATCATTGGTGGCCTTCAGCGTTTCCCATCCATGAACCTTCTACTTAATAGTAATAATAATAATCTTTATTCATATAGCACCAACATATTCCGCAGCGCTTTACAGTTCAGAGGTTCATATACATCAGTCGTAAGTAACATAGCTAAAGATAATACAATAATTAAAGCAAAAATAATGAGGACCCTGCTCGTAAGAGCTTACAATCTACAATGAGGTGGGGGTAACACAAAGTATAGGGGCTTATTTACAATGATGGTCCAGCCATCTGGAGGGGATGAGGGATAGATAAAGGCTGCATGAGCTCATCACCATCCAGTATTTGTGGTGCTTTTGGGTGCGGTGGAGTTTGGTGGAGACTTATGTTTGGAGAAATAATGAATGGGCTATAAAAATATAAAAGGACTTTGATTAGGGAATGTGATTGGGCTCCCTAAACAAGTGTGTTTTTAGGGAGCGCCTAAAACTGTGTAAGTTGTGGTTCATCTTAATTTCTTGGGGTAGAGCATTCCAAATAATAGGTGCAGCTCGGGAGAAGTCCTGGAGCCGGGAGTGGGAGGTATGGATTAGTTCGGATGTTAGTCGAAAGTCGCTTGCGGAGCGTAGGGAACGGGTAGGCCGATAAACAGAAATGATGGAGGAGATGTAGGGGGGTGCCACACTGTGGAGAGCTTTGTGGGTGAGAACAAGCAATTTAAATTGGATCCTGTAATTCATGGACAGCCAGTGCAATGTCTGGCACAGAGCGGAGTAGTCTGAGTAACGATTAGCCAAATAGATGACCCTGGCTGCAGCATTAAGGATGGACTGGAGGGGGGAAAGTCGAGTGAGGGGGGGGCAAATTAATAGAGAGTTACAGTAGTCTAGGCGGGAGTGGATCAGGGCAACAGTGAGGGCTTTTGTTGTTTCCAAGGTGAGAAAGGGGCGGATTCTAGAGATGTTCTTCAGGTGCAAGTGACAAGAGTGGGCAAGAGATTATATATGGAAGGTGAAGGAAAGATTGGTGTCAAACACAATACCCTGAAACACGCCTGCTGGCTCGGCGTTATTGTGGTGCCACACTTGGAGAGGGAGATGTCGGATTTAGGGAGGTGACTAGATGGCGGGAGCAGAAGAAGTTCAGTTTTGGAAAGGTTGAGTTTCCATTAGAGAGCGGCCATGATGTTGGAAACTGCGGACAGACAGTCACTGTTGTTCTGTAGTACAGCGGGGGTAAGGTCAGGGGATGATGTGTATAGTTGTGTGTCATCAGCATAAAGATGGTACTGAAAGCCAAATTTGCAGATGGTCTGTCCAATTGGGGCCGTGTAGAGAGAGAAGAGAAGAGGGTCTACTTAAAGATGTTACATCACAGAACTCCTAAAATGATGATCTTTAAGTCTTTTGCCTATTAGAATCATAAAACTAAGTAGAGGTGAGAGAATCAATTTCATATGAATTGAATTTATGCTAAATCTTTAAGAATTCACTGAACGAGACCAATTCAAACAATTTACGAATCACTTCTCCTGAATCGTCTAAAATAACCATTGCCAGTTTTGTCATTACAGAAGATCGCATCAGTCATAAAATGCTGACATGACCTTAGGCATAAATCGGCAGACTTGCATTGCAATTATCATGTCACATGGTATAGCACAGCCAATAAGAAGGGACTATCATAGCCTGTATAAAAGCCGAGGCAGGGAATGCAGCAGCTACTGTATTTTATGGTGAATCAAGATAGTGAGAGGACATCACAGCCATAGAGATAGAGAGAGAAAGCTATATGCTGTAATACTGAAGAAACAGTACAGATAGTGTGTGACAGTACAGCAAGGAAGAAGATTAGTGTGTGAGAAGAAGATTATAGTGTCATACACACCTATTCAGGGCAATTGGAGGCTTGGGAGTACTTTCAATTTGCTGTAAATTGAATTTTCTGGGAAAATACAGCAAATCTGGCAATTTTGAATTAAAAAAATTCATTCATCTCTAGAATTAACACATTGTAAGAACTCCTTAGTGTTTGAAAACAACTAGTGTTACTGTTACCTTTGTTTTTTTTAAAGTTGAAAATCTTTGGATAATGCAACAATAAATCTTTATCGAGGTCAATTTTAGGATTCCCACTTCACACCACAAGACCATAAGGTTACATGATAGAATTCTGGTAGTCCTGTCACGGGTGTGTCAGAGGTGACAGACAGTCGACTTGCAGTTAGTTGCAGGAGATCTCTACGTTTGGCATTACAGACATCTTCTTAAAGCCTGTCTCTAGGACCCAGCGGCTATCTTCCTCTGGTTAATTAACTTCCTGACCTGGGTGTATAAATACATGGTGTGTTCTAGAGGGAGGTGCCAGCGATATTTATTATTCCTTGTGAAGGCTTAGCAAGAGCAGTACCTTTTCCTCTCTGGAACTTGAAGACTTGTTTGTGCATTTGTCTAGAGTCATCTAAAGCTAAACAGTTTTCCCCTGTTTGTCCTTCCTTGGTGTCTATAGTGTTTAGTGGAGATCGACTAGTGCTCATCTCTTCCCTTCCCTAGCTTGAGCCAAACGCCAGGGAAAGACATTGCGAGGTACGCGTGCGGCGATTGGTTAAGAGCCAATACAGGGATGTTAGGGGAGACAGGGTGACGCTAGATCAACCTAGGAGGTCTCCACTTTCCCCCCTTTCCCTAGAGTCTGGGCTCCCTTTCCCTCTTCCCTTTGTGTTGCACTAAGTCTTTTCCACACCTTGCGTGACAAGTCCACAGTGAACACCAGAGGTAGCTCATGTGTCAGCTGTCCCTCTGGTGTCAGCTCTGGTGAGTGGGGGCTTTATAGAAGCAATTCTTGTTGCGGCACATGGTGACATATATGCTGCACAAATTAGCAAGGATTCTATGATGTCATACTGGCCGTAGTTTCTTAACAGGTCAAAAGCCACGGGTTAAAGTATTGTGTTCTAGACCAGTGTTTCCTGACATTTTGGGGCGAAGAATCACCTACTCAAATAGGCAACAGAAAGTTCCCCCAAGGTAAGTACAGCAAAAGGAAATTGCGTTAACCCCTTAGAAACACGATGTGTACCCATTGTCTTATAACAAATTGAAAACTTAGGGTCTAAAGTAAACCATTCAATTCCAGAGTATTGCATGGCTAAAAGAACACCTTAAAGGGATGTTCCAAAGTCATTTTCCTCCTAAATCCCTATCTATTTAGTGACATAATCTAAACAATTTTCTAATATGCTTGAATTAAAAAGTGGAAAGGGAAAAGAAAAAAAAAAACAGCTCACCTCCATGAAGCAGCTGGGTGTCTCCGGGATCCATGATCAGCGCTGCTGCTTGCGCTCAGTGACAGGTAATAGGAAAGACGATGATCCAGCTCCACAGACTCCAATAGTAAAAACAAATGTCTTTTATTTAGAAGTTTTAAAAAAATATCCAGATGGCGATAATGTAACTCCAGCTGGTGGAAGAACAATACTAGAAGGGAAACACAGGGGCACCAAGGAGGGGTGCGCTACCAGACGCGTTTCGAGCGAAGACCGCTCTTAAACTTGGTATGAATAAGTATCAGACATAAGGGGAGGAACCCTTCTTATGCTGGCACTAATCAAGAAAAGGTGCTGCAGGTGGGTAACAACCCAAGATTGCGAAGAAAAAAAAAAAAAATTTGGGGGGGGAGAGTGGTGAATTAAAAAGCAACGGGAATTTTTAAAAACAAGAATGAGACACCAAGTCAGTAATGTAACATGAACTCTTTTCTATAATTTAAGCCTGAGGGAATTCTAGTATCCAATACAAAAATCCAAAACGCCTCCCTATTTCTGAGAGTATTTTGTCTGTTTCCGCCCGGGGAACATGTTCTATAGCATAAGCTAATAGGCCTTTAGTGCATTTATTATGACAATTAATAAAACGTCTGGAAGCCCCAGACATACTACGATTAGATTGATGGGAAATATCATAGAAATGTTCCCTCAGCCGTACTTTAAATTTCCTAGTAGTTGATCCGATATATTTTAGATTACAAATAGTGCACTCAATCATGTAAATAACATGATCAGTGTTACAATTCAGAAACCCTCTTATTGGATATACCTTGGAATTATTTTTATCCGTAAATGTTAATTTTTTTTGATGAAACCAGACATGCAGTTCGTAAAACCGCACTTCTGGTAGCCACTAGTTGATAGCCCGTTACCAGTCGTTTTGATGGGCTTTCCTCTGTATAAACTTGGGAGAGATTTTGTTGCCTATTGTTGGTGCTCTACCTGGAACTACCCTAATTCCGTCCTTTAATATTGCATCCATGACTGAATCCTTTCTCAGAAATATCTATGTTGCGTTTTACTATATTAGATATTGCAGAAAAATGAGTGTTATAGGTGAGAACTAATGTTGGAATATTAGAGCTGGTGTTGTGGTGGTGGTGGTTCCTTTTAGTAATGAGATTGCTTCTAGATTTACTATCTACTATTTTTCTTGCTCTATCTAAGGTCCATTTTGGATCATTTCTACATGATAGTCTAGAATTAATGGTGGTACATTCTTTTGAGAAGGAAATGGAATCACTACAATTCCTCTTAGGTCTAGTAATTTCTCCTACTGGAATGGCTTTTAGGACATGGAGTGGGTGAAAACTGTGCGCATGCAAAATTGTATTCCCTGATGTGGGTTTCCTGAATGTTTTAGAAGTGATTAGTTCATTATTTTGGCCATTTAGTTCTAAGTCCAAAAAAGTAATAGAGTTACGGTTGTTGGTGTATGTAAATCGTAAATTAAATTCAATATTATTCAAATACGATATAAATTCTGGAATGTCAGCCATGTTGCCCCCCCCCCCCCAAACCATTAAAATATCATCAATAAATCTTGAGTAATAAATAAGGGATGTACAAAAGGGGTTATGGGCACTGTACACATAGCATTCCTCCCACCAAGCCATAACAAGATTAGCAACCGAAGGGGAAAATTTATCCCCCATAGAAACTCCACCAGTTTGGAGAAATTTTTTTTCCATTGAACATAAAATAATTATGTGTTAATAGAAAAGATAAAACTGTTTTAATGAACGATTGAAGTTCATGGGAGTAAGAACTGTACTTGAGCATATGGTGATCTATGGCAGAGATTGCTATGTGGTGAGGAATGCTAGTGTACAGCGCCGTGACGTCACAGGTAAGCCATGACCATGAATGTGACCAGGTAACATTATCAAATAAATTAAGGATGTCGCATGAGTTCTCAAGATGACCTGGAATACGCATGACAAGTGGCTGTAAAGCAGAGTCCAACCATTGACCTAATTTTTCTCCCAGCGAGTCAATTCCTGAAATAATTGGGCGCATGGGTGGTGGTCATTCATTCTTGTGAGTCTTAGGTAAGGCATGTAAGATGGGAATAGTTGGAGAATCCACAATGAGGAATTCTGATTCTTTTTTAGTGAAAAAGCCCAAAGAAAAACCCTCTTGTACTAATTTGATGAGTTTTTCCTGAAAAAATGCCGTTGGGTCATTGAAAAGAATGGTATATATATTGTGATCTTGCAACATGTTATTAATAGAAAGGACAGAATCCTCACTATTCAAGACCACCACTGATCCACCCTTGTCCGACATCTTGATCACGATGTCTGTTCTGTTGGAAAGATTGTCTAAGGCAAGTTTTTCAATTCTGGACAAGTTGCACTTTCCTCTATGATTTTGCATGGGTTCCTGCTGTAATGTTTTCAAGTCACGTTCTATATTTTCTTGGAATCTGTCCATGGTGTCAGTACGTGTTTGTACTGGATAAAACTGTGAATTTTTGGTCCGGAATGAGGAGATGGAAGATAAATCTTGAATAGGAGTTTCCTCTGAGTTGAGATCTGTTAGGCATGAAAGTGCAAGTTGTTCTGAAAAACTTAAAGCCCTGTACAGTTGGTATGTTTCTGGGGGATCGTTTGGTTTTGTGAGTCATCTGACCAGAAATGTTTTTTTAATGGTTAAGTCTCTCACAAAACGGTTGATATCTTTGATGATAGAAAAGATATCAAGTTTGCGGTTTGTGACAGCAAAATTTAACCCTTTAGAAAGCAGCCGATGTTCATCAGTAGTGAGGGGAGCAGATGATAAATGAACCACATCTAGTGTTGAACTCTGCTCACGTTCCGGAGTCGATGTTTGATTGATTCCACATTTTTTCCGGTGCTCTTCTCCCCCGTTTTTTGAAACTCGTTGTTTTTTAAAGTAATAATATTGGGGTTTTACATTCACTAGATCTCCCTCAGAGGCATCAGTGGAATTATCTGATTCAAATTCAGATGAGGAAAACGTGACTTGAGATCTAGGTGTGGAACCTGTCCTAAATCCACTGCGTTTTAAAATGGATTTAGGAAGCTTTTTAGGGCGTTCCCATCTGCCCCAACTCATATACCTAATCTTTCTCATAATCTATTGTGTCGCGGCTGAATTTCTTTTGTTTAGTACAAATAATAGAATCTTCCAGATCTTGCACCTTTTTTTTAAGTTTTTTTTTTGAAAAATGTCAAAATCTTCAGTGGGCATTACTGTTTTAATTTTCTCCGTCAATTTAGTTATTTCGCACTGTGTGTGTTTTAATTGTTCAGTCTGGTATTTTAAAATAAGTTCAATAAGTTGAAGGGAGCAAGTGGATAGAATAGCATTCCATTCAGTAACAAATTGTGGACAATAAAAGGTCAAAAATTCCCTATCCTTCCCTAACAACACTAACTGCTTCTCTTTTTTTTTAGCCCAGCCCCTGAAATTAGCATCGCTAATGATGCTTTATTCCAGGGAGGGGGCAAGGGCTGCTGCCTCTTCCCCCTGATGATGCTTTGTTTCAGTATCCCAGCATGCACTGTGATTCTCAAAGGAAACACCATCAAAAAAGTGAAAAAAAAAAAGAAAAAGAAAAGCAGTTAGATAGTGTAGTTAGGGAAGGCTGGGGAATTTTAATTCAAGTATATTTGAAAATTGTTTAGATTATGGCACTAAATAGATAGGGATGTAGGATGGAAATTAATATGGACTTCGGACCACCCCTTTAAACAATATGCATAGGAACTATTAGAATGATTAAGGAAAATCATATTAAAACTAGTATCATCATTATGTCAACTACGATAATCTTCTAAGACATGCATTCATGAGTGAATATGCGAAACTCATGTTCCTTTTCACCATCGGTGTTCATATCTACAACACAACTGATAGGGTTGAGGTCTATCCTAGAGTAGATGGCTTACAGCACAAAGTTAAAACACATAAGGATGGCTTCTAAAATACTTTATCAGTCATAGTTTTGGAATGGTCCTATAGAAGTTAGAAGTATTGTGCTGTGTGTCATCACCACTTCTAAGAAGTGTATTTATGACTATCCATGCAAAGCTCATGATCATTCTCACCATCTGTGACCATAATTGGAGCACATCTCATAGGGTTGAGAGCTATAGAGCATGGAGTATATGGCTTACAGAGCAACAATCAAACACATAAGGATGGCTGCCAATAGCCCTTATGGGTTTAAGAATGAGAATGGTCCTGAAGAAGTCAGGAGTTTTGGGCTGTGAGTCATCACCACTTCTAAAAGGTGCTTCCTTCATGCTCATGCTCATTCTCACCATTGTTTACCATATCTACAACACAACTGATAGAGTGAGGTCTATCCAGCATTGATTAGATGACTAGCACTCCAAGGCTCAAACTCATAAAGATGGATGCCTGCAGCCCTTTTGGGTCCAAGGATGGTAATGGTACTGTAGAAGTTAGGAGTGTTGGGCTGTTAGTCATCAACACTTCTAGGAGGTGCATTCATTACTGTCCATGCAAAGCTCATGCTCATTCCCACCATTGTTGACCATATCTAGAATACAACTGATAGGGTAGAGGTCCATCCAGCATTAGTTAGGTGGCCTACAGTTCAAGACTCAAACTCATAGAGATGGCTGCATACAGCCCTTTTAGGTCCCAGTATGGGAAAGGTCTTGTAGAAATTAGGAGTGTTGGGCTATAAGTTATCACCACTTCTAAGAGGTGCATTCATGACTTTCCAAGAGAAGCTCATGCTCATTCATACCATTGTTAACCATATCTAGAATACAATTGATAAGGTAGAGGTTCACCCAGCCTTCAGTAGGAGGCTTATGGTCCAAGACCCAAACTCATAAGAATGGCTGCTCACAGCCCTTATGGATCTGAGAATGGAAATTGTCCTGTAGAAATTAGGAGTGTTGGGCTGTAAGTCATCACCACTTCTAAGAGGTGCATTCATGACTGTGCGCGCAAACCTCTTGCTCATTGCCACCACTGTTGACCATATCTAGAAAACAACTTGATAGGGTGGACAGGCTTGGCTAAATGGCTTACAGTCCAAGACTCAAACTCAAAAGGATGGCTGCCTAAAACCCTTATAGGTCCAAGAATGGGAATATTCCTGTAGACGTTGAGAGTGTTGAGCTGCGAGTCATCATCACCACTTCTATTAGGTGCATTCCTGACTGTCCGTTCAAAGTTCTAGCTCATTCCCACCATTGTTGACCATATATAGAACACAACTGATAGGGTTGAAGTCTATACAGCATTAATTAGATGGCTTGCAGTCCAAGATTCAAACTCATATGGATGGCTGCTTACAGGCACTTATGGGGTCCAAGAATGGGAATGGTAATGTAGAAGTTAGGGGTGTTGGGCTGTGAGTCATCACCACATCTAAAAGGTGCATTTTTAACCCTCCATATGAAGCTCATGCTCATTCCATTCACTGTTGACCATATCTAGAGCATAACTGATAGGGTTGAGGTCTATCAAGCATTGGTTAGATGACTTGCAGTCCAAAACTCAAACTCAAAAGGATAGCTGCCTACAGCCCTTATAAATCCAAGAGTTGGAACGGTCCTTAGAAATTAGACGTCTTGGGATCTGAGTCATCACCACTTTTAGAAAGTGCATTCATGATTGTCCATGAAAAGTTCATGCTCATTCCAACCATCATTGACCATATCTAGAACACAAATCATAGGGTTGAGGTCTATCCAACATCAGTTATATAGTTTACAGTCCAAGACTCAAACTCGTAAGGATGGCTGCCGACAGCCCTTATGGGTCAAAGAATGAGAATGGTCCGGTAGAAGAATATTGAAAATATGAGAATATGGTAAGCTATACACAACAATGGTCTGAATATACAAAATTAGAGGTCAAGGTCATCTAGTGCCCACCTCTGCCTTGAGGTATTACGGAATAATATTGAATGTATGATGGGATACATTATACTCTAAAACCTTGTAATGCAAATCCCTCATGTCTTACACGGCAGCATAGGTGTTAAATTTTTAGTGCTAATTCTACGTTCTTTTCAAAATGATCAACTCAAGCTGACACACTTAGTTTTGTCTGGGAATCACTCTGCCTTCATGACACAAAAGACGAAGATGGCAGGGAATGAATGTCAAATAAAATCTTTAGATTGCATCTTTTTACATGATGATAACATTTGCCAGCCACATGGGGTTCATTAATTTTGAGACTAAATGCAAGAGGTTTTTTTTTTTTTTTCTTTGCAATGAATTTCAAAAAGTAGAGCACTTCATCTGAAAATGTCAGTCTATGGGTGTCTGATAATAGATCTTATAACTATACATTTGTAAAATATGGTGTTTTTTTTTTTTTTTCTACTTAAGGTGCAACGATGTGAAGATGCGTATGGAATTTTAAATGGTAGACCTGACATTCAATACAGTTTTATCTATGAGGTTTTTTTTTCTTTTTTTTTTTTAAGGGTGGGCATCTATTTTATTAAGAGTGAAAACATATTTCACTTTTAGAAAATCAATCATCTCGGGGTTTTTTTTTATATACCATATACTTTAAAAGCGATTTCAATAAAATCTTCCTAAAACTGCAATAAAAAAAAAAGTTTAAAAAGTTAAAGCGTTTTATTTATTATTTCAATAATACATAAGTATGTGATCCCGTGATGATATGATGATGAATCTTTGTCTTGAATTATAACGGAAATGTTTTACTTATTTTAGTGTTTAGTGTTTTTCTTTACTGTTTATGTTATTTTAATTGCAGATTTTTAAGAGCAAAAAAAAAAGTCTTTTGATAGTTCCTATGCTTGGAAAAGTTAAGCAACTTTGCAAAACAAAAACAAAGTAAAATAGCAAAAAAAGAGTAAATGAAAAGCATTCCAATAGTTTACACCTTCTGTGTAAACCCAAGTGTCCACATGGTTACAGACTACAAGTCTGATCTTACAATGTTATTGACTTCATTTTGACCATTTGTTACAGCAAACAATAAATCAGGTTGCAAAAAGAGTGTAAACACCAGATCAGACTACCTAGGGTTTGTTTGTTTGTGCTTGTAACCATGGAGACACGTAGATCTGCACTGGTCCTGTATACACAAAGACATTTATTTATAAGTTTGTTGAATTTTTTTTTTATGTTAAATATATTGTAACTATTAATTCAGGAGAAAAAAAACATTTCTATCTAGACTCTAAACTCTAGACAATCTTCTATACAATATTTAATAAAAAACCTCTTATCAATATTTTACACTTTCAACATTACATGATTTTATGCCTTTATTTTTCTCTGAATATCTAGTTTATTTTTTTATTTTATTTTTTTTCCTGCATGTACTGTTCAAACACCAAAATATTTTTGAATTTTTTAATTTTTCGCTTAATATAATTAATTTTAGAAAATCACTAATCACTATATTTAATATAATTAAATCACTAATAATCACTATATTTAATATAATCATTATATTTAATATTATAAATATAATAATACATATTTATATTTTATATTTGATATTTTAAATTGTTTTAAATTAATTTTATTCCAAATATTTGGTTTAATCTTCTCATCCCCAGATTTTTTCTTTAATCATCGGCCAATGTATATTTTAATATTTGACGAGTCTTCTCACTGGTGGACTTTTTAAAACTTTTTGATGCTTTTTTTGGATTTGTATTGGACAAAATTGATTTTTGTAATATATTATTTTGTAGATTTTTAACTTCATCTTTTCTTTTACTTAAGACAACCCACACCCCCCAAAAAATAAAAAACAAAAATGAGCATATACCTTACAGTAACTAAATAAGTAAATGGTAATAGTACATGTAAATATTATAGGGTGCTTAGTTAATACTAGAGACAGGTTTGGACTGTCTCGATGGATACATCTTGACGCGGTGGAATGGCTTTTATGCTTTTTTGATCTGAATAACGTTAACTAAGTCCCCTATGATATTTACATCAAATATTACCATTTACTAATTTACTAGCCGTAGGGTATGTGCTCATTTTTGTTTTTTGGGATGTTTTCTTGTTTTTTTTTTCATTAAATGGTCACAGTGTGAATGTGCTCTTACACTTTGTACATATACCAGCTTATAGTCCAGCTTGATTTTTTGGGTTTTCCTTTTACTCTATTAATACATTTTTTTTTTAGTTTTTTTTTTAGTTTTTCACACAGCCACAGTGTGAATATGCTCTTACACCTTGCATATATACCAGCTTATAGTCCAGCTTGATTTTTTTGCTTTTACTTTTACTCTATTAATATATTAATACTTTTTTTTAGGTTTTTTTTAGTTTTTTTACACAGCCACAGTGTGAATGTGCTCTTACACTTTCCACATACAGTATACCAGCTTATAGTCCAGCTCAATTTTTTTGGTTTTTCTTTTACTCTATTAATACTTTTTTAGTTTTTTACACAGCCTCAGTGTGAATATACTTTTACACATTGCACATATACCAGCTTATAGTCCAGCTCGATTTTTTTGGTTTTCCTTTTACTCTATTAATACTTTTTTTTTTAGTTTTTTACACAGCCACAGTATGAATGCGCTCTTACACTTTCCACATACAGTATACCAGCTTATAGTCCAGCTCAATTTTTTTGGTTTTTCTTTTACTCTATTAATACTTGTTTTAGTTTTTTACACAGCCTGTACATATACCAGCTTATAGTCCAGCTCAATTTTTTTGGTTTTACTTTTACTCTATTTATACTTTTTTTTTTTAGTTTTTTACACAGCCACAGTATGAATGCGCTCTTACACTTTGTACATATACCAGCTTATAGTCCAGCTCAATTTTTTTGGTTTTTCTTTTACTCTATTAATCCTTTTTGTCCAGCTCAATTTTTTGGGTTTTTCTTTTACTCTATTAATCCTTTTTTTTTACACAAGTGTCACAGTCAAGTATGTGATGGGTCTAGTTAGTGTCGCTATTACATAGTACTCATACAGCAAGCGGGAAGTAAAAGCTGTCTTCTAGTTGAAGGTTCCTGACTGCCTCCGACACCACCACCACAGGCATGACGTTCCATGCAGCTATTATTCTAGGTGCAAAAAATACATATTGGCAGTCTTAAGGGGTTTAAGGGACCACACTTGGTTATCTCTCTATACTTTATCGCTACTTAGATTATTGCACTGTACCTGGGGTTGGAAAATACATTTCCAGCCATTAACAAATCTACAAGGTTGCCCCCAGCCTTTAAGGCTTTATTGACACTAACAGCAGTGAGTGATAGCTTGTAGAGCATCAATTAGTCTGGATGTTCTTTTGTCTGTGTCTCACGCAGGCTCCCAGGACCGGGCTGTCAGACAGCCACCTCCTCTCTTTGGGATCAAACTGTCAATGCAACTAGGCTTTCTTTTCATTTCGAGCTAAGACACCCCCAGAGAGTGAAAGCTTTCAAAAAAGCTTCACACTAAATTACATGATACTAGCTTTAGCTGAGCAAGCTGACAGACCTTTAAAGAACAATTACAAAGGTTTGTTTTGAACGACTTGTTAACTGTAATGAATAATTTCTGAAAGCTTCAGAAGTAAAGACTAACCTACATTTGACCTTAGAAAAGTAAATCTAATCTACCTGAAGGTACGTGAAGCACAATATGTTCGGGGAGAAAAATGCTTAAGTTTTGATGCAAAGTCTTTAATTTCAAAGGAAAGTGTCATTCCAGTAATGAATTGTGGGCACAAGCCGGCGCGCAATAAATCCGCGACTCCTGAAGAACGCTTCTAATGAATGCAGGCAAGTGGCACACTTTAACCCTTTGGAGGTTATGGATAAATTTGGATTAGGAGAGATCCTTGATGTGCGAGATTTGGCTCAATCAGTCAGGAGGCAACATCTTCAAATACAGATGTGTCCACCACCATTTCCGCAAGAAGTGACCAGAATGTGGATTCCGGATTGGGACAAGTTTTTATCGCAACAGAAGCTGATACTATCCCAATTCTATCCCAATACTATTTCATTTAGATCATGGGATCATACATGGTAGATTCGAGGACGTCTTTGGTACTTGAAAAATACTTCAAGTTGTGTTCTTACTGGAGATGAGCCAATTTTCCGAAATTTATTTCAGGCAGATTTTATTTGCTCCAGATTAAATCAGTTCAAATTGACAGTTCCCCAAATGAGAAGAAAAGTCATTTATTATCCTCTGAGATCCTTTAAGACCCAAAAACATCAAAAATGGAGGGGCCGGAACAGGTAATAAAATACATTTCATTCACCAGTCCTTAATCTGCTGCAGCTCCCTGGGCCAACGATTTCTCCGACACTGAGGCCATTGATTGGCTTCATGTGATCACGTGAGGGGGCAACATATGTCATTGAGATGAATGACATGTACCATCCCCACATGTTGAAGAAATCTGAATACAGACAAAATAGCACACAATAGGGCAATGCAGAAAGGAAAAGCGGAGGTGAAAGCAGTGATAGCGCTCAACTGGAGCCCAACACCTTGGAAGCTTGGAAAACTGCTGCTACTGCCCTGTGGCTGGAGGAGATAAAATCAAAGTCAAAGTAAGGTTTTTTATTAATAACAAACGCGTTTCAGCACCAAGACTGTAAAGAGCGCCAAGAGTAGTGAAAAACGCCCCTAAAAGAGGAGAAAAGAAGACAATAGAAAAATGATGGAGAGAGGGGAATGAAGTAAGTCAATAAAGTAAGATAAAAAATTAAAAAAAGAAAACAAAAGCGTGGAAGGAAATAGGATACATATATATCATTTTTTCATCCTTTTCTTTTTTTCTTATGCTGTTGACAATCTTATTCCCATCTCTCCATCATCTTTTCTGTAGTCTCCTTTTCCCCTTTTAGGTGTGTTTCTCACTATTCTTGGTGCCCTTTTTAGTATTTTTAAAGCTCACTGGTAATGTATCCTGAACATATGTGTTTTTTTTTTACCTTGAAAAATATGCCAGTCTGGCTCCAAAATGCGTTGGTTACTAAATACTAATAAGAAAATTTTACTTTGATTCACGTGACCACTTGAAGCCAATCAATGACCTCTGCGCTGCAAGGGAGCACTGGAAAGAGGAAAGACTGGTGTAGATGACCGGGAAGCTGTGGTGGCGTAAGGATAGGTGAGAGTCTAGCCTAGGACAGGTGAATATAATGTCTTTTATTAGGTTAATCCCTTAAAGGCTCTCTAAACATGATAGCAAAATGTCTGTCGGGTGGCCACAATTTTGTTGGATTTATGTTGATATCAAAAATTTGTGATTCGCCTAAATCTGAAATTTTGGGGAAATTGACAATGAATTTCATTTGTTAGTATAAAGGTCTCAGAACATAGAGAGTATCACAACTTGCTATGTATAGCTGCACTAAGTATAACATCTCAGGCAGGTGGTTTAAATGATATAATGACAGTAACTTATCGGTGGAAAATTGCATTTTCCTCACCTTGTAGCAGCCTTTTGCCCCCACTTTTACTGTACCCATAAAAGTTGCAAAGCCTGCTGCACCCTCAAAGATTTATCTGCCATGATAGACTGAAGAAGACAAACATGAAAAAGGAGACAAAGATGGAAAAGGAGGGAAAAGGGAGATGCAGCTGCAGATGTAAAACATGGGAAAACATTATAACTCATTATTCACTCTGAAAAACAGCTAAAATCTATCATGTTCAAAACGAGATGGAATGCCAGTTTACTGAGGGATCAGATTACAGCTACTTAGCGAAGTTTATAGGGTATGGGAGCATGGTAAGAGAGGTAGAAAGAAAGATCATGCTACTGCTTTCTAGTTAGTGTTTTTCTCAGCCTAGAGCTGGATTCACAGCTGCATTGTTGCTTCTTCTGAACCTGTGTCACTTAGAGCCAGGAGAGCAGGAATCTTTCATGTTTGGTGTGTTGTGTATAGGAGACATCATAGTAAGTAATCTCTACCCACTAGCTCAAAGACAACTGGAAGTTAGATATTGTGGCTGCAGAGGAGAAAGCTGGTGCAAAATGTGGGATATGCATCATATAATGATAAGAGATGAGGTTATACAAGTGGCAGCTGTAGATGAGCGAACCCAAACTTAAAATGACGGGATTCGTACCGGACAGTAAGTGATTGGTGCTAAACTTTGAACATGGACTTCTCCCAAAAGTCCGTTGCAATGTTCGGAGTCCTAGGGGAAGTCTGTTGCAGAGAGAGAGAGAGATTTTCCAGCTCAAAAGTTCGGGTCCCCATTGTTTTCAATGAGGTTTGGTTCTGGTTCAAATTTGGGCACAGTTCTGGTACCCAAACCAAACTTCGGAATAAACTTCGGATCGTGTACCAGAACCCAAACTTTCAGGGGTCCGCTCATCCCTAGTGACAGCTTATTCTGAAAAGCCACCTGAGTGAATCAAATCATTACCTACAAAAATGAAAAAATGAACTGACAATTTACTGAGAGCAGATTACAGCTACGTAGTGCAGTCTATGACGAATGGGGCATCCTAAGTGAGAGAGAAAGAGAGGCAGATCATGCTGCTGTTTTCTAGTAAGTGCTTATCTAGTCCCAGAGCTGGATTCGCAGATACACTGCTACTACTTCTGAACTTGTGTTGCATAAAGATAGGAAAGGAGGAATTCCTCATGTCTTTGTGTCCTATGAGGAATGGGGCATGACCAGTGAGAGAGAAAGAAAGGCAGATCATGCTACTGTTTTCTAGTAAGTGCTTATCTAGTTCCAGAGCTGGATTCGCAGCTCCACTGCTGCTACTTCTGAACTTGTGTTACATAGAGACAGGAGAGCAGGAATCCCTTATGTCTATGTGTCCCATGAGAAATGTGGCATGATAAGTGATAGAGAAAGAAACAGATCAGATCATGCTACTGTTTTCTAGTAAGTGTTTATCTTATCCCAGAGCTGGAGTTGCAGCTATACTGCTGCTATTTCTGAACTTGTGTAACATGGAGACAGGAGAGCTGGAATTCCAAATGTCTATGTGTCCTGTGAGGAATTAGGCATGACCAGTGAGAGAGAAAGAGAATCAGATCATGGTACTGTTTTCTAGTAAGTGTTTATCTTTTCCCAGTGCTGGATTTGCAGCTACACAGCTGCTATTTCTGAACTTGTGTTACATAGAGACAGGAGAGCAGGAATTCCTCATGTCTATGTGTCCTATGAGGAATGGGGCATGATAAGTGAGAGAGAAAGAGACAGATCAGATCATACTACTGTTTTCTAGTAAGTGTTTATTAGTGGTGAGCCACCCCCGTAGTGTTCGAGTTCGGTTCGGTTCGTCGAACACCCGTGTGTTCGCCGAACTGTTCGTCGAACTGTTCGTCGAACACCTTCGAACACCGTTAAAACCAATGGCAGGCAAACAAAAACACATAGAAACACATAGAAAACACCTTCAAAGGTGTCCAAAAGCTGACAAACTGCTCAGAAGACACAACTAACACATGGAAAAGTGACAAGTACATATAGTCATGAGAAAAGAAAAGAGGTGGAGGAGTAAAAGGAGGGGGAGACACAGATATAGGCATGTCATGCCCTTCTAAAATCCAAAAAGTGAGAAGCCGACACGTTCAGTCCGCTCTTGCCCGTGTCACCTCCGTGTAGCCGGGTTTGTGCCAGAGCCGCGGTGAACCCTGACGGCCAGCCCCCCTCTCCCAATACTGGTGCCTGTCCGCTGGTGGGTCGAGCGAGCCCCCCTGTGGTGGAGGCAGCTCTAAGCTTTTTAATTTAAATTGTCTCTCTAATTTGAATGAATACACTTTAAATCCATTTACAAGGATCTATTGGAGGGCAAGTCTCATGCCAGCAGCCGCGTAATTCCAGCTCCAGTAGCGTCCACTAAAGCTGCTGCAGTTAAAAAGCTTTTATAAGGATCGAGCTCGGCTGTCCACCGCAAGGCATCCTACTGCCAGTCCCAGCCCCTATGCCTTGGGGTGCCTCCTGATGCTCTTCACTGAGTATCCCGTGGTCCCGAAGCATTTCCTTTGAAAAAATTAAGTGTCCAAACTACAGGTGGTGTAGCTTGCTTAACAGCCGGGATAATCCGCTGACTAGCAGACACTGCTACTAGAAACAAAGTATTTCCTGGGCTAGATGCAGTTAAAAATTTGTAAGTAGATACTCTCGTTGGATGCTGAGAAAGCATTCCATAGAGTCTCCTGGCACGCCATATATGATTCTCTTAAAAAGCTTGGGGAAGGGGTCTAGGGGACCCTTTTATAGCCAAAATCACGGCCCTGTATCACAATACGTCACCTAGGCTGAAGATAAATGGAACTGTAGCACCCTGAGGGCTCGGTTGCTACAGACGTATTGCACCTCACCCAGAGGTGTGATATCTCACTCTCAGGTAAGGATGGAGTGTGGATCAGGACCCGACACCTGCATGCATTACACCACATTGCCGTGGGGCAGGGCGACCAATATGCCCCTGAGATGGGCACGACAGTCCCTGTCCCTGGCTGGAGTGGGGGGAGGGAACACTGAGGAAGGGGAACCCTGTAGTGCAGGAGCAGGGAGGAAGCAGTTCCTGGGTGCATTGAGAAGGGAGTATAAAAGGTGGGCACCATCTTAGCTCAGTGCAGAGAAGTCTGAGCAGAAGTGGCAGGGAGCAGGGGCTCTGCATGAGCTCTGCTCCGGAGGCGGGCCTAGTAACAGAGGCCCAGGCCTGCAAGAGGGAGAAGGAAGGAAGAGGAGCGGAGAAGGCTCCAGGAACGAGGAATGAAGGGATCCCAGGGGTGCGGACGGGCGAGTCGCCACCGCACGCCCGAATTCACCTGCGTGGAGGGGTCAGGCCAAAGGGGGAGACCGGTCCCCGAACTAGTGGAGGCAGGAAACGACCCTCAGCTAGAAACCGGAGGCTCTGACATTTTATGTGGCGCAGCCCCTCGCTACACCCGCTAGGAAGGCATCACATAGGGTCAGGGAAACTGGCGCCAAGTTTACCAAGAGGAGGCCCGAGGCAGCCGGACAGAAGTGTTGGTAAGAAAGGCCAGACAAAGGACACACAAAGGGGGTCCTGTGAAGCGCTCCAAAGTTATCTGGGAGTTGTCTGAGCCCCTCACCTGGTGAGCACAGTACGACGTGGGCAGCCGTTACCTGCAGACGTGGTCTGGATAATAAGAACTGAGTAAAGGCCCTGAACTGCATCACTGACTCCGTGTCGTTACTGCTGCTGCCCTGCACCATCACCCCCATCCTCCGCATACACTGCCCTGAGGCAATACTCCTCCCGTGGGGAGTTATACTACGCTCTGCTGCACCCACAACACCAGCCTCAGCGGTCTGCCCTGTAGCGGCGGTTCACTCTGACCGCAATCCACGGGTGGCGTAGTCGGACATTTAAACATCAAAACCACATAAATAGTTCCGCCACTGGTTTGACCACCCTGAGCCACGGAACCGGGTCGCCGCCACGAAGACTACAACCACCAGCATCCACCAAAAAGGATCCGGCTCCGGGTGTCCCAAGGCCCAGGGGGTGCGTCAGAACATTTTCAGCACCTTTCACAATCACCAATGGGACAAGGCAGGGATGTCCTCTGTCCCCTCTCTTATACATCCTAGTGACGGAGCACCTGCTCTCATCAATTCGCCATAACCCCAATATTAGGTGGATTGAGGTGGGAGGCACCGAGTACAAGTGCTCTCTATTTGCTGATGATGTCCTAGTATATATCACTCAATCACATATATCCATCCATGCTGTTATGGCTGAAATAGATCACTTTGTTACATGGTCAAATTTTAAAATCAATGCAGCGAAGTCTGAGGCCCTCGATGTCTCCCTCCCCAAATCCATATAGGATTCCATCCAGTCCAACTTTCCCTTTGCCTGGCCCTCACAGGGTATCAAATACTTAGGAATTCCTATTCATAGAGACCTCTCCCATCTATGTTATCTTAATTTTGGGCCCTTTATTGAACAACTCCATACAGACCACGGTTGGCAAGTTAGAACTGTAAGATTCACTACGTGAACCACTGGTGTTTTGTGGAAAAGCACATGTACACTGCGTTCCAAATTATTATGCAAAAAGTGTTTAGGAGTGATAAGGGAAGAATTTGTTTGTTTGTCAGTTAAACTCATTGATGGTGATGTGTGTCAGGGCTCTTTATATCACTGTAAGCAATTGCAGACACCTGTGCTAATTAGTTTGGCAGGTGTGTCCAATGAAAGGCAAGACTACTTAAGAAGGCTATCTCACATTATTAAGCAGCCTACATTTTCTGCCAAAATTGGAAAGAAAAAGGATGTGTCGGCTGCTGAGAAGCAACAAATTGTGGAGTGTTTAGGTCAAGGCATGACTACAATCAACATTGTGCGATGATCAGGATGAAGTGTCTTGGCAATCAAGAAGTATGTAGCTGATTCACAGTACACACGTGTGCGTGCTGATAAGGGCAAATTGAGGACTCTTTCCTACAGGCAATTACGTCAGGTTGAAAGAGCAGCGGCAAAAAAGCCTTGTCATAGCAGCAGACAAGTTTTTGAAGCTGCTTGTGCCTCCAACGTCCCCCGAACAACAAGATGCAGGGTCCTTCAGAGGTTTGCAGCTGTGCATACGCCATTCTGTCGACCTCCTCTATCCACTTCACACAAGCAGAAACGGCTCCAGTGGGCCAAACATTACATGAAGACTGATTTCAAAACTGTTTTGTTCACGGATGAGTGCCGTGCAGCGCTCGATGGTCCAGATGGATGGAGTGGAGGATGGCTGGTTGATGGACACCCCACGCAAACACGGCTACAGCGCCAACAAGGAGGAGGTGGAGTAATGTTTTGGGCTGGAATCATGGGGAGAGAGATTGTCGGCCCCTTTAGGATCCCTGAAGGCGCTAAAGATGAACTCCATAATGTATGTGGATTTTCTCAAACAGCACTTCCTGCCATGGTTCAAGAAGAAGAACCGTGTATTTCACAGCAAGATCATTTTTCTGCATGATAATGCACCATCTCATGCTGCACATAAAACATCTGCATCTCTGGCTGATATGGGCATAAAAGGGGACAAACTTATGGTGTGACCCCCATGCTCCCCTGACCTCTACCCCATTCAGAACCTCTGGAGCATCATTAAAAGGAGTGTCTATGATAGCGGGAGGCAGTTCACATCTAAGCAACAGCTCTGGGAGGGTATTCTGTCCTCATGCAAAACAATTGAAGCAGAAACCATCCAAAACCTGACAAATTCAATGGACGAGAGAGTTCAGAAGCTCCTTTCGAACAAGGGGTCCTATGTGAAAATGTAACATCACCTAGAATAAAGTTTTGAGTTGAAAACTGTTTGATTTCAGTTTCTAACAACCTGCTAATGCTTATAATTTCAAAAATGACCATTTTTTTGGTCTTTATTAAAAAGAAAAGGTTGATCGAAAAGTTTGGGGGATCTAAGAGTGTGGCAACCCAGTAGTCATGATTACTTCGAATTCTGACAATATGAGGGTCATGCTGCAGGTAGTGCAGCAAGAAGGCACTTATGTGTCTTGCGCATCTCGGAGCCCCAAAATTATTTTCCGGGCTAGATGCAGCTAAAAATTATTATTAATTTTAAATCTGGTGAAGCTTTAGTATAGATGGCCTAATAGGATCAGTGCTGCACACTGCTACAAAGCCCAAATTATTTTCCAGTCAAGATACAGATAAACATGATTAGTAATTTTAAATCTGGTGGAGCTTATTATAGATGGCCTAATAGAATCAGTGCTGCACACTGCTACAAAGCCCAAATTATTTTCCAGCCAAGATACAGATAAACATGATTAGTAATATTTTTTCAGAGGTAGATGCAGAAAAAAATTATATTCAGTTTGCAACCTTATGGAGGTCAGTATAGATGGACTAATAGAACAAGTCCCACACACAGCTAGAAGGCCAAATATTTTTTCAGAGGTAGATGCAGAAAAAAATTATATTCAGTTTGCAACCTTATGGAGGTCAGTATAGATGGACTAATAGAACAAGTCCCACACACAGCTAGAAGGCCAAATATTTTTTCAGAGGTAGATGCAGAAAAAAATTATATTCAGTTTGCAACCTTATGGAGCTCAGTATAGATGGACTAATAGAACAAGTCCCACACACAGCTAGAAGGCCAAATATTTTTTCAGAGGTAGATGCAGAAAAAAATTATATTCAGTTTGCAACCTTATGGAGGTCAGTATAGATGGACTAATAGAACAAGTCCCCCACACACCTAGAAGGCCAAATATTTTTTCAGAGGTAGATACAGAAAAAAATTATATTCAGTTTGCAACCTTATGGAGGTCAGTATAGATGGACTAATAGAACAAGTCCCACACACAGCTAGAAGGCCAAATATTTTTTCAGAGGTAGATGCAGAAAAAAATTATATTCAGTTTGCAACCTTATGGAGGTCAGTATAGATGGACTAATAGAACAAGTCCCACACACAGCTAGAAGGCCAAATATTTTTTCAGAGGTAGATGCAGAAAAAAATTATATTCAGTTTGCAACCCTATGGAGGTCAGTATAGATGGACTAATAGACCAAGTCCCACACACAGCTAGAAGGCCAAATATTTTGTCAGAGGTAGATGCAGAAAAAAATTATATTCAGTTTGCAACCTTATGGAGGTCAGTATAGATGGACTAATACAACAAGTCCCACACACAGCTAGAAGCCCAATATTTTTTCAGAGGTAGATGCAGAAAAAAATATATTCAGTTTGCAACTTGATGGAGGTCTGTATAGATGGATTAATAGAACAAGTCCCACACACAGCTAGAAGCCCAATATTTTTTCAGAGGTAGATGCAGAAAAATATATATTCAGTTTGCAACCTGATGGAGGTCTGTATAGATGGATTAATAGAACAAGTCCCACACACAGCTAGAAGCCCAATATTTTTTCAGAGGTAGATGAAGAAAAAAATATATGCAGTTTGCAACCTGATGGAGGTCTGTATAGATGGATTAATAGAACAAGACCCACACACAGATAGAAGCCCAATATTTTTTCAGAGGTACTGTAGATGCAGATAAAAATTATATTCAATTTGCAACCTGATGGAGGTCAGTATAGATGGACTAATAGAACAAGTCACACACACAGCTAGAAGGCCAAATATTTTTTCAGAGGTAGATGCAGAAAAAAATTATATTCAGTTTGCAACCTTATGGAGGTCAGTATAGATGGACTAATAGAACAAGTCCCACACACAGCTAGAAGGCCAAATATTTTTTCAGAGGTAGATGCAGAAAAAAATTATATTCAGTTTGCAACCTGATGGAGGTCAGTATAGATGGACTAATAGAACAAGTCCCACACACAGCTAGAAGGCCAAATATTTTTTCAGAGGTAGATGCAGAAAAAAATTATATTCAGTTTGCAACCTTATGGAGGTCAGTATAGATGGACTAATACAACAAGTCCCACACACAGCTAGAAGGCCAAATATTTTTTCAGAGGTAGATGCAGAAAAAAATATATTCAGTTTGCAACCTGATGGAGGTCTGTATAGATGGATTAATAGAACAAGTCCCACACACAGCTAGAAGCCCAATATTTTTTCAGAGGTAGATGAAGAAAAAATATATGCAGTTTGCAACCTGATGGAGGTCAGTATAGATGGACTAGTACAACAAGTCCCACACACAGCTAGAAGCCCAATATTTTTTCAGAGCTAGATGCAGAAAAAAATTATATTCAGTTTGCAACCTTATGGAGGTCAGTATAGATGGACTAATAGACCAAGTCCCACACACAGCTAGAAGGCCAAATATTTTGTCAGAGGTAGATGCAGAAAAAAATTATATTCAGTTTGCAACCTTATGGAGGTCAGTATAGATGGACTAATACAACAAGTCCCACACACAGCTAGAAGCCCAATATTTTTTCAGAGGTAGATGCAGAAAAAAATATATTCAGTTTGCAACCTGATGGAGGTCTGTATAGATGGATTAATAGAACAAGTCCCACACACAGCTAGAAGCCCAATATTTTTTCAGAGGTAGATGCAGAAAAAAATATATTCAGTTTGCAACCTGATGGAGGTCTGTATAGATGGATTAATAGAACAAGTCCCACACACAGCTAGAAGCCCAATATTTTTTCAGAGGTAGATGAAGAAAAAAATATATGCAGTTTGCAACCTGATGGAGGTCTGTATAGATGGATTAATAGAACAAGACCCACACACAGATAGAAGCCCAATATTTTTTCAGAGGTACTGTAGATGCAGATAAAAATTATATTCAATTTGCAACCTGATGGAGGTCAGTATAGATGGACTAATAGAACAAGTCACACACACAGCTAGAAGGCCAAATATTTTTTCAGAGGTAGATGCAGAAAAAAATTATATTCAGTTTGCAACCTTATGGAGGTCAGTATAGATGGACTAATAGAACAAGTCCCACACACAGCTAGAAGGCCAAATATTTTTTCAGAGGTAGATGCAGAAAAAAATTATATTCAGTTTGCAACCTGATGGAGGTCAGTATAGATGGACTAATAGAACAAGTCCCACACACAGCTAGAAGGCCAAATATTTTTTCAGAGGTAGATGCAGAAAAAAATTATATTCAGTTTGCAACCTTATGGAGGTCAGTATAGATGGACTAATACAACAAGTCCCACACACAGCTAGAAGGCCAAATATTTTTTCAGAGGTAGATGCAGAAAAAAATATATTCAGTTTGCAACCTGATGGAGGTCTGTATAGATGGATTAATAGAACAAGTCCCACACACAGCTAGAAGCCCAATATTTTTTCAGAGGTAGATGAAGAAAAAATATATGCAGTTTGCAACCTGATGGAGGTCAGTATAGATGGACTAGTACAACAAGTCCCACACACAGCTAGAAGCCCAATATTTTTTCAGAGCTAGATGCAGAAAAAAATTATATTCAGTTTGCAACCTTATGGAGGTCAGTATAGATGGACTAATAGACCAAGTCCCACACACAGCTAGAAGGCCAAATATTTTGTCAGAGGTAGATGCAGAAAAAAATTATATTCAGTTTGCAACCTTATGGAGGTCAGTATAGATGGACTAATACAACAAGTCCCACACACAGCTAGAAGCCCAATATTTTTTCAGAGGTAGATGCAGAAAAAAATATATTCAGTTTGCAACCTGATGGAGGTCTGTATAGATGGATTAATAGAACAAGTCCCACACACAGCTAGAAGCCCAATATTTTTTCAGAGGTAGATGCAGAAAAAAATATATTCAGTTTGCAACCTGATGGAGGTCTGTATAGATGGATTAATAGAACAAGTCCCACACACAGCTAGAAGCCCAATATTTTTTCAGAGGTAGATGAAGAAAAAAATATATGCAGTTTGCAACCTGATGGAGGTCTGTATAGATGGATTAATAGAACAAGACCCACACACAGATAGAAGCCCAATATTTTTTCAGAGGTACTGTAGATGCAGATAAAAATTATATTCAATTTGCAACCTGATGGAGGTCAGTATAGATGGACTAATAGAACAAGTCACACACACAGCTAGAAGGCCAAATATTTTTTCAGAGGTAGATGCAGAAAAAAATTATATTCAGTTTGCAACCTTATGGAGGTCAGTATAGATGGACTAATAGAACAAGTCCCACACACAGCTAGAAGGCCAAATATTTTTTCAGAGGTAGATGCAGAAAAAAATTATATTCAGTTTGCAACCTGATGGAGGTCAGTATAGATGGACTAATAGAACAAGTCCCACACACAGCTAGAAGGCCAAATATTTTTTCAGAGGTAGATGCAGAAAAAAATTATATTCAGTTTGCAACCTTATGGAGGTCAGTATAGATGGACTAATAGAACAAGTCCCACACACAGCTAGAAGGCCAAATATTTTTTCAGAGGTAGATGCAGAAAAAAATATATTCAGTTTGCAACCTGATGGAGGTCTGTATAGATGGATTAATAGAACAAGTCCCACACACAGCTAGAAGCCCAATATTTTTTCAGAGGTAGATGAAGAAAAAAATATATGCAGTTTGCAACCTGATGGAGGTCAGTATAGATGGACTAGTACAACAAGTCCCACACACAGCTAGAAGCCCAATATTTTTTCAGAGCTAGATGCAGAAAAAAATTATATTCAATTTGCAACCTGATGGAGGTCAGTATAGATGGACTAATAGAATGATGCTATGCCCAAAGGATTTTACTTCACTAGGTGCAGTAAAAAAATTGGTATTCTATACACAGGTGGTATATCTTGCAACACAGATAGGCTACTCCACTGACTAACACACTCTGCAATAGGCCAAAAAGGATTAGCTTTGCTAGATTCAGCCAAATGCTGTGAAATAAACTTGCACAGCACTGGCACAGACCTGCCTGGCAAAAACTGATAGGAACTGATGTAACCTAGTCCTGAAAAGGACTCCAATTACAATTAGTCTTTACTCCCACAATCTATCTATTTAAGAGCACAGACCTGCCTGATAAAAGTCGTAGGAAATGCTGTAACCTAGTCCTTAAAAGGACTGCAATCACAACTATTCCCTACTTCCAAGCTATCTGTAGATTTGTGCGAAAATTGGCTTGAAATTAACAAGGTATAGCGCACACAGCAACAGCGGTGCCGTCTAACACGCAGCTGCAGCAGTGAGAAAATGGTGGCGACGGGGAAAATGGCTTGGTCTTATAGGGCAAGGACATGTGACATACACTGCCAATGACACATGCCCTTGCTTGTGTGAAAAAAAGCACTTCGCTCCGTGTGTGCGCTGCTGATAGGCTGACAGACTGCACCTCCCCACTGCAAATGCGGGAAAGAGAAAAAAAAATGGAGATCTTCATTGTTCCTGCAGAGATCCATCCCCTGCCCCTCCCCCCACCCCGCTGTACACTCAAACTGCGTATTAACATTAATTTTCATCATTACTGAGAAAAAATCCAGTTATGATTTTGGTGCACGAACAGTTATCGAACATAACCTCGAACAGCCGAATTTTTCTCAAATTGTTCGTGTTCGCCGAACGGCTCGAACACCGCCCAAAACAGCTCGAATTTGAGATTGGCGAACAGTTCGAGTAGAACAACGCTCATCTCTAGTGTTTATCTTATCCCAGTGCTGGATTTGCAGCTACACTGCTGCTATTTCTGAACTTGTGTTACATATAGACAGGAGAGCAGGAATTCCTCATGTCTATGTGTTCAATGGGGAATGAGGCATGACCAGTGATAGAGAAAGAGAAGCAGATCATGCTACTGTTTTCTAGTAAGTGTTTATCTTTTCCCAGTGCTGGATTTGCAGCTACACTGCTGCTATTTCTGAACTTGTGTAATATGGAGACAGGAGAGCAGGAATTCCTCATGCCTGTGTGTGCTGTGTATGGGAGACATCATAGCATCTAGTCTCCACCCACTAGCTCAGAGAAAACTGAAAATTAGACATAGAGGCTGTAGAGGGGAAAATTGATGAAAAATACGGGGAAACTAATCATATAATGACCAGAGTTGATGTTGTACAAGTGACAGCCCATTCTGAAAAGTCTTCTGAAATGACAGTTGACAAAATCAAATCATTACCCCTAAATATAAAAATTAAAAATAAGTCTCCTTTAATTTTCTTAAAAAAAAATTCCTTAAAAGCTCCTACTATAATTTGAAAAGATAAAAAAGAATATAAGATTGACTGATGAAAAAAAATGAAAATGACAAAAATAATATAATATCAAGTTGCAAGTCTCTTCAGGGCAAATGCAATTAACTTTGAATAATATGATCAAACTGATGGCTGAAAATGCATTTTTTTTTTTTAAACAATCGCAGCCTGAATGATTAGGGTCTCTTTTGAATGGCGTTCGTGTTAGGTGGCGTACATTAAAATATTGTTTCTTAAATGGCTGGCGGTCTGAAGTAGGGAACGCAATTAAAAATATGCATACACAATTGTCATCGGTATTTTGGCTATGATATTAGTTTTAATATCCGCAGCTACATGATCTAATCAAGAATACGGCCGGTCACGTTGGGGGGGGAGCGTTTTTTCGCAGCCGATTCCCTCGCACTTTTGGGATTTAAAATTACAGAGAAGGATGCGGGTTACAGGTTGAAGAGGAGAAGTTATTATTGAAACACAATCTCAATTTCAATCCTTTAATGGGTAATTCAAATTGTTCATTTAGTAAAGGACTTGCCTATTTATTAATTCTCCAATTGGGCTTTAAATCTTGGGCTCTTTAATAATCCTATTTTAACAAATTATTTCATTTTCAGTATACTAAAAAAAAAAAAAAAATTAGAGTTTTTTTTTTTTTAAATAAAGATGCTCCTGGCAATGACGTTCTTGAAAAAAAAAAAAGAACGAGTTTATTTCTGATTTCCTATCGAGGGTTTTTAATATTCCGAATAGCGCGCGAAGGAGCCGACTTAATTTTTAATTGCGACCTTCACTAAAGAGGCAACAGTTTTACGAGTGTAATCGAGATAATGTGAGAAGAAGCGAAAAACACATAACCGTTTATTTTTTTTTTAGATGTGACGGAGGCTACAATTAAAAAAATGACATTAATATACAACGATATGAAGAAACTTTATGGAGAACGATATAGCCTGTAGTTCAATAATAAAAAGGAGGATTTTCTCTCTCTTTTTTTTTTAAAGATTTTATAGTTATTTATTTTGATGTGTATTAAAAACTGTATTTTTTTATTTTGAAGCAATTACATTTACAAACGTTTATATTACATTTTGATTTTTTTTATTTAGTTCCATCACAAGTCTTTGGCCAAATACGATTTTCGGGGAAATATTTTGGCTTCTTTCTACATCTTTGTCCATCCCCATACACAGACCAATGGTTCTTGTATTATTTGGGGCCAATATCATCTATTAGAGTCTGTTCACACTGCAACTTTTTCTTCCATTTATGTTTTGAGCGGAAAGAATGGCAGAAAAATAAACACTGAAAAAGCGCTCAGAAATGACAAAAAAAGCTAAAAAAAAGGTTCTTCAAGTTTACAAAAATCCAAACTATCAGTAAAAGACACAATGTGAACACACCCTTAGAGAGCCAATATGTTTTCAGTGGGGGTCCTGACAGTATCTTTACCTTTTTGATGGTAAATTCTAATAATTAAAGGCTTTGTCTCATCATAATAACTCTTGTCCAGATGTCCTAGTACATATGGAGGTCAAAGAGAGCACTCCTGCTCAGGATCTCCTTATGAGATAGATTGGAAAACATCTCCTGTATAGATGGAGCATGGATTCCTGAATCATTGGATCTGTATAGATAGAGAGTGGATCTCAGGATCATTGGATCTGTGTAGATTGAGCTTGGATCTCTGAATCATTGGATCTGTATAGATGAGCCTGGATCTCTGAATCATTGGATCTGTATAGATGGTGTTAGGCATTTGCTGGATTTCAGAACCATCAGTGATTCTGTGGTCTCCCATTCCAGTCCAGCCAGGGCTGATGCTGCTTAGCATCATCATCAGTCCCAGCGCCTAGCTGATGCACGAGATGTACAAGTTGTCTCTTGGGTCTTTGTTCCTAGCAACATGAAGCGTAGGTTGTGGAGGGAAACAGGGCTGCTACAGCCTAAGTCCAGGATTCACTGCACTGAGCATGCCAGTGACATGGCAGACCGTGATTGGTGGTTTGGTAGTCAGCTGATCCGGTGACCTGGCACCGCCTGATTGGTCGCGGGTGACGTCACCAATAGTGCGACGGTGGGCAGGGCTTAATCTTTAAATAACCCACCCACAAACATGGCGGCGCACTTTGATCATTGAGCTGTGATGGTGTTGCTGTGTGGACGCTTGGTTCTTTGGGCTCCACGTGTGCTTTAGCTTCTGTCAGGCAGGTTTAGCGGGGGATAGGCAGCCTTAGATGGAGGGAGGCAGGTAGCTTCGTCTGACAGTCTGGCTCCGACAAAGGGATCGCCATACACCCCGAGCAGTCTGCAGACGCCGTATTCCTGGCACCGCCTGTAAGCCACATGGAGAGATACTCCTCAGTCTGGTAGCACGCCGGCTGGGAGCACGTATACGCCAGCGTGTATCACACACGCATCCTAGCGCCTGCTGTGTAGTCCCTGTGCTGTAAACAGGGCTACAGATACATTATTTATCGCACATCTCTCGTGCAGTTAACGGAGATAGTGCGAATCCCTATTCCCGTTCCGGTGTGCAGTAACACGGAAGGGATTGTTATTTCAGTTGGTTGTTTTACCTTCTTACCCGGAAGGTGTTTGGCCGCAGTCCTCCAGGCTGCATCGCGGACCCCGGGTTCGGTTGCTTTCCATTATTTAATAAAGTTGTTTGCAACCGTCCCCTAACAGATGGAGCATGGCTCTCTGAATCATTGGATCTGTATAGATGGAGTATGGATCTCTGAATCATTGGATCTGTATAGATGGAGCATGGATCTCTGAATCATTGGATCTGTATAGATGGAGTATGGATCTCTGAATCATTGGATCTGTATAGATGGAGCATGGATCTCTGAATCATTGGATCTGTATAGATGGAGTATGGATCTCTGAATCATTGGATCTGTATAGATGGAGCATGGATCTCTGAATCATTGGATCTGTATAGATGCAGTATGGATCTCTGAATCATTGGATCTGTATAGATGGAGCATGGATCTCTGAATCATTGGATCTGTATAGATGGAGCATGGATCTCTGAATCATTGGATCTGTATAGATGCAGTATGGATCTCTGAATCATTGGATCTGTATAGATGGAGTATGGATCTCTGAATCATTGGATCTGTATAGATGGAGCATGGATCTCTGAATCATTGGATCTGTATAGATGGAGCATGGATCTCTGAATCATTGGATCTGTATAGATGAGCCTGGATCTCTGAATCATTGGATCTGTATAGATGGAGCATGGTTCTCTGAATCATTGGATCTGTATAGATGAGCATGGATCTCTGAATCATTGGATCTGTTTAGATGGAGCATGGTTCTCTGAATCACTGGATCTGTATAGATGGAGCATGGATCTCTGGATCATTAGATCTGTATAGATGGAGCATAGATCTCTAAATCATTGGATCTGTATAAGTGGAGGAGCGGCCTTCAGAATCATTATTTTTAATGTTCCTAAGGAACCCTCTATTATTATTAATTAATAACAAATTCTGACAAGTCACACGTGACCTCTGCAGCCAATCACTGGACTCATCGATCATGTGACAACCAGGCTACCATCACTGTTAAGACCAGGGTTTGGTTGCAGTGGTCACAAGAATCAATCAATACTGCTGGACAATTAACAAAGACTGACGGGACTGAGAATTACCTGATGAATATAAATAATTTTATTATTTTCTGACCATTTTTAAAAAAAAATTGAAAAATCCCTTTAAAAATCATCAAACCTATTTTTTTAAGATACATTTAGTTAATAAAAAAACAATTGTCTCTTACTATACACAATTATCCAGTTTTTTTTTTACTATTGTATATTTTTATAAAAGATTAATGAATTTTGCTGTTATAATTTTACATGTTTTTTTTCCCATTACTTTCTTCCCTTGGATGCATACATAACGTGAGCTCTTTGTTTGCTCGCTTTTTATATATTTACCCTTGAATCATTTGTAAGTGCATTACACAGATACGATATCACCTGTGAATAGAAGCCAGATTTAAATATTGAATTAAATGCATCATACGAGCGAAATGTGAAATATACATTCCTTTTAGAACGCAGTTGTAAAATATTTATCACCGGGAAAGAGACATGCTGAGTATACACTAATAAATTTCCCATTGTACATAAACAATATAAGCATTATGCAACTATATATGAGCTTTATTTACAGGTCAGGAAAATGTCTCTATTCTGTGAGAGCAATAGAGAAATCTAAGCGGCTCTGAAATATTATCAACGGAAGCATTTACATAGAACAAAAATTTATGCTTGACTGCAAAAAAAAAAAAAATCATACAGGTGCCAATAAAATGTGAGTCTGAGACCATTTAAAGAAGACCTGTCACCAGGTAAAAATTGAACAGTTTTTGCCCTTATTTTTTTCTCACTGTTTCCCTGAGTATTCCGCATTTTTTCCTCTTTAAATCCGTTTTATGGCTGAAGATATAGGTCCTTTTTTACTTATTGCTAATTTTTATGGGCTTTACCAAGAGGCAGGATCCTCATGGGCGTGTCTTTAGGCTCCTCTGCATTGTAACCCTTTGAGCAACGCCCCATTACTAAAAACCATAAGAGCAATAAATTAAAATTCACATATTTCTGAAGATGTGTGGCAGATTTAAGAAAAAAAAAATGGAAGCAGTGGTGGTGAAAAAAGAACAAACACTGGACAGATTTTGGTAAAAATTGGACAGTTTTTGCTCTTATTTTATTCTCACTGTTACCCTCAGTATTCCACATTTTTTCTTCTTTAAATCCCTTTTATGGCTGAAGATATAGGTCCTTTTTTATTTATTGCTAATTTTTATCGGCTTTACCAAGAGGCGTGACTCACAGGATCCTCGTGGGCTTGTCTTTAGGCTGCTCCGCATTATAACACTTTGAGCAACGCCCCATTACTAAGAACCATAAGAGCAATAAATTAAAATTCACATATTTCTGAAGATGTATAGCTGATTTAAGAAAAAAAAATGGAAGCAATGGTGGTGAAAAAGAACAAACACTGGACAGATTTTGGTAAAAATTGGACAGTTTTTGCTCTTATTTTATTCTCACTGTTACCCTCAGTATTCCACATTTTTTCTTCTTTAAATCCCTTTTATGGCTGAAGATATAGGTCCTTTTTTATTTATTGCTAATTTTTATCGGCTTTACCAAGAGGCGTGACTCACAGGATCCTCGTGGGCTTGTCTTTAGGCTGCTCCGCATTATAACACTTTGAGCAACGCCCCATTACTAAGAACCATAAGAGCAATAAATTAAAATTCACATATTTCTGAAGATGTATAGCTGATTTAAGAAAAAAAAATGGAAGCAATGGTGGTGAAAAAGAACAAACACTGGACAGATTTTGGTAAAAATTGGACAGTTTTTGTTCTTATTTTATTCTCACTGTTACCCTCAGTATTCCACATTTTTTCTTCTTTAAATCCCTTTTATGGCTTCAGATATAGGTCCTTTTTTATTTATTGCTAATTTTTATTGGCTTTACCAAGAGGCGTGGCTCACAGGATCCTCGTGGGCGTGTCTTTAGGCTGCTCCGCATTATAACACGTTGAGCAATGCCCCATTAGTAAAGACTCTAATAATTAGCACTAAACTAAAATTCCCATATTTCTGGAGATGTGTGGCAGATTTAAGAAAAAAGAAATGGAAACAGTGGAGATAAAATAAAAGCAAAAACTGGACAGATTTTGGTAAAAAATGGACAGATTTTGCTCTTATTTTATTCCCGTTGCTCCCCTAAGTATTTTTTCTTCTTTAAATCCACCATATAGCGCTAGAAATACAGTTCCTTTCATTTAGTGCTAATGTTTATGGTCTTAATCAAGGGCGCGGTGCTCACAGGATCCTCACGGGCGTGTCTTTAAACTGTTTGGCATTATTACCCATAAAAAATTTGCATTAAATTAAAAGGCCCATATTTCTGGAGCTATGTGGAAGATTAAAAAAAAAAATCTGGAAGACTCCGTGGGGATAAAATAAGAACAAAAATGTGAAACTTTTTAACCAGATGACAGGCCCTCTTCAAGTTAAGGTTTCACATTCTATTATTTATTTTTTGAAAAGTTTGGATTTTCAAAAATACTTTTGGAATTTGTTTGACAATTTCATCAAAATCTGTAAACTAAATGTAATCATGCCAAAACGTATACAAGTAAGCGCCCCCGCTAAGCCTGCAGTAGTACTTGATTAATGATGAAATGGAAGTAGGACAGTATAGTCTTCGTTAATACGAATGGAGATAAAAGCACCACACTGCGATCAGAAAAAAGTCAAGGCCTCATTCAGACATCCACTTTTTTAGCAACAGAGAACAAACATGATAGGTTGTTTTTTTTCAGAATTTTTTCAGTGACTTGGATCCAATTTTCATCCATTTTTGGTCGATGTGTAAAATTTTACCTTCAGTGTTGCATCTGTTTATCTCGCAGGCAAAAACATTCTCCCAAAATTCCAAGCTGTTCATACTCTTTAAATGGTAAAAACCAGACCACTCAAGTGAAACACAGATGGCATCTGAGAACTTTCTTTACACATTCAACATTCATGGTCAGAATATGGATCACCATGTCTGGACTGACCGCAGATCTTGTAACTCAAAATACAACAGCCTCATATATACCTATAAAGCTGTTGAGTTTGGGTCATCGTGATCCGTATTCAGACTATGAATGTCGGATGTGTGGGGCAGCCTAACTCAGAAAAGTCAGCATCTGGGAAAGGGGCATACATAGCAATCAAGGGGCCCCATATCAAAAGCCCTAACTGAGCCACCCTCTCTGAACACACCCAAAAAAATATTTGGCGGAGTAGCCGAGCTCATACCTCTCAACTTTTGAAAACAAAACGGAAGTATTGCAGCAATTGCACAGTAATTATACTCCCATTGAAGCCCCTTTGTGTTCGCACCCACCACAATACCCTTTTCATGGCCCCCATAGAATAAAATGCCCCCCCTGCACTGCAATATCTCTACAGTGAAATCTCCCACACAATTAACCCCCACAGTACCCCTGTGCAAAGTATGATGCTGCCACAGTGCTTCAACACAGTATGATGCCCTCATAGTACCCCTCACCCAGAATGATGCCACCACTGTGTCCACAACATAGTATGATATCACCACCTTGTCCCAACACAGTATAATACCCACCTAAGCATGATGCCTCTAAAGTACCTCCCACAAAATATGATGTCCCCATAGTTCCCCCACACACAGAATGATGTGCACCACGCACAGTATTATGGACCCCACTCAGGATGATGGCCCCAAAGGCCCCCCACTCAGCATGATGGCCCACACAATATGTTAGCATCCACACAGTATGATGCCTCTACAGCCCCCACACTGTATGGTGACCACCAGAGTATCCTACACACAGTATGGTTGCCCCCACACTCCTCCACACAGTATGATGGTTCCCTCAACCCTCCACACAATATGATGCACCTAAATAGTATGATGTCCCCATAGTTTGCCCACACATAGTATCTTGGCCTCACAATATGATGGCCTTGACACAGTATGATGCCCCCCTAGCCCCACAGACAGTATTTTGCCCCGGTAGCACCCTTACTCCATATGATGGCCCCTACACAGTATGATGATCTCCACACAGTATAAAGTCTCCCATAGGTCCCCCCAAAGCATGATGTTTCCCACACACAGTTTTAGGGTCCAAACAACCCCCCTACAAATACTGACATTAAAAAATAATACTACTCTGCTTGCCCTTTACCCCCACTCTGCTCTGTTCTGCGTGTGGACTGAGGCACAGAGGAGTAAGCGCGATGGTCTCTGCTGCACCATTCTATACAATAGTATCTACATCTTGGTGATCCAGATACCATTAAAATTGTAACAACGATGAGAGTGGAGGGCAGAGCCACTTGGCACTGGGTTTCCATGACTCTTGGCCCCACAGTGTGGTCTATCGCTATGGGTGTTACGTCACTAGTTTGAGACAACTGTCTAAAAGCATTAGTTCACAATAGAGTCTCTAAGCCACTAAGTAAGAATTAGTAAATGAGCCATCAAGGATTCTAAAAACTATTTGATCATTTGAGGATTTTGCAAACTATATGACCACCTGGGATTAAATGGCTACACTGGATCACCAAGAATTGTGATATTTATTGAGGCACCAGAAATTTTTGGAAATAAATGATCAACAGGGAGGTTATAACTCACTGATTCACCAATGATGTTGTAACCGACTGGTTGTATAAACCATTTAACCAAGCATTAAATTAACCACTTGACCAACAGGGTGTTTTTTGACTTAAAGGATCACCAGTCATTGTATAACCTATAGGCTCAGACACTAGTGATTTTAGTCTCCATTTCCATCATGGATTTTAAGACTTTATGAATTAATGGTGATTTTAGAAATTACTAGATCACCAGGGGACTTATACCCTACTGAATCACCAAAACTTGTACAACCAATTGGATCACCAGGGATTTTACAAACAACTGGGAAAACAGGACTAATATAACCTACTGGATCACCAATGACAGTCCCACCATTAATAGAGACAATTTAGTTCACGGAGTCAAACACTAGGGGAATGGTCTCCAGCTGTTGCGAACAACAAATCCTAGTATGCTCTAACAACCTTTAAAAGTACAAAACCCACACAATGTATTCAATTTATAATGAGTCTCTTTAATGGGTTGATATCCAGAAGAGCGGGTATAAAGGAACGGAAGTCATTGGGTGATGCCATGATCTCGTTACTTTTGCTGCAATATAAGTGAAGATCTGAACGAATATGGGCTAAACTATGGACATTTTTGGCCAAGCCAATAATGCGGAATCATCTTAAGGTCCAACTTATTGGCAAAAACAATGGTACTTGGTAGAGAGGAATGAAAAAAAAAGAAACACACAAATTATAAGGATGTAAACTGAGACCCTAAAAATATCATAGCACAACTGGGACATGGTGCGCAACTAGGGTCCAAAACCATTCAACAGCAAACAAAAACTTGGCACTCAGAAGAATATAATTTTATATATTTAATCGCAGTCCAAAAAACAGAAAAAATAGGTACAAACGTTTCGGTCCACAGGACCTTCATCAGTATACCAACTGCTTAGGATAGAAGTTTAAGCAGAGGAAGGAAGGACACAGTCTCCCATAGGAGGAAGAGGGTCCAGTTTGTTGAAATAACACTGTATGGGGCGTCAAACGCGGCATCCACCATCCTGTGGACTGAAAATGTTGTACTTGTTTTTTGGACTGCGATTAAATATATAAAGTTATATTCTTCTGAGTGCCAAGTCTTTGTTTGCTGCCTAATAGAAAAGATGGCATGCGGTAGGATTTTTTACTATATGGATGACTGAATCTATATAGTAGCAAAAGTTTTAACCTTTGGGAAATCTTTTTGACAAAAGGTTCAAAGAGAAAGTGAACGAATCTATCACTTTGGATGGTGGGGTGAACAATATGAACACAAGAGGAAACCCGCTAAAGTGCAGTGAACATACAAACTTTACATAAAGTTGAACTTAAACCCTGGACCTCAATGCTGCAAGTCAATAGTGTTACCCATTGAGCCACCATGCTCTGCTTCACTTTAAGGCTGGAATTAAAAAAGTGTTCTTCCAGTTTGAGAAAGTTTTTCACATGATGTCGAGAAACATCAGAAGTTGCCATCTTAGGGGCCCAGGCCCTGAAGCTCCTGCCATGCACTAGAATGAAGCATATGGCTCCCAGCTCCTTCTCCAGCTTTACTAAAGAGACCTAAATTTGGCTACCATTTAATTTTTTCAGACCGTCATATTGCTCTCAAGAAAAATGCCTGGAAAAGCCATCAGAAGCTGAAATTACTACTAATTCCCCTGGGTGCTTTAGCTGCTTCATTCTAGAGCAGTGTTCCTCAACTCCAGTCCTCAAGAACCACCAACAGATCATGTTTTCAGGATTTCCTTATTATTGAACAGGTGATGGAATTTTTTGAAACAAAACACGATCAGTTGGTGGCTTTTCAAGACTGGAGTTGGGGAACATTGATCTAGAGAATGATGGTGGGCTTATACCACGAATGAAGATTTCTTGTTTCTATAACTTTGTCAACTTGAGTTACTTTTAACTCTTTTAGGTTTTATTATAATCTTAAGATAATATAAAATGATGAGACATTGTCTCAAATAGAAAACTCAACTCCATTGTGCTCACATTTGTATATTAATTGATTTACTTTTTGACTAATTTTTGTCAATTGAACTTTTAAACTTTTATCTACATACATTGGGTGATAAGATGCACCAAAGAATAGATGATTGAAAGAATAATGATTTTTCAAAATTGGGGTCTTAGACAATTATACCATGTGTTAACGGTTGCTCCAAATCCACCCAGCCTTGTCATATACCTAGAAACAGAGCAGCAACTATCCACTGAGCATCAAGCTGCTCAATATGCATCAGTAGTCGATACCAGCAAATCCATAGAAAGATATAAACTTATCAATTAGCAAATATGGATGTTATAACATCAGCTTTCACAAAAGAATGAGAATATCAAATATTTAGAAAAAATTCCAAATTTTTTGATTTTCAGTTTAAACATTTCCCACTCTAGTTGGCCTATTTTTCAATTAACCAGTATCTTTTTTCGACTTACACAATATGGATTCATTGCGAGAGTTAAACAGTCCATGATCTAGTCTTACGTAAAATATTGTGTAGAAATAGAGAAAAACTTAACCTACCTCCTGCCAGCCAAGCGATGGTTTCCTGCTCATTTTGGAAAATTTCTATACTTTTTTTGGTCTTGTCTTCTGACATCTGAAGAAAAAGAAGAATTCGAAAAGTATGCCTTAAAGACTTAACAAAGAAATCTAAATCCCGGCCGAGATGCTAGAATAGGATGAAATGTCACCATCGAGAATTTAGAGATATTATGACTTTGCAAAAAAAAATTAAAAATTCTATATTCTTTTTTTTCGAAAATGAGAAGAATGGACCGGACTTAACCTGCTCTCTGAGCGGATTTGCTTGTTGTGTGCTGTTGTCCAGGCTCTCTCATACTGACGGCAGTGAATTGATCAGGAATGCACTCACTTCACAGTGCCAGAATTGTCTTAATGCCAGGGATCATCTAAGTTACTACCGAGGGGATTTTGCAGACAACATTTGATGAGATATTTAAAATCAACTCAGCACTCGCGAAGCTTCCTAAGCAGAAAAACACAATACGGCACAATATTATTAACCATCTCAGCAATGCCGGGATTACCTGGAAAAATCCTAATGATAAATACACGTGAAATACATAAATTATTTCTTATCTATTATTTATATAGTCCGGAGAAATCACCCACTTTAGCCTCTGTCCACATTGTATAATGTTATTTTTACAGTTAATGGGGAGTATGATGATGTCATCACTTATACTAGAAGAGAAATGATGTCACTCATTCGTATGACCCAGTCCATTAACCACGTCAGTAATCTACCTCCATTGGATGGGAGCCCTGAGAACTTAAAAGTTCGGGGTTCATACCGGACAGTTTTCTAAGCATCATGCTCCTTCAAGGTACCACCAGACCATTATTAATGTTTCATATGAAAAACTAAACACTTGGGAATACTACCAACAACAAATTTTTGAATAGAGTTCAGAGTAATTTTTTAACTTTTGTAATCTTTGGCTAGCTGGTAATTTTTAGCTTTGGGGGCATCTGCGGCTCTTCTTGGATTAGCCGGCTTGAAGAAACGTCACACTGCAACAATGACAGCGCACCAGGTTGGCTAATTGAAAGAAGAGCCACATATGTGATCAGGAAAGACATGGTTTTCATGGATCCCATTCAGATTACTGATGTGGCAGATGCACCCCCGTGCATGAGGATCAATTTGCATCAACTCTACTAATGATACCATGAGACTAGAGATGAGCAAACTCAAACTTAAAAGTTCGGGGTTCATACCGGACAGTCTTCTAAGCATCATGCTCCTTCAAGGTACCACCAGATCATTATTAATGTTTCATGGGAAAAACTAAACACTTCGGTTTACCAACAACAAATTTTTGAATAGAGTTCAGAGTAATTTTTTAACTTTTGTAATCCTTTGCTGGCTGGTAATTTTTAGCTTTGGGGGCAAGCACAAATAATTTATCGAAAAGCGCCCCAGATCATCTTTAGCCTTGGGTCTCATGTAGCACTCATTGTGTGTAGCGCGTGTCTGAAGTTCGACTACTAATAACTCATTTCTAGAGATGAGCGGTGTTCGACTCGAACTGTTCGCAAATCTCAAATTCAAGCTGTTTTGGGCGGTGTTCGAGCCGTTCGGCGAACACGAGCGATTTGAAAAAAATTCGGCTGTTCGAGGTTATGTTCGATAACTGTTCGTGCACCAAAATCATAACTGGATTTTTTCTCAGTAATGCTGAAAATTAATGTTAATACGCAGTTTGAGTGTACAGCGGGGTGGGGGGAGGGGCAAGGGATGGATCTCTGCAGGAATAATGAAGATCTCCATTTTTTTTTCTCTTTCCCGCATTTACAGTGGGGAGGTGCAATCTGTCAGCCTATCAGCAGCGCACACACGGAGCGAACTGCTTTTTTTCACACAAGCAAGGGCATGTGTCATTGGCAGTGTATGTCACATGTCCTTGCCCTATAAGACCCAGCCATTTTCCCCGTCGCCACCATTTTCTCACTGCTGCAGCTGCGTGTTAGACGGCACCGCTGTTGCTGTGTGCGCTATACCTTGTTAATTTCAAGCCAATTTTCGCACAAATCTACAGATAGCTTGGGAGTAGGGAATAGTTGTGATTGCAGTCCTTTTAAGGACTAGGTTACATCATTTCCTACGACTTTTATCAGGCAGGTCTGTGCTCTTAAATAGATAGGTTGGGAGTAAAGACTAATTGTAATTACAGTCCTTTTCAGGGCTAGGTTACATCAGTTCCTATCACTTTTATCAGGCAGGTCTGTGATCTTAAATAGATAGGTTGGGAGTAAAGAGTAATTGTAATTGCAGTCCTTTTCAGGGCTAGGTTACATCAGTTCCTATCACTTTTTGCCAGGCAGGTCTGTTTTAGTGCTGTGCAAGTTTTTTTCACAGCATTTGGCTAAATCTAGCAAAGCAAATCCTTTTTGTCCTCTTGCAGTGTGTGTTAGTCAGTGGAGAAGCCTATCTGTGTTGCTACACCACCTGTGTATAGAATACAATTTTTTTTACTGCACCTAGTGTAGTAAAACCTTTTGGGCATAGCATCATTCTATTAGTCCACCTATACTAACCTCCATCAGGTTGCAAATTCAATATAATTTTTTTCTGCGTCTAGCTCTGAAAAAATATTTTGGCTTCTAGCAGTGTGTGGGACTTGTTCTATTAGTCCATCTATACTGACCTCCATCAGGTTGCAAATTCAATATAATTTTTTTCTGCATCTAGCTCTGAAAAAATATTTTGGCTTCTAGCAGTGTGTGGGACTTGTTCTATTAGTCCATCTATACTAACCTCCATCAGGTTGCAAATTCAATATAATTTTTATCTGCATCTAGCTCTGAAAAGCTATTTCGGCTTGTAGCAGTGTGTGGGACTTGTTCTATTAGTCCATCTATACTAACCTCCATCAGGTTGCAAATTCAATATAATTTTTTTCTGCATCTAGCTCTGAAAAACTATTTCGGCTTGTAGCAGTGTGTGGGACTTGTTCTATTCGTCCATCTATACTGACCTCCATCAGGTTGCAAATTCAATATAATTTTTTTCTGCATCTAGCTCTGAAAAACTATTTCGGCTTCTAGCAGTGTGTGGGACTTGTTCTATTAGTCCATCTATACTAACCTCCATCAGGTTGCAAATTCAATATAATTTTTTTCTGCATCTAGCTCTGAAAAACTATTTCGGCTTCTAGCAGTGTGTGGGACTTGTTCTATTAGTCCATCTATACTAACCTTCATCAGGTTGCAAATTCAATATAATTTTTTTCTGCATCTAGCTCTGAAAAACTATTTCGGCTTCTAGCAGTGTGTGGGACTTGTTCTATTAGTCCATCTATACTGACCTCCATCAGGTTGCAAATTCAATATAATTTTTTTCTGCATCTAGCTCTGAAAAAATATTTCGGCTTGTAGCAGTGTGTGGGACTTGTTCTATTTGTCCATCTATTCTAACCTCCAGCAGGTTGCAAATTCAAAATAATTGTTATCTGCATCTAACCCAGCCAATACTTTTGGGCTAATACCACAGTTTGGCCACTCAGCTTTGCTTGGTTCCCATCCAAAATGAGTGGAAAAAGGCCTGCTGCTGGTGGAAAGTAGAATAGGCGTGTTGGGAAGGGAAAAAAAGGTTGTGTCCGTGGGGTAGGTGTTAAAGCAACAGTAACATCTGCAGAAGAAAGACCATCTTCCAGCCAAACTAAGATGTCTACTTCTTTTAGCGGACAATGTGATAAGATCCCTTTCTTACGGCCACGCCAATCGCTACAAATTCCAGATGAGGTACAAAAACAGCAGGTGCTTCAACGGATATCAAGTGCTCCTTTAAGTGGGCTCTCCTCCACCTCAACTTCAACATCACAAATACTCCAGTCCTCAGAGGTGTCACCCCAATCGCACTTGCTTCCTCACATCTCCCAAGTCTCCAGCTGCTCGTCTGAGTATGGGGTAGAACAGATGGTTGAGTCTGCAGAGCTGTTTACTCATTCTATAGCCTGGGAATCAGAGGTCGGCTCCAGAGCTTCTGTGAATCCAGACGAGGAAATGATCTGCCCTGATGCCCAGAATCTTTATGAGTCGGATCCAGGACCAGACGCAGAAGGTTCTGACCATAATGTAGAACCTCGTTCCCAAACTGTAACTCCTGTTGGTGGAGACAATGAGGAAGACGATGATGAGACTCAAATACCTGATTGGAGCGACAACTTTAGATTATTGTCAGAGCAGGAAGAGGTTGGCTCTGAGGACGATGGGTGTGATAACACACATGGTGATGATGACGAGGTTGGAGATCCCACTTACAGTCAACCCACAGTCAGCCAAGAGATGAGGTCAGCAGAGGAGGTAGAGGAGGATGCTAGTGACGACGAGGTCAGGTTGCGCCTTCCTGGACAGAGACGTAGTACTGGAAGCACGTCAACAACTGCATCCTCAAACACAACTCTGCCTCTGACCACAAGTCGTTGTGGCTCTTCAGGTCGCATGGGTGCTAAGCCTTGCATAGCCTGGGCATTTTTTCAGTTCGATAAAGATGACCCAACTCGTGTTATCTGTAACATTTGTCAGCAAAAGCTAAGTAGAGGCCAAAAAATACATAGTTTGAGTACTTCATGCATGAACCGTCACATGGATATGAAGCATAAGTTGCAGTGGGAAGCTCACTGTGCTACAATGCGGCCTAGCCGGCCGGGCCATCCACCGTCTGCCACATCTTGTGCATCCGCGGCCTCTCCATCCTCTGTGACTGGGGGGAGAGCAGTCACACCTGTTTTGGGACGCAGACATGCCACCTATTTACCCGCAACAGCCAGCGTGATTGGCAGGTCATTATTTTCTTTGGAGGTGGAAACACCAGCTGGTGTTCAGCGCTGTCCAACATCGATAGCACCACCTTTGGATCAAGGCAACCTAACATGTCCGCCTGCATCTTCCTCACAGACTGGCAGTTTGCCGGGGACACCCTTCTCAACCCCGTCTAAGCCCAACAGCCAGCCCTCGGTCCCTCAGATGTGGACAAGTAAAAGACCATTTCCTCCTAGCCATGAGAAAGCTAATGTAGCATACCTGGCGGCGCCCTTGCATGGTGGTCCATCTCCCACTGTGCAAGAGAGCGCACTTGATCTCCAGTCCAGAATGTCTCTCTGGCTTCCCTCCATGCTGTCTGTTTGTGTCTGTTTCTGCTGCTTAGGGGCGGCGCCCGATCACTTCCTGCTTTTTGTACCTGCTGTGGGTCACACCCCTTGTGCGTCCTCAGCCTATTGCTGTCTGTCACCTGGTATATAACCCAGCTGCTCCAATCAATCCCTGCCTGAGCATTGTGTTTCATTCAGTGTGTGCTTGCACTCTGAAGGTGCCAGGTCCCGTTCTGTGTTCTCTTGTCTGCCTATCCTGGAGGCTGTATTTCCAGACCTGTCTGAACACGCTCCTAGCCTGTTCCTCCCGCCTTCTAGGGGCCGATTACCTAGACCTGCTCCTGTATCTTGTCTGTCCTGTCTGAACACTCTCCTAGCCTGTTCCTCCCGCCTTCTAGGGGCCGATTACCTAGACCCGCTCCTGTATCTTGTCTGTCCTGTCTGAACTCGCTCCTAGCCTGTTCCTCCCGCCATCTAGGGGCCGATTACCTTGACCCGCTCCTGTATCTTGTCTGTCCTGTCTGAACTCGCTCCTAGCCTGTTCCTCCCGCCTTCTAGGGGCCGATTACCTAGACCCGCTCCTGTATCTTGTCTGTCCTGTCTGAACACGCTCCTTGCCTGTTCGTCCCGCCTCTCTGGGGGCCGTATTCCCAGACCCGCTCCTGTATCCCGCTGCAGTGTCGGTCTCTTCGGTACACTCAGTTCCAGTCTGAACTCTCTCCTATCCTTTACCTGTTTTGCCTCTATGTCCGTTCCTTTCCTTTTTTCTGCAGAGTCTGAACTCGTACCTAACTCCTGCTTGTTGTCTCTGTACTCCCGTTTGTGTGTTTGTGGTCCACTCGCTACTTCACTGCAAGTACCTTGTGGGTATCTGGCTCTGCCTTTCCCTTCCTGTCTGTTCCGTGTGAACAGAGCCCTGTTCCCCCTGCTCAGTCTCGTCCTGCTCTGCTCTTGCTCACCGCTCCAGGCGGTCTCGTCCTGCTCTGCTCTTGCTCACCGCTCCTGGCGGTCTCGTCCTGCTCTGCTCTTGCTCACCGCTCCAGGCGGTCTCGTCCTGCTCTGCTCTTGCTCACCGCTCCAGGCGGTCTCGTCCTGATCTGCTCTTGCTCACCGCTCCAGGCGGTCTCGTCCTGCTCTGCTCTTGCTCACCGCTCCAGGCGGTCTCGTCCTGCTCTGCTCTTGCTCACCGCTCAAGGCGGCCTCGTCCTGCTCTGCTCTTGCTCACCGCTCCAGGCGGTCTTGTCCTGCTCTGCTCTTACTCACCGCTCCAGGCGGCCTCGTCCTGCCCTGCTCTCGCTCACCTCTCTGGGCGGCCTCACTCTGCTGTGTTTGTCTGCCACATCTGTGGTTCTGTTCCAGAGTCCCAGTGTGTACTGGGTCCTATCCCGCCTGTGTTCCTACCTGCTAGTGCCTTCCTGTCTGCACTCTAGCCGTGCTTGCCTGTACCCCCCTGCCTGCATACCCGCCTGCCCGCATACCAGTCGTGCCTGCCTATTCCCACCAGTCTGTGTGCCAGCCTAACCAGTCTGTTCCTGTATTCCCCTGTGTGGGTCAACAGCCGTGTCCGGGGTCTGTCCTGGAGTAGCATCTGGTCCCTCTGCTCGGTTCCTCCTGGGTGCACTGGCGTCGTATGCCGTCGTGCGACCCTGGTCGGATCGGGTGAATACCTAGTTACGCCCCTCCAGGCATTCACTCTCCGGCACGGTCCAGTGGAATCACACGCACACGCCGCTCAGCCTGGGCGTGTGCTTTACAGCATGCTCAGGCCATGGTTCCCGTTGAGCCCCACGGCCTTCGCTCTCTGAGACGTTTTCCAGCGAATACATGCATTAAAAATAAATAAATAATTTTTTTTTTTCTCTAGCTGAGTTCCTGGCTAATTACGCACCCGTCCAGATGGATCTATCTGCTCTCGTTCCTGCGGATCCGCCACGTTACTATGGGGATCCAAGACAAAGTCGTGCATTTGTGGAGCAATGCATGCTACACTTCAAGTTCTACCCTCTATGTTTTCCCACCGATCGGGTTAAGGTGGCATTCATTATGTCTAACCTAGTGGGTGATGCCTTGGAATGGATCAACCTCCTATGGGAAACACAGGATCCTATCGTCCTGGACATAATGGCCTTCCTGGTGGCCTTTCTAATGGTCTTCGATGATCCTAACCCGGAGGCTCCTGCTGAAGCTTCACTTCCCAATATCCCGGAGCAGCCCCGATGGGTAATGTGTGTGGGTAGCGCAATAGTCCTCCAGCCCAATGAGACTACTGCCCACCTAGAATCCTCACAGGGTGACTACGCTCTCCGGAATACTTCTCCCAACCTCAAGAGGCAGTCCAGACGTGCTAGACGTAGAGGCAAGCCGTCACGCCAGAGTCTGTCCTCCCTGAGACCTCCTGACCCCAACCTTGAAGTCCCTACTGAAGCTTCATCTCCCTGTATCCCGGAGAAGCCCCAACGGGTAATGTGCGTGGGTAGTGCACCAGTTCGCCTGCCCGAAGAGACTACTGCCCATCCAGACTCCACACAGGAGAACTTCCTGCACCTGGCATCAGATGCTTCACCCACTTTAACCGGTGTGCATGTCCAAGGATGCTCCGAAGCTGTGATTACCTCAGAGTCTGTGCACCTCTACTACCTGGCGGAGGACCCCCAGTTGCCTCCTGAATCCTCCGGGATACCACTCGATGACAAATGGAGAGAGACTTTTCTACACCTGGTACTCGATACTTTGTCCGCTCCGTCCTGTGAGCCTGACAATGGGTACCCCAAAGTGGTAGATACCCCCGAGTCTCTACACCCCTCCGACCAGGCGGAGGACCTCCAGTTGTCTCCAGAACCCTTCGGGGTGCTACCTGGTAGCGAAAGGACGGAGACTCTCCTATACTCTGTACCTGATACCTCGCTCGCTTCGTCCAGTGAGTCCAACCTAGTGTACTCTGAATCAGAGGTTACCCATGAGTCTCTACACCCCTCCGACCAGGCGGAGGACCTCCAGTTGTCTCCAGAACCCTTCGGGGTGCTACCTGGTAGCGAAAGGACAGAGACTCTCCTATACTCTGTACCTGATACCTCGCTCGCTTCGTCCAGTGAGTCCAACCTAGTATACTCTGAAGCAGGGGTTACCCATGAGTCTCTACACCCCTCCGACCAGGCGGAGGATCTCCAGTTGTCTCCGTAACCCTTCGGGGTGCTACCTGGTAGCGAAAGGACAGAGACTCTCCTATACTCTGTACCTGATACCTCGCTCGCTTCGTCCAGTGAGTCCAACCTAGTGTACTCTGAAGCAGAGGTTACCCATGAGTCTCTACACCCCTCTGACCAGGCGGAGGACCTCCAGTTGTCTCCAGAACCCTTCGGGGTGCTACCTGGTAGCGAAAGGACAGAGACTCTCCTATACTCTGCACCTGATACCTCGCTCGCTTCGTCCAGTTAGTCCAACCTTGTGGTCTCCGAAGCAGAGGTTACTCCCGAGTCTCTACACCCCTCCGACCGGGCGGAGGACCTCCAGTTGTCTCCAGAACCCTTCAGGGTGCCACCTGGTGGTGAATGGACAGAGACTTTCCTATACTCGGTACCCGATACCTCGCCTGCTTCGTCCAGTGAGTCCGACCTAGTGTACTCTGAAGCAGATGTTTTCTCCGAGCCTCTGCACTCTTCTGACCCGGCAGAGGACCTCCAGTTGTTTCCTGAATCCTCCGGGGTACCACCAGATAACAAAGAGACAGTGATTTTTCCTCATCCTGTACCTGATAACCCGTCTAATTCTTCCTGTGAGCTTGACAAGATGTACCTCGAAGCAGAGTTTACCCCCAAGTCTCTGCTCCCCTCCAACCCGGTGGAGGACTTCCAGTTGTCTCCTGTACCCTCTGGGGTGCCACCTGAAAATATGTGGAGAGAGACTTCCTTGTGTGCTGTTCCTGGTACTCCACCCGTTTCGTCTGTTGCTGAGGATGGCTGGATAGGAGGTAGCATCCTAGCTAACCAGATGAGACCAGTTTTTCCTGTGGACAGTGGGAGTGATCTCCTTAAAGTGAAGGATTGGCCCTCGATTTCCCTGCGGAAGATTCTGGCAGGCCTGAAGAAGAGAGGGCGTAAGGGGGGGGGGTACTGTAACATACCTGGCGGCGCCCTTGCATGGTGGTCCATCTCCCACTGTGCAAGAGCGTGCACTTGATCTCCAGTCCAGAATGTCTCTCTGGCTTCCCTCCATGCTGTCTGTTTGTGTCTGTTTCTGCTGCTTAGGGGTGGTGCCCGATCACTTCCTGCTTTTTGTACCTGCTGTGGGTCACACCCCTTGTGCGTCCTCAGCCTATTGCTGTCTGTCACCTGGTATATAACCCAGCTGCTCCAATCAATCCCTGCCTGAGCATTGTGTTTCATTCAGTGTGTGCTTGCACTCTGAAGGTGCCAGGTCCCGTTCTGTGTTCTCTTATCTGCCTATCCTGGAGGCTGTATTTCCAGGCCTGTCTGAACACGCTCCTAGCCTGTTCCTCCCGCCTTCTAGGGGCCGATTACCTAGACCCGCTCCTATATCTTGTCTGTCCTGTCTGAACACGCTCCTAGCCTGTTCCTCCCGCCTTCTAGGGGCCGATTACCTAGACCCGCTCCTGTATCTTGTCTGTCCTGTCTGAACTCGCTCCTAGCCTGTTCCTCCCGCCATCTAGGGGCTGATTACCTAGACCCGCTCCTGTATCTTGTCTGTCCTGTCTGAACTCGCTCCTAGCCTGTTCCTCCCGCCTTCTAGGGGCCGATTACCTAGACCCGCTCCTGTATCTTGTCTGTCCTGTCTGAACACGCTCCTTGCCTGTTCGTCCCGCCTCTCTGGGGGCCGTCTTCCCAGACCCGCTCCTGTATCCCGCTGCAGTGTCGGTCTCTTCCGTACACTCAGTTCCAGTCTGAACTCTCTCCTATCCTTTACCTGTTTTGCCTCTATGTCCATTCCTTTCCTTTTTTCTGCAGAGTCTGAACTCGTACCTAACTCCTGCTTGTTGTCTCTGTACTCCCGTTTGTGTGTTTGTGGTCCACTCGCTACTTCACTGCAAGTACCTTGTGGGTATCTGGCTCTGCCTTTCCCTTCCTGTCTGTTCCGTGTGAACAGAGCCCTGTTCCCCCTGCTCAGTCTCGTCCTGCTCTGCTCTTGCTCACCGCTCCAGGCGGTCTCGTCCTGCTCTGCTCTTGCTCACCGCTCCTGGCGGTCTCGTCCTGCTCTGCTCTTGCTCACCGCTCCAGGCGGTCTCGTCCTGCTCTGCTCTTGCTCACCGCTCCAGGCGGTCTCGTCCTGCTCTGCTCTTGCTCACCGCTCCAGGCGGTCTCGTCCTGCTCTGCTCTTGCTCACCGCTCCAGGCGGTCTCGTCCTGCTCTGCTCTTGCTCACCGCTCCAGGCGGTCTCGTCCTGCTCTGCTCTTGCTCACCGCTCCAGGCGGTCTCGTCCTGCTCTGCTCTTGCTCACCGCTCCAGGCGGCCTTGTCCTGCTCTGCTCTTGCTCACCGCTCCAGGCGGTCTCGTCCTGCTCTGCTCTTACTCACCGCTCCAGGCGGCCTCGTCCTGCCCTGCTCTCGCTCACCTCTCTGGGCGGCCTCACTCTGCTGTGTTTGTCTGCCACATCTGTGGTTCTGTTCCAGAGTCCCAGTGTGTACTGGGTCCTATCCCGCCTGTGTTCCTACCTGCTAGTGCCTTCCTGTCTGCACTCTAGCCGTGCTTGCCTGTACCCCCCTGCCTGCATACCCGCCTGCCCGCATACCAGTCGTGCCTGCCTATTCCCACCAGTCTGTGTGCCAGCCTAACCAGTCTGTTCCTGTATTCCCCTGTGTGGGTCAACAGCCGTGTCCGGGGTCTGTCCTGGAGTAGCACCTGGTCCCTCTGCTCGGTTCCTCCTGGGTGCACTGGCGTCGTATGCCGTCGTGCGACCCTGGTCGGATCGGGTGAATACCTAGTTACGCCCCTCCAGGCATTCACTCTCCGGCACGGTCCAGTGAAATCACACGCACACGCCGCTCAGCCCGGGCGTGTGCATTACAGCTAAGAGGTTGAATTTTACCATCTGCAAGCTCTTGGCTACAGAAATGCTTCCTTTCCGCCTGGTGGACACAGAAGATTTTCGAGACCTTATGTCCGTCGCAGTGCCCCAGTACCAGATGCCCAGTTGGCACTACTTCTCAAAGAAAGGTGTGCCTGCGCTCCACCAGCATGTTGCACACAACATCACCGCTTCTTTGAGAAACTCTGTGTGTGACAGGGTGCATTTCACCACAGACACTTGGACGAGTAGGCATGGACAGGGGCGTTACATGTCGCTGACTGGGCACTGGGTAACTATGGTGACAGCAGGACAAGGGGCTGCTGTCCAAGTCTTGCCGTCCCCACGAGTTGTGCGTCAATCCTCTTTATCTCAAAGTTCCTCCACTGCTTCTGCCTCCTCAACCTCCTCTCGGTCCTCCACCTGCACCCAAAGCCTGTCTGGTCATGCCACAAGCTTTCTAACTGCGCAGAAGGGATCCTGCACACCTCCTTACTATGCTGGCAGCAGGGCTCAATGTCATCAGGCGGTTTTTACTTTGAAATGTCTGGGAAAAGTGAGTCACACAGCTGAGGAGTTGTGGTCAGCTCTGGAGAACCAGTTTCATGAATGGTTGTCTCCATTGGACCTGAAACCAGGGAAGGCCGTGTGCGACAATGCTGCAAACCTGGGTGCGGCCCTTCGCCGGGGCAATGTCACACACGTGCCTTGTATGGCTCACGTGTTGAACCTGGTTGTCCAGCAATTTTTAGCCCACTATCCCGGACTAGATGGCCTTCTGCAGAGGGCACGGTCACTGTGTGCTCACTTCCGCCGTTCGCATCCCGCAGCTCAGCGACTTACATCTCTACAGAAGTCGTTGGACCTGCCACTTCACCGGCTAAAATGCGATGTGCCTACCCGGTGGAATTCAACTCTGCACATGTTGCAGCGACTGTGGCAGCACCGACAAGCCCTGGTGCAATACGTTCTGACGTATAGCCTGGGCCAACGAGATCCAGAGGTGGGGTAAATCACGCTGGAGGAGTGGTCTCAGATCAGGGATCTATGCACCCTTCTGCACAGTTTTGAAATGGCGACGAAGATGTTTAGTGCTGACGATGCCATTATCAGCATGACTATTCCGGTGATTTACATGCTAGAGCACATGTTAAACAGAATTCGGAGTCAGGTGGTGGCACAAGAGGAGGTGGAGGAAGTAGAGGAGGAGGAGTTGTATGCAGAAGGGCTAACATCTGCAAGGTCCAGACGGTCGGCAGCACCCAAGGCGGCAGGCATGTGAGGGTGGGGGAGATGGTTTTACCAGGGCGCATGGTAGCAGCCAAACTAGTGAGGAAGGTGCAGGAGTCCGGGAAGAAGTGGAGGACGAACTGATGGAAGACTCATCAGATGAGGGAGACCTTGATCACATTTCTGTTGTGCGAAGTTGGGGGGAGGGGGCAGAGGAAGGAAGCATGATTGTTACCTCGCCACCAACACAGCAGGGACTTGGTGCTCCTGGATGCGCAAGACACATGAGTGCCTTCTTGCTGCACTACCTGCAACATGACCCTCGAATTGTGAGAATTAGAAATAATCCTGACTACTGGGTTGCCACACTGTTAGATCCCCGGTACAAAAGTAAATTTGCAGAAATTATTCCTGCCATAGAAAGAGATGCACGGGTAGCACCCTGAGGACTCGGCTGCTACAGGGGTATTACACCTCAAGCCAGAGGTGTGGTATTCCACTCCCGGGTAAGGATGGAGTGTGGAACTGAGCTAGTAGGCTGCATGCACTACATACATCCCATTTCCGGGGGACAGATCAACGGTACTCCCACCAGTATATGTGCAGGTACGACAGCGTCTGTCCCTGGCTGGAGTGGGAGGGGGGTGGAACATCCCAGTAGTGTAGGGGCAGATAGGGGGAGTAGTCTGGGTAAAGATAGGAGCTCATTGGGTGCTGGTCACCTGAGCTCACACATAGAGGGAGTATATAAGGTGGGCACCATCTTAGAACAGGGTCAGTCAGTGAGAGTTTAACCTGAGGAGCAGAGCAGAGGAGTTCAGTCAGGAGGGCTGACAGGGAGCTGTGGCTCCGGCTGGGCCCAGCTCCAGAACAGAGCCTGCTGAGAGAGAGAGAGAGGAGTGAGAAGGACCCAGAGAGGAAACAAGAAGGAACCCCAAGATCCCAGAATAAGGACAGAAGGGTGAAGGGTTGGCGAACAAGGGTACCGGAACCCAAGCTGGCGGAGGCCAAAGCAAACCTTAGCCAGGAACCGGAGGTCGTGGGCAGGATCTGCCACGACCCTCACCAAATCCACTAGAAAGGCACACCGAGCATAGGGTCAGGGAGCCCAGAGGAGGCTTGACCAACAAGAGACCCGAGGGAGCCGGACATAAGTGGATCCCTGATGGGAACGGCCAGTAGAAAGGGAAAGTCAGAAAGGAGCTCAGGACCACGCTCCAGAATTGCCTGGGGGTTGGCCGAGTCCAGGACCTGGTGGACGCAGCACGGCTCGGGTGGTCACTCAAGGCCAGAGTGACCAAAAGAACATCAGTAAGTAAAAACCCTGAACTGCACCTCCCGTCTCAGAGTCTCCTTTCTACACCACAACAACCACCATCCTCCACGTCTGACCCCCTGAGGCTATACCCCTCCCGTTGGGGGTTATACTACCACAGCTGCACACACACCACCAGCCTCAGCGGACCATCCTGCAGCGGCGGCCTTTTGACCGCAAATCAACGGGTGGCGTAGTCGACACTAAGAACATCTGCAAGGACTGCCGCACACTGAGTTTGACACCCTGGGCACGGACCGGGTCACAGCCACTCGGAGACTACAACCCCCATCTGATCCGGCTCCGGGTATCCCTAACAACATGGCCCAGGGGGCGCGTCACACGCATGCAGGAGTTTCAGCAGAGACCGTTGCAGAATCTTACATGTGCTTTTCCCCAAAACACTAGTGGTGCACGTAGTGAATCTCACAGTTCCAACTTGCCAACCGTGGGACCGTCGAGTGTTCAGATCTCAAAACGTAACAGAAACACAGTATCTGCTGGTAACATCAATTTTGCGGAATCATTTCACCACTTTTTTAGCCCATCCTTTGCAAGGCCACAGGAGACAAGAAGTCTGACACATAGTCAACGCCTAGAGACGATGGTACAGGAGTATCTCCAAGTAAACATTGAAGCCATGACTGTGTCACTGGACCCTTGCTCTTTTTGGGCTTCCAATCTGGATAAATGGCCGGAGCTCGCCACTTACGCCTTGGAGATCTTGTCATGCCCCGCAGCCAGCGTTCTGTCTGAACGTGTGTTCAGCGCTGCTGGTGGTGTGCTGACAGATAAGCGCACGCGGCTCTCCACTGATAATGTAGACAGACTCACGTTCATAAAGATGAACAAATCATGGATCCGAAACTACTTTTCTACCCCTGTGTCATCCTGGGGAGAGTAAAAGCTTGATGATTTGTTAAAATCACCTCACCAACCGTTTTAAGCTTTAAAATTACTAATCATGTTTATCTGTATCTTGGCTGGAAAATAATTTGTGCCTTGTAGCAGTGTGCAGTACTGATTCTATTAGGACATCTATACTAAACTCCACCAGATTTAAAATTACTAATCATGTTTATCTGTATCTTGGCTGGAAAATAATTTGGGCCTTGTAGCAGTGTGCAGTACTGATTCTATTAGGCCATCTATACTAAACTCCACCAGATTTAAAATTACTAATCATGTTTATCTGTATCTTGGCTGGAAAATAATTTGGGCTTTGTAGCAGTTTGCAGTACTGATTCTATTAGGCCATCTATACTAAGCTCAACCAGCTTTCAAATTAATAATATTTTTTGGGGGCTTCTAGATGCGCAAGACACATGAGTGCCTTCTTGCTGCACTACCTGCAACATGACCCTCAGATTGTCAGAATTCGAAGTAATCCTGATTACTGGGTTGCCACACTCTTAGATCCCCCACACTCTTCGATCAACCTTTTCATTTTAATAAAGAACAAAAAAATGGTCATTTTTGAAATTATAAGCATTAGCAGGTTATTAGAAACTGAAATCAAACAGTTTTCAACTCAAAACTTTATTCCAGGTGATGTTACATTTGCACATAGGACCCCTTGTTCGAAAGGAGCTTCTCAACTCTCTTGTCCATTGAATTTGTCAGGTTTTGGATGGTTTCTGCTTCAATTGTTTTGCATGAGGACAGAATACCCTCCCAGAGCTGTTGCTTAGATGTGAACTGCCTCCCGCCATCATAGACACTCCTTTTGATGATGCTCTAGAGGTTCTCAATGGGGTTGAGGTCAGGGGAGCATGGGGGTCACACCATAAGTTTGTCCCCTTTCATGCCCATATCAGCCAGAGATGCAGATGTGTTATGTGCAGCATGAGACGGTGCATTATCATGCATGAAAATGATCTTGCTGCGGAATACACGGTTCTTCTTCTTGCACCATGGCAGGAAGTGCTGTTTGAGAAACTCCACATACATTATGGAGTTCATCTTTACCCCTTCAGGGATCCTAAAGGGGCCGACAATCTCTCTCCCCATGATTCCAGCCCAAAACATTACTCCACCTCCTCCTTGTTGGCGCTGTAGCCGTGTTTGTGTGGGGTGTCCATCAACCAGCCATCCACCACTCCATCCATCTGGATCATCGAGCATTGCACGGCACTCATCGGTGAACAAAACAGTTTTGAAGTCAGTCTTCATGTATTGTTTGGCCCCCTGGAGCCGTTTCTGCTTGTGTGCAGTGGATAGAGGAGGTCGATAGGATGGCTTACGCACAGCTGCAAACCTCTGAAGGACTCTGCATCTTGTTGTTCAGGGGACATTGGAGGCACCAGCAGCTTCAAAAACTTGTCTGCTGCTATGACAAGGCTTTTTTGCCGTTGCTCTTTTAACCTGACGTAATTGCCTGTAGGAAAGAGTCCTCAATTTTCCCTTATCAGCACGCACACGTGTGTACTCTGAATCAGCTACATACTTCTTGATTGTGCGATGATCAGGATGAAGTGTCTTGGCAATGTTGATTGTAGTCATGCCTTGACCTAAACACTCCACAATTTGTTGCTTCTCAGCAGCCGACACATCCTTTTTCTTTCCCATTTTTGCAGAAAATGTAGGCTGCTTAATAATGTGGGACAGTCTTCTTAAGTAGTCTTGCCTTTCATTGGACACACCTGCCAAACTAATTAGCACAGGTGTCTGAAATTGCTTACAGTGATATAAAGAGCCCTGACACACATCACCATCAATGAGTTTAACTGACAAACAAAAAAATTCTTCCCTTATCACTCCTAAACACTTTTTGCATAATAATTTGGAACACAGTGTACATGTGCTTTTCCACAAAACACCAGTGGTTCACGTAGTGAATCTTACAGTTCTAACTTGCCAACCGTGGTCTGTATGGAGTTGTTCAATAAAGGGCCCAAAATTAAGATAACATAGACGGGAGAGGTCTCTATGAATAGGAATTTCTAAGTATTTGATACCCTGTGAGGGCCAGGCAAAGGGAAAGTTGGACTGGATGGAATCCTTTATGGATTTGGGGAGGGAGACATCGAGGGCCTCAGACTTCGCTGCATTGATTTTAAAATTTGACCATGTAGCAAAGTGATCTATTTCAGCCATAACAGCAGGGATGGATATATGTGATTGAGTGATATATACTAGGACATCATCAGCAAATGCAGAGCACTTGTACTCGGTACCTCCCACCTCAATCCACCTAATATTGGGGTTATGGCGAATTGATGAGAGCAGGTGCTCCGTCACTAGGATGTATAAGAGAGGGGACAAAGGACATCCCTGCCTTGTCCCATTGGTGATTATGAAAGGTGATGAAAATGTTCCATTTATCTTTAGCCTAGGTGACGTATTGCGATACAGGGCCGTGATTTTGCCTATAAAAGGGTCCCCTAGACCCCTACCCCAAGCTTTTTAAGGGAATAATATATGTCGCGCCAGGAGACTCTATGGAGTGCTTTCTCAGCATCCAACGAGAGTATCTAATTACAAATTTTTAACTGCATCTAGCCCAGGAAATACTTTGTGCCTAGTAGCAGTGTCTGCTAGTCAGCGGATTATCCCTGCTGTTAAGCAAGCTACACCACCTGTAGTTGGGACATTTAATTTTTTCAAAGGAAATGGTTCGGGCCCCCGGGACACTCAGTGAAGAGCATCGGGGAGGCACCCCAAGGCATAGGGGCTGGGACTGGCGGTAGGACGCCTTGCGGTGGACCGCCGAGCTCGATCCTTATAAAAGCTTTTTAACTGCAGCAGCTTTAGTGGACGCTACTGGAGCTGGAATTACGCGGCTGCTGGCACGAGACTTGCCCTCCAATAGATCCTTGTAAAAGGATTTAAAGTGTATTCATTCAAATTAGAGAGACAATTTAAATTAAAAAGCTTAGACCTGCCTCCACCGCAGGGGGGCTCGTTCGACCCACCAGCGGACAGGCACCAGTATTGGGAGAGGGGGGCTGGCCGTCAGGGTCCACTGCAGCTCTGGCACAAACCCGGCGACACGGAGGTCGCACGGGCAGGAACGGACTGGCTGTGTCGGCTTCGCACTTTTTTGGTTTTAGAAGGGCATAACATGCCTATATCTGTGTCTCCCCCTCCTTTTACTCCTCCACCTCTTTTCTTTTTGCATGACTATATGTACTTGTCACTTTTCCATGTGTTAGTTATGTCTTCTGAGCAGTTTGTCAGGTTTTGGACACCTTTGAAGGTGTTTTCTATGTGTTTCTATGTGTTTTTGTTTGCCTGCCATTGGTTTTAACAGTGTTCGACGGTGTTCGACGAACAGTTCGACGAACAGTTCGGCGAACATACGGGTGTTCGACGAACCGAACCGAACTCGAAGACTACGGGGGTGGCTCAACACTACTCATTTCATAAAACTTCTACTGTATCATTAAAAATGTATCTCAAACGGTTTACTTTTTGCTTATTGTCGTAAAACCATGCAACCATTACCAACACACAAGCAATGTGCACTTACTTTTCAATTAACCACTGGAAAGACGCAGTTGCAGTTACTTTCATAGTGCCCCATAATAGTGATAGCTGCATCTCTTCCCTAATTCTTCCACTCCTATGGTGGCCTTCAACAGCCAGAAAAGGCCAAGCGCTGCCATTGGTTTTCTCCAGCCGTCCCATAGAGAATCAATAGGGTCAATGGCGCTCATACTCGTGACTGCTGCTCTATACTGACGAAGCATTTCAGAGCTCCTTTCACAGGATCGGTGTTGGTCCTAGAGGTTAGACCCCCACTAATCTGCAAATTATTTCCTGTCCTTTGGAGAGGTGACAGCGTTTAAGGATGAGAACAACCCTTGATTATGTACTATCTGTTGCAAAGAATGGATGGTTGGCCTTTTGTGCAGAGTAGGCACTTTTACCTATTGTGTCACCCCTATTTGCATTTCTGTTAATGTATTTTACTGGAAAATTCTCACCATTAGCAAAAATAAGACCAGGTCCAACTTACAGAAAACACTCACTCACTTAGAATGACAGTTGGCATTACATCGAGTTTTATAAAAGCTTTTCACTTGTTTTCTAATTAAAATGTTTACCGACAACCAGGAGCTCGTCCGTATCAGCGGAAAATTCTCCTTCCTGGATATTGTATTTACCATAGATTGTTGGGTCATTAATCATATAGAACAATATCAGGTTCTGTTCTATGTACCCGACACATAACATTACCTGCACCATCTGCATTCACTTGTGCACCAAAAATATTTAGCTTCTGGTCTACGTGAGTCTACAAGGGCCTGTAATTAAAAAAAGCCATTTCGAAAAAAGTTTTTAACCTTTTTTTTTGTGTTACTTTTTGTATTCTACACTAAACCAACCACAAATTGCGTATGAATAGGGATCATTCACCTCTTCTTACACGGCAGCTTTAGAAAATACTTAAATTCTTCATGAATTATCCATCGTATCTTACAACTCTTTATTGCACCCTTCCTCTGGTGTTTCTTCTAGAAATATAAATTGTCTCTTTATAGAGGCTGAGGACTAGAACTCTAATGCCATCTGTAGGAATTAGCAATCCTAAAAATCAATATCGACTTTCTAACGAGCCTTGTCACATGACTTAGGATAAAAAACAGAATCTCAATTAGCAGACACTGCCCCTCATCAGTGCAAAGTGTGAAATCTAGTTTGGTTTGGTGAGAGGCGTCTGACTGGGATCCAAGGGGTAACGTTTCTACTTGCAGAGAGTGACATGTTAAGCATGTCAAGGTGAGGGGACTTTAAAGCCGCAATGCTCCTCTGGGAAATATGCAAATTGTCTCTTCAGAGAGGAAGAGGACTAGAACTCTAGTGCCACCTATAGGAAGTAGCAATCCTAAAAGTCAATATCGACTCTCTAACGAGCCCTGTCACATAACTTAGGATAAAAGCCAGAACCAGAATCTCAGTTTGCAGACACTGTGTTTCAGGGTACTGCCCCTTGTCAGACGAGGGGCAGTACCCTGAAACACACAGTCTGCAAATTGAGATTTTGGCTTTTAGTCTAAGTCATTTGACAAGGCTCGTTAGAGAGTCGATATTGACTTTTAGGATCGCTACTTCCTATAGGTGGCACTAGAGTTCTAGTCCTCTTCCTTTCTAAAGAGACAATTTGCATATTCTAAAAATGTAGAAACAAATTGGCAACTTTGTGTCACCAGTTGGGGGTGTTTCCCTGAGCAGGATGTCACTGTCGAACCGGTGCAGTTTCAAACTTTGTGAGGACACACCCCTTTGACAAGGGTAATAACTACTCCCAGTTGTCAATTAAATTATACTTATGCATGAGGAATAACAAAATGGTACAACACAACGTTCTAAGAAACTATGCTCTAGAATTGTTTTTCCATGGGGAATGCATGCATTTACTAAAACAGACATATCGAGAGATATAACAGGTCCCCTATAAACAATCTCTTCCAACAACTTTCTAAATATGTATGTAGTGTAATGTAAGTGCATTAAAATACTTACCAATCGCCGTCTTCTCCAGTTTCCAGCGCTGCACCAATTTTCTTCTGCACCACATGACTACTCTCTAGCTTTCCCAGCTTTGTAAGGACCGGTTGCTTTCCTAAAAGTAAATCTATGAGGCTGAGAACAAGGCTTTATAGACTTACATTGAGAAAACCTTTTCCAATCATCACTTAAACTCCTGTGTGAGCCGGCTATTCTAATTTGAGGTCATATGATCCAGAAAAGGACACAAGATGAAAACTGGAGAAGACGACAATCAGTAAGTATAATATTGCACTTATACTACACGTTCTCACATTTTTATGAAGGATTATGGTAAAAAATCCTGGGAGAGCTACTATTATAAATCATTGTAGCTGTTTTATTTACGTACTGTATGTTTATAAGAAATGTACATTAACCAGGTTTTGTCACATAGTTTCCAGATTGTAGCATAGAGTAGCCAGATGATTCTGCATGATGCCCAGAAAAATAGTGCCATAAGCCTCCAATATACTGTAGATATCTGTCGGCCTAATGATGACCGATCTTAGGCCAGCAGATATTTACCCCGACTGTCCCATAAAGAGGAGCGTTCGCTCCTTTGTTCTCCATGAGAGTCGCTGCCAGACATCTTTGGCGGTGGTTTTTCTCTTAGAGAACAAAAGTATCGGCCTATCCAAAATCAGACATGCTGGATCCTTAACTCCCCAACAATCATCTGTCGGAGGCCCCCATAGACAGTAGCCTTTGGGCGAAATTAGTCTAATGTGTATGGGTGGACTTTACTGTGCCACTCAATACTCAAAAAAGTAGTGCCAGCACCAGAAAACTGCACGTACCTTGCCCAGATAATTATATGCGATGCCCAGATAAATAATGCCTTACTGTGCACAAACAGTGGCACACAACACTGATAAGTGGTGCCAGTCTAAGAAAAACAGCACCAAAAGTGGTGTTTATTTATTTAAACAGTCCAAAGACAAATAGTTCCATACACTCCCCTGTAAAATACTGCATGCAGTACCCAGATAATTACTTAAGATCCAGTCTAATTTGTATAATGGCCTCCTGCTTTCCCCTGGAGGCAGATTTTGGTGAAAAGGATCGGCTTTTACATTTCAACATGCTAGATCCTCTTGTTATTACAAGAGATAAGCCAAGCCCAGAGATGTCTAATTAGAGTTCCCCCTATGCAGAACACATGCACACTCGTCCAAACTGATCATGCATATGAATGGTGAAATCGGAAGGAATAGGTTTTGGCCAAATGAGCATTTCGGCAATAGATATCTAATGCGGATGGCAAGCCTTACATTTTCATCGATACTTAGCTTTGTACTTTAGTCCTGGGCCGACACTCATAAATATATCCTTTAAAATATTGGGGTTCCATTGAGGTGCATGAGCCATCTGCTGTATTGCGGCATCTAGATGTTTTTTTCGAATCCAACAAAAAAAATATATGGGATGCACCATTGAAGTCATTGAACCATTGAGCTGGAAGTAAAATAAGAATTTGACAGATTCAGGTCTATAATAAAGGAAACATAAAGGTCTGAATGAGGCATAAATGTAAAAAAAATGGCCAAAAACATTTTGTACCACCCTTCTGGCATAAAACATATTCTCCTTTGGGCAAGTGTAGACGGCCATAGATTCTCTCATCCGAGAGAATCGGGCCGATTCTGCCAATCACACTCGGGTGTGAGCATAGTGTGATCCGAATCTCTCGGATGAGGAGAAGATGTAGAAAACTATTTCTCCATCTTTTCCATTCTGTCAGTGCATGAAAATTGGACTGCACGATGTCATGAGTGCAGCCCGCTCTTTCACACACACTAATTGACTTGCATGGCCGAGTGCGATCCGAATATCAGATACAAGTCATGCATGCTGCAATTTTTTCCTTGGACAGACTCTATCCAAGTAAAATAATCAGACATGTTCATGACCCATAGACTAACATTGGTCATAGTGTGATCCGATGTTTTATCAGATCGCACAGGGACTGCACCTCCATGTTAGAACAACGCCAGCACTCCTGCATGTGTCCCCTATCTCCTCCCAGCAAGGATGCCAGCGTGTTCACTTACCCATCCACGCTTCCTCTGCATCTGTTTCCTAGGCATTCAGGTCTCCTGGGAGTGCTCTTAGGGCGTGCGCTCCCTGCCCCTTGAAGGGGCAGCACGTGCGCTTCTGAAACCGTCCCCAGTCAATAGCTGTGAGACGTCTGATATTTAAGGCACCCTCCCCTATTGGGAGGTGCCTTATCAACTTAGTATTCAGTGTGTTTCCTGCTACCAAGTTGTAAGGTCCCTGAACGTGATCCTGTCCGTCCTGCCTGCCCTATCTGAACCTGAGCCTGTCCGTCCTGCCAGCACCTGATCCTGCCTGCCCTGTCTGAACTGGTTTCTGTCCGCCCTGCTGTATCCTGTTCCTGAGCCTGTCCGGCTTTACCAAGTCCAGAGTCTGACCCGTCTTGTCCGCACCTATACCTCTACCCTCACACGTCCAGTCTGAACCTGCACCTGTGATCCTGTACCTGAGTCTGTCCTGTGTTCCTGAACCTATCCAATCCGTTCCTGATCCAGTACCTGTTCTGTCTACCAGACGCACGTCCCCTGTTATCCAGTTCCTGGCCAGTCCTGCTTCCCTGACCCTTTGGGGTCAGCTGCCGCGGATCCGGGGTCTATCCTGGAGTAGCACCTGGCATCCACCTAGGTTAAACCCGACCATCAGGGGTTCTAGTGAAGAACCAGGTGGTTGATTAGTTACGCCACTCCAGGTTCTTCCCGGACCGTGGCACAGTGGTTCCACAACCATGTGCGTAACACTCAGATACGCTAATCTGCACCTGCACTTTCCTTAATTAATGTCCCTCTCCACAAAAAAATGAATAAGTCCCAAAATTTACAGTTTAAAACTTATAATTGCCATTGTTCCCTTCCTGTGTATTTTCTAGTAACACGTCCACACTCATTGCGCCGAGTTGATCTCCGAGTCTAGAAATGTTATTATTTATATAGATTTGAAAAGCTGCTGGTCTGTGCCAAGATATGCAGAGATGAATGATTTTCCTCCTTTCTATATATTTGGCTTCATTTTCCCAGTAAGTGATGTAAAAAAAAAATCATAAAAAAATCCCTATTCCCTTGCATTTTCTTACAGACGTGACCTTAAAGATCAGTGCGTACACTACACATCGGCCGCGTTCCGCTTTGCTTGTCTCGTAATCTTCAATAATGCATGGTAATTCCACGGTGATGTATATTGATGTTGTAGGATGAGGGATTCATCTTTACACAGTGATCTCCCAACCTTTCTAGATTATTGTTTAGAGTGCATGATCAACATCTTAAGAGTAAATAAATGCCGGCTCTTTCAGTCAACTGATTGATGGCAACTACCAGCTCAATTATGTAATTGACTGCAGCTTACAACTGCTGTAAACGGTCTACAGAGCCGATCATCTCCGAGCCTCTCAGATGAATGATTTTCAGCTGCTCAGCCGCCGAGAAAGGCACAATGCTGAGCTGGCTTCGCATCTTTATGTTCCTTGAAACAATAAGAAAGCAGAAGCAATTTCAAAGCTTTATTCTGGGTGTTACATGACATTTTAGATAGTAAAAAGAGCTTAGTTTGTCATTTTGGGAAGCTCAATATGACATCATGATGTCTTATGTCTATTGCATATGGCACAACCTAAACGTAGGGTCCATACAATTGGGTAATGCCCATGCCACCATATGGCACCCAACGTATGGCACTGCATTCTCCCAATACTTCTAGAAAACATACAACATTTTATGGATCAAATAATTTCTCATCACATGATATAGGAAGGTCCAATATTGGCCCAATTGGATGCAAAGGTATGGACAGTGTAGGCCAAACGCAGGAATATGAAGGTGCAATATGGGCCCATTGGATACACATGAAGAGACAGTATAGGCCAACTGAAGGAACATGAAGGTGCAATATGGGCCCATTGGATACTCATGAAGAGACAGTATAGGCCAACTGGAGGAACATGAAGGTGCAATATGGGCCCATTGGATACTCATGAAAGGACAGTATATGCCAAGGAGGAACATGAAGGTGCAAATTGGGCCAATTATATATACATGAAGGGATAGTATAGGCCGACTGGAGGAACATCAAGGTGCAATATAGGCCTATTGGATACACATGAAGAAACAGTATAGACCAACTGAAGGAACATGAAGGTGTAATTTGGGAGGCCCATTAGATACATATGAGGGACAGTATAGGGCATTTGATACACATGAAGGGATATTATGGACCAACTGGAGGACCATATATTTACAGTATCGGCCTACCACATCTTTCTTTAAGATTATATGACCCAATGGCCTTTGCTTTTAACTTTACATGCAGTGTTTTGGCAAAACTTTGTCGATTATAGCACTACTTATGTAGACAACACATGCAACTGACTCGCCCCCTGGGCCGTGGGGCACGCGGATCCGGGCGATAGGGGAATGATGGGGGTAGTAGTGGTGGCGGCCCGGTCCCGCGGCTCAGGGTGGTCAGGCCAATGGTAGTCTGCTACGTGCTTCAGATAATGTCCACCCGTGGATTGCGGTTATTAGGAACCGCCGCTGCATGCAGACCGCTGGGGCTGATGAAGTGTGCAGCTAGGGTAGTGTGACTCCCCACGGGAAGAGTGTGGCCCCAGGGCAGTGTAGTGGATGGTGGGAGTGATGGTGGTGAAGGTCCCAGTACCGGTAGTGCCGGAGGAGCGAAGGAGCACACGGACAACAAGTTACAGTCCAGGGTCTTTGCTCACAGTTCGTTTGTCCCGGGTCACTTCCGTCAGCAGTGACCGCCCGAGCCGTGCTGCGTCCACCAGGTGAGGGGCTCGGTCAACTCCCAGGCAGTTCAGGAGCATAGCACAGGACCCCCTTTAATCCTTTCTCTGGCCTGCCTCACCAGTGACCCACTTTTGTCCAGCTGCCGCGAACTCGTGCGGTTAAACGTGGGCCCCGTCCTCCGCTGTCCTATATGGTGCCTTCCTAGCAGGTTTGATGAGGTGTCGCACCAATAGATGATCACGACGACCGGTCTTTGGCTGAGGGTTGTTTCTCCTCCACCAACTTGGGATCCGGTACCCTTAATCTGCCTGACCCTTCACCCTGGATTCTCGTGGGTTCTTAGGGTCCCTTCCACCTTCTTGTTCCTGAGCCCTTCTGTTTCTCTCTCTCTTTCTTTGCTGTTACTTTCTGTTTCTGTTCCTTTCTGTTCCTTTCTCTTGGAGCTGAGATGAGCCAAAATCTCAGCTCCCCTTCACCTCCTCCTCGGCCTCTCACTAGGCCCTTCTGGAGTAGAGCTCCTACAGAGCCTCTACTCCCTGTCTTCTCCTCTGGCTGAACTGACCCAGAACTAAGATGGTGCCCACCTTTTATACCTCCCTCTGACCATGAGCCCAGGTGACCAGCAACCAATGGGCTCCTGCCTACGCTCAGGAACCAACCCCTATCTGCTCCTACAGCACTGGGTGTTCCACCCCCTTCCCCACTCCAGGCAGGGACATAGTCGGTCGTGCCTGCACTTATGTCTAGTGGGAGCACCGTTGAGCTGTCCCTCGGAAATGGGGTGTGTGTGCTGTATGCAGCTAACTGAGCCCTGGTCCATACTCCATCCTTACCTGGGAGTGGAATATCACACCTCTGGCAGAGGTGCAATACCCCTGTAGCGGCTGAACCCTCGGGGCGCTACTCAACCACATAGTAAGTTAAAAAGTAGGGAAAATTTCTAGGGAAGAATACCTCTATTATGCAACATCTAAAAGATCCGCTATTGTTCACTTTAATAATTGTGCTGCAGTTTTACTCCTTACCACTGCAGGCTGCTGTTGTGTTCTGCAATTGCCCTTTACCAAGATAGCGGATTCTGAATCTATGGAATCCATCTTGTTTCCTGTTTGGGCCTATTTAAATCACATGGATCTCTCAATCATTGCTTGAGTATTGTGTCTAGCTGTTAGCCTAGTTTCAGTCTCCAGCTCCTCCTGAATATTCTTACACAGACTGTTCTAATTTATCTATGGATTGTTTCCTACAACTCCTTGCTATCTCAGAGAACTTCTACTACCGCTTGCTGTTCCTACTTGTGCTCCTTAGGCCACTGGTTTCCAGCAGTACTACACCAGTATTGTAACAGTTGGATACACATGTAGGGACAGTATAGGCCAACTGGAAGACCATGAAGATACAGTTTTTGACCCAATGGCCTTTCCTAGCTACCTTATAGAGTACAGACCAAAAGTTTGGACACACCTTCTCATTTAAAGATTTTTCTGTATTTTCATGACTATGAAAATTGTACATTCACACTGAAGGCATCAAAACTATGAATTAACACATGTGGAATTATATACTTAACAAAAAAAGTGTGAAACAACTGAAAATATGTCTAGGTTCTTCAAAGTAGCCACCTTTTGCTTTGATGACTGCTTTGCACACTCTTGGCATTCTCTTGATGAGCTTCAAGAGGTAGTCATCGGAAATGGTCTTCCAACAATCTTGAAGGAGTTCCCAGAGATGCTTAGCACTTGTTGGCCCTTTTGCCTTCACTCTGCGGTCCAGCTCACCCCAAACCATCTCGATTGGGTTCAGGTCTGGTGACTGTGGAGGCCAGGTCATTTGGCGTAGCACCCCATCACTCTCCCTCTTGGTCAAATAGCCCTTACACAGCCTGGAGGTGTGTTTGGGGTCATTGTCCTGTTGAAAAATAAATGATGGTCCAACTAAACGCAAACTGCATGGAATAGCATGCTGCTGCAAGATGCTGTGTGTAACATCCCTGGCGGCGTGCTTACGTAGTGCACCACCTCCCACTATGCAAGACCGCAATCTTACCTGTCAGTCCAGCCTGCAAATCTTGCTCCAGTTCATGCTGTGTGCATGTCTCTTGACTGACTGCTTAGGGCGGCGGCCCGGTTACTTCCTGATTCTTATAGCTGCTGTGGGCACACCCCTAATGCGTCTCCAGCCTATTGCTGTGAGTCACTGGATATTTAAACCCCCTCCACCCAGTAGGAGGTGCCTGAGCAACACTAACATTCAGTGTGCTCCTTGACTCAGAAGTTGCCAGGTCCAGTTCTGCTTCTTGTCTGTTTCCGCCATCTCGGAGGGCTGCATACCCAGACCTGTTATCTGTGACTTCTGTCCGTTTCCGCCATCTCTGGGGGCTGTATACCCAGGCTCGTTCTTGTATCTCATTGTAGTAGCAGTTCCTGTCTGAACTGATTCCTAGCCTGCTACCTGTTTGTCTCTATGTCCATACCTTCCCTTTTCCTGCAGTATCTGAACCTGCACCTAACTCCAACTCGTTGTCACTGTACTTCTGTTTGTGAGTTTTGTGTCCACTCGCTACTTCATAGGAAGTACCTTGTGTGTATCTGGTTCTGCTTGTCCCTTTTCCCTTCCTCCGTATCTTCTTGTATTTTCCAGTCTGTTCCATGTGAACAGAGCCCTGTCCTCTCTGCCTTGTCCACCGCACCTGCGGTTTCGCTCCGCTCTGTCTTGCCCACCGCTCCGGCGGTTTCTCTCTGCTCTGACTTTCCCACCACTCTGGCGGTTTCCCTCTGCTCTGCCTTACCCACCGCTCCGGTGGCTTCTCTCTGCTCTGACTTGCCCACCGCTCCGGCGGCTTCTCTCTGCTCTGCCTTGCCCACCGCTCTGGCGGCTTCTCTCTGCTCTGCCTTGCCCACCGCTCCGGCAGTTCCGCTCTGCTCTGCCTTGCCCACCGCACCTGTGGTTTTCGCTCCGCTCTGCTTGCTCACCGCACCAGCAGTTCCTCTCTGCTCTGCCTTGTCCTCTGCTCCGGCGCTTTCGCTTTACTCTGCTTGTCTACCGCATCTGCGGCTCTGTACCTGTCTCCCAGTCTGTATTGGACCCTATCCAGCCTGCGCTCCAACCTGCTAGTACCTCCAGGTCTGCATACCAGCCGTGCTTGCCAGTGCCCACCTGTCTGCATACCAGCCGTACTTGCCAGTACCCACCTGTCTGCATACCAGCCGTACTTGCCAATACCCACCTGCCTGTATGCCAGTCTAACCTGCCTGTTAGTGCATTCCCCGGTGTGGGTCAACAACTGTGACCGGGGTCTGACCTGGAGTCGCACCTGGTCCCTCTGCTCGGTTCCTCCTTGGTCCACGGAGTCGACTAGCCGCCATGCGACCTTGGTCGGATCGGGTTGATACTTAGTTACGCCCCTCCAGGCACTCCTCGGTTCATGGTACAGTGGGATCACTAATCAAGCTCACGCCAGTCAGTTCGGGCGCGAGCGTAACACTGTGGTAGCCATGCTGGTTCAGTATGCCTTCAATTTTGAATAAATTCCCAACAATGTCACCAGCAAAGCACCCCCACACCATCACACCTCCGACTCCATGCTTCACGGTGGGAACCAGGCATGTAGAGTCCATCCGTTCACCTTTTCTGCGTCGCACAAACACACGGTGGTTGGAACCAAAGATCTCAAATTTGAACTCATCAGACCAAAGCACAGATTTCCACTGGTCTAATGTCCATTCCTTGTGTTCTTTAGCCCAAATAAGTCTCTTCTGCTTGTTTCCTGTCCTTAGCAGTGGTTTCCTAGCAGCTATTTTACCATGAAGGCCTGCTGCACAAAGTCTCCTCTTAACAGTTGTTGTAGAGATGTATCTGCTGCTAGAACTCTGTGTGGCATTGACCTGGTTTCTAATCTGAGCTGCTGTTAACCTGCGATTTCTAAGGCTGGTGACTCGGATAAACTTATCCTCAGAAGCAGAGGTGACTCTTGGTCTTCCTTTCCTGGGGCGGTCCTCATGTGAGCCAGTTTCTTTGTGGCGCTTGATGGTTTTTGCAACTGCACTTGGGGACACTTTCAAAGTTTGCCCAATTTTTCGGACTGACTGACCTTTATTTCTTAAAGTAATGATGGGCACTCGTTTTTCTTTACTTAGCTGCTTTTTTCTTGCCATAATACAAATTCTAACAGTCTATTCAGTAGGACCATCAGCTGTGTATCCACCTGACTTCTGCACAACACAACTGATGGTCCCAACCCCATTTATAAGGCAAGAAATCCCACTTATTAAACCTGACAGGACACACCTGTGAAGTGAAAACCATTTCCGGTGACTACCTCTTGAAGCTCATCAAGAGAATGCCAAGAGTGTGCAAAGCAGTCATCAAAGCAAAAGGTGGCTACTTTGAAGAACCTAGAATATAAGACATATTTTCAGTTGTTTCACACTTTTTTGTTAAGTATATAATTCCACATGTGTTAATTTATAGCTTTGATGCCAGTCGATTATTCAGTGGGCAGGAACGGTGAGTGGTCTGTAAAAACAGAGTAGCGTTTACGCAAAAAAAAAAGTTGGCAAATATGCATGAATCCCCACGTCCTCACGTGTAATGTTTTTGCATTGTTATGGACCTCCATGCTAATATTCTTATCATTCATAGTAGGGGTGGGAAGTATTATCCCATATATTATGAGCTAGGTAAGGTATGCCTGCATTAGATTCTATCAAACTCTAAGATCTGATCGACTAAGATGTTGCGGACCGGTAAAACTTTTAACAAAAGTCTGTTTCCTGTAGTTAAAGGTCTTCAACCTTGGGTGCACTTTACAACTTATAGTCTTATTTTTCCTTTTTCAGGACAAAACATAATAAGGTTCTTTCTAAATATGAAGAATAGAGGAATAAAATAGAAGAATAGAAATGTTAGGATACTATAATTTTCTGTCTTGACATAGTTGGAGACCAATTGTGGACAGTAGAGTCTGCCTCTCTCCGCCTGGAGCAACACAAAGCCGGGATCATTGTGTAATTATAAGTACTTACCTTCAACAACAATTCAGCTATTTATGCTAAAAATACCAAAAAATACAGTACCGGACTCACCAAGAGATTAATCTTGAAAAGGGATTTGTGGGACTGCATCTTAAAAAACCATTATTAAGAACGTTGCGTTTTACCTCCGAAACGGCTTAAAAATGCAAACTATGCTTGACTTTACTGACAAGATTATTCATCTACTCAATAATAATAGATAATTGCTACATAATATGTATCTTATTATTATTACCCACACACTCGCTTGTGCTAAAAGCTACAAAAGACAGCTAGACAAAATTATAGGAAAAATACTTTTTTATAATAAAGGAGAAATTGATACGGTTAATTTCAAAGTTTCTCTTGAATCTTCATCTTTACTGATGATATTCCTGTACGAGTTTCTCGAAATTCATTTATGGTATATTTATTTATGGTATAATTTACAGATGTCGATCACAGAAAAGTAATATGTCAAGAGACAACATGGATAGGGAGGTCCACCTACTTATTTCTAAATAAAAATAATAATGCTTCATATGGAACCCAAAATCTTTAAAAGAAACTTCAACCTTACAAAAATCTTCAGAGCCGGTTGTAATCACCATCACAATGCTTGTTTGGTCAATATAACTTAGACCTAATCTTCATGGATCTCAAGGCCACCATATACATTAAACTAAAGTCAGCTGAACCTGCCGATATTAACGGACATGGCTGATGGTCTAATGTGAATAGGGGTGACAGCCACTGATGGTCGGGAGTGATGTTGATCGTACATATTCAATCTCAGACTGCTGTTCGCATTGTTCTCCCGGAGATAAGCAGCCGACAGACATGTTCCTCATAAAGAACACAGGAGCACTTGGCCGAGTAAGCCCTCCGGTATATGGGAGTGTTAGCTCACATGGCTGTTGCCGAACTATCGGCTGAAGCTTAGTTTGGCTGACAGCCATCTAATGAGTATGGCCGACCTTAGAGGTTGCAAGGTTGGATATCTCAGAATAGTGGCAAAGGTGATCTTTTCCACTTTAATTCTGGAATTCGGTGACATAGTCTCTTGCACGCTGTCTTCAAGATACTTCTGAAAACAAATGGGTTTTGGAATAACGGAAGACATCTAAAACTATAAGAATTGCCTCACAATACACTTAGGTCTATGCCAAATGCTACCACGTCTATTTACTTATCTGTTCCATCTCCTAGTTCAAGTGTTTGTCAAACCAACTAAAGATGCACACACATTCAATTGCTGTTGGTCAAATGTTCTTCCTCTGATTTTTCCCTTCTTACACATAAACCACATTGATGGCAACAAGTGTAGATAAAGTGAAGGGTTTATTACGGAGTGTCAAGCTGGAAAGCTCGAACATGGGACCGCTACTCAACACAATGAAGACAGATATTGTCCACTGCCTGGTACGACCAGGACACATTTCAGATGGACTGCGATGAACTGGAAGTTGTAAGGGACTTCAACCTACTCGGATCGATGAGACAGGGCTCGTACATAGTTTGGTCTTTTTTTTGGTAGCATACGGATGCGAAACCTGGACGATAAAAAAACAAGACAGAAGAAGAGTTGATTAGTGATGAGCGAGCACTAAAATGCTCGGGTACTCGTTGCTTGGGTGAAGCAAATTGGAATACTCGGGTGCTCGACTCGAGCAACGAGCCCAATGTAAGTCTATGGGAAACTCGAGCATTTTTCAGGTGGCTCCCCCCGGTGGCCTAAAATTGCCCAAATCGATGGGAACAGTGCTCAAATGGCATGGGAACAGTATGGGGAAGACCCCTGGAAGCATTTCTGACTCCCAGATCACTGCTGTCAGCAACGTGGTCAGAGTATTACACCACTTTTATGGACTCACAATAAAACATACAAAAATGAAACAAAAATGGATTTTCCTGGGAAATATGTTAAGGAACATCCTTTCCAGGGTAATGACTTGCATATAAGGCAAAATAAATAGCTAAAACCAAAAATACTCCTCCACAACTTGGGCTATGTTCACACGTAGCGTTTTTGATGCGTTTATGCACTTTTGAATTGCTTTCAACCAAGACAAATGCATTCACCAGGAAATGTCATTTTAACATTTTACAACCTTATCTGGCTATGTGGTGTGTGACACATAATCAGACACATGCATACAGTGCTGAAAAGACATGGGAACAGCATGGGGAAGACCTCTGGAAGCATCTCTGACTCCCAGGTCACTGCCTAAAAGTGTGCCCATCATAAGTGATCCTTGGCGCATGCGAAGATGCCTCCTGCCATGCACCTGTCATTGCAGACAATCACCGTCCACGTCCTTGTCCCAGTGCAGCGTTCAGTTGTCCCTACCCCATTCCTTGGAATGCAAGTGCAAGTGTGCAGGCAGCCACCCACCCACAGGCTGCAATACTATACTGCCAAATTTTCGACAGCTGTTTGCACTTGAAATGTGGTCTTTTAAGATCGTGGAGGCGGAAGCTTTTCATAACCTCATGCCGGCGGTGGCCGGGTGTCCATACTCGGTCCCCAGCCACCACTATATTTCCCGGTATCGCCTCCGCCTTCCACAAGCACGGGTCCCACAACATTACCCGTGCCCTCCCCAGTGCACTTACTGGGAAGGACCACCTAACCACAAACACGTGGACAGGTGAATGTGGCCAGGGATGGTACGGAGCCAGTCCACAACTTTTTTTTGCTGAAAGCTGTATTTAGCTCGGTGAAAGGACTGGCATAGAGGGAAACAGTATCTACCCTGCGTGTCATTTCTCACAGGAAGTCCTGTAATTGAGCTTGTTGCAGAAGCAATGGCAGCCTGTCCAACATCAACTCGCACTTGTCGGTGGTGCTTTGACACACACACATCTTTCTTTGCGCATTTAATTTCTTGAATACAGAGATGGACAATGGCCTGATCTGTGATGCGTTATGAGAAATAACATGCATAAGCATGGCCAATCCATATTAAAAAAGCAGTCATAGAGTGTCCGGGAACCTTCCCCCACACTTTTCTTAGCCAGGGCTGCTTTTCGGCAGGGTTGGACGGGCCCACCAGAGAACCGGAGACTCCTCCGGCGGACCCTAGCTTCTCCTTCAGGAGAGTTCATAGTGCCGAGGTGAGGCCATGATGATGATAGAGGCCACCATCTGCTTAGTTTTCTGTTACTTGGAATGCAAGTGCAAGTATGCAGCCAGCCACCCACCCACCCACAGGCCGCAACACTAAACTGCCAGATTTCTGGGCAGCTCTTTGCACTTGAAATATGGCCTTTTAGGCTCGTGGACGCGGAAGCTTTTCACAACCTCATGCCGGCGGCGGCCGGGTGGCCATACTCGGTCCCCAGCCGCCACTATATTTCCCGGTATCGCCTCCGCCTTCCACAAGCACGGGTCCCACAACATTACCCGTGCCCTCCTCAGTGCACTTACTGGGAAGGACCGCCTAACCACAAACATGTGGACAGGTGAATGTGGCCAGGGATGGTACGGAGCCAGTCCACAACTTTTTCTGGCTGAGAGTTGTATTTAGCTCGGTGAAAGGACTGGCATAGAGGGAAACCCTATCTACCCTGTGTGTCATTTCTCCCAGGAAGTCCTCTAAAGCTGCTTGCACTTGAAATGTGGCCTGAACATTACTGCTGGTGCTTTTCTGTGGGAATTTGCTTGCCTCCTACCAGCCTGGAATATTTCCTGCAAACTATGGTACGACGCCATGGTATTAGCACTGCCCCCAGTACCAGTAGCGAAGCCATCCCCAATTTCCTTCTCAGGAATTTTATTTGGTAGACTGAGTGGCTGCCCAAATACATTTTCTCACAAAGGAGCTGAAGATAGAGTGGCAGTAGGTGCAAGTTTCTCCAGCCTGTTAGATATTAGAGGGTGAACGGCAGCACATTGGATCAGTGGTCAACACTGAAGCCTTGCAGTGCTGGGATCCTGGGTTCAAATCCCAGCAAGGACAACATCTGCAAGGACTTTTTATGTTCTCCCCGTGTTTGCGTGTGTTTCCTCCTCAGTAAAAAAGCATCTATAGAGTGTCCGGGAACCTTCCCACACACTTTTCTTAGCCAGGACTGCTTCTCGGCAGGGTTGGACGGTCCCACCAGCGAATCCTCTGGTGTGCCTTGGCTTCTACCTCAGGAAAGTTCATGATAGCGCTAACTTTGCAGCTGCTATGGGGCTCTTGAGCGGGTGAGAAAGGTTAGCCCTCAGAATCAAATCCTCTGGTGGGCACAATGTTTTTCAATCTGAAACAGCTTCTCAGTGGGAGTTGTATTTCACCACAGCCATATTCTTTAGCTCGGTGAAAGGACTGGCATAGAGGGAAACCGTATCAACCCCTGCTGTCATTTCTCCGTCACCAGGTTCCGCCCATTGTCACACACGACCATGCCTGGCTGTATGTTCAGCGGTGAGAGCCACAGATCAGGCTGCTGTGTTACAGCTTTCAACAGCTCTGCAGCGCTGGGTGGTTTGTCAATTAAGCATTAAGCATGTTATCTTCAGCACAGCCTGTTGCCGCTTGGCCAAGGCAGTGCTGCAGTGCTGTCGGCTTGTGACTGATGTGGTCATTTCGGAGATGGAGGAGAAGGTGCATGAGCTGAACAATGTGATTACATTGAGGTTAAATTGGTGACGCTGTTTTTTATACTTAAGAAAGATCCTATTGGTTTTTTTTTTTACGTTATTTTTTTAAGACAAATGCATTCCCCGGGAAATGTCATTTTAACATTTTACAACCTTATCTGGCAATGTGGTGTGTGACACATCATCAGACACATCCTTTTTTATTTATGACGGAGGGACTCTGAAAATCATAAAGCCTATTTTTATAGGGACATCAGACGGCCCTTACTATTCTTAAAAGGCCAGCAGTTGGCCGTAGCTATTGTTAGAGAGCCATCAGCCGGCTATGCTTTGTTGTTCCCATTATTAACAAGTGGGTCTCCTATATTGTTATCGCGTATCCAGTGACTGTAAGGGCTGCCAAAAATTTGGACGCAGCCCAATACCCCTTTGAAGAGACATAGAGGAGGGTCTCAGTAAAAAAATGTTCCCATTATAAAGGAGCGGGTCTACTATAGTGGTAATGCCCATGCTGTGACTGCAAGGGCTGCCAAAATTTGGGAAAAACCCCACTAAGAATTTAAAGACACATAGAGTAGGGCCACAGTAACAAGGTACTACATGTTCCCATTAGAAAGGAGAGGGTCTGCTATGTAGTTATAGGGTATGCAGTGAGTCCAACGGCTGACCAATTTTAGGAAAAACCCAATTAAGAAATTAAAGACACATAGAGCAGGGCCACAGTAACGACAAATTCCCATTAGGAAGGAGAGAGTCTGCTATACAGTTATAGGGTATGCAAATTTGGCGCCCCTGCTGTGCATCAGTGCCACAGATCCTAGAGGGGTGCATAAATGGATTTCTCCACAAGAGGCCCCCACAGCACACACACACCTCCACCTTCCACCTCAGACCACCAGAGGGAGCCCGGATAGGGACATATATAGGGAGGGTGGAGTTAGGCAGTTCAGTTCCTAGCCTGCTAGAGTACAGAGCAGCTAGGGAGTTCCTGCTCAGACACAGAAGGAGTCAGTTCAGTCGAGCCAGAGCCTACACTCTGAGAGCGGCGAAGAAGAGCAGCGTCCCGGCTGCAGTGTGTGTAGCCTTGTGAGGGCCCGAGCGGGGCCGAAGGCAAGTGGAAGAAAGTAACATAGTGGGCAGAGGAGCTTTACAACCTCACCCCAGAAGCATATACCGGACACCGGGTCCGAGTCTACGTGGATCTTCATGACCAGTAGAAAACAACCGGAACCCCTGGAGAACTACATGTCCCAGGATCACCAAAAGCTGATACGTACCGGGGTCAGGAATCACGGAGACCCCAAAGAATAGGGAGAGTGATCTCCAACAGAAGGCCCTATCACCAAGTCAGCAGGTGCAGAACAGAAACCAAGTTAAGCCTAGCTCCAGGCAGGTCAGAAACTTACTACAGAGAGGCAAGAAACAGGAGGCCCTACACCCGCTCACTGGGGAGTATCCGGATGTGCACCCCTCACCCTACAGTGCTCCGGGGTGTTCCTGAACTAATCACCAGTAAAGGTACAGAAGTGACTTTCGCGTGTGCTCCTATTCTTGCTCTAACCCGGCTGGGTCCCCTCTGTCCTGCATCCCCCCTCTTACACTGCCCTGCTCCACCTGGGGTGAGTGATACCATCTAAGCTGCCACAACACCGGCCTCAGTGGACTGCCGCAGCGCTGGTGATCCTCACCAGACACCACAGGTGGCGTCACAAACTTTGACATTTCTATTCCCCTTTTTCCTATTCCCTATCCATCTAACTACCCCCCTGTTAGTTGACCACCCTGGGCCACGGGCCGGGCCAGCCACCGTAATACCCCCCAAGCTTCTGAAGGCCCGGTGCCGAGTACCCCATGGCCCTGGGGGCGCGTCAACTTCTGGCGTCACGAACAGGATTCCGTGCCCGCTGCAACGACGGAGTGTTGTGCCCGTCGCCACCAGGTACTGTGCACCTAAAAAGACTGTAAATGTACTGTGGTGAAGAATTCCCGCCATTCCGGAGGTTTCCCGCCATTTCCGCCATTTTCCCTGTCGACTCGGGAGGAGAAGAGGGGCGTAACCGCGTGAAACCCACGACATGCCCCACGCACGGACTCAGCGTCAGGTCCTGGAACGCTCTGACGTCGGACATGAGCGACGTCAGGTCCTACAGCAAGACCGTCACCTGCGCAGCTGCGGCCTACCGAGAAGAAAGAAAAGAAGGTAGGCCACGGTTCGCTAGGGGGGCGCCAGGATGTCGGAAGGGCAGCCCAACGCCGGAGCCCTGGTGAACAGCCCCGATGCTCCACGCGCACCCAGCGCTGAGCAGGCCCAGGCAGCCGCTCCACCAGCAGGGCCTGTAACCCCTGTCATACCCATGGCGCTACCGTATATCCCGGGAGCGAAGTGGCTCCCCCAGTACAGCGGCAAACCGGATACACTGTCGGAGTTTAAGCGGAAGATCTGCGGTATGATGGACATGTACTCTATGACCGGCAGACATAGAGCCGCCGTTGTACTGGGACAAATGACTGGTGCTGCGGAGAGAGAATAGAGAGACTCTGCCTGTGTAAATAGTTGCCCCTGGGGCATATATTGTGCATTTTCATGAATATTTATTTCTTAATTTGTGTTTTTGCCTTCCAAATGGACACTTTCTTATTTCCAGTTACCCGTAAGGGTCTATATACATTGTAACACTTAAGAAGGTGCCTCCCATAAAGAGAAGATTGTTACCGTTTATTATTGTTATAAAAATGAACTTCAGCCCGGGAGTGCTGAGCTTTGCTAGGGGGGAATGTGGCGCCCTTGCTGTGCATCAGTGCCACAGATCCTAGAGGGGTGCATAAATGGATTTCTCCACAAGAGGACCCCAAAGCACACACACACCTCCACCTTCCACCTCAGACCACCAGAGGGAGCCCGGATAGGGACATATATAGGGAGGGTGGAGTTAGGCAGTTCAGTTCCTAGCCTGCTAGAGTACAGAGCAGCTAGGGAGTTCCTGTTCAGACACAGAAGGAGTCAGTGCAGTCAAGCCAGAGCCTAGCAGTTCCTGCAGAAAGAGTTCAGTACAGTCTGTAGAGTGAGTCCAGACTAGAACTCACAGAGCTCAGGATAGAGAGCTAGGAGTGTGCTGACACTCTGAGAACGGCGAAGAAGAGCAGCGTCCCGGCTGCAGTGTGTGTAGCCTTGTGAGGGCCAGAGCGGGGCCGAAGGCAAGTGGAAGAAAGTAACATAGGGGGCAGAGGAGCTTTACAAGCTCACCCCAGAAGCATATACCGGACACCGGGTCCGAGTCTACGTGGATCTTCATGACCAGTAGAAAACAACCGGAACCCCTGGCGTACTACATGTCCCAGGATCACCAAAAGCTGATACGTACCGGGGTCAGGAATCACGGAGACCCCAAAGAATAGGGAGAGTGATCTCCAACAGAAGGCCCTATCACCAAGTCAGCAAGTGCAGAACAGAAACCAAGTTAGGCCTAGCTCCAGGCAGGTCAGAAACTTACTACAGAGAGGCAAGAAACAGGAGGTCCTACACCCGCTCACTGGGGAGAATCCGGACGTGCACCCCTCACCCTACAGTGTTCCTGAACTAAACACCAGTAAAGGTACAGAAGTGACTTTCGTGTGTGCTCCTATTCTTGCTCTGACCCGCCTGTGGGGAGCGATACCATCTAAGCTGCCACAACACCGGCCTCAGTGGACTGCTGCAGCGCTGGTGATCCTCACCAGACACCACAGGTGGCGTCACAAACGTTGACATTTCTATTCCCCTTTTTCCTATTCCCTATCCATCTAACTACCCCCCTTTTAGTTGACCGCCCTGGGCCACGGGCCGGGCCAGCCACCGTGATACCCCCCAAGCTTCTCAAGGCCTGGTGCCGAGTACCCCACAGTCCTGGGGGCGCGTCACAGTGAGTCCAACGGCTGACCAATTTTAGGAAAAATCCCACTAAGAATTTAAAGACACACGGAGCAGGGCCACAGTAACAGGGTATGACATGTTACCATTAGAAAGGAGAGGGTCTGCTATAGAGTTATAGTGTATGCAGTGAGTCCAACGGCTGACCAATTTTAGGAAAAATCCAATTAAGAATTTAAAGACACATAGAGCAGGGCCACAGTAACGACAAATTCCCATTAGGAAGGAGAGAGTCTACTATACAGTTATAGGGTATGCAGTGAGTCCAACGGCTGACCAATTTTAGGAAAAACCCTACTAAGAATTTAAAGACACACAGAACAGGGCCACAGTAACAAGGTACGACATGTTCCCATTAGAAAGGAGAGGGTCTTCTATACAGTTATAGGGTATGCAGTGAGTCCAACAGCTGACCAATTTTAGGAAAAACCCCACTAAGAATTTAAAGACACACGGAGCAGGGTCACAGTAACAGGGTACGACATGGAAGTAGAGTTGAGCCACCCCCGTAGTGTTCGGGTTCGGTTCGGTTCGTTGAACAGCGGTGTGTTCGCCCTGACGGCCAGCCCCCCTCTCCCAATACTGGTGCCTGTCCGCTGGTGGGTCGAGCCCCCCCGCGGTGGGGGGAGAGTATCATCTGCAGAAGAAAGACCATCTTCCAGCCAAACTAAGATGTCTACTTCTTTTCGTGAACAATGTGATACGATCCCTTTCTTACGGACACGCCCATCGCTACAAATTCCAGATGAGGCACAAAAACAGCAGGTGCTTCAACGGATATCAAGTGCTACTTCAAGTGGGCTCTCTTCCACCTCAACTTCAACATCACAAATACTCCAGTCCTCAGAGGTGTCACCACAATCGCACTTGCTTCCTCACAGCTCCCAAGTCTCCAGCTGCACGTCTGAGTATGGGGTAACACAGATGGTTGAGTCTGCAGAGCTGTTTACTCATACTATATCCTGGGAAACGGAGGTCGGCTCCAGAGCTTCTGTTAATCCAGACGAGGAAATGTCTGCACTGATGCCCAGAATCTTTATGAGTCGGATCCAGGACCAGATGAAGAAGGTTCTGAGCATAATGTAGACCCTCGTTCCCAAACTGTAACTCCTGTTGGTGGAGACAATGATGAAGACGATGATGAGACTCAAATACCTGATTGGAGCGACAACTTGACTTTTCGATCAGGGCAGGAAGAGGTTGGCTCTGAGGACGACGGGTGTGAGAACACACAGGGTGATGATGACGAGGTTGGAGATTCCACCTACTGTCAACCTACAGTCAGCCAGTCGATGAGGTCAGCAGAGGAGGTGGAGGAGGATGCTATTGACGACGAGGTTAGGTTGCGCCTTCCTGGACAGAGACGGAGTACTGGAAGCACGTCAACAACTGCATCCTCAAACACAACTCTGCCTCTGACCACAAGTCGTGGTGGCTCTTCAGGTCGCATGGGCTCTAAGCCTTGCATAGCCTGGGCATTTTTTCAGATCGATAAGGATTACCCAACTCGTGTTATCTTTAATATTTGTCACCAAAAGCTAAGTAGAGGCCAAAAAATCCATAGTTTGAGTACTTCATGCATTAACCGTCACATGGATATGAAGCATAAGTTGCAGTGGGAAGCTCACTGTGCTACAATGCGGCCTAGCGGGCTGGGCCAACCACCGTCTGCCCCATCTTGTGCATCCGCGGCCTCTTCATCCTCTGTGACTGGGTGGACAGCAGTCACACATGTTTTTGGACGCAGACCTGCCACCTCTTTACCCGCAACAGCCAGTGTGATTGGCAGGTCATCATTTCATTTGGAAGTGGAAACACCAGCTGGTGTTCAGCGCTCTCCGACATCGAGAGCACCACCTTTGGATCAAGGCAACCTAACTTTTCTGCCTGCATCTTCCTCACAGACCGGCAGTTTGCCGGGGACACCCTACTCAACCCCGTCTAAACACAACAGCCAGCCCTCGGTCCCTGAGATGTGGACAAGTAAAAGACCATTTCCTCCTAGCCATGACAAAGCTAAGAGGTTGAATTTCACCATCTGCAAGCTCTTGGCTACAGAAATGCTGCCTTTCCGCCTGGTGGACACAGAGGATTTTCGAGACCTTATGTCCGTCGCAGTGCCCCAGTACGAGATGCCCAGTCGGCACTACTTCTCAAAGAAAAGTGTGCCTGCGCTACACCAGCATGGCGCACACAACATCACCGCTTCTTTGAGAAACTCTGTGTGTGACAGGGTGCATTTCACCACAGACACTTGGACGAGTAGGCATGGACAGGGGCGTTACATGTCGCTGACTGGGCACTGGGTAACTATGGTGACAGCAGGACAAGGGGCTGCTGTCCAAGTCTTGCCGTCCCCACGAGTTGTGCGTCAATCCTCTTTATCTAGAAGTTCCTCCACTGCTTCTGCCTCCTCAACCTCCTCTCAGTCCTCCACCTGCACCCAAAGCCTGTCTGTTAATGTCACCCGCTTTCTAACTGCACAGAAGGAATCCTTCACACCTCCTTACTATGCTGGCAGCAGGGCTCAACGGCATCAGGCGGTGTTTACTTTGAAATGTCTGGGAAATGTGAGTCACACAGCTGAAGAGTTGTGGTCAGCTCTGGAGACCCAGTTTCATGAATGGTTGTCTCCACTGGACCTGCAACCAGAGAAGGCCGTGTGCGACAATGCTGCAAACCTGGGTGCGGCCCTTCGCCGGGGCAATGTCACACACGTGCCTTGTATGGCTCACGTGTTGAACCTGGTTGTCCAGCAATTTTTAGCCCACTATCCCAGAGTAGATGGCCTTCTGCAGAGGGCACGGTGGCTGTGTGCTCACTTCCGCTGTTCGCATGCCGCAGCTCAACGACTTACATCTCTACAGAAGTCGTTGGGCCTGCCAGTTCACCGGCTGAAATGCGATGTACCGGCACGGTGGAATTCAACTCTGCACATGTTGGTGGCAGCACCAACAAGCCCTGGTGCAATACGTTCTGACGTATAGCCTGGGCCAACGAGATCCAGAGGTGCGGCAAATCATGCTGCAGGAGTGGTCTCAGATCAAGGACCTATGCACTCTTCGGCACAGTTTTGAAATGGCGACGAAGATGTTTAGTGCTGACGATGCCGTTATCAGCATGACTATTCCGGTGATTTACATGCTGGAGCACACGTTAAACAGATATCGGAGTCAGGTGGTGGGACAAGAGGAGGTGGAGGAAGTAGAGGAGGAGTCGCATGCGGAAGTGATAACATCTCCAAGGTCCAGACGGTCGGCAGCACCAAGGTGACAGGCATGGGAGGGTGGGGGAGAGGGATTAACCAGGGCGCATGGTAGCAGCCAAACTGTTGAGGAAGGTGCAGGAGCCGAGGAAGAAGTGGAGGCCGAACTGGCGATGGGCATGGAAGACTCATCAGATGAGGGAGACCTTGATCACATTTCTGTTGTGCGAGGTTGGGGGGAGAGGGCAGAGGAAGGAAGCATGATTCTTACCTCGCTACCAACACAAGGACTCGGTTCTCCTGGAGGTGCAAGACACATGAGTGCCTTCTTGCTGCACTACCTGCAACATGACCCTCGGATTGTCAGAATTCGAAGTAATCCCGACTACTGGGTTGCCACACTCTTAGATCCCCGGTACAAAAGTAAATTTGCCGAAATAATTCCCGCCATAGAAAGGGATTCACTCATGCAGGAGCATCAGCAGAGGCTGTTGCAGAATCTTACATGTGCTTTTCCACAAAACACCAGTGGTTCACGTAGTGAATCTCACAGTTCTAACTTGCCAACTGTGGGACTGTCGAGTCTTCATCATTCAAACCGTAACATTAACACAGTATCTGCTGGTAACAGCAATTTTGTGGAATCGTTTCACCACTTTTTTAGACCATCCTTTACAAGGCCACAGGAGACAAGAAGTCTGACACATAGTCAACGCCTAGAGAGGATGGTACAGGAGTATCTCCAAGTGAACATCGAAGCCATGACTGTGTCACTGGACCCTTGCTCATTTTGGGCTTCCAATCTGGAAAGATGGCCGGAGCTCGCCACTCATGCCTTGGAGATCTTGTCATGCCCTGCAGCCAGCGTTTTCTCTGAACATGTGTTCAGCGCTGCTGGTGGTGTGCTGATAGATAAGCGCACGCGGCTGTCAACTGAGAATATAGACAGACTCACGTTCATAAAGATGAACAAATCATGGATCCGCAAGGACTTTTCTACCCCTGTGTCATCCTGGGGAGACTAAAAGCTTGAGGATTTGGTAAAATCACCTCACCAACCGTTTTAAGCAACTCTGGGGCAATTGATGCCACTTAAGTGGTGTCTGTGCCACAATTTTTGGAAAAAATGGAGACTCTTTTTGGAGTCCCCTTGCTGTGTTTTACGTGACGTTGGCATCTTCAATTCCAGGTGGGTTTGGGTCGCCCCCCTACCTTTTAACCGTAAGAAACTACATACATTATGGCTTGGGGTAACACAGAAGAGCTGTTTACTCAGACGTCTGCTCCAAAGCTTCAGTGTCTGCTAGTCAGCGTAGTAGCCCAGCTCTGAAGCAAGCTACACCGCCTGTGTATCTAATAAGAATTTTTACCTGCATCTAGCCTAGGCAATACTTTGGGCGTAGTAGCCCAGCTGTGAAGCAAGCTGCACCGCCTGTGTATCTAATAAGAATTTTTAACTGCATTTAGCTCAGGCAATACTTTGGGCGTAGTAGCCCAGCTGCGAAGCAAGCTGCACCGCCTGTGTATCTAATAATAATTTTTAACTGCATCTAGCCTAGGCAGACTGTGGGGACCCCCAACCAAACCCAGACGCTCAGCCCCCCTACTGCCCCCCTTTCCTTGACAATACAACTATGTAACTCTTACAACTGGATGGGTGAGGATCGGTCACAGCTTTATTAACTCTTTATACTCATTCCATTAGAAAGGCATTTTATTTCTAAAATAATTCAGCTTGTTGCAGCATGCCCTGTGTCTCCACACCGGCAAGTTGGCCAACAAGTGTAACTCTCCAACATGTCCTTTCTATTTCCAGGCCATGGAGGATCCTGCGTACTCGTATGCAGGACTCTGACCCCCATCCATCACTCTTAACGCTTGTTCCACTCCGTCCAGGAGTCCTGACAGGAATATGTCCATTCCAATATCCATTAAGTGAACACCGTCAGGCCGTATGAGGCCTGCTTTATCTCCTTCCAGTTGTCGTTGTCGTTGTCGTATCACTACACCGCCTCTGTCTCTTCTAAATTTTGCCATCCGAATATTTATTACCCACCTTGTCTGTTCGATGGCCGTGATGTCTCGCGCACCTTGCCATACCGCTATTGGCACAATCTCTGACCATACTATAGTTAGTTTTGTGAAAAATTCTCTGAAGCGCTCAGTGTCTAGTTTCATTATTGCCATTAGTTATGTGCTCTTGTGATGACCTAGGTCGTTTACCCCGGCCTGTATAACTAAGATGACCGGACCTCTTGCCTCTCTCCCTACCTTGATTACCTCCATTAGTACCTGTGGCCATTGCAGGCCTCTAATACCTCTCCAGTTGAAATATGTGTTATGAAACTATAATTTCCTCCCGCCTGGGCGGAATTTCGCCCTTTTTTCTGCCCAATATATATACTAGTGGCCTATCACCCACACTGTTGGCTTAGCATCACCTGTAAAAGAAACAAACCACGTTAGGATAACAAGTCCGGTCTTATGTATCTCGCCAAACACGTGGATCGCCATCTCCCTATCCTCTGAACTTCCGTTTCTGACAGTCCTGCTCTTGCTGCTTCCGTGTCCGCGCCTATGCGGAATGAGTGTGTCCCTTAATCTTTGGGGTGGTTCCATGCCGATGTTAGGCATTTATTAAATATAACTTGGAACTGGTATCTTGATAATGGCGTTCCATCAATGTGTGATAGGAAGAACTTTGTGATCTGATGGTTATATATGTTTTTACTATTGTTACCCGACTCAGTGCACCGTTTGTGGGTTGTAGAAGTACCCAAGTGCCCCTGCCCGCTGGAACCGTTTTCGATTTGCGTATGCGTAGACGTATTGCATTATTGGCTATGACTACATCCTGGTGTAATAAGCCTCCACTGGTGGTAATTTTGGATTGAGGGACTAATTCGCTTATGCATAGCGCCCCGAAGAAGGCGATCGCAAATGCAGTAGACAGTAGTGTTGCTTCAAATTGTGAGTGTCATGTTAATGGTGTTAGGGATATGATGTGAGAAATCAGTTTTAGTGACACGTGATGGGACGTCTACACTCCTGACTTGGCTGACCCCTTTTCCACCCTTTTATGGTTTGTCTGATGATGAATCTCTTGGTCACATCTCCCCAATTCAGTAGTTGGAAGTGAAATGCTACTCCGGTCAGACACCGCTGCGCTGACGCCCCTGATATGCCCCTCATCATTAGCTGGTGGAGAAATTCTATGGTGACTTGTAATCTGGCTTGTTCACATTGGTTAACCCGTCTGCCTGCTACTAGTCGTGTCCACTCTTCCCATGCCTTACCGTATGCTTGCCACGTCGACGGGGCAACTGACGCTCTGATTAATGGCATCAACCATTCACCACTAGATCCCATAGGGAGGGTGGGCAACTGTTGCCCCATGGGTGGGCGTTGGGGAGGAGCTCTGTGAAAATCTGCCAATTGAATTGTGATAAAGCGTTAGCAGCAGCGTTAGACCCCTCAGCATCGTGGCTAGCGTGGACCCATACATTGTGTTTTAGGCACAGGAATGCTAGCCGGCGTAGTAGGCATAGCACTGGGAGAGACGATGATGCCATCTTATTAATGCAGTGCGCTAGGCTGGTGTTTTTTGTTATGAAGCGTATATTTTTGTTAGCCAGGCACGCGCCCCATATTTCTATTGCTATCACTATTGGGAAGAGTTACAGGAGTGTCTGTTTTTTTGTCAGCACTTGTTCTCCCCAATACCGAGGCCATAAGCTTGTGCACCATTGGTTATTTAGTATCGCTGCATATCCGTACAGATGGGCTACTCCAATGAGTAACAGACACTGCTACAGGCCCAAAAGGTTTTACTTGGCTAGATGCAGTAAAAAAATGTTATTAAATACAAAGGTGGTGTAGCTTGGTACAAATGGGCTACTACAATGAGTAACAGACACTGCTACAGGCCCAAAAGTATTTACTGGGCTAGATGCAGTAAAAAATTGTTATTAAATACAAAGGTGGTGTAGCTTGGTACAGATGGGCTACTCCAATGAGTAACAGACACTGCTACTATGCCTAAAAGGTTTTACTTGGCCTGGTGCAGTAAAAAATTGGTATTAGATACACAGGTGGTGTAGCTTGCAACACAGATAGGCTACTCCACTGACTAACACACACTGCTAGAGGCCCAAAAGGATTGGCTTAGCTAGATTTAGCCAAATGCTGTGAAAAACACTTGCACAGCACTAGCATAGACCTGCCTGGCAAAAAAGTGCTAGGAACTGCTGTAACCTAGCCATCAAAAGGGCTGCAGTTACAAGTAATCCCTACTCCCTAAACCTATCTGTCTATTTAAGAGCAAATTCGCTTGCAATTCACACAGTTACAAAGTATAGCGCCCACAGCAGCAGCGGTGCCATCTAACACTCAGCTGCAGCAGTGAGAAAATGGTGGCGACGGGGAAAATGGCTGGGTCTTATAGGGCAAGGACATGTGACATACATAGCCAATGACACATGCCCTTGCTTGTGTGAAAAAAAAGCACTTCGCTGCGTGTGTGTGCTGCTGATAGGCTGACAGACTGCACCTCCCCACTGTAAATGCGGGAAAGAAAAAAAAAATGGAGATCTTCATTATTTCAGCAGAGATCCATCCCCTGCCCCACCCCCCGCCCACTCTACACTGAAACTGTCTATTAACATTGATTAACAGTATTACTGTGAAAAAAATCCAGTTACGATTTTGGTGCACGAACAGTTATCGAACATAACCTCGAACAGCCGGATTTTTTGCAAATCGTTTGGGTTCGTCGAACGGCTCGAACACCGCCCAAAACAGCTCGAATTTGAGATTGGCGAACAGTTCGAGTCGAACACCGCTCATCTCTAGACATGTTCCCATTAGAAAGGAGAGGGTCTCCTATACAGTTATAGGGTATGCAGTGAGTCCAATGGCTGACCAATTTTAGGAAAAACCCAATTAAGAATTTAAAGACACATAGAGCAGGGCCACAGTAACGACAAATTCCCATTAGGAAGGAGAGAGTCTGCTATACAGTTATAGGGTATGTGACGCGCCCCCTGGTCCGTGGGGTACTTGGTGCCAGGCCGGTCGTTGCTAGGGGAGATGTCACAGTGGCGGTGACCCGGTCCGTGACCCAGGGCGATCAGTAAAAAGGGGAAATTTACATGGGGATTTATAGTTCTTACATACAGTTCGTGACGCCACATGTGGTATGCGGCTATATGGAGCCGCCGCTGCGGAGCAGGTCCTCTGGAGCTGGTGTGAATGCAGCAGAGTTGGTTCAGCTCTCCACAGGCAGAGCTTAGCTACAGGGCAGTGTAGATGTTCCTGTTATGGAAGTAGCACTCGTGATGCAGTGTAGTGCAGGGGGTGATGGCGCAGCAGTAATAATTGACAGAGACAGTGGGGTGCAGTCTTCCGGATTTACTCACAGTTCTTACTTTGCTCCTGGTTACAACAGCAGATCATAACTTCCCACGTCGTGCTGCGTTAACCGGGCAGGGGCTCAGCCAACCCTCAGGTACTTCCGAAGTACATAACAGGACCCCCTTCTGTGTGTTCCTTTTGGCCGTCTCCCTGCACCTCACACCTAGTGTCCCAATCCAGTGACCGTGGACCTTGCCAGGCGATGTCTTCGCGGTCCCCTGGGTCCTCTATGGCCACCTTCTTGGTGAAACAGATGTGGCTTGTGGCTGCAGTACTTGAAATACTGCAGCCTCCGGTTTCCTAGTTGAGGCTTAAAGAACTCTGCTAGTTTAGGGACCGGTCCCCTCTGTGCAGCCTGATCCCTCCACCCCCTGGTAGACTCGGGCGTACGGGTGGCCTCTAGCACTGCCCGTACCCCTGGGATCCTTTCTTCACTCCTGGAGCCTTTCTCCTGCTCCTCTCTCTCTTCAGTCTTGGGCCTCTCGGGCTAGGCCCTCCTCCTGAGCAGATCTCCTACAGAGCTCCTGCCGTCCTCACTGTCCTCCTCTGACTGAACTCTCTTTCCAAGATGGTTCCCTCTTTTATATATCACTTCTAACAAGTGCTCGCCTGATCTACGTCCTCCACCCACACCAACTACATGGTTCCCCCTACTTTGGTTCCCCCCCACTCCAACCACAGTCAGGGCTCAGCAGGAAGCGCGACACATCTTGCCCCTCCAGATGGTCTGGAGTAGTGTAGAGTTGGATGCAGGTGTTAGGGTCCCGGGCTGCACTCTATCCTTACCTGAGAGTGAGATACTACACCTCTGGGTGAGATGCAGTACCTCTGTGGCGACTGAACCCACAGGGGCCCCACATATGCAGTGAGTCCAACGGCTGACCAATTTTAGGGAAAACCTCACTAAGAATTTAAAGACACATAGAGCAGGGCCACAGTAACGACAAATTCCCATTAGAAAGGAGAGAGTCTCCCATAGTGTTGGCCTATCCAGTGGATGCAAGGGCTGCCAAAAATTTGGAGGCACTTCAATGACCCTTGGAAGAGACGTGGAGGAGGGCCTCATAAAAAAATGTTCCCATTAGAAAGGAGCGGGCCTCCTATACTTGTAATGCCCATGCACTAAGTGTATGGGCTGACAAACATTTACCCCTGGGGGGTATACATGAACATACTGTATCAAAATTTTTTTTTTACGGGCATCATAAACACCCTTTAAAAAAATTATGTGGGTGTTGCATCACGGACCACGGTCACCCTGGTGATATGGTGGTGGAGGATGAGGAGAAGGGGAGGTCAAGAGCAAATAGCCAAAATCAGGAAGCGTATACCCATGTGTGGGTGTGAAAAGGTGCATGGGAATACACCTCCCAAGAAAAGACACTGGATTTGAGTTTATGTTGCGCTGCTATCATTCGGTGGTGTTGAGAAGTCTGGCCCAATCCAGCTCTTGTTCATTTTTATAACAGTCAGCCTGTCAGCATTTTCAGTAGACAGGCGGATGCGCTTATCAGTTATAATTCCACCAGCGGCACTAAAAACCCGCTCTGTTAAAACGCTGGCGGTAGGGCAGGCCAGGACCTCCAAGGCATAGAGAGCCAGTTCATTCCATGTATCCAGCTTGGATACCCAATAATTATAAGGCACAGCGGAATCACGGAGGACGTTGGTATGGTCGGCAAGGTACTCCCTCAGCATCTTCCCAAACTTTGCACTCCTTGTGAGAGTACCCCGCGCCTCAGGGCCTGTGCGATGGGAGGGTCTGAGAAAACTCTCCCAGAACTTTGACAGTGTTCCCCTGCCTCTGCTGGATTGAAGTTGTGTCTCTCTTGCCTGTACTCCTTGGTTGTCCAACGAAGTGTGCCCTTTGCCGCCAACGTTTTCAGATGGGAATTTTTTTAATAGTTCCGCAACAAGGGCCTTCTGGTACTGCCCCATTTTTGTACACCTGTCCGCCTCAGGAATAAGAGATAGAAAGTTCTCCTTGTAGCGTGGGCCTAGAAGTGTCACCAACCAGTAATGACTGTCACCCAAAATTTTGAGAACGCGAGGGTCATGGGAAAGGCATCGTATCATAAACTTAGCCATGCGTGCCAGACTAATAACAGGCAAGACTTCCGTGTCCTCACCAAGAGGATGACTGACCATTCTCTTCTCCTCCTCCTCCTCCTCTCTGTCCTCTGGCCATCCACGCTGAACAGACGGTATGACAGCTGTGCAGGTAGTACTGTCTATAGTGCATGAAACTAGCTCCTGTCCTTCCTCCTCCTCTTTCTCATTGTCACCCAATCCACGTTGGGATGAAATGAGGCTTGGCTGTGTGTAATCACCCTGTATGGTTCCTTGCTCCATCTCATCGTGCTCCGCCTGCAATGCATCCTCTTTGATTGTGAGCAGAGAGCGTTTCAGAAGACAGAGAAGCGGGATGGTGACGCTAATTATGGCGTCATTGCCGCTCACCATCTTGGTGGAGTCCTCAAAGTTTTGGAGGATGGTACATATGTCTGACATCCATGTCCACTCCTGAGGTCTTATGTGTGGAGTCTGAATTGAATACCGACGGCTTTGTTGATGCTGGTACTCAACAACTGCCCTCTTCTGCTCACAAATCCTTCCCAACATCTGCAGTGTAGAGTTCCAACGTGTGGGGACATCACACACCAGTCTGTGAGCGGGAAGCTGCAAACGCTGCCGAAACACTGCAAGGGCGGTGGAGGCTGTAGCTGACTTTCTAAAATGGGCACACAGGCACACTCAGATCCGGCAGCTCCGGGTAGGATTTGAAAAACCACTGAACCATGAGGTTAAGCACATGGGCCAGGCATGGTACGTGTGTGAGCTCGCCTCGCCTCAGAGCCGCCGCCAGGTTCCGGCCATTGTCACACACGACCATGCCTGGCTGTAAGTTCAGCGGTGTGAGCCACAGATCTGCCTGCTCTTTCAGAGCTGTCCACAACTCTTCAGCATTGTGCGGTTTTTCACCAAAACATATTAGCTTCAGCACAACCTGTTGCCACTTGGCTGAGGCAGTGCTGCAGTGCTTCCAGCTTGTGACTGATGTGGTCACTTCAGAGATGGAGGCTGAAGAGGAGGAGGAGGATGAGGTGCAGGAGCTGTAGACCGTGGGGGCAACCCTGATTGACCTAGGGCCCGCAATCTTTGGCGTCGAGAGGACGTGTTCCGTCCCAAGGTCCGACTGGGTCCCGGCTTCCACTATGTTCACCCAGTGTGCCGTCAGCGAGATGTACCGTCTCTGCCCACAAGCACTTGTTCACGTGTCCATGGCTAAGTGGACTTTACCGGTAACTGCGTTGTTGAGAGCACGGCTAATGTTTTGGGACACGTGCTTGTGTTATGCAGGGTCGGCACACCGGGAGAAATAGTGGCGGCTGGGGACCGAGTACCGAGGGACTGCCACCGCCATCAGGTTGTGGAATTCTTCCGTCTCCACGAGCCTAAAAGGCAACATTTCGAGTGCAAGCAGTCGTGAAATGTGATAATTTAGTAATGTGCCCTGTGGGGCGTTGGCTGCATATTTGCGCTTGAGTTACAAGGACTGGGGTATGGACAACTGAACGCTGCGCTGGGACAAGGACATGGACGTGCTTCCTGATGCCGCTACTTGAGAGTGTGCAACGACAGGTGCAGGGCAGGAGGCATCTTCGCATGCACCATGCACAGGGGATTGGCTTGCATGCACAACAGCGGAAGAAGCAATGGTGCCACCCCCCAGACACTGTTCCTGGACCCTGGAGTTCGGCCCACAAAGTCGGGTGGTTTGCTGCCATGTGCCTGATCATGCTGGTGGTGGTCAGGCTGGTCATTTTGCCACCCCTGCTGATGCTGGCCAGGCAGGTGGTGCAAATGGCCTTTTGGGGGTTATCGGCAGAGTCTTTAAAAAACAACCAGACTCGGGAAGACCTAACAGTTGTACTGGCAACTTCCTTCGTGTTGGTGTTACGGGGAAAGGTTGCCTGCCTTCTGTCTGCGGCCACCACACTGCTTCTTCCAGCCTGTTGGGGTGCTCTGCCTCCCTCCCCCTGTGTGCTGCTTTCCTCGCTCTACATGTCCTCCTGCCAGGTTGGGTCAGTTACTATGTCATCTGTGGCACCCTGGGGGTCCGGTTGCCACAGTGGCATTGCCTCCCTCAAAAGAGATAATGCCATGCCTGGAAGCAAGCAGGGGTCCCCTAATCAGGTTTTACTAAGCATGCAAAACTTTCCTGGCTCCAGACCAGCAAGGGGAGTCCCTCCCCTTGGCAACTGGGATCTGGGGGCTGGGTTAGTTAGTCTTAGTGTGAGGAGTTGAAGAGAGGACGTCAAGGATAGAAGAGCTGGGGACTGGAGCTGTGCGGCAGCTCACCCCAGAAGGAGCAAACACAGAGAACCGGACACCGGAGTCCGAGGCTGTGGGGCAACAAAGGCCCAGCAGCAGAAACCGGAGGGTAAGAGACTGCAGGTCTCCTGACCCCATCAGACGCCCGGAGGCTCAGCAGCACAGAGGGCCCAGCACCGCCACGTGGGAGCGACGCACCAGCAAGGCCCGAGCTGCCTGCCATACGGGTGAGCACAGAAACGTTGCACTCAGGTTCGAGGGCCACCGCACAGCTACAAGCAGCAGGGCCAAAGAGTTTAGTGGAAAGGGAAGGCCTCCAACTTCACCTGGCAAGGAGGATTCTTTACTCGCTTCCAGGCTGCCCGGATTTCCACTTCTAGCCAGTACCCTAGTCCCGGCTTGTCTAATCACCACCAGTAAAGACAAGAGTAAACTGCCATCAAGTTGTGGACTGATTATTGCTGCGCCATCAACCCCTGCACTACAACACCCAGCACAACCTACAACATCTACACTGCCCTGGAACTAGCTCTTCCTGTGGAGAGCCACACCATCCCTGCTGCAGTAACATCAGCTTCAGAGGACTGCTCCGCAGCGGCGGCTCCCTTTAGTTGCATTCCACAGGTGGCGTCACGAACTCTATAAAAATATTATAAATCCCCTATCCATAACCCCCTTTTATTGACCACCCTTGGTCACGGACCGGGTCACCGCCACTGTGACATTCCCCAGCATCCACCGGCCCGGCACCGGGTACTCCACGGCCCAGGGGGCGCGTCACATCCACCACCTCGTCTTCCACTTCCGCACCTCCTCCTGACTTTCTGGCAATTGTGTCTCATCATCGTCCACCTCTTGTGACACTTTCCCACCGTCGCCTTCATGTGACCGTGGCTGCTCAAATATTTTGGCATTGCAACACGCGATCTCCTCTTGCCCTGCTTCAAGTGGACCAGGAGAGAGGCCCGAATCTATAAATTGAAAAGTGAGCAGCTCTTCAGAGTGTCCAAGTGTGGGATCAGTTGTCTCTGGGTACTCGGCATGGTGGGAGGAAGAAGGATCAGGGTGAGGAATATGCGGTCCAGACTCACGGCTACTAAGACTTGACCGTGTGTAAGACAGGGTTGTGGTGGTGGTGGCTAAGTGACTGGAAGCCTTATTCGCTATCCAACCAACAACCTTTTGACACTGGGTTCAATAGTGGTGTGCGGTGGTCCCCTAGAAATTGGGACAGGAAGGTCAGACGAGAATTTCGGCTTGCCCACGGCCTTGTCCTCGGCCTCTGCATGCACCATTACCATCACGTCCAATTCCCTGTCCCTTGCCACATGCCTTGCCCATTTTAAATGGAGGACAGTATCTTCCACGCTCACTACAAATGACTGAGTTTGGAGGGAACTTATATGTGATCCGTGTGATAGAGAAAACAGAGCTTTAAATACCTGGCCTGTAGGTAAGTAGTTTGAACAGCAAACTGCGGTGAATTTCTTCAATGACACACTAAAGGAAATTTTTAATGGAGGCCAGAAATGGCAGTATTTTCTGACAACGTATATGTGATCCGTTTGACGGAGAAAACACAGTTTTAAATAGCTGGATTTCTAGCGCTCTAATATGGAAAGGACCTGGCTGTTTTCTGCAGTGCCAACAAGCAAATGGCGCAGAAAAACAGTGTTCTCTGGATTGCTTTTTAAGCAAATAATGAGGATTAATATCCAAAGAAAAGTTTTCCTGGCCCCTGAAACCCGGGCCTATTTCTAGAAATATCTAACAGCAGCAGAAGGCAGAATTGGAATGGAGCCTCTTGTGCTATATGCACTGCAGTCTGCTATATACACTGCCTGCCAGCCTATGTACACTGCCTGCCTGATATCTCTGCAGATGGATTAGTCCTCAGAAGGATTGTTTGTTAAGATGGATATGTGTAATGTACCGTTTTTCTCCCTACACTACCTAATACACGATCAAATCTCTCCCTGACGGAGCAGCAGCTCTCCCTACACTGTCTGATCCGGAGTGACTGTGACGAGCATGGCGGCGCCAGGTCTGATATAGACCTGATGACGCTGTGCGGCCAGCCAATCACTGTAATGCCCACAACCAACATGGCTACGGCATTACAGTGCATGGCAGGCAATCCCTGCATGTTCATTGGCTCTCTAAAGAGCGCCAAACATGCAGGGAGGGGACCCAAGTTGCCGCCCGAGCAACCCGGAAATACTCGGCGAGCACCGAGCAGTAGCGATCATGCTTGCTCATCACTAGAGTTGATGCCTTTGAAATGTGGTGCAGGAGAAGGATGTTATCAATACCATGGATGGAAAGAAGAACAAATAAATCAATTTTGGAACAAATCAAGCCAGACATGTCACTCAAAGCAAACATCACCAAGCCATAACTTGCCTACTTTGGACACATCATACAAAGAGAGGAATCACTGGACAATGACATCATGGTCAGAAGAATTGAAGGAACAAGGCAAAGAGGAAGACCAGCAACCCAATGATACTATAAAGTTAATGGCGGAGAAGACGCTGGTGGACCAATTTAGGCTTGCACACGATCAATTTATTTATTTTATTTATTTTACTCACTTATATATCAATGTTACTACAGAGCATTCATCCATCAAGTTACCATGGCTCGGGATCAAGCCAAAAGACCTAAAAAAAACCCCCAAAAAATAACAAACTTAAAATAGTCATCAGATCAGTCTGAAATCAGCAGACTCAATTTTTTCTGTTATGTCTATGGACACCTTTTTGCTGCCCATACATAGAACTACTGACAATCTAAAAATTTCAGAATTCGTTCCAATATCAACTGACGGAGAAAACAACACTTTGACATTTTGGGTCTCAACATGCCAAAATTTTTCTGAGGGCTATGATAATGCTCTGTCCATGAACATAAATCCTGACACTTTTAGGGTGCCCCTACACTTAACATAGCTGTCAGAAGACCTCTATTTCTCCGAACTCCCCCATAAACACAAATACTCATCTCGGCTGAACTTTCATGTGTTGTCTATGGGGAAAAATGCATAAATTGTTGCCAGACTTACCTGGCAAACTGAACATTTGAATTCAAGCTGATGTTGGTGGACATGACGCCCCCCCTGGGCCGTGTGTATGTGGGGATACCGGAACCGGACCCGTTGTGGATGCTGGGGGTTGTAGTCCTTGCGTGGCAGGGACCCGGTCCCGTGGCTCAGGGTAGTCAACTCAAATGGCAGTCTATTTATAGGGTTTTGTGATATTAAATGTCCGACTACAGCACACCCGTGGATTGCGGTCAGAGTGTACCGCCACTCCAGGGCAGACCGCTGAGGCTGGTATTGGGAATGCAGCAGAGGATAGTATAACTCCCCACGGGAGGAGTGTAGCCTCAGGGGAGCAAATAGGGATGTTGGTGGTGATGGTGCGCGGGAGCAGCAGTAACCACACGGAGTCTGTCATGCAAGTCAGGGTCTTTACTGTTGGTGGTTTTAAGGGACCCGTCCGGAATACAGGTTAACAATGGAGGCCTGGTCAGTCTGAGAGCAACTGGGAAATCCTGCTGGTCAGGGGGAGTTTGTAGGCCTACCGTCACTGACTTCACTCTTTCTTGGCTATCCCACTGTAGTGTAGTGGTAGCCCACGTCCCTGAGTGTACCGTGTTGTTCTCACCCGTATGACTGGCGACTCGGGCCTTCCGTACTTCTCACCCCTCCGGGGCAGTAGTGGTCCCTCTCGTGTGGCTGAGCCTCCGGGCTTCCTTGGGCCAGAGGACTTGAAGTCCCCTGCGTGGTGGTTTTCTGCTGCTGGGCTTATAACCCTCACAGCCTCGGACTCCAGTGTCCGGCTTTGCAAGTCTCTGGCCAGGACGAACTCTGCTAGTTCCCCTCCTGGCCTCGTGTTCCTTCTCTGCCTACAGGGACTACTCAGCCTGCTGCTGACCTGTCCCTGTCTCTGGAACTAGACTCTAACTGGTCTCTGGATGGTCTCTCTAACCCCGCCCCAGATCCAGTTTATAAAGGGCAGGTTTCTCCCCTTCCTGGACTGAAGCAGTAGGTGCTGCATGCTAATTGTCCCCAACCAGGGAACCTCCCACCTGCTCTCAGACATGACATTGCTGCCACTGTGGCGACCAGACCTGGGGTGCCACATTCCCCCGTAGTGAAATTTAGTACTCCGGGACTAAACACATTTTGCAAAAATACAACATAACAGAGGATAAGCAATAACACAACAACATATGTACAAGAAGTTTAGTCTTTAGAGATCACAGCGCTCCCGTGACCAGGTGTCCATATCACCTAAGATGCAATTTGAGGGACCCGTCCTAAACCCTCCACGTAGGCCCTGGGGTGGCTACAGGGCTTTGATGATCCCGAGCTGGACCACGTCTTCAGCCACCTCCACGGGTTTTGTGTTCTGTGGTCGTCTTCAAAAGAGGGCACCTTACCAGGTGCAACTATGTACAAGGTACAGTTCCAGTTAGTCACTGTCCATAACCTGTTAGTCCATGAACCCTGTCGGGTAGCTAGAAAAACATAATTAGTAACCAGGCAACAAACATAAAACATTTGCAATATACTGGTATATATACATTGCATTTAGATTCTCCAGCGAGCGGATACCTGACCTCTAGTGCTCCTGGTGGACCTACGTAACCCACTGTCTGGTGGTACTCTATGCGTGTCCCCTGTTTCCACCCCCTGTGTACTGGGTCTGCTCGTGTCTGCGCTAGAAGTGTTTGCAGATGTTACGGGTAGGTTGGGCAGCTTTCTGCATACTCTTTGGCTCACCACGGGCATGGCAGGTTCACTACTAGCAGAGGGTTGATTCTCCTGAGCTGCTGGTACGGAATCTTCTGCCTCCGGGGCCACTTGCTCTTCCAACACTACTGGCTCTTCTGCAGGCTCTTGAGGGGTTGGCTGGAGGAAGGTAAGGACGGGTACCACTATGGCGTTGTTGATTTGTGTCCAGGACCGGGGAAATTCTCCGAGCACTGTACTGACCATTTCTTCCCTTTCCTCTGCGGGTTGAGAGCTATCTTGGTCTTCATCAGCACTTTGCAGCTGCTCGGGACACCTCTTCAGGTGGTCTCTGGAGACAGTGGCTGTGGTCTCTACTCCATCCTTACTGATAACACACACCTTTGGGTTTTCATGGCTTGACGGCAGTACGGTGTACGGGTCTTTCTCCCACTGGTCATCCGACTTGTGGAGCCGTCTCTTCCTCTTCAAGACCTGCTCTCCAGGTGCCAGGGGAGCAGCAGGAGCATACTGGTTGTAATTCCTTTCTTGCCTCTCTCTTGCTTGAGATAGACTTTGCTCCACACACTCCTGTACTTTCCGGTACTGCTGCTGTTGTTCTGTGTCCCAGTCTGCTTCTGGTGAGGTGTACTTGGGTGTCAGGACTCCCATCTCCAGGTCAATTGGCAGCTTACCAGGTCTTGCTCTCATTAGGTAAGCCGGGGTACAGTTGGTAGAACCCACTGGGATATGGTTATACAAGTCCACCAGATCCGGCAGTTTCTCAGGCCACAAGGCTGCGTTCCTCCAGGGGCAACGTCTTGAGCAGGTCTATTACTACCTGGTTCATTTTCTCACACATTGCGTTGGTTTGGGGGTGGTAAGGCGTTGTCCTAATCTTCTTGCAGCCATAGAGGTTGCAGAATTCCTGGAAGACTTCAGCCTTGAACGCTGGACCTTGATCAGTCAACACTTGCTCTAGATACCTGTGTGGGTGGCAGAAATGCTGCTGAAAGGCTCTGGCGGCCGTCTGAGCTGTTAAGTCTTTGACAGGGACCACCACTAGGAACCGGGAGTAGTGATCTACGATTGTGAGGGCGTAGACGTATCCCGATATGCTTGGAGCCAGCTTTACGTGGTCCAGGGCCACCAGCTCAAGGGGCTGCTTTGTGATGATGGGCCGCAAGGGAGTCTTCTAGCTGGTGTGGTCTTTCCTCCTTAGGTTGCACGGGCCACAGTCTCTGCACCATCTCTCGATAGCCCCTCTCATGCCTACCCAGAAGAACCGCTCACGTAACAGGAACTCCAGCTTCTTCCATCCAAAGTGCCCTGCTCCATCATGGTATGCTTCTAGGACCATAGCCGCATCCCGCCTTGGGATCACTACCTGCCAGATCAGCTTGTGTGTTCGAGAGTTGACGGTCCTGCGGCACAGCCTCCCCTCGTAGAGAAACAACTTGATCCTCTCCTTCCACAGCTGTTTGGCCTCTTCTGGAGCATCCGGATCAAGGTGGGCATCAGCCTGGGTCAGCTTCTCTTTTACCAGGTGGACTGCGGGGTTACTATCTTGTGTCTCTGGCCAGCCATGGTGGGGTACGTAGTGGTGGCAGAGCACCTCTCCTTTACGCAGTGGGAACACTGGGTGATCCCATGACGGTGGAATGCAGGGAGTTCAATTTCTTCCAGTTCTTCTGGATCCTCTCCCCCATCCTGCAAGTGAGGCATTCTGGACAATGCATCTGCGTTGGCATTTGCGCGCCCTGTCCGGTATTTGATGGTAAATTCATAATTGGACATCCGGGCCATCCATCTCTGCTCTAGGGCACCAAGTCTTGCAGTGTCCAGGTGTGTCAGCGGGTTGTTGTCCGTGTACACAGTGAACTTAGAAGAAGCCAGGTAAATCTTGAAGCGTTCGGTGACTGCCCACACCACTGCCAGGAACTCTAGCTTGAAGGAGCTATAATTCTCAGGGTTTCTCTCTGTGGGTCTCAGCTTTCTGCTAGCATAAGCAATACCCGTTCTCTGCCCTGCTGGAATTGGGACAGTACGGCTCCTAGCCCCACGTTACTGGCGTCGGTGTGGAGGATAAAAGGCTGGCCGTAATCAGGGTAGGCCTGGATCTCATCCCCCGTGAGGGCCATCTTCAGCTGGCGGAAAGACTCCTCCTCCAGCTTGTCCCACTTAAAGGGCGGCTTCTGACTTTTAGTCTTTGACTGACCTAACAGGAGGTCCTGCATAGGGGCTGCCATTTTGGTGAACCCGGAGATGAATCTTCGGTAGTAGCCTACCAACCCGAGGAACTGCCGCACTTCCTTTATGCTGGAGGGTCTTGGCCAGTCCTTAATCACCGTGATCTTATCGGGGTCTGGGGCTACTCCGTCAGCACTCACCACGTGTCCCAGGTACTGTACTTTTGGCTTCAGTAGATGACACTTGGAGGGTTTCACCTTTAGGCTGAAGCCTGCCAGGGCATCGAACACCTCTGCCAGGTGCTTTAGATGGTCCTCATAGGTCTTGGAGTATACGATGACATCATCCAGGTAGAGTAGGACCGTCTCGAAATTCCTGTGCCCCAGACAGCACTCCATCAGCCTCTGGAAGGTCCCTGGTGCGTTGCAGAGTCCGAACGGCATACAGTTGAATTCACTGAGACCCATCGGGGTGGTGAAGGCGGTCTTCTCCTTGTCTGACTCCGCTACAGGAACCTGCCAGTACCCGCTAGTGAGATCCAAAGTAGAGAAGAAGTTAGCAGATTTTAATGCAGCCAAAGACTCCTCTATCCTAGGTAACGGGTACTCATCTTTGTGTGTTATTCTGTTGACCTTTCTATAATCTACACACATCCTCATCGTGCCATCTTTCTTTTTTACAAGAACTAGAGGAGCTGCCCAGGGGCTACAGCTATCCCTGATCACACCAGCCTCCTTCATTTCTCGCAACATACCCTTGGCATTCTGATAGTGTGCAGGGGGTACAGGCGGGTATCTCTCTTTTATGGGTGGATGGTTTCCTGTGGGGATTTGGTGTTCTACCCTCTTTACTTGCCCAAAGTCTAGCGGGTGTTTACTAAAGACTCTTTCATACTCCTGAACCACCCGGTAGACTCCCTGTTTTTGGTGTGAGGGAGTGAAGTCGGTGCCCATGACAAGCCCAGGGGATGGGGGATGACTCGGTTACCCGGGCCTTTAGCCTTAAGGAGGTCGCGGTGGTCGGCTCCCGGGCCCGTACTCTGGGGTCTCTCTTTAAAAAGGCGTTGATAGATATCAAGTTTATAAAAGTTCGAGTTCGTGACGCCACCTATGGTTTCTGATGATATTCACCAGCGCTGCGCAGTCCACTGAGGCCGATGATAAGGCAGCTTGATGGTATAGCTCCCCACAGGTGGAGCTGGGCCTCAGGGCAGTATAAGAACGGGGGTGCAGGACAAAGAGACTCAGCCGAGTCGGAGCAAGAACAGAGACGGACACAAAAGTCACTTCAGTACCTTTTACTGATGGAAATTCAGGCACTCCCCGGAGCACTGTAGGGGGAAGGGTGTATGTCCGGATCCTCCCCAATGAGCAGGTTTTGGGCCTCCTGGTTCTTGCTGCTGCGTAGTAAGTTTCTGACCTGCCTGGAGCTAGGCCTAACTTTGTCTCTGTCCTGCGCGGCTGACCTTGTGGTAGGGCCTTCTCTTGGAGTGCACGCTCCCGACCTACGGGGCCTATGTGTCTCCTGGCTCTGGTACGTATCAGCACTTTAGCGATCCTGGGACTTGTAGTTCTCCAGGGATTCCGGTTTATCTTACTGGGTCGTGGAGATCCCGGTAAGCTTTGGACCCGGTGTCCGGTAACTACTTCTTCGGGGTGAGCTAATTAAGCTCCTCTGCCCCTAAGAGCTAACTCTCTACTCCTTTGCCTTCGGCCTACTCGGACCCTCAATAGGCTACTCACACTAACGGCAGCGTGCCGCGTTTCACCGATCTTATGGCGCCGGCACACCTAAAGCTCACCTCTCTGAGCAACACCCGAGTCTGGACTCCACTCTGTATTCAGGCTTGCACCAACTGAACTCTCAGAGGAATTGCTGAGTCACTGAGCTCCACTACAGACTGACCTGTTTCTGTGTCTCGCTCTGCAGGAACTCATCAACAGACTAACTGCTGCCTGGCTCCACCTTCCCTTTTATATCTCCCTAAGGAGCTCCCTCTGGTGGTCTGAGGTGGAAGGTGGAGATGTGTGAATGGTATGGGGGCCTCTTGTGGAGCAATCCTTCAATACACCCTTCTAGGATCTGTGATACCAAGCACAGCTGGGCTTCACATTCCCCCCTAGTTAAGCTCAGCACTCCCGGGCTGAAGTACATTTTATTAAAACAGTAACGATAGTAACTTAAGCAATATTAGAACATTCTTCCCTTTATGGGAGGCACAAATCTTAAACGTTGCATAACAAAAACATTATAACATATAAAACATTTTCAGCAGTTCAATAATGGTGCTCCTTCCGGGAAAGCACCTGTCCATGATAGGCTGGCCCAGCCGGGTCATCAGCCGTAGATGGTGGGGGTTTGATCTCCTCCCCCATCTTGTGGACATTCAGGGCCATGGGTATGACAGGAGAAACGGGTCCTGCTGGTTGAGCGGCGGCTTCTGCCTGCCCATTATCGGGCGCGGGCTGGGCTTCAGGGACGTTGACCGGTAGGCCGGCGTTCTGCTGCTCGACGGACATCTTAGCGCCCCCCTAGTTAACCGTGGCCTACCTTCTGTTTTTTCTTCCGGTAGGCCGCAGCTCCGCAGGTGACGGTTATCTTCAGGACCTTGCGTCGCTTGCGTCCTACGTCAGAGCGTTCAGCGATGCTCCGTACAGGACCTGGCGCTTCCTGATTTGATGTCAAGGCGTGGGGCGTGTCCGGGACTTCGCGCTCTTTTGCAGGTACGCCCTTATTTTCCCGCGGTTACGCCCTTCTTCTCGCTCAACGGCCCAACAATGGCGGCAACCTTCACCACAACTCTACGTACACAGTCCAAAATAAAGGCGCACAGTACCGGGTGGCAACGGGCAAAACACGGCGTCGTTGCAGGGGGCACGCAATCCTGTTCGTGACGCCAGAAGAGAGATGACAAGCCCAGGGGATGGGGGATGACTCGGTTACCCGGGCCTTTAGGCTTAAGGAGGTCACGGTGGTCGGCTCCCGGGCCCGTACTCTGGGGTCTCTCTTTAAAAAGGCATTGATAGATATCAAGTTTATAAAAGTTTGAGTTCGTGATGCCACCTATGGTTTCTGATGATATTCACCAGTGCTGCGCAGTCCACTGATGCCGATGATAAGGCAGCTTGATGGTATAGCTCCCCACAGGTGGAGCTGGGCCTCAGGGCAGTATAAGAATGGTAGTGCAGGACAAAGAGACTCAGCCGAGTCGGAGCAAGAACAGGGAAGGACACAAAAGTCACTTCAGTACCTTTTACTGATGGAAATTCAGGCACTCCCCGGAGCACTGTAGGGGGAAGGGTGTATGTCCGGATCCTCCCCAATGAGCAGGTTTTGGGCCTCCTGGTTCTTGCTGCTGTGTAATAAGTTTCTGACCTGCCTGGAGCTAGGCCTAACTTTGTCTCTGTCCTGTGCTGGCTGACCTTGTGATAGGGCCTTCTCTTGGAGTGCACGCTCCCGACCTACGGGGCCTATGTGTCTCCTGGCTCTGGTACGTATCAGCACTTTAGCGATCCTGGGACTTGTAGTTCTCCAGGGATTCCGGTTTATCTTACTGGGTCGTGGAGATCCCGGTAAGCTTCGGACCCGGTGTCCGGTAACTACTTCTTCGGGGTGAGATAATTAAGCTCCTCTGCCCCCTAAGAGCTAACTCTCTACTCCTTCGCCTTCGGCCTACTCGGACCCTCAATAGGCTACTCACACTAATGGCAGCGTGCTGCGTTTCACCGATCTTATGGCGCCGGCACACCTAAAGCTCACCTCTCTGAGCAACACCCGAGTCTGGACTCCACTCTGTATTCAGGCTTGCACCAACTGAACTCTCAGAGGAATTGCTGAGTCACTGAGCTCCACTGCAGACTGACCTGCTTCTGTGTCTCGCTCTGCAGGAACTCATCAACAGACTAACTGCTGCCTGGCTCCACCTTCCCTTTTATATCTCCCTAAGGAGCTCCCTCTGATGGTCTGAGGTGGAAGGTGGAGATGTGTGAATGGTATGGGGGCCTCTTGTGGAGGAATCCTTCAATACACCCTTCTAGGATCTGTGATACCAAGCACAGCTGGGCTTCACACCCATATGCAGTTTCTGACACCAGTCCTCCATTTGTTTCTTGGAGCCGTTACCCTCCTCTGGTTGAGATGGAGGCAAGGGTTCCACGGCCTTTACAGAGTTCTGGTTAATGGTGAACAATTTGGCTAGAGTGGCATACCGGGGCAAGTGTACTTCTCTTTCCCCAATATTTAGGATGCGGACGGGTACCCTCCCATGGCGGACATCAACCACCCCCCGTGCTGTCAAAATGGTGGGCCTACTGTCTGAGTAAACGGGTTCTACCATAGTTTGGTAGTCTCTACCTCTTAACCCCATTGCAGTCCGGCACCAGATCATCATTTCGCTTTTTGGGGGCATGGCGATAGGGAATGGGTCACTCATCCTAACGCTTCCAATCTCACCACCAGACAGTTCTGCCTGTTGCCGCTTCATCAGGGCTCTGATCTCCTTTTGTAAGACACGCTGCTGGGTGGAGCTGGCATTCATTGCAACCTGCTGTAATATAACAATTATCTCTGAAAGACAATTTTCAATTACTTTAGTGCCCAAGGTTATTTTAGGGTAACTTTCACGACGGTCAATGTCCACAATAATCAGTCCTTGCGCCGGCAGTTCGACCTTACCAATTTTGATGGTCACCTCCTTGAACCCCACCTGTGGCACGGGCTGACCATTGCTGGCGATGATGCTCAAGTCATTATCTAGGTAGCGGGTAATATCCGTGTCATCCCAGTACCGCTTGAAAAGTACATAGGGGATGGTGGTTACCCGTGACCCGGTGTCCAACAGTGCACTCATGGGAATGCCATCCAGTACCACAGGCAAGACCGGTCGTCTCCCCACATACTTGTCACACCAGTTTGACGGGCCTGATGATCTTACACCTGGGGGTTGGCCCTCTGCCCCAGGTTGGGCCCATTTAAATTACAGTACCTCGCAATATGTCCTGGCTGGCTGCAGCGGCGGCAGATGGGTTGTCCATCCTGGTCGTAGCGGTCCGTTGGCTTCCCTCTGAACGGTGGGATCCTCTTCTGTCGGCGCCACAGGACGTCCTCCAGACTGGTAGCCAGCTGGATCTTTCCTGGAGAGGATACCTGCAACGACTGCACAGTCCTGGTTAGTGCGGCAACGCTTTTAGTCAGTTCTTGGACCTGATGGTGCAGGTCTGTAGACGGGGTACTATTCATAGTCTGTGCGTTGGCTCCTGCAGATTCTGTAGACTGGGGCGCCGCCTCCTGGTGATAAGTGATAGCAGGGCGCCTGGAAGCCGCAACGCCACCGGGTGCGGGTTCTCGGAGTACCCGGATGGCTCTGTCCTTAAACTGAGCAAAGTCTAACTCAGGGTTCTGCAGGGCCATCAGGCGTAACTGGGTTCTGTGGGCCCTGGACAGCAGACCCTCAATGAATTGTTCAGTCAGCAGTTCATCTGCATTCCTCACACTGTCAGGGTCTGCCTGCTTAATGGCTCTCAGGGTCTCTTCCAAATTCAAAGCATAGTCTCTGATACTGTCTTGGGCCCGCTGCTTGCACCCATAAAATCTCATTTTGATCTCTGCTGAGGTGCGGGTATCAAAAGTGTCCTTTAGACGGGCTAAAATCTCCTTCATGGTCCCCTTGTCCCTGACTGACCAGGACTTTACTTCTCGTTGGGCCGCGCCGGTTAACTGGCCTATCAGTATGGTCACTTTTTGTTCTTCCGTCAGCGGGTACACCTTGAATAGGCTATATAGTCTCTCTTTAAAGTCGCTCAGGGTATGCGACTCCCCTGAGTACTGGGGCAACCAGGCCGCTCCGGGGATATAAGGCATCGTGAACGGCATTACTGCGACAGCAGGCGCGCTGGCGGTGACAGTTCCCTCCACTTCCGTCATCCTCTTCCCCCCTAGTCAACCGTGGCCTACCTTCCGTTGCTTTTCTTCTGTAGGCCGTGACTCCGCAGACGATCGTCGGTGTGGAGGACCTTGCGTCGCGTCCTGGTGACGTCAGCGTCCGCTCGGCTCCTTTCAGGACCTTGCGCAGCGTCCGTGCTTAAGGCGGTGCTCCAGTTCTCGCGCGCTTTCGTCGTCCACGCCCCTCCTCTTCCCGCGCGGCGTCCCAGAGATGGCGCCCGGTGGCGGGAAAATGGCCGCGGATGGCAGGAAACAGCTGCGGATGGCGGGAAACTCCACCAAAGTAAGTTTTACAGTCTTTCTTCAGGCACGCAGTACCCGTTGGTGGCGGACACGAAATCCTGCAGACTACGCCAAAAGTTGACGCGCCCCCTGGGCCGTGTGTGTGTGGGGATACCCGGAACCGGACCCGTTGTGGATGCTGGGGGTTGTAGTCCTTGCGTGGCGGGGACCCGGTCCCGTGGCTCAGGGTAGTCAACTCAAACGGCAGTCTATTTATAGGGTTTTGTGATATTAAATGTCCGACTACGCCACCCGTGGATTGCGGTCAGAGTGTACCGCCGCTGCAGGCAGACCGCTGAGGCTGGTATTGGGAATGCAGCAGAGGATAGTATAACTCCCCACGGGAGGAGTATAGCCTCAGGGCAGCAAATAGGGATGTTGGTGGTGATGGTGCACGGGAGCAACAGTAACCACACGGAGTCTGTCATGCAAGTCAGGGTCTTTACTGTTGGTGGTATTAAGGGACCCGTCCGGAATACAGGTTAACAATGGAGGCCTGGTCAGTCTTAGAGCAACTGGGAAATCCTGCTGGTCAGGGGGAGTTTGTAGGCCTACCGTGCTGACTTCACTCTTTCTTGGCTATCCCGCTGTAGTGTAGTGGTAGCCCACATCCCTGAGTGTACCGTGTTGTTCTCACCCATATGACTGGCGACTCGGGCCTTCAGTGCTTCTCACCCGTCCTGGGCAGTAGTGGTCCCTCTCGTGTGGCTGAGCCTCCGGGCTTCCTTGGGCCAGAGGACTTGAAGTCCCCTGCGTGGTGGTTTTCTGCTGCTGGGCTTATAACCTTCACAGCCTCGGACTCCAGTGTCCAGCTTTGCAAGTCTCTGGCCTCCTGGCCTCGTGTTCCTTCTCTGCCTACAGGGACTCCTCAGCCTGCTCTTGACCTGTCCCTGTCTCTGGAACTAGACTCTAACTGGTCTCTGGCTGGTCTCTCTAACCCCGCCCCAGATCCAGTTTATAAAGGGCAGGTTTCTCCCCTCTCCCTGGACTGAGGCTGGAGGTGCTGCATGCTAATTGTCCCCAACCAGGGAACCTCCCACCTGCTCTCAGACATGACATTGCTGCCACTGTTGCGACCAGACCTGGGTTGCCACAGACAACCGGGAGATTCCAATACGCATTAAATAATCAACCTTTGCTGGACTCTTTGGAAGCTGCATTTGACTTGTAACTGAGCATTTCAATTTAAGCTAATGTAGGGGAAGAATGTGAGACCCTAATACACATTAGACGGGCGACTGCTCATATTAACTCTTCAGCTTCAGCTGACTATACTCTAATGAGTATGGGGCCTGTAGGCAATTAGGTGATGGTTGCTAAACTAGTGTTACAAGAAGTTCAAGGGGTTCACTGGGTAAGGTGGATTCTCTAAGCCAGAGGTCCAAGTGGCCACATGGGGTATGGGCTTCGGTGTAGCAGGTTGGTGAGTAGAGGGACTGGAAACCGTAGGTAGACAAATGGAGTGCAGGAAACCGCAGGCAGGCGGAGAACATCAGGATACCAGAGACAAGCAGAGGGAGTGCAGGAAACCGCAGGCAAGCAGAGGACGTCATGAAACTACAAGCAAGCAAGGGGAAGTGCAGGAAACCTCAGGCATCAGGAAACTGCAGGCTAGTAGTATAAGACTGGAAACCATAGGAAGGTAGCAGATAACACTCTAGAGTAACGGAAAAGTCAGCAAACAAGCAAGACAAACAGAGCCAGGAAGACGTCCTGAAAAATGCAAGCGGACACAGAGAAAAGGTCCAGAAGCCTGGGGGTCAGGTAGCCAACAGAACTCCAGAATCACTTGAAGCCACAATCAAGTAGGTAGAGGAACTAGAGGCCGCTGGTCTACAGGAGACATCTTGCAACCTGCAGCAAGGCAGCTGTTCACACACAAACTGCAAGATAGACTCAGATTCAATACCAAGGCCCGGGTGTGTGTCTTAGAAGACCTTAAATAGGCCCAGACAGTTCATCACATGGAAACACGCCAGTCCACCTGTAAATTCAACGTGGAGCACAAATTCAACGGACGTGGGCAGATGGAGCAGTGCCCAGACCACGGACAAGTGGGTAACAACAAGAGGCCACCTTCTCGATTATGACACAAAATTGCTGTAAATATGGTACATGTCACATGGTATCTGCTGATTGAGATACATCATGTTATTTTCACTGAGCGTGGACTTTTAAGAGAATCTGCCATCAGGTTTTCAAGGCGCTTTATTACTGATTAAATCCTTACCTTGCTTGTGGAATTCTGTTTTACATTTTTGAGAACTCCATCTTTGGGAGTATATGCTAATGAGTTGCAATTGTGTGGCACCCCAGGGATCTGGTTTCCACAGTAACAGCAATGTTATGTCTGAGAGCAGGTGGGAGGTCTCTTGGTCAGGAATCCTATGCATGCCACACCTCCTGCCCAGTCCTGGGAGGGGAAGAACTTCCCCTATATAAACCTAGGGCTGAGTCAGGGTTAGTGAGTAGAGAAGAAGTAGAGACAGAGAAAAGAAGCAAACATAGGAACAGAACATCAGGAGCTCTGTGGGAGCAGTGTTACAAGGAGTCAGGGGCTGGCAGCTGCAGAGCTCGCCCTGACTGAGAAGATTTCTTACCGGACCCGGAGTCCGAGGCTGTGGGGACTAACTCCTACCCAGCAGCAGAATCCGTCAGGCAGGGGATTCCAGGTCCTCTGGCCAAGAAACCCGAAGGCACGGTCACACGCATGGGACCAGCACTGCCGTCGTGGAGCGGAAGCTACTAGAAGGCCCCGAGTCACCGGCCATACGGGTGAGCACCACACGGTACACTCAGGGACGTGGGCTACTTATACCCGCCTCTAGCAAGGTAGCCAGAAGAGTACAGTTAGTCTGGGAGGCCTACAACTCCGCCTGGCCAGGGGAGATCCCATCTGCTCAAGGACTGACCAGGCCCCAATCGCTAGCCAGTACTCCGGGAGGGTCTATCTTTGTCACCAGTAAAGACCCTGAACTACACCGTACCGTCTCCGAGTGGTTCCTGCTACCCCCATCATCCACGTCGGCTGCCCTGAGGCCATACCCCTCCCGTTGGGGGTTATACTATCACGCTGCACAATCCTACCACCGGCCTCAGTGGTCTGCCCTGCAGCAGCAGCTCCTTAGCTGTACTCAACGGGTGGCGTAGTCGTCCAACATCTACCGCTGATACATCGCCGCTCAGTTTGACTCCCTGGGCACGGACCGGGTCACCGCCACGAGACTACAACCCTCAACAGATCCGGCTCCGGGTAAGCTTCCGCGTGCGCAACGCAGCACGACACAGGCCCAGGGGCGCGTCAACTTTTGGCGTAGTCGGCAGGATTTCGTGCCCGCAACCACCGGGTACTGCGTGCCTGAAAGAGACTGTTCAAACTTACCTGTGGTGAAGATTCCCGCCATCCGGCGCCATCTTCAGCCTTCTTCCCGCCATCGGTGAAGATTCCCGCCATCCGGCGCCATTTTCAGCCTTCTTCCCGCCTTCCGTGGAGTTTTCCCGCCGTTGGACGCCATCTTGAAGACGTCGCGCGGAAAGAAGAGGGGCGTAGACTCCGAAAGCGCGCGAGAACTGAAGCCCCGCCTCACGTCCGGACGTCGCGTAAGGTCCTGGAAGGAGCCCAGCAGACGCCGACGTCACAGGAGCGCGACGGAAGGTCCTCAACCCTGACGATCTACTGCGGAGCCGCGGCCTACGGAAGAGGATCATCGCAAGGTAGGCCACGGTCCACTAGGGGGGAGGAGGATGTCGGATACGGAGGAGAGCTTCACTGCCTCGACCCCCGCCAGCGCCATCGCTGCTGCAGTCATGCCTTTCACCATGCCCTATATCCCGGGAGCGGCCTGGCTACCCCAGTACTCAGGGGAGTCACATACCCTGCATGACTTTAGAGAAAAGCTGGATAGCCTCTTCCAGGTGTACCCCCTCACAGAAGAGCAAAAAGTGAGCATCCTGGTGGCCCAATTAACTGGGGCAGCCGGAAGGGAGGTAAAGTCCTGGCCACCTGGGGGGAGGACTGTCGCAGGGATACTAACCCGGCTGAGGGACACCTTTGATACCCGCACCTCAGCCGAGATCAAGCTTAGATTCTACAGGTGCAAACAGCGGGCACATGAGAGTATAAGGGACTATGCCCTGAACCTACAAGAGGCCCTGAGAGCCATTAAGCAGACCGACCCTGACGGCGTGGGAGACGAGGACAGGCTGTTGACTGAACAATTTATAGAGGGTTTATATTGCAATGCCCACCGAACCCAGTTGCAGGCAATGGCCTTACAGGACCCTCATCTGGGATTTGCACAGTTCAAGGACAGAGCCATCCGGGTGCTCCGAGAACCGGCACCAGGTGGCGTTGTGACCCACAGACGCCCCACTACTACTTACCACCAGGAGGTGGCGCCCTTGTCGGCAGGGCCTGTGGGAGCTGATGCGCAGGCTTTGAGCAATGACCCGGCTCCAGACCTGCACCATCAGGTCCAAGAGCTAGCTAAAAGCGTTGCTGCGCTAACCCGAACTGTGCAGTCTTTACAGGTTTCTACTCCAGGGAAGATCCAGCTGGCATCCGGACCGGAGGACATCCCGTGGCGTCGACCAAGGAGGACCCCACCGGCCAGAGGAAGAGCCAGCGACCGATACAACGAGGACGGACGACCCATCTGCCGCCGCTGTAATCAACCCGGACATATGGCAAGGTACTGTCCTTTAAACTGGCACAACCTAGGGTAGAGGGCCAACCCCTAGGAAAAAGATCATCAGGCCCATCGAACTGGCGCGACAAATATGTGGGAGGACGTCCAGTCTTGCCTGTGGTACTGGATGGCATTCCTATGAGTGCCCTACTGGACACCGGGTCACAGGTCACCACCATCCCGTACATGCTCTTCAAGCAGTACTGGAATGACTCGGATATTACCCGCTACCCTGACGACGACTTGAGTATCATCGCCAGCAATGGTCAGCCCGTGCCACAGATCGGATTTAAAGAGGTGACCATTAAAATTGGTAGAGTTGAACTGGCAGCACAGGGACTGATCATTGTAGACATTGACAAACACGAGAGTCACCCAAAGATAACTCTAGGAACTAATGTAATTGAAAATTGTCTTGCAGAGGTGATTTTCCTTTTACAGCAGGTTGCCAAGAACGCCAGCTCCGGCGAGCAGCGAGTGCTCCAAAAAGAGATCCGGGCACTGATGCGACGGCAACAGGTGGAACTCTCCGGCGGTGAGATTGGTAGCGTGAGAATGTGTGACCCTTTCCCTATTGCCATGCCCCCAAAAAGTGAAATGATGATTTGGTGCCGGGCAGCTATTGGTCTGAGAGGTAGAGATTACCAGGCAATGGTAGAACCAGTTTACTCAGACAGTAGGCCCACCATCTTGACAGCACGGGGGGTGGTTAATGTACGCCATGGGAGGGTGCCCGTTCGCATAATCAATATCGGGAAGAGGGAAGTGTACCTGCCCCGGTATGCCACGCTAGCCAAATTATATACCATTAACCAAAATGCTATAAAATCTGTGGAACCCTTGCCTCCATCTCACCCGGAGGAAGGTAACGGCTCTAAGAAAACAATGGAGGACTGATGTCAGCAACTACATTTGGGTACTGACTCCACTCCCTCACACCAGAAACAGGGAGTCTATCGGGTGGTTCAAGAGTACGAGAGAGTGTTTAGTAAACACCCGTTAGACTTCGGGCGAGTCAAGGGGGTAGAACACCACATCCCCACGGGAGACCATCCTTCCATAAAAGAGAGGTATCGACCCGTACCCCCTGCACACTACCAACACGCCAAGGGGATGCTTAGAGACATGAAGGAGGCTGGGGTGATCAGGGATAGCTGTAGCCCCTGGGCAGCTCCACTAGTCTTAGTCAAAAAGAAAGACAACACCATGAGGATGTGTGTAGATTACCGGAAAATCAACCGTATCACACACAAGGATGCGTACCCCTTACCAAGGATAGAGGAGTCTTTGGCTGCTTTAAGATCTGCTAACTTCTTCTCTACCTTGGATCTCACTAGTGGGTACTGGCAGGTTCCTGTAGCAGAGGCGGACCGGGAGAAGACCGCATTCACCACCCCGATGGGACTTAGCGAGTTTACCTGCATGCCGTTCGGACTCTGCAACGCACCAGGAACCTTCCAACGATTAATGGAGTGCTGTCTGGGCCACAGAAACTTCGAGACGGTCCTGTTGTACCTGGACGATGTCATCGTATATTCTAAGACTTATGAGGACCACCTGAAACACCTGGCGGAAGTGTTCGAAGCTCTGGCAAGCTACGGCCTAAAGGTGAAACCCTCCAAGTGTCACCTCCTGAAACCAAAGGTGCAGTACCTGGGACACGTGGTGAGCGCTGACGGAGTGGCTCCCGACCCTGATAAGATCACCGCAATTAAGGAATGGCCAAGTCCCTCCAGTGTAAAGGAAGTGCGGCAGTTCCTCGGGTTGGTAGGCTACTACCGCAGGTTCATCCCCGGTTTCACCAAAAAGGCAGCTCCTATGCAGGACCTCCTGATAGGCCAGTCCCGGAAGGCCAAGAACCAGAAGCCGCCCTTCAGATGGGAGAAGTTGGAAGAAGAGTCCTTCCGCCAGCTGAAGATGGCCCTCACGGGGGATGAAATCCTGGCGTACCCGGATTACAGCCAGCCCTTTATCCTCTACACCGACGCAAGTAACATCGGGCTAGGAGCCGTGCTGTCCCAGATCCAGCAGGGGAAAGAGCGAGTAATCGCTTACGCCAGCCGAAAACTGCGACCCACCGAAAGAAACCCTGAGAATTACAGCTCATTTAAGCTAGAGTTCCTGGCAGTGGTGTGGGCGGTCACCGAACGCTTTAAGCACTACCTCGCTTCTTCCCGGTTCGTCGTGTACACGGATAACAACCCGTTGACACACCTGGACACGGCAAGACTCGGTGCCCTAGAGCAGAGATGGATGGCCCGCCTGTCCAACTACGAGTTCACCATCAAATACCGGGCAGGACGCTCCAATACCAACGCGGACGCCCTGTCCAGGATGCCAAACCTACCGGACGTAGGAGAAGATCCAGAGGGACTGGAAGAAGTCGAACTCCCCGCGTTTCATCGTCATGGGACTATCCAGTATTCCCATCGGGTAAGGAGTAAGCAAGGCGCTACGCTTAACCCCTTACCTCACTACAACTGGGCGGAAACGCAAGACAGTGACCCTGCTGTCTGGCTGGTGAAGGAGATGCTGACTCAGCCAGAGGCTCGCCTTGACCCAGACGCTCCGGAGGAAGCCAAGCAACTGTGGGCAGAAAAGAGTAGACTGTTCCTTTACAAGGGGAAGTTGTGCCGCAGGATGGTTAACTCCCGGACGCATGAACTAATCTGGCAAGTAGTGGTGCCACGACGAGACACAGCCATGGTGATGGAGGCATACCACGATGGAGCTGGGCATTTCGGATGGAAGAAGCTGGAGTTCCTGCTGCGCGGGCGGTTCCATTGGGTAGGCATGAGGGGAACCATCGAGAGGTGGTGCAGAGACTGTGGCCCGTGCAACCTGAGGAGGAAGGACCGTGCCAGCCAGAAGACTCCCCTGCAGTCCATCGTCACCCGGCAGCCGTTGGAACTGGTAGCCTTGGATCATGTAAAACTGACCCCAAGCAGAAGTGGCTACGTCCACGCGTTAACCATCGTGGATCATTACTCCCGGTTCTTGGTTGTCGTCCCCGTCAAGGACTTAACGGCTCAAACAGCAGCTAGAGCCTTCCAGCAGCACTTCTGCCGTCCACACGGGTACCCGGACCAAGTGCTGACGGACCAGGGACCTGCCTTTGAAGCGGAGGTCTTCCAGGAATTCTGCAATCTGTATGGCTGCCGGAAGATAAGGACGACACCCTATCATCCGCAAACTAATGGACTTTGTGAGAAAATGAACCAGGTGGTAATGGATCTTCTGAAAACGTTGCCCCTGGAAGAACGCAGTCTGTGGCCTGAGAAGCTGCCCGATCTGGTGGACCTATACAACCACATCCCGGTAGGTTCCACCAACTGTACCCCGGCTTACCTAATGAGGGCGAGACCTGGTAAGTTACCTGTTGACCTGGAAATGGGAGTCCTGACACCCGAGGACACTTCACCAGAAGCAGACTGGGACACAGAGAGGCAGCAGCAGTACCGGAAAGTACAGGAGAGCGTGAAGCGAAGTCTCTGTCAGGCTAGGGAGAGACAAGAGAAAACTTACAACCAGTATGCTCCCGCTGTTCCCCTGGTGCCCGGAGAGCAGGTCTTGAAGAGGAAAAGACGGCTCCACAAGTTGGACGACCAGTGGGAGAAGGACCCGTACACCGTACTGCCCTCAAGCCACGAGAACCCGAAGGTCTGTACCATCAGTAAAGACGGAGGGGAGACCACAGCCATTGTATCCCGGGATCACCTGAAGAAGTGTCCTGAACAGCTACGGAACCCTGAAGAGGAACAAGAAGACCATCGACCCGTAGAGGAAAGGGAAGATATGGTTAGTACTGTGCTCGGAGACTTCCCTCGGTCTTGGACTCAAGTCAATGATGCAGTTGTGGTACCCGTACTCACCTTCCTCCAACCAGCATCCCAAGCACCTACGGAGCAACAGGTAGAGCTGGAAGAACAGCCGGTCCAGGAGGCAGAAGACCCCACACCAGCAGACCCGGAGGATCAACCCTCTGCTTGCAGTGAGCCTGCCATATCCCTAGTGAGCCAAAGGGCCCGTAGACCGCTGCCCAGTTTACCCTTAACAGCTCCTACACCCTGTAGTTCAGGGCCAGACAGTCAGCTCCGTAGGTCCACTAGGGCCACTAGAGGCCAGTTACCCGCACGTTGGAGGATTTGAAGTGTATAAATTGTTTTATTTGTGGTTACCTGTTTTTCTTGTTGCTTGTGTATAATTATGTGTTTCTAGTTGTTTATAGGAGTCTTTGGTGGATTTACCGGGAATCCTGTGTACATAGTTGGAGCGTAACCCAGGACGGACTAAAGACTGTTAAGGACTCGGGGCAGGACAGACCCCTACCTGGTTACGTCTCCCTGTTTTGGTGAAATGGACACCTTGCTTTCTTCAAAGACTGCACCCGGTTACGGACATGCCGTGACCACCTTTATGTGTTTCTTTATTGTATTGTTATTGTTATATCTTGTTATGTTCTTCTAAAATATGTTTAGTCCCGGAGTACTAAATTTCACTAGGGGGGAATGTGGCACCCCAGGGATCTGGTTTCCACAGTAACAGCAATGTTATGTCTGAGAGCAGGTGGGAGGTCTCTTGGTCAGGAATCCTATGCATGTCACACCTCCTGCCCAGTCCTGGGAGGGGAAGAACTTCCCCTATATAAACCTAGGGCTGAGTCAGGGTTAGTGAGTAGAGAAGAAGTAGAGACAGAGAAAAGAAGCAAACATAGGAACAGAACATCAGGAGCTCTGTGGGAGCAGTGTTACAAGGAGTCAGGGGCTGGCAGCTGCAGAGCTCGCCCTGACTGAGAAGATTTCTTACCGGACCCGGAGTCCGAGGCTGTGGGGACTAACTCCTACCCAGCAGCAGAATCCGTCAGGCAGGGGATTCCAGGTCCTCTGGCCAAGAAACCCGAAGGCACGGTCACACGCATGGGACAAGCACCGCCGTCGTGGAGCGGAAGCTACTAGAAGGCCCCGAGTCACCGGCCATACGGGTGAGCACCACACGGTACACTCAGGGACGTGGGCTACTTATACCCGCCTCTAGCAAGGTAGCCAGAAGAGTACAGTTAGTCTGGGAGGCCTACAACTCCGCCTGGCCAGGGGAGATCCCATCTGCTCAAGGACTGACCAGGCCCCAATCGCTAGCCAGTACTCCGGGAGGGTCTATCTTTGTCACCAGTAAAGACCCTGAACTACACCGTACCGTCTCCAAGTGGTTCCTGCTACCCCCATCATCCACGTCGGCTGCCCTGAGGCCATACCCCTCCCGTTGGGGGTTATACTATCACGCTGCACAATCCTACCACCGGCCTCAGCGGTCTGCCCTGCAGCAGCAGCTCCTTAGCTGTACTCAACGGGTGGCGTAGTCGTCCAACATCTACCGCTGATACATCGCCGCTCAGTTTGACTCCCTGGGCACGGACCGGGTCACCGCCACGAGACTACAACCCTCAACAGATCCGGCTCCGGGTAAGCTCCCGCGTGCGCAACGCAGCGCGACACAGGCCCAGGGGCGCGTCAATTGCAGCAGGATTGGACATTGCACAAGAACTTTTCCGCCTGCCACCTGCCTCCTGTATCAGACTGACAGGTCACTCACGTTTAAGTGACCTGCCTACCCAAACTAAGATCTCACACAAGTCTCATCATTGCATGGGGCGACGCAAATATTGGGTCTACTCTTGAGATATCATGAGGACCTTAATGGGCATATGCTGCCCCAGGACTTGGTAATGGAAAGCAGGTCACTGAAAGAAGAGTGACCTGTCAGTTAGAGACAGGAGGCATGCGGCAGGCGGGGAATAGTCAATGAAGAGGGGGGAAACAAGTGTAGTGTCCAACCCTGCTGCAGTTGCACCTCATTAACATATAATTTCAGTGATGAATTTCTCTAAAGTGGCAAAATGGATTTCTACAAACAAGGGAAGGATTTAATCAACATTAAACCGCCTTTACATGCATGACATTAGTTTGGGATATAAACTCCTGATTACAGATTCCCTTTAAGACTGGAAGATCATGCTAATGTCAAATCATCACGATTTTTTTGTCTTTTAGTCACCTAGCAGGAATATGACGTAGCTATAAAAGAGGTAGCCATACTTGGACCCTGGTGATTAATGTGCCCAAATGCTCCTTTGGCACGTAAGAAATACTAGTATTCCAAATGGCACACGGTAGATAGTGGATTATACATTTGGGCCCATAAGTTACTAGTTATAACTCTGGGGAGAAACCTTCAGTATCCGTAATGTGAATGGAAGAGTTTAACGCTTCCCAAAATCACTGAAAAGTCAATGGGGTCCTCAAGATTTCCTAGATACGAGAGATACAAGAGTGGCATTATCTCTTCGATAATCTGAAGAGAAGCTCTGAAGGTAGACTTTACTTCACATGACTGTCGTATGTACAGGATACCGTGGACTTTGATATGTTACCTACAAGTCTCTGCTTTGGCTTGCAACTAAGAAAGCATTTACAGGAATATTCAATTAGGGGGCAAATTTCCAACGAGCCTGGCAGAATATCTCCTTGCATTCACTATTATACAATTTATATTAAACACTTTTCTTTGTCTTGCTTTTCTAAAACTACAATAACAGAATACACAAGTCCCGGATTGTGCCTGTTATAAATGAAGTGATAGAAAAAGGTTTGAGAGCCAAAAATGTAGAAAAATTCTGAATTGACTTTTTTCTCTTCTTACTTTTTATAAACTGTTTCATTCTCATATGTGTGATTGCATAATACACCTTACTCAATAAATCTAATAATATTTCATCTATTCCGTTAGTTAAAAGGGGAACTCAAATGAAAAAAACAAAATTCTCCTTTGCAAATCTAATTTAAAGGGGTTGTCTTGTTTTACTAAGAAGATCAACACTCTCAGAGTGCTGGGACCCTCAACAATCAGTTGTAATATTCCACATCAGAGCCTGATCAGACATTGAGCAGGTGTTCGATTTCCCTGCAGCGTCTCTGCAGGAAAAATGAGGTATTACACGGTTCTTATTGAAATCTATAAGTTTTCTATGTCCTAGGTCCTCATTTTATTTGAGTTTTCATCCTGAGTTTCTCTACCTTACCAGTGGCCATTATATCTAGAATTTAATGGCTGTCCGATATACAGAATACTAGTCTGACACCTATGAGGTCCCATTAAAGCTGGTGTAAATTATTTTAAGTTAATTTCTGATAACTAGAGGGGAGAAAACCTCTAGAAATTTGTTTTGGGCAGACTTGCTCTAAGCGACTGCAGATTTAATTTGACACAAATAAATTTGGTCAGAATCGAAAGTGCCCTTTCTTATGCTTTCAAGTTTCTCCAGACCCCAAAGCATAATAAATAGAGGGCCAGAGAGGTTGCAAAATAATTAGGATAAAAAAATATTAACAAGTATACTCACCTATCCTAAGCCTGCCCCTCACATGTCCTGCCAATGGGTCTCTATTCTCTACGGTCTCTTCTTTGGGATCTTTGGTCTTCTTTTTGGTTTTCTCCTCTTAAGTATATTAGGTCTTCTCATCCTCAGTCTTCTACTCTTCAATCTTCTGTCCAGGATCTTTTGGTCCTTACAAGTCCGCAGAACGTGGTCAGATGGGGTGCGATGCACGTTATGTCATTTAGTTTGAGGCTTTGCCAGCACCGGAAGATACTGGTCAGAAGACGAGAAGAGTAGAAGAGCGAAGACGAGAAGTCTAAAGACATTAAGACCAAAGACCTGATGCAAGCGCAGGACCAGGCATGGAGCTGCCGTAGCAGGACAGGTAGGTATAATTGCTTATCATTTTTTAACCCCTTCCCAAACCCAATAAAGAACCCAACAAAATGGAAATCATTAAAAATCATTTTGCTGATCGCTACTGACAAAGAAACTTTTAAGCATGTCAAATTTGAAAGTGTTGCCCAGTGTAGAAAGTTTAACACGAATGGTTAGAACGTGCATCTTTTACTCTGGAAATCCCATTGGTTTGAATGGGTATGATGTAATACCTAATTTCCCCTGTAGAGGTGCTGCAGGAAAACCAAATACTTACTCTCAGATTCCTCAATATTTCATTACTGATTGCTGGAGGTTCCAACATGTGGCCAATTTGTCAATACCTTATTGTCAAGGGAACATTCTAAGAAGTAAAGTTGTCCACAGCAGAGGAACCCTTTAATTTTCATCTGTATTTAAGAACTGTGTCGAAAAAAATCACAGATATGGTGGATTATTTATACATTTATGGTATAGTCAGAAAATATATTATACTTTTTTTAATGTCCTGACCCTCCCCATTCAACCAGCCAAGATTGCTGGGGCTTTCTCCATTGAAGTTTATTGGCGATAGAAGCAACTCCAATAGATTTCCATGGAGATCCAAATTTATACATGTCCATGTCTCCATTCTGCCGCTACCTAGATGCTGCTGATATCCTCCTTGATTGGAGGAATGATGGTCATTCAAGATTTTGGCATATCCTGTATATGATGTCTACCATGGGAAGACCCCTTAAAGTGATAATAGGAAACTGACTTTACAACATTTTTCTAAGCAGGTAAGTCAAATATTTTCCTTACTTTTTAATTTTTCTGTCCTTTTTGAAACAACCAAAAAAAATAGAAGACAACAGCCTCGAGAAAAACTTTTGTTAAAGCCAAGATGATCATCGTCAGCAAAGTCTTTAAAGAATTCATTATTCTTGCTTGGCTGCCCTCTGCTGGAATTTCTGAATTATTAACTTTAACAACTAAGCACAGAAGATGAACCAGAAGTTTAAAACAGGTTTATACGGACAGTAAAACTAAGCTATCCATACCTACCGGGGCGTCGGGAGGTATTTATGGAAGCAAAGTAAAAGTAATTGAACATCAAGGGAGAGGAGATATTGAGATTTGATTTAATTATCCATGAAAACTGGTAGCACTTTCCGAGAATTGGAGAAAAATAATTATACAGGATAAAAAAATAAAATAATATACACATACACATTGTAACGAAATGGAATGGCCATTCTATGAAACTAACAGATAGACCAGGTAGCAAATGGAGCAAGAAAAGATTTGTGTTATATAAACACACTGTTACATTTGCAAATGTGGAAGTATCTGGAATAAATAATGAAGAAATAATGACGTTGTTAAACAAACCATTTTCTCCAAGGTTTGGTAAATGCATTTTTGAAAGCCGAGTCTTAAGAATCTCAGCTTTATTAAGGGCTAATTCAAGGAAAATAGACTCGATTTACATTTATGATTTTGATTTTCCTCGGGTCAGATCTGAATTTAAAGGCTATATATGTACACCATCATACAGAATTTTTTTTTTATTGTTCATTTGCTTCTTAAATGCAAAGTTAAGCAACTTTCTAAACAGTCAATAAATATTTATTACCATTTTCCTCCCGCACAGTGTCTGCAAGCAAGTTTTTATTATCTAGCTCAGTGTATTTGCAAAACTGATAAAAATCTGTCAAAGCTCCTGTTCCTGGTTCTGACTGCTCTCTCTTCTCACCTCCTTTTCTCTCATTGTTCGGCTATGTTCCCATTTCCATTATTACATTCTGTTTTTTCAGTTTTTAGGTACAAATTTGAAATATTTTAAAAAACGGATCCGTTGCATAACTGATGCGAAAGAAAGCAGAGAGACCCCTTTGATTATTATGGGGTCCGTCTGGGTTCTGTTGTGTGTCAACCTTTAGAAAGAAAGAAAAAGTTTAGCATGCTGTGCTTTGTCTTACGTTCTGAAAGCGGACACATAACGGGACAATTATCAATGCGGTCCCTATGCTTCCGTTTACATCAGTTATTCAGTGGATCTATTTTGCTATTAATTCCCTTTGTCTGTTTCTCCAAATTTCAAAATGCAAGATTGAACATATACTTATTGATAGCAGGAGAGGGGAGAGGGGATTGTACACAGATCTGCAATAGAGAGGGGAGAAAGTATCTGTCAGAGGCCTCAGGCTCAAAAAGGCTACCTTAGACAGACTTGCTGCAAGCCACTCCATCTGGCAGATTCTTGAGGAACCCTGACCTTCACACTTAAGCCCCTGTACAGGCTTAAAACAGGGTCCACCGGATTGCTTCCACGGAGGAGTTGCTGTCCAGAGGAGTGAACCAGAGGCAAGAGAATAGTTGGGTATCCGGGTCAGAATCAGGAGGTCCATGTAGGCACAAAATCGTAAAGAATGAGAATAGTCAAAAAGGAAGCTGAGGTCAAAAATTAGGAATGTCCACTGAGAGAATAGCAAGGTACAAGTTTTACAGAAGCAACTCAGAATATAACTGGCAGTGGACAGCAGTTCCACCCAAACAACATAGCAGTTAACTCAATGTCTTCCAGTATGAACGGGACTAAAAGTCCAAGAAAACGCAAAACTAGAACTGTCAACCTGCGTAGACTGCAATGAGAGCGCGGTGCTGCCTGGCGACAGAAGCAGAGGCAGGAAGGGCAGGCACCAATACAAATGTCACAGTATCTAAAGCCTTACAGAGAGAAGAGAAAAACAGGCAAAGGACAAGGAGGAAAGCACATGGAGAGGAAAGCTGTGCTGATACAGGAAAGCAAGTTAAGACAACAGCAATGTGGATAAAAACTGATCTCAAATCCAGCCAGCCTACATTACTGGGAGAGACACTCCCAGAAGAGAAAAATCTGAAATTTGAAGAAGGCTCCAGAGGGTCTGAAAATGAATGAATGGATAAATGTGATTTTTCAAAACAGGTTCAGCATATAATATTGGGAACAAAGCCTCACCTCAGGGGTGGAGGTACAGTAAGGGTAGATATGCCCCTGATGTGTTGGGTGCTGATTTGGTGCAACATGACACTTTTCCTTGCCCAGTGTGAAAGAAAGTGTATCCATAGCTAAATTTTAAAGAATATCCTAAAGGCCCTTCGAGTATTAACCTGAATAAAAGATTGCTGACTGAAACTTAGTGCATCTGTATTAACACCAGAATATGGGTGCATCTAGTCTTCTGCACCTCTATGCCATGCCTTGCACACAGCTATGCCGCTGGTCATCGAAGTCTCACAATGTGCACATTACTGAAGTTCCAGGAACGGTATAACTTCTGATAGTCCTCATATCTAAGCCAAAAAAAAACAAGATTTTATTTCGAGCATCTGGAAGGCTGTAGGATCTTTGGGATTGGTGAGGAATTAAGATAATGGAAATTTTCTATTGTGGCTATGTTTGTAATGATTGGAGCTATTGTTGTTGCTTGCTGATCAGCCTGATTCGCTTAATTAACGAGGTGAAAAAAAAAAAAAGCCGAACTTGGAAAGAAACTGATTTCACATCTCAGTGTTTAAGATGTTTTTACATTCTGATATTATCTTAATTAATTGTTTGTGGTTTAATCTGTTAACACGACAATCCAGGCTGCACATAACAGCGGGATAATGAAATGTTATTCGGTAATAAACACTACGTAGCGGGAATACACGACTTATTTATTTGTTATGCAATTAGGAATTTAATTTTATGATTAAGAACTAATTGTATTAGTCAAAATGAGAAGGATATTTAAAGGGGTACAAGCATCTTTAATAATACTATTCATGGTAAATGCACAGGATGTGTTAAAATGTTTAATAGGAGCAAGTTCCATCTCTAGGACACAGACCTATCTCCGCAAAAGGGGACCCTATCCTTATCCCACCTAGTAAGGTGGCCACCTAGTTGCTACATACCGGCGGGGAATGAGAAGGTTGCACTCTTCCTTGGAATTTTCTATATCTTTCATGGTGATGGATTATAGAGCGGTGAACATATGCTGTCATCAATATTTATTGCAGGAGGGATGTGATATAGGGGGCGGAAACTCCAATACGGTGTAAGGGTGTGTGGATGCCAGCACACGCTCTGCATCTCTTCCTGATAAAACAGGTACATGTGTAATGCGTAATATATACATTATGGTGAAGTATTGAAAGTGTGTGTTAGTATACTGTAACAAGATAATATAGGGGAAGAATAAGGTATAAGTGTAGGAATAAGATAAGGTTAACTAGGTACCAGGGGTTCAGTAAAAGACACGGGGCACTGTAGTGTGAGGAACAGGTAGAAGTTGTAGTTGTTGGGTCCAGGGGTTTTCCCAGTTGGGAAGGGGAATGAAGTTATAAATAGAAGGGGTACTTCCTGGTTTGGTCAGATAGGGGAATACAGTTGAATTAGTTGGAACATTTAAGCATGTGCAGGAGGTGGAGAGAAGTGGAGAAGTTCAGGGTCCTTGGGGGCTGAAGGTCAGCAAGAATAGAGGACACAGGAGGAGCAGACGAGGCCTGGAGCCTGAGAAAGTATGAGGAGCATGCTGAAAGGTAGAATATACAGTATATATTTTGTTCAGTGGGATTCTGAATCAGCAGAATAGTGGGTCAGGAAGCATGAAAACTGTATTGGAACAGGAAGGCATTACAGAGCCTGAAGTAACAGAGGATGCAGGGAGAGCTCAGGATGAGCAACAGAACATGGGCTGTACTGTATCTGCTATTGAAACTGTGACTGCTGTATCACAATGTGCTGCGACCAAAACTGAACTGATGAAAAAGTTGAGTAAAGTTGTTTTGATGAAAAAGGAAACAGAGTCTGAAAGTAATTGTCGGCCTGCAGCTGCATTTGGACTCCTGAAACTGATGGGATCCTCCAGGAAAACCGTGAGTGTTGTGCAGTACACACAGACCACAAGACAGACTGGACATTAATTATTCTTTGTGGGGAGTCTGGGTGTGGGAGCACAGCAGTATCCCCTCACCACAACTACCACCCTGTACCCCTCACAATGGCATGCACTTACTAACATCACTGTTAGTAAAACATGGATATTTTAGTTCCGACCCATCTCTTCATGGGAACATCTAGTTTGAGATGTCCCATGACGAGCTTTAGCATGAGAGTTAACCATCGTTGTAGGCAATAGAACTTTACATTTAAAGAGTTTCCCTTTAAAATGTCCATTGAAGCCACTTAGAGCATTATAAAATAATGAAAAAAGTATTACTCGTCCTACCAATCACCTGCCATTCTTAATCCGATGCCTCCTGGTCCTCCGCCAGTCTTTGCTCTTTTGCGTCTAGTGATGACGTCTCGACACAGATATGTGACTGCTGCAGCTAATCCCTCACAACTGAGATGACTTCAACCGTGAGTTTATGTCAACTCAACTCATTTTCATCCAGGAACATTCATGATCTTGATGGGTTTGTTTAAAAAAAAAATTGCAAATTTTGAATTGTTGGAGGGAAAAGTCTTGTTGCCAGCTACTCCACCTGAAAACCCCAAACCAAATGGGAAAGCCCATGTCTTGTCATGGTTTATTTAATCCCCCTCTTTTCAAATCGGGACTTAATTGTATGGTTTCCAAAAAAAAATTTGGGGCAGTCCTGGTAAAATTCTAGATTGCTATCAACTATGAGATAGGTTGGCACTAGAGATGAGTGAATCTGCCAAAATTAGATTTGTCAGATTCCCTCGAATACAGACGAGAAATTAGATTTGCATCAAATTTATTAAACAAGATTAGGAAAACACATTTCCAGACCCCAGAACGGAGAGGTTAAAGAATATTATATTCAACCTGTTTCTTACTTATCCTAACACCTCAGCTTCTGGGTTCGAACTCTTGAGCCTGTGTTTTGTGGTCGGCTTCTCTGTCCATTGGGCCACAGCAGACACACCTTTTCTCTGGAAGTTTATGTTCTGTAATCTTGGCTGAAGTCTGTTTAGCATAACACAGGTGTTTCTATTTATCTGCCATATCACCTTTCGGGTGCGGCTTTATATACTTTTCCCCTGCTGGCATTTCCTGCTGGTGATAGTCTCATTTGGATGTCCAGCCATTCTGCTGTAGTTTAAGCCAGTCAGTGAAATTCCAGCTAGGGTTTATCTCTCTGCTCTTTCTGTTTCTTTACTCTGCACTTAGGTTCTGTTTCTTTTTGGGAAGTAGGTGGCATATTATCTAACTGTATGTACTTTATACTTAATTTTGTATTTAGTGGTTTATTTTATTCACTTTGGGTTCTCTACCTTCTTTAACATACTTTCTTTTTTGTAAGTAATTTACACTCTGGTACGCCCTCCGGTTCTTCAGGAGAAACTTGAAGCTGTCGATGGCCTTTCAGGCATCAGAGGTCCGAGCTACCATCGTCTAGTCTGTGGTTAGGGCTATCTCTGCTCATGCAAGCACCACTAGGGACTGTGGGGTCAGGATCTCTAATCTGTATAGGAACCGGCAGGGTCAATGGCAGTTTTTAGCTTTACCTATTATCCCGAGTGAGTTGCTACACTTGCATAACACCGGTCCTCAGTTTACTCACTTTCTCCATCCAGTTCCATTCTTCTCTCCTGTCTTCAGTCTTCTTCATTCTCTGGTGCCTTCTTCATTGACTAGGCTGCCTCATGACATGATGACATCACTTGAAGCTTCGTCAGTGCTGGAGGCACCGAAGAGTGAAGACAAAAGAGAAGAAAGGAGTCTGAGGGAGGAAGTGAGACAGCAAAGGAGGGCAGTGAGATGTGGTGTCAGGACATGCGAGTATAATGAGCTTTTTTTTTAAATCTCTTCTTGACCTCAAAAACAATCAAGCAAAATGACGTCCGTTTTGCTTGATTCAACCCAATCAAATTGCACGAAAATATTGCTTTTAGCGATTCGGCATATTTTGTGAAATTTGAAACAAATTTGATTAACCACAAATTGATTCCCTCATGTCTACTGGACATCTTGTAGATATGCCATAAATGTCTATGATGGGATTAAGTATGAGATTAGGAAAACTCGACCAAAAGGTATGATGGCTGTTTTCTACTCAAGTCCCTACTGTCAGTCTCTATAGTAAACAGTATATGACTGGTGGATATACAGTGCCTACAAGTAGTATTCAACCCCCTGCAGATTTAGCTGGTTTGATAAGATGCAAATAAGTTAGAGCCTTCAAACTGCAAACGAGAGTAGGTTTTATGAACAGAAGCATAAATCTTACTAACCAAAAAGTTATGTTGCTCAGTTGAATTTTATTAAATTTTAAACATAAAAGTGTGGGTCAATTATTATACAACCCCTATGTTTAATATTTTGTGGAATAACCCTTGTTTGCAATTACAGCTAATAATCGTCTTTTATAAGACCTGATCAGGCCGGCACAGGTCTGTGGAGTTATCTTGGCCCACTCCTCCATGCAGATCTTCTCCAAGTTATCTAGGTTCTTTGGGTGTCTCATGTGGACTTTATTCTTGAGCTCCTTCCACAAGTTTTCAATTGGGTTAAGGTCAGGAGACTGACTAGGCCACTCCAACACCTTGACTTTTTCCCTCTTGAACCAGGCCTTGGTTTTCTTGGCTGTGTGCTTTGGGTCATTGTCTTGTTGGAAGATGAAATTACGACCCATCTTAAGATCCTTGATGGTGGAGCGGAGGTTCTTGGCCAAAATCTCCAGGTAGGCCGTGCTATCCATCTTCCCATGGATGCAGACCAGATGGCCAGGCCCCTTGGCTGAGAAACAGCCCCACAGCATGATGCTGCCACCACCATGCTTGACTGTAGGGATGGTATTCTTGGGGTCGTATGCAGTGCCATCCAGTCTCCAAACGTCACGTGTGTGGTTGGCACCAAAGATCTCGATCTTGGTCTCATCAGACCATAGAACCTTGAACCAGTCTGTCTCAGAGTCCTCCAAGTGATCATGAGCAAACTGTAGACGAGCCTTGACATGACGCTTTGAAAGTAAAGGTACCTTACGGGCTCGTCTGGAACGGAGACCATTGCGGTGGAGTACGTTACTTATGGTATTGACTGAAACCAATGTCCCCACTGCCATGAGATCTTCCCGGAGCTCCTTCCTTGTTGTCCTTGGGTTAGCCTTGACTCTTCGGACAAGCCTGGCCTCGGCACGGGAGGACACTTTCAAAGGCTGTCCTGGCCGTGGAAGGCTAGCAGTAGTTCCATAAGCCTTCCACTTACGGATGATGCTCCCAACAGTGGAGACAGGTAGGCCCAACTCCTTGGAAAGGGTTTTGTACCCCTTGCCAGCCTTGTGACCCTCCACGATCTTGTTTCTGATGGCCTTGGAATGCTCCTTTGTCTTTCCCATGTTGACCATGTCTGAGTGCTGTTCACAAGTTTGGGGAGGGTCTTAAATAGTCAGAAAAGGCTGGCAAAAGAAATCTTTAATCCACACATGTGAAGCTCATTATTCTTGGTGCCTGAACTACTTCTTAATACTTTAGGGGGACCAAACAGAATTCTTGTGGTTTGAGGGGTTGAATAATAAATGACACTCTGAATTAACTTTTAACGTTTTTTAAAAAAATAAATAAATAATAAAAAAAAAATTTGCTGCAGTGCATTTCCCACTTCCAGGCTGATCTACAGTACAAATGTCACAATGCCAAGTTAATTCCGCATGTGTCAACCAGCTAAATCTGCAGGGGGTTGAATACTACTTGTAGGCACTGTATATTCATTTTCAAAACAGGTTCTACATGTACTTTTAGAAACCAAGTCTCACCTCAGGGGTAGAGCTAAAGTAAGAGTAGCTACGCCCTTGAGGTGTTAAGTGCTGATCTGGTGCAACATGCCACTTTGTCTTGGCTACAATATATATATATCCATTATGAAGGATAGTGTATTGATGGCTAAATTATGAAGAATATCCAAAGGCTTCTCCAAGTAATGACCTGAATCAAAGCTCTTCTAACTCTTCTGCCTTGTGTTTTTATATGGTCATGGACTATAATACAGGTATCCCATATACAAAAAAATGATAATACTATAAAACTCACGAAACACCTAGACTTTGCTTACAGATATACAAAAAAAAAAAAATCTTTGCTTACCGACACGTCCTGATAGATGCAAAAATGTTTTGAAAACAAATTACAATAAAATGCACCGTATCACGTTCTATTATACATCTGCCATTAGATGAGGTTGCTGTAAATTACACAACATTCAAAGCACTTTCAGCCAATTTAAAAGTGTGCAATGAAAATAAAATAAGAAGCATAAGAGGTTGGGGGCTTTTTTTCTTTTTTGCATAGATTTCACACTTTCCGGATAATGATCAGCTTGTGCAAAATTATAAAATAAAATGTTTCGGGAACAAAAAATAACAAACAAAGCCCTTTTATGTAGAGGCGGATTTCCAGTGTGCTTTAGGCCACGCTTGGTAAGCAAAATTAAGAGTCACTAAAAAAGAAATAATTCATTTTTTCAGGCAATGAGTAATTATTGAAGAAGCAGTTTAGCAAACAGCAACACTCCCGTGAGAAAACTGGTAATCCAAAATGAATATATTATTTAGCTCTGTTACCAGGAGTGAAATATGCCAGTCTATTAATAAATCAAACTCTCAATTACTACTAAACAAATTATTGGGTTATCCTGGTAACTCGTTCGACACCACTCTAAAGCAAAAAAGGTTCACAGAGGACTTTTACTACTAATATAATAGGTGAGCATGTTAAGCGGGGGCGTATACTTGTGAGGGAGGGGCATGTGAGATGTTAAAATACCAGTACTGAATTGAGAAATTCAATGATTCTTGCACATGGTATAACTCAGCGGCCTTTCTACAGTCAGAATTTTCTTTGGACTCTTCCTGTTACGGGTGTGTCAGGTGTGACAGACAGTCGCTCAGGAGCCGGCTGTAGAAGATCACTGCGCTTGGCATTGCAGACACCTTCTTGATTCTTTCATCTCTGTAATATAGTTATATCCTTCTTCCTTTAGGACCCAGCAGCGACCTCAACCTTCTGCTGCTGGTTGACACTCCCTTGCTGGGTAGTTAAAAAGTCTTAGTTTCTCCAGAGAGTCGCTGGTGACAGTTCTATGTACCTCTGTGTTGGCTTGGAACACTAGCAGTTGGCTAGTTTCTTCTCTGGTGCCTTGGAGGATAGCTGGCATTATCTCTCTGGTGTCTGCTCAAAAAAAATGTATCCCCTTTGTTTGTCTACCTTGTTGTCTTTAATTTGTAGTGGGGCCTGACTAGAGCTCACCCCGTCACCCCCATGTAGGGCCTAGCTCTAGGGACATTCAGGGCTTAGGTTCCTGCTCAGCGATAGGTGAGGAACCTATATAGGGACGATAGGGTAGGCAGGATGATATTAGATCTGCCTAGAGGTCTCCACTTCCCTTTCCCCTAGTGTTTGGCCTTCCTCCCCCTCTTACCTTCGTATTGCACTTAGTCTTTCCCTCACCTTGCGTGACACTTCCTTAGTGGAATGGTATGGAAGAAACTAGATTTGAGAAAATATTTTCAATACCATGATCCAGAAACCAGTTTGGCTCTCTGTGTCTCCGTGCTGAACCAGGGCAATGTTCACTTCTGTATCTGCAATCCTCTGCCCGTATCCTGAGTGCCTCTGCCGCCTACTAGACCTCAGTGTCTTTATAGTTACTAGGCCTCACATGATGTCATGACATGCGTTGCACAACTATGTCATGATGTTGTGGTGCCCAATAAGTGGCAGAGCCACCCAGGGTGCCGGGCAGAGAATTGCAGGCACAGAAGGGAACACCACCCTGGTTCAGCTACCACAGGGAACAAAACTAGATGCTGAGCCAACGGAGTTAGAAAATTTTTGCTCATCTCTACTACAGGCCTCAGGGCATGGGGCTATTTCTAGAGATGTTCCAATCAATTCAATGCAACTCAAATATTAGGAAATTCCCTGAACCCAACAAATTCAAACATTTTTCTACAGTGCTGTGCAAATTAATTGGGACAAAGCCAAAAAAAATATTTTTGAATATTTAATAATAAAATGTTATAATGCACTGTTACATACTAATTTTAGTAAGAAATATGTCCTCCTTTAGCAGATATGATATTTTCAATGCGTTTTGGCATTGATTCTTCCAAGTTTTTGCATAAATTCTTCAATTCTTCATCATGGAACCACACTTGTATGGCACAGTTTATCATGCGTTCTTTGGTTGTACAGTCCATTTTGCCAAGACGTCTCTTCACAATGCTCCACAAATTTTCTATAGGATTTAAGTCTGGTGAATTGCCTGGCCAGTCCAGCACTTTTACTTTATTTTCTTCCAGGAATTTCTTCACACACTTGGAATTGTGGCATGGAGAAAAAGTACACTAAACCACTCCTCACAGAAACAAGCTCTCAGCTGAAGCTGAGGGGGCAGCTAGCTGTTATTTTCTGACTAAAACCAGTCAAACCACATTTTGTTACTCACGGTTGTACACTCACACCTGTTCAAAGCAGTTAAAACTGGTTTGAATCACTGACTGGTAACCAACTTACGATTTTTCCAGCTATAGCTAGTTGTCTTGCAGTTATCACATCACATGGTATGGCTCAGCTTAGCAGGATTGACTATCATAGACTGTATAAAAGTTGGGGCAGGGAAGGTAGCGGATATTTTATAGTAAATCTGAAAAATGAGAGGACTTCACAGCTCACAGCTTAGCAATAGGTAGAGAAAGTTTTAAAACATCGAATAAACCTTACAAATAGTGTGTGACAGCACAGCAGTGAAGAAGTATTACAATTTGTTTACCCATAATCAGATATGTTGAGGTAATTTTAACATTAATAAGGCGTGTTTTCCTTAAAGATCTTGAAAAGGGGTTGGATACAGTCCTAGGAGACCTCAGAGTGTTACGCCTGTCTTTTCAGGGCAATTGGTGACTTTGCACTATCAATTTTTGGGAAAAATTTTATGAAGCTGTCAAATTCAGATTTTAAAAATTCACTCATCTCTAATTATTTATGATCCTCCAATGGATCTCAATCCATTCAGTGGCCCCATTTTCTCAACTTGTTGGAGCTATATATATAAATAAATATTATTATTATTACTTGGCCATTGCCATCATTCTGCCATCTCAATTGCCCCGGTGATATGATTTTTCGATGACTGCACACCAAGGTTGTTACACCATACCTTACACGATCTGTACCACTCTTTTCAATACCTTTGATGCATGGTTTATTATATTGCTTATAGAGGTATGTCAAGTGGTATCAGAGGAAACTGCTAGTGCTATAAAGGAGGTACTGAGATGTATAAGACTAAGCAACCTTCTCAGCACTCAGCTACCACAAATTTACCTAAATACCCAAGCCGAGACAAATTGTTGGCATCCATGGCACAAGTCCTGCCAGACCCCCTATGTCACAGGTTTACAGCAACAGAGTGGGGCCAGAAGACCATGGTATCTGCTTCCACATACTCCTGCACTGATTAGAACCACTTCACCATCAAATTAAAAGGTGCAGGTTTCTGCTAGCAGTGCAGGGGTTAAATCTGTTCAGTTGAGAGTCTCTGAAGCTTTCCTGTTATGATGATCTCAGCTGTTCAATATTAGCCACTCCCTTCTGCTATTTATACTCAAATTTGGTAATCTGGGATTGCCAGTGTTAGTTTCATACTTCCTGGTTCTGGAGTTGGAGGTGTTGATTGTTTGAGGAGGCGTTTGGAGTGTTGTTCTAAATAGTGTTGAGCCACACCCGTAGTGTTCGAGTTCGGTTCGGTTCGTCGAACACCCGTGTGTTCGCCGAACTGTTCGTCGAACTGTTCGTCGAACACCTTCGAACACCTTCGAACACCGTTAAAACCAATGGCAGGCAAACAAAAACACATAGAAACACATAGAAAACACCTTCAAAAGTGTCCAAAAGCTGACAAACTGCTCAGAAGACACAACTAACACATGGAAAAGTGACAAGTACATATAGTCATGCGAAAAGAAAAGAGGTGGAGGAGTAAAAGGAGGGGGAGACACAGATATAGGCATGTCATGCCCTTCTAAAATCCAAAAAGTGAGAAGCCGACACGGCCAGTCCGCTCCTGCCCGTGCCACCTCCGTGTCGCCGGGTTTGTGCCAGAGCCGCGGTGAACCCTGACGGCCAGCCCCCCTCTCCCAATACTGGTGCCTGTCCACTGGTGGGTCGAGCGTGCCCCCCTGTGGTGGAGGCAGCTCTAAGCTTTTTAATTTAAATTGTCTCTCTAATTTGAATGAAAACACTTTAAATCCATTTACAAGGATCTATTGGAGGGCAAGTCTCATGCCAGCAGCCGCGTAATTCCAGCTCCAGTAGCGTCCACTAAAGCTGCTGCAGTTAAAAAGCTTTTATAAAGATCGAGCTCGGCTGTCCACCGCATCCTACTGCCAGTCCCAGCCCCTATGCCTTGGGGTGCCTCCTGATGCTCTTCACTGAATATCCCGTGGTCCCGAAGCATTTCCTTTGAAAAAATTAAGTGTCCAAACTACAGGTGGTGTAGCTTGCTTAACAGCCGGGATAATCCGCTGAGTAGCAGACACTGCTACTAGGCACAAAGTATTTCCTGGGCTAGATGCAGTTAAAAATTTGTAATTAGATACTCTCGTTGGATGCTGAGAAAGCATTCCATAGAGTCTCCTGGCACGCCATATATGATTCTCTTAAAAAGCTTGGGCAGGGCGACCAATATGCCCCTGAGATGGGCACGACAGTCCCTGTCCCTGGCTGGAGTGGGGGGAGGGAACACTGAGGAAGGGGAACCCTGTAGTGCAGGAGCAGGGAGGAAGCAGTTCCTGGGTGCATTGAGAAGGGAGTATAAAAGGTGGGCACCATCTTAGTTCAGTGCAGAGAAGTCTGAGCAGAAGTCACAGGGAGCAGGGGCTCTGCATGAGCTCTGCTCCGGAGGCGGGCCTAGAAACAGAGGCCCAGGCCTGGAAGAGGGAGAAGGAAGGAAGAGGAGCGGAGAAGGCTCCAGGAACGAGGAACGAAGGGATCCCAGGGGTGCGGACGGGCGAGTCGCCACCGCACGCCCGAATCCACCTGCGTGGAGGGGTCAGGCCAAAGGGGGAGACCGGTCCCCGAAACTAGTGGAGGCAGGAAACGACCCTCAGCTAGAAACCGGAGGCTGTGACATTTTATGTGGCGCAGCCCCTCGCTACACCCGCTAGGAAGGCACCACATAGGGTCAGGGAAACTGGCGCCAAGTTTACCAAGAGGAGGCCCGAGGCAGCCGGACAGAAGGGTTGGTAAGAAAGGCCAGACAAAGGACACACAAAGGGGGTCCTGTAAAGCGCTCCAAAGTTATCTGGGAGTTGTCTGAGCCCCTCACCTGGTGAGCACAGTACGACGTGGGCAGCCGTTACCTGCAGACGTGGTCTGGATAATAAGAACTGTGAGTAAAGGCCCTGGACTGCATCACTGACTCCGTGTCGTTACTGCTGCTTCCCTGCACCATCACCCCCATCCTCCGCATACACTGCCCTGAGGCTATACTCCTCCCGTGGGGAGCTATGCTACGCTCTGCTGCACCCACAACACCAGCCTCAGCGGTCTGCCCTGCAGCGGCGGTTCACTCTGACCGCAATCCACGAGTGGCGTAGTCGGACATTTAAACATCAAAACCACATAAATAGTTCCGCCACTGGTTTGACCGCCCTGAGCCACGGAACTGGGTCGCCGCCACGGAGACTACAACCACCAGCATCCACCAAAAAGGGTCCAGCTCCGGGTGTCCCAAGGCCCAGGGGGTGCATCAGAACATTTTCATCACCTTTCACAATCACCAATGGGACAAGGCAGGGATGTCCTCTGTCCCCTCTCTTATACATCCTAGTGACGGAGCACCTGCTCTCATCAATTCGCCATAACCCCAATATTAGGTGGATTGAGGTGGGAGGCACCGAGTACAAGTGCTCTCTATTTGCTGATGATGTCCTAGTATATATCACTCAATCACATATATCCGTCCATGCTGTTATGGCTGAAATAGATCACTTTGTTACATGGTCAAATTTTAAAATCAATGCAGCGAAGTCTGAGGCCCTCGATGTCTCCCTCCCCAAATCCATACAGGATTCCACCCAGTCCAACTTTCCCTTTGCCTGGCCCTCACAGGGTATCAAATACTTAGGAATTCCTATTCATAGAGACCTCTCCCATCTATGTTATCTTAATTTTGGGCCCTTTATTGAACAATTCCATGCAGACCACGGTTGGCAAGTTAGAACTGTAAGATTCACTACGTGAACCACTGGTGTTTTGTGGAAAAGCACATGTACACTGTGTTCCAAATTATTATGCAAAAAGTGTTTAGGAGTGATAAGGGAATGTCATGAAAACAACACCCACTCTTGGGTCAGACCTTGCAGCTCTCTGGCGCCCCCTTATCCTGCTGGTCAAACACGGTATTGACAGAGGATAAGCACGGGTGCAGCTGCTCTAATTTATGTCGACTATTGCGGCACGTGATGTGACAGGACGTATATATACCACCAGTTCCTTCCAGGAACGTATATATACCTCCGACCAGCCACCCTCAAACCACAATATCACATAAATACTGGTATACTGCCACCACCGATCGCTTAACAGGTGGATCGGGTACCTGGTAGGTAACGTGAATTAGCGAGTGAGGAACGTGTTTGCTCGACATAGGACAAGAAGAACGAAACTGGTAAATAATAATGATTTACTCCCAAAAGGGGGGCACTGTTTACAAAATATATACAAGATATTATAAAGGAGACAATTTACATGTATGCATAAACAGTTATTAAAATAAAAGGGATAAGTAATAGCAAAACCGGCTTCACAAGGTGATGGTCTCAGATTCTGTGGGAGGGACGGCTCCCCGGAAATTAGAGGTGATTCTTCTTACGCCGCGTGATGTGCGTGCGTTCGACGTCCCTGAGAAGAATGACCTGAAAATGGCCGATTTGCTTTTTAGTAAGCAGCCAAAACTCTGGGGAACACCCCTTATTTACCTTACAAGGGGGGCTCGGCTTTGCGAGCCCACCCAGCTGCAGAAGACCTAAAAAATCCTTCAGATTCCATATCTTGGTGTGGGGGGGTCCCACATCCAAGAGGGAGATATCATCTGGACCGTCACCAATATTCATGAAGATAGATATTAAATATGAAACCTCTATGACGCTCAGAAGCTCAGAATCCATTATCTCAGTTCCCGGTCATTCCTCAGTTATGCAAGTTATACTATTGTAATGGGAAAAAGGTGAGCATTCAAAAAACGTGGTTCCGATGTTTCTGTCAGACCTGTGCGTGATTAAAATTGGCATAAAACGTTTGTACAATTAAACAATGGGATTTTTTGGAGGGATTTTCCGGTTTGTACCAGCGCTTGCCCTGGACTGAGGTTTTATGGCGGGTCATAAAAATTCCTGGTTTGGGGAGAAGCAAAAGTGAGTTCTATGTCTTCACTTACAAACAGATAGGGGGTGGGTTTTTTTTTTCTTTTTTAAAACATCTCTCATTTTTTAAAACTCGGGCAAAAATACCTTTTGCCTGACAGGGAAGAATTTGTTTGTTTGTCAGTTAAACTCATTGATGGTGATGTGTGTCAGGGCTCTTTATATCACTGTAAGCAATTGCAGACACCTGTGCTAATTAGTTTGGCAGGTGTGTCCAATGAAAGGCAAGACTACTTAAGAAGGCTGTCCCACATTATTAAGCAGCCTACATTTTCTGCCAAAATGAGAAAGAAAAAGGATGTGTCGGCTGCTGAGAAGCAACAAATTGTGGTGTGTTTAGGTCAAGGCATGACTACAATCAACATTGTGCGATGATCAGGATGAAGTGTCTTGGCAATCAAGAAGTATGTAGCTGATTCACAGTACACACGTGTGCGTGCTGATAAGGGCAAATTGAGGAGTTTTTCCTACAGGCAATTACGTCAGGTTAAAAGAGCAGCGGCAAAAAAGCCTTGTCATAGCAGCAGACAAGTTTTTGAAGCTGCTGGTGCCTCCAACGTCCCCCGAACAACAAGATGCAGGGTCCTTCAGAGGTTTGCAGCTGTGCATACGCCATCCTGTCGACCTCCTCTATCCACTTCACACAAGCAGAAATGGCTCCAGTGGGCCAAACATTACATGAAGACTGATTTCAAAACTGTTTTGTTCACGGATGAGTGCCGTGCAACGCTCGATGGTCCAGATGGATGGAGTGGAGGATGGCTGGTTGATGGACACCCCACGCAAACACGGCTACAGCGCCAACAAGGAGGAGGTGGAGTAATGTTTTGGGCTGGAATCATGGGGAGAGAGATTGTCGGCCCCTTTAGGATCCCTGAAGGGGTAAAGATGAACTCCATAATGTATGTGGAGTTTCTCAAACAGCACTTCCTGCCATGGTTCAAGAAGAAGAACCGTGTATTCCACAGCAAGATCATTTTTATGCATGATAATGCACCATCTCATGCTGCACATAAAACATCTGCATCTCTGGCTGATATGGGCATAAAAGAGGACAAACTTATGGTGTGACCCCCATGCTCCCCTGACCTCTACCCCATTCAGAACCTCTGGAGCATCATCAAAAGGAGTGTCTATGATGGCGGGAGGCAGTTCACATCTAAGCAACAGCTCTGGGAGGGTATTCTGTCCTCATGCAAAACAATTGAAGCAGAAACCATCCAAAACCTGACAAATTCAATGGACGAGAGAGTTCAGAAGCTCCTTTCGAACAAGGGGTCCTATGTGAAAATGTAACATCACCTAGAATAAAGTTTTGAGTTGAAAACTGTTTGATTTCAGTTTCTAATAACCTGCTAATGCTTATAATTTCAAAAATGACAATTTTTTTGGTCTTTATTAAAATGAAAAGGTTGATCGAAAAGTTTGGGGGATCTAAGAGTGTGGCAACCCAGTAGTCAGGATTACTTCGAATTCTGACAATATGAGGGTCATGTTGCAGGTAGTGCAGCAAGAAGGCACTTATGTGTCTTGCGCATCTCGGAGCCCCAAAATTATTTTCCGGGCTAGATGCAGCTAAAAATTATTATTAATTTTAAATCTGGTGGAGCTTAGTATAGATGGGCTAATAGAATCAGTGCTGCACACTGCTACAAAGCCCAAATTATTTTCCAGCCAAGGTACGGATAAACATGATTAGTAATTTTAAATCTGGTGGAGCTTAGTATAGATGGCCTAATAGAATCAGTACTGCACACTGCTACAAAGCCCAAATTATTTTCCAGCCAAGATACAGATAAACATGATTAGTAATTTTAAATCTGGTGGAGCTTAGTATAGATGGCCTAATAGAATCAGTGCTGCACACTGCTACAAAGCCCAAATTATTTTCCAGCCAAGATACAGATAAACATGATTAGTAATTTGAAAGCTTAAAACGGTTGGTGAGGTGATTTTAACCAATCATCAAGCTTTTACTCTCCCCAGGATGACACAGGGGTAGAAAAGTCGTTTCGGATCCATGATTTGTTCATCTTTATGAACGTGAGTCTGTCTACATTATCAGTGGAGAGCCGCGTGCGCTTATCTGTCAGCACACCACCAGCAGCGCTGAACACACGTTCAGACAGAACGCTGGCTGCGGGGCATGACAAGATCTCCAAGGCGTAAGTGGCGACCTCCGGCCATTTATCCAGATTGGAAGCCCAAAAAGAGCAAGGGTCCAGTGACACAGTCATGGCTTCAATGTTTACTTGGAGATACTCCTGTACCATCGTCTCTAGGCGTTGACTATGTGTCAGACTTCTTGTCTCCTGTGGCCTTGCAAAGGATGGGCTAAAAAAGTGGTGAAATGATTCCGCAAAATTGATGTTACCAGCAGATACTGTGGTTCTGTTACGGTTTGAGTGCCGAACACTCGACGGTCCCACGGTTGGCAAGTTGGAACTGTGAGATTCACTACGTGCACCACTGGTGTTTTGTGGAAAAGCACATGTAAGATTCTGCAACAGTCTCTGCTGATACTCCTGCATGCGTGCATCCCTTTCTATGGCAGGAATAATTTCTGCAAATTTACTTTTGTACCGGGGATCTAACAGTGTGGCAACCCAGTAGTCAGGATTATTTCTAATTCTCACAATTCGAGGGTCATGTTGCAGGTAGTGCAGCAAGAAGGCACTCATGTGTGTTGCGCATCCAGGAGCACCAAGTCCCTGTTGTGTTGGTGGCGAGGTAACAATCATGCTTCCTTCCTTTGTCCTCTCCCCCCAACCTCGCACAACAGAAGTGATCAAGGTCTCCCTCATCTGATGAGTCTTCCATCAGTTCGTCCTCCACTTCTTCCTGGGCTCCTGCACCTTCCTCACTAGTTTGGCTGCTACCATGCGCCCTGGTAAAACCATCTCCCCCACCCTCACATGCCTGCCGCCTTGGTGCTGCCGACCGTCTGGACCTTGCAGATGTTAGCCCTTCCGCATACAACTCCTCCTCCTCTACTTCCTCCACCTCCTCTTGTGCCACCACCTGACTCCGAATTCTGTTTAACATGTGCTCCAGCATGTAAATCACCGGAATAGTCATGCTGATAATGGCATCGTCAGCACTAAACATCTTCGCCGCCATTTCAAAACTGTGCAGAAGGGTGCATAGGTCCCTGATCTGAGACCACTTCTCCAGCGTGATTTGCCCCACCTCTGGATCTCGTTGGCCCAGGCTATACGTCAGAACGTATTGCACCAGGGCTTGTCGGTGCTGCCACAGTCGCTGCAACATGTGCAGAGTTGAATTCCACTGGGTAGGCACATCGCATTTTAGCCGGTGAAGTGGCAGGCACAACGACTTCTGTAGAGATGTAAGTCGCTGAACTGCGGGATGCGAACGGCGGAAGTGAGCACACAGCGACCGTGCCCTCTGCAGAAGGCCATCTAGTCCGCGATAGTGGGCTAAAAATTGCTGGACAACCAGGTTCAACACGTGAGCCATACAAGGCACGTGTGTGACATTGCCCCGGCGAAGGGCCGCACCCAGGTTTGCAGCATTGTCGCACACGGCCTTCCCTGGTTTCAGGTCCAGTGGAGACAACCATTCATGAAATTGGTTCTCCAGAGCTGACCACAACTCCTCAGCTGTGTGACTCACATTTCCCAGACATTTCAAAGTAAAAACCGCCTGATGACGTTGAGCCCTACTGCCAGCATAGTAAGGAGGTGTGCAGGATCCCTTCTGCGCAGTTAGAAAGCTTGTGGCATGACCAGACAGGCTTTGGGTGCAGGTGGAGGACTGAGAGGAGGTTGAGGAGGCAGAAGCAGTGGAGGAACTTTGAGATAAAGAGGATTGACGCACAACTCGTGGGGACGGCAAGACTTGGACAGCAGCCCCTTGTCCTGCTCTCACCATAGTTACCCAGTGCCCAGTCAGCGACATGTAACGCCCCTGTCCATGCCTACTCGTCCAAGTGTCTGTGGTGAAATGCACCCTGTCACACACAGAGTTTCTCAAAGAAGCGGTGATGTTGTGTGCGACATGCTGGTGGAGCGCAGGCACACCTTTCTTTGAGAAGTAGTGCCGACTGGGCATCTGGTACTGGGGCACTGCGACGGACATAAGATCTCGAATATCCTTTGTGTCCAGCAGGCGGAAAGGCAGCATTTCTGTAGCCAAGAGCTTGCAGATGGTGAAATTCAACCTCTTAGCTTTCTCATGGCAAGGAGGAAATGGTCTTTTACTTGTCCACATCTGAGGGACCGAGGGCTGGCTATTGTGCTTAGACGGAGTTGATAAGGGTGTCCCCGGCAAACTGCCGGTCTATGAGGAAGATGCAGGCGGACATGTTAGGTTGCCTTGATCCAAAGGTGGTGCTATCGATGTCGGACATCGCTCAACACCAGCTGGTGTTACCACCTCCAAAGAAAATGATGATCTGCCAATCACGCTGGCTGTTGCGGGTAAAGAGGTGGCAGGTCTGCGCCCCAAAATAGGTGTGACTGCTGTTCCCCCAGTCACAGAGGATGAAGAGGCCGCGGATGCACAAGATATGGCAGACGGTGGTTGGCCCGGCCGGCTAGGCCGCATTGTAGCACAGTGAGCTTCCCACTGCAACTTATGCTTCATGTCCATGTGCCGGTTCATGCATGAAGTACTCAAACTATGTATTTTTTGGCCTCTACTTAGCTTTTGCTGACAAATGTTACAGATAACACGAGTTGGGTCATCTTTATTGATCTGAAAAAATGCCCAGGCTATGCAAGGCTTAGCACCCATGCGACCTGAAGAGCCACCACGACTTGTGGTGAGAGGCAGAGTTGTGTTTGAGGATGCAGTTGTTAACGTGCTTCCAGTACTACGTCTCTGTCCAGGAAGGCGCAACCTGACCTCGTCGTCACTAGCATCCTCCTCCACCTCCTCTGCTGACCTCATCTCTTGGCTGACTGTGGGTTGACAGTAAGTGGGATCTCCAACCTCATCATCATCACCCTGTGCGTTATCACACCCGTCGTCCTCAGAGCCAACCTGTTCCTGCCCTGACAAGAAACTAAAGTTGTCGCTCCAATCAGGTATTTGAGTCTCATCATCGTCTTCCTCATTGTCTCCACCAACAGGAGTTACAGTTTGGGAATGAGGGTCTACATTATGGTCAGAACCTTCTTCATCTGGTCCTGGATCTGACTCATAAAGATTCTGGGCATCAGTGCAGATCATTTCCTCGTCTGGATTCACAGAAGCGCTGGAGTCGACCTCTGATTCCCAGGCTATAGTATGAGTAAACAGCTCTGCAGACTCAACCATCTGTTCTACCTCATACTCAGACGGGCAGCTGGAGATTTGGGAGCTGTGAGGAAGCAAGTGCGATTGGGGTGACACCTTTGAGGACTGGAGTATTTGTGATGTTGAAGTTGATGTGGAGGAGAGCCCACTTAAAGGAACACTTGATATCCGTTGAAGCACCTGCTGTTTTTGTGCCTCATCTGGAATTTGTAGCGATTGGCGTGGCCGTAAGAAAGGGATCTTATCACATTGTCCGCTAAAAGAAGTAGACATTTTAGTTTGGCTGGAAGATGGTCTTTCTTCTGCAGATGTTACTGTTGCTTTAACACCTACCACACGGACACAACCTTTTTCCCCCTTCCCAACACGCCTATTCCCCTTTCCACCAGCAGCAGGCCTTTTTCCACTCATTTTGGTGGTTAACTAATTCACAACTCTGGAGTTGTTTGCACAAAAAAACAATGGATGGGAACCGAGCAGAGCTGAGTGGCCAAACTCTGGTATTAGGCCAAAACTATTGGCTGGGTTAGATGCAGAAAAAAATTATATTCAATTTGCAACCTGATGGAGGTCAGTATATATGGACTAATAGACCAAGTCCCACACACTGCTAGAAGCCCAAATATTTTTTCAGAGGTAGATGCAGAAAAAAAATATATTCAGTTTGCAACCTGATGGAGGTCAGTATAGATGGACTAATAGAACAAGTCCCACACACTTCTAGAAGCCCAAATATTTTTTCAGAGCTAGATGCAGATAAAAAATTATTTTTAATTTGCAACCTGATGGAGGTCAGTATAGATGGACTAATAGACCAAGTCCCACACACTGCTAGAAGGCCAAATATTTTTTCAGAGCTAGATGCAGATAAAAATTATTTTTAATTTGCAACCTGATGGAGGTCAGTATAGATGGACTAATAGAGAAAGTCCCACACACTGCTAGAAGGCCAAATATTTTTTCAGAGCTAGATGCAGAAAAAAATTATATTCAGTTTGCAACCTGATGGAGGTCAGTATAGATGGACTAATAGAACAAGTCCCACACACAGCTAGAAGCCCAAATATTTTTTCAGAGGTAGATGCAGATAAAAATTATTTTTAATTTGCAACCTGATGGAGGTCAGTATAGATGGACTAATAGAGAAAGTCCCACACACTGCTAGAAGGCCAAATATTTTTTCAGAGCTAGATGCAGAAAAAAAATGTATTCAGTTTGCAACCTGGTGGAGGTCAGTATAGATGGACTAATAGACCAAGTCCCACACACTGCTAGAAGGCCAAATATTTTTTCAGAGCTAGATGCAGAAAAAAATTATATTCAGTTTGCAACCTGATGGAGGTCTGTATAGATGGACTAATAGAACAAGTCCCACACACTGCTAAAAGCCCAAATATTTTTTCAGAGCTAGATGCAGAAAAAAATTATATTCAATTTGCAACCTGATGGAGGTCAGTATAGATGGACTAATAGAATGATGCTATGCCCAAAAGATTTTACTTCACTAGGTGCAGTAAAAAAATTGGTATTCTATACACAGGTGGTATATCTTGCAACACAGATAGGCTACTCCACTGACTAACACACTCTGCAAGAGGCCAAAAAGGATTAGCTTTGCTAGATTCAGCCAAATGCTGTGAAAAAAACTTGCACAGCACTGGCACAGACCTGCCTGGCAAAAACTGATAGGAACTGATGTAACCTAGTCCTGAAAAGGACTGCAATTACAATTAGTCTTTACTCCCACAACCTATCTAAGAGCACAGACCAGCCTGATAAAAGTCGTAGGAAATGCTGTAACCTAGTCCTTAAAAGGACTGCAATCACAACTATTCCCTACTCCCAAGCTATCTGTAGATTTGTGCGAAAATTGGCTTGAAATTAACAAGGTATAGCGCACACAGCAACAGCGGTGCCGTCTAACACGCAGCTGCAGCAGTGAGAAAATGGTGGCGACGGGGAAAATGGCTTGGTCTTATGGGGCAAGGACATGTGACATACACTGCCAATGACACATGCCCTTGCTTGTGTGAAAAAAAGCACTTCGCTCCGTGTGTGCGCTGCTGATAGGCTGACAGATTGCACCTCCCCACTGCAAATGCGGGAAAGAGAAAAAAAAATGGAGATCTTCATTATTCCTGCAGAGATCCATCCCCTGCCCCTCCCCCCGCCCCGCTGTACACTCAAACTGCGTATTAACATTGATTATCAGCATTACTGAGAAAAAATCCAGTTATGATTTTGGTGCACGAACAGTTATCGAACATAACCTCGAACAGCCGAATTTTTCTCAAATCATTCGTGTTCGCCGAACGGCTCGAACACCGCCCAAAACAGCTCGAATTTGAGATTGGCGAACAGTTCGAGTCGAACAACGCTCATCTCTAGTTCTAAAGACTGTTGCTTGGTGATTTGTCTGTGTGCATATCCTCATCTTCTCCTATTTGTTTTTTCCTCTGTTGTTTGTGAGTGCATTTTTGTATGAATGGTATTTTAAATTTATCCCTGTACATCTTCCCTTGTTAGTCTGGTTTGTGTATTGTTATATACAACTACTCCCCACTTCCCTGGGTGGGGGAGGGGACACATAAAGGTTGATTCATGAGCTCAGCAAGGTACGTGTCCCTGACGTCTTCTCCATTAGAAGTAATCCAGGGAGCGGGGATACCTAGGGCGCCACTAGCTTTAGGGACAGGGAAGGAGCCCCTAACCGCGGGATAGCTAACAAAAGTCATGTGACACCCTAACTCTGACTCTCAGCAACAACTTTTCTAACCTTTTCTCATGGCTCAACTTTCAAATAAACATGATTTAGTGATACTCTGCTAGGAGATGTTTATGCTCGATGTGTCTATATGAAATGTGGTTATAATACGAGTTGCAGATTATCAAGGATTTTTGATACATGAAATTGTCCAGTGAAAAACTGAGAAGACCCTAAAGAAAGTCGTAGAAAGCTAAGAGGGTACACAAATGTATGGTGAAATGATTTTTAGATGTTCTTCTCTGTCGTCTTTTGCTGGGCCCCCATTTTTAGGTGCGTGTTTAGACCACACATGATTTTCTCCACTATGTCAAACAAAAAATACGAGATGACATTTTTTGGCAAGGTGTTTAAAACCCATTTTGCTTTTTTTATGTTGCGTAGATTTTATGCCTTTATGTGGCTTTTTCCTTCTTCGTTAGAATATGCCAGACCAATAAATCATGTTACATTCTTAAAAGCAAATTAACAAAGGATCTTGTAAAGAAAATGGCTCTACCCAGTGATATAATTTGGAAAATTATTTATTATGGAGAATGGAATATTCTGAGGAAAATCTGCTTGACCTATATGAATTTACTGTATCGTAAAAAAGGTTATTATGCATTTGCATCAAAATTATCTCATAAAAAGCTTAATTTTTTATCATTCTGGTCGTCAGATGTCTCGGAGGTAAATTATTCATTGCAGCCATTTTAGTTGCTAAATTGAAGCTTCATGTATATATTTACATGGCAAAAGGGATGAATAAAATTAGCTCTTTGTTGGTAACTAGAGTGCGCGGACAGCTGTGACTTACAGAGACTCGTATTTCTCGGTTTATTGTGTATGTGTACGTTACCTTGAAATTTTACACAATTTTTTACAACTGCAATAACATTGCTAAACATTATTATTATCTTATTATTTTTTAGGAAAAGCCAGCAAAATAAAATAATAATATAAGACATCAGTGCTGCCCATCGTCCATTTGCCCATAGGCTAAGTAGAACTGTCAATAGATAGAGATGAGTGAAAAAAATTTGAGTGGAATTGAATTCTACTCGAAGTTTACAAAATGCAGATTCTTTTGAAGTTCACTTCTGCACGGATTTCGCAAAATTGTATTTTTTGGAACTTTAAAATACCAAAATTTAAAAAAAAACCCTTAAACTCACGTTACCGCTCATATCTCTGGCCCCTCCACTCTTCACTGTCAGCGGTCTGGTCCTCGTATTTTCAGATGGACACCACTCATGTTGTCTTCCCCAGGTCTCCCACCCTGAACTGGAGCTTCCAGGTTTGATTATACAAGGGAAATGTTCTGCACAAGCACATGTGAGGTCATGACGTTTGTAAAGTCCGGGCTCGTCATGAGAAGCCCAGGGATTTTTTGGTAAGTGGCAGGGAACAGAAGATGTGACAAGGACCGAACAGGTGATGAGTGGGGAGGTGAGTATAAGGACTTTTTTTTACATGTTATGTTTATTATACACTGGGGTCTGGGGAGATTCCAGAGCATAATAAGAGAGATTATATTTGCAGAAAATGACTTAACACAGCAGAGAAAACACGTAAATGTAGCAGAGCCCAGCGATGTAACAGAATTGAAGGTGAAGGTGAGGAGCGGTAAGATGAGTATAAGGACTTTTCTTTTCTTTTTTACATGTTATGTTTATTATACTCTGTGGTCTGGAGAGATCCCAGAGCATAGAGATTATATTTGCAGAAAATGACTTCATACAGCAGAGAAAACTTGTAAATGTAGCAGAGCCCAGTGATGTAACAGAATTGAGTAAGTTAAGAGACTCACTGTAGCACTGTAGTAGAGCCCAGCGATGTAACAGAGTTTAGTAATTTAGAAGGATTACTGTAGCTATGTGGTAAAGCCTAGAGATGTAGCAAAGTTGAGTAAGTCAGAAGACTCACTGTTGATGTACCAAAGCCCAGAGACTTTGCAGAGCTTGGTATTTCAGGAGACTCATTCTTGCACTGTTCAGAAAAAGGAATGGTAGAATATTCTTAAATAGTGGCTTGCATGTCAAGTACCTGAATACTCATGTGGTATTCACCGCCTGAGCTGGCCAGAGAATATTAAAAATGAGGTGTGCCATGTTACTATGATAAGCCAACATGCAGAGCAACAACAGAAGCTTGCCATAGCACCAGACCAGCGGTGAAGTCAACTCTTCAGCTGGGACAGCTGGATAGCAATGGTTTTCCTATGATGTAATTATATAAGAAGTTGTTTGATCTATTTGGATTGGGATTTGGAGGAAACCTGGATAAAGCCAAAGTATAGAAAGAACATACAAACTTCATGCAGATGTTGCCCTTGGGGTTTGAACTCAGGACCCCAGCTCATTCTGTTCAATGCGGCTTCACAGGATAGTGTCCGGTAAATGGATTTGATGTTGGGTGAAGCCTTTAGATGCATATCACAACCACTGGTGGACATGTACAGCATAAACATCTCCCAACATAGTAGCACAAAATAATGTTTTCTTTTTTCAAGGTTGGTCATTGCATGCCACTTATTTCAGGAAATGCGGAACCAGGATAAGGACGGACACATCTGTGCCTTCAAGCCTCAAAATATGTGAACCAACTAGGACAAGAGGGTCTGGTGTTTGTTTCTCCTTAAAACCATATACCCTTGGCCATTGCCTCCTCCACTTCTTGGTGCTCCACCAAGTTTTCAATTCTTCCAGTGCTGAGGCCAAACAAGGTCAAACAAAGTAAAAAAGTTATCTTACTTTTTACATCTTTTAAGAGACATGTGTATAACTAGGGGTTGTCCAGTATTAGAAGAACCTACTTTCTTCCAGAAATAGCGCCACCATTGTTGTGTCTGGTATTGCACCTCTACTGAAATGAATGGGGCTAACATGCAATATCACACAACCAGGATAAGGACAGACACATCTGTGTCTTCTAGCCTTAAAATATGTGCACCAACTAGGACAAGAGGGTCTGGTGTTTGTTTCTCCTTGAACCCATACACCTTTGGCCATTGCCTCCTCCACTTCCTGGTGCTCCACCAAGTTTTTGATTCTTCCAGTGCTGAGGCCAGACAAGGTCAAATAAGGTCAAAAAGTTATCTTACTTTTTACATCTTTTAAGAGACATGTGTATAACTAGGGGTTGTCCAGTATTAGAAGAACCTACCTACTTTCTTCCAGAAATAGCGCCACCATGGTTGTATCTGGTATTTCAGCTCTACTGAAATGAATGAGGCTAAGATGCAATATCACACACAACCTGGAACCAAATGTGGCGCTGTTTTTGGTAGAAAGTAGCCCAAGTTTTTAATCTTGCACAATCCCTTTAACTATAGCACCTACATATTACATCTCTAAGTCTATGCCAATCCTGCAATCTCCAGTAATTGTTGGCCGAGTTGTTTATTACCCGCACAAGGTTATATGGAATGACCCTGCAATTGGACCAAAAATGTTTAATTGTACTTAACTGGAGGGTTTATTTGAAGGGCTTTTCCTAAATCTGAATTAGCATCGAGATGGGTAGGTCTCGCGGGAGGAGATAATCACTGCTCCCAATTAGGCATGAATATCTATTAAGCATAAATAGCTAGCAAGCTGCAAGAGTGAAAACTCCGGGGATTATGTATGTACTCTTCATTGTTAAATGAATCTAATAAATTAAACAAGATTTATTCTATTGATGATGTCTGAAGGCAGAAGCCAAAGTGTGATTGCTTTTATTACTGTGATTTATATGTTTATTACTTATACCCTAGCATCAAAAATCAGTCCTGATTGATAGTGGAGGGCTGCGGAGAGTCACACATGAGGGGTGCATTTGATGAATTTGTGAAACTTAGCAAATGGAAGATGATTAATGCAAATATATCAAGACATTTTCCCATAGTTCTCCAAGCATGTATTTTTTGCTTTACTGTGATGAAAAGTACTATTTTCTACTTGTCTTCCCTTTAAAGTGCACTCAACATAATAAATGTTGCACTTAGTGAGTGATAAGCCCGGCCCACGCTTAAAATAAGGGACTGCAAATTCTACAACATTTGATCTAGTTATGGATATTCTTATTTACATGTCATTTCCAAGCTTCATTATCACTGAGGTCTTATAAGATTTCATTTATGTAAAGTTATGTCAGTAAAGGAGTCCTGAATACAGATCCCACACTGCAGGGGCTCCTGACACACAGAGCCCCCCGAGTGCTGCTCCAGTCAGAAGGAACATTAATCCATGTAATGTTGTATACGCTTACTGGAAATAAAGACCTATCAGATCTGTTACATGTCTGTATTAGTAAATACTGGCAGTCTACAATTCTCATCAACTCAATTTTTTAGAACTCTGCTGTTTCATTCCTGTTATTCCTCCTGGAAGCACATTATATCTATTATCTATCTATCTATCTATCTATCTATCTATCTATCTATCTATCTATCTATCTATCTATCTATTATCTATCTATCTATTATCTATCTATTTATCTATCTATTATCTATCTATCTATTATCTATCTATTATATATCTGTCTATCTATTATCTATCTATCATCTATCTATCTATCTATCTATCTGTCTATCTATTTTCTATCTATTATCTATCTATCTATTATCTATCTATCTATTATCTATTATCTATCTATTATCTATTATCTATTATCTATCTATCTTCTATCTATCTATATATCTATCTTCTATCTATCTATCTATTATCTATCTATCTATTATCTATCTATATATCTATCTATTATATATCTATCTATTATCTATCTATCTATTTATTCTCCTATCTATCTATTATCTATCTATCTATTATCTATCTATTATCTATCTATCAATCATTCTATCTTTCTATCTATCTATATATCCCTATATCTATCTAGTATCTAGTATTCATCTATATATTATCTATCTATTATCTATCGCTCTATCATCTATCTAACTATCCTTGCAATGTATTTTATGTGTGACATGTTTAGTAATGTGTGTTATTAGAAATAGACTCGTGTTCAGTTAGGATTAATGGTTGGGACTAGCCCAGAGTGGAAGGGGTAAGGTGAAGGGACAGAAAGAGTTTCCTGCTAGGAAGGCAGATAGGGCCCATCGGGCATTAGAGCCAGACCTATGGTCTGACCAGCGAGCAGAGCCCCATGAAGTGGGTGTCCCTGAAGTGAGAAGAGACAGCGACAACGGATAGCGTGATCCAGAGTAGAGATGAGGAACAGTAATAGAAGAAGTGAGTGATTCTCCGGAGACGGGATCCGGGGCAGGAGGCCTAACAAGATGTCCTGAGTTCGCAAGCCAACGAGGTTATGAGACGAATCAGAGCAGGGAACTCAAATCAAAGAGAGCGCCCCGTGTGGTAGTTCACAGGCATCGGCAAGCAGTAAAGCTAAGTAATGGCCATAGTGGCAGAAGTAGCACCACTAAGGGGAAAAGGACTCGGAACCGCAGGTTGAAGTACAGGACTTTCGTTGACTGGACTGTAGTGCCGTTATTGGGGACAAGGGGAGCTCCTGAAGCACTGTGCTGGGTGATGTGAAGACAGAGGAACTATCGGAGGCAGGACCGAGTGAGTTTAGGAAGAATATGTATGAAGAATTTCTTTGTGTTAAGAGAGACGTCCACGAAGATTTGCACCCGCTATCCACAGTACATACTCCTCCCCACATTATGGTTCAGGAAAAGACTGTTTATTTTTGAGTGGTGGTCTCCCTCATTGAACTCTATAACATCCGGTCCGGGCCAGCCGAAGTCACCGGCATCATGCGGCCTGCAAGGGCGAAGCGCCCCTGTAGACAAAGTCCACATACAAAGCCAGGGCCCCCATTTTCATATAGCGTGCTGGGTGTGGAAGACGAGTACCTATCTATCTATCATCTATCTATCTATCTATCTATCTATCTATCATCTATCTATTATCTATCTATCTTTATATCATCTATATATTTGTCTATCTATCTATCATCTATCTATCTATCATCTATATATCTATCTATCATCTATCTATCATCTATCTATCATCTATCTATCTATCATCTATCTATTATCTATCTATCTATCTATTATCTATCTATCATCTATCTATTATCTATCTATCTATCTATCATCTATCTATTATCTATCTATCTATCTATCTATCATCTATCTATCTATCTATCTATCATCTATCTTTCTATCATCTATCTATCTATCCATCTATCTATCATCTATCGATCTATCATCTATCTATCTATCTATCTATCTTTCTATCTATCTATCTGTCTATCCATCTATCTATCTATCTATTTATCTATCTATCTATTATCTATCTATCTATCTTTCTATCTATCTATCTATCTATCTATCTATCTATCTATCTACCTGTCTCTATCCATCTCTTCATACCTTCTATACTTTTACAGTTACAGCCTACAACAATACTTGAGTCTCTCTGCACGGTTACCTCTTCCGAGAACTAAATAATCAAAACGCACCGGGAGCATAATAGCATTATAATTAATTGCAGTCATATTCTGGTAAAAAAAAACATGCAAGAAAATTACATCTTCTTCGATTAACATGAAATATAAGTGTCACCGCGGTGATAAAATCCCAATCAATAAGACAAAATAACAACGCTGTTAAAAGGGTACACAGGAAGGTGTTCTGGGTAACTTATTTTCGAGGTTAGAACCCCTTTTAAAATAAAGGGATTTCATCTTCGCGCCACGTCACGTAAATCACGGCGCTGTTTGTGTACACAATTATAATCAGACAATAAATTGCAGCTATCGGGTGGATTATGTCTGCGCCGGGCGACCTTATAAATCTCGGCTTGTCGTACCCTTAGAAAATGCCCGTGTAACAATCAGTTGATTACATGTCGGGAGCAGCTGCATGTATGTTAGCTGGAAAATATGAAAGGCCGAGGGTAATTCAGAGTTCACCCGTAGACGCGGATGAAATATTCGTCTGACAGAAAGTCTCATTGTACGACTCAGAAATCCTTGTTTAACCTGAGATTCTGCTCCGAGAGATTTATAATGAGCTCCCCGGAAAGTTCTGCTAAATGATGCAATTTTAGAGGAATGTGAAAGCAACAAGATACATTGTATTACATAACAATAGTAAATATTTAGATACTATGTTCTAAGTGGGAACTTTTCTCCTACTGGAAAGTGCAAAGTCGGTGTAAGGAGACTTAAAGGCCATGCAATGCTCCTTCAGAGAAGAAGAGGAATGGACTCTAGCACTACCTATTGGATGTAGCAATCCCAAAAGCCAATATAGACCCATTAACATGCCTTGCCACATTACTTAGGATGAAAAGTCCGATCAGACACTTCATTTGCAGACACATGTTTTGGGGTGTTTGACCTTCATCAGTGCAAAGCATGAGTTCTGATCTGGCTGGATGAAAGACCTCTGACAACTGTTATAAGTGGGAATGTTGTCCTTGTCAATAGCCGGGATAGTATGGTCTAAGGGAGGAATGTTTCTCCTTGTGAACAGCGCAAAATCAGTGTAAGGAGACTTTTTGGCCATGCAATGCTCCTCTGGGTAAATAAATATGTAAAGAGCCTCTTCAGAGAAGAGGACACGAACTCTAGTGCCAGCTATTGGATGGAGCGATCCTAAAAGTCAATATTAACACTTTAACGAGCCTTGCCACATTACTTAAGATGAGAAGTCCGATCAGACACTTCCTTTGCAGACACGTATTTTAGGGTGTTTGTTTGACCTTCATCAGTGCAAAGCATGAGGACTGATCTGGCTGGGTGAGTGGCCTCTGACAACTGTTATAAGGGGGAATGTTTCTCTTTGTCAAAAGCGGGATAGTGTGGTCTAAGGGGGACTGTTTCTCCTTGTGGACAGAGCAAAATCAATGTAAGGAGACTTACTGGCCATGCAGTGCTCCTCTGGGTAAATAAATATGTAAATAACCTCTTCAGAGAAAAGGACAGGAACTCTAGCGCCACCTATTGGATGTAGCGATCTTAGAAGTCAATATCGACCCTTTAACAAGCCTTGAGCATTAGAAATCAAACCAGAAACTTCATTTGCAGACACTTTTTTGGAGGGTGTTTGCAACTCATCATGAATGTTTCTCCTTGTGGACAGTGCCAAGTAAGGAGACTTGTAAGACATATTATGCTCCCCTGGGAATTTAAATATGCAAACAGCCTCTTCAAAGAGGAACTCTAATGCCACCTATAGGAGATAGCAATCCTAATAGTCAATAAAAGGACACTTTGGTTCTTCACTTGGGATTTATTCAGCCGCAGACGGGAATAACTATAGAGGGTGAAAAGGTGGCGAAAAATTCATTCAGCCTCATAGGAGACCAAGTGAGATTTAGTGATAAATAGCTGTGGTGATACCCAGATCACAGAGTCTTAAGGAGCCCAGAAGGAGTTGTCTTCCCCATAGAAGTAGAGCAGTACCTTATACTACGTGCAGTAGTTGGTGGTAAAGTTTTGCACTTTTTGGTCCTGTTGGGATTTTAAATATTCTACGAGTATATTAGACTTGTATTATCATCATGTCCAGTTATCAGGTCTTTTCGGAAGTTGTAGTGTTCTGTGTATGTTAGAATTGTATTACAGTTATCATGGTCAATGGTCAGGTCACATTGATAGATTGCAGTATTCTGTGTATAGAGTATAATGGCAGTGTATTATTATCATGTCCTGTAGAGAGATACGGGAGAATCGCTCAAATTTGGCAGAAAAATTTAATTCCTAATACATTTCATAGAATCCTAGAATGTTAGAATTGGAAGGGACCTCCGTGGTCATCGTGTCCAACCCCTGCTCAATGCAGGATTCACTAAACCATCTCAGACACATGTCTGTCCAGTCTCTGAAGATTTCCATTGAAGGAGAACTCACCACCTCTCGCGGCCGCCTGTTCCACTCACTGTCAAAAAGTTTTTTTCTAAAATCTAATCTGTATCTTCTCCCTTTCAGTTTCAGCATGATCCCTTTATACTGTGACATCCCTTCAGATATTTGTAGACAGCTATTAAGTTTACTCTTACCCTTCTTTTTTGCAAGCTAAACATTCCCAGATCCTTTAACTGTTCCTCGTAGTTTGCAGACCGGTCACCATCCTGGTAGCTCTTCTCTGAGCTTGCTCCAGTTTCTTCATGTCTTTTTTAAAATGTAGTGCCCAGAACTGGACAAAGTATTCCAGATGAGGTCTGACCAATGAGGAGTAGAGGGGGATAATGACTTCACGCGATCTAGGCTGTATGCTTCTCTTAATAAATCCCAGAATTGTATTTGCCTTTTTGCTGCTGCATCACACTGTTGACTCATGTGCAGTCTGTGATCTATTAGTATACCCAAGTCTTTTACACACATTCTGTTGCTTAGTTCTGTTCCTCCCATTCTGTTTGTTATTTTCATTTTTCTTGCCCAAATGTAGAATCTTGCATTTTTCCCTGATAAATACCATTATATCAGTCGCAGCCCATTGTTCAAGCTGATCTAAATCCTTCTGAATCCTTTCTCTGTTTTTTTTCTAGTGTTAGCTATCCCATTTATCCTCCCTCTGTACCAGTCTATCATTGTTTATTTGTTACTGTAAGTGATATCTGTATTTGGTATGTAAACCCTTCTCACATACAGCACCATGTAATTAATGGTGCTATATAAATAAATAAAAATAATAATAATTTGTAGGACAATGTTTTATTTATAGAGTATAAAAGAATTGTTTTTGGTTCTGTTGGGGGTTGTAGTGCTCTATATTTAAAGGGTCAGGGTAAAATAATTTTCGATTAGTGATCGGCGAGGGTCCGACCACTGGAACACACACCCCCATAATTAAGTAATAAACTGTAAATCATTGGGGGTCTGATTACTGGGACCTGCTGCAGCATTCACCAGAATCAGAATGGGCACTTTTATCCCCAATGGAATGGAGTGTGCGTGATCAAACGCCGTTCCATTCGTTCTCTATGTGGCTGTGTGAAAAAGCTGCAGCCACCTAGAGAATAAATGGATTGTTGGTCTTAATTCTAGCAGGGACAAAAGTACCACTTTCAATGACGGTACCAGCGGTTGGACCAAGACCAATCAAGAAGTTATTACCTATCCTTTGGATTTAAGTGTAAGAGAATTGTATGATGATACCTTCCTGGTAATGATTGGTGTAGTATTCTCACTGGTTAGCACAGTGGGTCAGTGGGTGCTCTCATCCGCTGCCCCGAGACCATATGGACTAGTACTCATCCCACTGAATGCCCGCTGTCCTTTCCCGTGGACATAATGCTACTCAGACAACACAGAGTGAGGGTAAAACAGTTTAGCAATACTTTATTGAACCACCAAACAGATAATAACACATAGAACAGTCCCAGCAAATACCCAAGATGGTGCAAAATTCCCTTCCGCTGACTCATCGGGATTAAAGCAACTGCGACTTAGGGGGTTCCAGGGCCAACTACCCCCACCAGTGGCACCTCACTTTTGGTGGGCACCCACAGAGAGGAGGTAATGACAAGTTTAGGAACCTGATAGTTCATTGAGACACGTGGCCAGATAACCGAAATGTCCCAACCTGGTTTGTCTGAATGTCTCCATGGAGCCAGGTGACCGGTGGGTCCCAATCCTGGCTTCTCCGAACATATCCATGGTGCCAGGTGACCGGTGGGTCCCAATTCTGTCTTCCTCGAACGTCTCCACGGGTTCAGTGATGGTCAATGGACCTGTATTCTTCCAGCTAGAGCCATAGTCTTTAAGGCTGGAATCCTGTAGAATGTTAAAGCTGTGGGCCTTTTTATGGAGCCATGGTGTCCTGGCTGCTGTCCTGTAGAGAGTTCCTGACTGTGGTTTTGTAAAGTTCCCCCTTTTATAGTTCCCAGCTCTTGTTCAGGCATTTTTCCACAGGATTGGGGGAAGGTGGCAGGGGCTTATCTCTCATTGTTTGAGTATTTAATCAATTTGCATAGTTTGTGATCCTCTGTTTTGCAGGTCAACAAACTGCATGGCCTGGTACAATATGTAACTAATATATTAGCGAACATCGATTGTTCAATGACCCTGCGTTCCTGTCTTGCAAACATAGCAGACAATAACCTGTAGGAGCTTATATAAGCGGTAAACAGCAGCCATTCAGCAATTTCACAAACATCAATTCTAGTGTAAACATTCAGACTCATATGAAAATAGTCCATGTTTCTAGACCAACTGAAGAAAAACACGCAAATTCAATAGTCAACGTTCAGACAATAGACTATGTTTCCTGGCCTACTGAAAATAGACATCTGGATAATTAAGATTAAATGCTGTGTTGTCATATTAATCAAGTACAATAAATAAATAATAAATTAATAATATCATTCTATTATAATTACATCCTATGTTACAGTCAGATTGGAGGTTATACTTACATCTGTACAGAGTGCAATCAGTCTGCCCATGTCGATAATAACTACTCCACAGAAACTGCACACTTTGCAAAGTTTTCCTCCATTAGTTATCCTTCACGCTGGACAATGACCTGGTCACTGTTCCTAAAGGAGATATATGAAATAAACGCTCGCTGATCATGATAAAGTCTCGTCCCTCAAAAGATTTCTCTTGTGCGCAGCAATATATCAGACGACTCTTTCCCGAACAAGTTTCTAGAGACTCCTCTCATTAGTCTTAAGGAACAAGGTCGAGGAAGGTATCAGAAAGATCAGAAAGTAAAATCTAAAAAAACCTCCTCATCTGATGGCGCGTCGCCTTCTCATCTCACAGCGTCATCGCTCCACCAGTTCAATGGCTCATTTACCTGAGCTTTCAGCTAATTCACCCGTCTCGCCTGCAATTTATTTCCTTAATGTAGATAAACAAATTGTGGCTTTTGCTATAATTGATCATATCATAAGACAATTAGAAAGTCTTCCGAGTGGTAAATTCTCTCCTCTTACATTAGTTCTCAATTTCCATTATTAAAGCAAGTCATGAAAATCATGGCATAAGTTGAAAACAAAGCAGGGTCACAATATCTGCTGTATGCAATACCAAATTGATGTGTCAATCTAATTTTTAAAGAGATATTTATTTTACCCGTTACAAATGCCGCCGTTCTCCTGAATCCGGCGATGTTTTTCTTTTGTTCCTGCTCCTCTCCGTTCCTGAGATATGGCCTCCTCTTTTCTGTATATAAACTTACTTATTTTAGCCAATTTGGTGTGGTTAAAGAAGACGACCACATAGAGGAGCTGAGGACCACACCCACTTAACTAAAATTGCAACATTTACACACAGGATAGATAGGGCCATATCTCAGGAACGGAAGGGAGCAGGAACAAAAGAAAAACATCTCCGGATTCAGGAGAACAGCGGCATTTACACCTGGTAAAATACATATTTATTGCAGATTCTATTTTTTGAACTTACAAAATTCAAAATTAGGCAATTGTCTAAATAATCTTCATTAAATAATTGTAATACTATTTTTCTGCTGCAGAGTCTTTCACCAAGCTACTTGGTCTACAAAAACTGGCATAAATCTCCTTTCCTGTAACTAGAGTCTGATGGGCCCTGGTGCAAAATTTGGACCCGGGCCCCCACCTGCATGTTGGTCAGTTTTATGGGCCCTTGTACCATTCTGGAACAAATGCCCCCCCCTCCTATCCTATAACAATGTTCCACATCTTAGGCCCCTTCCTGGTTTAATGTCCCCCACCCTGGGCTCCTTTCTGGTATACTGTCCCCCATCCTGGGCCTTTTCCTGGTATAATGTCCTCCATTCTGGGCCCCTTCCAGTAATAATGCCCATCTCATTGGCCCCTCCTGTAATAATGCCCCCTCTATCCTGGACCCCAATCTTATAACAATGTACCCCATCTTGAGCCTCGTCCTAGTATAATGTCCCCAATCCTGGGCCCCTTCTAGCAATAATGTCCCTCATTCTTCTCCAGTACATTTTAAAAATAAACAAATGATTATTCTTACCTTTTCTCGCTCCCACGACGTGTGGTGTCTTCTTCTATAGCCGGTGCAGAAGCCATTAGCTGACTTTGGCCTGCCGGACAAACAGGCCATTACTTCACTGCCATGTGTCGCCCGTGACCTGCAAACTAATGTCAGCTGACGGTGCAGGGAATTGGCTGGTCTCTGCACCACAATACATTTCCGAGGACACACATCCAGGTGCCCTCCAGCACGGGTTCGGTTGCTGTCGAGTTACGCCCCTGTACATAACAGATCAAATAGAAGAGAAAGGAAGACAAAGTATTATAGAGAAAACTCAGGTTGCAAATAGGGAGGCAAGCACATGATTATTCAGAATCATGAGCTTTAAAAGAGGAAATCAATACAGAAATGAAGCTGTGCTAATATATTAGAGCTAATGAAGATAACAACATCCTGTACACACAGACCTCACACCCAGCATGTATTTCTGAGACAGACACTCCCATGAATAAAACGTCTGAGAACAGGAAAAAAATGAAAATGTTTTAGGGGGCTTGAAAATTAATGAAGGAATGGACATTTCAGACTGAAACTTATTGTTTTAAGTAAAGCTTATAGCTTACATAAAAATATTTTTTTCCAAAAATATTCATATAGTTTCAATCTGAAAACCAATATTGTTGTAATTCTGCAACAAAACTGAAGAATGCCTATATCTCTGTCAGGCTACATTTACATGACCATATTTTTGGTCCGATTGAAAAAAAAACAACAACTGGGCAACGTTTGGACCAACTTTATTCAATTGGGCTTTTCAGATGCCAATTTTTTCTCACGAACAGAACTTCCATTTGAAAAAAATGGTAGCATTATTCTCTTCCGGGTTTCGGATAAGACTCGCCAAGTCTATTGGCGTCCAAAACAATTCCGATCCCATATGGATTAACCATATACAATATCATTTTTGTTACAATTTTTTTAAGATAGGAAACTGTATTTGGTCTTGTACATTTTTACATTTGGTCTTGTATATTGTACAAACTTCTGATATCTAAAAATGGAGGACAATACAGATGAAAAATTGGCCAATTTTGTGGATGAAAATCAGACTTTTTTTTTGTGAGTTTGGCAAAACCACATTGATGTTGCCATCACCTGGAGGAGGCACATTTAGATTTTTGTTCTCCACCCTACCATGTAAACCCATCCTTAATATATTATAATTGTTCTCAAAGTTTTTGAATTGTGCTCATGACTTTATCATATTTTATAGTTGATTTTATTTTGTTTAACTCTTTACTTTTAACATTTAACATAATGAACATGTGGTAGCTGGATATAAAACTACTATACTCACATTCTTATAACCGTGATAACCAAGCCCATGATGGGGAAATTTTCAGACAATAAAATATTTCTGATAAACAAGGGGTGTCTGGCAATTATTAAAAATACAAAAAAAAACTTTAAAATGTCGACTTTATCCTTAAATAAGAATTATAAAGTAACATTCTGCGCGCTCACTTTAATTTGATTTGAAAGCAGTAATATATTCCAGTACATGTGTAGAACACAAGTCAACTTCCATCTGTGCTTTTTTTTTGCAAATATATTTATTTTGGAACAATTTTCTGTCAAAATCAGTATATATTTAAACTATTTATCTCAGTTCTCATTAAGGGGAGAAAAAAATGTGCCTCTCAAATGATTTTATTTATTTGATTTTAGGACTTAATATGTGAAACCTGAAATGACTCTTCACCGACTTACACAAGGAAAGTGCAGCCTAAGCTAAAGTGAAAATATGGATTCGTGTTAGCCTAAAGAAACAATGGCCATCTGGGTTCAAAGGTTTTAAAAAAAATGTTTTTCTATGTGTCTTTTTTAGTATGGACTTTATCAGAAAAAAACATTCATAAAAAGACTACAGTGGCTTGCAAAAGTATTCACCCCCTTACCAGTTTTTGTGTTTTGCTACCTCCCAACCTGGAATTTCACAGTTTTTTTGAGGGTTTGCATCGGTTCATGTCAAGAACATGCCGACAACTGTGAACATTTGGTTTTCTTTTTATTGTGAAGCAAACAACAAATAGGACAAAATAATTGAAAACTTTTATGTGCATAACTATTCACCCCCTAAAGTCAGTACTTTGTAGAGCCTCCTTTTGTGGCAATTACAGCTGCAAGTCAGTTTGGATAAGTCTCTATGAGCTTTCCACATCTTCCCATTTGGGATTTTTGCCCATTCCTCAAGGTCCAGCTCCTTCAAGTTAAATGGTTACCTCTGCTGAACAGCAATCTACAAGTCTGACCACAGATTCTCAATTGAATTAAGGTCAGAGCTGTGACTAGGCCACGCCAACATATTTACACGTTTCCCCTTAAACCGCTTGAGTGTTGCTTTAGCAGTTTGCTTTGGATCATTGTCTTGTTGGAAGGTGAACCTCCATCCCAGTCTCAAATCACTGACAGACTGAAACAGATTTTGCTCAAGAATATCACAGTATTTCACACTATCCATCTTCCCCTCGACTTGGACCATTTTCCTTGTCAGTGGTGCTAAAAAACATCCCCACAGCATGATGCTGCCACCACCATGTTTCATTGTGAGGATGGTGTTCTTGGGGTGATGACCTTTGTTGGTTTTTCGCCAGACATAGCGTTTAACTTGGTGGCCAAAAAGTTTAATTTTGGTCTCATCTGACCACAGCGCCTTCCTCCGTACATTTGGGGAGTCTCCAATGTGGCCTCTCTCTTTCTTCCAGAATTTTCCTGTTTTTCCTTACTTTACTCTTTTTGCCTTCTTTCCTCTCTTGCTCCAGTGTTCTCTCCCTCCTCCATCTTTCGCTCTTTCTATGTGTTCCTTGTTTGCATCCCACTCCCTCTCCATTCCTTCCATCTTTATTTCCTCCTTCTTTCTTCCTCTCTTTCGCTTTCTCTTCCTCTAATCATTCCCCTCCCCCTCCACATCTTATTAGTTTTCTATCCATCTGCTTGCTCTCTTACTTTCTATCTTCTTCTTTCCCCCTTCATCCCACTTTCTCTCCCCCTTTTTTACTTCACTCTCCCTCCTTTCTTTCTCCTTTACCTCTTTCATTTTGCTTCTTCCCTCTTTTTGCCCTCCTCTCTCGAGTTTTCTATATCTTTCTTTGCCTCTCTCATTTCTTTCTTTTACTCCCTCCTTTACTTTCACTCATTCTCTCTCTTTCTTTCTCATTTGTATTTCCCATCTCTCTTCCTCCTATTTCCTTGATCTTTCTCATTCTCTCTTCTTTTATCCCTTCCTCTTCTTCCCTGATCTCCTATGATTTCCTCTTCTTCACTCCTTCCTCTGTATTACTTCCTCATTCTGTCTTCCTTCCTCTTTCATCCTCCTTCCCATCCTCTCTCTACTTTTTCTCCTTTCCTCCCTGATTTGTTCCTCTTCTTTTTCTCTGCCATGCATTCTCATTTTTCATCCATTCCTTTTCTGCCTTCCTTTCCTTCACTTTTTTCCTCTCTCCTCCCTTTCTCTTGCTTGTTGTTTCTTTCTCCCTTTCTCTTCCTTTCCTTCATGCCTCTTCATCTCTTTCTCTCCCCTTTTTTTCCCTTATTACTTCACTTCCTTCCTCACTGTCTTGTTTTCTCTTCCACTATTCCTCCACCTTGCTCTCTCTTCCCATACACCTTCTCTTTTTCTTTTATCTTCCCTCTCTCTTTTACCCTCTAATTTGTCCCTTCTCCCTCCTCCTTGCTCTCTCTCCTTTGCTCTTTCATTTTCTGACCCTTCCCCTCTCTACTTTTCCTCCTCTCTTCTCTGTCTTCCTTCCCCTCTTTTTCCTTTTCTTTGACTGCCCCAACCTCTCTTCCATTTTCCTCTTAATCTTTTCCTTTTTTCCACCCTTCTTCTCTTCCTCCGTCCTCTCCTCTTTATTTGCCATTCCCTCCTAACTTTTTTTCTACTCCCTTCCCTCTTTCTTTCTATTTTTCTAAGTCTTTTTCTCTTTTCCCCTTCTATCTTTTTTCTTCTCCCATTTCTCTCCCTTCCTTTCTTTTTGTTCTCTTTGACTTTCATTTCCTCTTTTTATTTCCGACTTTCTCTTTTTTCACTTCCTCCCTCCCTCTCTTCCACCCCTCCTCTTTATTTTCCATTTCTTCCTCTCTTTTTCTTTCTCGTCCCTTCCCTCTCTTTTTCCCCTTCCTCATTTATTTCCCTCTTTTTCCTTTCTTTTTTTCCTCTCCCATTTTCTTTTCCTTACCCTCTTCCTCTCGCTATCTCTTTCCCTTTTGGATTTACCCTAAAAAAAATCTACTACTAGGAGAGTTGTGTAACAAGTAGAGATGAGCGTTGTTCGACTCGAACTGTTCGCCAATCTCAAATTCGAGCTGTTTTGGGTGGTGTTCGAGCCGTTCGGCGAACACGAACGATTTGAGAAAAATTCGGCTGTTCGAGGTTATGTTCGATAACTGTTCGTGCACCAAAATCATAACTGGATTTTTTCTCAGTAATGATGAAAATTAATGTTAATACGCAGTTTGAGTGTACAGCGGGGTGGGGGGAGGGGCAGGGGATGGATCTCTGCAGGAATAATGAAGATCTCCATTTTTTTTTTCTCTTTCCCGCATTTACAGTGGGGAGGTGGAATCAGTCAGCCTATCAGCAGCGCATACACGGAGCGAAGTGCTTTTTTTCACACAAGCAAGGGCATGTGTCATTGGCAGTGTATGTCACATGTCCTTGCCCTATAAGACCCAGCCATTTTCCCCGTCGCCACCATTTTCACACTGCTGCAGCTGCGTGTTAGACGGCACCGCTGTTGCTGTGTGCGCTATACCTTGTTAATTTCAAGCCAATTTTCGCACAAATCTACAGATAGCTTGGGAGTAGGGAATAGTTGTGATTGCAGTCCTTTTAAGGACTAGGTTACAGCATTTCCTACGACTTTTATCAGGCAGGTCTGTGCTCTTAAATAGATAGGTTGTGGGAGTAAAGACTAATTGTAATTGCAGTCCTTTTCAGGACTAGGTTACATCAGTTCCCATCAGTTTTTGCCAGGCAGGTCTGTGCCATTGCTGTGCAAGTTTTTTTCACAGCATTTGGCTGAATCTAGCAAAGCTAATCCTTTTTGGCCTATTGCAGAGTGTGTTAGTCAGTGGAGTAGCCTATCTGTGCTGCAAGATATACCACCTGTGTATAGAATACCAATTTTTTTACTGCACCTAGTGAAGTAAAATCTTTTGGGCATAGCATCATTCTATTAGTCCATCTATACTGACCTCCATCAGGTTGCAAACTGAATATATTTTTTTTCTGCATCTACCGCTGAAAAAATATTTGGGCTTCTAGCTGTGTGTGGGACTTGTTGTATTAGTCCATCTATACTGACCTCCATCAGGTTGCAAACTGAATATAATTTTTTTCTGCATCTAGCTCTGAAAAAATATTTGGCCTTCTAGCAGTGTGTGGGACTTTCTCTAATGGTCATTTTTGAAATTATAAGCATTAGCAGGTTATTAGAAACTGAAATCAAACAGTTTTCAACTCAAAACTTTATTCTAGGTGATGTTACATTTTCACATAGGACCCCTTGTTCGAAAGGAGTTTCTGAACTCTCTCGTCCATTGAATTTGTCAGGTCTTGGATGGTTTCTGCTTCAGTTGTTTTGCATGAGGACAGAATACCCTCCCAGAGCTGTTGCTTAGATGTGAACTGCCTCCCGCCATCATAGACACTCCTTTTGATGATGCTCCAGAGGTTCTCAATGGGGTAGAGGTCAGGGGAGCATGGGGGTCACACCATAAGTTTGTCCCCTTTTATGCCCATATCAGCCAGAGATGCAGATGTTTTATGTGCAGCATGAGATGGTGCATTATCATACAAAAAAATGATCTTGCTGTGAAATGCACGGTTCTTCTTCTTGAACCATGGCAGGAAGTGCTGTTTGAGAAAATCCACATACATTATGGAGTTCATCTTTAGCGCCTTCAGGGATCCTAAAGGGGCCGACAATCTCTCTCCCCATGATTCCAGCCCAAAACATTACTCCACCTCCTCCTTGTTGGCGCTGTAGCCGTGTTTGCGTGGGGTGTCCATCAACCAGCCATCCTCCACTCCATCCATCTGGACCATCGAGCGCTGCACGGCACTCATCCGTGAACAAAACAGTTTTGAAATCAGTCTTCATGTAATGTTTGGCCCACTGGGGCCGTTTCTGCTTGTGTGAAGTGGATAGAGGAGGTTGACAGGATGGCGTATGCACAGCTGCAAACCTCTGAAGGACCCTGCATCTTGTTGTTCGGGGGACGTTGGAGGCACAAGCAGCTTCAAAAACTTGTCTGCTGCTATGACAAGGCTTTTTTGCCGCTGCTCTTTTAACCTGACGTAATTGCCTGTAGGAAAGAGTCCTCAATTTGCCCTTATCAGCACGCACACGTGTGTTCTGTGAATCAGCTACATACTTCTTGATTGCCAAGACACTTCATCCTGATCATCGCACAATGTTGATTGTAGTCATGCCTTGACCTAAACACTCCACAATTTGTTGCTTCTCAGCAGCCGACACATCCTTTTTCTTTCCCATTTTGGCAGAAAACGTAGGCTGCTTAATAATGTGAGACAGCCTTCTTAAGTAGTCTTGCCTTTCATTGGACACACCTGCCAAACTAATTAGCACAGGTGTCTGCAATTGCTTACAGTGATATAAAGAGCCCTGACACACATCACCATCAATGAGTTTAACTGACAAACAAACAAATTCTTCCCTTATCACTCCTAAACACTTTTTGCATAATAATTTGGAACACAGTGTACATGTGCTTTTCCACAAAACACCAGTGGTTCACGTAGTGAATCTTACAGTTCTAACTTGCCAACCGTGGTCTGTATGGAGTTGTTCAATAAAGGGCCCAAAATTAAGATAACATAGACGGGAGAGGTCTCTATGAATAGGAATTCCTAAGTATTTGATACCCTGTGAGGGCCAGGCAAAGGGAAAGTTGGACTGGATGGAATCCTATATGGATTTGGGGAGGGAGACATCGAGGGCCTCAGACTTCGCTGCATTGATTTTAAAATTTTACCATGTAACAAAGTGATCTATTTCAGCCATAACAGCATGGATGGATATATGTGATTGAGTGATATATACTAGGACATCATCAGCAAATAGAGAGCACTTATACTCGGTGCCTCCCACCTCAATCCACCTAATATTGGGGTTATGGCGAATTGATGAGAGCAGGTGCTCCGTCACTAGGATGTATAAGAGAGGGGACAGAGGACAACCCTGCCTTGTCCCATTGGTGATTGTGAAAGGTGATGAAAATCTTCTGATGCACCCCCTGGGCCTTGGGACACCCGGAGCCGGACCCTTTTTGGTGGATGCTGGTGGTTGTAGTCTTCGTGGCGGCGACCCGGTTCCGTGGCTCAGGGTGGTCAAACCAGTGGCGGAACTATTTATGTGGTTTTGATGTTTAAATGTTCGACTACGCCACCCGTGGATTGCGGTCAGAGTGAACCGCCGCTGCAGTGCAGACCGCTGAGGCTGGTGTTGTGGGTGCAGCAGAGCGTAGCATAACTCCCCACGGGAGGAGTATAGCCTCAGGGCAGTGTATGCGGAGGATGGGGGTGATGGTGCAGGGCAGCAGCAGTAACGACACGGAGTCAGTGATGCAGTCCAGGGCCTTTACTCACAGTTCTTATTATCCAGACCACGTCTGCAGGTAACGGCTGCCCACGTCGTACTGTGCTCACCAGGTGAGGGGCTCAGACAACTCCCAGATAACTTTGGAGCGCTTCACAGGATCCCCTTTGTGTGTCCTTTGTCTGGCCTTTCTTACCAACCCTTCTGTCTGGCTGCCTCGGGCCTCCTCTTGGTAAACTTGGCGCCAGTTTCCCTGACCCTATGTGGTGCCTTCCTAGCGGGTGTAGCGAGGGGCTGCGCCACATAAAATGTCACAGCCTCCGGTTTCTAGCTGAGGGTCGTTTCCTGCCTCCACTAGTTTCGGGGACCGGTCTCCCCCTTTGGCCTGACCCCTCCACGCAGGTGGATTCGGGCGTGCGGTGGCGACTCGCCCGTCCGCACCCTGGGATCCCTTCATTCCTCGTTCCTGGAGCCTTCTCCGCTCCTCTTCCTTCCTTCTCCCTCTTCCAGGCCTGGGCCTCTGTTACTAGGCCCCTCCGGAGCAGAGCTCATGCAGAGCCCCTGCTCCCTGCCACTTCTGCTCAGACTTCTCTGCACTGAACTAAGATGGTGCCCACCTTTTATACTCCCTTCTCAATGCACCCAGGAACTGCTTCCTCCCTGCTCCTGCACTACAGGGTTCCCCTTCCTCAGTGTTCCCTCCCCCCACTCCAGCCAGGGACAGGGACTGTCGTGCCCATCTCAGAGGCATATTGGTCGCCCTGCCCCACGGCAATGTGGTGTAATGCATGCAGGTGTCGGGTCCTGATCCACACTCCATCCTTACCTGAGAGTGAGATATCACACCTCTGGGTGAGGTGCAATACCTCTGTAGCAACCGAGCCCTCAGGGTGCTACAGTTCCATTTATCTTCAGCCTAGGTGACGTATTGTGATACAGGGCCGTGATTTTGGCTATAAAAGGGTCCCCTAGACCCCTACCCCAAGCTTTTTAAGAGAATCATATATGGCGTGCCAGGAGACTCTATGGAATGCTTTCTCAGCATCCAACGAGAGTATCTAATTACAAATTTTTAACTGCATCTAGCCCAGGAAATACTTTGTGCCTAGTAGCAGTGTCTGCTAGTCAGCGGATTATCCCGGCTGTTAAGCAAGCTACACCACCTGTAGTTTGGACACTTAATTTTTTCAAAGGAAATGCTTCGGGACCACGGGATACTCAGTGAAGAGCATCAGGAGGCACCCCAAGGCATAGGGGCTGGGACTGGCAGTAGGATGCCTTGCGGTGGACAGCCGAGCTCGATCCTTATAAAAGCTTTTTAACTGCAGCAGCTTTAGTGGACGCTACTGGAGCTGGAATTACGCGGCTGCTGGCATGAGACTTGCCCTCCAATAGATCCTTGTAAATGGATTTAAAGTGTATTCATTCAAATTAGAGAGACAATTTAAATTAAAAAGCTTAGAGCTGCCTCCACCACAGGGGGGCTCGCTCGACCCACCAGCGGACAGGCACCAGTATTGGGAGAGGGGGGCTGGCCGTCAGGGTTCACCGCGGCTCTGGCACAAACCCGGCGACACGGAGGTGGCACGGGCAGGAGCGGACTGAACGTGTCGGCTTCTCACTTTTTGGATTTTAGAAGGGCATGACATGCCTATGTCTGTGTCTCCCCTCCTTTTACTCCTCCACCTCTTTTCTTTTCGCATGACTATATGTACTTGTCACTTTTCCATGTGTTAGTTGTGTCTTCTGAGCAGTTTGTCAGCTTTTGGACACCTTTGAAGGTGTTTTCTATGTGTTTCTATGTGTTTTTGTTTGCCTGCCATTGGTTTTAACGGTGTTCGAAGGTGTTCGACGAACAGTTCGACGAACAGTTCGGCGAACACACGGGTGTTCGACGAACCGAACTCGAACACTACGGGGGTGGCTCAACACTAGTAACAAGACAACAATTAAGATCACACTGAGGATGTCATCTAGCTCCGAAATGGTAATTTTACCAATCTGTACACAATTGCCTCTTTGTGCAATCCCACCCTGATTCATAATTAGGTAGATTGGTCTTTGGGACTCCAGTAAAGTAGAGCCAATTCCGTAGGATGTGACCGAAAGAACAATCTACATCGTTTCATTTTCTGGTTGATTCTTCTTTAAGAAAAGCTCTTTTAGTGTTTTGCATATAAAATATATATTGCTCCTTTTTCATCTCTCATGCAAATGTCTGAAACAATACTCACCGTATCCCAATCTCATTGTCGCAATTTCAAATCTATAAACGCAGTTCATTGTATCGAAGGCACAAAAAAAATACAAAGTCGCATAATATTTCTACAAAAAATCTCCAGCTGGAAAGTCTTCCGTCTCTCTATAGAAAGATCCTCTAATGATACTATAATCACGTGCTATTTCTATATTTACCTTTAAATAGCGTTATCATAAAATGAACGATTATTTATTCTTATTTTTTTACAATTTCCCTTATTTGGAAGGGAAGAATTAAACTACGCAGGGCATCACGATGACGTGACCCTCCCGACTTTATAAACAATACACGTCGTGCTGCCGAGCACTTTCGAAAAATTATATCAAACTCTTAGCTTAGTAATTTAATTCCAATTTCGCAACCCAAAAAAAAAATCTGAACTAAAAAAAGAAACTTTAAATTGCAATGGAAAATAATAAAAAAAAAAAAATAGGGGAAATCAGCCGGCAGATAGCTTCCCAACAGGGAAAATAAGTTTTAAAGAGGTTTCTTTTTCATTATAATGGGCCTAATTTAGGGGACATTTGCTGTGAAATAATCACAGGCTTCCTGGTAATTGTACATTATTATATGATGTTTTCACCGCATGCTATAAATTCTAAGCAGACTGGAGCCGATTCTATGACGAAATCCTCAGTATCAGCGCTCCGCTAACCTGTTTGGTGAAGATCTGGGTTATCAAAAGAGTGTTAACCCCCTACCTGCATCTAATACTCCATTTCAATTAGCGCTTTGGATAACTAACTTGGATTTTGCTTGGTAAATTCAGCCGTAATTGCCCTGTTAATAATTTTTTCGCGTTTTAAATTAGTGCCGTCTTCTTCTCATTTAGATTAGACGGGAAGCTTTGAGAAATCATTTCGCTCACACTGCGGTCAATCCTTCTACGCTAATCCCGTCCATAACAAACAGGAAAAATGGCCAACTAATATTTTTCAGGAAAAAAACTAAACAAAAAAAGAATATTTTTTCAGCCATTTCCAAGCTTGAGAGTAGAGATGAGCGTTGTTCTACTCGAACTGTTCGCCAATCTCAAATTCGAGCTGTTTTGGGCGGTGTTCGAGCCGTTCGGCGAACACGAACAATTTGATAAAAATTCGGCTGTTCGAGGTTATGTTCGATAACTGTTCGTGCACCAAAATCATAACTGGATTTTTTCTCAGTAATGATGAAAATTAATGTTAATACGCAGTTTGAGTGTACAGCGGGGTGGGGGGAGGGGCAGGGGATGGATCTCTGCAGGAACAATGAAGATCTCCATTTTTTTTTCTCTTTCCCGCATTTACAGTGGGGAGGTGCAATCTGTCAGCCTATCAGCAGCGCACACACGGAGCGAAGTGCTTTTTTTCACACAAGCAAGGGCATGTGTCATTGGCAGTGTATGTCACATGTCCTTGCCCTATAAGACCAAGCCATTTTCCCCGTCGCCACCATTTTCTCACTGCTGCAGCTGCGTGTTAGACGGCACCGCTGTTGCTGTGTGCGCTATACCTTGTTAATTTCAAGCCAATTTTCGCACAAATCTACAGATAGCTTGGGAGTAGGGAATAGTTGTGATCGCAGTCCTTTTAAGGACTAGGATACAGCATTTCCTACGACTTTTATCAGGGAGGTCTGTGCTCTTAAATAGATAGGTTGTGGGAGTAAAGACTAATTGTAATTGGAGTCCTTTTCAGGACTAGGTTACATCAGTTCCTATCAGTTTTTGCCAGGCAGGTCTGTGCCAGTGCTGTGCAAGTTTTTTTCACAGCATTTGGCTGAATCTAGCAAAGCTAATCCTTTTTGGCCTATTGCAGAGTGTGTTAGTCAGTGGAGTAGCCTATCTGTGCTGCAAGATATACCACCTGTGTATAGAATACCAATTTTTTTACTGCACCTAGTGAAGTAAAATCTTTTGGGCATAGCATCATTCTATTAGTCCATCTATACTGACCTCCATCAGGTTGCAAATTAAAACTAATTTTTATCTGCATCTACAGTACCTCTGAAAAAATATTTGGGCTTCTAGCTGTGTGTGGGACTTGTTGTATTAGTCCATCTATACTGACCTCCATCAGGTTGCAAACTGAATATATTTTTTTCTGCATCTACCTCTGAAAAAATATTTGGGCTTCTAGCTGTGTGTGGGTCTTGTTCTATTAATCCATCTATACTGACCTCCATCAGGTTGCAATCTGAATATAATTTTTTTCTGCATCTAGCTCTGAAAAAATATTTGGCCTTCTAGCAGTGTGTCGGACTTTCTCTATTAGTCCATCTATACTGACCTCCATCAGGTTGCAAATTAAAAATAATTTGTATCTGCATCTGACGCACCCCTGGGCCTGTGTCGCGCAGCGTTGCGCACGCGGGAGCTTACCCGGAGCCGGATCTGTTGAGGGTAGTAGTCTCGTGGCGGTGACCCGGTCCGTGCCCAGGGAGTCAGACTAAGTGGCGCTGTATTAGCGGTAGATGTTGGGCGACTACGCCACCTGTTGAATGCAGCTATGGAGCTGCCGCTGCAGGGCAGACCGCTGAGGCCGGTGGTAGGATTGTGCAGCGTGATAGTATAACCCCCAACGGGAGGGGTATGGCCTCAGGGCAGCCGACGTGGACGATGGGGGTAGCAGGAACCACTCGGAGACGGTACGGTGTAGTTCAGGGTCTTTACTGGTGACAAAGATAGACCCTCCCGGAGTACTGGCTAGCGATTGGGGCCTGGTCAGTCCTTGAGCAGATGGGATCTCCCCTGGCCAGGCGGAGTTGTAGGCCTCCCAAAGTAACTGTACTCTTCTGGCTACCTTGCTAGAGGCGGGTAAAAGTAGCCCACGTCCCTGAGTGTGCCGTGTGGTGCTCACCCGTATGGCCGGTGACTCGGGGCCTTCTAGTAGCTTCCGCTCCACGACGGCGGTGCTGGTCCCATGCGTGTGACCGTGCCTTCGGGTTTCTTGGCCAGAGGACCTGGAATCCCCTGCCTGACGGATTCTGCTGCTGGGTAGGAGTTAGTCCCCACAGCCTCGGACTCCGGGTCCGGTAAGAAATCTTCTCGGTCAGGGAGAGCTCTGCAGCTGCCAGCCCCTGACTCCTTGTAACACTGCTCCCACAGAGCTCCTGATGTTCTGTTCCTATATTTGCTTCTTTTCTCTGTCTCTACTTCTTCTCTACTCACTAACCCTGCCTCAGCCCCAGGTTTATATAGGGGAAGTCCTTCCCCTCCCAGGACTGGGCAGGAGGTGTGGCATGCATAGGATTCCTGACCAAGAGACCTCCCACCTGCTCTCAGACATAACATTGCTGTTACTGTGGAAACCAGACCCCTGGGGTGCCACACATCTACAGTACCTCTGAAAAAATATTTGGGCTTCTAGCTGTGTGTGGGACTTGTTGTATTAGTCCATCTATACTGACCTCCATCAGGTTGCAAATTAAAAATAATTTTTATCTACATCTACAGTACCTCTGAAAAAATATTTGGGCTTCTAGCTGTGTGTGGGACTTGTTGTATTAGTCCATCTATACTGACCTCCATCAGGTTGCAAACTGAATATATTTTTTTCTGCATCTACCTCTGAAAAAATATTTGGGCTTCTAGCTGTGTGTGGGACTTGTTGTATTAGTCCATCTATACTGACCTCCATCAGGTTGCAAATTAAAAATAATTTGTATCTGCATCTACAGTACCTCTGAAAAAATATTTGGGCTTCTAGCTGTGTGTGGGACTTGTTGTATTAGTCCATCTATACTGACCTCCATAAGGTTGCAAACTGAATATATTTTTTTCTGCATCTACCTCTGAAAAAATATTGGGCTTCTAGCTGTGTGTGGGTCTTGTTCTATTAATCCATCTATACTGACCTCCATCAGGTTGCAAACTGAATATAATTTTTTTCTGCATCTAGCTCTGAAAAAATATTTGGCCTTCTAGCAGTGTGTCGGACTTTCTCTATTAGTCCATCTATACTGACCTCCATCAGGTTGCAAATTAAAAATAATTTTTATCTGCATCTACAGTACCTCTGAAAAAATATTTGGGCTTCTAGCTGTGTGTGGGACTTGTTGTATTAGTCCATCTATACTGACCTCCATCAGGTTGCAAACTGAATATATTTTTTTCTGCATCTACCTCTGAAAAAATATTTGGGCTTCTAGCTGTGTGTGGGACTTGTTGTATTAGTCCATCTATACTGACCTCCATCAGGTTGCAAATTAAAAATAATTTTTATCTGCATCTACAGTACCTCTGAAAAAATATTTGGGCTTCTAGCTGTGTGTGGGACTTGTTGTATTAGTCCATCTATACTGACCTCCATCAGGTTGCAAACTGAATATATTTTTTTCTGCATCTACCTCTGAAAAAATATTTGGGCTTCTAGCTGTGTGTGGGACTTGTTGTATTAGTCCATCTATACTGACCTCCATCAGGTTGCAAATTAAAAATAATTTGTATCTGCATCTACAGTACCTCTGAAAAAATATTTGGGCTTCTAGCTGTGTGTGGGACTTGTATTAGTCCATCTATACTGACCTCCATCAGGTTGCAAACTGAATATATTTTTTTCTGCATCTACCTCTGAAAAAATATTGGGCTTCTAGCTGTGTGTGGGTCTTGTTCTATTAATCCATCTATACAGACCTCCATCAGGTTGCAAACTGAATATAATTTTTTTCTGCATCTACCTCTGAAAAAATATTTGGCCTTGTAGCAGTGTGTCGGACTTTCTCTATTAGTCCATCTATACTGACCTCCATCAGGTTGCAAACTGAATATATTTTTTTCTGCATCTAACCCAGCCAATAGTTTTGGCCTAATACCACAGTTTGGCCACTAAGCTCTGCTCGGTTACCATCCATTGCTTTTTTGTGCAAACAACTCCAGAGTTGTGAATTAGTTAACCACCAAAATGAGTGGAAAAAGGCCTGCTGCTGGTGGAAAGGGGAATAGGCGTGTTGGGAAGGGGAAAAAAGGTTGTGTCCGTGGGGTAGGTGTTAAAGCAACAGTAACATCTGCAGAAGAAAGACCATCTTCCAGCCAAACTAAAATGTCTACTTCTTTTAACGGACAATGTGATAAGATCCCTTTCTTACGGCCACGCCAATCGCTACAAATTCCAGATGAGGCACAAAAACAGCAGGTGCTTCAACGGATATCAAGTGCTCCTTTAAGTGGGCTCTCCTCCACATCAACTTCAACATCACAAATACTCCAGTCCTCAAAGGTGTCACCCAAATCGCACTTGCTTCCTCACAGCTCCCAAATCTCCAGCTGCCCGTCTGAGTATGAGGTAGAACAGATGGTTGAGTCTGCAGAGCTGTTTACTCATACTATAGCCTGGGAATCAGAGGTCGACTCCAGCGCTTCTGTGAATCCAGACGAGGAAATGATCTGCACTGATGCCCAGAATCTTTATGAGTCGGATCCAGGACCAGACGCAGAAGGTTCTGACCATAATGTAGACCCTCATTCCCAAACTGTAACTCCTGTTGGTGGAGACAATGAGGAAGACGATGATAAGACTCAAATACCTGATTGGAGCGACAACTTTAGTTTTTTGTCAGGGCAGGAACAGGTTGGCTCTGAGGACGACGGGTGAGATAACACACAGGGTGATGATGATGAGGTTGGAGATCCCACTTACTGTCAACCCACAGTCAGCCAAGAGATGAGGTCAGCAGAGGAGGTGGAGGAAGATGCTAGTGACGACGAGGTCAGGTTGCGCCTTCCTGGACAGAGACGTAGTACTGGAAGCACGTCAACAACTGCATCCTCAAACACAACTCTGCCTCTCACCACAAGTCGTGGTGGCTCTTCAGGTCGCATGGGTGCTAAGCCTTGCATAGCCTGGGCATTTTTTCAGATCGATAAAGATGACCCAACTCGTGTTATCTGTAACATTTGTCAGCAAAAGCTAAGTAGAGGCCAAAAAATACATAGTTTGAGTACTTCATGCATGAACCGGCACATGGACATGAAGCATAAGTTGCAGTGGGAAGCTCAGTGTGCTACAATGCGGCCTAGCCGGCCGGGCCAATGACCGTCTGCCATATCTTGTGCATCCGCGGCCTCTTCATCCTCTGTGACTGGGGGGACAGCAGTCACACCTGTTTTGGGGCGCAGACCTGCCACCTCTTTACCCGCAACAGCCAGCGTGATTGGCAGGTCATCATTTTCTTTGGAGGTGGTAACACCAGTTGGTGTTGAGCGCTGTCCGACATCGATAGCACCACCTTTGGATCAAGGCAACCTAACATGTCCGCCTGCATCTTCCTCACAGACCGGCAGTTTGCCGGGGACACCCTTATCAACCCCGTCTAAGCACAATAGCCAGCCCTCGGTCCCTCAGATGTGGACAAGTAAAAGACCATTTCCTACTAGCCATGAGAAAGCTAAGAGGTTGAATTTCACCATCTGCAAGCTCTTGGCTACAGAAATGCTGCCTTTCCGCTTGGTGGATACAGAGGATTTTCGAGACCTTATGTCCGTCGCAGTGCCCCAGTACCAGATGCCCAGTCGGCACTACTTCTCAAAGAAAGGTGTGCCTGCGCTCCACCAGCATGTCGCACACAACATCACCGCTTCTTTGAGAAACTCTGTGTGTGACAGGGTGCATTTCACCACAGACACTTGGACGAGTAGGCATGGACAGGGGCGTTACATGTCGCTGACTGGGCACTGGGTAACTATGGTGACAGCAGGACAAGGGGCTGCTGTCCAAGTCTTGCCGTCCCCACGAGTTGTGCGTCAATCCTCTTTATGTCAAAGTTCCTCCACTGCTTCTGCCTCCTCAACCTCCTCTCGGTCTTCCACCTGCACCCAAAGCCTGTCTGGTCATGCCACAAGCTTTCTAACTGCGCAGAAGGGATCCTGCACACCTCCTTACTATGCTGGCAGTAGGGCTCAACGTCATCAGGCGGTTTTTACATTGAAATGTCTGGGAAATGTGAGTCACACAGCTGAGGAGTTGTGGTCAGCTCTGGAGAACCAATTTCATGAATGGTTGTCTCCACTGGACCTGAAACCAGGGAAGGCCATGTGCGACAATGCTGCAAACCTGGGTGCGGCCCTTCGCCGGGGCAATGTCACACACGTGCCTTGTATGGCTCACGTGTTGAACCTGGTTGTCCAGCAATTTTTAGCCCACTATCCCAGACTAGATGGCCTTCTGCAGAGGGCACGGTCGCTGTGTGCTCACTTCCGCCGTTCGCATCCCGCAGCTCAGCGACTTACATCTCTACAGAAGTCGTTGGGCCTGCCACTTCACCGGCTAAAATGCGATGTGCCTACCCGGTGGAATTCAACTCTGCACATGTTGCAGCGACTGTGTCAGCACCGACAAGCCCTGGTGCAATACGTTCTGACGTATAGCCTGGGCCAACGAGATCCAGAGGTGGGGCAAATCACGCTGGAGAAGTGGTCTCAGATCAGGGACCTATGCACCCTTCTGCACAGTTTTGAAATGGCGGCGAAGATGTTTAGTGCTGACGATGCCATTATCAGCATGACTATTCCGGTGATTTACATGCTGGAGCACATGTTAAACAGAATTCGGAGTCAGGTGGTGGCACAAGAGGAGGTGGAGGAAGTAGAGGAGGAGGAGTTGTATGCGGAAGGGCTAACATCTGCAAGGTCCAGACGGTCGGCAGCACCAAGGCGGCAGGCATGTGAGGGTGGGGGAGATGGTTTTACCAGGGCGCATGGTAGCAGCCAAACTAGTGAAGAAGGTGCAGGAGCCCAGGAAGAAGTGGAGGACGAACTGATGGAAGACTCATCAGATGAGGGAGACCTTGAACACATTTCTGTTGTGCGAGGTTGGGGGGAGAGGACAGAGGAAGGAAGCATGATTGTTACCTAGCCACCAACACAACAGGGACTTGGTGCTCCTGGATGCGCAACACACATGAGTGCCTTCTTGCTGCACTACCTGCAACATGACCCTCGAATTGTGAGAATTAGAAATTATCCTGACTACTGGGTTGCCACACTGTTAGATCCCCGGTACAAAAGTAAATTTGCAGAAATTATTCCTGCCATAGAAAGGGATGCACGCATGCAGGAGTATCAGCAGAGACTGTTGCAGAATCTTACATGTGCTTTTCCACAAAATACCAGTGGTGCACGTAGTGAATCTCACAGTTCCAACTTGCCAACCGTGGGACCGTCAAGTGTTCAGCACTCAAACCGTAACAGAACCACAGTATCTGGTGGTAACATCAATTTTGCGGAATCATTTCACCACTTTTTTAGCCCATCCTTTGCAAGGCCACAGGAGACAAGAAGTCTGACACATAGTCAACGCCTAGAGACGATGGTACAGGAGTATCTCCAAGTAAACATTGAAGCCACGACTGTGTCACTGGACCCTTGCTCTTTTTGGGCTTCCAATCTGGATAAATGGCCGGAGCTAGCCACTTACGCCTTGGAGATCTTGTCATGCCCCGCAGCCAGCGTTCTGTCTGAACGTGTGTTCAGCGCTGCTGGTGGTGTGCTGACAGATAAGCGCACGCGGCTCTCCACTGATAATGTAGACAGACTCACGTTCATAAAGATGAACAAATCATGGATCCGAAACGACTTTTCTACCCCTGTGTCATCCTGGGGAGAGTAAAAGCTTGATGATTGGTTAAAATCACCCTACCAACCGTTTTAAGCTTTCAAATTACTAATCATGTTTATCTGTATCTTGACTGGAAAATAATTTGTGCTTTGTACAGTGTGCAGCACTGATCCTATTAGGCCATCTATAATAAGCTCCACCAGATTTAAAATTAAAAATAATTTTTAGCTGCATCTAGCCCGGAAAATAATTTTGGGGCTCCGAGATGCGCAAGACACAAGTGCCTTCTTGCTGCACTACCTGCAGCATGACCCTCATATTGTCAGAATTCGAAGTAATCATGACTACTGGGTTGCCACACTCTTAGATCCCCCAAACTTTTCGATCAACCTTTTCATTTTAATAAAGACCAAAAAAATGGTCATTTTTGAAATTATAAGCATTAGCAGGTTGTTAGAAACTGAAATCAAACAGTTTTCAACTCAAAACTTTATTCTAGGTGATGTTACATTTTCACATAGGACCCCTTGTTCGAAAGGAGCTTCTGAACTCTCTCGTCCATTGAATTTGTCAGGTTTTGGATGGTTTCTGCTTCAATTGTTTTGCATGAGGACAGAATACCCTCCCAGAGCTGTTGCTTAGATGTGAACTGCCTCCCGCCATCATAGACACTCCTTTTAATGATGCTCCAAAGGTTCTGAATGGGGTAGAGGTCAGGGGAGCATGGGGGTCACACCATAAGTTTGTCCCCTTTTATGCCCATATCAGCCAGCGATGCAGATGTTTTATGTGCAGCATGAGATGGTGCATTATCATGCAGAAAAATGATCTTGCTGTGAAATACACGGTTCTTCTTCTTGAACCATGGCAGGAAGTGCTGTTTGAGAAAATCCACATACATTATGGAGTTCATCTTTAGCGCCTTCAGGGATCCTAAAGGGGCCGACAATCTCTCTCCCCATGATTCCAGCCCAAAACATTACTCCACCTCCTCCTTGTTGGCGCTGTAGCCGTGTTTGCGTGGGGTGTCCATCAACCAGCCATCCTCCACTCCATCCATCTGGACCATCGAGCGCTGCACGGCACTCATCCGTGAACAAAACAGTTTTGAAATCAGTCTTCATGTAATGTTTGGCCCACTGGAGCCGTTTCTGCTTGTGTGAAGTGGATAGAGGAGGTCGACAGGATGGCGTATGCACAGCTGCAAACCTCTGAAGGACCCTGCATCTTGTTGTTCGGGGGACGTTGGAGGCACAAGCAGCTTCAAAAACTTGTCTGCTGCTATGACAAGGCTTTTTTGCCGCTGCTCTTTCAACCTGACGTAATTGCCTGTAGGAAAGAGTCCTCAATTTGCCCTTATCAGCACGCACACGTGTGTACTGTGAATCAGCTACATACTTCTTGATTGCCAAGACACTTCATCCTGATCATCGCACAATGTTGATTGTAGTCATGCCTTGACCTAAACACTCCACAATTTGTTGCTTCTCAGCAGCCGACACATCCTTTTTCTTTCCCATTTTGGCAGAAAATGTAGGCTGCTGAATAATGTGAGAGAGCCTTCTTAAGTAGTCTTGCCTTTCATTGGACACACCTGACAAACTAATTAGCACTGGTGTCTGCAATTGCTTACAGTGATATAAAGAGCCCTGACACACATCACCATCAATGAGTTTAACTGACAAACAAACAAATTCTTCCCTTATCACTCCTAAACACTTTTTGCATAATAATTTGGAACACATTGTACATGTGCTTTTCCACAAAACACCAGTGGTTCACGTAGTGAATCTTACAGTTCTAACTTGCCAACCGTGGTCTGTATGGAGTTGTTCAATAAAGGGCCCAAAATTAAGATAACATAGATGGGAGAGGTCTCTATGAATAGGAATTCCTAAGTATTTGATACCCTGTGAGGGCCGGGCAAAGGGAAAGTTGGACTGGATGGAATCCTATATGGATTTGGGGAGGGAGACATCGAGGGCCTCAGACTTCGCTGCATTGATTTTAAAATTTGACCATGTAACAAAGTGATCTATTTCAGCCATAACAGCATGGATGGATATATGTGATTGAGTGATATATACTAGGACATCATCAGCAAATAGAGAGCACTTGTACTCGGTGCCTCCCACCTCAATCCACCTAATATTGGGGTTATGGCGAATTGATGAGAGCAGGTGCTCCATCACTAGGATGTATAAGAGAGGGGACAGAGGACATCACTGCCTTGTCCCATTGGTGATTGTGAAAGGTGATGAAAATGTTCTGACGCGCCCCCTGGGCCTTGGGACACCCGGAGCCGGACCCTTTTTGGTGGATGCTGGTGGTTGTAGTCTCCGTGGCGGCAACCCGGTTCCGTGGCTCAGGGCGGTCAAACCAGTGGCGGAACTATTTATGTGGTTTTGATGTTTAAATGTCCGACTACGCCACCCGTGGATTGCGGTCAGAGTGAACTGCCGCTCCAGGGCAGACCGCTGAGGCTGGTGTTGTGGGTGCAGCAGAGCGTAGCATAACTCCCCACGGGAGGAGTATAGCCTCAGGGCAGTGTATGCGGAGGATGGGGGTGATGGTGCAGGGCAGCAGCAGTAATGACACGGAGTCAGTGATGCAGTTCAGGGCCTTTACTCACAGTTCTTATTATCCAGACCACGTCTGCAGGTAACGGCTGCCCACGTCGTACTGTGCTCACCAGGTGAGGGGCTCAGACAACTCCCAGATAACTTTGGAGCGCTTCACAGGACCCCCTTTGTGTGTCCTTTGTCTGGCCTTTCTTACCAACCCTTCTGTCCGACTGCCTCGGGCCTCCTCTTGGTAAACTTGGCGCCAGTTTCCCTGACCCTATGTGGTGCCTTCCTAGCGGGTGTAGCGAGGGGCTGCGCCACATAAAATGTCACAGCCTCCTGTTTCTAGCTGAGGGTCGTTTCCTGCCTCCACTAGTTTCGGGGACCGGTCTCCCCCTTTGGCCTGACCCCTCCACGCAGGTGGATTCTGGCGTGCGGTGGCGACTCGCCCGTCCGCACCCCTGAGATCCCTTCGTTCCTCGTTCCTGGAGCCTTCTCCGCTCCTCTTCCTTCCTTCTCCCTCTTCCAGGCCTGGGCCTCTGTTACTAGGCCCGCCTCCGGAGCAGAGCTCATGCAGAGCACCTGCTCCCTGCCACTTCTGCTCAGACTTCTCTGCACTGAACTAAGATGGTGCCCACCTTTTATACTCCCTTCTCAATGCACCCAGGAACTGCTTCCTCCCTGCTCCTGCACTACAGGGTTCCCCTTCCTCAGTGTTCCCTCCCCCCACTCCAGCCAGGGACAGGGACTGTCGTGCCCATCTCATGGGCATATTGGTCGCCCTGCCCCACGGCAATGTGGTGTAATGCATGCAGGTGTCGGGTCCTGATCCACACTACATCCTTACCTGAGAGTGAGATATCACACCTCTGGGTGAGGTGCAATACGTCTGTAGCAACCGAGCCCTCAGGGTGCTACAGTTCCATTTATCTTCAGCCTAGGTGACGTATTGCGATACAGGGCCGTGATTTTGGCTATAAAAGGGTCCCCTAGACCCCTACCCCAAGCTTTTTAAGAGAATCATATATGGCGTGCCAGGAGACTCTATGGAATGCTTTCTCAGCATCCAACGAGAGTATCTAATTACAAATTTTTAACTGCATCTAGCCCAGGAAATACTTTGTGCCTAGTAGCAGGGTCTGCTAGTCAGCGGATTATCCCGGCTGTTAAGCAAGCTACACCACCTGTAGTTTGGACACTTCATTTTTTCAAAGGAAATGCTTCGGGACCACGGGATACTCAGTGAAGAGCATCAGGAGGCACCCCAAGGCATAGGGGCTGGGACTGGCAGTAGGATGCCTTGCAGTGGACAGCCGAGCTCGATCCTTATAAAAGCTTTTTAACTGCAGCAGCTTTAGTGGACGCTACTGGAGCTGGAATTACGCGGCTGCTGGCATGAGACTTGCCCTCCAATAGATCCTTGTAAATGGATTTAAAGTGTATTCATTCAAATTAGAGAGACAATTTAAATTAAAAAGCTTAGAGCTGCCTCCACCACAGGGGGGCTCGCTCGACCCACCAGCGGACAGGCACCAGTATTGGGAGAGGGGGGCTGGCCGTCAGGGTCCACCGCGGCTCTGGCACAAACCCGGCGACACGGAGGTGGCACGGGCAGGAACGGACTGGCCGTGTCGGCTTCTCACTTTTTGGATTTTAGAAGGGCATGACATGCCTATATCTGTGTCTCCCCCTCCTTTTACTCCTCCACCTCTTTTCTTTTCGCATGACTATATGTACTTGTCACTTTTCCATGTGTTAGTTATGTCTTCTGAGCAGTTTGTCAGCTTCTGGACACCTTTGAAGGTGTTTTCTATGTGTTTCTATGTGTTTTTGTTTGCCTGCCATTGGTTTTAACGGTGTTCGAAGGTGTTCGACGAACAGTTCGACGAACAGTTCGGCGAACACACGGGTGTTCGACGAACCGAACCGAACTCGAACACTACGGGGGTGGCTCAACACTACTTGAGAGCAACCTAACTAACTCTCCAGAGACTCGGAATGGCACTACATCACTTCCTTCAGAGCTGGCATCAGCCCAAGGCCTCCAGTTGCTAGAAGCCTCTGAGTTTTGAGGTTCCATAAGGGATTTTGCTCTTTGCTTGTTAATCCAGTGGTTAGGTAGGGGCAGGTATGGCCGAGGTTCGTATTTGCGTCCCACCACGCTAGAGGAAATGGGCATCCTGTCTGGGTGTGTGTGCTTTTACCTTTGAGATACGCCACTGTAGACCACATTCTGCCGCTTGACATGGCAGGGCAATACCAGAGGAAGTAGAGATGTATGAGGGAGGCCAGAGTCCAAAAATAAACTTTTCTTTACTGAACAAACTTATGAGAAATATTTACATCAGATAGCAGGCACAACACTTAAAGAATATATCTTCTACCCAATCCAGAGGCAGGAACTTCACGGTTACACGTAGCGGTACATTACTTCTGTTACATGTTACATTAGTCCAGCAAAACCACTATGGGAACCTCAATCTTCCCATCTTTGCGTCACTATGATACCTCAGTACTATTTTCAAACTTCATTTGATAAGGGCCACATGCTCCTTGGTGTGCCACTGCATCGTCAGTTCCTCATAGGAGAACATGTGTCCCAGCATGGTCATCTTCTCCTCTTTGACCCTCAGGCCTGTTATGCACACGCCCGGGCTGACTGGCGTGTGCGTGATTAGTGATCCCGCTGTACCATGATCCGAGGAGTGCCTGGAGGGGCGTAACTAAGTATCAACCCGATCCGACCAAGGTCGCACGGCGGCTTAGTTGACTCCGTGGACCAAGGAGGAACCGAGCAGAGGAACCAGGTGCGACTCCAGGTCAGACCCCGGTCACAATTGTTGACCCACACCGGGGAATACAGGAACAGACAGGTTAGGCTGGCACACAGACAGGTGGGTATTGGCAGGCACGGCTGGAGTGCAGACAGGAGGATACTGGCAAGCACGGCTGGTATGCAGACGGGGGGGTACTGGCAAGCACGGCTGGAGTGCAGACAGGGAGGCACTAGCATGTTGGAGCGCAGGGTGGATAGGGTCCAATACAGACTGGGATTCAGGAACAGAACCGCAGATGCGGTAGACAAGCAGAGCAGAGAGGAACTGCTGGAGCGGTGGGCAAGGCAGAGCAGAGAGATACCACCGGAGCGGTGAGCAAGGCAGAGCAGGGCGGAACCGCCGGAGCGGTGGGCAAGGCAGAGCAGGAGAAACCGCCGGAGCGGTGAGCAAGGCAGAGCAGGGCGAAACCGCCAGAGCGGTGGACAAGGCAGAGCAGAGAGGAACCGCTGGAGCGGTGAGCAAGGCAGAGCACAGAGGAACTGCCGGAGCGGTGAGCAAGGCAGGGCATAGAGGAACCGCCAGAGCGGTGAGCAAGGCAGAGCAGAGCGAAACCACCGGAGGGTTGAACAAGGCAGAGCAGAGAGGAACCACCGGAGCGGTGAGCAAGGCAGAGCAGAGAGGAACCGCCGGAGCGGTGAGCAAGGCAGAGCAGGAAGGAACCGCCGGAGCAATGAGCAAGGCAGAGCAGAGCGCAACCGCCGGAGCAGTGAACAAGGCAGAGCAGAGAGGACAGGGCTCTGCTCACACTGAACAGACTGGAAGGGAAAAGCAGAACCAGATACAAACAGGTACTAGCAATGAAGTAGCGAGTGGACTCTAAACTCACAACAGAAGTACAGAGACAACGAGTAGAAGTTAGGTGCAGGTTCAGAGACTGCAGGAAAAGGGAAGGTACGGACAGAGAGACAAACAGGCTAGGAGAGTGTTCAGACAGGAACTGACACTGCAACAAGATACAGGAGCGAGTCTGGGTATACGGCCCCCAGAGAGGCGGACAAACAGGTTAGGAGAGTGTTCAGACAGGAACTGACACTGCAACAAGATACAGGAGCGAGTCTGGGTATACGGCCCCCAGAGAGGCAGACAAACAGGCTAAGAGATAGTTCAGACAGGCCTGGGAATACAGCCCCCAGATTGGCGGACAGGCAAGAAACAGAACGGGACCTGGCACATTCAAAGTCAAGGAGCACACTGAATGTTAGAGTTGCTCAGGCATCTCCTACAGGGTGGAGTGGGTTTAAATATCCAGTGACTCACAGCAATAGGCTGGGGACGCATTAGGAGTGTGCCCACAGCAGCTATAAGAAGCAGGAAGTAACCGGGCCGCCGCCCTAAGCAGTCAGACCAGAGCATACACACAGTAGAACAGGAGCACGGCTTACAAACTGGACTGAAGGTTAAGATGCGATCTTGCATAGTGGGAGATGGTGCACTTTGCAAGCACGCCGCCAGGTATGTTACAAGGCCTAGCTACTAGTGTTGAGCGATACCTTCCGATATCAGGAAATATCGGATCGGATTGGATCGGGCCGATACCCAAAAAGTATCGGATATCGCCGATTCCGATACCGGAAACCAATGCAAGTCAATGGGACACAAATATCGGAATGAAAATAAACCCTTTCTTTCCTTGTAGGTTAATTCTACATGAAGGAAATCAACTAACAATAATGTAGAATGTATTGGGGGAGGTGATTGCCCAAATCGATGGGAACAGTGCTCACAGTGAAACATGAAAAGCCGGCAATTCAGCAGCGGCATACACCGGTACCCGACAATTTATAACAGAAAGAATATAGCTTCACACATAGATTAGATAGATAGAAACATGTCAGTCATATATATATGAAGTACAGTGACAGTGTTGCTTACTGTACTTGTCATTTAGTGTAAAGGATTTATTTAAAAAAATATTAGTGTTTTCATGCACCGTCTCTTTAAAAAAGCCGGCCGGCAATTCAGCAGGGTACCCGACAATTTAGAATACAAAGAATAGAGAATCACACATAGATTAGATAGATAGAAACTGGTCAGTCACATATATATGAAGTACAGTGACAGTGTTGCTTATGACGCGCCCCTGGGCCTTCTGTGTCGTGCGGCATCGCGCGCACGGGGCTTACCCGGAGCCGGATCAGATGGGGGTAGTAGTCTCGTGGCGGTGACCCGGTCCGTGCCCAGGGAGTCAAACTAAGCGGCGAGTCTATTAGCAGTAGATGTTAGAATGTGTGTCGACTACGCCACCCGTTGATTTGCGGTCACAAGGCCGCCGCTGCAAAACAGTCCGCTGAGGCCGGTGGTATGGGTGCAGCAGGGATGGTATAACCCCCAACGGGAGGGGTATGGCCTCAGGGCAGCAGGAGTAGATGATGGAGGTTGTGATGGTGCGGTAAGGAGGCACAGAGTCGTGGGATGCAGTTTCAGGGTTTTTACTCACTGATGTTGCTTTAGTCACTCTGGCCTTGAGTGACCACCCGAGCCGTGCTGCGTCCACCAGGTGTGGGACTCGGCTAACCCCCAGGCAGTTCCGGAGCGTGGTCCTGAGCTTCCCTCTCACTCTCTTTCTCCTGGCCGTCCCCACCAGGGATCCACCTTTGTCCGGTTCCCTTGGGCCTTCTGATGGCAAAACCTTCTCTGGCTTTCCTGGTCCTACTCTCGGTGTACCTTCCTGGTGAATGTGGTGAGGGTCGTGGCAAAACTTGACCACGACCTCCGGTTCCTGGTTAAGGGTTACTTTTGCCTCCGCCAGCTTGGGATCCGGTGCCCTCTTCTGCCAACCCTTCACCCTTTTTGGTCTGATTCTGGGATCTTAGGGTTCCCTCTGGCTCTGCCTCTCTGGGTCCTTCTTCCTCCTCTCTCTCCATGCTTGGCCCTGGAGCTGGGCCCAGCCGGAGCCACAGCTCCCTGTCAGCCCTCCTGGCTGAGCTCCTCTGCTCTGCTTCTCCTCAGGCTGAACTTGACTAAAAAGACCCTGTCTCTAGATGGTGCCCACCTTATATACTCCCTCTATGTGTGAGCCCAGGTGACCAGCACCCAATGGGCTCCTAGCTTTACCCAGAGTACTCCCCCTATCTGCCCCTACACTACTGGGATGTTCCACCCCCCCCTCCCACTCCAGCCAGGGACAGACGCTGTCGTACCTGCACATTTACTTGGTGGGAGTACCGTAGTTCTGTCCCCCGGAAATGGGATGTATGTAGTGCATGCAGCCTACTGAGCTCAGTCCCACACTCCATCCTTACCCGGGAGTGGAATACCACACCTCTGGAGTGAGGTGCAATACCCCTGTAGCAACCGAGTCCTCAGGGTGCTACACTTACTGTACTTGTCATTTAGTGTAAAGGATTTATTTAAAAAAATATTAGTGTTTTCATGCACCGTCTCTTTAAAAAAGCCGGCCGGCAATTCAGCATCTGTACCCGACAATTTAGAATAGAAAGAATAGAGAATCACACATAGATTAGATAGATAGAAACATGTCAGTCACATATATAAGAAGTACAGTGATAGTGTTGATTACTGTACTTGTCATTTAGTGTTAAAATAAAGGATTTATTAAAAAAAAAATTGGCATGGGGGCCCCCCTAATTTTAGTCTCTAGCGAAGGTTAAGCAGACGGCTTGGGCAGATGTTTGAAGCCTGGGAAGGGGGTAATACCCACGGAGCTTCCCAGGCTACTAATATCAGCCCCCAGCTGAATACCTAGCCTTTACTAGCTATTAAAATGGGGGACCCAAAAAAAAATGACGTGGGGTCCCCCCTATTTTAATAGCTAGCAAAGGCTAGGCAGACAGCTGGGGGCTGATATTAATAGCCCAGGAAGGGTGCCATGAATATTGGCCCCCTCCCAGGCTAGAAACACCAGCCGTCAGCCGCCCCAGAAATGGCGCATCCATAGGATGCACCAATTCTGGCACTTAGCCTCGCTCTTCCACACTGCCCTGGTGCGGTGGCAGGGGGTAATAGGGTTGGGGTTCATGTCAGCGCCAGCTGCCATGAAGCCCAGGTTAGTAATGATGGGCGTCTATAAGACACCCCCATTACTAATCTACAAAGTGTTAAAAAGAAAAAAAACACACTACACCCAGAAAAAAATAATTTATTTGAAATAAAACACACCATTTTATTTAATTCTTAGTTTACTAAAAAAAAATAGTTACCTGTCCACGTTCCTGCGCAGATCTCCCATGCACAGCTGTCACATCTGGAGATGGTGACAGTTGTGCATGGCTGCTGTTAGCTCACGCTGCCGGGAACACGTCCGCTCCCGGCAGCGGGAGCCACTGACTGAGGTCACCGGAGTGCATTCAGTCAGCGCAGCTCCGGAGACCTCCTTTACGGCACTGCTGTACCGTGGGAATTTCTCACGATGCAGCGGGGCCGTAAAGGAGCTAACCGGAGCAGCGCTGCCTGAACTCCGGCGAACCCGCTTATGCAGTGACGGGGCTGCTTTACGGCCCCGTCATTCTAGCGGCGGCAGCGGTTCAGAGCGGTCACATTCTATGTGGCTGCTCTAAACTGGAGATCATCGTGGGACACTCGTGGACTACTACGGAGGGGTAAGGATAAGGTTGTGGTTTATTATTTTATATTTTATTACAGGAGATCGATGGCTTCGGGGAATTAGGTGTCTAGGTGAGTATAGGTGTAGTTTTTTATTTTTTACTTTATTTTAGGTGGCGATCGGCGGGGACAGGTAATGTATAAACTAATTTATTGGAGGCAACCACTGGGCACCAATGTCATGTATTTAAAATTTATTGGGGACACAGTAGGGCAATTTAAATAGCAGGATCAGGCTTATGGGAACTACTGCTCTCATCGAGCTGATCCTGCTGGCACGAGTGGACGGGGACAGACATAGGCCGATGGGAGTAGTAGTGTCACATCGGCCTATGTCTGCCTGCACGCACACACCCCCCAGACATCGCACAGACACTGCAAACACCCGCACACACTCGCAGACATTGCACAGACACCACGCACACACCCGCAGACATCGCACAGACACCGCACACACTCGCAGACATCGCACAGACACCGCACACACCCGCAGACATCGCACAGACACCCGCACACACCAATCATGACGGGCTGATGGTCTGCGAGGTGTGGCTGACCTGTGCGGCCGTGGGAAAGTTCATGTGAGTTCATGCAATGCAGTGAAGCATGAACTCACATGAACCCTCTGAGGGCACCGCGGCGACTTCAAATGAACAGCTGATCGGCATCACCTGATACCTCAGCTTTTCATTTGAAATAACCGGCGGGAAAGCGCAGCACAGAACGGGAAAGCCGGCGGTGAAGTCTTTTCACTGCCGGCTTCCCCGCCTGTATCCTTCGCTCCCCGCTCCTTGGTGCTGTGCTCCCCGCCCGGTCCTAACTTACGATTGGGATGGGAGGTGGCGAGGGGAGCGGAGGATTGGGGTGGGAGGCTTTTTACCGCCCGCCGGCTTTTAAACAATCAGGAGAATTCTTTTAAGCTGGGATGGCATTCTGATGACAGGCTGGATCTCAGCTGAGCGCTGCCACCCAGCTTGTCATCCTTCAGAGACACTGCAGAGCGCAGGCATTATGGGAACTTCCGATTCCGGTATTCGATATTGTAAAAGTATCGGAATTAAGTATCGGAATTCCGATACCGCGAATATCGGCCGATACCCGATATTTCAGTATCGGAATGCTCAACACTACTAGCTACACTTCCGTTTCTTATCTAGTATAAACAATGTTTGCTCACTTGCCAGAGATAAGGAATCCTTCTGCCACTTAATCCTTGTTTACTTCACAACATGCTATCCGATTATGGTCTCCCTTCACACACAAACAGCCTTTTCAATGCAGGTCTGCTAACATTAGGACCACATGTTCTCTTTTCAGTGGTTTTCCCTATCTGTCTAACAACAGGAACTGGGTTCCTTTTGCCCACTTAACTCCTCCCTTCATAGACTGTTCCCAATACTTAACCCTGTTTGTAGCTAACCTACTGCTGCAGGCGACTAACCAGATAAAACAATATGGAAATGCATTATATAACCATAAGATCTTCAAGGGATGTGTCGACAGCTTCTCCACTCCTTTATAAAGGTTCAGTCAATGATCAAGAACTATTATTGGCCAAGGTGAAGGGGCCCTAAAAGGGAACCTATCAGCAGGTTTTTAGACCCCCAAACTAACGGCATCTATGTAATGTCCCTGTAATGTTGATTACATCCACCTTTGTTTTATAAATATGTGCTTCCGTTTTATAGAAATCCATCAGTGAATGTTTATTAAAATGAAACCCAAGTGCAGGCTCTTGGCCTTGCACTTACAACTCTCTGGTCTCTCTTTCTTTTTAAGATAAAGGTATCGATGTCCTGAAGATTACAGGAAAGTTATATAGATGACATTAGTCTGAGGTCTAAAAAACGGTTCTTTTTAATAGTTCAACAGCTCAAAATCGGCTTTTATAATTAGGCTTAGCACTAGCCACTATCGTTACCAGGGTGTATAGGCTTCCTAGTTTTTAGCCTTCATCCAATTGTAAGGATATGACTATGCTGTCCATGTTTCCGTCTTGAAGAAACAAGTCTTATTGATAAAACTAGTTATGTGATGTAATGTGAACTGTAATGTGTAATATGAATTCTGATATGCATTAATGTTAGTAATGTGTGTAGTTTGACTATAGGGACAGTTAGAGTTAATGTTTGGAACGAGCCCAGAGTGGAAGGAGCTGACTTACAGGGAAGTGTCAATTTCCTGCCAGAGAGTCAGAGAGGGCTTGGAGTGCATAGTAAGTGGCCCAAAAGGTACAAGCAGTGTCGCATTCTGGGATGACCCTATAAGTGGGAGGAGACCAAAGAAAAGAGATATGGACATCTGAAGCATAAGTGACTGAGAGACCTTCTGGAAACGGGTCCAAGGAAAGGACGCCTAATGTCACAATTGTATCAGGTTTGACAGACAGTCATTCTGGATCTGTCTGTAGAAGGTCGCTGCACTTGTCTTTGCAGACACCTTCTTGATCCTTTCATCTTTGCAGTGTAGTGGTATCCTTCTCTCGCTAGGACCCAGCAGTGATCTCCACCTTCTGCTTCTAATTGACACACCCTTGCTTGATATATGAAAACCCTCAGTGTCTCCAGAGAGTCGCCGGTGATAGAACTATTTTCCCCTGCTCAGGCCTGGAGTACTAGCAGTTGGCTAGTTTCTTCTTGGAGTTTCTTGGTGGAGTATTGTCATCTTCTCTCTGGTGTCTTCTCAAGCTAAGTGTATTCCCTTGTCTGTTTTCCTTGTTTGTCGTTAGTTGCAGTGGGGGCTGACTAGTGCTCACCCCTTTCCCACTCTACTTAGGGCCTAGCTTTAGGGGAAGTCAGGGATTAGGTATCCTGCTTGGCGATAGGTGCAGAACCTATTTAAGGATGGTAGGGGAGACAGGGTGTTGTAATATCTGCCTAGGGGTCTCCTCTCTCTCTTTCCATAGTTGTTGGGCTTCCCCCCTTTTCCCATTGTTGTACACTTGGTCCTCCCTTCACCTGGTGTGACACCTAACCACGAGACCCCGAGCTTATAACACTGGAAGGGAATGAGCCTAAAACAGGACTAAGAATGTGGGATGAGTACGTGTCTCGGCTGGGAGTTCCAGAGCTTCAGCATTACCTGAAACAGAACACGGAACCGCAGAGAAAGTAAATGACACTTGTTAATCAGGACTGTAGTGTTAAACCTGGGCTGTGGTGTAGTAGTATGAAATAGTGGCCATACAGGGCATTATTGACTACAATGGAAGGAAACTGTGTGGAAAATGCTTCAAGTTGTAAAGGAAACGTCCATAAGACTTTGTACTCGCTATCTCCTGTATATAACCCTTATCAAGTTACCGTTCAGTAAAGAGTTTATTTTTGAATGGTGATCTCACTCATTAAACTATGAAACATCTGGTCCTGGCAAACCCACAACAATGGTTGCATGTGGCCTGCACAGGTGTAATGTCTGCACAGCACAAGTCCAAACACCCAGCCAGAACCCCCACTTTCATGTAATGTGCCAGGGCACAACAGACAAATACCTTGCCCACAGTTACCGCCATGCGCCACGTTACACAAGGACAGAACTGTATCCAAATACATAGGCAGGGATACCCGGGTCCAAGTCTGGGAGGCCAGACAAAGTAAACAGGTAAAAAATGGTCCAACCAGAGTGGGCATCCGGTGGTTACCCAGGAGAAGAGTCAGGAAGTGAAATAAACCAGATAAAAACACAGATTTAAAGTGGTTTTTACTATTGTGGACATTTTATTTCATATTACTATATTTTTACATAAATTCATTCCCTTGGGGCTAAAAAAAAAAAAAATCATTTTTGCAATTGGGTTTCATGAAATAAGTTTGCACTACTTTGCTTTTACGGGCTCTTTGTTTCCTGCATATTTAACTTTGAAGGGGGTATTCTCAAGTTGTAAAGTTATCTCTTAACGACAGAATAGGATATAACTATCCAATCATTGGGGGTCGGACTGTTGGCGCCCCCAACGATTCGAGAACAGCCCTGTGTGAAGGAAGAGGAGGTCCATCATACGCACAGCCGCTCCATTCATTCTGATGGGAGTGCCGAAGATCAGCCGAGTGCAGTGAATGGAGCAGCAAAGGGGAACCAGGAGCGATCCGCTGATCTCGCCAGTGGCCACACTTTCAAACATGAAATAACCCCTTAAATGAATACAGAACTTTGAGGGGTCGGATTCTCCAATGGTCCCGGACAAAATTAATAATTACCTACGTAGCTCGGGGCATCAGTTTGAGTTATATGTTTTCAATAAGACACGTGCGCTGTCCTATAATTGCTTCAGCACCGAGAAGAAGAAAAAATTACGCGCAATATTTGCATTAGTTGTGACTGGAAATGCGAGTGCATTTGATGGCCGTAATATGATTTTGGAAGCTGAAATATTGACTTTCAATTCTCCCAATATTGTTACCGTCCTATTTAGACATGTTTCACGTCTCATCTGTCCCCAGCTACATTGTACAGAGGTTGGTTCCCGTTAGGCTGTTTTGTGTCACCTCCGCCGCTTCTATAATTCTTTTTTTTTTTATTTTCTTAATTTTCCCCTCAAGATCTACAGCGCAGGTTTTAAATAATTTGTTTAGCGATTACTTTCACCTTAATCAACAGTCTGTTTTATGCCAGCGATGTGAATTTCTGCAGTTTTCTTGTAAGATGCTCTACATTATGACTTGGCCGGCTCACATCCTTTAAAAGTTAATGTAATGGTAATTTAATATCAGTACCTTTCAGATCATCTGCTCTCACCAACGCTACACAGAGCTGAGACAACATTTTCAAATAAATGTATTTAAAGGGGAATTATGACCACATTGAGGGTTTATGTAACCCTTTTTCCTGAAAGGACAATTTTTACACCTTTACAAAATTATAAAATGAAAAAAAAAAAAAGTCAAAATGTTCCCCTACAACCTTTTATTTTCCCACAGACATCATCTACCATGTTGTGAAAATACCACCCGACAAATGCAAATAAAACAATTATAAAATGGACAAAAAAGGGCAATATCCTGACACACCATGTCTGCGAATTGAGATTCTGATTTGCCTTTTATCCTAAGTCATATTGCAAGGCTGGGTAAAGGGTTGATAGTGACTTGTATCGCTGCTTCCAACAGGTGGTGCTATAGAGTTCAAGTCCTCTTCCTCTCTGAAGAGGCAATTTGCTCTTATAGCCATTTATTTTCTCAAAGACGTCATCTATCACATTATGAAAATATCACCCAAAAATTTACAAGCATGGACAACTTCATGTAATTTTACATTGTAGCAAAATGTGTCAAAAATGCATCAAAATTCACATAGAGACGAAAAAGTCTGGCCCAATCATATGTATAACGTGCCCTAAAAAAGTTTAGCTGGGTGTGCATAATTAATAAATGCCACTTTTATCTACTCTTTAGTATAAAAAAACACACCGTAAGGTTGAAACCCCAAATACTTCCTGATAACATGATGAAAAGACCCTGTACTGCCCCTGAGGTTACTATACTAGAGGCTGTGCATATAGAGGATGTGTTATGACAGTAACAGGGTATGATGGACAATGGGGGGTGATAACACAAAGAAAAGTTCCAGGAAATAAAAACAGTAGCACTATCTGAAGAAACAAAATGGGAGTAAAAGTGGGAAATACAATGCTACAGACTATTGTAGGATTATTGTTGTGGAGACACGGGGTCTTCCGTGGGCGTAATACTACTCAGACAAAACAGGGTGAGGGTAAAACAGTGTGGCAATACTTTATTGAACCACAAAACAGGCAATAAACAGATAGAACAGTCCCAGCAAATGCCCAAGATGGTACAACATCACACAGTCTCATCCTTCCGCTTGCCTGCCTGAAATAGAACAGTTGCGACTTTGGGACTTCCATAGCCAACTACCTCAACCAGTGGCCCCCTGCTTCTGGCGGGCATCCACAGAGAGGAGATAGCGGCAAGCTTAGGAAGCTAGCAGTCCATCGAGGTACAAGGCCAGGAGACCCGAGGGTCCCACTTTGCCCTCTCTGAGAGTTTCCATGGGGCCAGATGAGAGGCTGGTCCCAATCTGGCTTCTCCAAATGTCTCCATAGGTTCCAGGTGACCGGAGGGTCCCAACTGGCAACTCCAAACAACATATCCATGGGGCCAGGTGACTGCATTGTCCCAACCTGGTCTCCTCAAATGTATCCATGGGCTCTATGATGGTCAGTGGACTCTTTAAATCAACATTCAGCTGGCTTTAGTATAATATGCAATTAGTATAGTAATAAACATAATTGTTTCACAACCAAGAAAAGACAACAAATTATATGACCTTCTTGACCAGCCACAGAAATACACATACATTTCCAAGTCAACTTAAACACAATAGTATATTTCTCTTGGCTTAACAAATCTAATCATCTGGCTGAATAAGATTATAAGTTGTATCGTTACAATTGTGTTAGATGATAATTTTATTGTTTGATGTTATAATGATTGCTTTGCATGAAGGGTGATAGCATGAAGAAAAGTTCCTGTTCTTTATCTTCATTAAAAGCTTCACAGAATAGTTGGAGAAGCATCTATTCTGCCAATTTGCACAACAAGTAACGGACTGTGAAAGATAAGAGAGGGTGACAACATGAAGAAAAGTTCCTGTAAACAATAGACAATACCGAAAAAAAAAAAAATGATACTAAGGATGAAAATACATATTTAAAATATATCACAATGTTACAGACTATTGTATGATTATGGTGCTATTTGATTGTGTTCTTATTGTATTGTATAAATGGTGATAACATGAAGAAAAGTATCTGCATATAATTTTCATTAAAAGCTTCACAAAATACATAACAATGCACATATTCCACCTAATGGGCCCCAAGTGTTGGTGCAGCTGGCAGGATGACACATGGAGAGTGAGGAAGAGACACCATCAGGGATCTTGGGAGGAGCAGAATGGATGCAGCAAAGTCACCAGGGCAGCATAGAAGCAAATAACATGGTGTGCACAGGAGGAGGAGAGCAACAAACTAAGTCTTGAATAACAATCCAAAGAAACAGGTGTGTGTCCTAATGGGACATAAAAGGCTTAGGCAGATGATGTCACGGGCCGGCCAACCTGCAAAGCCCAATGTGGAGCACAACAGAGGGCAACGGGCTGAGGTGAAGGAGACAGAGCCCAGAATCGGGGCAGGTATGTAGCATTGTGATAATCCGCTAAATGTCATAGCTGCAGGGCATTATGTGGAGGCTGGTGTGGCAAAGCAAAATGACGTTAGCCCACTCTCAGATATTTCGGCAGCGTGGGAAATGGTGCAGGCAAGTTTTTTTTTTTTTGACAATCTAGAGTCGTATTTCAAACTGTTCAAATTCACGTGGAACCGCAAATTTCAGGAAATTGGACTTGAACTCCACTTATCTTTAAAGGGTTGTCTGGGAGTTTTACATTGATGGTCCTCTTTTAGTATAGGTCATCAATGTCTGATCTTTAGGGTCCAACACCCGGCACTCCCACCGATCAGCTGTCCCTGATGACAGTGGCGGCTGGAACTTCTCAGTTATGGAGCTGCACAGCTCCTTCGACTGTATATTGGCTGTGGCTGGGTACTGCACATCCTCTCCTATCAATAAGGGGTGGCTGTGATTTAATAGGGCATGAGCACTCCGTCCTCCAAGGAACCATGTCAGTGCTTGTTCTGTTCACATGCTGACCAATAGGGGGCAGCAGAGAGGTGTGATCTCCTACAACCTGAGAGCTATCTGGAAGGCAACAGAGCTGTGATGCATTTTATATGAATAGTGTGTAAGACAAGATATGTCATCCAAGTACCAGGATACTCTGCTTTAAACAACATTTTGATGATGATAGAAGGACTACACAAACAAACACGGCTTTGTACAGACTCGGTATATGTGCTTAAGTCCTTTCACCTTGTCCTTTTATGACAGCACAAAAATACACCATACGTTCTGCAATACAACAGTATGTTTGCATTTATCCGTAAAATTTTTCACAGCAAGAGCTTTTAACTAGATGTAGAGATTTTTGTTCTCCTGCTGGGAAGTATCCACCTGGATTCCTAACAATCCCCAGATACTTATGGTCAGTGTCTAGAATCTCAAGTGTTTTCATTATTGCTCAAAGCTAAAACGCAGATGAAACCAGTAGACAACAATGAACACATTGAACGGCACCACAGGAACTTACTATTGAAATCCACTGCAGCACTGGAAGTCGAGGCAGCGAGCAAAACCCCAAAGCCGGCTGCACTTATAGGAACGGAAAAACATGACTCAGTGCCCATCACTAATGAGGATTAAGACGAGCGCCCACTCCAGTCCTGTATGCAAGTGAACTATTAAATGTTCTTATTACAAGGGAGCGAAAGAAAGCACGAAATATTGTGACTAAACCATTACACTCATATCTGATGCGCGGAGCCTAAGAGACCTCATGTAAAAGGGCTTATGAGGATAGGACCAAGGAGCCGAAGACCAAGATGCAGCAGCCAAATAGTATACGAATTAGACAGAATCACTGGCTGCTGAATTCATGGCATTACATTACTTAGGGTGCGGCACCATCATAGGGGCAAAACTGATATTGAGTCATATCTGGTATGTGGCCTGAGGAGCCGGGGATGATAAATATTACAATTTTGGGGTACAAATGCTCTGTGTCATGCCCCACCCTAATATACTTGTGCCATGTTCCACCCTAATATATTTGCGTCATGCTCCACCCTAATACACTTGTGTCATGCTCCACCCTAATATACTTGTGTCATGCTCCACCCTAATATACTTGTGTTATGCCCCACCCTAATATACTTGTGTTATGCCCCACCCTAATATACTTGTGTTATGCCCCACCCTAATACACTTGTGTCATGCTCCACCCTAATATACTTGTGTCATGCTCCACCCTAATATACTTGTGTTATGCCCCACCCTAATACACTTGTGTCATGCTCCACCCTAATATACTTGTGTCATGCTCCACCCTAATATACTTGTGTTATGCTCCACCCTAATATACTTGTGTTATCCTCCACCCTAATATACTTGTGTTATGCTCCACCCTAATATACTTGTGTTATGCTCCACCCTAATATATTTGTGTCATGCTCCACCCTAATACACTTGTGTCATGCTCCAACCTAATATACTTGTGTCATGCTCCACCCTAATATACTTGTGTTATGCTCCAACCTAATATATTTGTGTCATACTCCACCCTAATATATTTGCGTCATGTTCCACCCTAATACACTTGTGTCATGCCCCACCCTAATATACTTGTGTCATGCTCCATCCTAATATATTTGTGTGATGCTCCACCCTAATATACTTGTGTCATGCTCCACCCTAATATACTTGTGTCATGCTCCACCCTAATATACTTGTGTCATGCTCCACACTAATATATTTGTGTCAAGCTCCACCCTAATATACTTGTGTCATGCTCCACCCTAATATACTTGTTTAATGATCCATCATAATATACTATACTTGTGTTATGCTCCACCCTAATATATTTGTGTCATGCTCCACCCTAATATATTTGTGCCATACTTCACCCTAATCTACTTGTGTCATGCCCCTCCCTAATCTACTTGTGTCATGCCCCTCCCTAACATTCTTGTGTCATGCCCCACCCTAATATATTTGTGCCATGCTCCACCCTAATATATTTGTGTCATGCTCCACCCTAATACACTTGCGTCATGCTCCACCCTAATAAACTTGAGTCATGCTCCACCCTAATATATTTGTGTCATGCTCCACACTAATATACTTACGTCATGCTCCACCCTAATACACATATGTCATGCTCCACCCTAATATGTTTGTGTCATGCTCCATCCTAATATATTTGTGCCATGCTTCACCCTAATCTACTTGTGTCATGCCCCTCCTTAATATACTTGTGTCATGCTCCACCCTAATATACTTGTGTCATGCTCCAACCTAATATATTTGTGTCATGCTCCACCCTAATATATTTGTGCCATGCTTCACCCTAATCTACTTGTGTCATGCCCCTCCTTAATATACTTGTGTCATGCTCCACCCTAATCTACTTGTGTCATGTCCCACCCTAATACACATGTGTCATGCTCCACCCTAATATATTTGTGTCATGCTCCACCCCAATATATTTTTGCCATGCTTCACCCTAATCTACTTGTGTCATGCCCCTCCTTAATATACTTGTGTCATGCTCCTCCCCATCTACTTGTGTCATGTCCCACCCTAATATACTTGTGTCATGCTCCACCCTAATATACTTGCGTCATGCTCCACCCTAATAAACTTGTGTCATGCTCCACCCTAATATATTTGTGTCATGCTCCACCCTAATATATTTGTGCCATGCTTCACCTTAATCTACTTGTGTCATGCCCCACCCTAATATACTTGTGTCATGCTCCACCCTAATCTACTTGTGTCATGCCCCCCCCTAATATACCTGTGCCATGCTCCACTCTAATATATTTGTGTTATGCTCCACCCTAATATATGACACATGGTCAGACGTAAAAAATCATTTATTCAATAGAAAAATCACAGAAATTTTTTTTTTACAAAAATGAATAGACAAAGAGGAAAAAAGTCCAGAGAAATGGATATTCTGAGGGCAGGCAGAAAAATTGTAAAGAATCAAAATCTATGCAAGACATTCTACTGAATGTTATACTAGGGTCAAACAGCTTCAATCATAGAGGAATAACAGTTAGATTTAAAGTGCATAGTGCGATAAATATACTCCCAAATACATATACATATATATAAATAGTAAACTCATAAAGATGAGATAATAATAGAGACACAGCAGCTAGGTAAAGAGGTATGTCAAAAAGTTATGTCACAATGTGAGAAATGTAGATAGATAATGAACTACCTGTGAGTCCCTCAGAATCCACACAGATCCGACGCGCGTTTCGCCGTTTAGCTATAACCAGGATATGTGCTATGTTCCACCCTAATATATTTGCGTCATGCTCCTCCCTAATACACTTGTGTCATGCTCCACCCTAATATACTTGTGTCATGCCTCACTTTAATATACTTGTGTCATGCTCCGCCCTAATATATTTGTGTCATGCTCCACCCTAATATACTTGCGTCATGCTCCACCCTAATAAACTTGTGTCATTTTCCACCCTAATATACTTGCGTCATGCTCCAACCTAATATATCTGTGTCATGCTCCACCCTAATATACTTGCATCATGCTCCACCCTAATAAACCTGTGTCATGCTCCAGCCTAATATACATGAGTCATGCCCCACCCTATTATACTTGTGTCATGCTCCACCCTAATATATCCGTGTCATGCTCCTCCCTAATATATCTGTGTCATGCTCCACCCTAAGATACTTGAGTCATGCCCCACCCTATTATACTTGTGTCATACTGCACCCTAATATATCTGTGTCATGCTCCACCCTAATATATTTGTTTCATGCTGCACCCTAACATACTTGTGTCATGCTCCACATTAATATATCTGTGTCATGCTCCACCCTAATATACTTGTGCCATGCTCCACCCTAATATATTTGTCTCATACTTCACCCCCATATGTCTGTGTCATACTCCACCCTAATATATTTGTGTCATGCTCCACCCTAATATACTTGCATCATGCTCCACCCTAATAAACTTGTGTCATTCTCCACCCTAATATACTTGCGTCATGCTCCAACCTAACATATCTGTGTCATGCTCCGCCCTAATATACTTGCGTCATGCTCCACCCTAATAAACCTGTGTCATGCTCCAGCCTAATATACTTGAGTCATGCTCCACCCTATTATACTTGTGTCATGCTCCACTCTAATATATCTGTGTCATGCTCCACCCTAATATACTTGTGTCATGCTCCACCCTAATATATTTTTGTCATGCTCCACCCTAATATATTTGTGTCATGATCCACCCTAATATATTTGTGTCATGCTCCACCCTAATATATTTGTGTCATGTTCCACCCTAATATATTTGTGTCATGCTCCACCCTAATATAGTTCTGTCATGCTCCACCCTCCATATGCCTACATCATGCACCACCCCCATGTGACTTTGTCATGCTCCACACCATATGACTACTTGTGTCATGCTCGACTCCATGTGTCTATGTCATGATCCACTCCCATATTCCTGACTCATCTTCCCCCCATTTGCTTGTGCCATGCTCATCCCCCATGTGACTGTGTCATGCTCCTCCTCTGTATGCCTGGGTCGTGCTCCATCCTCATATGCCTGTGTAATGCCCCTCCTCCATATTCTTCTATCATATGCCACCCCCTTATACGTGTGTCATGCCCCACCCTCCATATGTTTGTGTCATGCCCCACCCCCTATATGCCTGTGTCTTGCGCCACACCCTTATTACCATGTCATGCCCCACCCCCCTATGTGCCTGTGTCATGCTCCATCCCCTTATTCCAGGGTCATGCTCCAACCCCTGAACATTTAGTATAAAAGCCTGAATTTAAAAAATAGGTTATTTTTTGATGATACATTCCCTGTAAAGGGATGTTTTCCATAGTAGATATAGTAGATGTGGTCTCAATAATGGGTTCTCCATCTAATTCAAGAATGGGGCACTGACTCAGTCAGAGGGCAGGCGGTCAGAATTTCTAATAATTCGACATAAATTTATAAGATGTGAATACCCCTTTAAATGCTCTGCACCGTAAATATGTTAACAGTAGGAGTCAGCAATGACGTACAGATGACACCTTGCTGCCATCACCAAGATCAAAGCTAACTCTAATGCTTAGATGCCTCAATCATTAGTGATCACAGCATCTAAGCAGTTGGATAAAAGGGGGTCTACTTCTTTCACCCTATTAGTACCTCTGTAATGTAATTTAGGATTGCTGGCTGATTTCCATGGCATAAGAATAGAATCATCAATATCCTAGTCCCAGATAACACCCTTACGTGCTGAATTTTTCTGCAGCACCCACATTGGAAATGTAAAGTATTACATGTGTTGCCTATTAAATCGCATGGGCTGTATGGAATGCTTGGGCATGCCGTGTCCTCCAGAGGATGAGATACTCTTAGCAACCTTTAGATATAAAGTTCAAATTTGCTGGCTTTGACAAATTCGAATTCGAAATTCGAATTTAGGGCGTGAATCACCACAAATCGAAAATTCTTAAACTTTACAGCCTCCAAATGTCCTGAAATACGTGAATGACACTATTCTCTTTTCATGACACACTAATCTTCTTATCTATTGTACTGTCACACACTATCTATGCAATTTGTTTCATGGCTTTCTCTTCCTATCTTCATGGCTAAGCTGTGAACTGTTCTCACAATATTCAGATTCACTACAAGTGGGCAGCTGCATTCCCTGCCTCGGCTTTTATACAGGCTATGGTTGCGCCTCCTGATTGGCTGTGCTATACCATGTGATGTGATACCTCCAAGGCATTATTGAGTAGCCCGTCTGAGGTCATGTGATCCTTCTTTGGCTGATGCAATATTTTTCGATATATATAAAATGGTGAAGGCCATTTTAGGTGATTCTCAGGAAGCAAATCGGAAATTGTTCGAATTCACCAGCTAGAGAAAGTTCCTAAAAATTTTACATAGATTCAATTTGCACCTCTGTTGATAACCATCCTAAGACTAGATCATCATTATCCTAGTCTTGGAAAAACTCATTATGTTCTGGATTTTTCTGCAGCACACCCGCAGGAGATATGAAGTATTGCATGGTGCTTAATAGAATCTATAGACTGTTTGTAATACTTGGTCCTCCAAAACAAGAGATTCTCTTCTTGGCAGAATGGAGACCCCTTTCTATTATCTGAGAATGCCCTAATAAAGTATTTTAAAATAATGCTTTCTAAACCCCTTTTATCTCAGGAAAGAACATGCAATACAGATGTGAATGAAGCGAGCTGGTTATCGTATCCGTGCTACCTGGCGGTGGAGCCGTTCTTGTATTAAGAATCACTCAGCTATATAAATACACCATGCCATCTGTGTGCGGAGTGGGAATTCAGCTGGTACGGGCTCAAGACCTGTGTCAGTGTTTTCACAGAAGGACTGTTTATGAACAGATGTTATGGGGTGTTTTTCAAAGAAAATGGACTCTGGAGAGGGAGAATGTCTGTCAATGACTGTGATAATGTGCTGAGCCACAATCTTTAACCTTGAAAGTAACACAGGACTCTTCAAGGTTTTTTTTTTTTGTTTTCTTTTTATTATTACGCACGCGGAGCTCTTCGTACTTCCAGGAAGGATTTGATTTTCATTTTAGAAGTTGTCAGAAGCTTCACTGGCACCTTGTATATTTCCAAACATAGCGTGCCCACTAGTGTTGAGCGATACCTTCCGATATCGGGAAATATCGGATCGGATTGGATCGGACCGATACCGAAAAAGTATCGGATATCGCCGATTCCGATACCGGAAACCAATGCAAGTCAATGGGACATAAATATCGGAATTAAAATAAACCCTTTCTTTCCTTGTAGGTTATTTCTACATGAAGGAAAACAACTAAGAATAATGTAGAATGTATTGGGGGAGGTGGGGGAGACAATAAAGGCATAGAGGTTTAGCCCAGTCAAATGGAATAGCAGGAATTACTATTTTTTTATTATGTTCTGAGTTACGGAAATATTAACTATGTTAAGTATTTTTATATTTTGTCAGATATTTATGTTTCACTACTTCCATGCTCTTCACCTTCTTTTTTACTTCTCCCACACTTTCTCCTTCATCATCCTCAGCATCTTTTTCATCCACTTCTTCTTCACCTTCTTCTTCTTCACCTTCTTCGTATTATTCTTTTTTTTACATTCTTCATATTCTACTTCTTCATCTTCTTCATATTCTTCTTCTTCATCATATTCTTATTTGTGACAGGCATTCCTGTAGTTGTTATCTATAAAAGGTTGGACATTACACCTTTCGTTCTGCCCGTCACAAAAGATTTACAACAGGATTTGTCCGCGTTCAGTTTGGCCTGCAGCAGCAGGTCTTTTCCAGGGGCACCACGAGGAGGAACGGACTCACCCCCATACACTGCTTAGTCATCTTCTGCTTATAATTTAGATATTATCTTTTGCTCTGATTTTTAGTCTTATGCTTAATGTTCTTCCGCTTTTTGTTCTGCAGCTTCTTGTATTTCTGCTTCTTGGTTTTCTGTCTCTTGTTCTTCTGTATCTTGGTGCTTGTCTTCTCTTCTTTGTCTTCTTGGTCAACTTCTTCAGGGTCATCTTCTTGGTCTTCTTCGGGGTGGTCTTCAGGGTCGTCGTCTTCGGGGGTCCTTGTCTTCGGGGTCCTCGTCTTCTTCGGGTTGGTCTTCTGGGTCCTCGTCTTCGGGGTCCTCGTCTTCTTCGGGGTGGTCTTCAGGGTCCTCGTCTTCTTCGGGGTGGTCTTCAGGGTCCTCGTCTTCTTCGGGGTGGTCTTCAGGGTCATTGTCTTCGGGGTCCTCATCTTCTTAGGGTTGGTCTTCAGGGTCCTCGTCTTCAGGGTCCTCGTCAGGGAGATCCAGAGTGATTACCAAGAACCATTTCAAAAAGCTTGAACTTGGAAATGTAGCAGAAGGTACAAGAAAGCTGAGGAACTACCGAGGACCAGCTGACGGTACTGGAACCCGGATGGGTAGCAGAAGGTACAAGAGCCAATGGAACTACCGAGGACCAGCTGATGTTACTGGAACTCGGTTACTAAGCAGGAGGTACCTGTGCCAGAAAGCACTACCAAGGACCAGCAGACGTTGGTGGAACTTGGATACCGAGAAGGAGGCACCTAATCCAAAGGCACTGCCGAGAACCAGCTGACGGTACTGGAACCCGGATGGGTAGCAGAAGGTACCCATGTAAAAAAAAGTTCAAGGCCGCGAGCCGGCCGCAGTTACCAAAACCCACAGTCCTACAGGGGGTGCTTGTCCTATTGGCACTATGGAACCAGCCTTCATTGCCAGATCCCGCAGCCCACATAGGAGTCACCTAAACTGCAGGCACCATAGAGTCGGCTAACCCGACCGCAACACGACAGGACAACGCATTGGAGGCAAAGTGACGTTGACACTACCCGGAAACAGCTGGCGTGCTGGAACCAGGCTGGGCAGGAGGGAGTACCCGTGCCAAAGACACTGCCGAGAACCAGCTGACGGTACTGGAACCCGGATGGGTAGCAGAAGATACAAGAGCAAATGGAACTACCGAGGACCAGCTGACGGTACTGGAACCCGGATGGGTAGCAGAAGGTACAAGAGCCAATGGAACTGCCGAGAACCAGCTGGCGGTGCTGGAGCCCAGGGTAAATACTAAAAACAGAGGAGCCAGAGGTGTATTTGGAGGAGGTTTTAAATCCGTAGTACAGTGGATGTGGACAAAGCAGGAGAATTTGCCGGACACACAGCTGGGGATCAGCTGACGTTACTGAACCCCAATAACACTGGAGCAAGCGTTGACTGTGCAGACGGCACTTCTGAGCAGCAACTAGCGGTATTGGAGCCCAGGGTAAATACTAAAAACGGAGGAGCCAGAGGTGTAATTGGAGCAAGTTTTAAATAAGTAGCACAGTGAATATGGACAGAGCAGGAGAAATTGCCGTGAACACAGCAGGGGAACAGCTGATGTTACCGAACCCCAATAACACGGCAGCAAGTGTTGACTGTGCAGACAGCACTTCCGAGCGCCAACTGGCGGTGCTGGAGCCCAGGGATAAGAATAAAAATAGAGAGGAGCCAGAGGTGTAATTGGAGCAAGTTTTAAATAAGTAGCACAGTGAATATGGACAGAGCAGGAGAAATTGCCGTGAACACAGCAGGGGAACAGCTGACGTTACCGAACCCCAATAACACGGCAGCAAGTGTTGACTGTGCAGACAGCACTTCCGAGCGCCAACTGGCGGTGCTGGAGCCCAGGGATAAGAATAAAAATAGAGAGGAGCCAGAGGTGTAATTGGAGCAAGTTTTAAATAAGTAGCACAGTGAATATGGACAGAGCAGGAGAAATTGCCGTGAATGCCGTGAACACAGCAGGGGAACAGCTGACGTTACCGAACCCCAATAACACCGCAGCAAGTGTTGACTGTGCAGACGGCACTTCCGAGCGCCAACTGGCGGTGTTGGAGCCCAGGGATAAGAATGAAAACAGAGGAGCCAGAGGTGTAATTGGAGCAACTTTAAAATGTGTAGTACAGTGGATGTGGACAAAGCAGGAGAAATTGCCGTCCGCACAGCAGGGGAACAGCTGACGTTACTGAACCCCAATAACACGGCAGCAAGTGTTGACTGTGCAGATGGCACTTCCGTGCGCCAACTGGCGGTGTTGGAGCTCAGGGATAATACTGAAAACAGAGGAGCCAGAGGTGTAATTGGAGCAACTTTAAAATCTGTAGTAGTGAGAATGTGGACAGAGCAGGAGAAATTGCCGTCCGCACAGCAGGGGAACAGCTGACGTTACTGAACCCCAATAACATGGTAGCAAGTGTTGACTGTGCAGACGGCACTTCCGAGCGCCAACTGGCGGTGTTGGAGCTCAGGGATAATACTGAAAACAGAGGAGCCAGAGGTGTATTTGGAGGAGGTTTTAAATCAGTAGTACAGTGGATGTGGACAGAGCAGGAGAAATTGCCGTCCGCACAGCAGGGGAACAGCTGACGTTACTGAACCCCAATAACACGGCAGCAAGTGTTGACTGTGCAGACGGCACTTCCGAGCGCCAACTGGCGGTGTTGGAGCTCAGGGATTACAGTTCAGGTGGTAGAAACATGAACAGAACAGGAGACCTGGATACTGTTGCCAACCAATTATTTATTCTGGAAGAGGACTGGCAAATTCATGAGAGATCCAGGCCTTGTTCATTTTGAGAAAAGTAAGCCGGTCAACGTTATCGGAGGATAGTCGCATGCGACGGTCTGTTAGTACACCACCTGCGGCACTAAAGACGCGTTCCGATAATACACTAGCAGCAGGGCAAGCTAGCACCTCCAGTGCATACTGACTAAGCTCTGGCCATGTATCCAGCTTACAGACCCAAAACTTGAAGGGAGAAGAGCCGTCTGGGAGTACACTAAGAGGGCAAGACATGTAGTCTGTCACCATCTGACGGAAACGTTGCCTCCTGCTGACTGGAGCCGTCTGTGATGGTGTAGACATTTGTGGCGGCGGGGACACAAAACTTTGCCACATTTCGGCCATACTGGTCTTGCCTTGTGCTGAGGCGCTGCTTCTGCTCCCTCTTTGTGCAGAGCTTCCTCCACTGCCTCGACGCACTGAGCTGCTTTGTAAAGCACTAGCAGCACTGCTCTCGGTTGGAATGGAGAACATGATGGAATGCACCAGTGCGTCTTGGTACTCCCGCATTTTACGCTCCCGGTTCAACGGTGTTATGAGGCTTTGTAAGTTGTCCCGGTAGCGAGGATCTAGGAGGGTGGACACCCAATAATCAGCCGTGTTGAGAATGTGGGCGATGCGGCGGTCGTTTCTCAGGCACTGCAGCATGAAATCAACCATGTGCTGCAGACTGCCAACTGGCCAAGAAACGCTGTCCCCTGCTTGAGGCGTGATCTCTGCCTGCTCTGCATCACCCCACCCTCGCTCTAGATACTGACTACTAGAGCATTGTGTACCTCCCTCCTCTGGACAGATGTCTTCCTCATCCATTGACTCCTCCTCATCCTCCTCACAAAGTGTCCCCTGCCTAGGCCTTTGTGAGGAACCACGTTGCGCAGACTGTAGAGAAGCAGATGGCATTTGTGACTCCTCATCCTCCACCTCTTCCAAAACCTCGTCCCTTAGTGCTTGCAGTGTTTTTTCAAGCAGGCAGATAAGGGGGATAGTCATGCTGACTAGTGCATCATCTGCACTCGCCATCCGCGTGGAATAATCGAAGGCACGCAAAACGTGGCAAATGTCCTTCATAGAGGCCCACTCAGTGGTGGTGAAGTGTGAACGGCGCGCACTGCGACTTGTTTGCGCCTGCTGCAGCTGGTACTCCATTACTGCTGCCTGCTGCTCACACAACCTCTCCAACATATGTAACGTTGAATTCCACCTGGTGGGTAGGTCACATATGATGCGATGTTCCGGAAGACATAATCGGCGCTGCAGAGCTGCAATGCGTGATCTTGCATTGCTGGAACGCCGCAAGTGAGCGCACTCTATGCGGACCTTGTGAAGCAGTGCATCAAGATCCGGATAGTCCCTCAAAAAACTCTGCACGACCAAGTTGAGCACATGTGCCAGACATGGGATGTGAGTGAGGTTGCCTAGGCCCAGAGCTGCCACCAGATTTCGGCCATTGTCACACACTACCATGCCTGGCTGGAGATTCGCTGGCACAAACCACACGTCACTCTGCTGCTTGATGGCATTCCAGAGCTCCTGCGCTGTGTGGCTTCGATTCCCCAAAGAAATTAATTTTAATACGGCCTGTTGACGTTTGGCCACGGCTGTGCTCATATCGGTCATCATAACAGGTAACCGTTCACGGGTCGATGTGGAGGTAGACCGTGACGGCTCCTGCAGCGCTGATTCAGAGGAACTGGAGTATGAGGAGGAGTCAATGTGTACAGACTGGATTCCTGCAATCCTTGGAGTTGGCAGAACACGTACAGCGCCACTCTCAAGATCTGTACCCGGCTCCACAACATTTACCCAATGGGCAGTGAGGGAAAGGTATCGTCCCTGTCCATGCTTACTGGTCCACGCATCAGTGGTCAGGTGGACCTTGCTACTGACGGCGTTTTGTAGCGCATGTTTAATTTTTCCCTCCACATGATGTTGCAGGGCAGGGACGGCTTGCCTGCTGAAATAAAAGCGGCTGGGCACGTTGTATTGTGGGACTGCCAATGCCATAAAGTTACGGAATGTGTCAGTCTCCACCAGCCTGAATGATAGCATTTCAAGGGCCAGTAGTTTAGCAATGCCAGCATTCAGAGCCTGTGCTCGGGGGTGGTTTGCCGAGTATGGGCGCCTTTTCTCCCATGCCTGTGCTAACGATGGCTGTAGACTGGCCTGGGAGTGTGAGGATGACTGGGAAAGTGGTGCTGTGGGTGGAATTACACTGTGTCTCTGTACAACAGTGCCAGAGATTCTTCCATGGCGATCCTGTGAGGAAGCCGAACCAGCTGTGTGTGAGCTGGAGGAAGAGGCTACAACATGAGCTGAAGAGGTGGTAGGTGGCGCTGTAGGTTGGCCTAGGTCTTCAGTGTGTTTGTGTAACTCCACCACGTGCTTGGTCCGCACATGTTTCCACATATTTGTGGTATTGAGGTTGCTGACACTTTTCCCTCTTTTCACCTTCTGATTACACAGCTTGCATTTGACAAAGCAAATGTCATCTGCAACTGTGTCAAAAAAGGACCAGGCACTGCAAGTCTTGGGAGCGTCCGCTTTGGATTTTGGAAGAGCCATGCTCCTAATGGGTGCCGAAGTGGAGGCTACAGGCAACCAAGTCTGCCCCCTCCCTCTCCCTCCTTTTTGGGCCGTTCGGGGAATCTCTTCCTCAGAGCTGCTCCCACCACCTTCCTGTCCCTCACGCCATGATGGGTCAAGGACCTCATCATCTACACCACCCTCTTCAAACAACTGCTTCTCCTGGGTAGTCTCGACAGCACAGTACGCACCAGAAAGTGGCACCTGAGTCTCATCATCAGATGCGTACTGAGGTGTGCTGCTGACCATAGGCACTGGCCCACCCGCCTCTTCAGATTCAGAGAGACAAAACGGTTGCGCATCACTGCATACTACCTCTTCTTCAAATTCTCGAATTCTGCTTGGCTGGCCCCCTCTTTCCAAGCCAAGAGATTCAGAGAACAGAAGTAGAGATGGCTCCTGTCCAGGGCTCTCTGACTGCCTGGGCAATTTGGCAGGTGGTGAAGAGACAGATGGGTGCTCTTCAGTGCTCAGGACCTGAGAGGATCTGGAACTAATTGAAGTCGATGCGTTAGCTGCCATCCATCCGACAACGGCTTCAATTTGGTCCTCGCGCAGCAGTGGGGTACGGCTAGCTCCTACAAAGCTGCGCATAAAGGACTGTTCCCTGGTAAAACTGGGGGATGCTGAGTCACTGGTGCCCGCAGCAGGCACAGAATCCCCACGTCCTCTCCCTGCAGGCACAGAATCCTCACGTCCTCTCCCTGCAGAAACTCCACGCCCACGCCCACGCCCACGACCACATGCCTTACTCCCTGCCTTCTTCATCTTGGTAGACTGATAAAGATAGGCAGAAAAGTACTAAGGGCTTAGTGTGCTTATTCCTGAACAGCTGCTAACAGGTATAAGAAACACTAATTTTATAAAGTGTGGACTAGACTTTAATATGAGCTAATGTGGCCTACACAACTGTAAAGTGGAGTGTTTGGTGAACTTTATTTAGGTTTTTTTTTGTCACAAAAAGACACTGGATGTGCCTAAAGATGTAATAACGATAGTATCACAAACTTTTTGTAGCTATTACAATGTAGGAAGGTAACCTACAATGCAATAGATGAGGCTGCAAAAAATAGGCTAATACTAATCTGGCTGGGGCTGCAGGGCCCAAGGCTGCAGAAAGGCTCCTCTATCTACTCCTATATAGTGTGTTTGGAATCAATTTAGCTGAATACGGATGGAACCACCACACTAATAGGAGATATCAGGAAAAATTATGAATTGGCAATAAAGGACAATGTATGAGGCAGTGACACACACTGAGTGCACTACAACCAGACGGGGTTGAAGCACACACTACAGGGTGAGCTGCACTCACACACACAGACCTTGCAGACAGCGGTGAACAGTACAGATGCAGAGCACTGTGCACTAGTGCTGCAAGACGGAAAAAAATGTCTCTATCTACTCCTATATAGTGTGTTTGGAACCAATTTAGCTGAATACAGATGGAACCACCACACTAATAGGAGATATCAGGAAAAATTATGAATTGGCAAAAAAGGACAATGTATGAGGCAGTGACACACACTGAGTGCACTACAACCAGACGTGGCTGAAGCACACACTACAGGGTGAGCTGCACTCACACACACAGACCTTGCAGACAGCGGTGAACAGCACAGGGAACTGTGCACTAGCACTGCAAGGCACAGTGATTTAGAAAGTAGCTTGGGTAAAGCAGTATAGAGCAAATAGGTAGCTAAAACTGTCCCTCAGAACAACAGCGTCCTATCCCTAACTGAATTCACAGCAGAGTGAGCTTAAAATGGCGGCGGTGGCTTTTATAGTGCATCATGACATCATTTCAGCAGCCAATCACAGCCATGCCATTAGTTAAGATGCCTACATGCCTAACAGGATGTGCCCACACTTCTTAGGATCCTCATTGGCTGAATAAAATGAAAATGTCTCATTGCATTATGGGAACTTCCGATTCCGGTATACGATATTGCAAAAGTATCGGAATTAAGTATCGGAATTCCAATACCGCGAATATCGGCCGATACCCGATATTTCAGTATCGGAATGCTCAACACTAGTGCCCACACATTGAGGAGATGTAAGATACCCCCTGACTTATACTTTAGACCTTGGAAATTGGAAGACTTTGGTCTAGAGTACTTTGTAAAGTGTCTAGTGGAAAAACAACATGGCCATAGGGACAAACTCTCAAATACTGTGAGTAAGGAGTCTTCCCAGGCGACTGAATAACAGAGGACATATTTAAGCGACTGGTTCCTTAAAAAGGGTTATCCAGGACTTTCGTGGATTTTTTTCTATGAGGCTAAGAATTTCACCGCAGGTAGTTGCCAAGTAGCTGCCTGTTCTGCCCATCAATGATGTGTTCTTGCTCTTCCGGTGATGTCACCTCAACAGAGCAGCTCTTTCTCTTCCACTCTTCTCTGTTCGGCAGAGCTTCACTGCTGATTGACAGGGCCAGAAGACATGACTCTCCCGGGCCAAAAGTCTACAAATTTAAAGGGCAGATAAAATCCAATACTAATTAAAACAGCCTTAAAATGATTGAAGGAGAAGCTGAACCAAATGTGGAGGCTGACAGCTTCAAATGTATAGTATTGTACATTACAAAAAAAATCAAAAAAATCACCAGACTAAAGTGTGAACAGGTGCAAGCTGCTGTAACTGCATTATACACAAACCAAAGAATACGGCAGCCTCCGTGAGCGCAAGATGTCTGCAAACACTGAATATATGAAATGTAAACTGCTTTGTTGCCATAATGACTATACTTATAAAATTAAGGCAATTAGTGCATATATATTGCAAAAGTCTTTGCATATATTTTGCCACACATACTGCACTCTTTTGTATTATATGATTATATGCATATGCATATATATATATATATATATATATATATATATACTGCTCAAAAAAGTAAAGGGAACACTTAAACAACAGAATATAACTCCAAGTAAATCAAACTTCTGTGAAATCAAACTGTCCACTTAGGAAGCAACACTGATTGACAATCAATTTCACATGCTGTTGTGCAAATGGAACAGACAATAGATGGCAATTATTGGAATTATCAAGACACACTCAATAAAGCAGTGGTTCTGCAGGTGGGGACCACAGACCACATCTCAGTACCAATGCTTTTTGGCTGATGTTTTGGCCATTTTTGAATGTTGGTTGTGCTTTCACACTCTTGGTAGCATGAGACGGACTCTACAACCCACAGAAGTTGCTCAGGTAGTGCAGCTCATCCAGGATGGCACATCAATGTGGCAAGAAGGTTTGCTGTGTCTGTCAGCGTAGTGTCCAGAGGCTGGAGGCCCTACCAGGAGACAGGCCAGCACATCAGGAGAGGTGGAGGGGGCCGTAGGAGGGCAACAACCCAGCAGCAGGACCGCTACCTCCGCCTTTGTGCAAGGAGGAACAGGAGGAGCACTGCCAGAGCCCAGCAAAATGACCTCCAGCAATCCAGAAATGTGCATGTGTCTGCACAAACGGTTAGAAACCGACTCCATGAGGGTGGTATGAGGACCCAACGTCCACAGATGGGGGTTGTGCTCACAGCCCAACACCGTGCAGGACGCTTGGCATTTGTCACAGAACACCAGGATTGGCAAAGTCGCCACTGGCGCCCTGTGCTCTTCACAGATGAAAGCAGGTTCACACTGAGCACATGTGACAGATGTGACAGAGTCTGGAGACGCCGTGGAGAGCGATCTGCTGCCTGCAACATCCTTCAGCATGACCGGTTTGGCAGTGGGTCAGTAATGGTGTGGGGTGGCATTTCTTTGGAGGGCCGCACAGCCCTCCATGTGCTCGCCAGAGGTAGCCTGACTGACATTAGGTACCGAGAGGAGATCCTCAGACCCCTTGTGAGACCATATGCTGGTGTAGTTGGCCCTGGGTTCCTCCTAATGCAGGACAATGCCAGACCTCATGTGGCTGGAGTGTGTCAGCAGTTCCTGCAAGATGAAGGCATTGAAGCTATGAACTGGCCCGCCCGTTCCCCAGACCTGTATCCGATTGAGCACATCTGGGACATCAATGTCTCGCTCCATCCACCAACGTCACGTTGCACCACAGACTGTCCAGCAGTTGGCGGATGCTTTAGTCCAGGTCTGGGAGGAGATCCCACAGGAGACCATCTGCAACCTCATCAGGAGCATGCCCAGGCGTTGTAGGGAGGTCATACAGGCACGTGGAGGCCACACACAATACTGAGACTCATTTTTACTTGTTTTAAAGACTTTACATTAAAGTTGGATCAGCCTGTAGTGTGTTTTTCCACTTTAATTTTGGGGTTGACTCCAAATCCAGGCCTCCATTGGTTAATAAATTTGATTTCCATTGATGATTTTTGTGTGATTTTGTTGTCAGCACATTCAACTTTGTACACAACAAAGTATTCAATGAGAATATTTCATTCATTCAGATCTAGGATGTGTTATTTGGGTGTTCCCTTTATTTTTTTGAGCAGTGTATATATATAAATCGTGCAGTCACAGCAGCTTCATTCTTTTAGGAGGTGCTGTTTTTTGTATCTATCTATCTCTCCACCTATCTATCTAGCTATCCACTTACTCACTCACTCACTCACTCACTCATCCATCCACCCATCCATGTATGTGTGTCACCCTACCTGGATGCCACAAGTGTAATAAAGCTGTGTCTGAGAGCAAGGGGGAGGTTCTCTGGTTAGGGGAACATTAGCATGCAATGCCTCCTGTCTCAGGCCAGTAGGGGGGCAGGCTGCCCCTATAAAAGCTGGTACTGGGGACAGGGTTAGGGAGAACTGGAAAGCCTGTCTCAGCACTGAGACGTGTCCCAGAGTGGAGCAGGGACAGAAAGTTGATTGCACCTAAGAGGAAGTGTGGCAGGAGGAGAGCCACAAGCCAGAGACAAGAGGCGCAGTGAGCCTGTCTTGGCAGAAAGAGGACTTAATCTACCAGACTTTGGTGTCTGAGGCTGGAAGGATTCCACATCCCCCAGCAGAGAACCAGTTCGCAAGGGACTGTACATTCCTTGGCCTAAGAAGCCTGGAGGCCCTGCCACAACCGAAGGGACCAGTAAAGCCGTACAAGGCTGGGAGCAGAAAGGAACCCACGTCGCAGGCCATACAGGCGAGAATACACGGAAAGCTTGGAAACGTGGGCTGTTACCCTATAAAAAGGAGATAGCCAGAAGGAGCGCAGAAAGCACGGTAGGCCTACACCCTCACCCTGACCAGGGTCAATTTCCCCGTTGCTCTCAGACATCCAGGTCCCCTCCTAGCTGGGACTGTTTGTGGGTCAATTTACCTGTTTTAGTAAAGACCCTGGACTGAAACCTGTTGTCTGTGTGCTCCTTGCTCCTCCAGCACTACCAGCACTGGGACTCTCACTACCATCACTCCCAACATCCACTATACGGCCCTGGGGCCGCACTCTTCCCGTGGGGAGTCACACTACCATAGCTGCACACCTCATCAGCCCCAGCGGTCTGCATGCAGCGGCGGTTCCTAATAACCGCAAATCCACGGGTGGCGTAGTCGGACATAATTAATAACACATAACGGACTACCACTGGCCTGACCACCCTGAGCCACGGAACCGGGTTGCCACTACTACTCCCACCGTTTCCCTATTGCCCGGATCCGAGTGCCCCACGGCCCAGGGGGCGAGTCAGCTTTGGCGTAGTCGGCAGGATTTCGTGCCCGCAACCACCGGGTACTGCGTGCCTGAAAAAGACTTTTGTAACTTACCTGTGGCGAAGTTTCCCGCCGTCCGGAGCCGATTCCCGCCATCGGACGCCATCTTGGACCGTTTCCCGCCGTCTTCTGCCGTCTTCCCGCCATCCGCAGCTGCTTCCCGCCATCGGATGCCATCTTCAGGACGCCGCGCGGGATGAAGAGGGGCGTGGACGCCGAAAGCGCGCGAGACCCGAAGCTCCGCCCCACGCATCGACGCTGCGCAAGGTCCTGGAAGGGAGAGAGAGCGACGCTGACGTCATCAGGACGCGACCCCAGGTCCTCGTCCATAGCAGCAGCAGCGGAGCCGCGGCCTACAGAAGAGGATCGTCGGAAGGTAGGCCACGCTTAACTAGGGGGGAGGAAGATGTCGGACACAGAGGCGCCCACTACCACCAACGCAGCTGCAGCAGCGGTGATGCCCTTTTCCCTGCCCTACATCCCTGGAGCGGCCTGGCTGCCCAAATACTCAGGGGAGCCCCATGCCCTAACTGACTTCAAGGAAAGGCTATACAGTTTGTTCCACGTTTACCCCCTGACAGAGGAACAGAAGGTCAGCATACTAACAGGGCAGTTAACTGGCGCAGCCCAAAGGGAGGTAAAATCATGGCCCACTGAGGAGAAAAGGACTGTGAAGGGTATTCTGGCCCGGCTGCGGGGTACCTTTGACACACGTACCTCCGCTGAAATTAAAATGAGGTTCTATGGATGTAAGCAGCGGGCACAGGACAGCATCAGAGACTATGCCCTAAATCTGCAGGAAGCCTTGAGGGCTATTCAACAAACTGACCCTGGCAGTGTGCAGGACACCGATAAGCTGCTAACAGAACAATTCATAGAGGGTCTGCTGTCTAGCACCCACAGGGCCCAACTGCGCCTCATGTTCTTTCAGAACCCCGACCTGACCTTTGCCCAATTTAAGGACAGGGCCATAAGGGTGCTCCGTGAATCTGCAACCAGTGGCGCTATAAACCCCCGGTGCCCTGCTATCACCTACCACCAGGAGGCGGCGCCCTCCTCTATGAACTCCGTGGAGGCTGATGCACAGGCCCTGAACCAAGCCCCGTCGAAAGGCCTGCACCACCAAGTCCAGGAGCTGACCAGGAGCGTCGCGGCGTTGACCAGGACCGTCCAGGCGTTGCAAGTGGACCCGTCAAGACCCATCGAGCTGGCTTCAAGTCCGGAGGATGTCCCGTGGCGTCGACAGAGGAGGATCCCGTCGTTCCGAGGGAGGCCCACAGACCGCTACGCAGAGGATGGACAGCCCATTTGTCGTCGATGCAACCAGCCCGGACACATTTCCAGGTACTGTAATTTAAACGGGTCCAACCTGGGGCAGAGGGCCGACCCCCAGGCATAAGATCACCAGGCCCTTATAATTGGCGTGATAAGTACGTTGGGGGGCGCCCGGTTTTACCCGTGGTGCTGGACGGTATCCCCATGAGCGCCTTGCTGGATACTGGGTCGCAAGTAACCACAATCCCTTATGTACTTTTTAAGCAGTATTGGACTGATGCTGATATCACACGGTATCCAGACAGTAACTTGAGCATCATCGCCAGTAATGGCTTACCCGTGCCGCAGATGGGGTTCAAGGAGATGACCATTAAAATTGGTAAAGTTGAACTGCCGGCACAGGGAGTGATTATTGTGGACATTGACCGTCATGAAAGTCACCCTAAAATAACTGTGGGTACTAACATAATTGAAAATTGTCTTTCAGAAGTAATTGTAATTCTACAACAGGTGGCTGTGAATGCTAGTTCCAGCCAACAGAGAGTCCTCAACAAGGAGATAAAAGCCCTGATGAGACGGCAGCAGGTAGAACTGTCTGGTGGTGAGATCGGTAGCGTAAGACTCAGTGATCCATTCCCCATTTCCATGCCTCCCAAAAGTGAAATGATGATCTGGTGTCGGACTGCAATCGGGTTGAGAGGTAGAGACTACCAAGCCATGGTAGAACCCGTGTACTCAGACAGCAGGCCCACCATTTTGACAGCCCGGGGGGTGGTTGATGTCCGTCATGGGAGGGTGCCCGTCCGCATCCTCAACATTGGGGAGAGGGAAGTACACTTACACAGGTACGCTACACTCGCCAAACTGTTTGTCGTCGAACACAAAGCTATCAGGGCCGTGGAACCCTTGCCTCCATCTCCTCAGGCGGAGGGTAATGGCTCCCAGAAACAAAAGGAGGACTGGTGCCAGAAACTCCACGTGGGTGCTGACTCCACTCCCCTGCACCAAAAACAAGGAGTCTACCGGGTGGTACAGGAGTACGAGAGAGTCTTTAGTAAGCACCCGCTAGACTTCGGCAGAGTAAGGGGGATAGAACACCACATCCCCACTGGGAGCCACCCACCAATAAAAGAGAGGCACAGACCTGTACCCCCTGCACACTACCAGAACGCAAAGGGCATGCTAAGAGAGATGAAAGAAGCTGGGGTCATTAGAGACAGCTGTAGCCCCTGGGCAGCCCCCTTGGTTCTGGTGAAAAAGAAAGACGGCACCATGAGAATGTGCGTGGACTATAGACAAATCAACCGTATCACCCACAAAGACGCATATCCGCTGCCTAGAATAGAAGAGTCTTTAGCCGCACTAAAATCAGCTAACTTCTTTTCTACTTTGGACCTTACTAGCGGGTACTGGCAGGTTCCTGTGGCAGAGGCTGACAAGGAGAAGACCGCCTTCACCACCCCGATGGGACTGAGTGAGTTCAACTGTATGCCTTTCGGGCTCTGCAATGCACCAGGGACCTTCCAGCGGCTGATGGAATGCTGTCTAGGGCACCGAAACTTCGAGACGGTCCTCCTTTACCTGGACGACGTGATCGTCTATTCGAAGACCTACGAGGACCACCTAAAGCACCTGGCTGAGGTGTTCGAAGCCCTGGCAGGCTATGGCCTGAAGGTGAAACCATCGAAGTGCCACCTGCTGAAACCAAAGGTCCAGTACCTAGGGCACGTGGTAAGTGCGGAAGGAGTGGCCCCCGACCCTGACAAGGTCACGGCAATCAAGAGCTGGCCAAGCCCCTCGAACATCAAAGAGGTGAGACAGTTTCTCGGGTTGGTAGGCTACTACCGAAGGTTCATCCCCGGGTTCACCAAGATGGCAGCTCCTATGCAGGACCTCCTGATCGGACAGTCCAAGTCCAGAAGTCAAAAGCCACCCTTCAAGTGGGATAAACCGGAAGAGGAGTCCTTCCGCCAGCTAAAGATGGCCCTCACAGGGGACGAGATCCTGGCCTACCCTGATTATGGCCAGCCTTTCATTCTCCACACAGATGCCAGTAATGTGGGACTGGGAGCCGTACTGTCCCAAAACCAACAGGGCAGAGAACGGGTGATCGCATACGCCAGCCGGAAGCTGAGGCCCACCGAGAGGAACCCGGAGAATTACAGCTCCTTCAAGCTAGAATTCTTGGCGGTGGTGTGGGCCGTGGCGGAACGCTTCAAGCATTACCTGGCCTCCGCAAAGTTCACCGTGTACACGGACAACAACCCGTTGACACACCTGGACAATGCAAGACTGGGTGCCCTGGAACAGCGGTGGATGGCCCGTCTCTCCAACTATGACTTCGTGATCAAGTACCGGGCAGGCAAAACCAACGCCAACGCGGACGCCCTATCAAGAATGCCTCACTTACCCGAAGGTGACGAAGACCCAGAAGAGCTGGAGGAGGTAGAACTCCCTGCGTTTCACCGGTATGGAGCCGCTCAACACTCTCACCGCGTGAAGGAGGAGGATCTAACAACTGTGATGATGAATCCCCTACCTCACCACAGCTGGGCCGAGACCCAAGATAGTGACCCTGCAGTCCGCCTGGTGAAAGATCTGCTGACCCGGGAAGACGCCCGCCTAGATCCAGATGCCCCAGAGGAAGCCAAGCAGCTATGGAAGGTGAAGAGCAAGCTGTTCCTCTACGAAGGCAAGTTGTGCAGAAGGATTGTTAACCACCGGACGCACGAGCTGACCTGGCAAGTCGTGGTCCCAAGGCGGGATGCAGCTATGGTCCTGGGGGCTTACCATGACAGAGCGGGACACTTCGGTTGGAAGAAACTGGAGTTCCTACTAAGAGGAAGGTTCTTTTGGGTCGGCATGAGAGGAGCAGTAGAAAAGTGGTGCAGAGACTGTGGCCCTTGTCACCTGAGGAGGAAGGACCGCACCAGCCAGAAGACACCCTTGAGGCCCATCGTCACCACGCAGCCTCTTGAGCTGGTAGCTCTGGACCACGTCAAATTGGCTCCAAGCCGGTCCGGATACATCTATGCCCTGACAATCGTGGACCACTATTCCCGTTTTCTAGTGGTGGTCCCGGTAAAGGACTTGACAGCTCAAACAGCGGCCAGAGCCTTCCAGCAATACTTCTGCCGTCCACACGGGTATCCGGAACAGGTCCTGACAGACCAGGGTCCAGCGTTTGAAGCTGAAATCTTCCAGGAGTTCTGCAACCTCTATGGCTGTAAGAAGATTCGTACAACACCTTACCATCCACAAACCAACGGGATGTGTGAGAAGATGAACAATATAGTCATTGATCTCCTGAAGACATTGCCCCTGGAGGAACGCAGCCTGTGGCCAGAAAAATTGCCGGACCTGGTAGACATGTACAACAATATCCCGGTGAACGCTACAAACTGCACCCCGGCTTACCTGATGCGAGCTAGACCGGGTAAGCTGCCCGTAGACCTGGAGATGGGAGTCCTAATACCTGAGGACACCTCCCCGGATGCGGACTGGGATACGGAAAGGCAACTGCAGTACAAGAAGGTACAGGAGAGTGTGGAGAAGAGCCTGGCCCAGGTGAGAGAGAGGCAAGAAAAACTCTTCAACCAACACGCCCCTGCTGGTCCCCTAGAACCTGGTGAGCAAGTCCTAAAGCGGAAGAGAAGGCTACATAAGTTGGACGACCAGTGGGAAAGGGAACCCTACACCGTACTGCAGTCTGACCACGACAACCCAAAGGTGTGCGTAATCACCAAGGACGGAGGAGAAACCACTAGTGTCGTCTCCAGAGACCACCTCAAAAGGTGCGCCGAGCAACTCCGTAGTGCAGAAGAGGATCAGAGTGACCTTGAACCCGCAGAGGACAAGGAAGAAATGATCAGCACCGTTCTCGGAGAGTTCCCTCAGTCCTGGACTCGCATAAATGATGCTATAGTGGTACCCGTCATGCATTTCCTGCAACCGGCCCAGCAACAACCAACACCAGAGCCGGAAGGTGAAGAGGAGCAAGCGGTTCCAGAGGCAGAAGAGCCTGTACCAGCAGCCCAGGAGAGTCAACCCTCTGCTGACAGTGAGCCTGCCATGCCTGCGGTGAGCCAAAGAACCCGCAGACAGCTGCCTGCCTTACCTGTACACCCAGCTGGTAGCTGTACCCCTAACGCTAGTGGGGAAAGCCAGGTTGGTCCACCACCAGACAGTGGGCTACGTAGGTCAACCAGGAGCACAAAGGGACAGATACCCGCTCGCTGGAGAATATAGAATGTACTAAGATTGTAAATAACCCTGTTGCCAAATGTTGAATCGTTTGCAAAGTTACATGCATGTTTGGTAATACTCTGTTTCAGTTTCTTGCAGCTACCGTAAGGACTCAAAGGTTATGGACTTTGTATAACCGGGACCTGGTATGGACTGCATTCTGAGCCTAACCCAGGAATGAACTAAGACTGTGAAGGACTTGGGGTAGGACAGACCCCCACCTGGTTAAGGCTCCCTGTTGTGCTGGTGATATGGACACCCGGTCACAGGCCACACTGTGACCTTAAGAACTCAATTTGTGCGTCGTCTGTCTATTAATGTTTTATTGTTATGCATATTGTCTTTGTTTACTGTTTAGTCCCGGAGTACTAAATTTCACTAGGGGGGAATGTGTCACCCTACCTGGATGCCACAAGTGTAATAAAGCTGTGTCTGAGAGCAAGGGGGAGGTTCTCTGGTCAGGGGAACATTAGCATGCAATGCCTCCTGTCTCAGGCCAGTAGGGGGAGCAGGCTGCCCCTATAAAAGCTGGTACTGGGGACAGGGTTAGGGAGAACTGGAAAGCCTGTCTCAGCACTGAGACGTGTCCCAGAGTGGAGCAGGGACAGAAAGTTGATTGCACCTAAGAGGAAGTGTGGCAGGAGGAGAGCCACAAGCCAGAGACAAGAGGCGCAGTGAGCCTGTCTTGGCAGAAAGAGGACTTAATCTACCAGACTTTGGTGTCTGAGGCTGGAAGGATTCCACATCCCCCAGCAGAGAACCAGTTCGCAAGGGACTGTACATTCCTTGGCCTAAGAAGCCTGGAGGCCCTGCCACAACCGAAGGGACCAGTAAAGCCGTACAAGGCTGGGAGCAGAAAGGAACCCACGTCGCAGGCCATACAGGCGAGAATACACGGAAAGCTTGGAAACGTGGGCTGTTACCCTATAAAAAGGAGATAGCCAGAAGGAGCGCAGAAAGCACGGTAGGCCTACACCCTCACCCTGACCAGGGCCAATTTCCCCGTTGCTCTCAGACATCCAGGTCCCCTCCTAGCTGGGACTGTTTGTGGGTCAATTTACCTGTTTTAGTAAAGACCCTGGACTGAAACCTGTTGTCTGTGTGCTCCTTGCTCCTCCAGCACTACCAGCACTGGGACTCTCACTACCATCACTCCCAACATCCACTATACGGCCCTGGGGCCGCACTCTTCCCGTGGGGAGTCACACTACCATAGCTGCACACCTCATCAGCCCCAGCGGTCTGCATGCAGCGGCGGTTCCTAATAACCGCAAATCCACGGGTGGCGTAGTCGGACATAATTAATAACACATAACGGACTACCACTGGCCTGACCACCCTGAGCCACGGAACCGGGTTGCCACTACTACTCCCACCGTTTCCCTATTGCCCGGATCCGAGTGCCCCACGGCCCAGGGGGCGAGTCATATGCACCCACCAACCCATCCATCCTTCCATCCATCTATTCATCCATCCATCCATTCTTCCATCTGTTCATCCATCCTTCCATCGATTCATCCATATCTATCTATCTATCTATCTATCTATCTATCTATCTAGAGAAAAATGAAGCAGCGCAACACGCAAAAAAATGCAAAGAATTTTTAAAAAACTCATGTGGACTTACAATCCCATAATCCATCAGATATTTAAAGATAAAAAGAGGCAGCACTCAATTAATAAACAAAAAGTGCGTACTTTAGGCTAATAAAGTCCACACTTTTTATTAATGGAATGTTGCCTGTTTTTATCTATTTATCCTATATCTATCTATCTTTTCATCCATCTATATTTTCATCTATCTATCCATCTATCTATCTATCTATCTATCTATCTATCTATCTATCTATCTATCTATCTATCCCTCTATCTACCTATCTTTTCATCTATCTATCTATCTATCTATCTATCTATCTATCTATCTATCTATCTATCTATCTATCCCTCTATCTACCTATCTTTTCATCTATCTATCTATCTATCCATCTATCTATCTATCTATCTATCTATCTATCTATCTATCTATCTATCCCTCTATCTACCTATCTTTTCATCTATCTATCTATCTATCTATCTATCTATCTATCTATCTATCTATCTACCTATCTATCCCTCTATCTATCTATCTATCTATCTATCTATCTATCCATCTATCTATCCCTCTATCTATTATCTATATCTATCTATCTATCTATCTATCTATCTATCTATCTATCTATCTATCTATCTATCTATCTATCTATCTATCTATCTATCTATCCCTCTATCTACCTATCTTTTCATCTATCTATCTATCTATCTATCTATCTATCTATCTATCTATCTATCTATCTATCTATCTATCTATCATCGTATTTATCTGTCTATCTTTCCATATATCCATGATCCATATATTTATCCATATCTATTTATCCATCCATCTATCTACAGTTTGCTGCACATTTGCATTTTTATTCATTTTCCTGCCTCTTTGCCTTGTAAACACTATAAACCCCATTGCCTTTTGCCACAATATTAATAAACAATCTAAAAATCCAAACAAAAGCAAATAACAACAACAAAAAAAAAATGAAAAAGAAAACCCTCCTCAACACTCCCGTTGGATTTTAATATTCCGCTCACAATACTTTCTCCGGTGAAATGCTTTGTGGTAGAAGATTAAAATATTCAGTAAATAGTGTTTAATGACCTGAAATGACCTGTTGAAAGACACCGCATTATGCATAATACGTACATATACTTTTTCATCTTCTCTTAATGCCCCTATTATTTATTCAATAAATCCCTTTTTTTTTTCTTACTGACAGCAGTTGTATTTAGAAAGATAAATCCAGCGTTGAGAAATGTTCATCTTTCTATAAACCGAACGCTAATGTTTTATTTATGTGCAACGGAGAGAGAAAATGAACCAATCCGATGTTTACCTAACAAGCAGCGAAAAATGTAGAGGGAGAGAATGGGAGAGATCAGAAGCTTTCCGGCTTGTAATTTCTGATGTCAACATTAGAATTGCAGAAAGATCGGAGGCAGACACGGCACGTATACAAGTGCATTTGTGATCTACGGCATTAAAAAAAATAACATCTGTTTAAGCATACATTACATTTAAAAATAACTATACAGTGATCAGCTGGTTAAGTACAGTTAACCAGATGTCGCATCGAGGCGCCAGATGGAACAAGGAATTTCAAATTGAAAATGGTAAAAAAAAAAAAAAAAAAAAAAAAAACTTTTTATTTTTTTTCAAAAAGGTCAAATCAATTAAGCAACCTGTTTTGTTGGCATTTAACACTCAAAAGAAAGTTTGAATGTCTCAAGAAATGGAAGGATTCTGTATACAGAGATAACAAAAATGGTGGACGAAGGAGTCGGGAACCGGCGGTGGGAAGGAGTCCGGAACCGGCGTGTTCAAGGGTCGAGATCGAAGGTCTCGTCACCTTTCGGGAGCGCGTTTTTATGCTGGATGTTAGAGAGGAATAATATTAGTGAAATTACAAGGAAAATGAATTGTTCCTTTTGTGTTGTGAGGAAGCAAAAAGTTTGACAACGTTTTTTTGCTTGTTCTCAAAGTTCCATAAAAGGCGAAGAAAAATGTAAAAAAAAAATATTTTTTAACTCATTATGTGATATTTTAGCACTGACATATCATTGGTGCAACTTGTGCAGCCGCATAAGGACCCTTGACTTAGGGATGCCACATCCAGCTCCAAAGCAGGTAGAATTTTGCATTATGAGGAGCTATTAAACTGCAAAGGGCCCATATACTGTTCTTGCACAGGGGCCTCTTCTGTCTGTGTCCGAGAGTGCTGCAATGTGTTCCTGCAGAAGACTCGTTCCCTTTTGCCATACTACAGGTCCATGTCAAGAGATCTTAAAGTGAAAAGTAAGATAAATCATTGAGTAAAGGCCCCGTCACACTTAGCGACGCTGCAACGATCCCGACAACGATACGACCTGTCAGGGATCGTTGCAGCGTCGCTATGTGGTCGCTGGTGAGCTGTCAAACAGGCAGGCTCACCAACGATCAGGGGAGCAGCGACATCGTGGAAAGAATCTTTCCACGATGTCCTGCTCCTGGTTACCAGCCTGCTGAAGCTGAAAATGTGGTGCCCGAAACTGTACACAGTATTCCAGATGAGGTCTGACCAAAGAGGAGTAAAGTCCGATAATGACTTCACGTGATTTAGACTGTATGCTTCTGTTAATACATCCCAGAATTGTATTTGCCTTTTTTGCTGCTGCATCACACTGTTGACTCATGTTCAGTCTATGATCTATTAGTATACCTAAGTCTTTTTCACATGTACTGTTGCTTAGCTATATTCCTCCCATTCTGTATATGCTTTTTTTGATTTTTATTGCCCAGATGTAGTACTTTGCATTTTTCCCTGTTAAAAACCATTCTGTTAGTTGCTGCCCACTGCTCCAGTTTATTTAGATCTTTTTGAATCCTCTCTCTCTTCTCTAGTATTAGCTATCCCTCCTAGCTTTGTGTCATCAGCAAATTTAATCAGTTTACCCTCAATTCCTTCGTCTAAATCATTGATAAAGATGTTGAACAATACAGGTCCCAGGACAGAGCCCTGTGGTACCCCACTTGAGACATTCATCCAACTGGATGTGAAGCCATTTACGACCACTCTTTGAGTCCGATCACTAAGCCAGTTATGAACTCACCTAACAGTTGCCTTGTCCATTCCATACTTGGTAATTTTTTCAATAAGGATGGTGTGAGATACTTTGTCAAATGCTTTGCTGAAGTCAAGATATACTAAATCTGCAGCATTTCCCTGATCCACCCAGTCAGTGATTCTGTCATAGAAGGAAATTAAGTTAGTCTGACATGACTTGTTAGTTACAAACCCATGCTGACTCTGGTTAATCACTTCATTCTTATCCAGGTACTTACATACATGTTGTTTAATAATTTGTTCAAAGATCTTTCCTGGTATAGAAGTCAGACTCACCGGCCTATAGTTCCCTGGGTCCACCTTCTTCCCCTTTTTGAAGATAGAAACAACATTTGCTCTTCTCCAGTCTTCTGGGACTTCTCCTGTTCTCCAAGAATTTTCAAAGATTATGGAGAGTGGTTCTAAAATTTCTTCTACGATCTCCTTCAGTACTCTGGGGTGTAATTCATTTGGACCTGGAGACTTGAACTCATTTATGTTAGCTAAATATTCCCTCACAATCTCTCTGTTTACAGATAACTTGGATTCTTCTATTCCTTTAATAGGACAGTGAAGATCAGTTGATGTTACATTTTCTTTCAGAGAGAAAACAGATGCAAAATAGGAATTAAAAAGTTCGACCTTCTTATGGTCAGCGGGGTCCTCTCTCTCATGTAGAGTGTAAGCTCTTATGGTCAGCAGGGTCCTCTCTCTCTCTCTCCTGTAGAGTGTAAGCTCTTATGGTCAGTGGGGTCCTCTCTCTCTCCTGTAGAGTGTAAGCTCTTATGGTTAGCAGGTTCCTCTCTCTCTCCTGTAGAGTGTAAGCTCTTATGGTCAGCCGGTTACTCTCTCTCTTATGGTCAGTGGGGTCCTCTCTCTCTCATACAGAGTGTAAGCTCTTATGGTTAGCAGGGTCCTCTCTCTCTCCAGTAGAGTGTAAGCTCTTATGGTCAGCAGGTTCCTCTCTCTCTCCTGTAGAGTGTAAGCTCTTATGGTCAGCCGGTTACTCTCTCTCATGCAGAGTGTAAGCTCTTATGGTCAGCAGGGTCGTCTCTCTCTCCTGTAGAGTGTAAGCTCTTATTGTCAGCAGGTTCCTCTCTCTCTCCTGTAGAGTGCAACCTCTTATGGTCAGTGGGGTCCTCTCTCTCATGTAGAGTGCAATCTCTTATGGTCAGCGGGGTCCTCTTTCTCTACTGTAGAGTGTAAGCTCTTATGGTCAGCGGGGTCCTCTCTATCTCCTGTAGAGTGTAAGCTATTATGGTCATCAGGGTCCTCTCTCTCTCTTGTAGAGTGTAAGCTCTTATGATCAGCGGGGTCATCTCTCTCCTGTAGAGTGTAAGCTCTTATGGTCAGCGGGGTCCTCTCTCTCCTGTAGAGTTTAAGCTCTTATGGTCAGCGGGGTCATCTCTCTCCTGTAGAGTGTAAGCTCTTATGGTCATTGGGATCCTCGCTCTCTCTCCTGTAGAATGTAAGCTCTTATGGTCAGCGGGGTCCTCTCTCTCCTGTAGAGTTTAAGCTCTTATGGTCAGTGGGTTTCTCACCCTCTCTCCTGTAGAGTGTAAACTCTTAAGGTCAGCGGGGTCCTCTCTCTCTCCTGTAGAGTGTAAGCTCTTATGGTCATTGGGATCCTCTCTCTGTCTCTCTCCTGTAGAGTGTAAGCTCTTATGGTCAGCAGGGTCCTCTCTCTCTCTCCTGTAGAGTGTAAGCTATTATGGTCATCAGGGTCCTCTCTCTCTCTTGTAGAGTGTAAGCTCTTATGGTCAGCGAGGTCCTCTCTCTCATGTAGAGTGTAAGCTTTTATGGTCATCAGGGTCCTCTCTCTCTCTCCTGTAGAGTGTAAGCTCTTATGGTCAGCGGGATTCTCTCTCTCTCTCCTGTAGAGTGTAAGCTCTTATGGTCAGTGGGGTCCTCTCGCTCTCTTCTGTAGAATGTAAGCTCTTATGGTCAACGGGGTCCTCTCTCTCTCCTGTAGAGTGTAAGCTCTTATGGTCAGTGGGGTCCATTCTCTCTCCTGTAGAGTGTAAGCTCTTATGGTCAGTGGGGTCCTCTCTCTCTCCTGTAGAGTGTAAGCTCTTATGGTCAGTGGGGTCCTCTCTTTCTCCTGTAGAGTGTAAGCTCTTATGGTCAGCGGGGTCCTCTCTCTCTCCTGTAGAGTGTAAGCTCTTATGGTCAGCGGGATTCTCTCTATCTCGTATAGAGTGTAAGCTCTTATGGTCAGTGGGATACTCTCTCTCTCTCTCTCTCCTGTAGAGTGTAAGCTCTTATCATCAGCTGAGTCCTTTCTCTCCTGTAGAGTGTAAGCTCTTATGGTCAGCGTGATTTTCTCTCTCCCTGTAGAGTGTAAGCTCTTATAGTCAGCAGGGTCCTCTCTCTCTCCTGTAGAGTGTAAGCTCTTATGGTCAGCGGGGTCCTCTCTCTCTCCTGTAGAGTGTAAGCTCTTATGGTCAGTGGGGTCCTCTCTCTCTCCTGTAGAGTGTAAGCTCTTATGGTCAGCGGGATTCTCTCTATCTCCTGTAGAGTGTAAGGTCTTATGGTCAGTGAGTTTCTCACACTCTCTCCTGTAGAGTGTAAACTCTTATGGTCAGCGGGGTCCTCTCTCTCTCCTGTAGAGTGTAAGCTCTTATGGTCAGTGGGGTCCTCTCTCTCTCCTGTAGAGTGTAAGCTCTTATGGTCAGCGGGGTCCTCTCTCTCTCCTGTAGAGTGTAAGCTCTTATGGTCAGCGGGATTCTCTCTATCTCGTGTAGAGTGTAAGCTCTTATGGTCAGCGGGATTTTCTCTCTCCCTGTAGAGTGTAAGCTCTTATAGTCAGCGGGGTCCTCTCTCTCTCCTGTAGAGTGTAAGCTGTTATGGTCAGCGAGGTCCTCTCTCTCTCCTGTAGAGTGTAAGCTCTTATAGTTAGCGGGGTCCTCTCTCTCTCCTGTAGAGTGTAAACTCCTATGGTCAGCGAGGTCCTCTCTCTCTCCTGTAGAGTGTAAGCTCTTATGGTCAGCGGGATTCTCTCTATCTCGTGTAGAGTGTAAGCTGTTATGGTCAGTGGGATCCTCTCTCTCTTTCTCTCCTGTAGAGGGTAAGCTCTTATCATCAGCTGAGTCCTTTCTCTCCTGTAGAGTGTAAGCTCTTATGGTCAGCGGGATTTTCTCTCTCCCCTGTAGAGTGTAAGCTCTTATAGTCAGCGGGGTCCTCTCTCTCTCCTGTAGAGTGTAAGCTCTTATGGTCAGCGGGGTCCTCTCTCTCTCCTGTAGAGTGTAAGCTCTTATGGTCAGTGGGTTTCTCACCCTCTCTCCTGTAGAGTGTAAACTCTTATGGTCAGCGGGGTCCTCTCTCTCTCCTGTAGAGTGTAAGCTCTTATGGTCAGCGGGATTCTCTCTATCTCGTGTAGAGTGTAAGCTCTTATGGTCAGTGGGATCCTCTCTCTCTCTCTCCTGTAGAGTGTAAGCTCTTATCATCAGCTGAGTCCTTTCTCTCCTGTAGAGTGTAAGCTCTTATGGTCAGCGGGATTTTCTCTCTCCCTGTAGAGTGTAAGCTCTTATAGTCAGCGGGGTCCTCTCTCTCTCCTGTAGAGTGTAAGCTCTTATGGTCAGCGAGGTCCTCTCTCTCTCCTATAGAGTGTAAGCTCTTATAGTCAGCGGGGTCCTCTCTCTCTCCTGTAGAGTGTAAGCTCTTATGGTCATTGGGATCCTCTCTCTCTCTCCTGTAGAGTGTAAGCTCTTATGGTCAGTGGGGTCCTCTCTCTCTCCTGTAGAGTGTAAGCTCTTATGGTCAGCGGGGTCCTCTTTCTCTCCTGTAGAGTGTAAGCTCTTATGGTCAGCGGGATTCTCTCTATCTCGTGTAGAGTGTAAGCTCTTATGGTCAGTGCTATCCTCTCTCTCTCTCTCTCCTGTAGACTGTAAGCTCTTATCATCAGTTGAGTCCTTTCTCTCCTGTAGAGTGTAAGCTCTTATGGTCAGCGGGATTTTCTCTCTCCCTGTAGAGTGTAAGCTCTTATAGTCAGCAGGGTCCTCTCTCTCTCCTGTAGAGTGTAAGCTCTTATGGTCAGTGGGTTTCTCACCCTCTCTCCTGTAGATTGTAAACTCTTATGGTCAGCGGGGTCCTCTCTCTCGCCTGTAGAGTGTAAGCTCTTATGGTCAGCGGGATTCTCTCTATCTCGTGTAGAGTGTAACCTCTTATGGTCAGTGGGATCCTCTCTCTCTCTCTCCTGTAGAGTGTAAGCTCTTATCATCAGCTGAGTCCTTTCTCTCCTGTAGAGTGTAAGCCCTTATGGTCAGCGGGGTCCTCTCTCTCTCCTGTAGAGTTTAAGCTCTTATGGTCAGCGAGGTCCTCTCTCTCTCCTGTAGAGTGTAAGCTCTTATAGTTAGCGGGGTCCTCTCTCTCTCCTGTAGAGTGTAAACTCCTATGGTCAGCGAGGTCCTCTCTCTCTCCTGTAGAGTGTAAGCTCTTATGGTCAGCGGGATTCTCTCTATCTCGTGTAGAGTGTAAGCTCTTATGGTCAGCGGGATTCTCTCTATCTCGTGTAGAGTGTAAGCTCTTATGGTCAGTGGGATCCTCTCTCTCTCTCCTGTAGAGTGTAAACTCTTATCATCAGCTGAGTCCTTTCTCTCCTGTAGAGTGTAAGCTCTTATGGTCAGCGGGATTTTCTCTCTCCCCTGTAGAGTGTAAGCTCTTATAGTCAGCGGGATCCTCTCTCTCTCCTGTAGAGTGTAAGCTCTTATGGTCAGCGGGGTCCTCTCTCTCTCCTGTAGAGTGTAAGCTCTTATGGTCAGTGGGTTTCTCACCCTCTCTCCTGTAGAGTGTAAACTCTTATGGTCAGCGGGGTCCTCTCTCTCTCCTGTAGAGTGTAAGCTCTTATGGTCAGCGGTATTCTCTCTATCTCGTGTAGAGTGTAAGCTCTTATGGTCAGTGGGATCCTCTCTCTCTCTCTCCTGTAGAGTGTAAGCTCTTATCATCAGCTGAGTCCTTTCTCTCCTGTAGAGTGTAAGCTCTTATGGTCAGCGGGATTTTCTCTCTCCCTGTAGAGTGTAAGCTCTTATAGTCAGCGGGGTCCTCTCTCTCTCCTGTAGAGTGTAAGCTCTTATGGTCAGCGAGGTCCTCTCTCTCTCCTATAGAGTGTAAGCTCTTATAGTCAGCGGGGTCCTCTCTCTCTCCTGTAGAGTGTAAGCTCTTATGGTCATTGGGATCCTCTCTCTCTCTCCTGTAGAGTGTAAGCTCTTATGGTCAGTGGGGTCTTCTCTCTCTCCTGTAGAGTGTAAGCTCTTATGGTCAGCGGGGTCCTCTCTCTCTCCTGTAGAGTGTAAGCTCTTATGGTCAGCGGGATTCTCTCTATCTCGTGTAGAGTGTAAGCTCTTATGGTCAGTGCTATCCTCTCTCTCTCTCTCTCCTGTAGAGTGTAAGCTCTTAACATCAGTTGAGTCCTTTCTCTCCTGTAGAGTGTAAGCTCTTATGGTCAGCGGGATTTTCTCTCTCCCTGTAGAGTGTAAGCTCTTATAGTCAGCAGGGTCCTCTCTCTCTCCTGTAGAGTGTAAGCTCTTATGGTCAGCGGGGTCCTCTCTCTCTCCTGTAGAGTGTAAGCTCTTATGGTCAGTGGGTTTCTCACCCTCTCTCCTGTAGAGTGTAAACTCTTATGGTCAGTGGGGTCCTCTCTCTCTCCTGTAGAGTGTATGCTCTTATGGTCAGTGGGGTCCTCTCTCTCTCCTGTAGAGTGTAAGCTGTTATGGTCAGCGGGGTCCTCTCTCTCTCCTGTAGAGTGTAAGCTCTTATGGTCAGCGGGATTCTCTCTATCTTGAGTAGAGTGTAAGCTCTTATGGTCAGTGCTATCCTCTCTCTCTCTCTCTCCTGTAGAGTGTAAGCTCTTATCATCAGTTGAGTCCTATCTCTCCTGTAGAGTGTAAGCTCTTGTGGTCAGCGGGATTTTCTCTCTCCCTGTAGAGTGTAAGCTCTTATAGTCAGCAGGGTCCTCTCTCTCTCCTGTAGAGTGTAAGCTCTTATGGTCAGCGGGGTCCTCTCTCTCTCCTGTAGAGTGTAAGCTCTTATGGTCAGTGGGTTTCTCACCCTCTCTCCTGTAGAGTGTAAACTCTTATGGTCAGCGGGGTCCTCTCTCTCTCCTGTAGAGTGTAAGCTCTTATGGTCAGTGGGGTCCTCTCTCTCTCCTGTAGAGTGTATGCTCTTATGGTCAGTGGGGTCCTCTCTCTCTCCTGTAGAGTGTAAGCTGTTATGGTCAACGGGGTCCTCTCTCTCTCCTGTAGAGTGTAAGCTCTTATGGTCAGCGGGATTCTCTCTATCTCGTGTAGAGTGTAAGCTCTTATGGTCAGTGGGATCCTCTCTCTCTCTCTCCTGTAGAGTGTAAGCTCTTATCATCAGCTGAGTCCTTTCTCTCCTGTAGAGTGTAAGCTCTTATGGTCAGCGGGATTTTCTCTCTCCCTGTAGAGTGTAAGCTCTTATAGTCAGCGGGGTCCTCTCTCTCTCCTGTAGAGTGTAAGCTCTTATGGTCAGCGAGGTCCTCTCTCTCTCCTGTAGAGTATAAGCTCTTATAGTCAACGGGGTCCTCTCTCTCTCCTGTAGAGTGTAAACTCCTATGGTCAGCGAGGTCCTCTCTCTCTGCTGTAGAGTGTAAGCTCTTATGGTCAGCGGGATTCTCTCTATCTCGTGTAGAGTGTAAGCTCTTATGGTCAGCGGGATTCTCTCTATCTCGTGTAGAGTGTAAGCTCTTATGGTCAGTGGGATCCTCTCTCTCTCCTGTAGAGTGTAAGCTCTTATCATCAGCTGAGTCCTTTCTCTCCTGTAGAGTGTAAGCTCTTATGGTCAGCGGGATTTTCTCTCTCCCCTGTAGAGTGTAAGCTCTTATAGTCAGCGGGGTCCTCTCTCCCTCCTGTAGAGTGTAAGCTCTTATGGTCAGCGGGGTAGTCTCTCTCTCCTGTAGAGTGTATGCTCTTATGGTCAGTGGGGTCCTATCTCTCTCCTGTAGAGTGTAAGCTCTTATAGTCAGCGGGGTCCTCTCTCTCTCCTGTAGAGTGTAAGCTCTTATTGTCAGTGCTATCCTCTCTCTCTCTCTCTCCTGTAGAGTGTAAGCTCTTATCATCAGTTGAGTCCTTTCTCTCCTGTAGAGTGTAAGCTCTTATGGTCAGCGGGATTTTCTCTCTCCCTGTAGAGTGTAAGCTCTTATAGTCAGCAGGGTCCTCTCTCTCTCCTGTAGAGTGTAAGCTCTTATGGTCAGCGGGGTCCTCTCTCTCTCCTGTAGAGTGTAAGTTCTTATGGTCAGTGGGTTTCTCACCCTCTCTCCTGTAGAGTGTAAACTCTTATGGTCAGTGGGGTCCTCTCTCTCTCCTGTAGAGTGTATGCTCTTATGGTCAGTGGGGTCCTCTCTCTCTCCTGTAGAGTGTAAGCTGTTATGGTCAGCGGGGTCCTCTCTCTCTCCTGTAGAGTGTAAGCTCTTATGGTCAGCGGGATTCTCTCTATCTTGAGTAGAGTGTAAGCTCTTATGGTCAGTGCTATCCTCTCTCTCTCTCTCTCCTGTAGAGTGTAAGCTCTTATCATCAGTTGAGACCAATCTCTCCTGTAGAGTGTAAGCTCTTGTGGTCAGCGGGATTTTCTCTCTCCCTGTAGAGTGTAAGCTCTTATAGTCAGCAGGGTCCTCTCTCTCTCCTGTAGAGTGTAAGCTCTTATGGTCAGCGGGGTCCTCTCTCTCTCCTGTAGAGTGTAAGCTCTTATGGTCAGTGGGTTTCTCACCCTCTCTCCTGTAGAGTGTAAACTCTTATGGTCAGCGGGGTCCTCTCTCTCTCCTGTAGAGTGTAAGCTCTTATGGTCAGTGGGGTCCTCTCTCTCTCCTGTAGAGTGTATGCTCTTATGGTCAGTGGGGTCCTCTCTCTCTCCTGTAGAGTGTAAGCTGTTATGGTCAACGGGGTCCTCTCTCTCTCCTGTAGAGTGTAAGCTCTTATGGTCAGCGGGATTCTCTCTATCTCGTGTAGAGTGTAAGCTCTTATGGTCAGTGGGATCCTCTCTCTCTCTCTCCTGTAGAGTGTAAGCTCTTATCATCAGCTGAGTCCTTTCTCTCCTGTAGAGTGTAAGCTCTTATGGTCAGCGGGATTTTCTCTCTCCCTGTAGAGTGTAAGCTCTTATAGTCAGCGGGGTCCTCTCTCTCTCCTGTAGAGTGTAAGCTCTTATGGTCAGCGAGGTCCTCTCTCTCTCCTGTAGAGTATAAGCTCTTATAGTCAACGGGGTCCTCTCTCTCTCCTGTAGAGTGTAAACTCCTATGGTCAGCGAGGTCCTCTCTCTCTGCTGTAGAGTGTAAGCTCTTATGGTCAGCGGGATTCTCTCTATCTCGTGTAGAGTGTAAGCTCTTATGGTCAGCGGGATTCTCTCTATCTCGTGTAGAGTGTAAGCTCTTATGGTCAGTGGGATCCTCTCTCTCTCCTGTAGAGTGTAAGCTCTTATCATCAGCTGAGTCCTTTCTCTCCTGTAGAGTGTAAGCTCTTATGGTCAGCGGGATTTTCTCTCTCCCCTGTAGAGTGTAAGCTCTTATAGTCAGCGGGGTCCTCTCTCCCTCCTGTAGAGTGTAAGCTCTTATGGTCAGCGGGGTAGTCTCTCTCTCCTGTAGAGTGTATGCTCTTATGGTCAGTGGGGTCCTATCTCTCTCCTGTAGAGTGTAAGCTCTTATAGTCAGCGGGGTCCTCTCTCTCTCCTGTAGATTGTAAGCTCTTATGGTCAGTGGGGTCCTCTCTCTCTCCTGTAGAGTGTATGCTCTTATGGTCAGTGGGTTCCTCTCTCTCTCCTGTAGAGTATAAGCTGTTATGGTCAACGGGGTCCTCTCTCTCTCCTGTAGAGTGTAAGCTCTTATGGTCAGCGGGATTCTCTCTATCTCGTGTAGAGTGTAAGCTCTTATGGTCAGTGGGATCGTCTCTCTCTCTCTCCTGTAGAGTGTAAGCTCTTATCATCAGCTGAGTCCTTTCTCTCCTGTAGAGTGTAAGCTCTTATGGTCAGCGGGATTTTCTCTCTGCCTGTAGAGTGTAAGCTCTTATAGTCAGCGGGGTCCTCTCTCTCTCCTGTAGAGTGTAAGCTCTTATGGTCAGCGAGGTCCTCTCTCTCTCCTGTAGAGTATAAGCTCTTATAGTCAACGGGGTCCTCTCTCTCTCCTGTAGAGTGTAAACTCCTATGGTCAGCGAGGTCCTCTCTCTCTGCTGTAGAGTGTAAGCTCTTATGGTCAGCGGGATTCTCTCTATCTCGTGTAGAGTGTAAGCTCTTATGGTCAGCGGGATTCTCTCTATCTCGTGTAGAGTGTAAGCTCTTATGGTCAGTGGGATCCTCTCTCTCTCCTGCAGAGTGTAAGCTCTTATCATCAGCTGAGTCCTTTCTCTCCTGTAGAGTGTAAGCTCTTATGGTCAGCGGGATTTTCTCTCTCCCCTGTAGAGTGTAAGCTCTTATAGTCAGCGGGGTCCTCTCTCCCTCCTGTAGAGTGTAAGCTCTTATGGTCAGCGGGGTAGTCTCTCTCTCCTGTAGAGTGTAAGCTCTTATGGTCAGTGGGTTTCTCACCCTCTCTCCTGTAGAGTGTAAACTCTTATGGTCAGTAGGGTCCTCTCTCTCTCCTGTAGAGTGTAAGCTCTTATGGTCAGCGGGATTCTCTCTATCTCGTGTAGAGTGTAAGCTCTTATGGTCAGTGGGATCCTCTCTCTCTCTCTCCTGTAGAGTGTAAGCTCTTATCATCAGCTGAGTCCTTTCTCTCCTGTAGAGTGTAAGCTCTTATGGTCAGCGGGATTTTCTCTCTCCCTGTAGAGTGTAAGCTCTTATAGTCAGCGGGGTCCTCTCTCTCTCCTGTAGAGTGTAAGTTCTTATGGTCAGCAAGGTCCTCTCTCTCTCCTGTAGAGTGTTAGCTCTTATAGTCAGCGGGGTCCTCTCTTTCTCCTGTAGAGTGTAAGCTCTTATGGTCATTGGGATCCTCTCTCTCTCTCCTGTAGAGTGTAAGCTCTTATGGTCAGCAGGGTCCTCTCTCTCATGTAGAGTGTAAGCTCTTATGGTCATCAGGGTCCTCTCTCTCTCCTGTAGAGTGTAAGCTCTTATGGTCAGCAGGATTCTCTCTCTCTCTCCTGTAGAGTGTAAGCTCTTATGGTCAGTGGGGTCCTCTCTCTCTCTTCTGTAGAATGTAAGCTCTTATGGTCAGCGGGGTCCTCTCTCTCTCCTGTAGAATGTAAGCTCTTATGGTCATCAGGGTCCTCTCTGTCTCCTGTAGAGTGTAAGCTCTTATGGTCAGTGGGGTCCTCTCTCTCTACTGTAGAGTGTAAGCTCTTATGGTCAGCGGGGTCCTCTCTCTCCCCTGTAGAGTGTAAGCTCTTATGGTCAGCGGGATTCTCTCTATCTCGTGTAGAGTGTAAGCTCTTATGGTCAGTGCTATCCTCTCTCTCTCTCTCTCCTGTAGAGTGTAAGCTCTTATCATCAGTTGAGTCCTTTCTCTCCTGTAGAGTGTAAGCTCTTATGGTCAGCGGGATTTTCTCTCTCCCTGTAGAGTGTAAGCTCTTATAGTCAGCAGGGTCCTCTCTCTCTCCTGTAGAGTGTAAGCTCTTATGGTCAGTGGGTTTCTCACCCTCTCTCCTGTAGAGTGTAAACTCTTATGGTCAGCGGGGTCCTCTCTCTCTCCTGTAGAGTGTAAGCTCTTATGGTCAGCGGGATTCTCTCTATCTCGTGTAGAGTGTAACCTCTTATGGTCAGTGGGATCCTCTCTCTCTCTCTCCTGTAGAGTGTAAGCTCTTATCATCAGCTGAGTCCTTTCTCTCCTGTAGAGTGTAAGCCCTTATGGTCAGCGGGGTCCTCTCTCTCTCCTGTAGAGTGTAAGCTCTTATGGTCAGCAAGGTCCTCTCTCTCTCCTGTAGAGTGTAAGCTCTTATAGTTAGCGGGGTCCTCTCTCTCTCCTGTAGAGTTTAAACTCCTATGGTCAGCGAGGTCCTCTCTCTCTCCTGTAGAGTGTAAGCTTTTATGGTCAGCGGGATTCTCTCTATCTCGTGTAGAGTGTAAGCTGTTATGGTCAGTGGGATCCTCTCTCTCTCTCTCTCCTGTAGAGTGTAAACTCTTATCATCAGCTGAGTCCTTTCTCTCCTGTAGAGTGTAAGCTCTTATGGTCAGCGGGATTTTCTCTCTCCCCTGTAGAGTGTAAGCTCTTATAGTCAGCGGGGTCCTCTCTCTCTCCTGTAGAGTGTAAGCTCTTATGGTCAGCGGGGTCCTCTCTCTCTCCTGCAGAGTGTAAGCTCTTATGGTCAGTGGGTTTCTCACCCTCTCTCCTGTAGAGTGTAAACTCTTATGGTCAGCGGGGTCCTCTCTCTCTCTCCTGTAGAGTGTAAGCTCTTATGGTCAGCGGTATTCTCTCTATCTCGTGTAGAGTGTAAGCTCTTATGGTCAGTGGGATCCTCTCTCTCTCTCTCCTGTAGAGTGTAAGCTCTTATCATCAGCTGAGTCCTTTCTCTACTGTAGAGTGTAAGCTCTTATGGTCAGCGGGATTTTCTCTCTCCCTGTAGAGTGTAAGCTCTTATAGTCAGCGGGGTCCTCTCTCTCTCCTGTAGAGTGTAAGCTCTTATGGTCAGCGAGATCCTCTCTCTCTCCTATAGAGTGTAAGCTCTTATAGTCAGCGGGGTCCTCTCTCTCTCCTGTAGAGTGTAAGCTCTTATGGTCATTGGGATCCTCTCTCTCTCTCCTGTAGAGTGTAAGCTCTTATGGTCAGTGGGGTCCTATCTCTCTCCTGTAGAGTGTAAGCTCTTATGGTCAGCGGGGTCCTCTCTCTCTCCTGTAGAGTGTAAGCTCTTATGGTCAGCGGGATTCTCTCTATCTCGTGTAGAGTGTAAGCTCTTATGGTCAGTGCTATCCTCTCTCTCTCTCTCTCCTGTAGAGTGTAAGCTCTTATCATCAGTTGAGTCCTTTCTCTCCTGTAGAGTGTAAGCTCTTATGGTCAGCGGGATTTTCTCTCTCCCTGTAGAGTGTAAGCTCTTATAGTCAGCAGGGTCCTCTCTCTCTCCTGTAGAGTGTAAGCTCTTATGGTCAGCGGGGTCCTCTCTCTCTCCTGTAGAGTGTAAGCTCTTATGGTCAGTGGGTTTCTCACCCTCTCTCCTGTAGAGTGTAAACTCTTATGGTCAGTGGGGTCCTCTCTCTCTCCTGTAGAGTGTATGCTCTTATGGTCAGTGGGGTCCTCTGTCTCTCCTGTAGAGTGTAAGCTATTATGGTCAGCGGGGTCCTCTCTCTCTCCTGTAGAGTGTAAGCTCTTATGGTCAGCGGGATTCTCTCTATCTCGAGTAGAGTGTAAGCTCTTATGGTCAGTGCTATCCTCTCTCTCTCTCTCTCCTGTAGAGTGTAAGCTCTTATCATCAGTTGAGTCTTTCTCTCCTGTAGAGTGTAAGCTCTTGTGGTCAGCGGGATTTTCTCTCTCCCTGTAGAGTGTAAGCTCTTATAGTCAGCAGGGTCCTCTCTCTCTCCTGTAGAGTGTAAGCTCTTATGGTCAGCGGGGTCCTCTCTCTCTCCTGTAGAGTGTAAGCTCTTATGGTCAGTGGGTTTCTCACCCTCTCTCCTGTAGAGTGAAAACTCTTATGGTCAGCGGGGTCCTCTCTCTCTACTGTAGAGTGTAAGCTCTTATGGTCAGTGGGGTCCTCTCTCTCTCCTGTAGAGTGTATGCTCTTATGGTCAGTGGGGTCCTCTCTCTCTCCTGTAGAGTGTAAGCTGTTATGGTAAGCGGGGTCCTCTCTCTCTCCTGTAGAGTGTAAGCTCTTATGGTCAGCGGGATTCTCTCTATCTCGTGTAGAGTGTAAGCTCTTATGGTCAGTGGGATCCTCACTCTCTCTCTCCTGTAGAGTGTAAGCTCTTATCATCAGCTGAGTCCTTTCTCTCCTGTAGAGTGTAAGCTCTTATGGTCAGCGGGATATTCTCTCTCCCTGTAGAGTGTAAGCTCTTATAGTCAGCGGGGTCCTCTCTCTCTCCTGTAGAGTGTAAGCTCTTATGTTCAGCGAGGTCCTCTCTCTCTCCTGTAGAGTATAAGCTCTTATAGTCAACGGGGTCCTCTCTCTCTCCTGTAGAGTGTAAACTCCTATGGTCAGCGAGGTCCTCTCTCTCTGCTGTAGAGTGTAAGCTCTTATGGTCAGCGGGATTCTCTCTATCTCGTGTAGAGTGTAAGCTCTTATGGTCAGCGGGATTCTCTCTATCTCGTGTAGAGTGTAAGCTCTTATGGTCAGTGGGATCCTCTCTCTCTCCTGTAGAGTGTAAGCTCTTATCATCAGCTGAGTCCTTTCTCTCCTGTAGAGTGTAAGCTCTTATGGTCAGCGGGATTTTCTCTCTCCCCTGTAGAGTGTAAGCTCTTATCGTCAGCGGGGTCCTCTCTCCCTCCTGTAGAGTGTAAGCTCTTATGGTCAGCGGGGTCCTCTCTCTCTCCTGTAGAGTGTAAGCTCTTATGGTCAGTGGGTTTCTCACCCTCTCTCCTGTAGAGTGTAAACTCTTATGGTCAGTAGGGTCCTCTCTCTCTCCTGTAGAGTGTAAGCTCTTATGGTCAGCGGGATTCTCTCTATCTCGTGTAGAGTGTAAGCTCTTATGGTCAGTGGGATCCTCTCTCTCTCTCTCCTGTAGAGTGTAAGCTCTTATCATCAGCTGAGTCCTTTCTCTCCTGTAGAGTGTAAACTCTTATGGTCAGCGGGATTTTCTCTCTCCCTTTAGAGTGTAAGCTCTTATAGTCAGCGGGGTCCTCTCTCTCTCCTGTAGAGTGTAAGTTCTTATGGTCAGCAAGGTCCTCTCTCTCTCCTGTAGAGTGTAAGCTCTTATAGTCAGCGGGGTCCTCTCTTTCTCCTGTAGAGTGTAAGCTCTTATGGTCATTGGGATCCTCTCTCTCTCTCCTGTAGAGTGTAAGCTCTTATGGTCAGCAGGGTCCTCTCTCTCTCTTGTAGAGTGTAAGCTATTATGGTCAGCGGGGTCCTCTCTCTCATGTAGAGTGTAAGCTCTTATGGTCATCAGGGTCCTCTCTCTCTCCTGTAGAGTGTAAGCTCTTATGGTCAGCAGGATTCTCTCTCTCTCTCCTGTAGAGTGTAAGCTCTTATGGTCAGTGGGGTCCTCTCTCTCTCTTCTGTAGAATGTAAGCTCTTATGGTCAGCGGGGTCCTCTCTCTCTCCTGTAGAATGTAAGCTCTTATGGTCATCAGGGTCCTCTCTGTCTCCTGTAGAGTGTAAGCTCTTATGGTCAGTGGGGTCCTCTCTCTCTCCTGTAGAGTGTAAGCTCTTATGGTCAGCGGGGTCCTCTCTCTCTCCTGTAGAGTGTAAGCTCTTATGGTCAGCGGGATTCTCTCTATCTCGTGTAGAGTGTAAGCTCTTATGGTCAGTGCTATCCTCTCTCTCTCTCTCTCTCTCTCCTGTAGAGTGTAAGCTCTTATCATCAGTTGAGTCCTTTCTCTCCTGTAGAGTGTAAGCTCTTATGGTCAGCGGGATTTTCTCTCTCCCTGTAGAGTGTAAGCTCTTATAGTCAGCAGGGTCCTCTCTCTCTCCTGTAGAGTGTAAGCTCTTATGGTCAGTGGGTTTCTCACCCTCTCTCCTGTAGAGTGTAAACTCTTATGGTCAGCGGGGTCCTCTCTCTCTCCTGTAGAGTGTAAGCTCTTATGGTCAGCGGGATTCTCTCTATCTCGTGTAGAGTGTAAGCTCTTATGGTCAGTGGAATCCTCTCTCTCTCTCTCCTGTAGAGTGTAAGCTCTTATCATCAGCTGAGTCCTTTCTCTCCTGTAGAGTGTAAGCTCTTATGGTCAGCGGGGTCCTCTCTCTCTCCTGTAGAGTGTAAGCTCTTATGGTCAGCGAGGTCCTCTCTCTCTCCTGTAGAGTGTAAGCTCTTATAGTTAGCGGGGTCCTCTCTCTCTCCTGTAGAGTGTAAGCTCTTATGGTCAGCGGGATTCTCTCTATCTCGTGTAGAGTGTAAGCTGTTATGGTCAGTGGGATCCTCTCTCTCTCTCTCTCCTGTAGAGTGTAAACTCTTATCATCAGCTGAGTCCTTTCTCTCCTGTAGAGTGTAAGCTCTTATGGTCAGCGGGATTTTCTCTCTCCCCTGTAGAGTGTAAGCTCTTATAGTCAGCGGGGTCCTCTCTCTCTCCTGTAGAGTGTAAGCTCTTATGGTCAGCGGGGTCCTCTCTCTCTCCTGTAGAGTGTAAGCTCTTATGGTCAGTGGGTTTCTCACCCTCTCTCCTGTAGAGTGTAAACTCTTATGGTCGGCGGGGTCCTCTCTCTCTCCTGTAGAGTGTAAGCTCTTATGGTCAGCGGTATTCTCTCTATCTCGTGCAGAGTGTAAGCTCTTATGGTCAGTGGGATCCTCTCTCTCTCTCTCCTGTAGAGTGTAAGCTCTTATCATCAGCTGAGTCCTTTCTCTCCTGTAGAGTGTAAGCTCTTATGGTCAGCGGGATTTTCTCTCTCCTTGTAGAGTGTAAGCTCTTATAGTCAGCGGGGTCCTCTCTCTCTCCTGTAGAGTGTAAGCTCTTATGGTCAGCGAGGTCCTCTCTCTCTCCTATAGAGTGTAAGCTCTTATAGTCAGCGGGGTCCTCTCTCTCTCCTGTAGAGTGTAAGCTCTTATGGTCATTGGGATCCTCTCTCTCTCTCCTGTAGAGTGTAAGCTCTTATGGTCAGTGGGGTCCTCTCTCTCTCCTGTAGAGTATAAGCTCTTATGGTCAGCGGGGTCCTCTCTCTCTCCTGTAGAGTGTAAGCTCTTATGGTCAGCGGGATTCTCTCTATCTCGTGTAGAGTGTAAGCTCTTATGGTCAGTGCTATCCTCTCTCTCTCTCCTGTAGAGTGTAAGCTCTTATCATCAGTTGAGTCCTTTCTCTCCTGTAGAGTGTAAGCTCTTATGGTCAGCGGGATTTTCTCTCTCCCTGTAGAGTGTAAGCTCTTATAGTCAGCAGGGTCCTCTCTCTCTCCTGTAGAGTGTAAGCTCTTATGGTCAGCGGGGTCCTCTCTCTCTCCTGTAGAGTGTAAGCTCTTATGGTCAGTGGGTTTCTCACCCTCTCTCCTGTAGAGTGTAAACTCTTATGGTCAGCGGGGTCCTCTCTCTCTCCTGTAGAGTGTAAGCTCTTATGGTCAGTGGGGTCCTCTCTCTCTCCTGTAGAGTGTATGCTCTTATGGTCAGTGGGGTCCTCTCTCTCTCCTGTAGAGTGTAAGCTGTTATGGCAACGGGGTCCTCTCTCTCTCCTGTAGAGTGTAAGCTCTTATAGTCAGCGGGATTCTCTCTCTCTCCTGTAGAGTGTAAGCTCTTATGGTCAGTGCTATCCTCTCTCTCTCTCTCTCTCCTGTAGAGTGTAAGCTCTTATCATCAGTTGAGTCCTTTCTCTCCTGTAGAGTGTAAGCTCTTATGGTCAGCGGGATTTTCTCTCTCCCTGTAGAGTGTACGCTCTTATAGTCAGCAGGGTCCTCTCTCTCTCCTGTAGAGTGTAAGCTCTTATGGTCAGCGGGGTCCTCTCTCTCTCCTGTAGAGTGTAAGCTCTTATGGTCAGTGGGTTTCTCACCCTCTCTCCTGTAGAGTGTAAACTCTTATGGTCAGTGGGGTCCTCTCTCTCTCCTGTAGAGTGTATGCTCTTATGGTCAGTGGGGTCCTCTCTCTCTCCTGTAGAGTGTAAGCTGTTATGGTCAGCGGGGTCCTCTCTCTCTCCTGTAGAGTGTAAGCTCTTATGGTCAGCGGGATTCTCTCTATCTCGAGTAGAGTGTAAGCTCTTATGGTCAGTGCTATCCTCTCTCTCTCTCTCTCCTGTAGAGTGTAAGCTCTTATCATCAGTTGAGTCCTTTCTCTCCTGTAGAGTGTAAGCTCTTGTGGTCAGCGGGATTTTCTCTCTCCCTGTAGAGTGTAAGCTCTTATAGTCAGCAGGGTCCTCTCTCTCCTGTAGAGTGTAAGCTCTTATGGTCAGCGGGGTCCTCTCTCTCTCCTGTAGAGTGTAAGCTCTTATGGTCAGTGGGTTCCTCTCTCTCTCCTGTAGAGTGTATGCTCTTATGGTCAGTGGGGTCCTCTCTCTCTCCTGTAGAGTGTAAGCTCTTATGGTCAGTGGGGTCCTCTCTCTCTCCTGTAGAGTGTATGCTCTTATGGTCAGTGGGGTCCTCTCTCTCTCCTGTAGAGTGTAAGCTCTTATGGTCAGCGGGATTCTCTCTATCTCGTGTAGAGTGTAAGTGACGCGCCCCCTGGGCCATATTCTTTTAGGGGGAATATCCGGAGCCGGATCAGATGGGGGTTGTAGTCTTCCGAGTGGCTGTGACCCGGTCCGTGCCCAGGGTGTCAAACTGAGTTGTAAGTGGCAGTCCTACAGATGTTATAAGTTCTTTATTGTCGACTACGCCACCCGTTGTGTTGCGGTCACTGTGGCCGCCGCTGCAGCAGGGTCCGCTGAGGCTGGTGGTATAGGTGCAGCTTTGGTGATATAACCCCCAACGGGTGGGGTATAGCCTCAGGGGGATCAGGTGCAGAGGATGGGAGTTGTGGTGATGCAGTGTAGACGGCAATCAGAGACAGAGTCGGGTTATGCAGTTTAGGATGTTTACTCACTGCTGATGTTCCGGTCACTCCAGCTTCGAGTGACCTCCCGAGCCGTGCTGCGTCCACCAGGTTCTGGATCCAGCCAACTCCCAAATAAGTCCGGAGCGTGACCCTGAGCTCTCCTTCTGTCCTTTCTCTGGCCGTCCCCACTATTGATCCACCCAGGTCCAGCTCCCTCGGGTCTTCTGTTGGGAGACCCTTGGCCTTGGGTTCCCTGACCCTCCTCGTGGTATGCCTTCGTGGTGGATGTGGTGGGTGACCGTGGCAAACGCTGCCCACAGTCTCCGGTCTCTGGCTGGGGAGTGTTTTTGCCCCCACCAGCTTGGGTTCCGGTACCCTGATGCCGACTCTTCACCTGGGGATTTAATTTGGGGTCTTAGAGTCCTTTCTTCTGTTTCCCCCTCTGGGTCTCTCTCTCTCCTCTCTCACTCTGGGTCTCTCTTCTCCTCCGCTCGCTGACTTTCTCTCTGCAACTGACCCTGTTCTTAGTTGGTGCCCACCTTATATACACCCTCTATGTGTGAGCTCAGGTGACCAGCACCCAATGAGCTCCTATCTTTACCCAGGCTGCTCCCCCTATCTGCCCCTACACTACTTGGAATGTACCACCCCCCTCCCACTCCAGCCAGGAACAGACTCGGTCGTACCTGCACATTTCTAAGTGGGAGTACCGTCGGCCTGTTCCTCGGAAATGGGATGTATGTAGTGCATGCAGCCTACCGAGCTCAGTTCCACACTCCTTCCTTACCCGGGAGTGGAATATCACACCTCTGGGTTGAGGTGCAATACCCCTGTAGCAGCCGAATCCTCAGGGTGCTACATAAGCTCTTATGGTCAGTGGGATCCTCTCTCTCTCTCTCCTGTAGAGTGTAAGCTCTTATCATCAGCTGAGTCCTTTCTCTCCTGTAGAGTGTAAGCTCTTATGGTCAGCGGGATTTTCTCTCTCCCTGTAGAGTGTAAGCTCTTATAGTCAGCGGGGTCCTCTCTCTCTCCTGTAGAGTGTAAGCTCTTATGGTCAGCGAGGTCCTCTCTCTCTCCTGTAGAGTATAAGCTCTTATAGTCAGCGGGGTCCTCTCTCTCTCCTGTAGAGTGTAAACTCCTATGGTCAGCGAGGTCCTCTCTCTCTGCTGTAGAGTGTAAGCTCTTATGGTCAGCGGGATTCTCTCTATCTCGTGTAGAGTGTAAGCTCTTATGGTCAGCGGGATTCTCTCTATCTCGTGTAGAGTGTAAGCTCTTATGGTCAGTGGGATCCTCTCTCTCTCCTGTAGAGTGTAAGCTCTTATCATCAGCTGAGTCCTTTCTCTCCTGTAGAGTGTAAGCTCTTATGGTCAGCGGGATTTTCTCTCTCCCCTGTAGAGTGTAAGCTCTTATAGTCAGCGGGGTCCTCTCTCCCTCCTGTAGAGTGTAAGCTCTTATGGTCAGCGGGGTCCTCTCTCTCTCCTGTAGAGTGTAAGCTCTTATGGTCAGTGGGTTTCTCACCCTCTCTCCTGTAGAGTGTAAACTCTTATGGTCGGTAGGGTCCTCTCTCTCTCCTGTAGAGTGTAAGCTCTTATGGTCAGCGGGATTCTCTCTATCTCGTGTAGAGTGTAAGCTCTTATGGTCAGTGGGATCCTCTCTCTCTCTCTCCTGTAGAGTGTAAGCTCTTATCATCAGCTGAGTCCTTTCTCTCCTGTAGAGTGTAAGCTCTTATGGTCAGCGGGATTTTCTCTCTCCCTGTAGAGTGTAAGCTCTTATAGTCAGCGGGGTCCTCTCTCTCTCCTGTAGAGTGTAAGTTCTTATGGTCAGCAAGGTCCTCTCTCTCTCCTGTAGAGTGTAAGCTCTTATAGTCAGCGGGGTCCTCTCTCTCTCTTGTAGAGTTTAAGCTCTTATGGTCATTGGGATCCTCTCTCTCTCTCCTGTAGAGTGTAAGCTCTTATGGTCAGCAGGGTCCTCTCTCTCTCTTGTAGAGTGTAAGCTATTATGGTCAGCGGGGTCCTCTCTCTCATGTAGAGTGTAAGCTCTTATGGTCATCAGGTTCCTCTCTCTCTCCTGTAGAGTGTAAGCTCTTATGGTCAGCAGGATTCTCTCTCTCTCTCCTGTAGAGTGTAAGCTCTTATGGTCAGTGGGGTCCTCTCTCTCTCTTCTGTAGAATTTAAGCTCTTATGGTCAGCGGGGTCCTCTCTCTCTCCTGTAGAATGTAAGCTCTTATGGTCATCAGGGTCCTCTCTGTCTCCTGTAGAGTGTAAGCTCTTATGGTCAGTGGGGTCCTCTCTCTCTCCTGTAGAGTGTAAGCTCTTATGGTCAGCGGGGTCCTCTCTCTCTCCTGTAGAGTGTAAGCTCTTATGGTCAGCGGGATTCTCTCTATCTCGTGTAGAGTGTAAGCTCTTATTGTCAGTGCTATCCTCTCTCTCTCTCTCTCCTGTAGAGTGTAAGCTCTTATCATCAGTTGAGTCCTTTCTCTCCTGTAGAGTGTAAGCTCTTATGGTCAGCGGGATTTTCTCTCTCCCTGTAGAGTGTAAGCTCTTATAGTCAGCAGGGTCCTCTCTCTCTCCTGTAGAGTGTAAGCTCTTATGGTCAGTGGGTTTCTCACCCTCTCTCCTGTAGAGTGTAAACTCTTATGGTCAGCGGGGTCCTCTCTCTCTCCTGTAGAGTGTAAGCTCTTATGGTCAGCGGGATTCTCTCTATGTCGTGTAGAGTGTAAGCTCTTATGGTCAGTGGGATCCTCTCTCTCTCTCTCCTGTAGAGTGTAAGCTCTTACCATCAGCTGAGTCCTTTCTCTCCTGTAGATTGTAAGCTCTTATGGTCAGCGGGGTCCTCTCTCTCTCCTGTAGAGTGTAAGCTCTTATGGTCAGCGAGGTCCTCTCTCTCTCCTGTAGAGTGTAAGCTCTTATAGTTAGCGGGGTCCTCTCTCTCTCCTGTAGAGTGTAAACTCCTATGGTCAGCGAGGTCCTCTCTCTCTCCTGTAGAGTGTAAGCTCTTATGGTCAGCGGGATTCTCTCTATCTCGTGTAGATTGTAAGCTGTTATGGTCAGTGGGATCCTCTCTCTCTCTCTCTCCTGTAGAGTGTAAACTCTTATCATCAGCTGAGTCCTTTCTCTCCTGTAGACTGTAAGCTCTTATGGTCAGCGGGATTTTCTCTCTCCCCTGTAGAGTGTAAGCTCTTATAGTCAGCGGGGTCCTCTCTCTCTCCTGTAGAGTGTAAGCTCTTATGGTCAGCGGGGTCCTCTCTCTCTCCTGTAGAGTGTAAGCTCTTATGGTCAGTGGGTTTCTCACCCTCTCTCCTGTAGAGTGTAAACTCTTATGGTCAGTGGGGTCCTCTCTCTCTCCTGTAGAGTGTAAGCTCTTATGGTCAGCGGTATTCTCTCTATCTCGTGCAGAGTGTAAGCTCTTATGGTCAGTGGGATCCTCTCTCTCTCCTGTAGAGTGTAAGCTCTTATCATCAGCTGAGTCCTTTCTCTCCTGTAGAGTGTAAGCTCTTATGGTCAGCGTGATTTTCTCTCTCCTTGTAGAGTGTAAGCTCTTATAGTCAGCGGGGTCCTCTCTCTCTCCTGTAGAGTGTAAGCTCTTATGGTCAGCGAGGTCCTCTCTCTCTCCTATAGAGTGTAAGCTCTTATAGTCAGCGGGGTCCTCTTTCTCTCCTGTAGAGTGTAAGCTCTTATGGTCATTGGGATTCTCTCTCTCTCTCCTGTAGAGTGTAAGCTCTTATGGTCAGTGGGGTCCTCTCTCTCTCCTGTAGAGTGTAAGCTCTTATGGTCAGCGGGGTCCTCTCTCTCTCCTGTAGAGTGTAAGCTCTTATGGTCAGCGGGATTCTCTCTATCTCGTGTAGAGTGTAAGCTCTTATGGTCAGTGCTATCCTCTCTCTCTCTCCTGTAGAGTGTAAGCTCTTATCATCAGTTGAGTCCTTTCTCTCCTGTAGAGTGTAAGCTCTTATGGTCAGCGGGATTTTCTCTCTCCCTGTAGAGTGTAAGCTCTTATAGTCAGCAGGGTCCTCTCTCTCTCCTGTAGAGTGTAAGCTCTTATGGTCAGCGGGGTCCTCTCTCTCTCCTGTAGAGTGTAAGCTCTTATGGTCAGTGGGTTTCTCACACTCTCTCCTGTAGAGTGTAAACTCTTATGGTCAGCGGGGTCCTCTCTCTCTCCTGTAGAGTGTAAGCTCTTATGGTCAGTGGGGTCCTCTCTCTCTCCTGTAGAGTGTATGCTCTTATGGTCAGTGGGGTCCTCTCTCTCTCCTGTAGAGTGTAAGCTGTTATGGTCAGCGGGGTCCTCTCTCTCTCCTGTAGAGTGTAAGCTCTTATAGTCAGCGGGATTCTCTCTATCTCGAGTAGAGTGTAAGCTCTTATGGTCAGTGCTATCCTCTCTCTCTCTCTCTCTCTCCTGTAGAGTGTAAGCTCTTATCATCAGTTGAGTCCTTTCTCTCCTGTAGAGTGTAAGCTCTTATGGTCAGCGGGATTTTCTCTCTCCCTGTAGAGTGTAAGCTCTTATAGTCAGCAGGGTCCTCTCTCTCTCCTGTAGAGTGTAAGCTCTTATGGTCAGCGGGGTCCTCTCTCTCTCCTGTAGAGTGTAAGCTCTTATGGTCAGTGGGTTTCTCACCCTCTCTCCTGTAGAGTGTAAACTCTTATGGTCAGCGGGGTCCTCTCTCTCTCCTGTAGAGTGTAAGCTCTTATGGTCAGTGGGGTCCTCTCTCTCTCCTGTAGAGTGTATGCTCTTATGGTCAGTGGGGTCCTCTCTCTCTCCTGTAGAGTGTAAGCTGTTATGGTCAGCGGGGTCCTCTCTCTCTCCTGTAGAGTGTAAGCTCTTATGGTCAGCGGGATTCTCTCTATCTCGTGTAGAGTGTAAGTTCTTATGGTCAGTGGGATCCTCTCTCTCTCTCTCCTGTAGAGTGTAAGCTCTTATCATCAGCTGAGTCCTTTCTCTCCTGTAGAGTGTAAGCTCTTATGGTCAGCGGGATTTTCTCTCTCCCTGTAGAGTGTAAGCTCTTATAGTCAGCGGGGTCCTCTCTCTCTCCTGTAGAGTGTAAGCTCTTATGGTCAGCGAGGTCCTCTCTCTCTCCTGTAGAGTATAAGCTCTTATAGTCAGCGGGGTCCTCTCTCTCTCCTGTAGAGTGTAAACTCCTATGGTCAGCGAGGTCCTCTCTCTCTGCTGTAGAGTGTAAGCTCTTATGGTGAGCGGGATTCTCTCTATCTCGTGTAGAGTGTAAGCTCTTATGGTCAGCGGGATTCTCTCTATCTCGAGTAGAGTGTAAGCTCTTATGGTCAGTGGGATCCTCTCTCTCTCCTGTAGAGTGTAAGCTCTTATCATCAGCTGAGTCCTTTCTCTCCTGTAGAGTGTAAGCTCTTATGGTCAGCGGGATTTTCTCTCTCCCCTGTAGAGTGTAAGCTCTTATAGTCAGCGGGGTCCTCTCTCCCTCCTGTAGAGTGTAAGCTCTTATGGTCAGCGGGGTCCTCTCTCTCTCCTGCAGAGTGTAAGCTCTTATGGTCAGTGGGTTTCTCACCCTCTCTCCTGTAGAGTGTAAACTCTTATGGTCAGCAGGGTCCTCTCTCTCTCCTGTAGAGTGTAAGCTCTTATGGTCAGCGGGATTCTCTCTATCTCGTGTAGAGTGTAAGCTCTTATGGTCAGTGCTATCCTCTCTCTCTCTCTCTCTCCTGTAGAGTGTAAGCTCTTATCATCAGTTGAGTCCTTTCTCTCCTGTAGAGTGTAAGCTCTTATGGTCAGCGGGATTTTCTCTCTCCCTGTAGAGTGTAAGCTCTTATAGTCAGCAGGGTCCTCTCTCTCTCCTGTAGAGTGTAAGCTCTTATGGTCAGCGGGGTCCTCTCTCTCTCCTGTAGAGTGTAAGCTCTTATGGTCAGTGGGTTTCTCACCCTCTCTCCTGTAGAGTGTAAACTCTTATGGTCAGCGGGGTCCTCTCTCTCTCCTGTAGAGTGTAAGCTCTTATGGTCAGTGGGGTCCTCTCTCTCTCCTGTAGAGTGTATGCTCTTATGGTCAGTGGGGTCCTCTCTCTCTCCTGTAGAGTGTAAGCTGTTATGGTCAGCGGGGTCCTCTCTCTCTCCTGTAGAGTGTAAGCTCTTATGGTCAGCGGGATTCTCTCTATCTCGTGTAGAGTGTAAGCTCTTATGGTCAGTGGGATCCTCTCTCTCTCTCTCTCCTGTAGAGTGTAAGCTCTTATCATCAGCTGAGTCCTTTCTCTCCTGTAGAGTGTAAGCTCTTATGGTCAGCGGGATTTTCTCTCTCCCTGTAGAGTGTAAGCTCTTATAGTCAGCGGGGTCCTCTCTCTCTCCTGTAGAGTGTAAGCTCTTATGGTCAGCGAGGTCCTCTCTCTCTCCTGTAGAGTATAAGCTCTTATAGTCAGCGGGGTCCTCTCTCTCTCCTGTAGAGTGTAAACTCCTATGGTCAGCGAGGTCCTCTCTCTCTGCTGTAGAGTGTAAGCTCTTATGGTGAGCGGGATTCTCTCTATCTCGTGTAGAGTGTAAGCTCTTATGGTCAGCGGGATTCTCTCTATCTCGTGTAGAGTGTAAGCTCTTATGGTCAGTGGGATCCTCTCTCTCTCCTGTAGAGTGTAAGCTCTTATCATCAGCTGAGTCCTTTCTCTCCTGTAGAGTGTAAGCTCTTATGGTCAGCGGGATTTTCTCTCTCCCCTGTAGAGTGTAAGCTCTTATAGTCAGCGGGGTCCTCTCTCCCTCCTGTAGAGTGTAAGCTCTTATGGTCAGCGGGGTCCTCTCTCTCTCCTGCAGAGTGTAAGCTCTTATGGTCAGTGGGTTTCTCACCCTCTCTCCTGTAGAGTGTAAACTCTTATGGTCAGCAGGGTCCTCTCTCTCTCCTGTAGAGTGTAAGCTCTTATGGTCAGCGGGATTCTCTCTATCTCGTGTAGAGTGTAAGCTCTTATGGTCAGTGGGATCCTCTCTCTCTCTCTCCTGTAGAGTGTAAGCTCTTATCATCAGCTGAGTCCTTTCTCTCCTGTAGAGTGTAAGCTCCTATGGTCAGCGGGATTTTCTCTCTCCCTGTAGAGTGTAAGCTCTTATAGTCAGCGGGGTCCTCTCTCTCTCCTGTAGAGTGTAAGTTCTTATGGTCAGCAAGGTCCTCTCTCTCTCCTGTAGAGTGTAAGCTCTTATGGTCATTGGGATCCTCTCTCTCTCTCCTGTAGAGTGTAAGCTCTTGTGGTCAGTGTGGTCCTCTCTCTCTCTCCTGTAGAGTGTAAGCTCTTATGGTCATCGGGGTTCTCTCTATCTCCTGTAGAGTGTAAGCTCTTATGATCAGTAGGGTCCTCTATCGCTCTTCTGTAGAGTGCAAGCTCTTATAGTAAGTGGGGTCCTCTCTCTCCTGTAGAGTGTAAGTGACGCGTCCCTGGGCCTTCGTCGCGCGGCATCGCGCGCACGGGAGCTTACCCGGAGCCGGATCTGTTGAGGGTTGTAGTCTCGTGGCGGTGACCCGGTCCGTGCCCAGGGAGTCAAACTGAGCGGCGATGTATTAGCGGTAGATGTTGGACGACTACGCCACCCGTTGAATGCAGCGAAGGAGCTGCCGCTGCAGGGCAGACCGCTGAGGCCGGTGGTAGGATTGTGCAGCGTGATGGTATCACCCCCAACGGGAGGGGTATGGCCTCAGGGCAGCCGACGTGGATGATGGGGGAGCAGGAATCACTCAGAGACGATGCGGTGTAGTTCAGGGTCTTTACTGGTGATAAAGATAGACCCTCCCGGAGTACTGGCTAGCGATCGGGGCCTGGTCAGTCCTTGAGCAGATGGGATCTCCCCTGGCCAGGCGGAGTTGTAGGCCTCCCAAACTGACTGTACTCTTCTGGCTACCTTGCTAGAGGCGGGTATAAGTAGCCCACGTCCCTGAGTGTACCGTGTGGTGCTCACCCGTATGGCCGGTGACTCGGGGCCTTCTAGTGGCGTCCGCTCCACGACGGCGGTGCTGGTCCCACGCGTGTGACCGTGCCTTCGGGTTTCTTGGCCAGAGGACCTGAAATCCCCTGCCGGGCGGTTTCTGCTGCTGGGTAAAGATTAGTCCCCACAGCCTCGGACTCCGGGTCCGGTGATAGCTTCTCAGTCAGGGCGAGCTCTGCAGCTGCCAGCCCCTGACTCCTTATAGCACTGCTCCCACAGAGCTCCTGATGTTCCTTTCCTATATCTGCTTCTCTTCTCTGTCTCTACTTCTTCTCTACTCACTAACCCTGCCTCAGCCCTAGGTTTATATAGGGGAAGTCCTTCCCCTCCCAGGACTGGGCAGGAGGTGTGGCATGCATAGGATCCCTGACCAAGAGACCTCCCACCTGCTCTCAGACATAACATAGGTGTTACTGTGGAAACCAGACCCCTGGGGTGCCACATTCCCCCCTAGTGAAATTTAGTACTCCGGGACTAAACATATTTTTAGAAAAACATAACAAGGTATAACAATAATAATACAATAAGAAAAACACATAAAGATGGTTACGGCGTGTCCGCAACCGGGTGCAGTTTTGAAGAAAAGCAAGGTGTCCATTTCACCAAAACAGGGAGACGTAACCAGGTAGGGGTCTGTCCTGCCCCGAGTCCTTAACAGTCTTTAGTCCATTCCTAGGTTACGCTCCAACCAATTGTACAAGGATTCCCGGTAAATCCACCAAGGACTCCTAAAAATAACTAGAAACACATAATTATTTACAAGTAACAGACAGGTGACCACAAATAAAACAATCTAAACACTTCAAATCCTCCAACGTGCGGGTAACTGGCCTCTAGTGGCCCTAGTGGACCTACGGAGCTGACTGTCTGGCCCTGAACTACAGGGTGTAGGAGCTGTCAAGGGTAAACTGGGCAGCTGTTTACGGGCTCTTTGGCTCACTAGGGGTACGGCAGGCTCACTATGAGCAGAGGGTTGATCCTCCTGTTCTGCTTGTGTGGAGTCTGCTGCCTCCTGGACCGGCTGCTCTTCCAGCTCTACCTGTTGCTCCGTAGGCACTTGGGATGCTGGTTGGAGGAACGTGAGGACGGGTACCACAACTGCACCATTGACTTGAGTCCAGGACCGAGGGAAGTCTCCGAGCACAGTACTAACCATATCTTCCCTTTCCTCTACGGGTCGAGGGTCTTCTTGCTCTCCTTCTGGGTTCCGTAGCTGTTCGGGACACTTCTTCAGGTGATCCCGGGATACAATGGCTGTGGTTTCCCCTCCGTCTTTACTGATGGTACAAACCTTCGGGTTGTCGTGGCTTGAGGGCAGTACGGTGTACGGGTCCTTCTCCCACTGGTCGTCCAACTTGTGGAGCCGTCTCTTCCTCTTCAAGACCTGCTCTCCGGGTACCAGGGGAACAGCGGGAGCATACTGGTTGTAAGTTTTCTCTTGTCTTTCCCTAGCGAGACAGAGACTTCGCTCCACGCTCTCCTGTACTTTCCGGTACTGCTGCTGCCTCTCTGTGTCCCAGTCTGCTTCCGGTGAAGTGTCCTCGGGTGTCAGGACTCCCATCTCCAGGTCAACAGGTAGCTTACCAGGCCTTGCCCTCATTAGGTAAGCCGGGGTACAGTTGGTGGAACCTACAGGGATGTAGTTGTATAGGTCCACCAGGTCGGGCAGCTTCTCAGGCCACAGACTGCGTTCTTCCAGGGGCAACGTTTTCAGAAGATCCATTACCACCTGGTTCATTTTCTCACAAAGTCCATTAGTTTGCGGATGATAGGGTGTCGTCCTTATCTTCCGGCAGCCATACAGATTGCAGAATTCCTGGAAGACCTCCGCTTCAAAGGCAGGTCCCTGGTCCGTCAGTACTTGGTCCGGGTACCCGTGTGGATGGCAGAAGTGCTGCTGGAAGGCTCTAGCTGCTGTTTGAGCTGTTAAGTCCTTAACGGGGACGACAACCAAGAACCGGGAGTAATGATCCACAATGGTTAACGCGTAGACGTAGCCACTTCTGCTTGGGGTCAGTTTTACATGATCCAAGGCTACCAGTTCCAACGGCTGCTTGGTGACGATGGACTGAAGGGGGGTCTTCTGGCTGGCACGGTCCTTCCTTCTTAGGTTGCACGGGCCACAGTCTCTGCACCACCTCTCGATGGTTCCCCTCATGCCTACCCAGTGGAACCGCCCGCGCAGCAGGAACTCCAGCTTCTTCCATCCGAAGTGTCCAGCCCCGTCGTGGTATGCCTCCATCACCATGGCTGCGTCTCTTCGTGGCACCACTACTTGCCAGATTAGTTCATGCGTCCGGGAGTTAACCATTCTGCGGCACAACTTCCCCTTGTAAAGGAACAGTCGACTCTTCTCAGCCCACAGTTGTTTGGCTTCCTCCGGAGCGTCTGGGTCAAGGCGAGCCTCTGGCCGAGTCAGCATCTCCTTCACCAGTCGGACGGCAGGGTCACTGTCTTGCGTTTCCTCCCAGTTGTAGTGAGGCAAGGGGTTAAACGTAGCGGCTTGCTTACTCCTTACCCGATGGGAATACTGGATAGTCCCATGACGGTGGAACGCGGGGAGTTCGACTTCTTCCAGTCCCTCTGGATCTTCTCCTACGTCCGGTAGGTTTGGCATCCTGGACAGGGCGTCCGCGTTGGTATTGGAGCGTCCTGCCCGGTATTTGATTGTGAACTCGTAGTTGGACAGACGGGCCATCCATCTCTGCTCTAGGGCACCGAGTCTTGCCGTGTCCAGGTGTGTCAACGGGTTGTTATCCGTGTACACGGTGAACCAGGAAGAAGCGAGGTAGTGCTTAAAGCGTTCGGTGACTGCCCACACCACTGCCAGGAACTCTAGCTTAAATGAGCTGTAATTCTCAGGGTTTCTTTCGGTGGGTCGCAGTTTTCGACTGGCGTAAGCGATTACTCGTTCTTTCCCCTGCTGGATCTGGGACAGTACGGCTCCTAGCCCGATGTTACTTGCGTCGGTGTAGAGGATAAAGGGCTGGCTGTAATCAGGGTACGCCAGGATTTCATCCCCCGTGAGGGCCATCTTCAGCTGGCGGAAGGACTCTTCTTCTAACTTCTCCCATTTGAAGGGCGGCTTCTGGTTCTTGGCCTTCCGGGACTGGCCTATCAGGAGGTCCTGCATAGGAGCTGCCTTTTTGGTGAAACCGGGGATGAATCTGCGGTAATAGCCTACCAACCCGAGGAACTGCCGCACTTCCTTTACACTGGAGGGACTTGGCCATTCCTTAATTGCAGTGATCTTATCAGGGTCGGGAGCCACTCCGTCAGCGCTCACCACGTGTCCCAGGTACTGCACCTTTGGTTTTAGGAGGTGACACTTAGAGGGTTTTACCTTTAGGCCGTAGTTTGCCAGAGCTTCGAACACTTCCGCCAAGTGTTTCAGGTGGTCCTCATAAGTCTTGGAATATACGATGACATCGTCCAGGTACAACAGGACCGTCTCGAAGTTTTTGTGGCCCAGACAGCACTCCATTAATCGTTGAAAGGTTCCTGGTGCGTTACAGAGTCCGAACGGCATGCAGGTAAACTCGCTAAGTCCCATCGGGGTGGTGAATGCGGTCTTCTCCCGGTCCGCCTCTGCTACAGGAACCTGCCAGTACCCGCTAGTGAGATCCAAGGTAGAGAAGAAGTTAGCAGATCTTAAAGCAGCCAAAGACTCCTCTATCCTTGGTAAGGGGTACGCATCCTTGTGTGTGATACGGTTGATTTTCCGGTAATCTACACACATCCTCATGGTGTTGTCTTTCTTTTTGACTAAGACTAGTGGAGCTGCCCAGGGGCTACAGCTATCCCTGATCACCCCAGCCTCCTTCATGTCCCTAAGCATCCCCTTGGCGTGTTGGTAGTGTGCAGGGGGTACGGGTCGATACCTCTCTTTTATGGGAAGATGGTCTCCTGTGGGGATTTCATGTTCTACCCCCTTGACTCGCCCGAAGTCTAACGGGTGTTTACTAAACACTCTCTCGTACTCTTGAACCACCCGATAGACTCCCTGTCTCTGGTGTGAGGGAGTGGAGTCAGTACCCAAATGTAGTTGGTGACACCAGTCCTCCATTGTTTCCTTAGAGCCGTTACTTTCCTCCGGGGAAGATGGAGGCAAGGGTTCTACGGACTGTATGGAATTTTGATTGATGGTATACAATTTGGCTAGCGTGGCATACCGGGGCAGGTACACTTCCCTCTTCCCGATATTTATTATGCGAACGGGCACCCTCCCATGGCGTACATTGACCACCCCCCGTGCTGTCAAAATGGTGGGCCTACTGTCTGAGTAAACTGGTTCTACCACTGCCTGGTAATCTCTACCTCTCAGACCAATAGCTGCCCGGCACCAAATCATCATTTCACTTTTTGGGGGCATGGCAATAGGGAAAGGGTCACACATTCTTACGCTACCAATCTCACCACCGGAGAGTTCTATCTGTTGCCGTCGCATCAGTGCCCGGATCTCTTTCTGGAGCACTCGCTGCTGGCCGGAGCTGGCGTTCTTGGCAACCTGCTGTAAAAGGAAAATCACCTCTGCAAGACAATTTTCAATTACATTAGTTCCTAGAGTTATCTTTGGGTGACTCTCGTGCTTGTCAATGTCTACAATGATCAGTCCCTGTGCCGCCAGTTCAACTCTACCGATTTTAATGGTCACCTCTTTAAATCCAATCTGTGGCACGGGCTGACCATTGCTGGCGATGATACTCAAATCGTCGTCAGGGTAGCGGGTGATATCCGAGTCATTCCAGTACTGCTTGAAGAGCACGTACGGGATAGTGGTAACCTGTGACCCGGTGTCCAGTAGGGCACTCATGGGGATGCCATCCAGTACCACAGGCAAGACTGGACGTCCTCCCACATATTTGTCGCGCCAGTTCGATGGGCCTGATGATCTTTTTCCTGGGGTTTGGCCCTCTACCCCAGGTTGTGCCAGTTTAAAGGACAGTACCTTGCCATATGTCCGGGTTGATTGCAGCGGCGGCAGATGGGTTGTCCGTCCTCGTTGTATCGGTCGCTGGGTCTTCCTCTGGCCGGTGGGGTCCTCCTTGGTCGACGCCACGGGATGTCCTCCGGTCCGGATGCCAGCTGGATCTTCCCTGGAGTGGAAACCTGTAAAGACTGCATAGTTCGGGTTAGCGCGGCAACGCTTTTAGCTAGCTCTTGGACCTGATGGTGCAGGTCTGGAGCCGGGTCATTGTTCAAAGCCTGCGCATCAGCTCCCACAGGCCCTGCCGACAAGGGCGCCGCCTCCTGGTGGTAAGTGGTAGTGGGGCGTCTGTGGGTCACAACGCCACCTGGTGCCGGTTCTCGGAGCACCCGGATGGCTCTGTCCTTGAACTGTGCAAATCCCAGATGAGGGTCCTGTAAGGCCATTGCCCGCAACTGGGTTCGGTGGGCATTGCAATATAAACCCTCTATAAATTGTTCAGTCAACAGCCTGTCCTCGTCTCCCACGCCGTCAGGGTCGGTCTGCTTAATGGCTCTCAGGGCCTCTTGTAGGTTCAGGGCATAGTCCCTTATACTCTCGTATGCTCGCTGCTTGCACCCGTAGAATCTAAGCTTGATCTCGGCTGAGGTGCGGGTATCAAAGGTGTCCCTCAGCCGGGTTAGTATCCCTGCAACAGTCCTCCCCCCAGGTGGCCAGGACTTTACCTCCCTTTGGGCTGCCCCGGTTAATTGGGCCACCAGGATGCTCACTTTTTGCTCTTCTGTGAGGGGATACACCTGGAAGAGGCTATCCAGCTTTTCTCTAAAGTCATGCAGGGTATGTGACTCCCCTGAGTACTGGGGTAGCCAGGCCGCTCCCGGGATATAGGGCATGGTGAAAGGCATGACTGCAGCAGCGGTGGCGCTGGCGGGGGTTGAGGCAGTGAAGCTCTCCTCCGTATCCGACATCTTTCTCCCCCCCTAGTGGACCGTGGCCTACCTTGCGATGATCCTCTTCCGTAGGCCGCGGCTCCGCAGTGGATCGTCAGGGTCGAGGACCTTCCGTCGCGCTCCTGTGACGTCGGCGTCTGCTGGGCTCCTTCCAGGACCTTACGCAACGTCCGGACGTGAGGCGGGGCTTCAGTTCTCGCGCGCTTTCGGAGTCCACGCCCCTCTTCTTCCCGCGCGGCGTCTTCAAGATGGCGTCCAACGGCGGGAAAACTCCACGGAAGGCGGGAAGAAGGCAGAAGATGGCGCCGGATGGCGGGAAAACTTCGCGGATGGCGGGAAGAAGGTAGAAGATGGCGCCGGATGGCGGGAAACCTCCACGGATGGCGGGAATCTTCACCACTGGTAAGTTTGAACAGTCTTTTTCAGGCACGCAGTACCCGGTGGTTGCAGGCACGAAATCCTGCCGACTACGCCAAAGGTTGATGCGCCCCTGGGCCTTCGTCGCGCGGCATCGCGCGCACGGGAGCTTACCCGGAGCCGGATCTGTTGAGGGTTGTAGTCTCGTGGCGGTGACCCGGTCCGTGCCCAGGGAGTCAAACTGAGCGGCGATGTATTAGCGGTAGATGTTGGACGACTACGCCACCCGTTGAATGCAGCGAAGGAGCTGCCACTGCAGGGCAGACCGCTGAGGCCGGTGGTAGGATTGTGCAGCGTGATAGTATCACCCCCAACGGGAGGGGTATGGCCTCAGGGCAGCCGACGTGGATGATGGGGGAGCAGGAATCACTCAGAGACGATGCGGTGTAGTTCAGGGTCTTTACTGGTGATAAAGATAGACCCTCCCGGAGTACTGGCTAGCGATCGGGGCCTGGTCAGTCCTTGAGCAGATGGGATCTCCCCTGGCCAGGCGGAGTTGTAGGCCTCCCAAACTGACTGTACTCTTCTGGCTACCTTGCTAGAGGCGGGTATAAGTAGCCCATGTCCCTGAGTGTACCGTGTGGTGCTCACCCGTATGGCCGGTGACTCGGGGCCTTCTAATGGCGTCCGCTCCACGACGGCGGTGCTGGTCCCACGCGTGTGACCGTGCCTTCGGGTTTCTTGGCCAGAGGACCTGAAATCCCCTGCCGGGCGGTTTCTGCTGCTGGGTAAAGATTAGTCCCCACAGCCTCGGACTCCGGGTCCGGTGATAGCTTCTCAGTCAGGGCGAGCTCTGCAGCTGCCAGCCCCTGACTCCTTATAGCACTGCTCCCACAGAGCTCCTGATGTTCCTTTCCTATATCTGCTTCTCTTCTCTGTCTCTACTTCTTCTCTACTCACTAACCCTGCCTCAGCCCTAGGTTTATATAGGGGAAGTCCTTCCCCTCCCAGGACTGGGCAGGAGGTGTGGCATGCATAGGATCCCTGACCAAGAGACCTCCCACCTGCTCTCAGACATAACATAGCTGTTACTGTGGAAACCAGACCCCTGGGGTGCCACATAAGCTTTTATGGTCAGCGGGGTCCTCTCTCTCTCTCCTGTTGAGTATTAGCTTTAATGGTCAGCGGTGTCCTCTCTCTCCCCTATAGCGTGTAAGCTTTTATGGTCAGCGGTGTCCTCTCTCTCCTGTAGAGTGTAAGCTCTTATGATCAGCAGGGTCCTCTTTCTCCTGTAGAGTGTAAGCTCTTATGGTCAGCAGGGTCCTCTCTCGCTCTTCTGTAGAGTGGAAGCTCTTATAGTAAGTGGGGTCCTCTCTCTCCTGTAGAGTGTAAGCTTTTATGATCAGCGGTGTCCTCTCTCTCTCCTATAGAGTGTAAGCTTTTATGATCAGCGGTGTCCTCTCTCTCTCCTATGGAGTGTAAGCTTTTATGTTCAGCGGTGTCCTCTCTTTCCTGTAGAGTGTAAGCTCTTATGGTCAGCAGGGTCCTCTTTCGCTCTTTTGTAGAGTGGAAACTCTTATAGTAAGTCGGGTCCTCTCTCTCCTGTAAAGTGTAAGCTTTTATGGTCAGCGGTGTCCTCTCTCTCTCCTGTAGAGTGTAAGCTTTTATGTTCAGCGGTGTCCTCTTTTTCTTCTATTGAGTGTAAGCTCTTATGGTTAGTGGTGTCCTCTCGCTCTTGATTTTCAAATGATTTGCTTATCTCTAACAAAGAGACCAAGTCACTTGCCCGTTCCTGTACTGGCACTACAGAGAGTTCCATCTCAACCCAATTTCAGAAAGTGGGGTTGAGCTTTAATATCTGCAATGGATTTCGGTGTTTGGGCACTTTTGGAATAAAATATTAAGTCTAGTGGGAATTTCAATGGTCAAAACCCTCATGATCTGAGGGATCATGTAAGAATGAAGTAATCATCGTTGAGGGGGCTAATAAGAGAAGACACCTGTGTGCCAGGTGATGGTGATGGATGAGTTGTGGAATGTCCTTTTCACTGATGCAACCATGTATGAACTGTTTAGCTCTGAACGTCTCACATTTCGACCTTGATTAAAGGACGTTGGTATGAAGGACATGTGTATGAAGAATGGTGGAAGATCTAAACCGGTGGGAAACAGAGTGATTTATATTTCAGCTATAACTTTGGAAAATAATAACAGGAGATGAGGAGAGAACATTAACCCCTTGGTCTTGGTGACTAAAGGGGTTCCAGGGCTCTCCAACCACATTCGAAGGCACCAGTATAACAAATGTCATAGGAGGGGTCACGTTACAACTCTTCTAGTGCCTGCTGCGATTGCTTTAGCCAATGCCAGTCCCACCAAGATCTGGCCTTATTTTGGATAGTGCCCTTTGTTGTGCAACTGATATGGTCATATAGTTTCTCATAAATTTGAAAGAAATCAATCAAGTTTTACTAATCCTGCACATTTTGTTACTTACGGGTCATTTCTGATCCTGGAAGTTCGGTGAGAACAGTCACCCATGATGTGCATTTTCGGCATGGGTAGGGAAGGTGTTTAATGTCTTCTCTTCCATAGTACTATGTTTTCTTTCCATGATTCTCCTTCCAGCCATGGATCTGACTTTTTTTTTTCTGCTCAATTTAGAAATATCTTGCGGAGCTCCAGGTGACTTCAGAAAATACAGATCCCGGCCGAAACAAAGGAAGAACAAAAGATCTAATCACAGAACACCGAGTCGCCTTGTGCTACTGCTCAAAATGTAATTATTTTATCTCCTAGAATAATGTGCCCTTCAGAAATCATTTTGGACTAGATGTTTCAAACCAATGATCCGTAGTTAATTATCTCTAATAACTGTTGCATATTATGGTTAGATCTGTGTTTTTGCTAAACTAATTAATAATATCTTCATTAGTATAAAGACAAGGTAGATGGGTACTTTCATTATTCACACTGGAAGGATGGATATTTTAAGTGCCGTAATTTGCTTAATCCAGGCATCCCAAATACTATTATTAATTAATTCACCACAGAAGAAGAAGAGAAGTTTCTGTAAACCGTACTTTATAACATTATAAAGTCTATTTATTTCTTTTATTTTTTTTAAAGAGGGTGCACTATTTTTGAGGGTTATTCCCAACTTGGCAAAGTGGATTTCTCTGGAATAAAACATCAGATTGCAGATTCAAGGTGTCATTTTATTCCACTTCCTATGATCTTCATACCCATATAGACGGCTTAGGAGGGATGATCCTACTGACAGATTCCCTTTAACTTGCTTTATAAATGAAAATTTAAAGGAGACGTCCACAGCATATTACTATTTTAAAAATTGGCCCATGGGAGTCTTAACACAAAAAGTACAGATACTAATCTACTGAACCCCTGCTGCTCTTTCTCACTGCTGGTTGTGTCACCTGCTTCCTGTGTCTCCTCACTTCCACTTCCAGAGGGAAAAATCACATGACTGCTGCAGCCAATTAGTGACCACTGATTGGTTGCAGCGGTCAAGTTCTAGCTGAGCTAGAAAATGGAAGTAAGGCTAAGTGAACACGATGCAGAAATGCTGCAGATTTTTTCTACATCTCCCTGGCAGGAAAAACGCATGCGGATTTTACATGCGTTTTTCCCGCCAGGTAGAAGCGTTTGTCAAGCGTTCTTCACATGCATTTCCGCATGCGGGTTGTCAAGCGCTTTCCAAGCGATTTTAGCATCACTTGGAAAAGTTCTTGACAACTTGGTCACACTATATAAATCCATGCAACCAACCGGCAACCGGCATAGATTTATATAGTGTGACCAAGTTAATAGTTAAAAAAAGAATAAAAATGGTAAAAAAAAAACCAAAAAACATTATACTCACCTTCTGATGGCCCCCAGTCTCCTGTACGGTGCGTCCTGGCTCCCCGGTGGCTCACAATGGTGTAAAAGGACCTTCCATTACGTCATTTAGTCATGTGACAGGTCACACGACTGCCAACGTCAGCGGTCGCGAGACCTGTCACATGACTAAATGACGTCATGGAAGGTCCTTTTACACCATTGTGAGCTGTACAAGAGACCGGACGCACTAGAGAGAAGACCGGGGGCCATCAGAAGGTGAGTATAATGTTTTTTTTTTTACCATTTTTATTCTTTTTTTAACTTTTAACTTGGTCACACTATATAAATCGATGCATGGATTTATATAGTGTGACCAAGTTGTCAAGCACTTTTCCAAGTTATGCTAAAATCACTTGGAAAAGCTCATCAAGAGAATGCCAAGAGTGTGCAAAGCAGTCATCAAAGCAAAAGGTGGCTACTTTGAAGAACCTAGAATATAAGACATATTTTCAGTTGTTTCACACTTTTTTGTTAAGTATATAATTCCACATGTGTTAATTCATAGTTTTGATGCCTTCAGTGTGAATGTACAATTTTCATAGTCATGAAAATACAGAAAAATCTTTAAATGAGAAGGTGTGTCCAAACTTTTGGTCTGTACTGTATATTTATTTATATATCTGCCTTTCTAGTTATTGATTGTCTATCTATCATTATCTATCTATTATCTATCTCTATCTATCTATTTATCTATCTATCATCTATTATCTATCTATCTATTATCTATCATCTATTATCTATCTATCTCTGTATATCTCTATCTATCTATCTATCTATCTATCTATCTATCTGTCTATCTCATTATCTATCTATCTATCTATCTATCTATCTATCTATCTATTATCTATCCCTCTATCTATTATCTATCTATTATTTATCTATTATTTATCTATCTATCCATTATCTATCTATCATCTATCTATCATCTATCTATTATCTATCTATCTATCTATCTATCTATCTATCTATCCCTCTATCTATTATCTATCTTTTATCTATCTATTATTTATCTATCTATCCATTATCTATCTATAATCTATCTATCATCTATCTATCTATTATCTATCTATCTATCTATCTATCTATCTATCTATCTATCTATCTATATATCTATCCCTCTATCTATCTATCTATCTATCTATCTATCTATCTATCTATCTATCTATCTATCTATCTATCTATCTATCTCATATCTATCTATCCTCAGTTTCCTACTCACTAACCTTCTCCTGTATGTTGAATTACACCTACAGGTCCATAATTACCATCTCTCTCCCCTTCCCCCATTGTCTTTGCTTGGCAGGCAGGATTATGGGGGGTAAAGGAAAATATTTTATTAAAAGAAAAGAAAAAAAAAGGTCATTTTTCTGTATTATATTGCTTTGCGTCCACCTTATTTTCATGGGCTTGGTGCCTCTTTAAACATTTAGCAAGTCCTCCCATTTAACCAAATGTAAGTTAAATCTAAAAAGATGAAATTGTCGCGGCGAAATAAATTCTGTGAATGTTTCAGATTTTATGATGATTAAATTATTAATACATCACATTCTCCGACGTGAAATCCGACTCATTTTTCTTTTAGGCTTTGCCTTTGTATTACGTGTAAGATTATTGAGATACGTTGTTGACATTTTTTTTCATGATGATTTTTGAGGATTTTTTTAGTAATTGTGGTGTATGGCATACAGGGAAGGACTGATCTCCTATTGATTAGATTGGATTATAGGGGCGACCCCCGGGTGTTCGCTGGGACTTCTGTGGTTGTGAGCAGCTGCTGTGTCCTCAGAAAAGTGCTTGACACATTAACACTAATAAATGTACACGGCGAACGTTTCACCTAGAGTTAATTCCACGTCGGAATGCCCGCGCTTAATCCGCCCATATATATTTTTTATATTCTTCGCCACCTGGCTGTTAGGGCGTAAGCGAGTGCAGATGTGCTACGTGTTTGTGCTTGCTGGACACATTCGTTCTTTTGTGCTGCTTTATGTCTATTGATTATGGTGTTTATTATATTGCTTTGTTATATGGTTTGTTATAGCACAAGTGGTTACAATGTATCACTGAGTGTAGGGATTATATTATATTCTGCCCAAAAGTGATACAAATGCAGATGTTGATATAATGGATGTACAATTCGATCGATACAAGTGATACACTGTGGATACAGATATACAATGTCAATGAGTGGCCGCTTGTGTTGAAGCACTATGATAGAGGGGAGCATGTCATAGAAGTTGCCTTCAAGGGGTTTTCCGGGACTAAAATATTCATGGTGGGGGTCCTATACTGGCACTTGGAGCCTTGATAGTGTACAAAGAATACCACAACAGCGCCATTCATTGTGTAGTGGCCACTCTTGGGTAATGCAGCTTAGCTCCCATTGAAGTGTATGTGATCTAAGCTGCAGTACCCAGAGTGGCCACTACACAATGTATCAAGCTGCTATGTTCTGGACCCATAAACTGTCAACTTCTGGACTCCATAGCTCCGGGTGTCAGGTGATTAGTGGGGGGAGCAGGTATCGGACCCCCACTGATTTGACATTGATGACCTAAGGATAGGTAATGAATTAATTAGTCCCCCTTTATAAATTGCTAGTTCTGTATATCAACAGTGACTTGATGGTAATCCAAGGACTTTAACCCCTTTGTACCCTGACCAAACCTGTCACAGATCAAGATTACATCAACCGCCAATTTTGGACACCAATGCAAATCAGTTTCAGGGTCTCCATCTATTGTGGAAATGTTCTAATATGTTCTGTATATACATGACAGAAGGGAATTTGTTGCACATCAGGGACTAGAGTTTTGCCCACTCTCACTACAACCTCCATGATCTCTATGTCACCCTTGTCTGATTGGTTACGTTTAGGATTCCTTTCAATGATGTCAATACTCACGAAAAATAGCTATAATAGACCAAGGACCATAATATATATGCACACAAGGGCATTTTAGTCATATTGCCTGCTGTTAGGGCACACTCAGGTGCAGGTAGTACAATAATATTATGACCTTTGCCATAGTTTATAAGGGGTTTTGCTTCAGAACACACACAAATGTTAGATTTTTGAAATTTGAACCTATGTTCTAATTATTAGCCAAAAAAGATAATGTAGTGGAGGTATGAATTGGAGTTTAGGAGACCTCGGTTATGAGGAAAGACAGGTGGGGAGGGAGAGAAGGGGAAGAGGAGAAGAAAAAAGTGAACAAAAGAGAAGAAGAAGAGGAAAGAAGAGGAAGAAAGAAGAAGAAGAGAAATAACAAGACGAAGAAGAAGAGGCAAGAAGGAGAGGAAATAAAAGGTGGAAAGAAGAAGAGGAAAGAAGAAAAGGAAAGAAGAGGAAGAAGGAAGAAGAAGAGGAAAGAAGAAAAAGAAGAAGAGGAAAGAAGAAAAAGAAGAGGAAAGAAGAGGAAGAAGAGGAAAGACATAGAGGAAACAAGAAGAGGAAAGAAGAGGAAGAAGGGGAAAGAAGAAGACGAAACAAGAAGAGAAAAGAAGAGGAAGAAGAGGTAGAAGAAGATGAAAGAAAAGAAAAGAAGAAGATGAAAGAAGAAGAGTTAACAAGAAGAGGAAAGATGAGTAAGAGGAAGAAGAATCATGTTGTTCAATATGTTTTGTTAACCTATATATGGCAGACCGGGCTCCCGAGTGGTGCAGATTTCCATACAGTTCTCTGACCTTCTCACTCCTTTCTTTTTTCCATGCCAAGAGAAAGAAATGTATTGCTCCTTTCTTGTGCACCCGAACACACCAGCTCTCTTAATCAAGAGGAAGGTGGGTGTAAATGTCAGTCAATTAATGAAAGGAGGATAACCCAAACCCCAATAAAAAGAAGTTCTTATTTTGATTATTAGAGTTTATGAACCTGTGACTAAGAATTCTTGGAAGTGATCTAAGTTGCGTTACATTAAAACGTACCTCCAATGATACTGCCATAGCTCTTGACAAATTGATGTGAGAAATGCAACTTTTCCCATCAGAAAGTGATGTTTCTCAGTCAACTATAGGCCAACTGACGCCCTTCCTTCAGAATCCTGGTATCAGCAACATTTTAACAGAGGAAGAAGGCCGGCTCTCTTGTGTCACCTTGGCGGTTGCATCCCACATAAGACTCTGGTTTGGCTAATATACTAAGTCATGTGGCACTGTTCAGTAAAAGATTGGACATTGACTTATAGAGCAGCTACTGCCAATAGGTGGCACAAGACAGCCAGCTAGATAGCTATTTTGCATCTTAAATATATTGGTACCAGTAGGTGAGTACAAATTTAACATTGGAAAATCCCTTCGCCTAATTAGGACCTGTAGGTCCAGCAGCTGAAATCATCAGCAACCATTTGATCGCTCAGAAAGTTGTTAGCAACTGCACATATTTCCTACAGTGGCCACTACAGGTGACTTGTGATATTGCATGGCCAAATAAATGGTCGATCCTAGGATGTGTCGTTGTGAGCCAATTTGTAGCAATCACAGCTCTGGGTATTAATCAATGTCCTGAGTAGGAAGTCCCCCTCTATGATTTTGATACAGGAAAGGGTTGCAAAAATATGACAAACTCTTTACATTCATCGCCTGTAAGAGTATTATGTAGCTACACAGAGCACAACAATACAAAGCTTTCATACACGTTAATGAGAACATCTCAAGGCTTCCCTCGAGCGACATTAAATATTAATGCTTTCAGAAGCTTCTTGTTGTCCAAGTCTATGATCCCCAATGGCTGACTTTTTCTTGCTACTATTAGACTCAATGAATTTCTAATTATTGACTAGTAAAAAAACAATTATATGTGGTGTATAATGGAAGATCCTATAGGAGAAAAAAATTGACGCTATCTAAAAGTAGTAGGTGAGAAAACTGTGAAGAAGTGAGACAAATAAATGGATAATGGTCATTTGGTATGGTTGTGCAAGCTAAGGCACACTAGGTACGAATGATGGAATAATGCAATGAACTGCAGACGACCTGGTGAACAGTGGGAAAAAAATTCCAATGGAATCCCAACAGTGATGTTTGGAAAAAGGAATCCAAGGGTCAAGCGCCTTCACCGCAGGTGAGGTGGATCCGCTAAGCTCCAGGTCTGGGTCGGTGCTGAATGCATGGAGCAGGAAGGCACGAGAGCAGTGATGACAACTCCACATCAGATTACCAATGCATTGGTAATCTGACCTGGAGTTGTCCTCACTGCCCTCGTGCCTTTCGTGCCTTCCTGCATTGAGCAGCGACCCAGATCTGGAATGTAGAGGATCCACTTCACCTGCGGTGAAGGCGCTTGACCCTTGGATTCCTTTCTCCAAAACTAATTGCAAGTGATTGTTACTTTGCTTATTGATGATCAATATCATTTTCTGTGTGAAGACTATCATCTAAAAATAAGGCTACCTCCATGATCAGCTGATTGCGCCTGATCCGAAATGTATCAAAATTGGGATCAGCCAACAATGTCTCCTCCAATGGCGGCTACAGAAGAAATTCAGTACACGCCTCTTTTATAAGCTCTGCCCACTTTTTTGAAATAAGACAAAGTTGCAATTCATTTCAGAAATGCCCCTTTCACCAAATTTTTTAACAAAAATACTAGTGGAGAGAGATAATAGATTACCTTTATTGGCTCTTAGTGGGGAGTCTTTCTTTGTGACAGTTGACAGTTATATCCATTGTTGGAAACGTTCTAGAATTGTGTCATCTAGTGTGGACTGTGCCTACTGGTGTGGACTGCTCCTCCTAGTGTGGCCTGTGTCTTCTGGTGTGGATTGTGCCTCTTGGTATGGACTGTGCCTCCTGTTCTGGACTGTGCCTTCTGGTGTGGACTGTGCCTCTTGGTGTAGACTGTGCCCCTTGGTGTGGACTGTGTCCCTTGGTGTGGACTGTGCTTCCTGGTGTGGACTGTGCCTCTTGGTGTGGACTGTGCCTCCTGGTGTGGACTGTGCCGCCTGGTGTGGACTGTGCCTCTTGGTGTGGACTGTGGCTCCTGGTGTGAACTGTTCATCCTGGTGTGGACTGTTCCTTCTGGTGTGGACTGTGCCTCTCGGAGTGGACTGTGCCTTCTGATGTGGACTTTGCTTACTGGTATGAGTTGTGCCTACTGGTCAAGACCGTTCCTACTGGTGTGGACTCTTTCTTCTGGTGTAGACTGTGCCTACTAGTGTGGACTGTGCCTCCTGGTGAGGACTATGCCTACTAGTGTGGACTGGTCCTACTAGTGATAACTATACCTCCCAGTGTGTACTGTGCCTCCTGGTGTGGACTGTTCCTCCTGGTGTGGACTGTTCCTCCTGGTGTGGACTAGTCCTCCTGGTGTGGACTGTTCCTCCTGGTGTGGACTGGTCCTCCTGGTGTGGACTGTTCCTCCTGGTGTGGACTGTGCCTCCTGGTGTAGACTGTGCCTTCTAGCTCATTGAGTGGCGGTGCCAGATGTTGGACCTTCACCGATCTGACATTGAGGTCCTAACCTAAGAGTAGGTCTTCATTATCCTAGTTGTGGACAACCCCTTTAAAAATGTTGGGATGGCCATAAAATTCATATGTGGAAAATGTGCATCACATGTAATGTGCTTCATAATTAAACTGAATGCTTCTCTGAGTGTATATGGGATTTTTTTCCTTTTGCCTGGAGGTCTAATTTGCAATTGTGATGATTGCATTCTGATTCCTGCCATAGAGATTGAGCTCTAGGCAGACATAATATAGCATTACTACACCACACACCTATCAGACACTCACATTCATAACCTTCTCCATACTTATCTCCTGTGCATGAAATGACTCGGTCAGAGAAGTTCTCCACTAGGCGGCAGTGTAACATCTGACATGTCCCCTTAAAAACCGTTCCCCTATAAATAAAGCCTGCATTAGACGTTTCATACATTATCGAGCCCCTTTCTGCCTTAACATCTCCCTGTTAATAGTTTTGACTGCTTCTTGTGGTTTTTCACTACTTAGAAAGCAGCGATCGCGTAAAGTTTTCACTTACTGACTTTTTCTGTTTCATTTTTTTAATCCTTCGTCGTAACATTTAAGAAAATAACTTGATGCGTTCTGCAATTCCGTATACGTCACGTGGAGAAAATGTAGGATAAGAAAGATGTAAAATCAAGGGAGTTAAAATGATAAAAGGTATTTTAATAGAATAAAAACGGTCTTACATACTTAAAGGGGATCTGTGGTTGAGTTTATACAGGGGGTCCCTCATTAAGGATTATAATTTAGTCACAGTAAGGGAGGCTCTCTTATTCCGGCGAGCTTGTCCTGTCCTGCATTACATAGAAAGTCCATTGATTTCAATTAGCACTATGCAATACTTCATTCTACCTGTGGCGACGCTGCAGAGAATTTGAACTTTACCCATTGGATCCCCATGGATCACAACTGATTTCTGGTGATCCAAGAAATTCTTGGATCAGCTTAACTCCAGGATCCTACAAACAAAAAGGGTTTATCCCATTCCCTTTAAATATATTAAATTATTGGATTGGCGCATATATGGATTGGTATTCAAAAACAGAGAGGAAAAGATTGGCAACATAACTCTGGAAAGTAACACAGATTTGTTTGTGGACTTATTGTCTTATGGGCCATGTTTCTTTTTTTCTGATTCAGTGCCGCTCTTGTCCTTTCTACTATTGCAGCTTTGCCCCATTAAGTGAATGGAGTTAAGCTGTAATACCAAGAACAGCCTGTGAACAATGGTGGTGCTATTTCTGAAAAAAATAAAAGCAGATTTTTGTTTTGTTTTGTAATTTAAAGGGGTATTCCAGTAAGAAGAAGTTATCACCTATCAACCATTAGATTGGTGGGCGTCTGACCTATTGCCAGAAAGCGAGACTTCTGATCTGACTTTGTATGAAGCCATGGTCAAACGTACAACACTACTGCTCCTTCCCTATGGGGCAGTACCATAAAGAAAGAATGATGCTTTATGCTCGACTGCCAACTAAATTAAAGGGGTTGTCCACTACTCAGACAACCCCTTCTCAATCCATATGTTTCCCCTTTTTAAAACAACAACACTTATACTCACCCCCTATGCCGGCGCCGTTCCAGCAGTGTTGGCACTGTCTCTCCTGGCGCTCTTGTAACAGTGTGACATCACGTGAATCCTGCGGCCAATCAGCAGCCACTTTACTCTCCCCTCCTTCAGACAAATCACTTACATCTGGAAGAAGTGAGAGCTGTTGCTCTCTCTCATCCTCTGGATGTACGTAATACGTCCGGTACGTATGTGATACATTCTCTTAACATCACACTGTTCCGCAAGAGATACAGTGCTGACACCACTAAAACGCCGCCGGCACCGGAAGTGAGTATAAACGTTGTTTCCTTAAAAGGAGGAATTGTCCGAGTAGTGGAGAACCCCTTTAACACTGATGATCGGGGAGGCTCCTAGTCCTCAATCATCTTCCATTGTAGAGATCATTGGGAGACACAGTAGTATGAACCCCATTGATCTAATACTTATCGCCTCTAGATACAAGTGGGTGATCATTTCTTCTTAGCAGAATGACCTGTCACTTTTCCATAAATATCTAATTTTCTTTACAGTTTGTAAATGCCGCTTTTCTCCTGAATCCGGCGATGTTTTTCTTTTCTTCCTGCGCCTTTCCATTAATGAGATATGACCCTCTCTTTCCTGTATATAAATCTAGTCTTGTTATTCAAGTGGGCGTGGGGATGAACTCTTCTTTAGGATTCTTCCTTCAGACCACACCCACTTGTTTTAGAGACTAGAAGTATGCATAGGTAAGAAAGGGCCATATCTCAGGAATGGAGAGGCGCAGGAGTGAAAGAAAAATATCGCCGGATTCAGGAGAACAGCGGCTTTTACACCAGGTAAAAAAAAAATAATCTATTATATATTTATGGAACGTAACAGATTCTCTTAAAATGTAGATTAACAGGATCAGTCAGATACCTGTGTAGTAAATCCAAGTAAGAAGCAAGTGGCAAAGGAATTTTTGGGAATGTAAAAAACAATTTATCTATATCTTTGTCTCATAAATATCATCAGACAGATCTAACATAGAAAAAAAGAGCTATATTGTAATAATTACTAATAAAACCGGAGAACACAAGGGCTTTAACCTTGTAAAACAAAATGCATTGTCTCTTTGTACATATAGCTAGTTATGTGCTCTTTAAATCTAACAAGCGTCAAGGAAAATATATAAAAGATGTTATCCATTGTTTTACCGCTATTCACAACCACTGATGAATGCCGCCCATAGCTTTGTCTTCTCTTGGCTTTCTCTTCATTGTATAGGATGTACAAGTAAATCTATAATAGTTACTAGACGGGGGCTTGGGGGAGAAGTTCACTTAAGTTTCCTATGTGAATTAAGTTTATGCATTAAAAACAATGTAAATGAATGATCTGAATCTGTAATTGTTGTCTTCAAATTAAAAACAGCCATTGTTCTCGCGACAGAGCTGCATTAAGCAGACGGAAGAATGGAGAGAGTCTTCTTGTCTACAATGTATCCTGATGGATTTGACTTGATGTTGAGTTTGTAACATTAAATGTTACAATAAATTATCCCATGAGGTTTACAAGTGGACATTATGGTGGCTCATTGTCACCAAGGTGAGGGAAGGAATAAGTGTTCAACGATGGGAAGGGGTGAAGGGGGAGCGACAACTAGTGAAAGGGGGAGTTGAGACCCCTAGGCAGATCTATTATCACCTTGCCTACCCTATCATCCCTATATAGGTTTTGCACCTATTGCCGAGCAGGAACCTAAACCCTGAATGTCCCTAGAGCTAGGCCCTAGCTAGGGAGGGGACGGGATGAGCACTAGTCAGGCCCCACTACAAACTAAAGACAACAAGGTAGACAAACAAAGGGGATACACTTAGCTTGAGCAGACACCAGAGAGATAACGCCAACTGTCCTCCAAGTGCACCAAAGACGAGACTAACCGACTGCTAGTGCTCCAAGCCTGCAAAGAGGAACATGGAACTATCACTAGTGACTCCCTGGAGCAACTGAAAAATTGTAACTACCAAGCAAGGGTGTGTCAATCAGCAGCAGAAGGTGGAGGTCGCTGCTGTGTTCCAAAGGAAGAAGGATAAAACTATACTACAGAGATGAGAGGATCAATAAGATGTCTGTAATGCCAAATGCAGTGACCTTCTACAGCCAGATCCAGAGCGACTGTCTGTCACACCTCACACACCCGTGACATTTATTCCTCGGTCTTAGGTTAAAATATCCCAAGTGACCATCATATTTAGAGGTTAATTCTATGGGAGGTCATCAGCCGCCTATTTTGTAAGATTTAATCATGGACCCAATGATGGAAAACATTTATGTCTTGGGGTAAAATATAGAGATGAGCGAATTGATTTACATTTTTGGCGAACTTTTAGGAACTCGCTGAAACAATTTGCAATTCACCGACGCTATTTTACATATTACATTAACTAGAGAAGGATCACTTGACCTTGCACAGATTTCCACATAATGCCTTGCAACTATCACATCACATGATATGCAACAGTCAATCAGAAGGGACTATCGTAGCCTGTATAAAATCAGAAGCAGGGAATGCCGAAGCCATTTTGGGGTAAATTTTGATAGTGAGAAGATGTTACAGCTCACAGCTTAGTCAGAGAGATAAAGAGAAAGCCATAAAACACTGAAGAAACTGTACAGCAGTGCGAGAGAAAAAGAAAATGATACAGATTCAAATGATAGATTCGCTGCACCAAATCCAATTTCCTAGAAAAATTTGACAAAGCTGGCAAATCCTAATTTCAAAAGATTTAATCATCTCTAGTAAAATATTAAAATCCCCTTCAATTTATAAAGTTCATACATGTATAGTATTGTGGCTGTTAGGCTCACCTGGTGAGGTGGATCCTCAAAGCCCAAGGTTCAGGTGGGCACTCTGGTCACAGGAGTCGGGGCAGCAGGCAGTGGAGGCACGCAGGAAACAGGAAGCAGAAGTACTGGAGACCACAGACAGATCGGAGTCCGGGAACAGATAGCAGAGGTCCTGAAGACTGCAGACAGGTTGCATAGGTTATGGAGAACGCAGTCAAGTAGTAGAGGTCCAGGAGACTGCAAACAGGTAGCAGAGGTCCTGGAGATCGCTGACGCGTAGTAGAGATCCTGGAGACTGCAATCAGGTTGCAGAGGTCCTGGAGATCGCAGACAGGGAGAAGAGGTCCTGGAGACCACAGACAGGTAGTAGAGGTCCTGGAGACCACAGACAAGTAGTAGAAGTCCTGGAGACTGTAATCAGGTAGCAGAGGTCCTGGCGATCACAGACAGGTAGCAGATGTCCTGGAGACTGCAGACAGGTAGTAGAAGTCCTGGAGACTGCAATCAGGTAGCAGAGGTCCTGGAGACTGCAGACAGGTAGTAGAAGTCCTGGAGACTGCAATCAGGTTGCAGAGGTCCTGGAGATCACAGACTGGGAGAATAGTTTCTGGAGACCACAGACAGGTTGCAGAGGTCCTGGAGATCACAGACAGGGAGAAGAGGTGCTGTGGATCACAGACAGGAAGAAGAGGTCCTGGAGACCACAGACAGGTAGTAGAGGTCCTGGAGACCGCAGACAGGGAGTAGAAGTCCTGGAGACTGCAATCAGGTAGCAGAGGTCCTGGAGACCACAGACAGGTAGTAGAGGTCCTGGAGACTGCAGACAGGTAGTAGAGGTCCTTGAGACTACAGACATGAAGGAGTCTGGAAATAGATACTGAGCAGGTTATGGTGCACAGACTAACTAAGAGTCTTAATATAAAGACACAGGTGTGTGTCTTGGGAGGCCTTATATAGGCTTAGGTAGATGATCACATGGGAGCACGCGAGGCTACTTGCAAAGCCCGACATGAAGCACAAGAGAGTGTAGCGGACCGGGGTAGTGGGACAGGTGTGCAACAGTGGCACAGTGCTTGATCTTAAGGTAGAATGTCAAAAGTCACCTTGAATCTTTAAAAAGTACCTATAATTTCAGTTAGGCATAGAGAATAAGATATCCTTTGTATGCATGTGGCACCCCAGGGGTCTGGTTGCCACAGTGATAGAAATATCACGTCTGGGAGCAAGTGGGAAGTTCCCTGGTCAGGAGCCCTTGAACATGCAACACCTCCTGTCCCAGACCAGATAGGGGAGGAATCTGCCCTATATAAACTTGGTCTGGGGCGGGGTTAGTCAGACTAGAGACTAGAGAGGAGAGGAGAGAGTGAAGTTCTAGACACAGGGAAAGCAACAGCTAGGAGCTCTGTAGGAGCAGGAGCTGAGTGCCAGGGACTGGAAGCAGATATTGCTCGTCCTGGCTGAAGACACTACGACCGGACAACGGAGTCCGAGGCTGTGAGGACTGATATATCCAGCAGCAGAAACCAGCCGGCAGGGGATTTCAGGTCCTCTGGCCATAGGAAGCCCGGAGGCTCAGTCACACAAGGGACCGGTACCGCCATCGAGGAGCGGAAGCTACCAGAGGGTCCAAGTCACCAGCCATACGGTTGAGCACCACACGGTATACTCAGGGACGTGGGCTACTTCCACTCGCTTACAGCAAGGTAGCCAGGAAGAGTGCAGACAGACGGGGAGGCCTACAACTCCACCTGGCCAGGGGAACTCCTGTTTGTTCACAGACTGACCAGGCCTCTTATGCTAGCCAGTACTCCTGGGAGGGTCTGCCTTATCATCATCAGTAAAGACCCTGAACTGCACTGCAAAGACTCTGAGTCGTTCCTGCTTCACCCGTGCACCATCACTCCCATCATTCACACTCACTGCCCTGAGGCTATACTTCTCCCATGGGGAGTTGTTCCATCCTCTGCTGCGCACACAACACCAGCCTCAGTGGTCTGCCTCGCAGCGGCGGTACACCCTGACCGCAATCCACAGGTGGCATAGTCGGACATTAACCTAAAACATATAAAAGACTGCCACTGGTTTGACCACCCTGAGCCACGGGACCGGGTCGCCGCCACGGAGACTACAGCCCCCAGAGACCCGGCTGCGGGTAACCCACACGCGTGCACACACGGCCCAGGGGGTGCGTCAACTTTTGGCGTAGTCGGCAGGATTGTGACCAACCCGCACAAACGGGTATTGCGCGCCTGAAAAGACTGTACATGTACCTCAAAAGTCGTTTCCCGCCATCTTCAGTCGTTTCCCGCCATCTTCAGTCGTTTCCCGCCGTCTTCAGCCGTTTTCCCGCCATCGGACGCCATCTTCAGGACGCCGCGCGGGAAGAAGAGGGGCGTGGACGTCCAAACCGCGCGAGACCTGAAGCCCCGCCTTACGCACGGATGCTGCGCAAGGTCCTGAAAGGAGACGAGCGGACGCTGACGTCACCAGGACGCGACCCAAGGTCCCCCACCCCCCAACGATCGCCTGCGGAGCCGCGGCCTACGGAGAAGAAGCAACAGAAGGTAGGCCACGGTCGACTGGGGGGGAGGAGGATGTTGGAAGCGGAGGGGACTGCCACCGCCAGCGCGGCCGCTGCCGCAGTAATGCCATTCACAATGCCTTACATCCCCCGAGCGGCCTGGCTGCCCCAATACTCAGGGGAGTCGCATACCCTAAGCGACTTTAAAGAGAAACTGTACAGACTATTTAAAGTGTACCCCCTGACGGAGGGACAAAAAGTGAGCATATTGATAGGCCAGCTAACCGGCGCAGCCCAACGTGAAGTAAAGTCCTGGTCAGTCAGGGACAAGGAGACCGTGAAGGAGATCTTAGCCTGTCTGAAGGACACTTTTGATACCAGTACCTCAGCAGATATCAAAATGAGATTTTATGGGTGCAAGCCACGGGCCCAGGACAGTATAAGAGACTATGCCTTGAATTAGCAGGAGGCCCTGGGAGCCATTAAACTGGCAGACCCTGACAGTGTGCGGAATGCAGATGAACTGTTGACTGAGCAAATCATTGAGGGTCTGCTGTCAAACGCCCACCGAACCCAGTTACGTGCTATGGCCTTGCAGAACCCTGGGTTAGACTTTGCAAAGCTCAAAGACAGGGCCATCCGGGTGCTCCGAGAACCGGCACCGGGTAGCGCTGTAACCCACCGGTGCCCTGCTATTACCTATCACCAGGAGGTGGCGCCCTTGTCTGCAGAGCCTGTGGGAGCAGGTGCGCAGGCTTTGGATAAAGACCCGGCTGCAGACCTGCACCATCAGGTCCAAGAACTGACCAAAAGCGTTGCCGCATTAGCCAGGACTGTGCAGTCGTTACAGGTATCCTCTCCAGGAAGGATCAAGCTGGCCACCAGTCCGGAGAACGTCCCGTGGCGCCGAAAGAGGAGGATCCCATCGTCCAGAGGAACACCCAGCGACAGATACAACGAGGACGGACAACCCATCTGCCGCCGCTGCAATCAACCCGGACATATGGCAAGGTACTGTCATTTAAACGGGCACAACATGGGGCAGAGGGCCAATCCCCAGACATAAGATCATCAGGCCCATCGAACTGGTGTGATAAATACGTAGGGTACGTCCAGTCTTGCCTGTGGTACTGGATGGCATTCCAATGAGTGCCCTACTAGACACCGGGTCACAGGTAACTACCATCCCTTATGTGCTCTTTAAGCGGTACTGGAATGACTCGGACATAACCCGCTACCCAGATGACGACCTGAGTATCATCGCCAGCAATGGTCAGCCCGTGCCGCAAATGGGATTCAAAGAGGTGACCATTAAAATCGGTAAGGTCGAACTGGCGGCACAAGGACTGATTATTGTGGATATTGACCGTCGTGAGAGTCACCCTAAAATAACCTTGGGTACTAACGTGATTGAAAATTGTCTTGCAGAGATAATTCTCATTTTACAGCAGGTTGCCATGAAAGCCAGCTCCGGCCAGCAGTGGGTCCTACAAAAGGAGATCCGGGCACTGATGAAATGGTAACAGGTAGAACTGTCGGGTGGTGAGATTGGTAGCGTTAGGATGAGTGACTCGTTCTCTATCGCCATGCCCCCAAAGAGTGAGATGATGATCTGGTGTCAGGCAGCTATTGGTCTGAGGGGTAGAGACAACCAAGCTATGGTAGAACCCGTTTACTCAGACAGTAGGCCCACCATTTTGACGGCACGGGGGGTGGTTGATGTCCGCCATGGGAGGGTACCTGTCCGCATCCTAAGCATTGGGGAAAGAGAAATATACTTGCCCCGGTATGCCACACTAGCCAAATTGTTCACCATTAACCAGAACTCTGTAAAGGCCGTGGAACCCTTGCCTCCATCTCCCCCAGAGGAAGGTAACGGCTCCAAGAAACAAATGGAGGACTGGTGCCAGAAGCTGCACATGGGCACTGGCTCCACTCCCCCACACCAGAAACAGGGAGTCTACCGGGTGGTTCAGGAGTACGAAAGGGTCTTTAGCAAACACCCGCTAGACTTTGGGCAAATAAAGGGGGTAGAACATGAAATCCCCACAGGAGACCATCCACCCAAGGGAATGTTGCGAGAAATGAAGGAGGCTGGGGTAATCAGGGATAGCTGTAGCCCCTGGGCAGCTCCACTAGTTCTAGTGAAAAAGATAGATGGCACTATGAGGATGTGTGTAGATTACAGAAAGATCAACCGTATCACACACAAAGATGCGTACCCGTTACCTAGGATAGAAGAATCTTTAGCTGCATTAAAATCTGCTAACTTCTTCTCCACTTTGGATCTTACTAGCGGGTACTGGCAGGTTCCTGTAGCAGAGGCAGACAAGGAGAAGACCGCGTTTACAACCCCGATGGGTCTCAGTGAATTCAACTGTATGCCGTTCGGACTCTGCAATGGACCAGGGACCTTCCAGAGGCTGATGGAGTGCTGTCTGGGGCACAGAAATTTCGAGACGGTCCTGCTATACCTGGACGATGTCATCGTGTATTCCAAGACCTATGAGGACCACCTAAAGCACCTGGCAGAAGTGTTCGATGCCCTGGCAGGCTTCGGCCTAAAGGTGAAACCCTCCAAGTGTCATCTACTGAAACCAAGGGTGCAGTACCTGGGACACGTGGTGAGTGCTGATGGAGTAGCTCCTGACCCTGATAAGATCACAGTGATTAAGGACTGGCCAAGACCCTCCAACATAAAGGAAGTGAGGCAGTTCCTCGGGTTGGTAGGCTACTACCGAAGATTCATTCCTGGTTTCACCAAAATGGACTCTCCTATGCAGGATCTCCTAATAGGCCAGTCCAGAAAGGCCAAAAACCAGAAGCCAACCTTCAGGTGGGACAAGCTGGAAGAGGAGTCCTTCCGCCAGCTGAAGATGGCCCTCACGGGGGATGAAATCCTGGCGTACCCTGATTACGGCCAGCCCTTTATTCTCCACACGGACGCAAGCAACATCGGACTAGGAGCGGTGCTGTCCCTGATCCAGCAGGGGAGAGAACGGGTAATCGCTTATGCCAGCCTAAAACTACGGCCCACAGAGAGAAACCCTGAGAATTATAGCTCCTTCAAGCTAGAGTTCCTGGCAGTGGTGTGGGCAGTGACGGAACGATTCAAGCATTACCTTGCCTCTTCCAAGTTCACTGTGTACACGTACAAAAACCCGCTGACACATCTGGAAAATGCAAAACTTGGTGCCCTGGAGCAGAGATGGATGGCCCGCCTGTCGAACTATGACTTCACCATCAAATACCGGGCAGGACGCTCAAATGCCAACGCAGACGCCCTGTCCAGGATGCCGAACTTACCAGACGGAGGGGAGGATCCAGAAGAAGTGGAAGAGATTGAACTGCCCGCGTTTCACCGTCATGGGATTACCCAGTACTCCCACCGGGTAAGGGACAGGCACTCCGCCACGTTCAATCCCTTACCCCACTACAGCTGGGCGGAGACGCAAGACAGTGACCCAGCAGTCCGCCTGGTAAAAGAGATGCTGACGCAGGCTGATGCCCGCCTTGACCCAGACGCCCCGGAGGAGACCAAACAGCTGTGGAAGGAGAAGAGTAAACTGTTTCTCTACAAGGGGAAGCTGTGCCGGAGAACTGTCAACTCCCGGACACATGAGCTGACCTGGCAGGTAGTGGTCCCGAGACGGGACGCGGCTATGGTCCTGGAGGCATACCATGACGGAGCAGGGCACTTCGGATGGAAGAAGCTGAAGTTCCTGTTGCGTGACCGGTTCTTCTGGGTAGACATGAGAGGAGCCATTGAGAGATGGTGCAGAGATTGCGGCCCGTGCAACCTGAGGAGGAAGGACCGTGCCAGCCAGAAGACCCCCCTGCAGCCCATCATCACGAAGCAACCACTAGAACTGGTAGCCCTGGACCATGTGAAGCTGGCTCCAACTAGGTCCGGGTACGTCTACGTCCTCACCATCGTAGACCACTACTCCCGGTTCCTGGTGGTGGTCCCTGTCAAGGACTTAACGGCTCAAACAGCAGCTAGAGCCTTCCAGCAGCACTTCTGCCGTCCACACGGGTATCCGGAGCAAGTGTTGACTGACCAAGCGAAGGTTTTCCAGGAGTTCTGCAACTTGTATGGCTGCAAGAAGATAAGGACAATGCCTTACCACCCCCAAACCAACGGGATGTGTGAGAAAATGAACCAGGTAGTGATAGACCTGCTCAAGACGTTGCCTCTGGAGGAACGCAGCCTGTGGCCTGAGAAACTGCCTGATCTGGTGGACTTCTATAACCACATCCCCGTAGGTTCCACCAACTGTACCCCGGCTTACCTAATGAGAGCAAGACCTGGTAAGCTGCCAATTGACCTGGAGATGGGAGTCCTGACACCCGAGGACACCTCACCAGAAGCAGACTGGGACACGGAAAGGCAGCAGCAGTACCGGAAAGTACAGGAGACCGTGGAGCGAAGTCTGTCTCAAGCAAGAGGAAGGCAAGAGAGGACTTATAACCAACATGCTCCCGCTGTTCCCCTGGCACCTGGAGAGCAGGTCTTGAAGAGGAAGAGACGGCTCCACAAGTTGGATGACCAGTGGGAGAAGGACCCCTACACCGTACTGCCCTCAAGCCATGAGAACCCAAAAGTATGTGTCATCAGTAAGGATGGAGGAGAGACCACAGCCACTGTCTCCAGAGACCACCTGAAGAAGTGTCCCGGGCAGCTACAAGGTGCTGAAGAAGACCAGGATATCCTTCAACCCGCAGAGGAAAAGGAAGAAATGATCAGTACCATACTCGGAGACTTTCCCCGGTCCTGGACTCAAATCAACAACGCAGTCGTGGTACCCGTCCTCACCTTTCTCCAGCCAGCCCCCTCAAGGGCCTACAGAAGAACAGGGAGTATCGGGAGAGCAGCCAGCCCAGGAGGCAGAAGGATCCATACAAGCAGCCCAGGAGAATCAACCCTCTGCTAGTAGTGAGCCTGTCGTGCCCCTAGTAAGCCAAAGAGTACGCAGGAAGCTGCCAGGCCTACCCGCAACACCTCCTACACCCTGTAGTGCAGAGCCAGATAGTGGGTTACGTAGGTCCACCAGGAGCACTAGAGGACAGATGCCCGTGACTCGCCCCCTTGGCTGTGGGGCACTCGGAACCGGGCTTCTGCGCAATGATGGGGGTAGTAGTGGCAACCCGATCCCGTGGCTCAGGGTGGTCAGACCAGTGGCAATCTTTTATATGTTCTAGGTTAATGTCCGACTATGCCACCCGTGGATTGCCGTCAGGGTTAACCGCCGCTGCAGTGCAGACCGCTGGGGCAGATGTAGGTGTGCAGCACTAAGTAGTATAACTCCCCACGGGAGGAGTGTGGCCCCAGGGCAGTATATAGATGGATGATGGAGGGGATGATTCCGATCGCAATAGCCAGGAGACGGAGGCCTCTTAAACAGTTCAGGGTCTTTATTAGAACAGGTGAGACGACCCAAAAACAGTCCCGGCTAGGAGGGGGCCTGGATGTCTGAGAACAAGTGGGAAGCTGGCCCTGGTCAGGGTGAGGGTGAAGTCCTACCGTATTCTCTGCGCTCTTTCTGGCTATTTCCCTCCTGGTGGTGTAACAGCCCACGTTCCTGAGCTCGGCGTGTCTTCTCGCCCATATGGCTTGCAACTTGGGTTCCTTTCTATTCTTGGCCTGGTGCAGCTTTGCTGGTCCCTTCTGCTGTGGCGGTACCTCCGGGCTTCTTAGGCCAAGGGACATACAATCCCCTGCAGACTGGTTATTTGCTGTAGGACTTGGAATCCTAACAGCCTCGGACACCAAAGTCCGGTAGTTCAGTTTCTCTCTCAGCCAGGACAGGCTCCCCTCGCCTTCCGTCCCTGGCTCGTGGCTCCTCTACTGCCACTTGTCCTCCTCAGCCTCAGCTGAACTGGCTCTCTCTTCTCTGGGACACCTCTCACTCCAGAGACTGGTCGTCCAGAACTCTCTAACCCTGCCCCCCGTTCCAGCTTTTATAGGGGCAGCCTGCTCCCCCTACTGGCCTGGGACAGGAGTTGCTGCATGCTAATGGTCCCTGACCAGAGAACCACCCCCTTGCTCTCAGACACAGCTTTATTATACATTTGTGGCATCCAGGCCAGGGTGACACATTCCCCCCTAGTAATATTTTAGTACTCCGGGACTAAACAAGAAACACAAATACAGGGTATAAATACATGACCATAAACACAACAGGGAAAGAAATAACAAACAACACCACATATTGATTTCTTTAGGTCACAGTGTGGTCTGTGACCGGGTGTCCATCTCACCAACAACAACGGGGAGCTTTAACCAGGTGGGGGGGTCTGCCGTAGCCCCAAGTCTTTGACAGTCCTTGTTCCTTCCGTTGGTTAGCTCCAAACATATTTGCAGGAAAGTCTCGGTTACTCACAGTTCATAACCTGTTAGTCCATGTTTTAACTGAAAGAAACTGAGAAAACGCGTAGTTACTGGTCATGCAATTATATTTTACACAATTCAACATTTTGCAGGCTATTTACATTTGCTATCACACCCTACACTCTCCAGCAAGCTGGTATTTGCCCCTTAGTGCTCCGGGTTGACCTACGCAACCCACTGTCTGGTGGTGGTCTTACCTGGCTTTTCTCAGTAGCGCTCGGGGTGCAATCACTGGCTAGACTTACAGGCAGGGCAGGCAGCTGTCTGCGGGTCCTCTGGCTTACCGCAGGCATGGCAGGCTCACTGTCAGCAGAGGGTTGATTCTCCTGGGCTGCTGGTACAGGCTCTTCTGCCTCTGGAACTGCTTGTTCCTCTCCACCTTCCCGCTCTGGCGTAGGTTGCTGCTGAGTTGGTTGCAGGAAATGCAGGACGGGTACTACTATGTCATCGTTTATTCGAGTCCAGGACTGAGGGAACTCCCCAAGAACTGTGCTGATCATCTCTTCCTTGTCCTCTGCGGGTTCAAGGTCACTTTGATCCTCTTCTGCACTTTGTATTTGCTCGGGGCACCTTTTTAGGTGGTCTCTGGAGACGGTACTAGTGGTTTCTCCTCCATCCTTTGTGATCACGCACACCTTCGGGTTGTCGTGATCAGACTGCAGTACTGTGTAGGGTTCCCTTTCCCACTGGTCGTCCAGCTTGTATAGTCTTCTCTTTCGCTTCAGGACTTGCTCACCAGGTTCTAGGGGACCAGCAGGGGTGTGTTGGTTGAAGAGTCTCTCTTGCCTCTCTCTCACCTGGGCCAGGCTCTTCTCCACACTCTCCTGTACCTTCTTGTACTGCAGTCGCCTTTCCGTATCCCAGTCCGCATCTGGGGAGGTGTCCTCGGGTGTTAGGACTCCCATCTCCAGGTCTATGGGCAGCTTACCTGGTCTGGCTCGCATCAGGTAAGCCGGGGTGCAGTTTGTAGCATTCACCGGGATATGGTTGAATAAGTCTATCAGGTCCGGCAGTTTTTCTGGCCACAGGCTGCGTTCCTCCAGGGGCAACGTCTTCAGGAGGTCAATGACTATATTGTTCATTTTCTCACACATCCCGTTGGTTTGTGGGTGGTAAGGCGTTGTCCGAATCTTCTTACAGCCATAGAGGTTGCAGAACTCTTGGAAGATTTCAGCCTCGAACGCTGGACCCTGGTCTGTCAGGACCTGTTCCGGATACCCGTGTGGGCAGCAGAAGTATTGCTGGAAAGCTCCGGCCGCCGTTTGAGCTGTCAAGTCTTTTACAGGGAGCACCACTAGAAATCGGGAATAGTGGTCCACGATTGTCAGGGCATAAACGTATCCTGACCGGCTTGGAGCCAATTTGACGTGGTCCAGAGCTACCAGCTCAAGAGGCTGCTTGGTGACGATGGGCCTCAAGGGTGTCTTCTGACTGGTGCGGTCCTTCCTCCTTAGATTACAAGGGCCACAGTCTCTGCACCAATTCTCTACAGCCCCTCTCATGCCGATCCAGAAGAACCGTCCTCTTAGCAGGAACTCCAGTTTCTTCCAGCCGAAGTGCCCCGCTCTGTCATGGTAAGCCTCTAGGACCATAGGTGCATCTCGCCTTGGGACCACGACTTGCCAGGTCAGCTCGTGCGTCCGGTGGTTGACGAGTCTTCTGCACAGCTTACCTTCTTAGAGGAACAGCCTGCTCTTCCAGGGTCAGCAGGTCTTTCACCATGCGGATTGCTGGGTCACTATCTTGGGTCTCGGCCCAGCTGTGGTGAGGTAGGGGATTGATCATGATGGTTGTTAAGTCTTCCTCCTTCACGCGGTGGGAGTATTGAGTGGCTCCATACCGGTGAAACGCAGGGAGTTCTACCTCCTCCAGCTCTTCTGGGTCTTTGCCTCCGTCAGGTAAGTGAGGCATTCTTGATAGGGTGTCAGCGTTGGCATTGGTTCTGCCTGCCCGGTACTTGATCGTGAAGTCATAATTCGAGAGTCGCGCCATCCACCGCTGCTCTAGGGCACCTAGTCTTGCATTGTCCAGGTGTGTCAACGGGTTGTTGTCCGTGTACACGGTGAACTTTGCGGAGGCCAGGTAATGCTTAAACCATTCTGTGACGGCCCACGCCACTGCCAAGAATTCTAGCTTGAAGGAGCTTTAATTCTCCGGGTTTCTTTCAGTGGGCCTCAGCTTCCGGCTGGCATACGCGATCACCCTTTCTCTGCCCTGTTGGTTTTGTGACAGTACGGCTCCCAGCCCCACATTACTGCCGTCTGTGTGGAGGATAAAAGGCTGGCCATAATCGGGGTAGGCCAGGATCTCATCCCCCATGAGGGCCATTTTCAACTGGTGGAAGGACTCCTCTTCCGGCTTGTCCCACTTGAAGGGTGGCTTTTGACTTCTGGATTTGGATTGACCTATCAGGAGGTCCTGCATTCGAGCTGCCATCTTAGAGAACCCGGGGATGAACCTTCGGTAGTAGCCTACCAACCCGAGGAACTGCCTCACTTCCTTGATGTTTGAGGGGCTTTGCCAGCTCTTGATTACTGTGACCTTGTCAGGGTCGGGGGCTACTCCTTCTGCACTCACCACATGCCCTAGGTACTGGACCTTCGGTTTCAACAGGTGACACTTTGATGGTTTCACCTTCAGGCCAAAGCCTGCCAGGGCTTCGAACACCTCTGCCAGGTGTTTTAGATGGTCCTCGTAGGTCTTCGAATAGACGATCACGTCGTCCAGGTAAAGTAGGACCGTCTCGAAGTTTCGGTGCCCTAGACAGCATTCCATCAGCCTCTGGAAAGTCCCTGGTGCGTTGCAGAGCCCGAAGGGCATACAGTTGAACTCGCTCAGTCCCATCGGGGTGGTGAAGGCAGTCTTCTCCTTGTCAGCCTCTGCCACAGGAACCTGCCAGTACCCGCTAGTAAGGTCCAAAGTAGAGAAGAAGTTAGCTGATTTTAGGGCTGCTAAAGACTCCTCTATCCTAGGTAGCGGATACGCGTCTTTATGGGTGATACGATTGACCTTTCTATAGTCCACGCCTCATGGTACCGTCTTTCTTTTTTACCAAAACTAAGGGAGCTGCCCAGGGGCTACTGCTATCTCTAATGACCCCAGCTTCTTTCATTTCTCTTAGCATGCCCTTTGCGTTCTGATAATGTGCAGGGGGTACAAGTCTGTGCCTTTCTTTTATTGGTGGGTGGCTCCCCGTGGGGATGTGGTGTTCCACTCCCTTTACTCGGCCGAAGTCTAGCGGGTGTTTACTAAAAATTCTCTCGTACTCCTGAACCACCCGGTAGACTTCTTGTTTTTGGTGCAGGGGAGGGGAGTCAGCACCCACGTGGAGTTTCTGGCACCAGTCCTCCTTTTGTTTCTGGGAGCCATTACCCTCCGCCTGTGGAGATGGAGGCAAAGGTTCCACGGCCCTGATAGCTTTGTGTTCAACAGCAAACAGTTTGGCAAGTGTAGCGTACCTGGGTAAGTGAACCTCCCTCTCCCCAATGTTGAGAATGCGAACGGGCACCCTCCCATGACCGACATCAACCACCCTCCGGGCTGTCAAAATGGTGGGCCTGCTGTCTGAGTACACGGGTTCTACCATGGCTTGGTAGTCTCTGCCTCTCAATCCGATTGCAGTCCGACACCAGATCATCATTTCACTTTTGGGAGGCATGGAAATGGGGAATGGGTCACTCATTCTTACGCTACTGATCTCACCACCAGACAGTTCTACCTGCTGCCGCCTCATCAGAGCCTTTATCTCTTTGTTGAGGACTCTCTGTTGGCTGGAACTTGCATTCATCGCCACCTGCTGAAAAATCATAATTACTTCTGAAAGACAGTTTTCAATCACGTTAGTACCCACAGTTATTTTAGGGTGACTCTCACGGCGATCAATGTCCACAATGATCACTCCCTGTGCCGGCAGTTCAACCTTACCAATCTTGATGGTCATCTCTCTGAACCCCACTTGCGACACAGGTTGGCCATTGCTGGCGATGATGCTTAAGTCATCGTCTGGATAACGGGTTATATCCGCGTCATTCCAGAACCGCTTGAAAAGTATGTAGGGGATGGTAGTCACTTGAAACCCGGTGTCCAGCAGTGCACTCATGGGGATACCGTCCAGCACTACGGGTAAGACCGGGCGTCCCCCCATGTACTTATCACGCCAATTAGACGGGCCTGGTGACCTTATGCCTGGGGGTTGGCCCTCTGCCCCAGGTTGGGCCCATTTAAAGTACAGTACCTTGCTATGTGTCCTGGCTGACTGCAATGGCGGCAAATCGGCTGTCCATCCTCAGTGTAGCGGTCGGCGGGCCTCCCTCTGAACGGCGGTATCCTCCTTTGTCGACGCCATGGGACATCCTCCGGACTGGAAGCCAGCTTGATGGGTCCTGACGGGTCCACCTGTAACGACTGTACGGTCCTGTTCAATGCAGCAACACTTCTGGTTAGCTCCTGGACCTGATGGTGCAGGTCTGCAGGTGGGGATGGGCTTGAGACCTGCGCATCAGCCCCGACAAGACCTGCCGGGTAGGGCGCCGCCCCCTGGTGGTAAGTAATGGCAGGGCGCCGGGAAGTTACAGCGCCACTTGGTGGGGGTTCTCGGAGCACCCGGATGGCCCTATCCTTGAACTGCACAAAAGTCAAATTGGGGTTCTGTAGGGCCATGAGGCGCAGCTGGATCCTGTGGGCGCTGGACAGTAGACCTTCTATGAACTGGTCAGTTAACAGCTTATCGGTGTCCTGCATGCTACCAGGGTCAGCTTGTTTGATAGCTCTCAGGGCTTCTTGCAGGTTCAAGGCATAGTCTCTGATACTATCCTAGGCTCGCTGCTTACAGCCATAGAACCGCATTTTAATCTCTGCTGAGGTACGGGTATCAAAGGTACTCCGCAGCCGGGTCAGAATGTCCTTTACTGTCCTTTTCTCCTCATCTGACCAGGATTTCACCTCCCGCTGGGCTGCAGCGGTTAGCTGCCCCGTCAGAATGCTCACTTTCTGTTCTTCTGTCAGAGGATAAACTTTAAATAAACTGTGCAGTCTTTCTTTAAAGTCAGTCAATGTATGGGATTCCCCTGAGTATTGGGGCAGCCAGGCTGCTCCGGGGATGTAGGGCATAGAGAATGGCATCACCGCTGCTGCAGCCACACTACTGGTCTAGGGTCCCTCCGCGTCCGTCATCTTCTTCCCCCCTAGTTAAGCGTGGCCTACCTTCCGACGATCCTCTTCTGTAGGCCGCGGCTCCGCTGGCACTGCTCCGGGCGAGGACCTTGCATCGCGTCCTGGTGACGTCAGCGTCGCTCTCTCTCCCTTTCAGGACCTTGCGCAGCGTCGGTGCGTAGGGTGGAGCTTCAGGTCTTGTGTGATTTGGACGTCCACGCCCCTCTTCTTCCCGCGCGGCATCCTGCAGATGGCGTCCGATGGCGGGAAAACGGCTGAAGATGGCGGGAAACTGCTGAAGATGGCGGGAGACGGCTGAAAATGGCGGGAAACGGCTCTGGGTGATGGGAAACCTCTTTTTCAGGTAAGTATGAAGTCTTTTCCAGGCACGCAATACCCGTTTGTGGCGGGTTGGTCACAATCCTGCCGACTACGCCAAAGCTGACTCACCCCCTGGGCCGTGGGGCACTCGGAACCGGGCTTCTGCGCAATGATGGGGGTAGTAGTGGCAACCTGATCCCGTGGCTCAGGGTGGTCAGACCAGTGGCAATCTTTTATATGTTCTAGGTTAATGTCCGACTATGCCACCCGTGGATTGCGGTCAGGGTTAACCGCCGCTGCAGTGCAGACCGCTGGGGCAGATGTAGGTGTGCAGCACTAAGTAGTATAACTCCCCACGGGAGGAGTGTGGCCCCAGGGCAGTATATAGATGGATGATGGAGGGGATGATTCCGATCGCAATAGCCAAGAGACGGAGGCCTCTTAAACAGCTCAGGGTCTTTATTAGAACAGGTGAGATGACCCAAAAACAGTCCCGGCTAGGAGGGGGCCTGGATCTCTGAGATCAAGTGGGAAGCTGGCCCTGGTCAGGGTGAGGGTGAAGGCCTACCGTATTCTCTGCGCTCTTTCTGGCTATTTCCCTCCTGGTGGTGTAACAGCCCACGTTCCTGAGCTCGGTGTGTCTTCTCGCCAGTATGGCTTGCAACTTGGGTTCCTTTCTATTCTTGGCCTGGTGCAGCTTTGCTGGTCCCTTCTGCTGTGGCGGAACCTCCGGGCTTCTTAGGCCAAGGGACATACAATCCCCTGCGTACTGGTTATTTGCTGTAGGACTTGGAATCCTAACAGCCTCGGACACCAAAGTCCGGTAGTTCAGTTTCTCTCTCAGCCAGGACAGGCTCCCCTCGCCTTCCGTCCCTGGCTTGTAGCTCCTCTACTGCCACTCGTCCTCCTCAGCCTCAGCTGAACTGGCTCTCCCTTCTCTGGGACACCTCTCACTCCAGAGACAGGTCGTCCAGAACTCTCTAACCCTGCCCCCAGTTCCAGCTTTTATAGGGGCAGCCTGCTCCCCCTACTGGCCTGGGACAGGAGGTGCTGCATGCTAATGGTCCTTGACCAGAGAACCTCCCCCTTGCTCTCAGACACAGCTTTATTATACATTTGTGGCATCCAGGCCAGGGTGACACACCCGCTCGCTGGAGAATCTAAAATATAATGTGAATTTGCCTGTAAATTGCAAATGATGAAAATGGTTTATGTTTTTGCTGCCTGTTTATTGATTATGTTTCTCTAGTTACCCTGCAGGTTTATTTGGACTGACAGGTTATGGACGCTGAATAACCGGAACTACATTGTAAATAGTTGCATTTGGTGCCTCTTGTGAAGACGGCCACGGAAGAAAAACCTGTCTGGCGTGGCCCCGTGTGGTCCAAAGTAGTTAGCTTCACCTTGCAGCCCCGCCCAGGGCCAACGTTTGGGGTTTTCTTTGGACAGGTCCCCTATTCCGTTCTAAAACTTCACCTGGGGTGATATGGACACCCGGTTACGGAAATGCCGTGACCATCAAGACAAAATGTACTTTTTCCTGTTATTGTTTATACCCTTGTATTTGTGTTTTTCTTAAAAATGTGTTTAGTCTCGGAGTACTAAATTTCACTAGGGGGGAATGTGGCACCCCAGGGGTCTGGTTGCCACATTGATAGAAATATCACGTCTGGGAGCAAGTGGGAGGTTCCCTGGTCAGGAGCCCTTGAACATGCAACACCTCCTGTCCCAGACCAGATAGGGGAGGAATCTGCCCTATATAAACTGGGTCTGGGGCGGGGTTAGTCAGACTAGAGACTAGAGAGTAGAGGAGAGAGTGAAGTTCTAGACACAGGGAAAGCAACAGCTAGGAGCTCTGTAGGAGCAGGAGCTGAGTGCCAGGGACTGGAAGCAGATATTGCTCGTCCTGGCTGAAGACACTACGACCGGACAACGGAGTCCGAGGCTGTGAGGACTTATATATCCAGCAGCAAAAACCAGCTGGCAGGGGATTTCAGGTCCTCTGGCCATAGGAAGCCCGGAGGCTCAGTCACACAAGGGACCGGTACCGCCATCGAGAAGCGGAAGCTACCAGAGGGTCCAAGTCACCAGCCATACGGGTGAGCACCACACGGTATACTCAGGGACGTGGGCTACTTCCACTCGCTTACAGCAAGGTAGCCAGGAAGAGTGCAGACAGACGGGGAGGCCTACAACTCCACCTGGCCAGGGGAACTCCTGTTTGTTCACAGACTGACCAGGCCTCTTATGCTAGCCAGTACTCCCGGGAGGGTCTGCCTTATCATCATCAGTAAAGACCCTGAACTGCACTGCAAAGACTCTGAGTCGTTCCTGCTTCACCCGTGCACCATCACTCCCATCATTCACACTCACTGCCCTGAGGCTATACTCCTCCCGTTCCATCCTCTGCTGCGCACACAACACCAGCCTCAGCGGTCTGCCTCGCAGCGGCTTTACACCCTGACCGCAATCCACGGGTGGCGTAGTCGGACATTAACCTAAAACATATAAAAGACTGCCACTGGTTTGACCACCCTGAGCAACGGGACCGGGTCGCCGCCACGGAGTCTACAACCCCCAGAGACCCGGCTCCGGGTAACCGACACGCATGCACACACGGCCCAGGGGGTGCGTCATGCACATAAGGAATAGCACTATTTCTGGCCATCATATGACTTGTATCCTCCACTTTTCGCCAGTTTTCCCCTCTGCAGACTCTATCTCTTATTTCCATTTGTCTCTGAACTGGTGAGTGGAGATAACCCCAATGATGTCTCCTATACAAAGCACACAAAGAATGGAGGGATTCCTTCTCTACTTTCTCTGTGGAGCACAAGTACAATCGTACAAGCAACAGCAGCATGAAAGACATTAAAAAAAAGTACTGAGCAGTGTATCTATGAATCCAGCACTGGAGTGACATAAAAAAATACTAGAAAGCAGCAACACTATCTTTGTCTCATTCTCTCTCTTTCTGCTTTTAACTTCCCCTTCCCTCTCCAATGACTTTCATAGGCAGCTGTAATTTGATCCCTCAGTGAGCTGGCAGTCCTTCTTTTCTTAAATAAGATAGTTTTTCACAGTTTTCCAGAATAAATTATGACTTCACGGGGGAGGAGAAAAAGTGGCTCGTAAATAAAGAAAGAAGAAGATTTCTCTGATAAGATATATTACAAACTTTCCCACAGTTTCCGAGAATAAATTATGACTTCGAGAGGGGGGGGAGTGGCTCATAAGTGAAGAAAGAAGAAGATTTTCTCTGATAAGATATATTATAAAGTTTCTTAGAATTGCTTGTACTATTGATTTATGCAAAAATTGTTGAAACGATATTCACCATTTCAGGCCGATATCTGGATCCTGTAGTAGACCATTGTTTTATCTTGGGGTTAAAAATTACCAGACCCTCTACTTTATAAAGTATAAATCTAGAGAATTACATAAGTCTGCTCGTTCTCTTTGTGGGTGTATAAGAAAACTGCGCTATGCTCCACGCGTGTGCAAGGAGCCATACATGTAATGAAGATGTGAATACACACTTAGATTTCAATAGGACTTTATTAGTTAAGGATAGTAATATAATATAAAAATGTATTATAAAAGCATCTATATAGATGAATGAATGATCAAACTAATTAATTAATTCATTAATGGTCCCCAATTTTGCACTCAAGACTTCTATGGTCAGCCCATCATGGCCATATCATATAATATCATATTTTTTCGAAACAAAACAAATCCTTTTTACCCTCTTTACCCAAAACATGAGAGCTGAATACGTCACATAGGAAATTCTGTGCATTTAAAAATAATAAGGATTTGGCACCATTACCCTATGTGTGAACAGAATCACCTGGAATGCATTACACTTGCACATAACCACATTTTGTATGGCCATTAATTTTTATTATATTTAGATTTCTTATTTTAAAAGGTTACCTGACTCTGATTGATGTCCTGAATTCACTTGAGTATTTGGTATTCGAAAATAATTCCAAGGAGGTGGAAGGGATCACATACTTTTTTCATTAGATTGAACAATTGACAGTAATTTATCTATAAGACGTTGGGTTGGTTTCATTTTGGGCTGTGCGGAGCCATGGGCACAGTTGACTCGGGGCCAGTGGAACCATTTTTTCTCTTTTTTTTAAAGGGGTATTACTGTCTAAACAAATTATTACCTACAGTGGTGGCCAAAAGTATTGGCACCCCTGCAATTCTGTCAGATAATACTCAGTTTCTTCCTGGAAATGATTGCAATCACAAATTCTTTGGTCTTATTATCTTCATTTAATTTGCTTGCAAGGAAAAAACTCAAAAGAGAATGAAGCAAAAATCAAATCATTGATCATTTCACACAAAACTCCAAAAATGGGCCTGACAAAAGTATTGGCACCCTCAGCCTAAAACTTGGTTGTACAACCTTTAGCCAAAATAACTGCGAACAACCGCTTCCGGTAACCATCAATGAGTTTCTTACAATGCTATGCTGGAATTGCAGACCATTCTTCTTTGGCAAACTGCTCCAGGTCCCTGATATTTGAGGGGTGCCTTCTCCAAACTGCCATTTTGAGATCTCTCCACAGGTGTTCTGTGGGATTCAGGTCTGGACTCATTGCTGGCCACCTTAGAAGTCTCCAGTGCTTTCTCTCAAACCATTTTATAGTGCTTTTGGAAGTGTGTTTTGGGTCATTGTCCTGCTGGAAGACCCATGACCTCTGAGGGAGACCCAGCTTTCTCACACTGGGCCCTACATTATGCTGCAAAATTTGTTGGTAGTCTTCAGACTTCATAATGCCATGCACACGGTCAAGCAGTCCAGTGCCAGAGGCAGCAAAGCAACCCCAAAACATCAGGGAACCTCCGCCATGTTTGACTGTAGGGACCGTGTTCTTTTCTTTGAATGCCTCTTTTTTTTTCCTGTACACTCTATATTGATACTTTTTCCCCAAAAGCTCTACTTTTGTCTCATCTGACCAGAGAACATTCTTCCAAAATGTTTTAGGCTTTCTCAGGTAAGTTTTGGCAAACTCTAGCCTGGCTTTTTTATATCTCGGAGTAAGAAGTGGGGTCTTCCTGGGTATCCTACCATACAGTCCCTTTTCATTCAGACGCCGACGGATAGTACGGGTTGACACTGTTGTACCCTCGGACTGCAGGGCAGCTTGAACTTGTTTGGATGTTAGTCGAGGTTCTTTATCCACCATCCGCACAATCTTGCGTTGAAATCTCTCATCAATTTTTCTTTTCCGTCCACATCTAGGGAGGTTAGCCACAGTGCCATGGGCTTTAAACTTCTTGATGACACTGCGCACGGAAGACACAGGAACATTCAGGTCTTTGGAGATGGACTTGTAGCCTTGAGATTGCTCATGCTTCCTCACAATTTGGTTTCTCAAGTCCTCAGACAGTTCTTTGGTCTTCTTTCTTTTCTCCATGCTCAATGTGGTACACACAAGGACACAGGACAGAGGTTGAGTCAACTTTAATCCATGTTAACTGGCTGCAAGTGTGATTTAGTTATTGCCAACACCTGTTAGGTGCCACAGGTAAGTTACAGGTGCTGTTAATTACACGAATTAGAGAAGCATCACATGATTTTTCAAACAGTGCCAATACTTTTGTCCACCCCCTTTTTAGGTTTGGTGTGGAATTATATCCAATTTGGCTTTAGGACAATTCTTTTTGTGTTTTTTCATTGAAGACAAATTAAATGAAGATAATAAGACTAAAGAATTTGTGATTGCAATCATTTTCAGGAAGAAACTGAGTATTATCTGACAGAATTGCAGGGGTGCCAATACTTTTGGCCACCACTGTATCCACTGGATAGGTGGTGACTAGAGATGAGCAACTTGATTTGATATAAATTAAATTAATGTTGAATTTTAGGAAATTTGCTGGACCCGATACATTAAAAAAAATTGCAACTTGTTTCATGCAATTTGCCCAAAATTCACCATTTTACACAAGGCAGAAGATTGCATCATCTAGAAAAAGCTCACATGAGTTTTCCCATTAATTCCTTGCAGCTATCAAATCACATGGTATAGCACAACCAATCTGAAGAGACTATCATAACCTGTATAAAAGCAAAGGTAGGGAATGCAGCAGCCACTAAGTGATGAATCTGGATAGTGAGAGGACGTCACAGCTTAGCAATATATATAGGAAGAGAAAGCTTTAAATCACTGAATAAACATTACTGATAGTTTGTGTGACAGCACAGTAGTGAATAACATTTATCATTGTTTACCCATAGCCATATATACTGAGGGCACTGATATTATTAAGGCTAGGTTTCAGTAAAGGAGCTTGTAAAATGTTCAGTATTGTCCTAGATGATTTGAGGGCAATTGGAGGCTGTGCAGATCCTGCAATTCATGGTCGAATCGATTTGCTGAAAATCTAATTTTTGGTAAAAATGCGACAAAAGCTGATGAATTTCGAAAGATTCACTCATCTCAAGTGATGACCCTGTTTTTTCCTTGGTCCTAAGAAAGTGGTCAGAAGGAGATGAAGTCTCTGGCATTGATGAAAGTAGCCAAGTGCAGCACAGCGCTGAGCTATCTTAGTACCTTTAGACTTTGAATGGAGCATCAAGGCACGTGTGCAGTGGGTCACTCCATTCAACTTCTCAGGCATTGCCGGTGGCCAAGGAGAACCAGAGGAGAACAAGCGCTCATGTTTCTTCTGATGATTAGAGGAAATCCCAGCAGTGGGATTCATACTGATCCAAAAGTTATTACCTATCCTGTGGGTAGGTGATAACTTGTTTAGATTGGAGAATGCCTTGTAAAAGAAAAACGGTTTGGGTCATTTGTGGTCATGACTCTGCACTTTCCAAAGTTAAACCAACTCTATATGTTGGGGAACCATCTCTCCTGGTTCTCAGCTGAACATAAGATCGCGGCAAGGAAGAGCTAAGTGGATGAGTCGGTCAAACACATCCCTTGCCGCTCCATTCGAAGTGTAGGGTGCGAAGGTATGAAGTCAACCATGCGTTGCGCTGAATTTAGCTATCTTCATCAGTGCCATAGACTTGAATGGACCATCAGGGCACAAGCACGACCTGTCCCTCCATTGAACTGAAAACTTGAAGTCAGAAGAGAACTAGGAAGAACGGGGAACTTGTGTGTTTTCAAGGGATCAGTGGGGTGTCCCAACAGTGGGTCGCAGAGCGATCCTCTGGATATGTGATAACTTGCTTAGACCATAACTAGGACCTGAGTCAACGGTGTCCATGGCCCCACATTGACTAGAATTACACCATCTCTACATCTTGGAGAACTTGTATACCACCATTTCCACTTGTTCTTTGGTCATAAGGAGGAATTGAATTTAGCAACAGGTCACACATAATTTTTTCCGGAGAGTCCAGCGTGGATCATTTGTGGTATTCTCAAGCTTAGCAAAAATCATTTCTATGGTATATTCTTCATGTCTAAAAATTAAAAGGGTAGTCCTCTGAAAAGAGTTCCCTTACTTCAGAGTGAATCTGTCACCACATTTTTGCTACTCCATGATGCAGGGGTAGAGAGCGTGATGGCAGCAATGAATCACTCACTGGGCTGCTTTCTGCAGCTTTGATAAAATCCCTGATTTATCTGCTGGAAATCTAAGAGAGTACTTAGTGCCGAGCGCTGTATAACTCCGCCCACACTACTGATTGATAGTTTTCTGTGTACACTGTGCATAGGCAGAAAGCAGCCAATCAGTGGTGAGGGAGGGATTATACAAAGGTCATGAATATTAATGACTACATGGCAGCAGGTTTACTAGTACTCTACTGATAATCTCCTGCTGATAAAACTGTGATTTTATCAAAACTACAGCAAGCAGCCCAATAAGTGACACATTTTTGGAATCAGGGTCTCTGTCTGTACATTATGCTGTTCTCAGATGGCAGATTTCTTTTAAGTTGTTCAAATCCAGCAATCAACAGTATCTTTAGCAAATCTAATGAGAAACTAGTCAGTGTTCCTGCAGCGCTACCACAGGAGAAATTAAGTATTACACTGTTCCATCATTCTATGACAATTGTATCCCTCACATGCATCTATTCTGGGGAACATTTGACCATTATCCAGATTTGTAAGCAAAAGTTTCTATTTTAGATTCCAAGTAAGGAAAAAGCACATTTTTCAATGTTCAACAGTCTAAGTCAATAATATACGTGGAGGTGAACAATGGGTTTATTCACCTATCAAGGTCAAGTGATCAGACTGCGCACAATAGCTGTGTACCATAAGCAGCAATTCAATGCTCTGCTGAAGATCCCTGAGAATATAATAAGCCGTGCGCATAAAGCATCTTCCTACATGATAGAATATTTCTGCAGGACTGGCTCCTATATGATCATCTGTTCATGGGACAACATAAATCCCCTTTTACTAAATTGCCTTCTCTGGTTTCTACCTATACAGTCCGAAGTATCGTGGATACTGACATTATAGACTGACAATAAATGGTCCCCGAACTTTCAGACAACTTGATCTTATCTGATAGAAAATGTGATGAAAAGATGATCTGCAAATCACTTTATTTAGAGATTGTCACCTTACCCCAAACTATTGCAAAGTGTAATCCGTCTCTAGCAGCAAAGACACCAAGACAAATTACAAGAAGTGGGGGCAGTGACGCGCCCCCTGGGACATATTCCTTTTTGAGGGGAATACCCGGCACCGGATCAGATGGGGGGTTGTAGTCTCCGAGCGGCTGTGACCCGGTCCCGTGCCCAGGGCGTCAAGCTAAGTGTTATGTGGCAGTCCTACAGATGTTATTAAAGTTCTTTTATGTCGACTACGCCACCCGTTGTGATGCGGTCACTGTGGCCGCCGCTGCAGCAGGGTCCGCTGAGGCTGATGGTGGATGTGCAGCTTGGTGGGATAACCCCCAACGGGAGGGGTATAGCCTCAGAGGGGACAGGCGCAGAGGATGGGGGTTGTGGTGGTGCGGTGCAGCCGGCAATGAAGACAGACTCGGGTTGTGCAGTTAAGGGTGTTTACTTACTGCTGATGTTTCGGTCACTCCAGCTGCTAGTGACCACCCGAGCCGTGCTGCGTCCACCAGGTCCTGGATCCAGCCAACCCCCAAACAAGTCCGGAGCGTGGCCCTGAGCTCTCCCTCTGTCCTTTCTTCAGCCGTCCCCACCAGGGATTCACCTAGGTCCAGCTCCCTCGGGCCTTCTTTTGGGACACCCTTGGCCCTGGGTTCCCTGACCCTTCATGTGGTTTGCCTTCAGGGTGAATGTGGTGGGTGACCGTGGTAAACGCTGCCCACGATCTCCGGTCTCTGGCTGGGGATTGTTTTTGCCCCCACCAGCTTGGGTTCCGGTACCCTCTTGCTGACTCCTCACCCGGTGCTCTAATTTGGGTTCTTGGGTCCCTTCAGTCTTCCCCCTCTGGGTCTTTCTCTTTCTTTCTCCTCTCTCTCTCTCCAGGGCTGCTGTTTCCTTCTCTCTCTCCAACTGACTTGTTCTCAGCGTCTGACCCTGATCTAAGTTGGTGCCCTCCTTATATATCCCTCTATGTGTGAGCTCAGGTGACCAGCACCCAATGAGCTCCTATCACTACCCAGACTGCTCCCCCTATCTGCCCCTACACTACATGGGATGTACCACCCCCCTCCCACTCCAGCCAGGAACAGGCTCGGTTGTACCTGCACATTTCTAAGTGGGAGTACCGTCGGCCTGCTCCTCTGGAATGGGATGTATGTAGTGCATGCAGTCTATCTGAGCTCAGTTCCACACTCCTTCCTTACCCGGGAGTGGAATATCACACCTCTGGGTTGAGGTGCAATACCCCTGTAGCAGCCGAATCCTCAGGGTGCTACATTCCCCCCTGGTAAATCACAGCACGTCCTCGGGCTGTAAGACATAAAACACCAAAACATACAAAATTTTTATATAAACATATAAAACATATAAGACATTATATGTATAACATATCTTATCAGATAAAACTTTCTCGTAGACTTCTCTTGTCTCTGGTTCCTCCTCCGGACACTGTGCAACGTGTGTCCGGGAAAAGTGCGACAGTCTCTTAGAAAATCTGGTTTTCTTATAAAACCGGTAGGGGGCGCTTTAGGACGTGCAACTATATACAGGGAAGTTGGAAGTTGGCCGCTCTCAGTCCTCGGCCAGGTAGAGGGAAGGGAATGGCTGCTCACAGTCCTCAGCCTGTAGGATGAAGGGGTTAACGGGTAAAACAGTTCACTGGTCCCAACGGGGACTATTTTAGCAGCAACAACAGTTCCAGTTCCTTTATACCCTGATTGGGTAACTATTTACAACACCTGCTCTGCCGCACTCAACGGCGTCTTCCTCCTGCTCTTTGCTTATAGCTGGTTGTTACTTCAGACCCGTCCGGGTCCTCTTGCTCCTCCTCCTCGCACCGCAACTCCTCCTCCGTCAGGCGGTGTACGTGGAGGGCGTAAGGTCCTTTGGCACACTTGTGCCGGGTGAAAGTGACCTCGTCTCCGACGTAGAGGTCACGGCCTTTGTGACCTTCCGGCAGGTGGGACTCGACGTCTCTGCGAGTCACAAAAACGTCACCGCGGTTGTTACGGTCCCGAATAAAGCCCCACCCATGCTGCGGGTTGAACTTTATCACTGTCCCGATGGTGCGGGGACAATGCGCTGCACGGGGGTTCCTCCTAGTCCGGCTCTTCTGCTCCGCGCTCTGGATTTGGGCCTGTTGTTCTCTGACCCGCCTCTCCTCCCGTTCTCTCTTAAACTCTGCCAGCTGTTGACGGCAACACTCTGTACGTTCAGCTGCGGCTGCCCGAGTTTCTCCGGTGAACCCCATCAAATCTTCTCCCGTGGGGTCCCACACGAATTGGGCTTCTGCTAGAGGAGGCGAGACCCGAGCCACGGGCTTCGGAGCCGGGATTAGGGGCTCACACAAGGGCCCTAGTCTTTGCTGCCGCTCCAGCTCAGGGTACCCTTCGGGCCAGATGAAGGGCCGCCCGTCCGGCCATGTGAGCTGGCCGAAGAGGTCCTCCCCCAGGTGTGGCACCCTAGGTATTGCGGGCGCGGGCGCGGTGGTGGTGGCGCCCGGGTTGCCCAGGCCTTGCGGCCAGGCCTGGGGCACCTGGAAGGTGAAGGGCACCGTTAGGACGGCGGCGCCCTGGGCTACCTGGCCTTGCGGCCAGGCCGGAGGCTCCGCGGAGGTAGGGGGCGCTGTTGGTGGTGCGGCGCCCGGAGGTACTAGGCCTTGCGACCAGGCTGGTGGTACTTCCTGCTTTGTCACGCTCCGGGTCGGGGCGCGTGACGTCACAGGGGTCGCTGCGGCGGCTTCCGGTCGGGGCCTAGTCCATGGCGGTGACCTGGCGGCTACGGGCACAGCAGGGGGACTTTCGGGCTCTGCGACGGGGAGCTGGGGCAGGTGAGCGGTGTCACGGCTTGGGGTATAGGCGTCCCCTTTACCTGCCTCCATGCGTTCGGCTCCCTCCTCGGCGCCGTCTCCGGCCTTGGGTCCTCCTGCGCCATCCTCAGAGGCGGTCTGCTTCCTCTTCCAGGGTAGCGTGCTCCGCTGACTGGTCTCTGCGTGCTGAGCCATCTCCCGGCTCCACTCCGCCAGTATCTCCCGCTGTACCCGGGCCATCCTCCGTGCGAGGCCCTCCAGGGCTGTTTGTGCACACTCCCGGTCTCGGGGGAGCTGCGCTAGGATCTCCGCTAGACCTAGCGGGGTTGTGGACTCTAGCAGGCTCCTGACCATCGGGTCGGTGCTGCTCTGCTCTGCTTCCGGCAGGCTCCTGGCCAGCGGGCCGGTGCTGCTCTGCCCTCCTTCCTCGGTCTCTAGCAGACTCCTGGCCAGCGGGCCGGTGCTGTTCTGCTCTCTTTCCATCTCCGGGTGAGCTTTTCTGCTGCTCCTTTCCAGGCTTCCTGCCTCCGGGTGCGCTCGCTCCAGACTGCTCCAAGCGACACCCATCTTTGTTCTTCTCTTTCGTCTCCTCCCACTTCGAGGGCGGTCCCGGGGCAACTCGGTGACTGTCAGCTCCAGGGGGAGTTCTTTCACGCTGACAGACACCTCCAACATCACAGTCTCTGTTGGTGGGGGCGGTTTCCACTTTTGGCGCCATTTTCTGTCCCGGCCCACGATGGGATGTGGCCTCTTGCCCTCCTTTGGCACGCCCATAATGGCGTCCGCTGCTCTTCCAAGGCGGGAAATCTGCGGTTTTGGCGGGAAGCGTCGCCCAGTGGCGGGAAACTCTGCAGATGGCGGGAACAAGCTGGAAATGGCGGACAATCGGCGGGAAACGACTGGTGATGGAGTCCGATGGCGTGGACCCTCCGGAACCGGCGGGAGACTTCTTTCTGAGGTAAACTTGCACTTTTCTTCAGGCACGCAGTACCCGGGTGTTGCGGGCACGTAATCCTGCCGACTACGCCAAAGTTGACGCGCCCCCTGGGACATATTCCTTTTTGAGGGGAATACCCGGCACCGGATCAGATGGGGGGTTGTAGTCTCCGAGCGGCTGTGACCCGGTCCCGTGCCCAGGGCGTCAAGCTAAGTGTTATGTGGCAGTCCTACAGATGTTATTAAAGTTCTTTTATGTCGACTACGCCACCCGTTGTGATGCGGTCACTGTGGCCGCCGCTGCAGCAGGGTCCGCTGAGGCTGATGGTGGATGTGCAGCTTGGTGGGATAACCCCCAACGGGAGGGGTATAGCCTCAGAGGGGACAGGCGCAGAGGATGGGGGTTGTGGTGGTGCGGTGCAGCCGGCAATGAAGACAGACTCGGGTTGTGCAGTTAAGGGTGTTTACTTACTGCTGATGTTTCGGTCACTCCAGCTGCTAGTGACCACCCGAGCCGTGCTGCGTCCACCAGGTCCTGGATCCAGCCAACCCCCAAACAAGTCCGGAGCGTGGCCCTGAGCTCTCCCTCTGTCCTTTCTTCAGCCGTCCCCACCAGGGATTCACCTAGGTCCAGCTCCCTCGGGCCTTCTTTTGGGACACCCTTGGCCCTGGGTTCCCTGACCCTTCATGTGGTTTGCCTTCAGGGTGAATGTGGTGGGTGACCGTGGTAAACGCTGCCCACGATCTCCGGTCTCTGGCTGGGGATTGTTTTTGCCCCCACCAGCTTGGGTTCCGGTACCCTCTTGCTGACTCCTCACCCGGTGCTCTAATTTGGGTTCTTGGGTCCCTTCAGTCTTCCCCCTCTGGGTCTTTCTCTTTCTTTCTCCTCTCTCTCTCTCCAGGGCTGCTGTTTCCTTCTCTCTCTCCAACTGACTTGTTCTCAGCGTCTGACCCTGATCTAAGTTGGTGCCCTCCTTATATATCCCTCTATGTGTGAGCTCAGGTGACCAGCACCCAATGAGCTCCTATCACTACCCAGACTGCTCCCCCTATCTGCCCCTACACTACATGGGATGTACCACCCCCCTCCCACTCCAGCCAGGAACAGGCTCGGTTGTACCTGCACATTTCTAAGTGGGAGTACCGTCGGCCTGCTCCTCTGGAATGGGATGTATGTAGTGCATGCAGTCTATCTGAGCTCAGTTCCACACTCCTTCCTTACCCGGGAGTGGAATATCACACCTCTGGGTTGAGGTGCAATACCCCTGTAGCAGCCGAATCCTCAGGGTGCTACAGCAGGTCTTTATGTCTCTACAGGAGGTGGGGGCAAGTCTATATGTCTCTACAGGAAGTGGGGGCAAGTGTATATGTCTCTACAGGAAGTGGGGGCAAGTCTATATGTCTCTACAGGAAGTGGGGGCAAGTATATATGTCTCTACAGGATGTGGGGGCAAGCCTTTATGTCTCTACAGGAGGTGGGTGCAAGTCTATATGTCTCTACAGGAAGTGGGGGCAAGTATATATGTCTCTACAGGATGTGGGGGCAAGTCTATATGTCTCTACAGGATGTGGGGGCAGGTCTTTATGTCTCTACAGGAGGTGGGGGCAAGTCTATATGTCTCTACAGGAAGCGGGGGCAAGTCTATATGTCTCTACAGGAAGAGGGGGCAGGTCTATATGTCTCTACAGGAAGTGGGGGCAGGTCTTTATGTCTCTACAGGAAGTGGGGGCAGGTCTTTATGCCTCTACAGGAAGTGGGGGCAAGTCTATATGTCTCTACAGGAAGCGGGGGCAAGTCTATATGTCTCTACAGGAAGAGGGGGCAGGTCTATATGTCTCTACAGGAAGTGGGGGCAGGTCTTTATGTCTCTACAGGAAGAGGGGGCAGGTCTATATGTCTCTACAGGAAGTGGGGGCAAGTCTATATGTCTCTACAGGAAGCGGGGGCAAGTCTATATGTCTCTACAGGATGTGGGGGCAAGTCTATATGTCTCTACAGGAAGAGGGGGCAGGTCTATATGTCTCTACAGGAAGTGGGGGCAGGTCTTTATGTCTCTACAGGAAGAGGGGGCAGGTCTATATGTCTCTACAGGAAGTGGGGGCAAGTCTATATGTCTCTACAGGAAGCAGGGGCAAGTCTATATGTCTCTACAGGATGTGGGGGCAAGTCTATATGTCTCTACAGGAAGTGGGGGCAGGTCTTTATGTCTCTACAGGAAGTGGGGACAGGTCTTTATGTCTCTACAGGAGGTGGGTGCAAGTCTATATGTCTCTACAGGAAGTGGGGGCAAGTCTATATGTCTCTACAGGAAGCGGGGGCAAGTCTATATGTCTCTACAGGATGTGGGGGCAAGTCTATATGTCTCTACAGGAAGTGGGGGCAGGTCTTTATGTCTCTACAGGAAGTGGGGACAGGTCTTTATGTCTCTACAGGAGATGGGTGCAAGTCTATATGTCTCTACAGGAGATGGGTGCAAGTCTATATGTCTCTACAGGAGATGGGTGCAAGTCTATATGTCTCTACAGGAAGTCGGGGCAAGTCTATATGTCTCTACAGGATGTGGGGGCAAGCCTTTATGTCTCTACAGGAAGTGGGGGCAGGTCTTTATGTCTCTACAGGAAGTGGGGGCAGGTCTATATGTCTCTACAGGAAGTGGGGTCAAGTCTTTATGTCTCTACAGGAAGTGGGGGCAGGTCTTTATGTCTCTACAGGAGGTGGGTGCAAGTCTATATGTCTCTACAGGAAGTGGGGGCAAGTCTATATGTCTCTACAGGAAGTGGGGGCAAGTCTTTATGTCTCTACAGGAAGTGGGGGCAGGTCTTTATGTCTCTACAGGAGATGGGTGCAAGTCTATATGTCTCTACAAGAAGTGGGGGCAAGTCTATATGTCTCTACAGGATGTGGGGGCAAGTCTTTATGTCTCTACAGGAAGTGGGGTCAAGTCTTTATGTCTCTACAGGAAGTGGGTGCAAGTCTATATGTCTCTACAGGAAGTGGGGGCAGGTCTTTATGTCTCTACAGGAGGTGGGGCAGGTCTTAATGTCTCTACAGGAAGTGGGGTCAAATCTTTATGTCTCTACAGGAAGTGGGTGCAAGTCTATATGTCTCTACAGGAAGTGGGGGCAGGTCTTTATGTTTCTACAGTAGGTGGGTGCAAGTCTATATGTCTCTACAGGAAGTGGGGTCAAGTCTTTATGTCTCTACAGGAAGTGGGGGCAGGTCTTTATGTCTCTACAGGAGGTGGGTGCAAGTCTATATGTCTCTACAGGAAGTGGGTTCAAGTCTTTATGTCTCTACAGGAAGTGGGGGCAGGTCTTTATGTCTCTACAGGAGGTGGGTGCAAGTCTATATGTCTCTACAGGAAGTGGGGTCAAGTCTTTATGTCTCTACAGGAAGTGGGGGCATGTCTTTATGTCTCTACAGGAAGTGGGGTCAAGTCTTTATGTCTACAGGAAGTGGGGGCAAGTCTTTATGTCTCTACAGGAAGTGGGGGCATGTCTTTATGTCTCTACAGGAGGTGGGGCAAGTCTATATGTCTCTACAGGAAGTGGGGTCAAGTCTTTATATCTGTACAGGAAGTAGGTGCAAGTCTATATGTCTCTACAGGAAGTGGGTGCAGGTCTTTATGTCTCTACGGGAAGTGGGGACAAGTCTATATGTCTCTACAGGAGATGGGTTCAAGTCTATATGGCTCTACAGGAAGTGGGGGCAAGTCTATATGTCTCTACAGGAAGTGGGGAAAAGTCTATATGTCTCTACAGGAAGAGGGGGCAAGTCTATATGTCTCTACAGGAAGTGGGGGCAAGTCTTTATGTCTCTACAGGAAGTGGGGGCAAGTCTATATGTCTCAACAGGAAGTGGTGGCAAGTCTATATGTATCTACAGGAAGTTGGGCCAGGTCTTTATGTTTCTACAGGAAGTGGGGGCAAGTCTATATGTCTCTACAGGAAGTTGGGCCAGGTCTTTATGTCTCTACAGGAGATGGGTGCAAGTCTTTATGTCTCTACAGGAAGTGAGGGCAAGTCTATATGTCTCTACAGGAAGAGGGGGCATGTTTTTATGTCTCTACAGGAAGTGGGAGCAAGTCTTTATGTCTCTACAGGAAGTGGGGGCAAGTCTATATGTCTCTACAAGTAGTGGGGGCAAATCTTTATGTCTCTACAGGAAGAGGGGGCAGGTCTTTATGTCTCTACAAGAAGTGGGGGCAAGCCTATGTCTCTACAGGAAGTGGGGGTAAGTCTATATGTCTCAACACAAAGTTGGGCTAGGTCTTTATGTCTCTATGGGAAGTGGGGGCAAGTCTATATCTCTCTACAGGAAGTGTGGGCTAGTCTATATGACTCTACAGGAGGAGGGGGCAGGTCTTTATGTCACTACAGGAAGTGGGGACAAGTCTTTATGTCTCTACAGAAAGTGGGGGCAAGTCTATATGTCTCTAAAGGAAGTGGGGGGGAGTCTTTATGTCTCTACAAGAAGTGGGGGCAAGTATACGTCTCTACTAGTGTTGAGCGAACATGCTCGACACTGCTCGGTACTCGCCCGAGCATCACGCTACTCGGGATGTTCGGCGAGCACCGAGCATTTCCGGGTTACTCGGGCGGGAGCTCGGGTCTCCGCCCTGCATGTTTGGCGCTCTTTACAGAGCCAATGAACATGCAGGGATTGCCAGCCAGTCACTGTAATGCCGCAGCCATGTTGTTTGTGGGCATTACAGTGATTGGCTGGCCGCACAGCGTCACCTCGAGTATTTAAAACCGGGCGCTGCCAATCTTGGACACAGTCGCTCCGGATCAGACAGTGTAGGGACAGCGCTGCTGATTTAGGGAGAGATATATCCTGCAAAATAGTTAGTGTAGGGTCTGTAAAGGCTGCCAGATCAAACAAACAGTCCTTCTCAGGACTAATATCCATCCCAGGTATATCAGGCAGGCAGGCAGGCAGGCTGTATAGGAGACGCAGTGGTTATACCAGCAAACGCTGCATTACAGTCCTGTGTGCTGCTCCTGTTGCTGAAATTGCTGGACTTAGCTCCAGGTCCCGGGGGCCAGGAAAAATCCTTTTTTTTTATCTAAATCCTCTTTTTTTTTTCCTCCTTCACAATGTAGAAATACCCATCTTATTAACCTTTTGGTGCCACCCCCCCCCCAAAAAAAAAAAGTGTGCCTCTGATTTTTCAGACACAAATATATCTGTTGAAAATAGTCTGGTGTAGGCCAGAGAAATAGAAGTGTGGTTTTGCTGTTCTACGGGCCATTTGTATCTAAAAAAAACAGTTTGAGTGTTCAGCCGCAAATATATATATATTTTAAAAAGCCTGGTATACACCAGTAAATTATTACTGTGGTTTTGATGTTCCACGGTAAAACATCTCTATTATCCTGTTTTTGGCATTTTTTGCTGTATAAAAATAATAATAGTGTCTCCCTGATTTTTCAGACACAAATATATCTGTTGAAAATAGTCTGGTGTAGGCCAGAGAGACAGAAGTGTGCTTTTGCTGTTCCACGGTAAAAAATCTCTATTATCCTGCTTTTTGCATTTTTTGCTGTAAAAAAAAAAAAAAATAGTGTCTCCCTGATTTTTCAGACACAAATATATCTGTTGAAAATAGTCTGGTGTAGGCCCGAGAAATACAAGTGTGGTTTTGCAGTTCCACGGTACAAACCTCTGTATTATCCACTTTTGGGCCATTTGTATCTAAAAAAAAACAGTTTGAGTGTGTCGCTCACTGTTCAGCCGCAAATATATATATATTTTAAAAAGCCTGGTATACACCAGTAAATTATAAATGTGGTTTTGCTGTTCCACGGTAAAAAATCTCTATTATTCAGGTTTTGGTAGTTTTTTCCGTAAAGAAAAACAGTAGTGTCTCCTGACTGTTGTGACACAAAAATATATCTGTTGAAAATAGTCTTGTGTAGGCCCGACATCCCAGTGTGGTTTCGCAGTTCCACGGGTCAAATCGCTGTACTATCCAGTTTTGGGCCTTTGGTATCTAAAAAAAAGCAGTTTGAGTGTGTCGCTCACTGTTCAGCCGCAAATATCTCTATTTAAAAAAGTGTGGTATACCCCAGTAAACAATAACTGTGGTTTTCCTCTTCCACGGTTCTAATCTCCTCTTTATTACCCTTTTTCCATTGATAGTGCAAGTGTAAGCTATTTTACTTCATTTACAATGGGCAAGGCGCGTGGCAAGGGACGTGGAAGTGGACACTCTGGTGATGGTTCGTGCAGAGGACGGGGCCGTGGCCAAGGTGAAAATGTGCCATAACCAACAGCCACATCTTCTCGCTCCCACTTCTTGACCGAATTACTAGGGAAGCACAGAACAACACCAGTATTGAGAACTGATCAGTGTGAACAGGTTATTAATTGGATAGCAGACAATACTTCCAGTTACCTGGGCACCACCACCTCCGGTCTGTCTTCCACACGGTCAACTCTTAGTAGCCGTGAGTCTCGACCGCATGCTCCTCCTCACCCTGATGCTCCTTCCTCCCACCATGCCGAGTGTCGTCAGACAGCAAGTGATCCCACACTTGGACACTCTGAAGAGCTGTTCACTGGTCCATTTCCATATTTGGGCCCCTCGCCTGATACGCTTGAAGTGGTGGAAGAGGAGATCCCATGTTGCGATGCCCAAATATTTGAACAGCCACGGCCACAGGAAGTCGACGTTGGCAATCTGTCACAAGAGGTGGACGATGACGAGACACAATTGCCAGGAAGTGAGGAGGAGGATCGTGGTGCGCAAGTGGAAGAGGAGGAGGTGGTGGATGATCTAGTAACTGACCCAAAGTGGAAGGAGGACATGCAGAGTGAGGCCAGCAGCACACAGGGGGAGGGAGGCAGATTACCCCAACAGGCAGGAAGAAGCAGTGTGGTGGCCGCAGACAGAAGGCAGGCAACCGTTCCCCGTAACACCAACACGAGGGATGTTGCCAGTACAAGCGGTAGGTCTTCCAGAGTCTGGAATTTTTTTAAAGACTCTGCTGATAACCCCAAAAAGGCCATATGTTCCACCTGCCATGCCAGCATCAGCAGGGGTGACAAAACTACCAGCCTGACCACCACCAGCATGATCAGGCACATGGCAGCAAAGCACCCGACTTTGTGGGGCGAAACCCAGGGTCCACGACCAGTGTCAGCGGGTGTCACCACTGCTTCTTCCACTGTTGTGCGTGCAATAGAACCCGCTGTTGTGTGTGCAAGGCAATCCCCTGTCCATACTGCATGTAAAGATGCCCCCTCCTCTCAGTCTTCACTTGTTATGGCAGTTTCTCAAGAAACAGCATCAACGTCCACGTCCACGTCCCACCGCAGCGTTCAGTTGTCCATATCCCAGACCTTTGAACGAAAGCGGAAATTCGCAGCTAACGCCCCACAGGCCACAGTCCTAAATTCGCACATTTCACGACTGCTTGCATTGGAAATGCTGCCTTTTAGGCTGGTGGAGACGGAATCCTTCCGCAATCTTATGGCGGTGGCCGTCCCTCGGTACTCGGTCCCCAGCCGACACTATTTTGCCCGGTGTGCCATCCCCGCACTACACAAGCATGTGTCCCAAAGCATCTGCCGTGCCCTCAACAACGCAGTTACTGGGAGAGTCCACCTGACAACGGACACGTGGACAAGTGCTTGTGGCCAGGGACGGTACATCTCTCTGACGGCACACTGGGTAAACATAGTGGAAGCCGGGACCCAGTCGGACCTTGGGACGGAACACATCCTCCCCACACCGAGGATTGCGGGCCCTATGTCAGTCAGAGTTACCCCCACAGTGTACAGCTCCTGCGCATCCTCCTCCTCCTCCTCCTGCTCATGTTCAGCCTCCATCTCAGATATCACCACATCAGTTACAAGCTGGAAGCATTGCAGTACTGCCTCCGCCAAGCGGCAACAGGCTGTGCTGAAACTCATAAGCTTAGGTGATAAACCTCACACTGCTTGTGAATTGTGGACAGCTGTGAAAGAGCAGGCAGATCTGTGGCTGAGACCGCTGAACCTACATCCCGGCATGGTCGTGTGTGACAATGGCCGTAACCTGGTGGCGGCTCTGAGGCGAGGTGAGATCACACATGTACCATGCCTGGCTCATGTGCTTAACCTCGTGGTTCAGCGGTTTCTTAAATCGTACCCCGAGTTGCCAGATCTGCTCATGAAAGTACGCCGCCTGTCAGCTCATTTTCGCAAGTCGGCTACAGCTTCCGCTGCCCTTGCTGTGTTGCAGCAGCGTTTGCAGCTTCCGGCACACCGACTGGTGTGTGATGTCCCCACACGTTGGAACTCTACCCTCCACATGTTGCAAAGGATTTGTGAGCAGAAGAGAGCAGTTGTGGAGTACCAGCTGCAACAAGGCCGTCGATATTCAGGTCAGACTCCACACATAAGACCTCAGGAGTGGACCTGGATGTCTGACATATGTACCATCCTGACAAACTTTGAGGAGGCCACCAAGATGGTGAGTGGCGATGACGCCATCATTAGTGTCAGCATCCCACTTGTCTGTCTTTTGCAACGCTCTCTGCAGAGAATTAAAGAGGAGGCATTGCAGCCAGAGTATGATGAGATGGATCAAGAAGCCGTAGCGGGCGATTACACACAGCCCAGCCTCATCTCATCCCAACGTGCATTGGGGGACAATGAGGGAGAGGAGGAGGAGGAGGAGGAGGAGGAAGAACAGGAGCTGCTATTGACGCGCCCCCTGGGCCTGTGCTGTGCAGGGGGAATACCCGGAGCCGGATCGCTGGGGGTTGTAGTCTCAATGTGGCGGTGACCCGGTCCGTGCCCAGGGCGGTCAAACCAGTGGCAGTCTTAATGTATAGCAAATGTCCGACTACGCCACCCGTGGATTGCGGTCAGTGGGGACCGCCGCTCCGCTGCAGACCGCTGAGGCTGATGTAGTTTGCGCAGCCGAGTATGGGATAACTCCCCACGGGAGAAGTATTGCCTCAGGGCAGCTAGTGTGGATGATGGGAGTGATGGTGTGAGCGTCCCAGTACTAATGGTGCTGGTGCGGCGATGAAACACAGAGACGTGTGGTTGCAGTTTCCAATGCTTTACTCACAGTTCTTTACTGGTCCTAGTCACCTCGGTACCGGCGGTGACTGCCCAAGCCGTGCTGCGTCCACCAGGCAAGGGGCTCGACCAACTCCCAGGCAATTCCAGAGCGTGGCACAGGACTCCCTTCCTTTCCTTTCTCTGGCCGTCCCCACCAGTGACCCACCTTTGTCCAGCTTCCTCGGGCCTTCTGTTGGCGAAACCTCTCTCCGGTTTCCCTGACCCTATGTGGTATGCTTTCCTGGTGGATGTAGTGAGGGGTTGCACCAAGATGTGGTCACAACCTCCGGTTTTGGCTGAGGATTAGTCGCCTCCACCAATTTGGGTTCCGGTACCCTGCTCTGCCAACCCTTCACCCGTTATCTCGTGGGTTCTTAGGGTTCCTTCTTCACTCGTGTCTCTGGGCCTTTCTCTGTGTTCCAGTTCCTTGCTTCCTTTCTTACTGTCCTTTCTGTTCATTCTCCTTTCTCTCTCTCTCAGGCTCCAGCCTCCTGACAAGGCCTGCCTGCGGAGCAGAGCCCATGCAGGGGCTCTGCTTCCTGTCTTCTCCTCTCACTCTTAGCTTCTTCTCTGCACTGCACTGACTACTGTCCTAAGATGGTGCCCACCTTTTATACCTCCTTCTAACACCCGAGCCCAGGTGACTAGCAACCAATGGGCTCCTACCTATGCCCAGAGACCCACCCCTATCTGCTCATACACCTCTGGGTTTTCCTCCCCCTCCCCACTCCAGCCAGGAACAGATGCTGTCGTGCCTGCACTTCTGTCTAGTGGGAGCACCGTTGAGCTGTCCCTCGGAAATGGGGTGTGTGTGGTGCATGCAGCTTACTGAGTCCTGGTCCACACTCCATCCTTACCCGGGAGTGGAATACCACACCTCTGGTTCGAGGTGCAATACCCCTGTAGCAGCCGAGCCCTCGGGGTGCTACATTCCCCCCTGGTAAATCACAGCACGTCCTCGGGCTGGAAAAGAATAAAACAATTTTCAACATACAAAATTTTTAGAATGCATTCGCATATAAGACATTTAACCAAAAACTCATCCCTTTATGGGAGGTACTCTTTTCTTTCCAACGTTACTGGTATAAACATTATAAAACATTATAAGACTTTCTTCACACACACATAAAATACCATAAACTCTTTTAGCAGCATATCAAACTTTTCAATATAAAACTTTTTCAAGTAAAACATTCTTGAGCTCTGGCCGCTGTGCAACTTGCGACCAGGTGTTCTTTCTTCTTAGGGGAATGGCTGCTCTCAGTCCCCAGCCAGATTAGGAAAAAGGGATGGCTGTTCTCAGTCCCCAGCCAGATAAGGGATATAGGGAGTAACTTCTACACAGTTCTATATCAATCCCAACGGGGACCACACTCCACTCAGTAACAGTTTCTATACCCTTACGGGTAACTATATACAGTTCCATTTACCGTTCACTGGTAACGGTGTCCTCCTGATGCTTCCTCCTTGTACTCTTCAGATCCGTCCGGACCCTCAGGGTAGTCCATGTCTGGGCGGTACCACAGTTTTTCCTCTGTTAGACGGTGGACATGGAGGGCATACAGTCCCTTTGCGCCCTTGTGTAGCAGGCCTTGCGACCGGGCCTGGAGAAGGTCGCTGTTGATGACGCCCGGGGTCAGAGGGTGCGACTTTGGGCCTGGGCGCGGGCTGGTGGCGGCAGTGACCAGGGCTGGAGGGCTCGGCAGCAGGGCTTGTTGCGGGGTCTGCAGCAGGTCGGTGTTTGCAGCGCCCGGGATCGGCGGCTCCACCAGGGGGCCCGGGAGCAGGCTGACGCTGGCAGCGTCCGGGACAGGGAGACTCCTCTTACCTGCTCCCGCGACCACTCCTGCATCACGCGTCTTCTCCTGGCGCTGGTCGGGGCCCGTGACGGCTAGGGCACTGCCGATGCTGGACAGCTTAGTCTGCTGCCGATCCGCCATCTTGCTCTCCGTTCCTGGTGTCCTCCTCCCCCCTAGTGGACCGTAGCCTACCTAGCGTTGATCTTCCTCCGTAGGCCGCGGCTACGCAGTCGATCGTAGGGGTTGAGGACCTTGCGTCGCGCTCCTGTGACGTCAGCGTCGCTCCCTCTCCCAACCAGGACCTTACGCAGCGTCAGTGCGTGGGGCGGAGCTTCGGATCTCGCGCACTTTCGGCATCCACGCCCCTCTTCTTCCCGCGCGGCGTCCCGAAGATGGCGCCCGATGGCGGGAAAATAACTGCGGATGGCGGGAAGACGGCGGGAAACGACCCAAGATGGCGTCCGATGGCGGGAAACGGTCCAAGATGACGTCTGATGGCGGGAATCGGCTCCGGATGGCGGGAAACGACTCCGGACGGCGGGAAACTTTGGGAAATGGCGGGAGACTTCTTTTCCAGGTAAATGTACAATTTTCTTCAGGCACGCAATACCCGTTTGTGGCGGGTTGGTCTCGATCCTGCCGACTACGCCAAAGTTGACGCGCCCCCTGGGCCTGTGCTGTGCAGGGGGAATACCCGGAGCCGGATCGCTGGGGGTTGCAGTCTCAATGTGGCGGTGACCCGGTCCGTGCCCAGGGCGGTCAAACCAGTGGCAGTCTTAATGTATAGCAAATGTCCGACTACGCCACCCGTGGATTGCGGTCAGTGGGGACCGCCGCTCCGCTGCAGACCGCTGAGGCTGATGTAGTTTGCGCAGCCGAGTATGGGATAACTCCCCACGGGAGAAGTATTGCCTCAGGGCAGCTAGTGTGGATGATGGGAGTGATGGTGTGAGCGTCCCAGTACTAATGGTGCTGGTGCGGCGATGAAACACAGAGACGTGTGGTTGCAGTTTCCAATGCTTTACTCACAGTTCTTTACTGGTCCTAGTCACCTCGGTACCGGCGGTGACTGCCCAAGCCGTGCTGCGTCCACCAGGCAAGGGGCTCGACCAACTCCCAGGCAATTCCAGAGCGTGGCACAGGACTCCCTTCCTTTCCTTTCTCTGGCCGTCCCCACCAGTGACCCACCTTTGTCCAGCTTCCTCGGGCCTTCTGTTGGCGAAACCTCTCTCCGGTTTCCCTGACCCTATGTGGTATGCTTTCCTGGTGGATGTAGTGAGGGGTTGCACCAAGATGTGGTCACAACCTCCGGTTTTGGCTGAGGATTAGTCGCCTCCACCAATTTGGGTTCCGGTAGCCTGCTCTGCCAACCCTTCACCCGTTATCTCGTGGGTTCTTAAGGTTCCTTCTTCACTCGTGTCTCTGGGCCTTTCTCTGTGTTCCAGTTCCTTGCTTCCTTTCTTACTGTCCTTTCTGTTCATTCTCCTTTCTCTCTCTCTCAGGCTCCAGCCTCCTGACAAGGCCTGCCTGCGGAGCAGAGCCCATGCAGGGGCTCTGCTTCCTGTCTTCTCCTCTCACTCTTAGCTTCTTCTCTGCACTGCACTGACTACTGTCCTAAGATGGTGCCCACCTTTTATACCTCCTTCTAACAACCGAGCCCAGGTGACTAGCAACCAATGGGCTCCTACCTATGCCCAGAGACCCACCCCTATCTGCTCCTACACCACTGGGTTACCCTCCCCCTCCCCACTCCAGCCAGGAACAGATGCTGTCGTGCCTGCACTTCTGTCTAGTGGGAGCACCGTTGAGCTGTCCCTCGGAAATGGGGTGTGTGTGGTGCATGCAGCTTACTGACTCCTGGTCCACACTCCATCCTTACCCGGGAGTGGAATACCACACCTCTGGTTCGAGGTGCAATACCCCTGTAGCAGCCGAGCCCTCGGGGTGCTACACTATCATGCGTTGTAGACGGTAGTACCTATACAAGTGTCATACCGTCAGTTCAGCGTGGGTGGCCTGAGGACAGGGGGGAGGAGGAAGAGGAGGAGGAGAGCATGGTCAATCGTCATCTTGGTGAGGACACGGAAATCTTGCCCGTTACCAGTCTGGCACGCATGGCTGACTTTATGTTACGCTGCCTTAACCGTGACCCTCGCGTTGTCAAAATGTTGGGTGACAGTCATTACTGGTTGGTGACACTTGTAGACCCCCGCTACAAGGAGAACTTTCACTCTCTTATTCCTGAGGTGGAGAGGTCTACAAAAATGGGGCAATACCAGAAGGCCCTTGCTGCAGAACTCTTAAAAAAATTCCCATCTGAACATGCTAGAGGCAGAGGTCACAGTTCGTTGCCCAACCAAGGCGTACAGGCGAGAGAGATGCAACTCCAATCCAGCAGAGGCAGGGGAACACTGTCAACGTTCTGGGACAGTTTTCTGACACCCGCCCAGCTTACAGGCCCTGAGGCGCGGGGTACTCTCACAAGGAGTGGAAAGTTTCAAAAGATGGTGAGGGAGTACCTTGCTGATCGTACCAGCGTCCTCCGTGATTCCTCTGTGCCTTTTAATTATTGGGTATCCAAGCTGGACACTTGGAATGAACTCGCTCTGTACGCCTTGGAGGTCCTGGCCTGACCTGCCGCTAGCGTGTTATCGGAGCGTGTTTTTAGTGCCGCTGGGGTAATTATAACTGATAAGAGCACTCGCCTGTCAACTGACAATGCTGACAAGCTGACCCTTATCAAAATGAACAAGGGCTGGATTGGGCCAGACTTCTCATCACCACCAAATGACAGCAGAGTAACATAAAGTCAAATCCACTGTGTTATTTCGGGAGGTGTATTCACATGCACCGCTTCACACCCACACATGGGTATACGCTTCATCGTTTCGGCTGTTTAATCTTCTTCTCCTTATCCTCAGCCTCCACCACCACTATACCACCAGGGTGCCAGCATTGCAAGTTCCTCCGTCCTAATTTTTGGCAACTTTTGCTGGGAAAGCATAAGCAAATACCATGGGACACCCACTCCCCAATAATGGGACTTATGTTTGTAATATGTTGTACTGCATGGCTCTTGTAAGGGGCATTGCAAGTTGCTCCGTCCTAATTTTTGGCAGCTTTTGCTGGGAAAGCATAAGCAAATACTATGGGAGACCCACTCCCCAATAATGGGACTTATGTTTGTAATATGCTGTACTGCATGGCTCTTGTAAGGGGCATTGCAAGTTGCTCCGTCCTAATTTTTGGCAGCTTTTGCTTGCAAGGCATAAGCAAATACTATGGGACACCCACTCCCCAATAATGGGACTTATGTTTGTAATATGCTGTACTGCATGTGACACGCCCCCTGGGCCGTGTGTACACGTGTGTGGGATACCCGGTGCCGGGTCTCTGGAGTCTGTAGTCTCCGTGGCGGTGACCCGGTCCCGTGGCTCAGGCTGGTCAAACCAGTGGCAATCTTTCTTAGGTTTTGAGGTTAATTGTCCGACTGCGCCACCCGTGGATTGCGGTCAGGGAGTACCACTGCTGCGAGGCAGACCGCTGAGGCTGGTGTTGTGTGCGCAGCATAAAATGGGATAACTCCCCTCGGGAGGAGTATAGCCTCAGGGCAGTGAGTGTGGATGATGGGGGTGATGGTGCACGAGCGCAGCAGGAATGACTCAGAGTCTTTGCAGTGCAGTTCAGGGTCTTTACTGATGATTATAAGGTAGACCCTCCCGGGAGTACTGGCTAGCATAAGAGGCCTGGTCAATCTGTGAGCAAGCAGGAGTTCCCCTGGCCAGGTGGAGTTGTAGGCCTCCCCTTCTGTGTGCACTCTTCCTGGCTACCTTGCTGTAAGCGGGTAGAAGTAGCCCACGTCCCTGAGTGTACTGTGTAGTGCTCACCCGTATGGCTGGTGACTTGGGGCCTTCTGTTAGCCTCCGCTCCACAACGGCGGTGCTGGTCCCTTGCTTGTGACTGAGCCTCCGGGCTTCTATGGCCAGAGGACCTGAAATCCCCTGCCGGCTGGTTTCTGCTGCTGGATATATAAGTCCTCACAGCTTCGGACTCCTGTGTCCGGTTCCTATTGTCTTCTGCCAGGGCGAGCTCTGCTCAGCTTCCAGCCCCTCGTCTTTAGCTCCTAGCTCCTAAAGAGCTCCTTGCTGTTACTTTCCCTTGCTCTCACTCTGACTCTGACTGTTCTCTGTTCTCTGACTCACTCAACCCCACCCCAGATCCAGTTTATAAGGGCAGAATTTTCCCCTCCCAGGACTGGGGCTGGAGGATGTTGCATGTTTAAGGGATCCTGACCAGGAAACCTCCCACTTGCTTTCCGACGTAATCTCTATTACTGTGGTGACCAGACCCCTGGGGTGCCACACATGGCTCTTGTAAGGGGCATTGCAGTACCTCATAATTTTTGGAAAGCATTCCATTCACTGCTTAGGCCAACAGTGCACAGGAGACCCAGTTGCTATAAATGGAAAAAAAGGTTTAGTTAAGGCCCTCTGATCTCCATGTCATTTCCAAGGGGCATTGGAGTGCCTCGAAATTTTTGGTAGGCATTGCACTCACTGTATGCCCTATAACTGTGTAGCTGAACCGCTCCTTTTGTTACAGAAACATATCCTACAAGATATATCTGGTTGACTGGCCTGATATTGATGTGAATGGTCCCTGTTCCTCCTGCTCTTTCTCCTTTGCCACTACCTCATCCATGATTTATCACCTGAAGCTTTGTTTTAACGGGAGTCATAGAACTTGGATAGTAGCAGGAAAACATCCAGCAATCCTCGGAGGAGGTAGGATATGCGCCAAAACGCTGACCTCCTCAGGCCTAGCCGCTACTACATACAAGCGCTTGCATTACAACAAAACAAAGCAGATGCTAACTTCTATCATCCTCATCATGCTCCTCACCTTGGCACTCTCAACTCCCCTGATAGAGAAGCCAGGGCCCACCGGAGGAGTCTGATAGTCCGGTGGGCTCGGCCAATGCTGCCCTAAAGCAGGCCAGGCTAAGAAAAGTGTGGGAAAGGTTACCGGTACAAATAGGGGTGGCTGGGGACCGAGTATGGACACCCGGCCACCCCCTGGAGGCTGGGGAGCAAGTGGGGACACCCGGCCACCAGGCGGCTGGGGACTGAGTATGGATACCAGGCCGCCGACACAGCCATGGCGTGGTGGCCAGATTCCGCCTCCACATGCCTAAAAGGCCCAATTTAAAGTGCAAGCAAGCAAGCAGTATGGTATTGCAGCCTGGGGGTGGGTGGGTGGCAGACTGCATACTTGCGCTTGCATTGCAAGGAATGGGAGAGGTACAATTGAACACTGCCCTGGGACAAGGACTTGAATGGGGATAGTTGCAAGTCTGCAACGACAGGTGCAAGGTGGGAGGCATCTTCGCATGTACCATGAACAGGGGTTTGGCATGCACACACTACAGCGGAATAGGCTCTCCTTCCCACTAAATGCACTGGGGAGGGCACAGGTAATGTTTTGGTATACGCGCTTAATCTTATGTATAAGGCACACCAGGACAAATAGGGGCGGCTGGGGACTGAGTATGGATACCTCGCTGCCGAAGCAGCCATGAGGTAGTGGCCAGCTTCGGCCTCCTCTAAACTAAAAGGCCCCATTTCAAGTGCAAGCTAGCAGTATGAATTGCAGTCTGGGGGTGGGTGGGTGGCAGGCTGCACACTTACACTTGCATTAAAAGAAAACATAGCAGATGCTAACTTCTGTCATCATCATCATGCTCCTCACCTTGGCACTCTCAGCTCCACCGATGGAGAAGTCAGGGCCCACCGGAGGAGTCTGGTTCTCTGGTGGGCTCGTCCAATGCTGCCTAAAGCAGGCCGGGCTAAGAAAGGTGTGTGGGGGGATGTTCCAAGGAGAAATGGGGGCGGCTGGGGACCGTTTATGGACACCCGACTGCCCCCAGGCGGCTGGGGACCGTGTGGACACTCGGCCGTGGGGCGGCTGGGTACTGAGAATGGACACCCGGCCGCCGGGCGGCTGGGGACTGAGTATGGATTCCAGGCCGCCAACACAGCCATGACGTGGTGGCCATATTCCGCCTCCACATGCCTAAAAGGCCCAATTTCAAGTTCAAGCAAGCAAGCAGTATGGTATTGCAGCCTGGTGGTGGGTGGGTGGCAGGCTGCATACTTGCGCTTGTATTGCAAGGAATGGGGGAGGTACAATTGAACACTGCCCTGGGACTAGAACTTGCATGGGGATAGTTGCAAGTCTGCATCTTCTGATGTGGCAAAGATCACTTATGATGGGCACACTTTTAGACAGTGACCTGGGAGTCAGAGATGCTTCCAGGGGTCTTCCCCATGCTGTTCCCATGTCTTTTCAGCACTTTATGCATGTGTCACACAGCACATGGCCAGATAAGGTTGTAAAATGTTAAAATGACATTTCCCGGTGAATGCATTTGTCATAGTTGAAAGCAATACAAAAGTGCAAAAACGCATAAAAAATGCTACTTGTGAACATAGCCGAAGGTGTGGAGGAGTATTTTATTTTAACTTATACACAAGTCTTTTCCCTGGAAAGGATGTTCCTTAACATATTTCACAGGAAAAAAGTTTCACTTTCGTTTTATTGTGAGCCTGTAAAAGTGGCTTAAATACCTCTGACCACGTTGTTGACAGCAGTGACCTGGGGGTCAGAAATGCTTCCTGGGGCGATCCCCATGCTGTCCCCATGTCATTTGAGCACTGTCACTATCGTTTTGGGCACTTGTTAGGCTTTTAAAAGACTGCCGGGGGTGCCACCGCAAAAATGCTCGAGTCTCCCATAGACTAACATTGGGCTCGTTGCTCGGGTCGAGCACCCGAGTATCACGGCGAGCTCGGCCCGAGCTTCGAGCACCCGAGCATTTTAGTGCTCGCTCAACACTAGTCTCTACAGGAAGTGGGGGCAAGTCTTTATGTCTCTACAGGAGGTGAGGCAAGTCTTTATGTCTCTATAGAATGTATGGGCAGGTATTTATGTCTCTACAGGAAGTCGGGGCAAGTCTATATGTCTCTACAGTAAGTGGGTGCAAGTCTATATGTCTCTACAGGAAGTGGGAGCAAGTCTATATGTCTCTACAAGAAATGGGGGCAAGTCTATATGTCGCGCCCGCGGGGCCGTGGGGTACTCGGCACCGGGCCTTCAGAAGCTTGGGGGGCATCACGGTGGCTGGCCAGGTCCGTGGCCCAGGGCGGACAAATGAAAAGAGAGGAAAGTATATTGGGATAATAGGTTTGTAAATGTTCGTGACGCCACCTGTGGTGTCTGGTGAGGATCACCAGCGCTGCAGCAGTCCACTGAGGCCAGTGTTGTGGCAGCTTAGATGGTATCGCTCCCCACAGGTGGAGCAGGAGCTCAGGGCAGCGTAGGAGGGGGGATGTAGGACAGAGGGGACCCAGCGGGGTCAGAGGAAGAATAGGAGCACACACGAAAGTCACTTCAGTACCTTTTACTGATGGAAATTCAGGCACATCCCGGAGCACTGTAAGGTGAGGGGTGCTCGTCCGGATTCTCCCCAGTGAGCAGGTGTAGGGCCTCCTGTATCTTGCCTCTCTGTAGTAAGTTTCTGACCTTCCTGGAGCTAGGCCTAACTTGGTTTCTGTTTTGCACCTGCTGACTTGGTGATAGAGCCTTCTGTTGGAGATCACTCTCCCTATTCTCTGGGGTCTCCGTGATTCCTCACCCTGGTACGTATCAGCTTTTGGTGATCCTGGGACATGTAGTTCGCCAGGGGTTCCGGTTGTTTTCTACTGGTCATGAAGATCCACGTAGTCTCGGACCCGGTGTCCGGTATATGCTTCTGGGGTGAGCTTGTAAAGCTCCTCTGCCCCCTATGTTACTCTCTTCCACTTGCCTTCGGCCCCGCTCGGGCCCTCACTAGGCTACACACACTGCAGCCGGGACGCTGCTCTTCTTCGCCGCTCTCAGAGTGTCGGCACACTCCTAGCTCTCTATCCTGAGATCTGTGAGTTCTAGTCTGGACTCACTCTACAGACTACACTGAACTCTTTCTGCAGAAACTGCTAGGCTCTGGCTCGACTACACTGACTCCTTCTGTGTCTGAGCAGGAACTGCTGAATCACTCAGCTGCCTAGCTCCACCTTCCCTATTTATATCCCTATCGGACTCCCTCTGGTGGACTGAGGTGGAAGGTGGAGGTGTGTGTATGCTGTGGGGGCCTCTTTTGGAGAAATCCGGTAATGCACCCCTCTAGGTTCTGTGGTACCAAGCGCAGCTGGGCGCCACATATATGTCTCTACAAGAAGTGGGGGCAGGTCTTTATGTCTCTACAAGAAGTAAGGGCAGGTCTTCATGTCTCTACAGAAAGTGGGGGCAGGTCTTTATGTCTCTACAAGAAGTGGGGGCAGGTCTTTTTCTCTCTACAGGAAGTGGGGACAAGTCTATATGTCTCTACGGGAAGTGGAGGCAAGTCTATATGTCTCTGCAGGAAGTGGGGGCAGGTCTTTATGTCTCTACAAGAAGAGGGGGCAAGTCTATGTCTCTACAGGAAGTGGGGGAAGTCTATATGTCTCGACACGAAGTTGGGCTAGGTCTTTATGTCTCTATGGGAGCTGGTTGCAAGTCGTGGGGGCAGGTCTTCGTGTCTCTACAGGAAGTGGGGGCAGGTCTTTATGTCTCTACATGAAGTGGGGACAGGTCTTTATCTCGCTACAGGAAGTGGGGGCAAGTCTATATGTCTCTACGGGAAGTGGTGGCAAGTCTATATGTCTCTACAGGAAGTGGGGGCAGGTCTTTATGTCTCTACAGGATTTGGGGGCAAGTCTATATGTCTCGACAGGAAGTTGGGCCAGGTCTTTATGTCTCAACAGGAGGTGGGTGCAAGTCTTTATGTCTCTACAAGAAGTGGGGGCAGGTCTTTATGTCTCTACAGGAAGTGGGGGCAAGTCTATATGTCTCTACAGCAAGTGGGAGCACATCTTTATGTCTCTACAAGAGGTGGGGGCAAGTCTTTATGTCTCTGCAGGAAGTGGGGCAGGTCTTTATGTCTCTTCAGGAAGTGGGGGCAGGACTTTATGTGTCTAAAGGAAGTGGGGGCAAGTCTTTATGTCTCTACAGGAAGTGGGGGCAGATCTTTATGTCTCTACAGGAAGTAGGGAAAGTCTTCATTTCTCTGTAGGAAGTAGGGGCAAGTCTTATGTCTCTACAGGAAGAGGGGGCTAGTCTATATGTCTCTACAGCAAGTGGGGGCAGGTCTTTATGTCTCTACAAGAGGTGGGGGCAAGTCTTTATGTCTCTACAGGAAGTGGGGGCAAGTCTTTATGTCTCTACAGAAAGTGGGGGAAGGTTTTTTTTTCTTTACAGGAAGTGGGGACAGGTCTTTATGTCTCTACAGGAACTGGGGGCAAGACTATATGTATCTACAAGAAATGGGAGCAGGTCTTTATGTCTCTAGAGTTAGTGGGGGCAGGTCTATATGTCTCTACAGGAAGTGGGGGCAAGTCTATATGTCTCTACAAGAAGTGGGGGCAAATCTATATGTCTCTACAAAAAGTAGGGGCAAAATTATATGTCTCTACAGAAAGTGGGGGCAAGTCTTTATATCTCTACAGGAAGTGGGGGCAGGTCTATATGTCTCTACAAGAAGTGGGGGCAAGTCTATATGTCTCTACAGGAAGTGGGGGCAGGTCTTTATGTCTATACAGCAAGTGGGGGCAAGTCTTTGTCTCTAAAACAAGTGAGGGCAAGTCTTTATGTCTCTACAAGAAGTGGTGGCAAATCTATATGTTTGTAAAGGAATGGGGCTATTCTTTATGTCTCTACAGGAGGTGAGAGCAAGTCTTTATGTCTCTACAAGAAGTGGGGGCAGGTCTATATGTCTCTACAGGAAGTGGGGTCAAGTCTATTAGTCTCTACAAGAAATGGGGACAAGTCTATATGTCTCTACAAGAAGTGGCCACAGGTCTTTATGTCTCTACAGGAGGTGGGGGAAATTCTTTATGTTTAAAAAGAAAGTGGGTCAAGTCTATATGTCTCTACAGGAAGTGGGGGCAAGTCTATATGTCTCTACAGGAAGTGGGGGCAAGTCTTTATGTATCTACAGGAAGTAGGGGCAAGTCTATATGTCTCTACAGGAACTGGGGCAAGTCTTTATGTCTCTACAGGAAGTGGGGGGAAGTCTATATGTCTCTGCAGGAAGTGGGGGCAGGTCTTTATGTCTCTACAAGAAGTGGGGGCAGGTCTTTATCTCTCTACAGGAAGTGGGGGCACGTCTATATGTCTCTACGGGAAGTGGGGGCAAGTCTATATATCTCTACAGGAAGTGGGGGCAGGTCTTTATGTCTCTACAAGAAGTGGGGGCAGGTCTTTTTCTCTCTACAGGAAGTGGGGGCAAGTCTATATGTCTCTATGGGAAGTGGGGGCAAGTCTATATGTCTCTACAGGAAGTGGGGGCAGGTCTTTATGTCTCTACAGGATTTGGGTTCAAGTCTATATGTCTCGACAGGAAGTTGGGCCAGGTCTTTATATCTTAACAGGAGGTGGGTGCAAGTCTTTATGTCTCTACAGGAAGTGGGAGCAAGTCTATATTTCTCTACAGCAAGTGGGAGCAGGTCTTTAAGTCTCTACGAGAGGTGGGGGCTAGTCTTTTTGTCTCTACAGGAAGTGGGAGCAGGTCTTTATGTCTCTACAGGAAGTGGGGCAGGTCTTTATGTGTCTAAAGGAAGTGGGGGCAAGTCTTTATGTCTCTACAGGAAGTGGGGGCAGATCTTTATGTCTCTACAGGAAGTACGGAAAATCTTTGCCTCTGCAGGAAGGAGGGGCAAGTCTTATGTCTCTACAGGAAGTGGGGGCTAGTCTATATGTCTCTACAGCAAGTGGGGGCAGGTCTTTATGTCTGTACAAGAGGTGGGGAAAAGTCTTTATGTCTCTACAGGAAGTGGGGGACAGTTTTTATGTCTCTGTAGGAAGTCAGGGCAGGTCTTTATGTCTCTACAGTAAGTGGGGGCAAGTCTTTATGTCTCTACAGAAAGTGGGGGCAGGTCTTTATGTCTCTACAGGAACTGGGGGCAAGTCTATATGTATCTACAGGAAATGGGAGCAGGTCTTTATGTCTCTACAGTTAGTGGGGGCAGGTCTATATGTCTCTACAGAAAGTGGGGGCAGGTCTTTATGTCTCTACAGGAACTGGGGGCAAGTATATATGTATCTACAGGAAATGGGAGCAGGTCTTTATATCTCTACAGCAAGTGGGGGCAGGTCTTTATGTCTCTACAAGAGGTGGGGGCAAGTCTTTATGTCTCTACAGGAAGTGGGGTACAGTTTTTATGTCTCTATAGAAAGTGGGGACAGGTCTTTATGTCTCTTCAGGAACTGGGGGCGAGTCTATATGTCTCTACAGCAAGTGGGGGCAGGTCTTTATGTCTGTACAAGAGGTGGGGGAAAGTCTTTATGTCTCTACAGGAAGTGGGGGACAGTTTTTATGTCTCTGTAGGAAGTCGGGGCAGGTCTTTATGTCTCTACAGTAGATGGGGGCAAGTCTTTATGTCTCTACAGGAAGTGGGAGCAGGTCTTTATGTCTCTACAGGAAGTGGGGCAGGTCTTTATGTGTCTAAAGGAAGTGGGGGCAAGTCTTTATGTCTCTACAGGAAGTGGGGGCAGATCTTTATGTCTCTACAGGAAGTACGGAAAATCTTTGCCTCTGCAGGAAGGAGGGGCAAGTCTTATGTCTCTACAGGAACTTAGGGCTAGTCTATATGTCTCTACAACAAGTGGGGGCAGGTCTTTATGTCTGTACAAGAGGTGGGGGAAAGTCTTTATGTCTCTACAGGAAGTGGGGGACAGTTTTTATGTCTCTGTAGGAAATCGGGGCAGGTCTTTATGTCTCTACAGGAACTGGGGGCAAGTCTATATGTATCTACAGGAAATGGGAGCAGGTCTTTATGTCTCTACAGTTAGTGGGGGCAGGTCTATATGTCTCTACAGAAAGTGGGGGCAGGTCTTTATGTCTCTACAGGAACTGGGGGCAAGTCTATATGTATCTACAGGAAATGGGAGCAGGTCTTTATGTCTCTACAGTTAGTGGGGGCAGGTCTATTTGTCTCTACAGAAAGTGGGGGCAGGTCTTTATGTCTCTACAGGAACTGGGGGCAAGTATATATGTATCTACAGGAAATGGGAGCAGGTCTTTATATCTCTACAGCAAGTGGGGGCAGGTCTTTATGTCTCTACAAGAGGTGGGGCAAGTCTTTATGTCTCTACAGGAAGTGGGGTACAGTTTTTATGTCTCTATAGAAAGTGGGGACAGGTCTTTATGTCTCTTCAGGAACTGGGGGCGAGTCTATATGTCTCTACAAGAAATGGGAGCAGGTCTTTATGTCTCTACAGTTAGTGGGGGCAGGTCTATATGTCTCTACAGAAAGTGGGGGCAGGCCTTTATGTCTCTACAGCAACTGGGGGCAAGTATATATGTATCTACAGGAAATGGGAGCAGGTCTTTATATCTCTACAGCAAGTGGGGGCAGGTCTTTATGTCTCTACAAGAGGTGGGGGCAAGTCTTTATGTCTCTACAGGAAGTGGGGGCTAGTCTATATGTCTCTACAGCAAGTGGGGGCAGGTCTTTATATCTGTACAAGAGGTGGGGGAAAGTCTTTATGTCTCTACAGGAAGTGGGGGACAGTTTTTATGTCTCTGTAGGAAGTCGGGGCAGGTCTTTATGTCTCTACAGTAGATGGGGGCAAGTCTTAATGTCTCTACAGAAAGTGGGGGCAGGTCTTTATGTCTCTACAGGAACTGGGGGCAAGTCTATATGTATCTACAGGAAATGGGAGCAGGTCTTTATGTCTCTACAGTTAGTGGGGGCAGGTCTATATGTCTCTACAGGAAGTGGGGGCAAGTCTATATGTCTCTACAAGAAGTGGGGGCAAGTCTATATGTCTCTACAAGGAGTAGGGGCAAGTCTATATGTCTCTACAGCAAGTGGGGGCAAGTCATTATATCTCTACAGGAAGTGGGGACAGGTCTTTATGTCTCTACAGGAGATGAGGGCAAGTCTATATGTCTCTACAGGAAGTGGGGGCAAGTCTTTATGTGTCTACAGGGAGTTGGGGCAGGTCTTTATGTGTCTACATGAAGTAGGGGCTAGTCTTTATGTCTCTACAGGAAATGGGGGCAGGTCTTTATGTCTCTATAGGAAGTGGGGGTAGGTCTTTATGTATCTAAAGGAAGTGGGGGCAAGTTTTTAGGTCTCTACAAGAAGTGGGGGCAGGTCTTTATGTCTCTACAGGAACTGGGGGCAAGTCTATATGTATCTACAGGAAATGGGAGCAGGTCTTTATGTCTCTACAGTTAGTGGGGGCAGGTCTATATGTCTCTACAGGAAGTGAGGGCAAGTCTATATGTCTCTACAAGAAGTGGGGGCAAGTCTATATGTCTCTACAAGAAGTAGGGGCAAGTCTATATGTCTCTACAGGAAGTGGGGGCAAGTCATTATATCTCTACAGGAAGTGGGGACAGGTCTTTATGTCTCTACAGGAGATGAGGGCAAGTCTATATGTCTCTACAGGAAGTGGGGGCAAGTCTTTATGTGTCTACAGGAAGTTGGGGCAGGTCTTTATGTGTCTATATGAAGTAGGGGCTAGTCTTTATGTCTCTACAGGAAATGGGGGCAGGTCTTTATGTCTCTACAGGAAGTGGAGGTAGGTCTTTATGTATCTAAATGAAGTTTGGGCAAGTTTTTAGGTCTCTACAAGAAGTGGGGGCAGGTCTTTATGTCTCTACAGGAATTAGGGAAAGTCTTTATGTCTCTACAGGAAGTAGGGGCAAGTCTTTATGTCTCAACAGGAAGTAGGGGCAGGTCTTCCCATCTTTTCAGGAAGGGGGGAGAGGTCTTTATGTCTCTTCAAGAAGTGGGGGCATGTCTTTATCTCAATACAGGAAGTGGGGGCAAGTCTATATGTCCCTACGGGAAGTGGGGGCAAGTCTATATGTCTCTACAGGAATTGGGGGCAGGTCTATATGTCTCTAAAGGAAGTGGGGGAAAGTCTATATGTCTCTACAGGAAGTGGGGGCAAGTCTTTATGTCTCTAAAGGAATTGAGGGCGGGTCTTTATGTCTCTATAGGAGGTGGTGGTGGGTCGTTATGTCCCTACAGGAAGTGGGGGCAGGTCCTTATGTCTCTAAAGGAAGTGCGGGCAAGTCTTTATGTCTCTACAGGAAGAGGGGGCAAGTCTATATGTCTCGACAGGAAGTTGGGCCAGGTCTTTATGTCTCAAAGGGAGGTGGGTGAAAGTCTTTATGTCTCTACAGGAAATGGGGGCAAGTCTTTATGTCTCTACAAGAAGTGGGGGCAGGTCTTTATCTCTCTACAGGAAGGGGGGCAAGTCTATATATCTCTACAGGAAATGGGGGCAGGTCTTTATGTCTCTAAAGGAACTGGGGGCAAGTCTTTATGGGTCTACAGGAAGTGGAGGCAGGTCTTTATGTGTCTACAGGAACTAGGGGCAAGTCTTTATGTCTCTACAGGAATGGGGGCAGGTCTTTATGTGTCTAAAGGAAGTGGGGGCAGGTCTTTATGTCTCTAAAGGAACTGGGGGAAAGTCTTTATGTCTCTACGAGAAGTTGGGGCAGGTCTTTATGTCTCTACAGGAAGTGGGGGCAGGTCTTTACATCTCTACAGGAAGTGGGGACAAGTCTATATGTCTCTACATCAAGTGGGGGCAGGTCTTTATGTCTCTACAAGAGGTGGGGGCAAGTCTTTATGTCTCTACAGGAAGTGGGGGACAGTTTTTATGTCTCTGTAGGAAGTCGGGGCAGGTCTTTATGTCTCTACAGTTAGTGGGGGCAAGTCTTTATGTCTCTACAGAAAGAGGGGGCAGGTTTTTTTTTCTCCACAGGAAGTGGGGACAGGTCTTTATGTCTCTACAGGAACAGGGGGCAAGTCTATATGTATCTACAGGAAATGGGAGCAGGTCTTTATTTCTCTACAGTTAGTGGGGGCAGGTCTATATGTCTCTACAGGAAGTGGGGGCAAGTCTATATGTCTCTTCAAGAAGTGTGGGCAAGTCTATATGTTTCTGCAAGAAGTAGGGGCAAGTCTATATGTATCTACAGGAAGTGGGGGCAAGTCATTATATCTCTACAGGAAGTGGGGACAGGTCTTTATGTCTCTACAGGAGATGAGGGCAAGTCTATATGTCTCTACAAGAAGTGGGGGCAAGTCTTTATGTGTCTACAGGAAGTTGGGGCAGGTCTTTATGTGTCTACATGAAGTAGGGGCTAGTCTTTATGTCTCTACAGGAAATGGGTGCAGGTCTTTATGTCTCTACAGGAAGTGGGGGAAGGTCTTTATGTATCTAAAGGAAGTGGGGGCAAGTTTTTAGGTCTCTACAAGAAGTAGGGGCAGGTGTTTATGTCTCTACAGGAGTTAGGGAAAGTCTTTATGTCTCTACAGGAAGTAGGGGCAAGTCTTTATGTCTCTACAGGAAGTAGGGGCAGGTCTTCCCATCTTTACAGGAAGGTGGGAGAGGTCTTTATGTCTCTTCAAGAAGTGGGGGCATGTCTTTATCTCACTGCAGGAAGTGGGGGCAAGTCTATATGTCCCTACGGGAAGTGGGGGCAAGTCTATATATCTCTACAGGAATTGGGGGCAGGTCTTTATGTCTCTAAAGGAAGTGGGGGAAAGATTATATGTCTCTACAGGAAGTGGGGGCAAGTCTTTATGTCTCTAAAGGAAGTGGGGGCAGGTCTTTATGTCTCTATAGGAGGTGGTGGTGGGTCGTTATGTCCCTACAGGAAGTGGGGGCAGGTCCTTTTGTCTCTATAGGAAGTGCGGGCAAGTCTTTATGTCTCTACAGGAAGTGGGGGCAAGTCTATATGTCTCGACAGGAAGTTGGGCCAGGTCTTTATGTCTCAAAGGGAGGTGGGTGAAGTCTTTATGTCTCTACAGGAAATGGGGGCAGGTCTTTATGTCTCTACAAGAAGTGGGGGCAGGTCTTTATCTCTCTACAGGAAGTGGGGCAAGTCTATATATCTCTACAGTTAATGGGGGCAAGTCTTTATGTCTCTAAAGGAACTGGGAGCAAGTCTTTATGTCTCAACAAGAAGTGGGGGCAGATCTTTATGTTTCTACGGGAGGTGGGTGAAAGTCTTTTTGTCTCTACAGGAAATGGGGGCAAGTCTTTATGTCTCTACAGGAAGTGGGGGCAAGTCTTTATGTGTCTACAGGAAGTGGGGGCAGGTCTTTATGTGTCTACAGGAACTAGTGGCAAGTCTTTATGTCTCTAAAGGAACTGGGGGAAAGTCTTTATGTCTCTACAAGAAGTGGGGGCAGGTCTTTATGTCTCTGCAGGAAGTGGGGGCAGGTCTATACATCTCTACAGGAAGTGGGGGCAAGTTTATATGTCTCTACATCAAGTGGGGGCAGGTCTTTATGTCTCTATAAGAGGTGGGGGCAAGTCTTTATGTCTCTACAGGAAGTGGGGGCAGGTCTTTATGTCTCTACAGGAAGTGGGGGCAGGTCTTTATGTGTCTAAAGGAAGTGGGGGCAAGTCTTTATGTCTCTACAGGAAGTCAGGGCAGGTCTTTATGTCTCTACAGGAAGTAGGAAAAGTCTTTATGTCTCTACAGGAAGCAGGGGCAAGTTTTATGTCTCTACACAAAGTGGGGGCAGGTCTTTATATCTCTACAAGAAGTGGGGGAAGGTCTTTATGTCTCTACAGGAAGTGGGGTATAGTCTATATGTTTCTACAGCAAGTGGGGGCAGTTTTTTATGTCTCTAAAAGAGGTGGGGGCAAGTCTTTATGTCTCTACAGGAAGTGGGGGACAGTTTTTATGTCTCTGTAGGAAGTCGGGACAGGTCTTTATGTCTCTACAGGAATTGGGGTCAGGTCTTTATGTCTCTACAGGAAGTGGGGACAAGTCTGTATGTCTCTACAGGAAGTGGGGGCAAGTCAATATCTCTCTACATGAAGTGGGGGAAAGTCTTTATGTCTCTACAAGAAGTGGGGGCAAGTCTTTATGTCTCTAGAGGAAGTGGGGGCAGGTCTATATGTCTCTACAGGAAGTTGGGGCAGGTCTTTATGTCTCTAATGGAAGTCAGGGCAAGTCTATATGTCCCTACAGGAAGTAAGGGGAATGTCGATATGTCTCTACAGGAAGTGGGGGCAAGTCTATATGTCTACAAGAAATGGGGGCAAGTCTTTACGTCTCTAGAAGAAGTAGGGGCAGATCTTTATGTCTCTACAAGAATTAGGGGCAGGTATTTATGTCACTACAGGAAGTGGGGGCAAGTCTATATGTCTCTACAGGAAGTGGGGGCAGGTCTTCATGTCTCTATAGATTGTGGGGGCAGGTCTTTATGTCTCTACAAGAAGTGGGGGCAGGTCTTTTTCTCTCTACAGGAAGTGGGGGCAAGTCTTTATGTCTCTACGGGAAGTGGGGGCAAGTCTATATGTTTCTACAGGAATTGGGATCAGGTCTTTATGTCTCTATAGGAAGTGGGGACAAGTCTGTATGTCTCTACAGGAAGTGGGAGCAAGTCTATATCTCTCTACAGGAAGTGGGGCAAATCTTTATGTTTCTACAAGAAGTGGGGGAAAGTCTTTATGTCTCTACAGGAGGTAGGGGCAAGTCTATATGTCTCTACAGGAAGTGGGGGCAAGTCTATATGTCTCTACAGGAAGTGGGGGCAAGTCTTTATGTCTCTACAGGAAGTGGGGGCAAGTCTTTATGTCTCTATAGGAAGTGGGGGCGGTTCTTTATGTCTCTATAGGAGGTGTTGTCGGGTCCTTATGTCTCTACTGGAAGTGGGGGCAGGTCTTTATTAGTGTTGAGCCACCCCCGTAGTGTTCGGGTTCGGTTCGTCGAACACCGGCATGTTCGCTGAACGGTTCGTCGAACACCGTTAAAACCAATGGCAGGCAAATAAAAACACATAGAAGCACATAGAAAACACATAGAAGACACCTTCAAAGGTGTCCAAAAGCTGACAAACTGCTCAGAAGACACAACTAACACATGGAAAAGTGACAAGTACATATAGTCATGCGAAAATAAACGAGGTGGAGGAGTAAAAGGAGGAGTAGACACAGATATAGGCATGTCATGCCCTTCTAAAATCAAGAAAGGCTGGAGTAAAAATCTAAAATCAGCCTACCAACACCCAGACGTCGTGACAAGAAAATTATAAAAAGAAATATCTTTAGGTAGAATGGCGGTTCCATTCAGAACACTTTCCTTACAAGACGTGGTGGTATCCCCGTTGGGAGTCGTGCCAAAATCGGATCCCAATACATTCGGACTAATCCACCATTTGTCATATCCAAGGTGCAGGTCAGTAAGCGACAACATCGACCTGGAACCAAGTTCAGTAGTATATTCTGTACCTCCTTTGACAAGGCAATCAGGCTGGTCAAAAAGTTGGGAAGGGGCACCCTAATGGCCAAAACAGGCATTGAGGGGGCATTCCGGTTACTTACTACCTGTGCCTCTGAATAGTGTCCGCCTACTGGGCTGCTTCTGGGAAGGAGCATACTATATAGGTCGCTGTTTGCCCATGGGGTGCTCCATATCCTGCTCACTATTTGAGGCGTTTAGTTGCTTCCTCGAATGGGTCGTCATGGACGTTTCTAAGGGGGCACATATTATCCATTACCTCGACAATTTCTTATGCCTGGGCCCAAAAGATTCGCCAGTGTGAATACATGCGGTAGTCCACCTGTGAGAAGGAGAGAACTGGAAGGAGAGCGGACACCACAGAGCCGAGGGGTTAGATGGAGAACTGAAGAAGGAAAGAGGGCGAGGGAGGTAAGGGAGTACGGTGGAAGGCCGACCTGAGCTCCCCCATGTTCCTGCTGGGAGGGTAACAGCCCTGGGAAGAAAAGCCGCTTGCGCATCCCTTTGAGGTTACGGGCGCGAGCGGGCAGAGGGACTACGCTGGAGTGCGAAGCCGACACGGCCAGGCCGTTCCTGCTCGTGCGACCCTGACGGCCAGCCCCCCTCTCCCAATACTGGTGCCTGTCCGCTGGTGGGTCGAGACCCCCGCGGTGGAGACAGGTCTAAGCTCTGTAATTTAAATTGGCTCTGTAATTTGAATGAGTACACTTTAAATCCTTTTACAAGGATCTATTGAAGGGCAAGTCTGGTGCCAGCAGCCGCGGAAATTCCAGCTCCAGTAGCGTCCACTAAAGCTGCTGCAGTTAAAAATCTTTTATAAGGATCGAGTTTGGCGGTCCGCCGCAATGCATGCTACCGCCAGTCCCAGCCCCTTTGCCTTGGGGCGCCTCCCCGATTCTCTTGACTGAGTGTCCCAGGGGCCCGAAGCGTTTCCTTTGAAAAAATTAAGTGTCCAAAGCACAGGTGGTGTAGCTTTCTTAACAGGTGGGATACTCCACTGACTACGAGACACTGCTACTAGGCCCAAAAAGATTTCCTGTGTTAGATGCAGTAAAAAATTTGAATTAGATACACAGGCGGTATAGCTTCCTTCACAGGTGGGCTACTCTGCTGACTACAAGACACTGCTACTATGCCCAAAAGGATTTACTGGGTTAGATGCAATAAAAAATTGTTATTAGATACACAGGTGGTGTAGCTTGCTTCAGATGGGCTACTCCACTGACTACCAGACACTGCTACAAGCCCAAAAGGATTGGCTTGCTTAGATGCAGTAAAAAATTGGTATTAGATACACAGGTGGTGTAGCTTGCAACACAGATATGCTACTCCAATGACTAACAGACACTGCCACTATGCCCAAAAGGATTTACTGGGTTAGATGCAGTAAAAAATTATTATTAGATAGACAGGTGGTGTAGCTTGCTTCAGATGGGCTACTCCACTGACTACCAGACACTGCTACTAGGCCCAAAAGGATTTCCTGGGTTAGATGCAGTAAAAAATTAGACTTAGATACACATGTGGTGTAGCTTCCTTCACAGGTGGACTACTCCGCTGACTACCAGACACTGCTACTAGGCCCAAAAAGATTTCCTGGGTTAGATGCAGTAAAAAATTAGAATTAGATACACAGGCGGTGTAGCTTCCTTCACAGGTGGGCTGCTCCGCTGACTACGAGACACTGCTACTATGCCCAAAAGGATTTACTGGGTTAGATGCAGTAAAAAAATTGTTATTAGATACACAGGTGGTGTAGCTTGCTTCAGATGGGCTACTCCACTGACTACCGGACACCGCTACAGGCCCAAAAGGATTGGCTGGCTTAGATGCAGTAAAAAATTGGTATTAGATACATAGGTGGTGTAGCTTGCTACACAGATAGGCTACTCCAATGACTAATAGACACTGCTACAGGCCCAAAAGGATTGGCTGAGCTACATTTCACCAAATGCTGTGAAAAACACTTGCACAGCACTGGCACAGACCTGCCTGGCAAAAAGTGCTATGAACTGCTGTAACCTAGACCTCAAAAAGGCTGCAATTAGAACTAGTCCCTACTCCCTAAACCTATCTCTCTATGTAACTGGAAATTCGCTCGCAATTCACACAGTTATACTGTATAGCGCCCACAGCAGCAGCGGTGCCGTCTAACACTCAGCTACAGCAGTGAGAAAATGATGGCAACGGGGAAAATGGCTGGGTCTTATAGGGCAAGGACATGTGACATACACAGCCAATGACACATGCCCTTGCTTGTGTGATAAAAAGCACTTCGCTGCGTGTGTGTGACTAGCCCAGGGGGATGGGGATGACTCGGTACCCGGGCCTTTGCCTGGCCTTGGGGATGTCGCGGTGGTCGGCTCCCGGGCCCGTACCCTGGGGTCAGCTTTTAAAAGGGGATTATTTGTTAACTCTATGAAAGTTCGTGACGCCACCTGTGGTTTCTGGTGAGAATCACCAGCGCTGCGGCAGTCCACTGAGGCCGGTGATAAGGCAGCTCGATGGTATAGCTCCCCACAGGTGGAGCTAGGCCTCAGGGCAGCGTACGGAGAGGGGGATGCAGGACAGAGGGGACCCAGCCGGGTCAGAGCAAGAATAGGAGCACACACGAAAGTCACTTCAGTACCTTTTACTGATGGAAATTCAGGCACGTCCCGGAGCACTGTAAGGTGAGGGGTGCACGTCCGGATTCTCCCCAGTGAGCGGGTGTAGGGCTTCCTGTCTCTTGCCTCTCTGTAGTAAGTTTCTGACCTGCCTGGAGCTAAGCCTAACTTGGTTTCTGTTCTGCACCTGCTGACTTGGTGATAGGGCCTTCTGTTGGAGATCACTCTCCCTATTCTCTGGGGTCTCTGTGATTCCTGACCCTGGTACGTATCAGCTTTTGGTGATCCTGGGACATGTAGTTGGCCAGGGGTTCCGGTTGTTTTCTACTGGTCATGAAGATCCACGTAGACTCTCGGACCCGGTGTCCGGTATATGCTACTGGGGTGAGCTGGTTAAGCTCCTCTGCCCCCTATGTTACTCACTTTCCACTCGCCTTCGGCCCCACTCGGGCCCTCACTAGGCTACACACACTGCAGCTGGGACGCTGCTCTTCTTCACCGCTCTGAGTGTCGGCACACTCCTAGCTCTCTATCCTGAGCTCTGTGAGTTTTAGTCTGGACTCACTCTACAGACTGTACTGAACTCTTTCTGCAGGACCTGCTAGGCTCTAGCTCGACTGCACTGACTCCTTCTGTGTCTGAGCAGGAACTCCCTAGCTGCTCTGTACTCTAGCAGGCTAGTAACTGAACTGCCTGGCTCCATCTTCCCTATTTATATCCCTAACGGGCTCCCTCTGCTGGTCTGAGGTGGAAGGTGGAGATGTGTAAATGTTTATGGGGGCCTCTTGTGGAGGATTCCAGTAATACACCCTTCTAGGATCTGTGGTACCAAGCGCAGCTGGGCGCCACATTTCCCCCTAGCAAAGCTCAGCACTCCTGGGCTGAAGTACATTTTAAAACAACAATATTAAACATTAACAATGCAATAACTCTTCCCTTTATGGGAGGCACATTTCTTAAACGTTGCATAATAAAAACATTATAAACATTTAAAACATTTTCAGCAGTTCAATAATGGTGCTCCTTCCGGGGAAGCACCTATCCATGATAGGCTGGCCCAGCCGGGTCATCAGCCGTAGATGGCAGGGGTTTGCTCTCCTCCCCCACCTTGTGGACATTCAGGGCCATGGGTATGACAGGGGTTACAGGTCCTGCTGACGGGGCGGCCACTTCGGCCTGCTCGGTGCCGAGCTCGGGTTGAACATCAGGGCGGTGAACCGGTGCTCTGACGCTGTGCTGTTCCTCGGACATTCTGGCGCCCCCCTAGCGAACCGTGGACTACCTTCATTTCTACCGGAAGGCCACAGCTCCGCAGGTGACGGTTGTCTTCAGGACCTTGCGTCGCTTGCGTCCTACGTCAGAGCGTTCAGCGACGCTCCTTCCAGGACCTGGCGCTTCCTGGTTTGACATCAAGGCGTGGGGCGTGTCCGGGGCTTCACACGCTTTTGCACGTACGCCCCTCAGTTTCCCGCGGTTACGCCCTTCTTCTCGCTCAGCAGCCCAACAATGGCGGCAATCTTCACCACAGTTTAATAAACAGTTTTTGATTAAAGGCGCACAGTACCCGGTGGCAACGGCCATAACACTCCGTCGTTGCAGCAGGCACGCAATCCTGATTGTGACGCCAGGAAAGATGACTAGCCCAGGGGGATGGGGATGACTCAGTACCCGGGCCTTTGCCTGGCCTTGGGGATGTTGCAGTGGTCGGCTCCCGGGCCCGTACCCTGGGGTCAGCTTTTAAAAGAAGATTATTTGTTAACTCTATGAAAGTTCGTGACGCCACCTGTGGTTTCTCGTGAGAATCACCAGCGCTGCGGCAGTCCACTGAGGCCGGCGATAAGGCAGCTTGATGGTATAGCTCCCCACAGGTGGAGCTAGGCCTCAGGGCAGCGTACAGAGAGGGGGATGCAGGACAGAGGGGACCCAGCCGGGTCAGAGCAAGAATAGGAGCACACACGAAAGTCACTTCAGTACCTTTTACTGATGGAAATTCAGGCACGTCCCGGAGCACTGTAGGGTGAGGGGTGGACGTCCGGATTCTCCCCAGTGAGCGGGTGTAGGGCCTCCTGTCTCTTGCCTCTCTGTAGTAAGTTTCTGACCTGCCTGGAGCTAGGCCTAACTTGGTTTCTGTTCTGCACCTGCTGACTTGGTGATAGGGCCTTCTGTTGGAGATCACTCTCCCTATTCTCTGGGGTCTCCGTGATTCCTGACCCTGGTACATATCAGCTTTTGGTGATCCTGGGACATGTAGTTGGCCAGGGGTTCCGGCTATTTTCTACTGGTCATGAAGATCCACATAGACTCTCGGACCCGGTGTCCGGTATATGCTTCGGGGTGAGCTGGTTAAGCTTCTCTGCCCCCTATGTTATTCACTTTCCACTCGCCTTCGGCCCCGCTCGGGCCCTCACTAGGCTACACACACTGCAGCTGGGACGCTGCTCTTCTTCGCTGCTCTGAGTGTCGGCACACTCCTAGCTCTCTATCCTGAGCTCTGTGAGTTTTAGTCTGGACTCACTCTTCAGACTGTACTGAACTCTTTCTGCAGGAACTGCTAGGCTCTGGCTCGACTGCACTGACTCCTTCTGTGTCTGAGCAGCAACTCCCTAGCTGCTCTGTACTCTAGCAGGCTAGGAACTGAACTGCCTGGCTCCACCTTACCTATTTATATCCCTAACGGGATCCCTCTGCTGGTCTGAGGTGGAAGGTGGAGATGTGTAAATGTTTATGGGGGCCTCTTGTGGAAGATTCCAGTAATACACCCTTCTAGAATCTGTGGTACCAAGCGCAGCTGGGCACCACATGTGCGCTGCTGATAGGCTGACAGACTGCACCGCCCCACTGTAAATGCGGGAAAGAAAAAATAAATGGAGATCGGCTTTATTTCTGCAGAGATCCATCCCTTGCCCCTCCCCCCGCCCACTCTACACTGAAACTGTCTATTAACATTGATTAACAGTAGTGATGAGTGAGCACTAAAATGCTCGGGTGCTCGAAGCTCGGGTCGAGTACATTGGAATACTCGGGTGCTCGACCCGAGCAATGAGCCCAATGTAAGTTTATGGGAAACTCGAGCATTTTTCTGGCTGTCCCCCCCGGCGGTCTGCAGACGGTCAAAAATTGCCCAAATCGATGGGAACAGTGCTCAATTAAACGTCAGGCAGACAGAATATATAGGCAGAGAGGCAGGCAGGGTATATAGGAGGGTGCATGAAAAACATAGCAGGGCACTTGGAACACACTAGTGCCCTCCAATTTTCATGCACCCTTCTCTTTAAAAAAGCAGTCCGGCAATTCAGCAGCGGCATACACCGGTACCCGACAATTTAGAATAGAAAGAATAGAGCATCACACATAGATTAGATAGATAGAAACATGTCAGTCACATATATAAGAAGTACAGTGACAGTGTTGATTACTGTACTTGTCATTTAGTGTTAAAATAAAGGATTCATTAAAAAAAAAAATTGGCGTGGGGTTCCCCGTAATTTTAGTCTCTAGCGGAGGTTAAGCAGACGGCTGGGGCAGATGTTTGAAGCCTGGGAAGGTTGCAATACCCACGAAGCTTCCCAGGCTACTAATATCAGCCCCCAGCTGAATACCTAGCCTTTACTAGCTATTAAAATGGGGAACCCCACTATTTTAATAGCTAGCAATAATGCCAGCTGACATCAAGCCCAGGTTAGTAATGGAGAGGCATCTACAAGACACCCCCATTACTAACCCCATAGTCAAAGTTAAAAAAAACACATACACCCAGAATAAAGTCCTTTAATTGAAATAAAGACACATTCCTTTAATGTTCGAAATTAAACCCTACTTACCGTATCGCCCATTCCAGCTGAAGCCAACGATCTCCTGTAATAAAAATAAAATAATAAATCAACCTCATCCTTACCTTTCCATGGTTCCCAGGACAGCTTCAGCTCTGCTACATTGACATGACAGGCTGGAGAGCAGCAGAAAGCTGCCATCCAGCTTGCCATGCCGCAGACACAGGGAAGCTCCTCAGTGAAGCTCCTCAGTGTCTGGCTGTGACAGCATCCAGATGAGCCGAGTTCATGTCCACCACTCACCGCTTGAGCAGGAGAATTCTCCCACGCTGGGATGGCATTGAGATGACAGGCTGGATCGCAGCAGAGTGCTACCATCCAGCTTGTCATCCTTAAGAGACACTGCCGAGCACAAGCATGCTTGCGCTCTGCAGTGTCTCTGAAGCGCTACCTGCAGTGTCTCTGAAGCGCTGGATTGCAGCAGAGCACTACCATCCAGCTTGTCATCCATCAGAAACACTGCAGATCGCTTGCTCAGGGGCGGACCTACCGCCCGTGCAGCCGGTTCATTGAACGGGGGCCCCCGAGGGAGAGGGGGCCCCTCCAGCCTCCAGCAGGGCCGCCATCAGGGCATGACTGCCCTGACTCCAGCATGGGGCCCGGACGGTCGGAGCCCCCCTCTTGTGCGTCTCCTCATGGGCCCCCTCTGCAGGACCCCCCGCCGTCACGTGACCGGCCCCATGCTGAGCGCAGGGACATCTCCGGTCATGTGAAGGCAGCCGGCACAATACTTACCCCTCCCCGTGCCTCCGCAGCGTCTTCCGCGTCCTCTGACTGTGACGTCTCAGGTCAGAGGGCGCGGTGATATGTTTACATCGCGCGCGATCTCTCCTGAGCTGTCACAGCGGGAAGACGCGCGCAACGCTGGAGTCAGGATCAGCAACAGGTGAGAAGTGAGGTGAGTATTTGATTTTTTTTTTATGTATGGGGGCATGGGGCATTATATGGTGGGGGGAGAGTGTGTGGGACATCCTGCATGGGGCAGTATATGGGGGGGTGACATCCTGCATAGGGCATTATATGGGGTGGGGGTGGTGTGACATCCTGCATGGGGCATTATATGGGGTGGGGGGGTGACATCATGCATGGGGCATTATATGGGGGGAGAGGTGACATCCTGCATGGGGCATTATATTGGGGGAGAGGTGACATCCTGCATTGGGCATTATAAGGGAGGGGGGGTGACATCCTGCATGGGGCATTATATGGGGGGGTGACATACTGTATGGGGCATTATAAGAGGGGAAGGGGGGAAGTGACATCCTGCATGGGGCATTATAAGGGAGGGGTGTGTGTGACATCCTGCATGGGGCATTATATGGGGGGGTGACATACTGCATGGGGCATTATAAGAGGGGAAGGGGGGAAGTGATGTCCTGCATGGGGCATTATAAGGGAGGGTGTGTGTGTGACATCCTGCATGGGGCATTATAAGGGAGGGGGGGTGACATCCTGCATGGGGCATTATAAGGGAGGGGGTGTGACATCCTGCATGGGGCATTATAAGAGGGGAAGGGGGGAATTTACATCTTGCATGGGGCATTATATGGGGGAGGGGGGAATTGACATCCTGCATGTGGGGCATTATATGGGGGTGGGTGGGGGTGTGACATCTTGCATGGGGCATTATAAGGGAGGGGGGGTGACATCCTGCATGGGGCATTATAAGAGGGGGAGGGGGGAATTGACATCCTGCATGGGGCATTATATGGGAGGGGGTGTGTGTGACATCCTGCATGGGGCATTATAAGGGAGGGGGGGTGAAATCCTGCATGGGGCATTATAAGGGAGGGGGTGTGACATCCTGCATGGGGCATTATAAGAGGGGAAGGGGGGAATTGACATCCTGCATGGGGCATTATATGGGGGGGGGGATTGACATCCTGCATGGGGGCATTATATGGGGGTGGGTGGGGGTGTGACATCCTGCATGGGGCAGAATAAGAGGGGAAGGGGGGAAGTGACATCCTGCATGAGGCATTATAAGGGAGGGGGGTGTGACATCCTGCATGGGGCATTATAAGAGGGGGAGGGGGGAATTGACATCCTGCATGGAGCATTATATGGGGGTGGGGGAGGAGGTGACATCCTGCATGGGGCATTATAAGAGGGGAAGTGACATCCTGCATGGGGCATTATAAGAGGGGTAGGGGGGAAGTGACATCCTGCATGGGGCATTATAAGGGAGGGGGGGTGTGACATCCTGCATGGGGCATTATAAGAGGGGAAGGGGGGAAGTGACATCCTGCATGGGGCATTATAAGGGAGGGGGTGTGTGACATCCTGCATGGGGCATTATAAGAGGGGGAGGGGGGAATTGACATCCTGCATGGAGCATTATATGGGGGTGGGGGGGAGTGTGACATCCTGCATGGGGCATTATAAGAGGGGAAGTGACATCCTGCATGGGGCATTATAAGAGGGGAAGGGGGGAAGTGACATCCTGCATAGGGCATTATAAGGGAGGGGGGGTGTGACATCCTGCATGGGGCATTATAAGAGGGGGAGGGGGGAATTGACATCCTGCATGGGGCATTATAAGGAGGGTGGGTGTGTGACATACTGCATGGGGCATTATAAGGGGGAAAGAGCCTGCATGGAGCGTTACATGGACAATATTCTGTATGGAGTGTTATATGGGGGTCAGTATTCTGTATGGAGCGTTATATGGGGGACAGTATTCTGTATGGAGCGTTATATGGGGGCCAGTATCCTGTATGGAGCGTTATATGGGGACCAGTATCCTGTATGGAGCATTATAAGCGGTCAGTATCCTGTATGGAGCATTATATGGTGCCCATAATACTGTATGGAGGACTATACTGTCCGGTCTGCACTGTGCGCTGTGAGGATTCGCCGGTTTCTGAGCTATTGTAGAATTTACAATAGATATCGCTCATGTAATGTAGTAAGTGAAATCCTTGGCCTTGTACTATATATATATATTTCTCTGCGGTATCTGTGCATCATGAATCGTGGTATGTGTTAAAGGAGCCCACTGAAACTGTCGCCCAGGGCCCACAAAAACCTGGAGCCGGCCCTGGGGGTAAGTATAACAAGTTTTATTTTTTTAAATAGAATTAATTAACTAAGAGTGGGGGGAATGAGAGATGCATGGGGGGGAGCCTTCATGCACCCTATGAAGGGCAGCGGGGGGGGGCCCAAAAAAATTCTTGCGCAGGGGCCCACTACAGTCTGTGTCCGCCCTTGCGCTTGCTGATTTATCGGCTATTACTGCCCCTTCCATGCTTGCGCTCTGCAGTGTCTCTGAAGGATGACAAGCAGGATGGTAGCGCTCTGCTGCGATCCAGCCTGTCATCTCAATGCCATCCCAGCATGGGAGAATTCTCCTGCTCAAGCGGTGACGTAATTTGCCGGCACCCCATGCGCAGGAGAATTCTCCCACGCTGTCAGTGACGTGCACGAGGTGAGCTGAGTTCATTGGACATGAACTCGGCTCATCTGGATGCCGTCACAGACAGACACTGAGGAGCTTCACTGAGGAGCTTCTCAGTGTCTGCGGCATGGCAAGCTGGATGGCAGCGTTCTGCTGCGCTCCAGCCTGTCATGTCAATGTAGCAGAGCTGAAGCCATCCTGGGAACCATGGAAAGGTAAGGATGAGGTTGGTTTATTATTTTACTTTTATTGCAGGAGATTGTTTGCTTCAGCTGGGCTATATGGTAAGTAGGGTTTAATTTAGAACATTAGGAATGTGTCTTTATTTCAATTAAAGGACTTTATTCTGGGTGTTTGTGTTTTTTTAACTTTGACTATGGGGTTAGTAATGGGAGTGTCTTATAGACGCCTCGAATTACTAACCTGGGCTTGATGTCAGCTGGCATTATAAGCTGACATCAACCCCAACCCTATTACCCCATTGCCATCACTACAGGGCAGTGGGAAGAGCGAGGCTAAGTGCCAGAATTGGCACATCCTATGGATACGCCATTTCTGGGGCAGCTGATGGCTGGTGTTTCTAGCCTGGGAGGGGGCCAATATTCATGGCACCCTTCCTGGGTTATTAATATCAGCCCCCAGCTGTCTGCCTAGCCTTTGCTAGCTATTAAAATAGGGGGGACCCCACATCGTTTTTTTTTGGGTCCCCCATTTTAATAGCTAGTAAAGGCTAGGTATTCAGCTGGGGGCTGATATTAGTAGCCTGGGAAGCTCCGTGGGTATCACCCACTTCCCAGGCTTCAAACATCTGCCCCAGCCATCTGCTTAACCTCCGCTAGAGACTAAAATTACAGGGAACCCCACGCCATTTTTTTCAAAAATAAATTAACACTAAATGACAAGTACAGTAACCAACACTGTCACTGTAATTATTATATATGTGACTGACATGTTTCTATGTATCTAATCTGTGTGTGAAGCTCTATTCTTTCTGTTCTAAATTGTCGGGTACCGGTGTATGCCGCTGCTGAATTGCCGGCTTTTCATGCTTCACTGTGAGCACTGTTTCCATCGATTTGGGCAACCACTGTAATGCCACGACAACCATGGCTGTGCCTTTACAGTGAGTGGCAGACAATCCCTTCATGATTGGTGCTTAAATAGTGCCAGACAAGCAGGACAGGGACCGAAGTACCAAGCAGTGGTGAGCATGCTCGCTCATCACTAATTAACAGTATTACTGTGAAAAAATCCAGTTACGCTTTTGGTGCACGAACAGTTATCGAACATAACCTCGAACATCCGAATTTTTTGCAAATCGTTCGAGTTCATCGAACGATTCGAACACCGCCCAAAGCAGCTCGATTTTGAGATTGGCGAACAGTTTGAGTCGAACACCGCTCATCTCTAGTCCTTTTATCTCTACAGGAAGCGGGGGCCGGTCTTTATGTCCCTACAGGAGGTGAGAGCAAGTCTATATGTTTCTACAGGAAGTGAGGGCAAGTCTTTATGTGTCTACAGGAAGTGAGGGCAGGTCTTTATGTGTCTTCAGGAAGTAGGGGCAAGTCTTTATGTGTCTAAAGGAAGTGGGAGCAAGTCTTTATGTCTCTACAGGAAGTGGGGGCAGGTCTTTATGTATCTAAAGGAATTAGGGAAAGTCTTTATGTCTCTACAGGAAGTAGGGGCAAGTCTTTATGTCTCTACAGGAAGAGGGGGCAAGTCGTTATGTCTCTGTATGAAGTCAGGGCAGGTCTTTATGTCTCTACAGGAAGTAGGGGCAAGTCTTTATGTCTCTACAGGAAGTGGGGGCAGGTCTTTATGTCTCTACAGGAAGTGGGGACAGGTTTTTATGTCTCTACAGGAAGTGGGAGTAAGTCTATATGTCTCTACAGGAAATGGGGGCAGGTCTTTATGTCTCTAAAGGAAGTGGGGGCAAGTCTATATGTCTCTACAGGAAGTGGGGGAAAGTCTATAAGTCTCTACAAGAAGTGGGGGCAAGTCTATATGTCTCTACAGGAAGTAGGGGCAGGTATTTATGTCTCTACAGGAAGTGGGGACAGGTCTTTAGGTCTCTACAGGAAGTAAGGGCAAGTCTATATGTCTCTACAGGAAATGGGTGCAGGTCTTTATATTTCTAGAGGAAGTGGGGCAGATCTTTATGTCTCTAGAGGAAGTGTGGGCAAGTTTATAAGTCTCTACAGGAAGTAGGGGCAAGTCTTTATGCCTCTACAGGAAGTTGTGTCAAGTCTTTATGTCTCTACAGGAAGTGGGGGCAGGTCTTTATGTCCCTACAGGATGTGGGGGCAGGTCTTTATCTCTCTACATGAAGTGAGGACAAGTATCTATGTCTCTACAGTAAGTGGGGGCAAGTATATATGTCTCTACAGGAAGTGGGGTCAAGTCTTTATGTCTGTACAGAAATTAGGGGAAAGTCTATATGTCTCTACAGGAAGTTGGACCAGGTCTTTATGTCTCTACAGGAGGTGGGTAAAAGTCTTTATATCTCTACAGGAAGTGGGGGCAAGTCTATGTGTCTCTACAGGAAGTGGGGGCTAGTCTATATGTCTCTACAGGAAGAGGGGGCAGGTCTTTATGTCTCTACAGGAAGTGGGGGCACGTCTTTATATCTCTACAGGAAGTGGGGGCAAGTCTATATGTCTCTACAAGATGTGGGGGCAAGACTATATGTCTCTACAAGAAGTGGGGGAAAGTCTTTATGTCTCTACAGGGGGTGAGGGCAAGTCTTTATGTCTCTACAGGAAGTAGGGGCAGGTCTTTATGTCTCAAAAGGGAGTCGGGGCAAGTCTATATTTCTCTACAGGAAGTGGGGGCAAGTCTATATGTTTCTACAGGAAGTGGGGGCAAGTCTATATGTCTCTACAGGAAGTGGGGGCAAGTCTATATATCTCTACAATAAATCGGGGCAAGTCTATATGTCTCTACAAGAAGTGGGTGCAGGTCTTTATGTCTTTACAAGAAGTAGGGGCAGGTCTTTATGTCTCTACAGGAAGTGGGGGCAAGTCTATATGTCTCTACAGGAAGTGGGGGCAGGTCTTTATGTCTCTACAGGAAGTGGGAGCAGTTCTTTGTCTCTCTAAAGGAAGTGGAGACAAGCCTTTCTGTCTCTACAGGAAGTGTGGGCAAGTCTATATGTCTCTACAGGAAGTAGGGGTAAGTCTATATGTCTCTACAGGAAGTGGGGGCAAGTCTATATGTCTCTACAGGAATAGGGGGCAGGTCTTTATGTCTCTACAGGAAGTGGGGGCAAGTCTATATGTCTCTACAAGAAGTGGGGCAAGTCTATATGTCTCTACAGGATGTGATGGCAAGTCTTTATGTCTCTACAGGAAGAGGGGGCAGGTCTTTATGTCTCTAAAGAAAGTGGGGGCAAGTCTATATGTATCTACAGGAAGTAGAGGCAAGTCTTTAAGTCTCTATAGGAAGTAGGGGCAGGTCTTTATGTCTATTCAGGAAGTGGGGTCAAGTCTTTATGTCTCTACAGGAAGTGGGGGCATGTCTTTATGTCTCTACAAGAGGTGGGGGCAAGTCTTTATGTCTCTGTAAGAAGTCAGGGCATGTCTTTATGTCTCTACAGGAAGTGGGGGCAGGTATTTATGTCTCTACAGGAAGTGGGGACAGGTCTTTAGGTCTCTACAGCAAGTAAGGGCAAGTCTATATGTCTCTACAGGAAATGGGTGCAGGTCTTTATATTTCTAGAGGAAGTGGGGCAGATCTTTATGTCTCTAGAGGAAGTGTGGGCAAGTTTATAAGTCTCTACAGGAAGTAGGGGCAAGTCTTTATGCCTCTACAGGAAGTTGTGTCAAGTCTTTATGTCTCTACAGGAAATGGGGGCAGGTCTTTATGTCCCTACAGGATGTGGGGTCAGGTCTTTATCTCTCTACAGGAAGTGAGAACAAGTATCTATGTCTCTACAGGAAGTGGGGGCAAGTATATATGTCTCTACAGGAAGTGGGGTCAAGTCTTTATGTCTGTACAGAAATTAGGGGAAAGTCTATATGTCTCTACAGGAAGTTGGACCAGGTCTTTATGTCTCTACAGGAGGTGGGTAAAAGTCTTTATATCTCTACAGGAAGTGGGGGCAAGTCTATGTGTCTCTACAGGAAGTGGGGGCTAGTCTATATGTCTCTACAGGAAGAGGGGGCAGGTCTTTATGTCTCTACAGGAAGTGGGGGCACGTCTTTATATCTCTACAGGAAGTGGGGGCAAGTCTATATGTCTCTACAAGATGTGCGGGCAAGACTATATGTCTCTACAAGAAGTGGGGGAAAGTCTTTATGTCTCTACAGGGGGTGAGCGCACGTCTTTATGTCTCTACAGGAAGTAGGGGCAGGTCTTTATGTCTCAAAAGGGAGTCGGGGCAAGTCTATATTTCTCTACAGGAAGTGGGGGCAAGTCTATATGTTTCTACAGAAAGTGGGGGCAAGTCTAATATGTCTCTACAGGAAGTGGGGGCAAGTCTATATATCTCTACAATAAATCGGGGCAAGTCTATATGTCTCTACAAGAAGTGGGTGCAGGTCTTTATGTCTTTACAAGAAGTAGGGGCAGGTCTTTATGTCTCTACAGGAAGTGGGGGCAAGTCTATATGTCTCTACAGGAAGTGGGGGCAGGTCTTTATGTCTCTACAGGAAGTGGGAGCAGGTCTTTGTCTCTCTAAAGGAAGTGGAGACAAGCCTTTCTGTCTCTACAGGAAGTGTGGGCAAGTCTATATGTCTCTACAGGAAGTAGGGGCAAGTTTTTATGTCTCTGTAGGAAGTAGGGGCAGGTCTTTATGTCTCTACAGGAAGTGGGGGCAAGTCTTTATTTCTCTACAGGAGGTGGGGGCAGGTCTTTTTGTCTCCACAGAAAGTGGGGGAAAGTCTTTATGTCTCTACAGGAAGTGGGGTCAAGTCTTTATGTCTCTACAGGAATTAGGGGAAAGTCTATATGTCTCTGCAGGAAGTTCGGCCAGGTCTTTATGTCTTTACAGGAGGTGGGTAAAAGTCTTTATGTCTCTACAGGAAGTGGGGGCAAGTCTTTATGTCTCTTCAGGAAGTGGGGGCAGGTCTTTTTGTCTCTACAGGAAGTGGGGGCAAGTCTATGTCTCTACAGAAAGTGGGGACAGGTCCTTATGTGTCTACGGGAAGTGGGGGCAAGTATTTATGTCTCTACAGGAAGTTTGGGCAGGTCTTTATGTCTCTACAGGAAGTGGGGCAAGTCTATATATCTCTACAGGAAGTAGGGGCAAGTCTATATCTCTCTACAGGAATTGTAGGCAGGTCTTTATGTCTCTACAGGAGGTGAGTGCAAGTTTATATGTCTCTACAGGTAGTGGGGGCAAGTCTTTATGTCTCTACAGGAATTTGGGGCAGGTCTTTATGTCTCTACTGGAAGTGGGGGCAAGTCTATATGTCTCTACAGAAAGTAGGGGCAAGTCTATTTCTCTCTACAGGAAGTGGGGGCAGGTCTTTATGTCTCTACAGGAGGTGAGTGCAAGTCTTTATGTGTCTACAGGCAGTGGGGGCAAGTCTTTATGTCTCTACAGGAACTGGGGGCAGGTCTTTATGTGTCTAGAGGAAGTAGGGGCAAGTCTTTATGTCTCTACAGGAAGTGGGGAAAGTCTTTATGTTTCTACAAGAGGTTGAGGCAGGACATTATGTCTCTGCAAGAGGTGGGGGCAAATCTTTATGTCTCTACAGGAAGTGGGGACAAGTCTTTTATGTCTCTACAGGAAGTGGGGGCAGGTCTTTATGTCTCTCCAGAAAATGAGGGCAGGTCTTTATGTTTCTACAGGAAGTCGTGGCAAGTCTTTATGTCTCTACAGGAAATGGGGGCAGGTCGTTATGTCTCTAGAGGAAGTGGGGGCAAGTCAATATGTCGCAACAAGAAGTGGGGGCATGTCGATTTGTCCTACAAGAAATTGGGGCAAGTCTGTATGTCTCTACAGGAAGTAGGGGCAAGTCTTTATATCTCTACTGGTAGTGGGGGCAAGTCTATATGTCTCTACAGGAATTGGGGGCAGGTCTTTATGTCTCTACAGGAAGTGGGAGCAGGTCTTTATCTCTCTACAGGAAGTAAGGGTAGGTCTTTATGTCTCTACAGGAAGTGGGGGCAAATCTTTATGTCTTTACAGGAAATGGGGTAGGTCCTTATGTCTCTACAGGAAGTGAGGGCAGGTCTTTATGTCTCTACAGAAGGTGGGGGCAGGTGTTTATGTCTCTACCGGAGGTGAGGGAAAGATTATATGTCTCTACAGGAAGTGAGGGCAAGTCTTTATGTGTCTACAGAAAGTGGGGGCAAGTGTACATGTCTCTACAGGAAGTAGGGGCAAGTCTTCATGTCTCTATAGGTAGTGGGGGCTGGTTTTTATGTCTCTACAGGAAGTGGGAGCAGGTCTTTATGTCTCTGCAGGAAGTGGGGGCAAGTCTATATGTCTCTACAGGAAGTAGGGGCAATTCTATTTGTCTCTACAGGAAGTGGGGGCAACTCTATATGTCTCTTCAGGAAGTGGGGGCAGGTATTTATGACTCTACAGGAAGTGGGGGCAGGTCTTTATGTCTCTACAGGAATTGGGGACAAGTCTATATGTCTCTACAGGAAGTGGGGTCAAGTCTATATGTCTATACTGGAAATGGGAGCAGCTCTTTATGTCTCTAGAGGAAGTGGGGGCAAGTCTATATGTCTCTACAGCAAGTGGGGGCAAGTCTATATGTTTCTATAAGAAGGGGGGTCAAGTCCATATGTCTCTACAGGAAGTAGGGGCAAGTCTATATGTCTATATCGGAAGTGGGGCCAGTCTATATGTCTCTACAGGAAGTGGGGGCAGGTCTTTATGTCTCTACAGGAAGTGGGGGCAAGTCTATATGTCTCTACAGGAAGTAGGGGCAAGTCTTTATGTCTCTACAGGAAGTAGGGGCAAGTCTTTATGTCTCTACAGGAGGTGGGGGCAGGTCTTTATGTCTCTACAGAAAGTGGGGACAAGTCTTTATGTCTCTACATGAAGTGGGGGCAAGTATATATGTCTCTACAGGAAGTGGGTTCAAGTCTTTATGTCTCTACAGGAATTAGGGGAAAATCTATCTGTCTCTACAGGAAGTTGGGCCAGGTCTTTATGTCTCTACAGGAGGTGGGTAAGAGTCTTTATATCTCTACAGGAAGTGGGGGCAAGTCTATGTGTCTCTACAGGAAGTGGGGGAAGTCTATATGTCTCTACAGGAAGAGGGGGCAGGTCTTTTTGTCTCTACAGGAAGTTGGGGCAAGTCTTTATGTCTCTACAGGAAGTGGGGGAAGTCTATATGTCCCTACAAGAAGTGGGGCATGTCTTTATGTCTCTACAAGAAGTGGTGGCAAGTCTACATGTCTCTGCAAGAAGTGGGCGCAGGTCATAATGTCTCTAAAGGAGGTCGGGGCAAGTCTATATTTCTCTACAGGAAGTGGGGGCAAGTCTATATGTTTCTACAGGAAGTGGGGGCAAGTCTAAATGTCTGTACAGGAAGTGGGGGCAAGACTATATATCTCTACAATAAATCGGGGCAAGTCTATATGTCTCTACAAGAAGTGGGTGCAGGTCTTTATGTCTCTACAAGAAGTAGGGGCAGGTCTTTATGTCTCTACAAGAAGTGGGGGCAGGACTTTATGTCTCTACAGGAAGTGGGGGCAGGTCGTTGTCTCTCTACAGGAAGTGGGGTCAAGTCTTTATGTCTACACAGGAATTAGGGGAACGTCTATATGTCTCTACAGGAAGTTGGGCCAGGTCTTTATGTCTCTACAGGAGGTGGGTAAAAGTCTTTATGTCTCTACAGGAAGTGGGGGCAAGTCTATGTGTCTCCACAGGAAGTGGAGGCAAGTCTATATGTCTCTACAGGAAGAGGGGGCAGGTCTTTATGTCTCTACAGGAAGTGGGGGCAAGTCTTTATGTCTGTACAGGAAGTGGGGGCAAGTCTATGTGTCTCTACAAGAAGTGGGGCAAGTCTTTATGTCTCTACAAGAAGTGGAGGCAAGTCTATATGTCTCTACAAGAAGTTGGGGAAAGTCTTTATGTCTCTACACTGAGTGAGGGCAAGTCTTTATGTCTCTACAGGAAGTAGGGGTAGCTATTTATGTCTCTAAAGGAAGTCGGGGCAAGTCTATATTTCTTTACAGGAAGTTGGGGCAAGTCCATATGTTTCCACAGGAAGTGGGGGCAAGTCTATATGTCTCTACAGGAAGTAGGGGCAAGTCTATATATCTCTACAATAAATCGGGGCAAGTCTATATGTCTCTACAAGAAGTGGGTGCAGGTCTTTATGTCTCTACAAGAAGTAGGGGCAGGTCTTTATGTCTCTACAGGAAGTGGGGGCAAGTCTATATGTCTCTACAGGAAGTGGGGCAGGTCTTCACGTCTCTACAGGAAGTGGGAGCAGGTCTTTATTTCTCTACAGGAAATTAGGACAAGTCTATATGTCACTACAGGAACTGGGGGCAAGTCTATATGTCTACAGGAAGTGGGGGCAAGTCTATATGTCTCTACAGGAACTGGGGGCAAGTCTTAATGTCTCTTCAAGAAGTGGGGGCAAATCTATATGTCTCTACAGGAAATGGGGGCAGGTCTTTATGTCTCCACAGGAAGTGAGGGCAAGACTATATGTCTCTACAGCAAGTGGCGGCAAGTCTATATGTCTCTACAAGAAGTGGTGGCAAGTCTATATGTCTCTACAGGAGGTGATGGCAAGTCTTAATGTCTCTACAGGAAGTGGGGGCAGGTCTTTATGTCTCTAAAGGAAGTGGGGTCATGTCCATATGTATCTACAGGAAGTAGGGGCAGGTCTTTAAGTCTCTATAGGAAGTAGGGGCATGTCTTTATGTCTCTTCAGGAAGTGGGGTCAAGTCTTTATGCCTCTACAGGAAGTGGGGGCAGGTCTTTACGTCCCTGTAAGAAGTCATGACAGGTCTTTATGTCTCTACAGTAAGAGGGGGCAGGTCTTTATGTCTCTACAGGAAGTGGGGACAGGTCTTTAGGTCTCTACAGGAAGTAAGGGGAAGTCTATATGTCTCTAGAGGAAATGGGTGCAGGTCTTTATGTCTCTAGAGGAAGTGGGGCAGGTCTTTATGTCTCTAGAGGAAGTGTTGGCAAGTTTATATGTCTCTACAGGAAGTAGGGGCAAGTCTTTATGTCTCTACAGGAAGTAGGGGCAAGTCTTTTTGTCTCTACAGGAAAAAGGGGGCAAGTCTATATGTCTCTACAGCAACTGTGGGCAGGTCTTTATTTCTCTACAAGAGGTGGGGGCAAGTCTTTATGTCTCTACAGGAAGTGGGGTTAAGTCTTTATGTCTCTGTAAGAAGTCAGGGCAGGTCTTTATGTCTCTACAGGAAGTTGGGGCAAGTCTATATGTCTCTACTGGAAGTGGAGTCAGGTCTTTATCTCTCTACAGGAAGTGGGGACAAGTCTATATGTCTCTACAGTAAGTCAGGGCAAGTCTATATGTCGCTACAGGAACTGAGGGCAAGTCTTTATGTCTCTACAATAAGTGGGGGCAAGTCTTTATGTCTCTACAGGAAGAGGGGGTAGGTCTTTATGTCTCTGCAGTAAGTGGTTGCAAGTCTATATGTCTCTACATCAAGTGGGGGGTAGTCTATATGTTTCTACAAGAAGTGGGGAAAGTCTATATGTAACATACCTGGTGGCGGGCTTGCATGGTGCACCATCTCTCACTATGCAAGATCGCAAACTTGATCTTCAGTCCAGTGTGCTAGCCTGGCTTCTATTCGTGCTATCTGTTTGTCTCTGTTCTGACTGCTTAGGGTGGCGGCCCGGCTACTTCCTGTTTTTTGTAGCTGCTGTGGGCACACCCCTAATGCGTCCTCAGCCTATTGCTGTCTGTCACTGGATATTTAAACCAGCTCCACCTTGAAGCTGATGCCTGAGCAACTCTTATCCTCAGAGCGCTTCTTGACTCTGATGTGCCAGGTCCTGTTCTGTTTTTCCTGCCTGTCCGCCTTCCTGGAGGCTGTATTGCCAGGCTTGTCTGAACACGCTCCTAGCCTGTTCGTCCCGCCTACTGGGGGCCGCATACCCAGACTCCCTCCTGTATCTCGCTGCAGTGTCAGTTCCTGTCTGAACACTCTCCTAGCCTATTACCTGTTTTTCTCTATGTCCGTACCTTCCCTTTTTCTGCAGAGACTGAACCTGCACCTAACTCCTACTCGTTGTCGCTGTACTTCCGTTTGTGAGTTTCGAGTCCACTCGCTACTTCATTGCAAGTATCTTGTGTGTATCTTGTTCTGCCTTTCCCTTCCAGTCTGTTCCGTGTAAACAGAGCCCTGTCCCCTCTGCTCTGCCTTTGCTCACCGCTCCGGCGGTTTATCTCTGCTCTGCCTTGCTCACCGCTCCGGCGGTTCCTGCCTGCTCTGCCTTGCTCACCGCTCCGGCGGTTCCTGCCTGCTCTGCCTTGCTCACCGCTCTGGCGGTTCCTGCCTGCTCTGCCTTGCTCACCGCTCCGGCGGTTCCTGCCTGCTCTGCCTCGCTCACCGCTCCGGTGGTTCTCGCCTGCTCTGCCTCGCTCACCGCTCCGGCGGTTCCTGCCTGCTCTGCCTTACTCACTGCTCCGGCGATTCCTGCCTGCTCTGTCTTGCTCACCGCTCCGGCGGTTCCTGCCTGCTCTGCCTTGTTCACCGCTCCGGCAGTACCTCTCTACTCCGCCTTGCCCACCGCTCCGGCATTTCCTCTCTGCTCGTCTACCGCATTTGCGGTTCTGTTCCTGAATCCCAGTCTGTACTGGACCCTATCCAGCCTGTGCTCCAACCTGCTAGTACTTCCCCATCTGCACGCCAGCCGTACTTGTCAGTACCCTCCTGTCTGCATACCAGCTGTGCCTGCCAGTATCCTCCTGTCTGCACTCCAGCCGTGCCTGCCAGTGCCCACCTGTCTGCATGCCAGCCGTGCCTGCCAATGCTCACCTGTCTGTGTGCCAGCCTAACCTGCCTGTTCCTGTACTCCCCAGTGTGGGTCAACAGCCGTGTCCGGGGTCTGGCCTGGAGTCTCACCTGGTCCCTCTGCTCGGTTCCTCCCTGGTGCACGGCGTCATTAGCCGTCGTTCGACCTTGGTCGGATCGGGTTGATAATTAGTTACGCCCCTCCAGGCACTCTCCGGTTCATGGCACAGTGGAATTACTAAATCACGCACATGCCAGTCAGTCCGGGCGTGTGCATAACAGTTTGCTCAGGCCATGGTTCCCGTTGAGCCCCACGGCCCTTTGCTCTCAGAGACATTTTCTGGCCAAAACGTGCACCAAGAAATTTTTTTTTCGCAAGCTGATGTCTAGGCGATGTACGCACCAGCCCAAATGGAGCTTTCTGCACCCATTGCTGTGGATCCACCACGGTACTATGGGGGATCCTAAACAAAGCCGTGCGTTTGTTCAGCAATGCATGCTGCATTTCAAGTTCTACCCTCTCTATTTTCCTACCGATTGGGCTAAAGTGGCATTTATGATATCCTACCTAGTGGGTGATGCCTTGAAATGGATCACCCCCCTATGGGAAGCATGGGATCCTATCGTCCTTGACCTGCAGGCCTTCCTGGTGGCCTTTCTAATGGTCTTCGATGACCCCAATCCTGAAGCCTCTGCTAAAGCTTCCCTTCCCAATATCCCGGAGCAGCCCCGATGGGTAATGTGAGTGGGTAACTCACCAGTTCTCCAGCCTGAAGAGACTGCTGCCCACCCAGAATCCTCACAGGATGACTACGCTCCACAGAATACTTCTATTCCCAACCTCAAGAGGCAGTCCAGACGTGCAAGGTGTAGAGGCAAGGCATCACGCCAGGTTCTGCCCTCCCAAAGACCTCCTGTTCCCCAGCCTGTAGAAGCAGCTACCCGCACGGAATCCATGAAGGTTGACCATGTTCGGCAGGCAAAGCAGAGGCCGGAACTCAGTCACGAAATCGGATTGCAGTCCCGCTGCGGTTGTTTGTGACCCCCTGATGGTCTTTGTCCAGTGAAGGTTGGAGAATCCCAAGACATTAGGCCTGTAGGAGAGGCTGCCCTGGGCGTTAGTGTTTCCTCTCCACAGATGACCATGACTGTCTCCGTGGCAAGTAAAAGCCTCAGATTAATCGGAAGTTTCGGGCTTAAAGCCTTAAAGAGTCAGTGTCTGATTCCCGTCCGAAAACTCCAGAAGCCGGTTTGGGCATTGTCAGCAGAAGGACGAGCCCTACTCAGAAACAGTCAAAAGATGTCGGTACAAATTAAGCTCCAGATTGGAGCATTACACTTGAAGAAGCTTTCCTTTCAGGTGCTGACTGGTTTACCCACAAGTCGTCCAGAGCCGAGAGATCTAGTGCCCACTCAGGTCTGGAGACCTTGCATTGTGTATCTTGGGGGACTGTTAAGGTACAAGGAGTGTCCAGTCCCCATATCTTGAGGACAGTCAGCAATGTCTTCTTCTTCATCAGATCTGCTAGTTGCTGACTCGCTGTGCGCTGAAGTCTCCGAAGGATGAGAAGCGGAGGCAATGTCCCCACACAGTCTCGACGATTGTACCAATGATCTGGCTTCAGGTACCGTCCCGCCTCACAGACATATCATCTCTGAAACCAGTTTGAGGATGGTCCCAAAGCATGGACCCTACATCTCTAATAAATATGGCCTTGGGTCCATCGAGGCGGTGGATACCCCCAAGTCTCTGCACCCCTCCAACCAGGCGGAGGACCTCAAGTTGCCTCCTGAATCCTCCGGGGTGCTACCTGATAACAAATGGAGAGAGACTTTCCTACACCCTGTACCTGATACCTCGCCCGCTTCATCCAGTGAGCTTGACCAAGTGTATTCCGAAGCTATGGTTACCCCTGAGTCTCTGCTCTCCTCCAACCAGGCGGAGGACCTCCAGTTGTCTCCTGAACCCTCCGGGGTGCTGCCTGATAACAATTGGAGTGAGACTTTCCTACACCCTGTACCTGATACCTCGCTCACTTCGTCCAGTGAGCTTGACCAAGTGTACCCCGAAGCAGTGGTTACCCCCAAGTCTCTGCACCCCTCCAACCAGGCAGAGGACCTCCAGTTGTCTCCTGAACCCTCTGGGGTGCTACCTGATAACAAATGGACAGAGACTTTCTTACACCTTGTACCTGGTACTTCACCCACTTCATCCGTTACTGAGGATGGCTTAATGGGAGGAAGCATCCTAGTTACCAAGATGATGAGACCAGTTTTGTTTCCTCTAGTGGACAGAAGAGGTAATCCTCTTGAAGAGAAGGATTGGCCTCCTTATTCTCTGCGTAACACTCTTGCAGGCTTGAAGAAGAGGGGGCGTAAGGGGGGGGGTACTGTAACATACCTGGTGGCGGGCTTGCATGGTGCACCATCTCTCAATATGCAAGATCGCAAACTTGATCTTCAGTCCAGTCTGCTAGCCTGGCTTCTATTCATGCTGTCTGCTTGTCTCTGTTCTGACTGCTTAGAGTGGCGGCCCGGTTACTTCCTGCTTTTTGTAGCTGCTGTGGGCACATCCCTAATGCGTCCTCAGCCTATTGCTGTCTGTCACTGGATATTTAAACCAGCTCCACCTTGAAGCTGGTGCCTGAGCAACTCTTATCCTCAGAGGGCTTCTTGCCTCTGATGTGCCAGGTCCTGTTCTGTTTTTCCTGCCTGTCCACCTTCCTGGAGGCTGTATTCCCAGGCCTGTCTGAACACGCTCCTAGCCTGTTGGTCCCGCCTTCTGGGGGACGCATACCCAGACCTGTTATCTGTGTCTTCTAGCCTGTTTGTCTGCCATTCTGGGGGCTGCATACCCAGACTCGCTCCTGTATCTCGCTGCAGTGTCAGTTCCTGTCTGAACACTCAGTTCCTGTCTGAACACTCTCCTAGCCGGTTACCTGTTTTTCTCTATGTCCATACCTTCCCTTTTTCTGCAGAATCTGAACCTGCACCTAACTCCTACTCGTTGTCGCTGTACTTCCGTTGTGAGTTTAGAGTCCACTCGCTACTTCATTGCAAGTATCTTGTGTGCATCTGGTTCTGCCTTTCCCTTCCAGTCTGTTCTGTGTGAACAGAGCCCTGTCCCCTCTGCTCTGCCTTTGCTCACCGCTCTGGCGGTTTATCTCTGCTCTGCCTTGTTCACCGCTCTGGCGGTTCCTGCCTGCTCTGCCTTGCTCACCGCTCCGGAGGTTCCTGCCTGCTCTGCCTTGCTCATCACTCCGGCGGTTCCTGCCTGCTCTGCCTTGCTCACCGCTCCGGCGGTTCCTGCCTGCTCTGCCTTGCTCACCGCTCCGTCGGTTCCTGCCTGCTCTGTCTTGCTCACCGCTCCGGTGGTTCCTGCCTGCTCTGCCTTGCTCACCGCTCTGGTGGTTCCTGCCTGCTCTGCTTTGCTCACCGCTCCAGCGGTTCCTGCCTGCTCTGCCTTGCTCACCGCTCCGGCGGTTCCTGCCTGCTCTGCCTTGCTCACCGCTCCGGCGGTTCCTGCCTGCTCTGCCTTGCTCACCGCTCCGGCGGTTCCTGCCTGCTCTGCCTTGCTCACCGCTCCGGTGGTTCCTGCCTGCTCTGCCTTGCTCATCGCTCCGGTGGTTCCTGCCTGTTCCGCCTTGCTCACCGCTCTGGCGGTTCCTGCCTGCTCTGCCTTGCTCACCGCTCTGGCGGTTCCTCTCTGCTCCGCCTTGCCCACCGCTCCGGAGGTTCCTCTCTGCTCTGCTTGTCTACCGCATCTGTGGTTCTGTTACTGAATCCCAGTCTGTACTGGACCCTGTCCAGCCTGTGCTCCAACCTGCTAGGACCTCCCCGTCTGCAAGCCAGCCGTACTTGTCAGTACCCTCCTGTCTGCATACCAGCCGTGCCTGCCAGTATCCTCCTGTCTGCACTCCAGCCGTGCCTGCCAATGTCCACCTGTCTGTGTGCCAGTCTAACCTGTCTGTTCCTGTATTCCCCGGTGTGTGTCAACAGCCGTGTCCGGGGTCTGGCCTGGAGTCTCACCTGGTCCCTCTGCTTTGTTCCTCCCTGGTGCACGGCGTCGTTAGCCGTCGTTCGACCTTGGTCGGATCGGGTTGATAATTAGTTACGCCCCTCCAGGCACTCTCCGGTTCATGGCACAGTGGAATCACTAAATCACGCACACGCCAGTCAGCCCGGGCATGTGCATAACACTATATGTCTCTACAGGAGGTGAGGGCAAATCTTTATGTCTCTACAGGAAGTGGGGGCAGGTCTTTATGTCTCTACAGGAAAAAGGGGGCAAGTCTATATGTCTCTACAGCAAGTGGGGGCAGGTCTTTATGTCTCTACAAGAGGTCGGGCAAGCCTTTATGTCTCTGAAGGAAGTCGGCGCAAGTCTTTATGTCTCTGTAAGAAGTCAGGGCAGGTCTTTATGTCTCTACAGGAAGTGGGGGCAGGTCTTTATGTCTCTACAGGAAGGGGGGTCAGGTCTTTATGTCTAGACAGGAAGTGAGGACAGGTCTTATGTTTCTACAGGAAGTGGGGGCAAGTCTATATGTCTCTACAGGAAATGGGTGCAGGTCTTTAATTCTCTAGAGGAAGTGGGGACAAGTCTATATGTCTCTACGGGAAGTGGGGGCAAGTCTATATGTCTCTACAAGAAGTGGGGGAAAGTCTATATGTCTCTACAGGGAGTAAGGGCAAGTCTTTATGTCTCTAGGGGAAGTGTGGGCAAGTCTATATGTCTCTACGGGAAGTGGGGGCAAGTCTATATGTCTCTACAAGAAGTGGGGGCAAGTCTATATGTCTCTACAGGGAGTAAGGGCAAGTCTTTATGTCTCTAGGGGAAGTGGGGGCAATTCTATATGTCTCTATGGGAAGTGGGGGCAAGTCTATATGTCTCTACAGGGAGTAAGGGCAGTTCTTTATGTCTATAGAGGAAGTGGGGGCAAGTCTATATGTCTCTTCAAGAAGTGGGGGCAAGTCTAAATGTCTCTACAGGGAGTAAGGGCAGTTCTTTATGTCTCTACAGGAAGTGGGGGCAAGTCTATATGTCTCTACAGGAAGTAGGGGCAAGTCTATATCTCTATACAGGAAGTGGGGGCAGGTCTTTATGTTTCTACAGGAGTTGAGTGCAAGTTTATATGTCTCTACAGGAAGTGGGTGCAAGTCTTTATGTGTCTACGGGAAGCGGGGGCAAATCTTTATGTCTACAGGAACAGGGGGCAGGTCTTTATGTGTCTAGAGGAAGTGGGGGCAGGTCTTTATGTCTCTACAGGAAGTGGGGAAAGTCTTTATGTCTCTAGAAGAGGTGGAGGCAGGACTTTATGTCTCTGCAAGTGGTGGGGCAAATCTTTATGTCTCTACAGGAAGTGGGGGCAAGTCTTTATGTCTCTACAGGAAGTGGGGGCAGGTCTTTATGTTTCTACAGGAAGTGGTGGCAAGTCCTTATGTCTCTACAGGAAATGGGGGCAGGTCTTTATGTCTCTAGAGGAAGTGGGGGCAAGTCTATATGTCGCTACAAGAAGTGGGGGCAAGTCTATATGTCTCTACAGGAAGTAGGAGCAAGACTTTAAGTCTCTACTGGAACTGGGGGTAAGTCTATATGTTGCTACAGGAAGTGGGGGCAGGTCTTTATGTCTCTACAGGAAGTGGGGGCAAATCTATATGTGTGGCACCCCAGGCCTGGTTGCCACAAATGTGATTAATCTGCATCTGAGAGCAGGAGGGAGGTTCCCTGGTTAGGGACAATTAGCATGCAGCACCTCCTGTCCCAGGCCAGTAGGGGGAGCTGGCTGCCATATAAAAGCTGGAACTGGGGCAGTGTTAGAGTGACCAGAACACACTTCTGAAGTGACCAGAAGGGTTTCTTAGAGGAAGGGACAGGTCAGCAGCAGCTGAGGAGTCCGTGAGGCAGAGGAGAGACTGCAAGCCAGGGACAGAGGCGATGAGAGCAGGTCCTGGCAGAGAATCAATCTAACCGGATATTAGGGTCCGAGGCTGTCCAGGTTATCATTCCCAGCAGCAAAGAACCAACCCGCAAGGGATTTCAGGTCCCTTGGCCTAAGAAGCCTGGAGGCTCTGCCACACAGAGGGACCAGTACAGCGAGGAGAAAGCAAAAGGTACCCAAGGCCCGAGTCGCAAGCCATACAGGCGAAAAGTACACGGCAAGCTCAGGGACGTGGGCTATTACACCACGAAGAGGGGGATAGTCAGAAAGAGCATAGAGAGAACGGTAGGTCTACACACTCACCCTGACCAGTGGGCTCCCCCAAATGCTCTCAGACACCCAGGCCCATTCCTAACCAGTACTACTGTTGGGTCATTAATAACATCTACAATAAAGACCCAGAAATGTTTTGAAACGGACTCTGAACTTTTACTATTGCGGCCGGCACTATCACCCTCAGCATCCACATACACTGCCCTGAGGCCACCCTCCTCCCGTGGGGAGTTAGCCTACCCTTGAGCTGCACACCAACACCAGCCTCAGCAGTCTGCCTAGCAGCGGCGGTTATCCCTGACCGCAATCCACGGGTGGCGTAGTCGGACATTCACAAATCTATAAATAGACTGCCACAACATTGGTCTGACCACCCTGAGCCACGGAACCGGGTTGCCACTACTACCCCCATTAGCACCGTACACCAGAAGACCCGGTTTCGAGTACCCCACGGCCCAGGGGGTGAGTCAGCTTTGGCGTAGTCGGCATGATTGTGACCAACCCGCCACAAACGGGTATTGCGTGCCTGAAAAGACTTTATATTAACCTGAGTGAAGTTTCCCGCCATTCGTGGCTGTTTCCCGCCATTCGTGGCTGTTTCCCGCCAAAAGGCGCCATCTTCGGGACGCCGCGCGGGAAGCAGAGGGGCGTGGACACCAAAACCGCGCTAGACCTGAAGCCCCGCCCTACGTCCAGACACTGCACAAGGTCCTGGAAGGAGATCCGGCGGACGCCGACATCATCACCCCGCGACGCAAAGTCCTCACCCAGAGTATCGCGAGCTGAGCCACGGCCTACAGAAGAGTATTGTCAGAAGGTAGGCCACGGTTAACTAGGGGGGAAGAAGATGTCGGAAGCGGAGGGACCCTCTACCACCAGCGTAGCCGCTGCAGCTGTGATGCCGTTTTCCATGCCCTATATCCCCGGAGCGGCCTGGCTGCCACAGTATGCCGGCGAGTCGCATACCTTGAGCGACTTTAAAGAAAGACTATATAGCTTGTTCAAAGTTTATCCCCTGACAGAAGAAGAGAAAGTAAGCATACTGATAGGGCAGTTAACTGGTGCGGCCCAGTGGGAGGTAAAGTCTTGGCCAGCTGAGGAGAAAAGGACTGTAAAGGGGGTTCTGACCCATCTACGGGACACCTTTGATACCCGTACCTCAGCAGAAATCAAAATGCGGTTCTATGAATGTAAGCAGCGGGCCCAAGATAGTATCAGAGACTATGCCTTAAACTTGCAAGAAGCCCTGAGAGCAATCAAACAAGCTGACCCTGGCAGCGTGCAGGATACAGATAAACTATTAACTGAACAGTTCATAGAAGGTCTGCTGTCCAGTGCCCACAGAACCCAGTTGCGCCTCATGGCCCTACAGAACCCCGATTTGACTTTTGCACAGTTTAAAGATAGGGCCATCCGGGTGCTCCAAGAACCCGCACCAGGTGGCCCTGTAGCATCCCGGCGCCATGCCATCACTTACCACCAGGAGGTGGCGCCCTACCCTGCAGACGTTGTGGGGGCTGATGCGCAGGCCCTAAGCCCATCCCCGCCTGCAAACCTGCACAATCAGGTCCATGAACAAACAAAGAGTGTTGCTGCATTGACCAGAACCGTACAGTCGTTACAGATGGACCCGTCAGGACCAATCAAGCTGGCTTCCAGTCCGGAGGATGTCCCTTGGCGTCGACAAAGGAGGATCCCGTCGTTCAGAGAGAGGCCCACAGACCGCTACGCTGAGGATGGACAGCCGATTTGCAGCCGTTGCAACCAGCCAGGACACATAGCCAGGTACTGTACTTTAAACGGGTCCGACCTGAGGCAGAGGGCCAACCCCCAGGCATAAGGTCACCAGGCCCGTCTAATTGGCGCGATAAGTACGTGGGGGGACGCCCGGTTTTACCCGTAGTGCTGGACGGTATCCCCATGAGTGCACTACTGGACACCGGGTCCCAAGTGACTACCATCCCCTATGTACTTTTCAAGCAGTATTGGAGTGACACTGATATAACCCGTTATCCAGACAATGACTTGAGCATCATCGCCAGCAATGGCCAACGCGTGCCGCAGGTGGGGTTCAAAGAGGTGACCATCAAGATTGGTAAAGTTGAACTGCCGGCACAGGGGATGATTATTGTGGACATTGACCGTCGTGAAAGTCACCCTAAAATAACTTTGGGTACTAGCGTGATTGAAAATTGTCTTTCAGAGATAATTGTAATTTTACAGCAGGTGGCGATGAATGCTAGCTCCAGCCAACAGAGGGTCCTCCAGAAAGAGATAAGAGCCCTGATGAGACGGCAACAGGTAGAACTGTCTGGTGGTGAGATCGGTAGCGTGAGGATGAGCGACCCGTTCCCCATTGCCATGCCTCCCAAAAGTGAAATGATGATCTGGTGTCGGACTGCAATCGGGTTAAGAGGAAGAGACTACCAAGCCATGGTAGAACCCGTGTACTCAGACAGCAGGCCCACCATTTTGACGGCCCGGGGGGTGGTTGATGTCCGCCATGGGAGGGTGCCCGTCCGCATCTTAGACATTGGGGAAAGGGAAGTACACTTGCCCCGGTACGCTACACTAGCCAAATTGTTTCCTGTCTAACACAATGCTCTCTGGGTCGTGGAACCCTTGCCTCCATCTCACCTGGTGGAGGATAATGGCTCCCAGAAACACAAGGAGGACTGGTGCCAGAAACTCCATGTGGGTGCTGACTCCACTCCCCTGCACCAAAAACAAGGAGTCTACCGGGTGGTTCAGGAGTACGAGAGAATCTTTAGTAAGCACCTGCTGAACTTCGGCAGAGTAAAAGGGGTAGAACACCACATCCCCATGGGGAGCCACCCACCAATAAAAGAGAGATACAGACCTGTACCCCCCACACACTATCAGAACGCAAAGGGCATGCTGAGAGAAATGAAAGAAGCCGGGGTCATTATAGACAGCTGTAGCCCCTGGGCAGCTCCCTTAATTCTGGTAAAAAAGAAAGACAGTACCATGAGAATGTGCGTGGATTATAGAAAGGTTAATCGTATTACCCATAAAGACGCGTACCCGCTGCCTAGGATAGAGGAGTCTTTAGCCGCACTAAAATCAGCTAACTTCTTCTCTACTTTGGATCTTACTAGCGGGTACTGGCAGGTTCCTGTGGCAGAGGCTGACAAGGAGAAGACCGCCTTCACCACCCCAATGGGACGCAGTGAATTCAACTGTATGCCGTTCGGGCTCTGCAACGCACCAGGGACCTTCCAGAGGTTGATGGAATGCTGCCTTGGACACAAAAATTTTGAAACGGTCCTACTCTACTTGGACGATGTTATTGTCTATTCAAAGACTTACGAGGACCATCTAAAACACCTGGCAGAGGTGTTTGAGGCCCTGGCAGGCTTTGGTATGAAAGTGAAACCATCCAAGTGCCATCTGTTAAAGCCGAAGGTACAGTACCTGAGACACGTGCTGAGTGCAGAAGGAGTAGCCCCCGACCCTGACAAGATCACAGCAATAAAGAACTGGCCAAGCCCCTCTAGCATACAAGAAGTGAGGCAGTTCCTCGGGTTGGTGGGCTACTACCGCATGTTCATCCCCGGGTTCACCAAGATGGCAGCCCCTATGCAGGACCTCCTGATAGGACAATCTAAGACCAGAAGCCAAAAGCCACCCTTCAAGTGGGACAAGCTGGAAGAGGAGTCCTTCCGCCAGCTGAAGATGGCCCTCACAGGGAATGAAATCCTGGCCTACCCCGATTATGGCCAGCCTTTTATCCTCCACACAGATGCCAGTAATGTGGGGCTGGGAGCCGTACTGTCACAAAACCAACAGGGCAGAGAAAGGGTGATTGCGTACGCCAGCCGGAAACTGAGGCCCACCGAGAGAAACCCGGAGAATTACAGCTCCTTCAAACTGGAGTTCTTGGCCGTGGTGTGCGCCGTAACGGAACGTTTTAAACATTACCTGGCCTCAGCTAAGTTCACAGTATACACAGACAATAATCCATTGACGCACCTGGACACTGCAAGACTTGGTGCCTTAGAGCAGCGATGGATGGCCCGGCTATCAAACTATGGCTTCACAATCAAGTACCGGGCAGGCCGAGCCAATGCCAATGCAGATGCCCTATCGAGAATGCCCCACTTACCCGATGAGGGAGAAGATCCAGAAGAGCTGGAGGAAATAGAGCTCCCTGCATTCCACCGGTATGGGGCCACTCAGTACTCCCACCGTGTAAGAGACAAAGACTCGACCACCATCATGTTCAATCCCTTATCTCACCACGGCTGGGCTGAAAAGCAGGATAGTGACCCTGCAGTTCGCTTGGTGAAGGAAATGCTGACTCAGGCAGATGCCTACCCCGATCCGGATGCCCCTGAGGAAGCTAAGCAGCTGTGGAAGGAGAAGAGCAGGCTATTCCTCTACGAGGGGAAGCTGTGCAGAAGGCTTGTCAACCACCGGACACATGAGTTAACCTGGCAGGTAGTAGTCACAAGGCGAGATGCGGCCATGGTCCTGGAGGCCTACCACGACAGAGCAGGACACTTCGGGTGGAAGAAACTGGAGTTCCTGTTACGTGAGCGGTTCTTCTAGATAGGTATGAGAGGGGCCATAGAGAGATGGTGCAGAGAATGCGGCCCCTGTAACCTCAGAAGGAAGGATCGTACCAGCCAGAAGACTCCTTTGAGGCCGATTATCACCAGACAGCCTCTCGAGCTGGTAGCACTAGACCACGTGAAGTTGGCTCCAAGCCGGTCCGGCAACATCTATGCCCTCACTATTGTGGACCATTACTACCGGTTCCTAGTGGTGGTTCCTGTTAAAGACTTGACAGCGCAAACGGCAGCCCGCGCCTTCCAGCAACACTTCTGCCGTCCACACGGGTACCAGGAGCAGGTATTGACAGACCAAGGTCCAGCGTTCGAGGCTGAAGTCTTCCAAGAGTTCTGCAACCTCTACGGCTGTAAGAAGATACAGACGACGCCTTACCACCCCCAGACCAACGGGATGTGTGAGAAAATGAACAAGGTCATCATAGACCTGCTCAAAACGTTGCCCCTGGAGGAACGCTGCCTGTGGCCTGAGAAGCTGCCAGATCTAATAGACTTGTATAATCATATCCCGGTGGGATCTACCAACTGCACCCCGGCTTACCTAATGCGAGCAAGACCTGGTAAGCTGCCGATGGACTTGGAGATGGGAGTCCTGACACCCGAGGACACCTCCCCAGAAGCAGACTGGGACACGGAAAGGAGGCAGCAGTACAAGAAGGTACAGGAGAGTGTGGAGAGGAGCTTATCCCAGGCAAGAGAGAAGCAGGAGAGGCTCTTCAACCAACACGCACCTGCTGGTCCCCTGGCACCTGGAGAACAGGTCCTAAAGAGGAAGAGGCGGCTCCACAAGCTGGACGACCAGTGGGAGAAGGACCCGTACACGGTGCTGCCTTCCAACCATGACAATTCGAAGGTGTGTGTAATCAGCAAGGATGGAGGAGAAACCACCACCACTGTTTCCAGAGACCACCTGAAAAGGTGCCCCGAGCAGCTACAGAGTGCTGGTGAAGACCAGGATAGCCTTGAACCCGCAGTGGACAAGGAAGAAATGGTCAGCACGGTCCTCAGAGAGTTCCCCCGGTCCTGGACTCAAATTAACAACGCCATAGTGGTACCCGTCCTTACCTTCCTTCAACCAAACCAGCAAGAACCTACAGGAGAGCAGGTAGAGTCGGAAGAGCAAGCAGCCCCGGAGGCAGAAAAGTCCATACCAGCAGCCCAGGAGAGTAAGTCCTCTGCTGATAGTGAGCCTGCCATGCCTGCGGTAAGCCAAAGGACGCGCAGACGGCTGCCCGACTTACCTGTAGGCCCTGCAAGTATCTATACCCCCAATAAGAGTAAAGAGAGCCAGGTTAGACCACCACCAGACAGTGGGTTACGTAGGTCAACCTGGAGCACTAGGGGACAGATACCCTTGCGCTGGAAAATATAGGATGTGCCAATAGTGTGACCTGTATATATTTTCCTGTAAATGATGCCTAATGTTGAAAAAGTTTACAAAAGTTAATTGCATGACCAGTAATTATGTTTTTCTAGTTTCTCCTAGTGACAAATGGACTAACAGGTTATGAACTTTGAGTAACCGGGACTGTTTGTAAATAATTGCACAAGGTGCATCCTTTAGAAGCTCAACCGCGGAAGAAAGACTGTCCAAGCAAAGACTGTCAAGGACTTGGGGGTAAGGACAGATCCCCACCCAGTTTGAGCCTTACCTGTTTAAGTGACATGGACACCGGTCGTGCATATGTTACCCGGTTGTTTTTTGCCAAAAAGGCTTAGTCCCGGAGTACTAACTTTTACTAGGGGGAATGTGGCACCCCAGGCCTGGTTGCCACAAATCTGATTAATCTGCGTCTGAGAGCAGGAGGGAGGTTCCCTGGTTAGGGACAATTAGCATGCAGCACCTCCTGCCCAGGCCAGTAGGGGGTGCTGGCTGCCCTATAAAAGCTGGAACTGGGGCAGGGTTAGAGAGACCAGAACACACTTCTGAAGTGACCAGAAGGGTTTCTTAGAGGAAGGGACAGGTCAGCAGCAGCTGAGGAGTCCGTGAGGCAGAGGAGAGACTGCAAGCCAGGGACAGAGGCGACGAGAGCCGGTCCTGGCAGAAAATCAATCTAACCGGACATTGGGGTCCGAGGCTGTCCGGGTTATCATTCCCAGCAGCAAAGAACCAACCCGCAAGGGATTTCAGGTCCCTTGGCCTAAGAAGCCTGGAGGCTCCGCCACACAGAGGGACCAGTACAGCGAGGAGAAAGCAAAAGGTACCCAAGGCCCGAGTCGCAAGCCGTACAGGCGAAAAGTACACGGCAAGCTCAGGGACATGGGCTATTACACCACGAAGAGGGGGATAGTCAGAAAGAGCATAGAGAGAACGGTAGGCCTACACACTCACCCTGGCCAGTGGGGCTCCCCTGAATGGTCTCAGACACCCAGGCCCATTCCTAACCGGTAATACTGTTGGGTCATTAATAACATATACAATAAATAACCAGAAATGTTTTGAAAAGGACTCTGAACTTTTACTATTGCGGCCGGCAATATCACCCCCAGCATCCACATACACTGCCCTGAGGCCACATTTCTCCCGTGGGGATTTATCCTACCCTTGAGCTGCACACCAACACCAGCCTCAGCGGTCTGCCTAGCAGCGGCGGTTATCCCTGACCGCAATCCACGGGTGGCGAAGTCGGACATTCACAAATATATAAATAGACTGACACAACATTGGTCTGACCACCCTGAGCCACGGGACCGGGTTGCCACTACTACCCCATCAGCCCAGGGGGTGAGTCATATGTCTCTACAGAAAGTGGGGGCAAGTCTATATGTCATTACAGGAAGTAGGGGGCAAGTCTATATCTCTCTACAGGAAGGAGGGGCAGGTCTTTATGTCTCTACAGGAAGTGGGGACAAGTCTATATGTCTCTACAGGAAGTGGGGGCAAGTCTTTATGTCTCTACAGGAAGTAGGGGCAGGTCTTTATGTCTCTACAGGAGGTGAGGTCAAGTCTTTAGGTCTCTACAGGAAGTGGGGGGAAATCTATATGTCTCTACAGGAAGTGGGAGCAGATTTTTATCTCTCTACAGAAACTGGGGGCAGATCTTTATCTCTCTACAGGAAGTGGGGGCAGGTCTTTATGTCTCTACAGGAAGTGGGGGCAAATTTTTATGTCTCTACAGGAAATGGGGGTAGGTCCTTATGACTCTACAGGAAGTGGGGGCAAGTCTTTATGTGTCTACAGGAAGAGGGGGCAAGTCTTTATGTGTCTACAGGAAGTGAGGGCAGGTCTTAATGTGCCTACAGGAAGTGGGGGCAAGTCTTTATGTCTCTACAGGAAGTGGAACAGGTCTTTATGTCTCTACAGGAAGTGGGAGCAGGTCTTTATGTCTCTACAGGAAGTGGGAGCAGGTCTTTATGTCTCTACAGGAAGTGGGGGCAAGTCTATATGTCTCTACAGGAAGTAGGGGCTAGTCTATATGTCTCCACAGAAAGTGGGGGCAGGTCTTTATGTCTCTACAGGAAATGGGGACAAATGTATATGTCCCTACAGGAAGTGGGGGAAAGTCTTTATGCCTCTACAGAAAGTGGGGGCAAGTCTTTATGTTTCTACAGGAAGTGGGGGCAGGTCTTTATGTCTCTTCAGGAAGTTGTGGCAGGTCTTTATGTAATTACAGGAAGTGGGGACAAGTCTATGTGTCTCTACAGGAAGTTGGGGTAAGTCTATATGTCTCTACAGGAAGTGAGGGCAAGTCTTTATGTCTCTATAGGAATTGAGGGCAGGTCCTTATGTCTCTACAGGGAAGAGGGGGCAGATCTTTATGTTTCTACAGAAAGTGGGGGCAGGTCTTTATGTCTCTACAGGAGGTGAGGGCAAGTTTATATGTCTCTACAGGAAGTGGGGAAAGTCTTTATGTCTCTACAAGAAGTGGGGGCAAGTCTTTATGTCTCTACAGAAAGTGGGAGCAGGTTTTTATGTCTCTACAGGAGGTGAGGGCTAGTTTATATGTCTCTACAGGAAGTGAGGGCAGGTCTTTATGTCTCTACAAGAAGTGGGGGCAAGTCTTTATGTCTCTACAGGAAGTGGGGGCAGGTCTTTATGTCTCTACAGGAAGTGGGGACAAGTCTTTATGTCTCTATAGGAAGTGGGGGCAGGTCCTTTGGTCTCCACAGGAAGTGGGGGCAGATCTTTATGTTTCTACAGAAAGTGGGGGCAGGTCTTTATGTCTCTACAGGAGGTGAGGGCAAGTTTATATGTCTCTACAGGAAGTGGGGGAAAGTCTTTATGTGTCTACAGTAAGTGGGGGAAAGTCTTTATGTCTATACAGGAAGTGGGGGCAGATCTTTATGTCTCTACAGGAAGTGGGGAAAGTCTTTATGTCTCTACAAGAAGTGGGGGCAAGTCTTTATGTCTCTACAGGAAGTGGGGGCAAGTCTATATGTCTCTACAGGAAGTAGTGGCTAGTCTATCTGTCTCCAGAGAAAGTGGGGGCAGGTCTTTATGTCTCTACAGGAAATGGGGGCAAATGTATATGTCCCTACAGGAAGTGGGGGCAAGTCTTTATGTCTCTACAGAAAGTGGGGGCAAGTCTTTATGTTTCTACAGGAAGTGGGGGCAGGTCTTTATGTCTCTTCAGGAAGTTGTGGCAGGTCTTTATGTCATTACAGGAAGTGGGGACAAGTCTATGTGTCTCTACAGGAAGTAGGGGGAAGTCTATATCTCTACAGGAAGTGGAAGCAGGTATTTATGTCTCTCCAGGAAGTTGGGGCAAGTCTTTATGTCTCTACAGGAAGTGGGGGCAAGTCTATTTGTTTCTACAGGAAGTGGGGGCAAGTTTGTATGTCTACAGGAAGTGGGAGCAAGTCTATATGTCTACAGGAAGTGGGGGCAAGTCTTTATGTCTCTACAGAAAGTGGGTGCAAGTCTTTACGTCGCTACAGGAAGTGGTGGCAAGTCTTTATGTCTCTACAGGAAGTTTGGCTAAGTCTTTATGTCTCTACAGGAAGTGGAGGCAAGTCTTTATGTCTCTACAGGGAGTGGGGGCATGTCTTTATGTCTATACAGGAGGTGAGTGGAAGTTTATATGTCTCTAAAGGAAGTTGGGGCAAGTCTTTATGTGTCTACAGGAAGTAGGGGCAGGTCTTTATGTCTCTACAGTAAGTGGGGGCAGATCTTTATGTCTCTACAGGAAGTGGGGAAAGTATTTATGTCTCTACAAGAAGTGGGGGCAAGTCTTTATGTCTCTACAGAAAGTGGGAGCAGGTCTTTATGTCTCTACAGGAGGTGAGGGCAAGTTTATATGTCTCTACAGGAAGTGGGGGCAGGTCTTTATGTCTCTACAAGAAGTGGGGGCAGGTCTTTATGTCTCTACAGGAAGTGGGGGCAGGTCTTTATGTCTCTACAGGAAGTGGGGACAAGTCTTTATGTCTCTATAGGAAGTGCGGGCAGGTCCTTAGGTCTCCACAGGAAGTGGGGGCAGATCTTTATGTTTCTACAGAAAGTGGGGGCAGGTCTTTATGTCTCTACAGGAGGTGAGGGCAAGTTTATATGTCTCTACAGGAAGTGGGGGAAAGTCTTTATGTGTCTACAGTAAGTGGGGGAAAGTCTTTATGTCTATACAGGAAGTGGGGGCAGATCTTTATGTCTCTACAGGAAGTGGGGAAAGTCTTTATGTCTCTACAAGAAGTGGGGGCAAGTCTTTATGTCTCTATAGGAAGTATGGGCAGGTCTTTATGTCTCTACAGGAAGTGGGGGCAAGTCTATATGTCTCTACAGTAAGTAGGGGCTAGTCTATATGTCTCCACAGAAAGTGGGGCCAGGTCTTTATGTCTCTACAGGAAATGGGGGCAAGTGTATAAGTCCCTACAGGACGTGGGGGAAAGTCTTTATGTCTCTACAGAAAGTGGGGGCAAGTCTTTATGTCTCTACAGGAAGTGGGGGCAGGTCTTTATATCTCTTCAGGAAATAGGGGCAAGTCTATATCTCTCTACAGGAAGTGGAAGCAGATATTTATGTCTCTCCAGGAAGTCGGGGCAAGTCTTTATGTCTCTACAGGAAGTGGGGGCAAGTCTATTTGTTTCTACAGGAAGTGGGGGCAAGTTTGTATCTCTACAGGAAGTGGGAACAAGTCTATATATCTACAGGAAGTGAGGGCAAGTCCTTATGTCTCTACAGAAAGTGGGTGCAAGTCTTTACGTCGCTACAGGAAGTGGTGGCAAGTCTTTATGTCTCTACAGGAAGTGGGGGCAAGTCGTTATGTCTCTACAGGAAGTGGGGGCATGTCTGTATGTCTATACAGGAGGTGAGTGGAAGTTTATATGTCTCTAAAGGAAGTTGGTGCAAGTCTTTATGTGTCTACAGGGACTGTGGGCAGGTCTTTTTGTGTCTACAGGAAGTGGGGGCAAGTCTTTATGCCTCTACAGGAAGTAGGCGCAGGTCTTTATGTCTCTACAGGAAGTGTGGAAAGTCTTTATGTTTCTACAGGAAGTAGGGGCAGGTCTTTATGTCTTTACAGGATGTGGGGACATGTCTTTATGTCTCTACACGTAGTGGGGGCAAGTCTATATGTCTCTACATGTAGTGGGGGCAGGTCTTTAAGTCTCTACAAGAGGTGGGGGCAAGTCATTATTTCTTTACAGGAATTGGGGGCAAGTTTTTATGTCTCTACAAGAAGTGGGGGCAGGTCTTTATGTTTCCTAAGGAAGTGGTGGCAAGTCTTTATGTCTCTAGAGGAAGTGGGGGCACGTCTTTATGTCTCTACTGGAAGTGGGGGCACGTCTATATATCTCTACAGGAAGTGGGGGCACATCTTTATGTCTCTAGAAGAAGTGGGGGCAAATCTATATGTCTCTACAGGAAGTGGGGGCAAGTCTTTATGTCTCTACAGGAAGTAGGGGCAGGTCTTTATGTCTCTACAGGAGGTGAGATCAAGTCTTTATGTCTCTACAGGAAGTGGGGGAAAATCTATATGTCTCTACAGGAAGTGGGAGCAGATTTTTATCTCTCTACAGAAACTGGGGGCAGATCTTTATCTCTATACAGGAAGTGGGGGCAGGTATTTATGTCTCTACAGGTAGTGGGGGCAAATTTTTATGTCTCTACAGGAAATGGGGGTAGGTCCTTATCACTCTACAGGAAGTGGGGGCAGGTATTTATGTCTCTACACAAAGTGGGGGCAAGTCTTTATGTGTCTATAGGAAGAGGGGGCAAGTCTTTATGTGTCTACAGGAAGTGAGGGCAGGTCTTAATGTGTCTACAGGAAGTGGGGGCAAGTCTTTATGTCTCTACAGGAAGTGGAACAGGTCTTTATGTCTCTACAGGAAGTGGGGGCAGGTATTTATGTCTCTACAGGAAGTGGGGGCAAGTATATACGTCTCTACAAGAAGTGGGAGCAGGTATTTATCACTCTGCAGAAACTGTGGGCAAGTCGTTATGTCTCTACAGGAAGTGGGGGCAGTTCTTTATGTCTCTGCAGGAAGTGGAGGCAAGTCTATATGTCTCTACAGAAAGTAGTGGCAAGTCTATATGTCTCTACAGGAAGTGAGGGCAAGTCTTTATGTCTCTATAGGAATTGAGGGCAGGTCCTTATGTCTCTACAGGGAAGAGGGGGCAGATCTTTATGTTTCTACAGAAAGTGGGGGCAGGTCTTTATGTCTCTACAGGAGGTGAGGGGAAGTTTATATGTCTCTACAGGAAGTGGGTAAAGTCTTTATGTGTCTACAGTAAGTTGGGGAAAGTCTTTATGTCTATACAGAAAGTGGGGGCAGATCTTTATGTCTCTACAGGAAGTGGGGAAAGTCTTTATGTCTCTACAAGAAGTGGGGGCAAGTCTTTATGTCTCTACAGAAAGTGGGAGCAGGTCTTTATGTCTCTACAGGAGGTGAGGGCTAGTTTATATGTCTCTACAGTAAGTAGGGGCTAGTCTATATGTCTCCACAGAAAGTGGGGCCAGGTCTTTATGTCTCTACAGGAAATGGGGGCAAGTGTATAAGTCCCTACAGGACGTGGGGGAAAGTCTTTATGTCTCTACAGAAAGTGGGGGCAAGTCTTTATGTCTCTACAGGAAGTGGGGGCAGGTCTTTATGTCTCTTCAGGAAATAGGGGCAAGTCTATATCTCTCTACAGGAAGTGGAAGCAGATATTTATGTCTCTCCAGGAAGTCGGGGCAAGTCTTTATGTCTCTACAGGAAGTGGGGGCAAGTCTATTTGTTTCTACAGGAAGTGGGGGCAAGTTTGTATCTCTACAGGAAGTGGGAACAAGTCTATATATCTACAGGAAGTGAGGGCAAGTCCTTATGTCTCTACAGAAAGTGGGTGCAAGTCTTTACGTCGCTACAGGAAGTGGTGGCAAGTCTTTATGTCTCTACAGGAAGTGGGGGCAAGTCGTTATGTCTCTACAGGAAGTGGGGGCATGTCTGTATGTCTATACAGGAGGTGAGTGGAAGTTTATATGTCTCTAAAGGAAGTTGGTGCAAGTCTTTATGTGTCTACAGGGACTGTGGGCAGGTCTTTTTGTGTCTACAGGAAGTGGGGGCAAGTCTTTATGCCTCTACAGGAAGTAGGCGCAGGTCTTTATGTCTCTACAGGAAGTGTGGAAAGTCTTTATGTTTCTACAGGAAGTAGGGGCAGGTCTTTATGTCTTTACAGGATGTGGGGACATGTCTTTATGTCTCTACACGTAGTGGGGGCAAGTCTATATGTCTCTACATGTAGTGGGGGCAGGTCTTTAAGTCTCTACAAGAGGTGGGGGCAAGTCTTTATGTCTTTACAGGAATTGGGGGCAAGTTTTTATGTCTCTACAAGAAGTGGGGGCAGGTCTTTATGTTTCCTAAGGAAGTGGTGGCAAGTCTTTATGTCTCTAGAGGAAGTGGGGGCACGTCTTTATGTCTCTACTGGAAGTGGGGGCAAGTCTATATATCTCTACAGGAAGTGGGGGCACATCTTTATGTCTCTAGAAGAAGTGGGGGCAAATCTATATGTCTCTACAGGAAGTGGGGGCAAGTCTTTATGTCTCTACAGGAAGTAGGGGCAGGTCTTTATGTCTCTACAGGAGGTGAGATCAAGTCTTTATGTCTCTACAGGAAGTGGGGGAAAATCTATATGTCTCTACAGGAAGTGGGAGCAGATTTTTATCTCTCTACAGAAACTGGGGGCAGATCTTTATCTCTATACAGGAAGTGGGGGCAGGTATTTATGTCTCTACAGGTAGTGGGGGCAAATTTTTATGTCTCTACAGGAAATGGGGGTAGGTCCTTATCACTCTACAGGAAGTGGGGGCAGGTATTTATGTCTCTACACAAAGTGGGGGCAAGTCTTTATGTGTCTATAGGAAGAGGGGGCAAGTCTTTATGTGTCTACAGGAAGTGAGGGCAGGTCTTAATGTGTCTACAGGAAGTGGGGGCAAGTCTTTATGTCTCTACAGGAAGTGGAACAGGTCTTTATGTCTCTACAGGAAGTGGGGGCAGGTATTTATGTCTCTACAGGAAGTGGGGGCAAGTATATACGTCTCTACAAGAAGTGGGAGCAGGTATTTATCACTCTGCAGAAACTGTGGGCAAGTCGTTATGTCTCTACAGGAAGTGGGGGCAGTTCTTTATGTCTCTGCAGGAAGTGGAGGCAAGTCTATATGTCTCTACAGAAAGTAGTGGCAAGTCTATATGTCTCTACAGGAAGTGAGGGCAAGTCTTTATGTCTCTATAGGAATTGAGGGCAGGTCCTTATGTCTCTACAGGGAAGAGGGGGCAGATCTTTATGTTTCTACAGAAAGTGGGGGCAGGTCTTTATGTCTCTACAGGAGGTGAGGGCAAGTTTATATGTCTCTACAGGAAGTGGGTAAAGTCTTTATGTGTCTACAGTAAGTTGGGGAAAGTCTTTATGTCTATACAGAAAGTGGGGGCAGATCTTTATGTCTCTACAGGAAGTGGGGAAAGTCTTTATGTCTCTACAAGAAGTGGGGGCAAGTCTTTATGTCTCTACAGAAAGTGGGAGCAGGTCTTTATGTCTCTACAGGAGGTGAGGGCTAGTTTATATGTCTCTACAGGAAGTGAGGGCAGGTCTTTATGTCTCTACAAGAAGTGGGGGCAAGTCTTTATGTCTCTACAGGAAGTGGGGGCAAGTCTTTATGTCTCTACAGGAAGTGGGGACAAGTCTTTATGTTTCTACAGGAAATGGGGGCAAATGTATATGTCCCTACAGGAAGTGGGGGCAAGTCTTTATGTCTCTACAGAAAGTGGGGGCAAGTCTTTATGTTTCTACAGGAAGTGGGGGCAGGTCTTTATGTCTCTTCAGGAAGTTGTGGCAGGTCTTTATGTTATTACAGGAAGTGGGGACAAGTCTATGTGTCTCTACAGGAAGTAGGGGCAAGTCTATATCTCTACAGGAAGTGGAAGCAGGTATTTATGTCTCTCCAGGAAGTCGGGGCAAGTCTTTATGTCTCTACAGGAAGTGGGGGCAAGTCTATTTGTTTCTACAGGAAGTGGGGGCAAGTTTGTATGTCTACAGGAAGTGGGAGCAAGTCTATATGTCTACAGGAAGTGGGGGCAAGTCTTTATGTCTATACAGAAAGTGGGTGCAAGTCTTTACGTCGCTACAGGAAGTGGAGGCAAGTCTTTATGTCTCTACAGGGAGTGGGGGCATGTCTTTATGTCTATACAGGAGGTGAGTGGAAGTTTATATGTCTCTAAAGGAAGTTGGGGCAAGTCTTTATGTGTCTACAGGAAGTAGGGGCAGGTCTTTATGTCTCTACAGTAAGTGGGAGCAGATCTTTATGTCTCTACTGGAAGTGGGGAAAGTCTTTATGTCTCTACAAGAAGTGGGGGCAAGTCTTTATGTCTCTACAGAAAGTGGGAGCAGGTCTTTATGTCTCTACAGGAGGTGAGGGCAAGTTTATATGTCTCTACAGGAAGTGGGGGCAGGTCTTTATGTCTCTACAAGAAGTGGGGGCAAGTCTTTATGTCTCTACAGGAAGTGGGGGCAGGTCTTTATGTCTCTACAGGAAGTGGGGACTAGTCTTTATGTCTCTATAGGAAGTGCGGGCAGGTCCTTAGGTCTCCACAGGAAGTGGGGGCAGATCTTTATGTTTCTACAGAAAGTGGGGGCAGGTCTTTATGTCTCTACAGGAGGTGAGGGCAAGTTTATATGTCTCTACAGGAAGTGGGGGAAAGTCTTTATGTGTCTACAGTAAGTGGGGAAAAGTCTTTATGTCTATACAGGAAGTGGGGGCAGATCTTTATGTCTCTACAGTAATTGGGAAAGTCTTTATGTCTCTACAAGTAGTGGGGGCAAGTCTTTATGTCTCTACAGGAAGTATGGGCAGGTCTTTATGTCTCTACAGGAAGTGGGGGCAAGTCTATATGTCTCTACAGTAAGTAGGGGCTACTCTATATGTCTCCACAGAAAGTGGGGGCAGGTCTTTATGTCTCTACAGGAAGTGGGGGCAAATGTATATGTCCCTACAGGAAGTGGGGGCAAGTCTTTATGTCTCTACAGGAGGTGAGGGCAAGTTTATATGTCTCTACAGGAAGTGGGGTAAAGTCTTTATGTGTCTACAGTAAGTTGGGGAAAGTCTTTATGTCTATACAGAAAGTGGGGGCAGATCTTTATGTCTCTACAGGAAATGGGGAAAGTCTTTTTGTCTCTACAAGAAGTGGGGGCAAGTCTTTATGTCTCTACAAAAAATGGGAGCAGGTCTTTATGTCTCTACAGGAGGTGAGGGCTAGTTTATATGTCTCTACAGGAAGTGAGGGCAGGTCTTTGTCTCTACAAGAAGTGGGGGCAAGTCTTTATGTCTCTACAGGAAGTGGGGGCAGGTCTTTATGTCTCTACAGGAAGTGGGGGCAGGTCTTTATGTTTCTATAGGAAGTGGGGGCAGGTCCTTTGGTCTCCACGGGAAGTGGGGGCAGATCTTTATGTTTCTACAGAAAGTGGGGGCAGGTCTTTATGTCTCTACAGGAGGTGAGGGCAAGTTTATATGTCTCTACAGGAAGTGGGGGAAAGTCTTTATGTGTCTACAGTAAGTGGGGGAAAGTCTTTATGTGTCTACAGGAAGTGGGGGCAGATCTTTATGTCTCTACAGGAAGTGGGGAAAGTCTTTATGTCTCTACAAGAAGTGGGGGCAAGTCTTTATGTCTCTACAGGAAGTATGGACAGGTCTTTATGTCTCTACAGGAAGTGGGGGCAAGTCTATATGTCTCCACAGAAAGTGGGGGCAGGTCTTTATGTCTCTACAGGAAATGGGGGCAAATATATTTGTCCCTACAGGAAGTGGGGGCAAGTCTTTATGTCTCTACAGAAAGTGGGGGCAAGTCTTTATGTTTCTACAGGAAGTGGGGGCAGGTCTTTATGTCTCTTCAGGAAGTTGTGGCAGATATTTATGTCATTACAGGAAGTGGGGACAAGTCTATGTGTCTCTACAGGAAGTAGAGGCAAGTCTATATCTCTACAGGAAGTGGAAGCAGGTATTTATGTCTCTCCAGGAAGTCGGGGCAAGTCTTTATGTCTCTACAGGAAGTGGGGGCAAGTCTATTTGTTTCTACAGGAAGTGGGGGCAAGTTTGTATGTCTACAGGAAGTGGGAGCAAGTCTATATGTCTACAGGAAGTGGGGGCAAGTCTTTATGTCTATACAGAAAGTGGGTGCAAGTCTTTACGTCGCTACAGGAAGTGGAGGCAAGTCTTTATGTCTCTACAGGGAGTGGGGGCATGTCTTTATGTCTATACAGGAGGTGAGTGGAAGTTTATATGTCTCTAAAGGAAGTTGGGGCAAGTCTTTATGTGTCTACAGGAAGTAGGGGCAGATCTTTATGTCTCTACAGGAAGTGGGGGCAGGTCTTTATGTCTCTACAAGAAGTGGGGGCAAGTCTTTATGTCTCTACAGGAAGTGGGGGCAGGTCTTTATGTCTCTACAGGAAGTGGGGACAAGTCTTTATGTCTCTATAGGAAGTGCGGGCAGTTCCTTAGGTCTCCACAGGAAGTGGGGGCAGATCTTTATGTTTCTACAGAAAGTGGGGGCAGGTCTTTATGTCTCTACAGGAGGTGAGGGCAAGTTTATATGTCTCTACAGGAAGTGGGGGAAAGTCTTTATGTGTCTACAGTAAGTGGGGGAAAGTCTTTATGTCGATACAGGATGTGGGGGCAGATCTTTATGTCTCTACTGTAATTGGGAAAGTCTTTATGTCTCTACAAGAAGTGGGGGCAAGTCTATATGTCTCTACAGTAAGTAGGGGCTAGTCTATATGTCTCCACAGAAAGTGGGGCCAGGTCTTTATGTCTCTACAGGAAATGGGGGCAAGTGTATAAGTCCCTACAGGAAGAGGGAGCAAGTCTTTATGTCTCTACAGAAAGTGGGGGCAAGTCTTTATGTCTCTACAGGAAGTGGGGACAGGTCTTTATGTCTCTTCAGGAAGTTGTGGCAGGTCTTCATGTCATTACAGGAAGTGGGGACAAGTCTATGTGTCTCTACAGGAAGTAGGGGCAAGTCTATATCTCTCTACAGGAAGTGGAAGCAGGTATTTATGTCTCTCCAGGAAGTCGGGGCAAGTCTTTATGTCTCTTCAGGAAGTGGGGGCAAGTCTATATGTCTCTACAGGAAGTGGGGGCAAGTCTATTTGTTTCTACAGGAAGTGGGGGCAAGTTTGTATGTCTACAGGAAGTGGGAGCAAGTCTATATGTCTACAGGAAGTGGGGGCAAGTCTTTATGTCTCTACAGAAAGTGGGTGCAAGTCTTTACGTCGCTACAGGAAGTGGTGGCAAGTCTTTATGTCTCTATAGGAAGTTTGGTTAAGTCTTTATATCTCTACAGGAAGTGGGGGCAAGTCTTTATGTCTCTACAGGAAGTGGGGACATGTCTCTATGTCTATACAGGAGGTGAGTGGAAGTTTATATGTCTCTAAAGGAAGTTGGGGCAAGTCTTTATGTCTCTACAGGAAGTGGGGGCAAGTCTTTATGTCTCTACAGGGACTGTGGGCAGGTCTTTTTGTGTCTACAGGAAGTGGGGGCAAGTCTTTATGCCTCTACAGGAAGTGGGCGCAGGTCTTTATGTCTCTACAGGAAGTGTGGAAAGTCTATATGTTTCTACAGGAAGTCGGGGCAAGTCTTTATGTCTCCACTGGAAATGGGGGCAGGTCTTTATGTCTCTACAGGATGTGGGGGCGAGTCTTTATGTCTCTACAGGTAGTGGGGGCAAGTCTATATGTCTCTACTGGAAGTGGGGGCAGGTCTTTATGTCTCTACTGGAAGTTGGGGCAAGTCTATATATCTCTACAGGAAGTGGGGCAGGTCTTTTTGTCTCTAGAGGGAGTGGGGGCAAATCTATATGTCTCTACAGGAAGTGGGGGCAAGTCTTTATTTCTCTACAGGAAGTGGGGGCAAGGGTATATGTCTCTACAGGAAGTGGGGGCAAATCTATATGTCTCTACAGGAAGTGGGGGCAAGTCTTTATTTCTCTACAGGAAGTGGGGGCAAGTGTATATGTCTCCACAGGAAGCGGGGGCAAGTCTTTATGTCTCTACAGGAAGTAGGTGCAAGTCTTTAAGTCTCTACTGGAAATGGGGGCAAGTCTATACATCTCTACAAGAAGTGGTGGCAAGTCTATATGTCTCTACAGGAAGTGGGGACAAGTCTATATGTCTCTACAGGAAGTGGGGGCAAGTCTATATGTCTCTACAGGAAGTGGTGGCAAGTCTTTATGTCTCTACAGGAAGTAGGGGCAGGTCTTTAGGTCTCTACAGGAAGTGGGGACAAGTCTATGTGTCTCTACAGGAAGTTGGGGCAAGTGTATATGTCTCTACAGGAAGTGGGGGCAAGTGTATATGTCTCTACAGGAAGTAGGGGCAAGACTTTATGTCTCTACAGAAAGTGGGGACAAGTCTTTTTGTCTCTACAGGAAGAGGGTGCAGATCTTGATGTCTCTAAAGGAATTGGGGGCAGGTCTTTATATCTCTACAGGAGGTGAGGGCAAGTTTATATGTCTCTGCAGGAAATGAGGGCAAGTCTTTATGTGTCTACAGGAAGTGGGGGCCAGTCTTTATGTCTCTACAGGAAGTGGGGGCAGGTCTTTATGTCTCTACAGGAAATGGGGGCAGGTCTTTATGTCTCTACAGGAAGTGGGGGCAGGTTTTTATGTCTCTATAGGATGTAGGGGAACGTCTTTATTTCTCTACAGGTAGTCGGGGCAATTATTTATGTCTCTACAGGAAGTGGGGGCAGGTTTTTATGTCTCTACAGGAAGTGGGGGCAGGACTTTATGTCTCTACAATAAGTGGGGCAAGTCTATATGTCTCTACATGAAATCGGGGTAGGTCTTTATGTCTCTACAAGAGGTGGGGTCGGATTTTTATGTCTCTACAGGAATTGGGGGCAAGTTTTTATGTCTTTACAAGAAGTGAGGGCAGGTCTTTATGTTTCTACAGGAAGTGGTGGCAAGTCTTTATGTTTCTACAGGAAATGGGGGCAGGTTTTTATGTCTCTAGAGGAAGTGGTGGCAAGTCTATATGACGCTACAAGAAGTGGGGGCAATTCTATATGTCTCTACAAGAAGTGAGGGCAAGTCTGTTTGTCTCTACAAGAAGGAGGGGCAAGTCTTTATGTCTCTACTGGAAGTGGGGGCAAGTCTATATATCTCTACAGGACGTGGGGGCAGGTCTTTATGTCTCTAGAGGAAGTGGGGGCAAATCTATATGTCTCTACAGGAAGTGGGGGCAAATCTATATGTCTCTACAGGAAGTGGGGGCAAGTCTATATGTCTCTACAGGAAGTGGGGACGAGTCTATATGTCTCTACAGGAAGTGGGGGCAAGTCTTTATGTCTTTCTAGGAAGTATGGGCAGGTCTTTATGTCTCTACAGGAGGTGAGGGCAAGTCTTTACGTCTCTACAGGAAGTGCAGGCAAGTCTATATGTCTCTACAGGAAGTGGGAGCAGGTCTTTATCTCTCTACAGAAACTGGGGACAGGTCTTTATCTCTATACAGGAAGTGGGGGCAAGTCTTTATGTCTCTACATGAAGAGGGGGCAAGTCTATATGTCTCAACAGGAAGTAGGGGCAAGTCTATATGTCTCTATAGGAAGTGGGGGCAGATCCTTATATCTCTACAAGAAGTGAGAGCAAGTCTTTATGTCTCTACAGGAAGTGGGGGCAGAACATTGTGTCTCTACAGGAAGTGAGGGCAGGTCTTTATGTGTCTACAGAAAGTGGGGGCATGTCTTTATGTCTCTACATGAGGTGAGGGCAAGTTTATATGTGTCTACAGGAAGTGGGGGCAAGTCTTTATGTGTCTACAGGAAGTGGGAGCAAGTCTTTATGTGTCTACAGGAATAGGGGGCACGTCTTTATGTGTCTACAGGAAGTGGGGACAAGTCTTTATGTCTCTACAGGAAGTGGTGGCAGGTCTTTATGTCTCTACCGGAAGTGGGGGAAAGTGGTTATGTCTCTACAGAAAGAGGGGGCAAGTCTTTATGTCTCTACAGGATGTGGGGGCAAGTGTATATGTCTCTACAGGAAGTGGGGGAAAGTCTTTATGTCTGTACAGGATGTGGGGGCAGGTCTTTATTCCTCTACAGGAAGCTGTGCAAGTCTATATGTCTCTACAGGAAGTAGGGGCAAGTCTTTATGTCTCTACTGGATGTGGGGGCAAGTGTATATGTCTCTACAGGAAGTGGTGGCAAGTCTTTATGTCTCTACAGGAATTGGGGGCAGGTCTTTATGTGTCTACAGGAAGTGGGGGCGAGTCTTTATGTCTCTACAGGAAGTGGTGGCAGGTCTTTATCTCTCTACAGGAAGTGGGGGAAAGTCTTTATGTCTCTACATGAAGTGGGGCAAGTCTTTTTGTCTCTACAGGAATTTGGAGCAGGTCTTTATGTCTCTACAGAAACTGGGAGCAGGTCTTTATCTCTCTACAGGAAGTGGGGGCAGGTCTTTATGTCTCTACAGGAAGTGGGGGCAAGTCTATATGTCTCTACAGGAAGCAGGGGCAAATCTATATGTCTCTACAGGAAGTTGGGGCAGGTCTTTATGTGTCTACAGAAAGTGGGGGCAGGTCTTTATGTCTCTACAAGAGGTGAGGGCAAGTTTATATGTGTCTACAGGAAGTGGGGGCAAGTCTTTATGTGTCTACAGGAAGTGGGAGCAAGTCTTTATGTGTCTACAGGAATAGGGGGCACGTCTTTATGTGTCTACAGGAAGTGGGGACAAGTCTTTATGTCTCTACAGGAAGTGGTGGCAGGTCTTTATGTCTCTACCGGAAGTGGGGGAAAGTCGTTATGTCTCTACAGGAAGTGGGGGCAAGCCTTTATGTCTGTACAGGATGTGGGGGCAGGTCTTTATGCCTCTACAGGAAGTTGTGCAAGTCTATATGTCTCTACAGGAAGTAGGGGCAAGTCTATATGTTTCCACAGGAAGTGGGGGCAGGTATTTATGTCTCTACAGGAAGTGGTGGCAAGTCTTTATGTCTCTACAGGAATTGGGGGCAGGTCTTTATGTGTCTACAGGAAGTGGGGGCAAGTCTTTATGTCTCTACAGGAAGTGGTGGCAGGTCTTTATCTCTCTACAGGAAGTGGGGGAAAGTCTTTATGTCTCTACATGAAGTGGGGCAAGTCTTTTTGTCTCTACAGGAATTTGGAGCAGGTCTTTATGTCGCTACAGAAACTGGGAGCAGGTCTTTATCTCTCTACAGGAAGTTGGGGGCAGGTCTTTATGTCTCTACAGGAAGTGGGGGCAAGTCTATATGTCTCTACAGGAAGTAGGGGCAAATCTATATGTCTCTACAGGAAGTTGGGGCAGGTCTTTATGACTTTACAGGAAATGGGGCAAGTCTTTATGTCTCTACAGTAAGTGGGGGCAGGTCTTTATGTCTCTACAGGAAGTGGGGGCAAGTTTATATGTCTCTACAGGAAGTGGGGGCAGGTCTTTATGTCTCTACAGGAGGTGAGGGCAAGTTTATATGTCTCTACAGGAAGTGGGTGCAAGTCTTTATGTGTCTACCAAAAGTGGGGGCAGGTCTTTATTTCTCTACAGGAAGTGGGGGTAGGTCTTTATGTTTCCACAGGAAGTGGGGAAAGTCTTTATGTCTCTACAGGAAGTTGGGGCAAGTCTTTATGTGTCTACAGTAAGTGGGGGCAGGTCTTTATTTCTCTACAGGAAGTGGGGGCAGGTCTTTATGTCTCCACAGGAAGTGGGGAAAGTCTTTATGTCTCTACAATAAGTGGGGGCAAGTCTTTATGTCTCTACAGGAAGTGGGGGCAGGTCTTTATGTCTCTACAGGAAGTGGGAGGAGGTCTTTATGTGTCTACCGGAAGTGGGGGCAAGTGTATATGTCTCTACAGGAAGTGTGTCCAAGTCTTTATGTCTCTACAGGAAGAGGGGGCAGGTATTTATGTCTCTACAGGAAGTAAGGCCAATTTATGTGTGCCCATCAACCACGATAAGGTCACCTTCGTATGATGGGAAACTACGCTACACTACCACTGGATATGCCACTCTTGGGCTGTAAGCCTGTATGGACAATATGTCTCTGCTTGGGCTTTTAACCTACAATGTATGGGCTGGTAGAGCTAGTTAAAACCACCTGTGACTGAATGGGAGGGACACATGGTCAGAAAAAAGGCTGTCAAACTTCTAATAGTGTGAACACGTACCTGCTGCAATGCTCCAGGAGCGGGATCCCAAAAATGATTAATAGAAAAAAAGAGAGGGGTCGCTCACTGGTCTATTCGGGTGCTCCTGGAGCATTGCAGCAGGTACGTGTTCACACTATTAGAAGTTTGACAGCCTTTTTTCTGACCATGTGTCCCTCCCATTCAGTCACAGGTGATTTTAACTAGCTCTACCAGCCCATACATTGTAGGTTAAAAGCCCAAGCAGAGACATATTGTCCATACAGGCTTACAGCCCAAGAGTGGCATATCCAGTGGTAGTGTAGCGTAGTTTCCCATCATACGAAGGTGACCTTGTCGTGGTTGATGGGCACACATAAATTGGCCAAATTATGCGCAAAAAACCTTCATTTTTCAAAGTGACATTAGTCCAGATACAATATTTCTTATATTTTTATGTATGGAGTGCCGAAGTTCTTTTTGCAATTGAGATTACTTTTTTCTTCAGAGCACCCGAATAGACCAGTGAGCGACCCCTCTCTTTTTTTCTATTAATCATTTTTGGGATCCCGCTCCTGGAGCATTGCAGCAGGTACGTGTTCACACTATTAGAAGTTTGACAGCCTTTTTTCTGACCATGTGTCCCTCCCATTCAGTCACAGGTGGTTTTAACTAGCTCTACCAGCCCATACATTGTAGGTTAAAAGCCCAAGCAGAGACATATTGTCCATACAGGCTTACAGCCCAAGAGTGGCATATCCAGTGGTAGTGTAGCGTAGTTTCCCATCATACGAAGGTGACCTTGTCGTGGTTGATGGGCACACATAAATTGGCCAAATTATGCGCAAAAAACCTTCATTTTTCAAAGTGACATTAGTCCAGATACAATATTTCTTATATTTTTATGTATGGAGTGCCGAAGTTCTTTTTGCAATTGAGATTACTTTTTTCTTCAGAGCACCCGAATAGACCAGTGAGCGACCCCTCTCTTTTTTTCTACAGGAAGTAAGGGCAGGTCTTTATGTCTCTACAGGAGGTGACGGCAAGTTTATATGTCTCTACAGGAAGTGGGTCAGGTCTTTATGTGTCTACAAGAAATGGGGGCAAGTCTTTATGTCTCTACAGGAAGTGGGGGAAGGTCTTTATGTCTCTATAGGAAGTGGGGAAAGTCTTTATGTCTCTACAGGAAGTAGGGGCAAATCTATATGTCTCTACAGGAAGTGTGGGCAGGTCTTTATGTCTCAACAGGAAATGGGGCAAGTCTTTATGTCTCATCAGGAAGTGGGGGCACGTCTTTATGTCTCTACAGGAAGTAGGGGCAAGTCTTTATGTCTCTACAGTAAGTGGGGGCAGTTCATTATGTGTCTACAGGAAGTGGGGGCAGGTCTTTATGTTTCTACAGAAATTGGAGGCAGGTCTTTATGTCTCTACAGGAGGTGAGGGCAAGTTTATATGTCTCTACAGGAAGTGTGGGCAAGTCTTTATGTGTCTACAGTAAGTGGGGGCAGGTCTTTATGTCTCTACAGGAAGTGGGGGCAGGTCTTTATGTCTCTACAGGAAGTGGGGAAAGTCTTTATGCCTCTACAATAAGTGGGGGCAAGTCTTTATGTCTCTACAGGAAGTGGGGGCATGTCTTTATATCTCTACAGGAAGTGTGGACAAGTCTATATGTCTCTACAGGAAGTAAGGGCAAGTCTATGTGTCTCCACAGGAAGTGGTTGCAGGTCTTTATGTCTCTACAGGAAGTGGGGGCAAGTCTTTGTCTCTACAGGAAGTGGGGGCAAGTCTTTATGTCTCTACAGAATGTGTGTCCAAGTATTTTTGTCTCTACAGGAAGAGGGGGCAGGTCTTTTTGTTTCTACAGGAATTAAGGCAGGTCTTTATGTCTCTACAGGAGGTTAGGGCAAGTTTATATGTCTATACAGGAAGTGGGGGCAAGTCTTTATGTGTCTACAGGAAGTAGAAGCAAGTCTTTATGTCTCTACAGGAAGTGGGTCAGGTCTTTATGTGTCTACAGGAAATGGGGGCAAGTCTTTATGTCTCTACAGGAAGTGGGGGCAGGTCTTTATGTCTCTATAGGAAGTGGGGAAAGTCTTTATGTCTCTACAGGAAGTGGGGGCAAGTCTATATGTCTCTACAGGAAGTGGGGGCAGGTCTTTATGTCTCTACAGGAAGTGGGGCAAGTCTTTATGTCTCTACAGCAAGTGGGGTCAGGTCTTTATGTCTCTACAAGAGTTGGAGGCAAGTCTTTATGCCTCTAGAGGAAGTGGGGGCAAGTCGATATGTCTCTACAGGAAGTGGGGGCAAGTCTTTATGTCTCTACAGGAAGTGGGGGCAGGTCTTTATATCTCTGCAGGAAGTAGGGGCAGGTCTTTATGTCTCTACCGGAAGTGGGGCACGTCTTTATGTCTCTACAGGATGTGTGGACAAGTCTATATATATCTCTACAGGAAGTGTGGGTTCGTCTTTTTCTCTGTGGGGAGAGGTCTTTGTCACTCTGCAGGAAGTGGGGGGAAGGTGTTTGTGTCTCTATAGAAAGTTGATCAAATCTTTGTCACTCTACAGGACATGCAGACCAGTTTTCAAGTCTCTCCAGGAAGTGAAAGTGGGTCATTTTGTCTTTCAAGGAGTGGGGGTGGGTCTTTTTCTCTCTATAGGAAGAAAGGACTTGTCTTTGTTTCTGATCCCACTCTCCACTCTGCATACAGGAATAACAGAGAGACAGACTTTCAGTTCAGGGCAAGCAAACCATTGGACAATGGCAGGAATAATGCATGCTGGAAAATCAGGGAAAGGAAGTTCCAGCACCAATAGTGATGGCAGAATACTGACAAGTTACAGAACATGAGATTCAGGGTAATTTCGGGACACATTAGACTGCTATGCACATGTAAAAGCAGTGTTATCTTGTCATGGGGAAAAAGGGCGGCAAGACCCTGCTTTTCTGCAGCATTGTGAAAGGACTGGTACAGTGTAAGCTATATGTGCAATCTCCCATATAAGTGTAACTTCTGCTTCTGAAATTCTTTTGACAGTGACGTACAGTTCTGTATGTGCTGCGGACCAGAAGAACATCTGGTGGGCACAAGTTCTGCACTGATAACAGGGCTACAGGTCCTTCCTCTGGACAACCATTCGGGTCATTGCCAGTTCATGTTTTCTGTATCTTCTGCCCAATGTTGAATATGATTTCACAGACTGCAGCTGGTATATAAGGTGTTAGTAGTATATGTGCATTCCAGTCTGGGAACTGCTTAAACCATCCAATTTTATTTAGTGACATATGGCGATATTATTTTGGAACTGAATTGTATTATGTGTGATCCATATTGTAATATTAAATTGAATTTTAAAGGCAGCATTATTTTCATATTATTTGTGCACTATACGGTGCACAATATGTGGTATGTATTATTCTGCCAGTATATACAACGCCTGGCAAAAATTATGGAATCACCGGGCTCGGAGGATGTTCATTCAGTTGTTTGATGTTGTTGAAAAAAAGCAGATCACAGACATGGCACAAAACTAAAGTCATTTCAAATGGCAACTTTAGGGCTTTAAGATACACTAAAAGAAATCAAGATTAAAAATGTGGTACTCAGTAAGGGTAATTTTTTTTTCAGAACAAGCAGAGGGAAAATATTATGGAATCACTCAATTCTGAGGAAAAAATTATGGAATCATGAAAAACAAACACACAAAAGAACACTCCAATACATCACTAGTATTTTGTTGCACCACCTCTGGCTTTAATAACAGCTTGCAGTCTCTGAGGCATGGACTTAATGAGTGACAAACAGTACTCTTCATCAATCTGGCTCCAACTTTCTCTGATTGCTGTTGCCAGATCAGCTTTGCAGGTTGGAGCCTTGTCATGGACCATTTTCCTAAACTTCCACCAAAGATTTTCAATTGGATTGAGATCCGGACTATTTGCAGGCCATGACATTGACCTTATGTGTCTTCTTTCAAGGAATGTTTTCACAGTTTTTGCTCTATGGCAGGATGCATTATCATCTTGAAAAATGATGTCATCATCCCCAAACATCCTTTCAATCGATGGGATAAGAAAAATGTCCAAAATATCAATGTAAACTTGGACATTTATTGAAGATGTAATGACAGCCATCTCCCCAGTGCCTTTACCTGACATGCAGCCCCATATCATCAATGACTGTGGAAATTTGCATGTTCTCTTCATGCAGTCATCTTTATAAATCTCATTGTAATGGCACCAAACAAAAGTTCCAGCATCATCACCTTGCCCAATGCAGATTCGTGATTCATCACTGAATATGACTTTCATCCAGTCATCCATAGTCCACAATTGCTTTTCCTTAGCCCATTGTAACCTTGTTTTTTTGTGTTTAGGTGTTAATGATGGCTTATGTTTAGCTTTTCTGTATGTAAATCCCATTTCCTTTAGGCGGTTTCTTACAGTTCGGTCACAAACATTGACTTCAGTTTCCTCCCATTCGTTCCTCATTTGTTTTGTTGTGCATTTCCTGTTTTCTAGACATATTGCTTTAAGTTTCCAGTCTTGACGCTTTAATGTCTTCCTTCGTCTACCAGTATGTTTGCCTTTAACAACCTTCCCATGTTGTTTGTATTTGTTCCAGATTTTAGACACAGCTGACTGTGAACAACCAACATCTTTTGCAACATTGCACGATGATTTACCTTCTTTTAAGAGTTTGATAATCTACTCCTTTGTTTTAATTGACATCTCTCATGTTGGAGCCATGATTCATGTCAGTCCACTTGGTGCAACAGCTTTCCAAGGTGTGATCACTCCTTTTTATATGCAGACTAACGAGCAGATCTAATTTGATGCAGGCGTTAGTTTTGGAAATTAAAATTTACAGGGTGATTCCATAATTTTTTCCTCATAATTGAGTGGTTCCATCATTTTTTCCCTCTGCTTGGTCTGAAAAAAATTACCCTTACTGAGTACCACATTTTTAATCTTGATTTCTTTTAGTGTTTCTTAAGACCCTAAAGTTTCCATTTGAAATGACTTTAGTTTTGTGTCATGTCTGTGATTTGCTTTTTTTCAACAACATTAAACAACTGAATGAACATCCTCCGAGCCCGGTGATCCCACAATTTTTTCCAGGGGTTGTAGCAGCATGGTGATATGTGGAGCATGGATGATAGTATTATTACTGCAATATTTAGAAACACGGTAGTATTATGTGGACTGTATATGATAGTGTTATCTTGGCACTAAGTAGCAGTATGGTATAATATAATTGCATGGTGGTATATTGTGGACAGTATATGGCAGTATTATCTTGGTACTATATAACATCATGGTTGTGTTATAAGGACTGTATATGAAAGAATTATGGCAGCTTATTATGTGAACCGTATATTGCAGTATTATCTTGGCACTATATAACAGAATGGCGTATTATGTGGACTGTACATGCAAGTTTTATCATTGCAGTTTAGAGCAGTATGGTGGCATTATGTGGACCATATACATGTGCATGTCACTAAATTAGAATATCATCAAAAAGTTAATTTATTTCAGTTCATCAATACAAAAAGTGAAACTCTTATATTATATAGAGTCATTACAAACAGAGTGATCTGTTTCAGGTGTTTATTTCTATTAATGTTGATGATTATGGCTTACAGCCAATGAAAACGCAAAATTCATTATCTCAGTAAATTAGAATAGTTAACAAAAACACCTTCAAAGGCTTCCTACGCATTTTAAAACGTCCCTTAGTCTGTTTCAGTAGGCTCCACAATCATGGGGAAGACTGCGGACTTGACAGATGTCCAGAAGGCAGTCATTGACACACTCCACAAGGTCCCAGAGTTCCAATTTTCATTTGGAAATCAAGGTCCCAGAGTCTGGAGGAAGAGTGGAGAGGCCATAATCCAAGCTGCTTGAGGTCTAGTGTGAAGTTTCCACAATCAGTGATGGTTTGGGTAGCCATGTCATCTGGTGGTGTAGGTCCACTGTGTTTTATCAAGACCAAAGTCAGCGCAGCTGTCTACCAGGACATTTTAGAGCACTTCATGCTTCCCTCTGCCGACAAGCTTTTTGGAGATGGAAATGTCATTCTCCAGCAGGACTTGGCCCCTGTCCACACTGCCAAAAGTACCAATACCTGGTTTACACACAACAGTATCACTGTGCTTGATTGGCAGCAAACTCGCCTGACCTTAACCCCATAGAGAATCTATTATAGAGGATCTATGGGGTATTGTCAAGAGGAAGATGAGACCCCAGACCCCACAATGCAGACGAGCTGAAGGCGGCTATCAAAGCCACCTGGGCTTCCATAACACCTCAGCAGGGCCACAGGCTGATCGCCTCCATGCCACATTGCCGCATTGATGCAAAAGGATCCCCGACCAAGTATTGAGGGGATTTACTGAAAATACATTTCAGTAGGACATTTCAGATTTTAAAAACATTTTTCAAGCTGTTATAAAGTATTCTAATTTACTGAGATAATGACTTCTGTGTTTTCATTGGCTGTAAGCCATAATCATCAACATTAACAGAAATAAACACATGAAATAGATCACTCTGTGTGTAATCACTCTATATAATATAGGAGTATCACTTTTTGTATTGAAGAACTGAAATAAATTAACTTTTTAATGATATTCTAATTTAGTGAGTTGCACCTGTAGGTCAGTGTCATCTTGGCATAATATAACAGCATGGTATTTTATAATTGAATGGTGATATTATGTTTACGGTTAATGGCAATATTATCTTTGCAATATAAAGCCGGATGGTGATATTATGTGGACTGTATATGACAGTGTCATCTTGGCAGTATAAAGCCAGACTGCATATGGCAAGATTTGCAATAGGTGGGACTTCACACCACTTGACCTGTGTCCCATTTTCTATAAAGCTGGGTCTGGGTCTGACTTCCCTTTCATTGTCATTTGAGCTTCGGGTTCTTCTTTCCTCATACACAAGCTGTGATAGATGAGACTGACGCAATTATCGAGCTGTTGGCCATGATTCGCACACGTCAGACACAAAGAAACGCGCATACAGTATAAGAAAAAACAAAGTAACAAGTAAATAATATCAGGTGAAGACAGGAAACTTATAAAAGGCCTCACCCACACACATTTAACTTTGTTTATAATGACTGCTCATTATGCTGTGTAGGTGTTGTTCTGATTACAGTAATAATAATAACGAAGAGGCTTAGTATAATGTGTTTAATGTCACAAGAATAAAAAATAAATAAAAAAATTAGTAAGCCTGCGATTTCTGCCACAGTTTCTGCTGTTGATAAAACTTGACATCATTTGATGGAAAAATCTCTAAATATTAGTAGGATTGTGGTTCCTTATGTAAAAGCACTTTAAGCCCCGAGATGATTTTCATACTTTCCTTTCTCAGCCATCACTATTTTTTTTCCATATATTTAATTATCATCCATTTATATTAAAATAGAAAAGGCGTAAATGTTTGAAAGAAACGCGATGCTTTCATGGCTACAATGATGCAAGTGGTAAGAAAGGATAGAAAAAAATGTGTCAATAGATAGATAGATTGATAGATAGATAATAGATAGATAATAGATAGATAGATAATAGATAGATAATAGATCGATGATAGATAGATAATAGATAGATAGAGGGATAGATAGATAGATAGATAGATAGATAGATAGATAGATAGATAGATAGATAGAGGGATAGATAGATAGATAATAGATGATAGATAGATAATAGATAGATAGATAATAGATAGATAATAGATCGATGATAGATAGATAATAGATAGATATGGGATAGATAGATAATAGAGGGATAGATAGATAGATAGATAGATAGATAGATAGATAGATAGAGGGATAGATAGATAATAGATAGATAGATAGATAGAGGGATAGATAGATAGATAGATAGATAAATAGATAGATAGCAGGGGCGTACATAGAAATCATGCCCCCCAAATACAGTATGATACAGTATGATACCCCCATGGTGCATTCCTCCACATTACCCTCCACATGCACAGTATAATGACCCTATTGTACCCCACTTCAACTCCCAGGGCAAAGTATGGTGAGCCTAACACAGTATAATCCCTCAACTGTGTCTCCCACAGCCCTCCATACAGTATAATGGGCCTACATACAGTATAATGGCCCCACACAGCCCTCCAAACAGTATGATGGACCCCACACAAACCTTCACACCGTATAATTATTTTCATACAGTATAATGGCCCCCCACATAGCCCTCAAAATATTATAATGGCCCCACATAGCCTTCCATATAGTATAATACGCCACCCATAATCCTCCATATTGTATAATGCACCCACCATAATCCTCCATAGAATATAATGCACTCCCCATAGTCCTCCATACAGCATATTACACATCCCACAGGGTAAAATGCAGCCCCCATATAGTATAATGCACCTCACAGTCCTGCAGTATTATGGGTACCACATACTCACTGATTTTAAAATACCGTATATTTTAAATAAGCCGAGGCCCCTAATTTTACCACAAAAAACAGGGAAAACGTATTGACTCGAGTATAAGGCACCCCTCATCCCCCAATCATTGTATGTATGGTGCTTTCATCCCCCAATCCTGGTATGCATGGCCTCCTCATCCCCAAATCCTGGTATGTGTGCCCCCACATCCCTCAATCCTGGTATGCATGGCACCCCTCATCCCCAATCCTGGTATGTATGGCACCCCTCATCCCCCAATCCTGGTATGCATGTCCTCCTCATCCCCCAATCCTGGTATGTGTGGCATCCCTCATCCCCCAATCCTGGTATGCATGGCCCCCTTCATCCGCAATCCTGGTACGTGTTGCACCCCTCATCCCCCAATCCTGGTATCCATGGCCCCCTTCATTCCAAATCCTGGTATCCATGGCCTCCTCATCCCCCAATCCTGGTATGCATGGCCTCCTCATCCCCCAATCTTGGCATGCATGGCCTCCTCACCCCCCAATCCTGGTATGTGTGGCCCCCTCATCCCCCAATTTCTGTATGTGTGGCACTCCTCATCCCCAATCCGGGTATGTATGGGACCCCTCATCCCCAATCCTGGTATGTATGGCACCCCTCATACCCCAATCCTGGTGTGCATGGCCCCCTTCATCCCCAAACCTGGTATGTATGCCCCCCTCATTCCTCAATCCTGGTATGCATGGCTTCCTCATCCCCCAATCCTGGTATGTGTGGCATCCTCATCCCCCAATCCTGGTATGCATGGCCTCTTCATCCTCAATCCTGGTATGCATGGCCTCCTCATCCCCCAATCCTGGTATGCATGGCCTCCTCAACCCCTAATCCTGGTATGTATGGCACCCCTCATCCCCAAATACTGGTATGTGTTGCCTGCTCATCCTCCAATCTTGGTATGTGTGGCCCCCTCATCCCCCAATCCTGGTATGTTTGGCCCCCAATCCTGGTATGCATGGCACCCCTCATCCCCAATCCTGGTATGCATGGCCTCCTCATCCCCCAAATCCTGATATGTATGGCACCCGTCATCCCCAATCCTGGTATGTATGGCACCCCTCATCCTCAATCCTGGTATGTATGGCAGCCCTCATCCCCAATCCTGGTATGCATGGCACCTCTCATCCCCAATCCTGGTATGTATGGCCTCCTCATCCCCAACCCTGGTATGCATGGTACCTCTCATCCCCCAATTCTGGTATGCATGGCACTCCTCATCCTCCAATCCTGGTATGTATGGCCCACTCATCCCCCAATCCTTTTATGCATCGCCTCCTCATCCCCCAATCCTGGCATGTGTGGCCCCCTCATCCCCAATCCTGGTATGTATGGCCCCTTAACTGGACACATAAAATAAATAAACACATACTCACCTTCCTTCCTCACTTCTGCTCCAGTGCTGTGTCCTGTCTGCCAGCAGATCATGTCAGCATCTGAGCAGCACACGCACTCAGACGCTGCTGTGAGCTGCCGGCATATTCACTCCTCTCCACGCCGGGACTATGGGCGTGGACAAGAGTGAATATGCATTCTTTTTAGTAGCGGGCACTGTCAGCAGGAGCCGCGGCTCAGCGCTCCTCCGTGCCCGCTGCTAAAGAGAATGAATATTCATTCCTTTCAATGCCCATGGGAGCTGCAGCAGCGGCTGCTGCGTGTGCACCACTCCTCTATCGTCGCAACCTCCCCTCCCCCTGTAAATACAATACTCACCTATCCTCCTTGTTCTCCTACTGCTTTCGGGGACTTTGGCTCACGGGCCCCCCGGCTCACAGGCCCCATAGCAGTGGCGTGGCCTACCGCCATTGGCGGTATGCCACTAATAGATAGATAGATAATAGATAGAAATGGGACAGATAGATTAATAGATTGATAGATCAATAGATAGATGACAGATAATAAATAGATATACAATACAGACCAAAAATTTAGACACACCTTCTCATTTAAAGATTTTTCTGTATTTTCATGACTATGAAAATTGTATATTCACACTGAAGGCATCAAAACTATGAATTAACACATGCGGAATTATATACTTAACAAAAAAGTGTGAAACAACTGAAAATATGTCTTATATTCTAGGTTCTTCAAAGTAGCCACCTTTTGCTTTGATGACTGCTTTGCACACTCTTGGCATTCTCTTGATGAGCTTAAGAGGTAGTCACCGGAAATGGTTTTCACTTCACAGGTGTGCCCTGTCAGGTTTAACAAGTGGTATTTTTTGCCTTATAAATGGGGTTGGGACCATCAGTTGTGTTGTGCAGAAGTCTGGTGGATACACAGCTGATAGTCCCACTGAATAGACTGTTAGAATTTGTATTATGACAATAAAAAAGCAGCTAAGTAAAGAAAAACGAGTGGCCATCATTACTTTAAGAAATGAAGGTCAGTCAGTCCAAAAAAATGGGAAAACTTTGAAAGTGTCAACAAGTGCAGTTGCAAAAACCATCAAGCGCTACAAAGAAACTGGCTCACATGAGGACCGCTCCAGGAAAGGAAGACCAAGAGTCACCTCTGCTTCTGAGGATAAGTTTATCCAAGTCACCAGCCTCAAAAATCGCAGGTTAACAGCAGCTCAGATTAGAGACCAGGTCAATGCCACACAGAGTTCTAGCAGCAGACACATCTCTACAACAACTGTTAAGAGGAGACTTTGTGCAGCCGGCCTTCATGGTAAAATAGCTGCTAGGAAACCACTGCTAAGGACAGGCAACAATCAGAAGAGACTTGTTTGGAAATCTGTGCTTTAGTCTGATGAGTCCAAATTTGAGATTTTTGGTTCCCACCACCATGTCTTTGTATGACGCAGAAAAGGTGAACGGATGGACTCTACATGCCTGGTTCCCACCGTGAAGCATGGAGGAGGAGGTGTGATGGTGTGGGAGTACTTTGCTGGTGACACTGTTGGGGATTTATTCAAAATTGAAGGCATACTGAACCAGCATGGCTTCCACAGCATCTTGCAGCGGCATGCTATTCCATCCGGTTTGCGTTTAGTTGGACCATCATTTATTTTTCAACAGGACAATGACCCCAAACACACCTCCAGGCTGTGTAAGGGCTACTTGACCAAGAAGGAGAGTGATGGGGTGCTACGCCAGATGACCTGGCCTCCACAGTCACCAGACCTGAACCCAATCAAGATGGTTTGGGGTGAGCTGGACCGCAGATTGAAGGCAAAAGGGCCAACAAGTGCTAAGCATCTCTGGGAACTCCTTCAAGATTGTTGGAAGACCATTTCCGGTGACTACCTCTTGAAGCTCATCAAGAGAATGCCAAGAGTGTGCAAAGCAGTCATCAAAGCAAAAGGTGGCTACTTTGAAGAACCTAGAATATAAGACATATTTTCAGTTATTTCACACTTTTTTGTTAAGTATATAATTCCACATGTGTTAATTCATAGTTTTGATGCCTTCAGTGTGAATATACAATTTTCATAGTCATGAAAATACAGAAAAATCTTTAAATGAGAAGGTGTGTCCAAACTTTTGGTCTGTACTGTATATGTAGATTATAGATATAGGATAGATAGATTAATAAATAGATGATAGATAGATAACAGACTGATGATAGATAGATGATAGATAATAGAAAGATAATAGATAGATATATAGATGATAGATAGAAGATAGATAGATAGATAGATAGATAGATAAATAAATAGATACAGAATATACCCCTAGAATGGGGCATGGCTGCAAAATTATCATGCTGTATGTAGGCAAGGCCATTTTATTAGGGTCTCCTCATGGTAGTATATAGATATATAATATAAAGGGGTTATCCAGGCATATCAGATCAGATCAATGGACATCCGTCACTTGGCAACACCACAATCAGTTGTTATTAACTCCAGCGGCAGCCAAATGTAAACACCGAATTGAGCTGCAGGGCACTGCATACATTCAGTAGCCTGCTGGGATGCTTGCAGCTGATCAGTGGGGGAGCTCCTGCTGGGTGTTGGGACTCCCCTGATCTCATATCCTTAGGATAGGTCATTTATTTCATATGCCCGGAGAACTTATGAAATGAGTTTGGTCCTGTATCTATGTCTATACTTTTAGCTTGGTTCTGGTACCCAATCTATGTAGCAAGCTCAACTAAACATTGCACTTATTTAGTTACCTTACGTACACACTTAAAGGGGTTTTTCCACAAATAGAAAAAAAACTAAATTTCTTAAGGAAATGTCATTTTAAATAAATTCCTAAATACATTTAATTAGCAAATCACAATCGTTTTGTCAAGAGAAGTAATTACAATAGATTTAAAATGGCCGCCACCTTGTTACATTGATAGAAACCTGTCTTACAATGTTAGGAGAAGCGCCTCTGAGCATATGCAGTAGGAAGCTCCGCCCTCCTTCATATGTAGAAAGCTCTATGCTCTACTAATAGTACTGGAGATAGCAGAGGTGATTGGGTAAGAAAAGGCTGCTGACAATATAACAATATAAGTAGCTCCAGGTCACAGTGATCACAGACATCTGTCCTAACAGTTCGAGACAGGTCAGGCCATTTTAATTCCGCAATTCTTTCTTCTGTAGACAAAACTATTGTGATTTGCTAATTAAATATGTGGCACCCCAGGGGTCTGGTTACCACAGTAATAGAAATATTACTTCTGAGAGCAAGTGGGAGGTTTCTCTGGTCAGGAGCCCTAAGCATGCAACACCGCCCACCCAGACCTGGAAGGGGAGGAATCTGCCCTTATAAACTGTGTCTGGGGCGGGATTAGGACAGTCAGAGTCTGGGAGTCAGAGCCTGGAGACAGTTCCAGACACAGGGAAAGTGTCAGCAAGGAGCTCTGTAGGAGCAGGAGCGAGTGCCAGGGGCTGGAAGCTAGATAGCTCGCCCTAGCTGAAGACATTAAGACCGGACACGGAGTCCGAGGCTGTGGGGACATCCAGGTCCAGCAGCAGAATCCAACCGGCAGGGGATTCCATGTCCTCTGGCCAGAGAACCCCTGAGGCACGGTCACAAGCAAGGGACCAGCACCGCCATCGTGAAGCGGAGGCTAACAGAAGGCCCCAAGTCACCGGCCGTACGGGTGAGCACCACACGGTATACTCAGGGACGTGGTCTACTTCTACCCGCACACAGCAAGGTAGCCAGGAAAGAGTACAGATAGACGGGGAGGCCTACAACTCCACCTGGCCAGGGGAGCTCCTGCTAGCTCTCAGACTGACCAGGCCTCTACTGCTAGCCAGTACTCCCGGGAGGGTCTGCTTTATAACATCAGTAAAGACCCTGAACTGCACTGCACGGACTCTAAGTTATTCCTGCTGCGCTCGTGCACCATCACTCCCATCATCCACAGTAACTGCCCTGAGGCTATACTCCTCCCGTGGGGAGTCATCCCGTTCTTAGCTGCACACACAACACCGGCCTCAGCGGTCTGCCTTGCAGCGGCGGTCCCCACTGACCGCAATCCACGGGTGGCGTAGTCGGACTATTATCTCACTAATAAGACTGCCACTGAATTGACCACCCTGGGCACGGACCGGGTCAGCGCCATGGAGACTACAACCCCCAGCGATCTGGCTCCGGGTATTCCCTGCACAACACAGGCCCAGGGGGCACGTCAAATATATTTAGGAATTTATTTAGAATGACATTTACTTTAGTTATTTAGTTTTTCTCTATTCCCGGAGAACCACTTTAAGTATGTACATGAGGTAACTGAATAACCCCAATGTGTAGATGAACTTGCTACATAGATTCAGCACCAAAACCAATCTAAAAATAAAGATATAGATACAGAACCAAACTTATTTCATAATAAGTTAAAAGACAGCATCTGTATAGCAAGAAAACGCTGTGCACACTTCTTTTATGTAAAGTAAAGAGACTACAATAAGTAGGAAAGACAGCTCTGGAACACAAACTACAGTTTTAACCAAGGGGAAGGTTGTGCTGACTGAGAGAAAAGAAAGTAAAGGGACTCTGTGAGAAGAAAATGACTGTTCAAACCAAGCACAAGTGGTTGGTGCACCCTGGATGTGGCCGACCAGTTCAATGCACCATTATATATCTACTTGATTTCCATCTCCACCTCCTTTTACATAATTGGCAGCTCTGGCTTTATAGATAGAAAACAAGTAGGTGGGCCTTTCCTTTCCCTTCATCCCTTTCCTGACCCCTTGTTCCCTATACTGTAAAAATTTCCTAATAAAAAGAATTTTAAAGAAAACAAGTAGGTGGGAAGGGTTACTGGCAAGAGGGCACAAAGTGCATGTGCTAGGCTTGAACCGATATGTTGTGCTGACAGACTTCCTCTCCCAAAGAGCTGGTGCAGCACTAGAGAAGTTTTGAAGGTGGAAGAATTATATTTGGCTTATGGAGAGTTACTATTGGCAGAACATAGGTTATGGCTACCCCAGTAGACAGAGATGAGGGATGGAGATAGGATGGGAATGATAAAGTAAATTGAAGCAATTCAAAAAATATCTAAAAAAATAAAACAAAAAGTAAATATGTTGGACATACTGCCAAGGAAATATGGGCAAATGTATTTGTAGAAGCAATTATTCCAGTTATTACTTACATTTCTACACTCCCAAATGCAAGTCATACAAAAGAAAATATTCAAGTAGTGTGGTAGGGGCAACAATGAGCATAAAACGCAAAATAAAAAAAATGTTTGAATGTCTTCTCGATTTAACGTGTAAATGTTTACCCTGCAAATGATGTTAATAGCAAATGTGGTTGGAACAGCCCTTTAAATCCTCCTTTCCAAAACCACTCCGCCGTCTGACAATCCACATTTTGTTTAGCGCTTCATTTACACGAGCTGCCAGACGGATGCACTAGAAGTGGGAATTCCGTAAATGATTATACTTTGAAAGTGATCCATGAGATTTAGTTTACTTTCTTTAATGACATGATAAAACCACAACCCTAATGTTTAGTCCCATCATAGCCTCGGAGTTCTCACTAATCAAATCCAGTGTACTTGGAGTAGGAAAGCTCGTTTAGTGTTTTCTCTCAGCAGCAATCCAAATAATACAGCCAACGTAAAATATAACTGGCCTGATATATTGGTATAAAGGGTTAATACAACATGGAAACTTATCTTTCTTCAGCCTTCATTCTTTCCAATTTTATCTTCAACTTTCATCCATTCCTTCTTTTCTTCATTCAGTATATTCATTCTTTCCTTTACTTAACCTCTTATCTTCTTTCCTTCCCTCCTTCCTTTTCTGCTTCCTTCCTTGCTTACTTCCTTTGTTACTCCCTTCCACTTTCCTTCCTTCCTTTTGTTCTTCTTACCCCCTCTTCTTCCTTCCTACTTTTCTTCACCTTTGCCTTTCTTTTGCTTCCTTCCTACTTCTCTACCTCTTTTCTTCCCTTTCTTTCTTCCTTCCTCCCTCCCTCCTTTCCTTTCTTTTTTCCTACCTTCCTCCCTCAGTCCATCCCATCCTTTTTATTTCCTCTCTCCTTTCTTCCCTTACTGACTTATTCCCCAAACCTGCCTCCTTCCCTTCCTTCCTTTCTTCCTTCCACCTTTCCCTTCTTCAATTTATTAATTATATTTTAATTCCATCCCTGTTACATTTTGATTTAATCCCTTAAATTTCATAGCTTCTTGTTTCCTCCTCCCTTTTTTCTTAGCTTCCATTTTTCCTTCACCTTCCCCTTTCCTCTCTACCTTCCTTTTTTCCTTCCTTTCTCCATCCCTTTCTCTTTCTCAGCTTACACACCTACCTTCCATTTTACTTCTTTACTTACCTCCTTCCTTCCACTCCTGCTTTCTTCTATTATATCTCTAATGTCCACCCTCTTGTTGTAGCAGAGGCGAGAGAGCCTTTAAGAGAACTCTTATATGATGCTTCAAAGATGGAGAGAGACTGCCATCTGCTGGCCAGACACAGTCAAGCGGAACCAAGATATACAAGAGAAGTTGAAGAGAGAGCAGATTTAGATGCTGGACCCGATCAGGTGACTTCCAGGAAGGAGTTCCTGGAGATAAGAGGCTAGCGCGCCAAGCCTGAGGAGTTTTTGGCGCCAAGCAGCAGAGAGGAGGAGATGTGTTCTCTGCGTGCTGAGAAGCCCCGTGTGGCAGGCCTAAGCCAGAGGTCTGTGAGGTGCCACAGCCGGGCACTGGTGGAAGAGCTCCAGATCCCTCACAGATGTGACCCGAGTGCTGTGCCTGCTGATGAGACTCGGAGCCTGCTTGCGGTGCTGAGTGAGTTCGCGGAACCCGACGTCGCCCGCCGACAGACGAGGTCTGGACCCCCCTACCCAAGGCTTGAGAGATTGCCTCCAACAGCAAAGAAGAGAGGAGTTGAGAGACTGCTGAGCCAGGAAAGTCACGCCAGTGAAAGCAGAGGAGCTGCATACGTGAACAGTGCCGTCACTTCTACTGTTCACTCACGGTACCGGGGCCAATTGGGTTTAGGTACTCAGGTTGGGAGGGGAACGGTTGCGGTTAAAGGAGCTCAACGTGATCTAATTGAATTTGTCCGGAAAAGACTTTCGGCCTAGCGGGAATAACCGGTGACCCCCGCTAGGGCCATATGCAGAGTTAAAGAACTCACGTGGTGTCTCCCATGACTGAGGGCACCACATTACTTTGAGAGACTTCGTATCTTGCTAATATTTCAAATTACTGTTCATTACCCTTGTTGCCAATCCCTTGTTCAGAATACCTGTTTTATATATATATATATATATATATATATATATATATATATATATATATATATAAACTGTTTATATTCATCTCTGACTGTTCTCGCCTTGTGTCTCTGTGCGTTGCATTCCGGCACCTGCCGACACCTGCATTACACTGTTATCTTTACTTATCCCCATACATTTCTTAGCTCCCCTTTTCCTCCTCCCTCACTTCCACTTTAGCTCAATTTAATTCTTCTTTCCTTTCCTATTCTCTTCTTCACTTTTCTACTATCTATCTATCTATCTATCTATCTATCCATCCATCTATCTATCCTTCTATCTATCAATCTATTATCTATCTATCTATCTAAATGGAAAAAATCAGGCAGCACTCCAGTTCAAGGAAAAATTGTGGACTTTAATCCAGCACCAAGTGGTGCAATGTTTTGACCTCACAACACGGTCTTTGTCAAGACTTTCCCTAGCTCTTTTCTTTCCTGCTTCCTTCTTTACCATCATCTCACAACTTCCTTTTTTTCTTCCCTCCGTCCCTACTTTGTTTTTTCCATTTTTTCCTTCCAAACTCTCCCTCCTTCCTCCACAACCCTTAGGCTGCGTGCCCACTATGCATTTTTCAAGCGTTTTTGGCGTGGAATTTCCACAGCGAAAACGCTTATAAAACACTTGGTAATACGTGCTCCATGGTCCCCAATGATAATCCGCATGTGCTGTGCACACGCTGCGGAAATTTCTGCTGCGGATTATCATTGCGCAAAAATCCGCAGCATGTTCATTAATTTTGCAGACACGCAGCGTAATTGCCGTCATTGACTAGCATTAAATCGCTTAATATTCGCATGACTACATGTGCACATGCGGATATTAAGCGATTCAATGTGCGAATGGTACCCAGGTCTGGAGGAGAGGAGCCGTACAAGAGACCGGATGCACCGGAGAGAAGACCGCGGGCCATGAGGTTGGTATTATGTTTTTGTTTTTTTTTAACCATTCTTATTCTTTTCTTTTAACTAACTTGGTTACACTACTATAAATCCATGCTGGTTGCATGGATTTATATAGTGTGACCAAGTTGTCAAGAACTTTTCCAAGTGATGTTAAAATCGCTTGGAAAAGCGCTTGATAACTCACATGCAGAAATGCATGCAAAGAAGCTTGACAAATGCTTCTACCTGTCAGGAAAAACGCATGTAAAATCCACATGCGTTTTTCCTGCCAGGGAGATGCAGAAAAAATCTGCAGCATTTCTGCATCGTGGGCACTTAGCCTTACAAATACATCCTTTAATCCTTCCTTTCTAGCCTTAGAATAGGCTACTAATATTAGATTGGCAGGTGTCCAAAACTTTGCACCCCAGCCAATCAGCTTTTTAAAAGTGGCACCTCCTCTGCTTCACCTGGCACTCTTCTGTACTTGTCAGTACCCGGTATTGCAGGTCACTACAGTTTCATCCCATTGCTGTGAATAGGACTGACCTGTAGCACCAGGTACAGGCACTAAGTAAGAAGGGGTGCCACCTGGTCAATGACTGGAGCTCTGCAGACACTTCAAAATGGGTGTGCCAAAAATCTGCCCCCTCCACCAATCCAAATAAAAATCCTCTATCCATTCCATACCTCCTTCCTTTCAGTAACAAACCCAAGCCCTCCTAACAGTCTTCCCTTCCTACACCCTTCATCCCTCCCCATATGCAACTGTACTTCATCAGTCAAACTTGGACAGGCCTGAAGAAGTAAATGACCTGCTCACTATCTCTTTCTTTACGCCATTATTATATATGGCCATTTAGCGGCTTCAGCGCATCAACTGCAAAAAAGAAAAATATTCCTATGTCTTCACCCTTTATTTCTCAGCCGAGATCTGAACGAATGCCCTTTTAATTGTTGAGTTAAGGCTGTAAATAACACTTTAAGTGACCAAATTATTTTCCGTGTCCTATGTGACTGGAGAAACATTTCTCATCCCCCGTTGTAAAGAAGATTGCTTTCCAGTTTGCTGAAAATAAATCTATTTTAATTAACACTTCAGTGGCAAAATATACTACCCCATGATCATTAATAACAATGTTAATTAAAGTTTAAATGCTATCGTGACTTCCAGTTCCCGAGCAGCCGCCCCGGCCGAAACGAGACTTCTTATGGGTGACGTATGGGAGTCTATCCAGCCGGTAAGTAGTAGGAAAGAAAAAATAAAATGCGACATTCATTGGAAGGGAATGGTCTCATAGCTATGATAAAAAGAGATTCGGCTGCCAAGTTATTTTTCTTTATGATTTGTTTCTCTAGCTGTGCTTGTTTTATGTCTACGAGGAGAGATTTTATGATATTTTATAAAGAGCGTTACACCGAAGCATTATTACGGCCAAGCCCCCAACAACAGACTGTCTCCTTTTGTTGTGCAGAAGTCAACGTGTCACGTCCCACCTGGGCCAACCTGCCAAGTTTTCGAATGTCCTAGGGGACGTTTTCTAATTCCATCTGCTTGTCTGCACATGTATAATTGGTGTGCCCGCTGTTGGCTTATTGTGTTTTCTTCTACCAGCCTGAATTGTTCAGTTGAACATTTTCAGCCTATTGTCACATTGTGTCATCTCTATGGTTCAGCGTTTTCGTACCTACGACCGGAAAAAAAAATAAACTCAAACACGCTGCAGAAGACATCCTGTTGTCGAATCGCACCGGGCAAAGTTAATCTGGTGTAAACACTTATTTGGAAAGTAATCAGGGGTGATAAGTATGGGCAGGCGGTATGGCCAGGACTGGAAATTGTTTTAGCAATTATTGTAAAAAAAATTGGAAATGTGTCCCATCTCGAAGGGAAAATGAGGTCATCAGAAAAAGCTACGCTTTGGGCCAGCAATGCATAAACACACAGAGATTATTCCTAATGGCCCATTGCCTCTTTGATGGTTCTGTAATGTTCATTGCATTACTGTATTCACCAATTTTTTGCCATCGGAGATGAACACACCAGGAACTAGACAAAACAAGCAGAATGTTAAAGTGGTAATACCATCTTTCACATGAATAGCATATCCACAGAATATGGCATCAATTTATAGTAAACCCAGGACCTACACCTGTCTTGAGAAGAGGTGGCCAATAATGGCACTTGTGCCCACCAGTAGATGATGTTACATAGCCCAATTTTGGCCCCATGTTATATTGGTTACTTGGGTTCTCCAGGACTTTAACTGATGGCTTATTCTTGGAATGTGTTTGATTGGCAGGTGTCCTGTCTCTTCGAACTCTTCTGATCAAGTAAAAGAAAGGCCCGCAGCACTCCTCTTTATGGGTTTACTTGCAAAGCAGCTTGTTGTAATGATGGTAGACTGGAGTTATGGACCCACTAGGGATTGTGTGTTCTTCACCCTTAACCCCATCAGGAGGTATGGTCTGTCATAGTTCCCTACGTCTGGAGTTGTCTCCATCTATAGTTGATATGTAAACAGACTATTCCTAATAAGTGGTGCCAAAGCAGAAGGCAGGAATCATAGTTGGTTGGTGCAAGGGTCAAAGCCACAGTGGGTCTGGGCAGGCAGGATTCACACAAACATGCGTGAACATTAGGAAGAATCACACACCAAAGATGTCTGGAACCAAATGGACCTCATTGTTCAGACTCAGGGTACCATGGAAAGGATCTTTTCCACTGGCTGGAGTCAGATTCATTTAATGATCACAAGTTTTTTAAGAGGCTGGGAGGTAGCGCATACAATGACCCTCCAGCAGAGCGGCGACTGAAGGCACAATGTAATAGGCATGAAATCCTAGTAGTCCTTGGAATCTTCCCTCCCGACGAGGGAGATGGTTTTGTACCTGAGAATTGTTTTGGCCACCCATTAAGGATCACCCTTGTCAATACCACTGTGACCTCTGTCTTATGAAAATGTATATCACTTTATGTATGGCATTGCTATGAGTGTATTAGGCATTATGTGGCACTGCTATGTAGGCACTGTACAGTGCCATTTACTTGTAGTGTACAGTAGTGGCAGCACTGCGTGGCACTATTATTAGATTACTTTATGTATAGAACGATTATTTGGTCACTGTATATTGGTATTATTTGATACTTATTGTCGCACTGCTATGTAGGCACAGTTTAGTATAATTTATTTGCTGTGTATGGTGGTGATATCACTGTGCAGAAATATCATTAGATTACTTTATGCATGGAGTTAATATTTGGCCGCTGCATATTGGCATTAAATGAACACTTTATGGTGATAAATAATGTGGCATTACTACATAGGCACTGTACAGTGTAATTTCTTTACAGTGTGTGGTATTGGGGGCACTACATAGCACTACTATTAGATTACTGCCATGCATCTGGTTTTGAACGATTGAGCCCGTGCTTTTTGGTCGGCTCTCTGTGTGCCGAACCATAGCAGATACACCTTTCTCTGGCTGTTTACTTTCTGTTATCCATGCTTCTGTCTGTTTAGGGTAACAGGTGTTTTTATTTACTCATTTGTCTGCCCTATCACCTTTTGGGTGCGGCTTTATTTTGTTTCCTCTGCTGGTATTTCCTGCTGGTGATAGTCTCATTTGGATGTCCAGCCATTCTACTGTAGCTTAAGCCAGTCATCGAAAGACCAGCTAGGGTTTATCTCTCTGCTGTTTATGTTCTTTACCCTGCACCTATCTTCTGTTTCTTTTTAGGAAGTAGGCAGCATATTCTCTATCAGTACGTACTTAATCCTTTATTTTGTATTTAGTGGTTTACTTTACTCACTCTGGGATCTCTTTCTTTTTTAGCACACTCTCCCTTCTGTAGGTAATTTGCACTCTGCTCTGCCCTCTGGTTCTTTAAAAGGAACATGAAATGCTACATGGCCTTTCAGGCAGCATAGGCCTGAGTTGCCATCGTCTAGTCTGTGGTTGGGGCTATCTCTTTTTACGCAGGAACCACTAGGGACTGTAGGGTCAGGATCTTTAGTCTGTACAGGAACCGACAGGGTCAGTTGCAGTTTTTAGTGTGTTACCTCTTTTCCAGAGTGAGTTGCTATACTATTGTAACAATTACGTTGTGTACAGAACTATTGTGTACTGAATCTTATCCATAAGGTCTGGTTGGACGTCCATTACGCGATTGCAACCTCATGCATTTTGCGACATTTATCAAATAGGAAGACGATCCCTATAATTCTCCTTTCCTCTATTTTAACATTGCTCTTTAGCGTTTTTTGATTTTTTTTCTTCTTCTTTAACTAGCAGATATAAACCCGAAGCTTTTGTTCAAGTTTGTTCTCCCTATCAAATGATCTTCAACCTTTATCTGAGAGGAGCAGTGTAAAAGATATGATTGTAGTTGATTTTAATGGTCTGCTGAAAAGTGTGTCAAGTGGAGCTCACTGCGTTTCGAGTGTTTCTGTTAGGTATGGCACTTCAAACCGGGCTCGGTTTATGAACCGCGTGAAGATTGCTTTCATTCCAGCTCACAAGGAATGATAAGCTTGAACACTAGCACAAGTTACAACACATGTTCCTTTTAATTTTGGCACCGATTCAACTTTAATTTTCCTCCACACGCTAAGCTTCCCCAACAACAAAACACATGCCCTAATCTGCAGTCTATTCTTTAATAAATGAGATTTATTGTATGCTTCCGTGCCTCCGAGCTTTGTTTGCCCAGTGTGCCATAAGACCACCGAGGGTTTTGTTGTCTGAGGAAACGACAATCCCTGACTCATCCTTTAAGTGGTATTAATTTTGAAGGGAACTCGCCTTTTATTTCAAAGCTTGTGTATCGGGTATAGAAATACAGAGAACGCTTGTAGTGAATTAAAACCATACATTCTGGCTTTAATTCAGGAGTCCACAAATTTTTCTAGTCCGACGGCCACATTGTCAGACTGTACCGCTCCCGAAGGTTGCAATAAAGCTTAAAGTGGTATTCTTATATCTGACATTTATGGGCCTTCTACAACACATGTTTTCCTTACTGAAGTGCCATCAATGTCTTTCTATCTCAGACATGAAAGCCTTTGGTGGTTTTAAGGCACACTGGAGCCTTCTACTTCCAAACGAGTGCCTGCCACACACTGCCACATTTCCCACTCTAGAATGGTGTCACCCCACAGTTCCCTCAGTCCCATTTTGTCCACCTTAATAGTGTAAGCTCCAAGTTCCACCATAACAATGATAGTTCCATGGTGGACACTATAACAACGCCATCCCCATAGTGTCCACTATAACAGTGCTAGCCCCATAGTGTCCACCATAACAGTGCTAGCCCCATAGTGTCCACCATAACAGTGCTAGTTCCATAGTGGCCACCATAACAGCTTCCATCCACATAGTGTCCAACATAACAGTGCTAACAAAACAGTATTCACTATAACAGTTTCAGCCCAGAGTATTCACTATAACAATGTCCCCCATGTAGTGTCCACCATAACAGTGCTAGCTCCATAAGATCCACCATAACAGCATCATCCACAGTTTTCACCATAACAGTGCCATCCACATAGTGTCCACCATATTAGTGCCAACCTCATAGTGTCCACCATAGTAGTGCATCCCCATTGTGTCCACCATAACAGTGTCATCCACATAGTGTCCACCATAACAGTGTCATCCGCATATTGCCCACCATAGCAGTGCCATCCCCATTGTGTCCACCATAACAGTGCCATCCACATAGTGTCCACCATAACAATGCCATTCACAGTGTCCACCATAACAGTGTCATCCACATAGTGTCCATCATAACAGTGTCATTCACATAGTGTCCACCATAGCAGTGCCACTCCCATAGTGTCCACCATAACAGTGTCATCAACATAGTGTTCACCATAACAGTGCCATTCACAGTGTCCACCATAACAGTGTCATCCGTATAGTGTCCACCATAGCAGTGCCATCCACATAGTGTCCACCACAACAGAGCCATTCACAGTGTCCACCATAACAGTGTCATCCACATAGTGTCCATCATTACAGTGTCATCCACATAGTGTCCACCATAGCAGTGCCATCCCCATTGTGTCCACCATAACAGTGCCACCCACATTGTGTCCACCATTACAATGCCATCCACATAATGTCCACCATAACAGTGTCATCCGCATAGTGTCCATCATAACAGTGCCAACCCAACAGTGTTCACTATTATAGTTCCAGCTTAGAGTATTCACCATAACAATGCCAGCTCCATAGTGCCCACCATAACAGTGCCATCCATGAGTGTCTACCATAATAATGCTAATGCCAGTGTACACTATAACAGTACCATTTTATTCTACTCCTAGCTAGAGATGAGCGGATCGATTCGCGGAGGATTGAGTTCATGACGAATTTCCTGAAATTCATGGTTTCACGAATTTGAACATTTTGATATTCGATTTGCTATTCTAGTATTGAAATTCATGCAAATTTGTTCACCGCAAATTGAATTTTGGGGGAACATTCGACAAATTCAAATTTCAAAAGATTATTCATCACTACTCCGGTCCTGACCCAAATATTTTTAATTCTAAATTTACTGATCCTAATTCTAGACTAATTGATTTTACCCCTAATCCTATAAATTACAGCCTAATTCTATCCCTAACTCTAAGAATTATCATTTTAACCCTTTAAATCCTACCCTGAAACTAATTGATTCTACCGCTAACCCTACAGAATCCATTGCACTGCCCCATTGATTCTACCCATAACTATCTACATTATATTGCTAAAAATGTACATTTTTGATCCTACCCCAATATTGTTAGCTCTAATCTTTTTTATTCTAACACTAACCCTATAAAAGCTACCCCTAAACCTATTTATTCAGTCTTAAAGGTGTTTTCCAGGATTATAATATGATGACCTATGCTTAAGATCTTCAATATCAGAACTATAAGGGTCTGTTAGTAGGAGTAGGTCCAGTGGCAGTCGGAAGTAAATAGAGTGCAGGACAAGAACATCCCACTGGGTAGTGAATGTTTTCGGGTACTTCAGCTGAGGTGCTACACTGCAGTGTTCAGAGCTGTGCTGTTCTGGCACTATATGAGGTTTATTTCAAGCAGCTTTGAGACCTGGTAAAAGCAGATTGTGGAAGTGCCAGAGGTTGGACCCCCACAGATCTGACATTGACTACCAATTCTAAGGACAAATCATCAATATAGAAGTCCAAGAACAACATTTATCAACTAACCACAAAATTATATACACGTATATTAGTTGGGTATCCAATTTTCGGAACCCCCCGATCATGAGAAGGGGTGGTACTGTTCCCCTCGTATGAATGAAGCAGTACTTTGCATGAGTGACCACCACATTATTCACTTTTATGGATCTATAGGGTCATAAGTGCATGTATATAACCACTACTTCTATGAACAGTGATTAGTGCAATGATACCCTTAATTCTATTGATTGTACCCTTTATCCTATTGATTCACCCACTAATCGTATTGATTTTACCCAATATTCTATTGATTCTACTCCTATTCCTATTGATTTTAACCATAATCCTATTGATCCTACCCCTAATCCTATTGATTTTACCCCAAATCCTATTGATTCTACCCCTAATCCTATTAATCTCATCCTGAATCCTATTGATATAACCCCCAATCCTATTGCTTTGCCTAACATTCTATTAATCCTAACTCGAATGCTATTGATCATATCCCCAATCCTATTGATCCTACTCCTAATCCTATTGACTTTACCCCTAATTCTACTGATTCAACCCCTTATTAGTGATAAGCGAGTTACCACAGTTCACAGTCGCCGATGAGCAGTGACGTCTAATGTGATGCACGACTACTAGGGCGGCTGAGAGCTGGTATTTTTAGGATGGGAAGGGCCAGATGACTATGGACCTTCCCAGCCTATTAATATCACCTTGCAGCTGTCTGCTTTGTCTTAGCTGGTTATTAAAAATAGGGGGGCCGCATGTCATTTTTTTAGGGTCCCCTTCATTTTTAACCCCTTTACAACCCAAGGTGGTTTGCACGTTAATGACCAGGCCAATTTTTACAATTCTGACCACTGTCACTTTATGAGGTAATTATTCTGGAACGCTTCAACAGATCGCCCTGATTCTGAGATTGTTTTTTCGTGACATATTGTACTTCATGACTGTGGTAAAATTTCTTCGATATCACTTGCGGTTATTTGTGAAAAAAAAACGGAAATTGGGCGAAAATGTTGAAAATGTTGCAATTTTCAAGATTTTAATTTTTATGCCTTTAAATCAGAGAGATATGTCACACAAAATAGTTAACAAATAACATTTCCCACATGTCTACTTTATATCACCACAATTTTGGAACCAAAATTTTTTTTTATTAGGGAGCTATAAGGGTTAAAAGTCGACCAGCGATTTCTCATTTTTCCAACAAAATTTACAAAACCATTTTTTTAGGGACCACATCACATTTGAAGTCACTTTGAGGGATCTTTATGACAGAAAATACCCAAAAGTGACACCATTCTAAAAACTGCACCCCTCAAGGTGCTCGAAACCACATTCAAGAACTTATTAACCCTTCAGGTGCTCCACAGAAATTTTTGGAATGTGGAAAAAAAAATGAACATTTAACTTTTTTCATAAAAATGTTACTTTAGACCCAATTTTTTTTATTTTCGCAGGGGTAACAGGAAAAAATGGACCCCAAAATTAGTTGTGCAATTTCCACTGGGCATGCAGATACCCCATATGTGGGGAAAAAACACTGTTTGGGCGCATGGCAGGGTTCGGAAGGGAAGGAGCACCATTTGACTTTTCGAATGTAAAATTTGCTTGAATAATTAGCGGACGCCATGTTGCATTTGGGGAGCCCCTGATGTGCCTAAACAGTGGAAACCCCCCACAAGTGACACCATTTTGGAAACTAGACCCCTCAGGTAACTTATCTAGATGCGTGGTGAGCACCCTGAACCCCCAAGTCCTTTACAGAAGTTTATAACATGGAGCCGTGAAAATAAAAAAATCAAACTTTTTCCACAAAAGTGATGTTTTAGCCCCAATTTTTTTATTTTCACAAGGATAAGAGGAGAAAATGGACCCCAAAAACTTTTGTGCAATTTCTCCTGAGTACGCCAATACCCCATATGTGGGGAAAATACAGTGTTTGGGCGCACAGCAGAGTTCAGAAGGGACGGAGCAGTGTGTGACTTTTTGAACGCAAAATTGTCTGGAATCGAAAGCGGACGCCATGTCGCCTTTGGAGAGCCCCTGATGTGCCTAAATAGTGGAAACCCCCACAAATGACCTCATTTTGGAAACTATACCCCTCAAGGATTTTATTAAGGGGCATAGTGAACATTTTGAACCCAGAGGTACGACACAGAATTTGATAACATTAGGTCATCATATTGAATAAGTTGTCATTAGTGTTGAGCGCAAGTGCTCGTTACTTGAGTTTGCATCAGGTACTCAGGTATGCACCATGTATCACGGGTGCTCGAGTGACATGCTCGAGTCCCCGCCCCGCATGTTTCACGGTTATTAGATACCAAAAAAACATGTGGGGATCGCTCATGCATGGCAGGCAATCCCCGCGAGGTTTTTTTAGGCCGCGAAGCATATGGGGCGGAGACTCGAGCATGTCACTCGAGCACCTGCGATACTCAATGCATACCCGAGCACCCGATGCAAACTCAAGTAGCGAGCACTTGCGCTCAACACTAGTTGCCATATCGTCATTTTTTTTTTTTTACTTTTGAAAAAAATCCCAACCCTAACCCTAGCCCAACCCTAACCCAAACCCTAGCCCAATGCCAACCCTAACCCCAACCCTAACCCCAACCCTAGCCCAACCCTAACCCTAACCCCGACCCTAACCCTAGCCCAACCCTAACCCCAACCCTAACACCAATCCTAACCCTAGCCCAACCCTAACCCTAGCCCAACCCTAACCCTACCCCTAGCACAACCCTAACCCCAACCCCAACCCTAACTCTAGCACAACCCTAACCCTAACCTGAGAGTTTATTTTTAACGCCGCTCCTCGTGCGGTATAAGTTATTAGACGATTTTATTCTTCGGGTCGGTGCGATTACACCGATACCAGAATCATATTGGGTTTTTATGATTGACAGCTGTCACAGACTAAAAGACGCATTTTTTTGTAAAATCTAGTTTTTGCATCGCCATATTTTGAGAGCTATAATTTTTCCATATTTTGGCCGACAGAGTCATGTGATGGCTTGTTTTTTGCAGGATGAGTTGACGTTTCTATTGGTGCCATTTTCAGGCACGTGACATTTTTTTTTATTGCTTTCTATTCCGATTTTTGGGAGGCTGAGTAAACAAAAACTAAATTCAGGAATTGCTTTTTTTAATTTTTTTATTCTCTTCCGCGTGTGGTAAAAATTGATAAGGCAGCTTTATTCTTCGGGTCAGTACGTTTACAGCGGTACCACATTTATATCGTTTTTCTATGTTTTGGTACTTTTACATAATACATTTTTTACTTTTCAGCTGAAGGAGCTGTATGGCGGCTTGTTTTCTGCGGGATGAGATGACGTTTTCAGCGGTACTATTTTTATTTATATTCGTCTTTTTGATCGCGTGCTATTCCATTTTTGTTTGGCGGTATGATGATAAAGCATTGTTTTTTGCTTTGGTTTTTTTTTTTTTTTTTTTACCGTGTTCACTGAAGGGGTTAACTAGTGGGACTATTTTATAGGTCAGGTCGTTCCAGACATGGCGATACCAAATATGTTTACTTTTATATATTTTTTTTTTCATAATAATATTTATTGATGGGTACATTATATTTTTATTTTTGGTGGATTATTTTTTTCTTTTTTTAATATTTTTACAATTTTTTTTTATTTTTATTTGCACTTCCTGACACTTTTTTTACTTTTATACTTTGTCCCACTATGAGATTTTCATTTTTTTTATTATGATCGCCTGCATAGCACAGGAATGGAGCACCATCCCTGTGCTATGCAGGCTGTCAGCGCTGCACAGGGAGAAGATAATTTGGTCATGCACTGCGCATGACCAAACTATCTTCCTGCTGTCTGGTGACCCGGATGTTGTCATGACAACATCGGGTCGTCATGGCAACATCCAGGAAGCCGCGGCAGACAGCGCTGGAGGCCGGAAGAGGAGGTGAGTATTGCGATCACCTCCCCTTGCCACCGCAATGCTGCGATCGACTTCCAGTGAATCTCCAGCCAGGCATGGTAGTGTGTGACAATGGCCGAAATCTGGTGGCAGCTCTGGGCCTAGGCAACCTCACTCACATCCCATGTCTGGCACATGTGCTCAACTTGGTCGTGCAGAGTTTTTTGAGGGACTATCCGGATCTTGATGCACAGCTGCACAAGGTCCGCATAGAGTGCGCTCACTTGCGGCGTTCCAGCATCGCAAGATCGCGCACTGCAGCTCTGCAGCGCCGATTACACCTTCCAGAACATTGCATCATATGTGACCTACCCACCAGGTGGAATTCAACGTTACATATGTTGGAGAGGTTGTGTGAGCAGCAGGCAGCAGTAATGGAGTACCAGCTGCAGCAGGCGCAAACAAGTCGCACTGCGCGCCGTTCACACTTCACCACCACTGAGTGGGCCTCTATGAAGGACATCTGCCACGTTTTGCGTGCCTTCGATTATTCCACGCGGATGGCGAGTGCAGAAGATGCACTAGTCAGCATGACTATCCCCCTTATCTGCCTGCTTGAAAAAACACTGCAAGCACTAAGGGAGGAGGCTTTGGAAGAAGTGGAGGATGAGGAGTCACAAATGCCATCTGCTTCTGTACAGTCTGCGCAACGTGGTTCCTCACAAAGGCCTAAGCAGGGGACACTTTGTGAGAAGGATGAGGAGGAATCAATGGAAGAGGAAGACATCTGTCCAGAGGAGGGAGGTACACAATGCTCTAGTAGTCAGTATCTAGAGCGAGGGTGGGGTGATGCAGAGCAGGCAGAGATCACGCCTCAAGCAGGGGACAGCGTTTCTTTGCCAGTTGGCAGTCTGCAGCACATGGTTGATTTCATGCTGCAGTGCCTGAGAAACGACCGCCGCATCGCCCACATTCTCAACACGGCTGATTATTGGGTGTCCACCCTCCTAGATCCTCGCTACCGGGACAACTTACAAAGCCTCATAACACCGTTGAACCGGGAGCGTAAAATGCGGGAGTACCAAGACACACTGGTGCATTCCATCATGTTCTCCATTCCACCAGTGCTGCTAGTGCTTTACAAAGCAGCTCAGTGCGTCGAGGCAGTGGAGGAAGCTCTGCACAAAGAGGGAGCAGAAGTAGCGCCTCAGCACAAGGCAAGACCAGTATGGCCCAAATATGGCAAAGTTTTGTGTCCCCGCCACAAATGTCTACACCATCACAGACGGCTCCAGTCAGCAGGAGGCAACGTTTCCATCAGATGGTGACAGACTACATGTCTTGCCCTCTCAGTGTATTCCCAGACTGCTCTTCCCCCTTCAAGTTTTGGGTCTCTAAGCTGGATACATGGCCAGAGCTTAGCCAGTATGCATTGGAGGTGCTGGCTTTCCCTGCTGCTAGTGTATTATCGGAACGCCTCTTTAGTGCCTCAGGTGGTGTACTAACAGACCGTCGCATCCGACTATCCTCCGATAACGTTGACTGGCTTACTTTTCTGAAAATGAACAAGGCCTGGATCTCGCATGAATTTGCCAGTCCTCTTCCAGATTAAATAATTGGTTGTCAATTGTATCCAGGTCTCCTGTTGTGCTCATGTTTCTACCACCTGAACTGTAATCCCTGGGCTCCAACACTGCCAGTTGCTGCTCAGAAGTGCCGTCTGCACAGTCAACACTTGCTCCAGTGTTATTGGGGTTCAGTAACGTCAGCTGATCCCCTGCTGTGTGTCCGGCAATTTCTCCTGCTCTGTCCACATTGACACTACTACTGATTTTTAACATGCTCCAATTAGGCCTCTGGCTCCTCTCTGTTTTCAGTATTTACCCTGGGCTCCAACACCGCCAGTTGCTGCTCAGAAGTGCCGTCTGCACAGTCAACACTTGCTCCAGTGTTATTGGGGTTCAGTAACGTCGGCTGATCCCAAGCTGAGTGTCCGGCAATTTCTCCTGCTCTGTCCACATTGACACTACTACTGATTTTGCACTTGCTCCAATTAGGCCTCTGGCTCCTCTCTGTGTTCAGTATTTACCCTGGGCTCCAACACCGCCAGTTGCTGCTCAGAAGTGCCATCTGCACAGTCAACACTTGCTCCAGTATTATTGGGGTTCAGTAACGTCAGCTGATCCACTGCTGTGTGTCCGGCAATTTCTCCTGCTCTGTCCACATTGACACTACTACTGATTTTGCACTGGTTCCAATTAGGCCTCTGGCTCCTCTCTGTTTTCAGTATTTACCCTGGGCTCCAACACCGCCAGTTGCTGCTCAGAAGTGCCGTCTGCTCAGTCAACACTTGCTCCATTGTTATTGGGGTTCAGTAACGTCAGCTGATTGTCACAGGTGTGTCGCCACGAAGATCGTCACGAGTACACAGCCTGACTTCTCGCAGCTGACTTGTTGGTGCTTTGTGTTTTTCGGCAGTGAGGGAGTTAATTCTCTCTCTCTCTGTGCTAGACGAGGTCCAGCCTCGCCCAGCTGCAATCAATACTGCTGTAGTGAGACTCCTTCAAATGCCTGCTGGTCTGTTTGGGAAGTGTCGGTGAAAGCATTTCATTCAGACTAACAGAGCGGATCGTGGTGTTTGGAGTTTCTGAGATAAGTGCATTTGGAGTGTTTTTTCCCTTCCTCGCTTTATCATTTATCTCCTTTCCCGTTGGTGTTCCCTCTGTTGTAGTTGTGTAGTTGTTGTATGCAAGGTGGTTTTGGTTTTTCCCTTGTACTGTCTCATTCGTCTAAGTACTGTGTGTGGGCATATTATTACTTGTCCCCTTTTGTTGTGATCGGGGTCCTTCTCAGGACTAGATTACTTAGGTGCAGGGATCCTCAGGAGGTAGGGGTTACGCTGGCGGCCTGGACCTCTGTACCTTTAACAGTACCTCCAGGTTGAGGGACTAGTCAGGGCCCCAGCTTAGGGTCAGCTTAGGCCCCCTACCTCCAGTATACAGAGACAGCGTGACATTTTCACCGACCCACTTAGTTTTTCTCCAGCTACCATGGATCCAGTAGCCGGTCTAGCTCGGCAGTTGCAGAGTTTGTCCATGGAGCTGGCGGACGTTAGGTCCAAGGTTTTGCATCCTCAGGAGCAAGCCGGACCAGAACCTAAAGTAGCTCTCCCTGACAGGTTCACTGGGGGGCGGGACAAGTTTTTTGTTTTCCGGGAGGCATGCAAGTTGTACTTTCGGCTGCGGCCTCGGTCATCGGGGAGTGAAGAACAAAGGGTGGGAATTGTCATCTCGCTCCTACAAGGGGACCCACAATCTTGGGCGTTCTCTCTTCCCCCGGGCTCCCCGGCTCTCCAGTCAGTGGATAGGTTTTTCGCTGCTCTGGGACTCGTATATGATGACCCAGATCGGATCTCCCTTGCTGAGTCTAAGTTATGTAGGATCCAGCAGGGAGATCGTCCGGCGGAGGAATTCTGTTCGGAGTTCCGTAGGTGGGCCACGGACACCCAGTGGAATGACCCGGCTCTTAGGAGCCAGTTTTGTCAAGGTTTATCCGACAAATTACAGGATGTGTTGGCACAGTATGACTCTCCCGCGTCACTGGAAGCCGCTATGGCCCTTGCTATTCGCGTTGACAGACGGCTTCGGGAGAGGTGCGGGATAACTCTACCCCCTGTGATGACTCCACCTCCTACAAGGTCCCCTCATATGGTGGTTCCCCTGGTCAGTCCAGAGGAGCCTATGCAATTAGGAGGGACATCATTTCGGGGGAGGGGACCGGTGGTGCGCCATAAGACAGGAAGGTGTTTCTTCTGCGGGAGAAAGGGACATTTTATTGGGGGGTGTCCATCCCGTCCCTTGCAGAGTGTAGAGTCGTCGTTAAACTGTTGATCCCAGGTTGTGTGGTGGACGGCAATCTGGGAGTAGGTATTTCGTCCCTAGGTTCGTCTCAGTTTCTCGTACCGGCGGAGGTGGTGGTGGGTACGAGAACTGAGAGGATATCTGTTCTTCTGGATAGTGGGGCCGGGGCTAATCTGGTTGATGCTCGGTTTGCCCGGGTTCAAGGTATGCGATTGAGTGAGTTGGCTAAACCCATCCCCATATTCTCGATCGATGCCAGGCCTCTCGGTCAGGGAAGTTTTTTGCAAGCTGTGCATGACGTAAAACTTCAAGTGGGGGCGATACATAAAGAACTGTTGTCTTGCTACGTGTTGGAGGGTCTTCCCACTCCTATAGTGTTGGGCCTTCCTTGGTTAACTAAGCATAACCCGGTTATTAATTGGCAAACCAGAGAGATAAGCCAATGGAGTAAATTCTGTAATAAAAACTGCATGAACACGGTCATCGGTGCAGTTACTCCTTGGGTCTTACCTCCATTTCTGGCGGACTTTGAAGATGTATTCTCGGAGAAAGGGTGTCAGGAACTACCTCCTCATCGCGAGTATGACTGTTCTGTAAGACTGCTCCCTGAGGCCAAGTTACCTAAAGCTAGGTTGTATAACCTTTCTGGTCCTGAGAGGCAGGCCATGAAGGATTATATTTCAGAAAGTCTGGCTAAGGGGCATATTAGACCTTCATCTTCACCGGTGGCTGCGGGGTTCTTCTTTGTTAAGAAGAAAGATGGAGGCCTACGCCCTTGCCTGGATTTCCGTGAACTTAATCGGATTACGGTCCGAGATCCGTATCCGCTCCCACTTATTCCCGATCTCTTTAATCAGATCGTGGGCGCCAAATGGTTCTCTAAGTTGGATCTCAGGGGGGCGTACAATCTGATTAGGATGAAGGAGGGGGATGAGTGGAAGACGGCGTTTAACACTCCGGAGGGGCATTATGAGAACCTTGTCATGCCATTCGGTCTGACTAATGCCCCGGCGGTGTTCCAACACTTTGTTAATGACATTTTTCGCCGCCTGGTGGGACAGTTTGTTGTCATATATCTGGATGATATCTTAATTTACTCGCCGGATCTGGTGTCTCATCAGGAGCACGTTAGGCAGGTGTTACAGATCTTGCGGGATAATAAACTGTATGCCAAATGGGAAAAGTGTGTGTTCGCCGTGCAGGAACTCCAGTTTTTAGGCTTCCTGGTTTCAGCGTCCGGTTTTCGTATGGACCCTGGGAAAGTGCGGGCAGTTCTTGAGTGGGATCGGCCAGAGAATCTTAAGGCACTACAACGTTTCCTGGGGTTTGCTAATTATTACCGGAAGTTCATTCGTAATTTCTCGTCCATGGTTAAGCCTCTCACAGACATGACTAAAAAGGGGACGGATTTTTCTAGGTGGTCTGACAAGGCTTGTCAAGCATTCTCCTCCTTGAAAAAATGTTTTGCCTCGGCACCCATACTCATTCAACCTGATGCGTCACAGCCATTCATTGTAGAGGTAGACGCTTCCGAGGTAGGGGTGGGAGCAGTATTGTCACAGGGTTCGTCCCCTGGTAAGTGGCATCCGTGCGCCTTTTTCTCTAAAAAATTGTCGTCCGCTGAGAGGAATTACGATGTCGGCAATAGGGAACTCTTGGCCATTAAGTTAGCTTTTGAGGAGTGGCGCCATTTTTTGGAGGGGGCAGTCCATCCGGTCACCGTCATCACCGATCACAAGAACCTGCTATATCTGGAGTCCGCGAAACGTCTGAATCCCAGACAAGCTAGGTGGTCATTGTTTTTTACCAGGTTTAATTTTGTCGTTACATATCGTCCTGGGTCAAAAAATGTAAAGGCGGATGCCTTATCTCGTAGTTTCCCTGGGGCCGGGAATACGGACGACCCGATTCCTATCCTTCAGGAGGGGGTGGTGGTTTCGGCAGTATGCTCTGAGCTGGAGGAGGAGGTATTGGAGGCTCAGGGGGACGCCCCTGTTGGACCTCCGGGGAGACTGTTTGTTCCAGATCAGTTGCGACAAAAGGTGATCGAGGCACACCATAACTCAGTTTTTGCAGGACACCCGGGGAGTAAAGCAACTGTGGATCTCCTCTCGCGTCGGTTTTGGTGGCCTAACTTACATAAGGAGGTGGTAACTTTTGTCGCGTCCTGTGGGGTTTGTGCGCGCTCTAAGACCTCACATACCCGTCCGTCTGGGGCCCTCTTACCTTTGAAGATCCCGGAGCGTCCTTGGACTCATCTGTCTATGGACTTTATTACGGACCTCCCTCCGTCTTCGGGTAAAACGGTCATACTCGTTGTAGTGGACAGGTTCAGCAAGATGGCACATTTTATCGCTCTTCCGGCTCTCCCTAATGCTAAAACTCTTGCGCAGGTGTTCATTGGGGAGATTGTGAGGCTTCACGGGGTACCCTCCGAGGTGGTGTCTGATCGGGGGTCTCAGTTTGTGTCCAAGTTCTGGAAGGCGTTTAGTGCACGGCGGGGGATGCATTTGTCATTCTCATCGGCTTTTCATCCTCAGACCAATGGTCAGACGGAACGTATGAACCAGAGCTTGAAGACATATCTCCGGTGTTTTGTGTCAGAGAACCAGGAGGACTGGGCTTCTTTCTTACCTCTGGCAGAGTTTGCTCTTAATAATAGGCGGAGCGAGTCCACTGGTAAGTCCCCGTTTTTTGGGGCATATGGTTTTCACCCCCAGTTTTGTACTTTCAGTAGGGGGGGCTCTTCGGGGGGTTCCTGAGGAGGAACGATTTTCCTCATCACTCGCTTCAGTATGGAGAGGGGTGCTGAAGAATCTGAATACTATGGGGAACCGATACAAACGTATGGCTGATAGGAGGAGAGTGTCTGGTCCGGACCTAAGTGTGAACGATCGGGTATGGTTGTCTACCAGGAATATTAAACTTAAGGTTCCCTCCTGGAAACTGGGTCCCAGGTTCATCGGGCCGTACAGAATCAGTTCTATTATTAATCCGGTGGCATTCCGTCTTGACCTCCCCCCTACGTTTAAAATTCACAACGTGTTCCACAGATCGTTGCTTAAGAGGTATGTGGCGCCGGTGGTACCGTCACCTTTACCTCCCCCTCCTGTGGTGGTCAATGGTAACTTGGAGTTCCAGGTATCGAGGGTCATCGATTCACGCTTTAATCGCCGGTCCCTTCAGTACCTGGTTCATTGGAAAGGGTATGGTCCTGAGGAGAGGATGTGGGTTCCTGCGTCGGATATTAACGCAGACCGATTAGTTCGGGCCTTCCACACGACTCACCCGGATAAACCTGGCCCTGAGGGTCCGGAGGCCCCTCGTAGAAGGGGGGGTACTGTCACGGGTGTGTCGCCACGAAGATCGTCACGAGTACACAGCCTGACTTCTCGCAGCTGACTTGTTGGTGCTTTGTGTTTTTCGGCAGTGAGGGAGTTAATTCTCTCTCTCTCTGTGCTAGACGAGGTCCAGCCTCGCCCAGCTGCAATCAATACTGCTGTAGTGAGACTCCTTCAAATGCCTGCTGGTCTGTTTGGGAAGTGTCGGTGAAAGCATTTCATTCAGACTAACAGAGCGGATCGTGGTGTTTGGAGTTTCTGAGATAAGTGCATTTGGAGTGTTTTTTCCCTTCCTCGCTTTATCATTTATCTCCTTTCCCGTTGGTGTTCCCTCTGTTGTAGTTGTGTAGTTGTTGTATGCAAGGTGGTTTTGGTTTTTCCCTTGTACTGTCTCGTTCGTCTAAGTACTGTGTGTGGGCATATTATTACTTGTCCCCTTTTGTTGTGATCGGGGTCCTTCTCAGGACTAGATTACTTAGGTGCAGGGATCCTCAGGAGGTAGGGGTTACGCTGGCAGCCTGGACCTCTGTACCTTTAACAGTACCTCCAGGTTGAGGGACTAGTCAGGACCCCAGCTTAGGGTCAGCTTAGGCCCCCTACCTCCAGTATACAGAGACAGCGTGACACTGATCCCCTGCTGTGTGTCCGGCAATTTCTCCTGCTCTGTCCACATTCACACTACTACTGATTTTAAACTTGCTCCAATTAGGCCTCTGGCTCCTCTCTGTTTTCAGTATTTACCCTGGGCTCCAACACCGCCAGTTGCTGTTCAGAAGTGCCGTCTGCACAGTCAACACTTGCTCCAGTGTTATTGGGGTTCAGTAACATCAGCTGATCGCCTGCTGTGTGTCCGGCCATTTCTCCTGCTCTGTCCTCATTGACACTACTACTGATTTTAAACTTTCTCCAATTAGGCCTCTGGCTCGACTCTGTTTTTAGTATTTACCCAGGGTTCCAGCACTGCCAGCTGTTTCCCCGCAGTGTCTTTGGCACGGGTACTCCCTCCTGCCCAGCCTGGTTCCAGCACGCCAGCTGTTTCCGGGTAGTGTCAACGTCACTTTGCATCCAATACGTTGTCCTGTCGTGTTGCGGTCGGGTTAGCCGACTCTATGGTGCCTGCAGTTTAGGTGACTCCTATGTGGGCTGCGGGATCTGGCAATGAAGGCTGGTTCCATAGTGCCAATAGGACAAGCACCCCCTGTAGGACTGTGGGTTTCGGTAACTCCGGCCGGCTCGCGGCCTTGCAACTTTTTTTTTCATGTGTACTTTCTGCTGCCTATCTGAGTTCCAGTACCATTAGCTGGTTCTTTGGAAGTCAATCTTGAATATGTCCCCCTGGGTTCCAGTACCATCAGCTGGTTCCAGGCAGTGCCTTTGGCTTAGGTGCCTCCTTCTCGGTATCCGAGTTCCACCAACGTCTGCTTGTCCTTGGTAGTGCTTTCTGGCACAGGTACCTCCTGCTTAGTAACCGGGTTCCAGTACCATCAGCTGGTCCTCGGTAGTTCCATTGGCTCTTGTACCTTCTGCTACCCTTCCGGGTTCCAGTACCGTCAGCTGGTTCTCGGCAGTTCCTCAGCCTTCTTGTACCTTCTGCTACATTTCCAAGTTCAAGCTTTTTGAAATGGTTTTTGGTAATCACTCTGGATCTCCCTGACGACGACCCTGAAGACGACGACCCTGAAGACCACCCCGAAGAAGACGAGGACCCCGAAGATGACGACCCTGAAGACGACGACCCTGAAGACCACCCCGAAGAAGACGAGGACCCCGAAGACGACGACCCTGAAGACCACCCCAAAGAAGATGACGACCCCGAAGACGACGACCCTGAAGACCACCCCGAAGAAGACGAGGACCCCGAAGACGACGACCCTGAAGACCACCCCGAAGAAGATGAGGACCCCGAAGATGACGACCCTGAAGACCACCCCGAAGAAGACGAGGACCCCGAAGACGTCGACCCTGAAGTCCACCCCAAAGAAGACCAAGAAGATGACCCTGAAGAAGATGACCAAGAGGACAAAGAACAAGAAGACAACCACCAAGATACAGAAGAACAAGAGACAGAAGACCAAGAAGCAGAATAACAAGCAGAAGAACATTAAGCATAAGACTAAAAATCAGAGCAAAAGATATTATCTAAATTATAAGCAGAAGAAGACTAAGCAGTGAATGGGAGTGAGTCCGTTTCTCCTCGTGGTGCCCCTGGAAAATACCTGCTGCTGCAGGCCAACTGAACGTGGACAAATCCTGTTGTAAATCTTTTGTGACAGGCAGAACGGAAGGTGTAATCTTCAAACTTTTATAGATAACAACTACAGGAATGCCTGTCACAAATAAGAATATGATGAAGAAGAAGAATATGAAGAAGACGAAGAAGTAGAATATGAAGAATAATAGTTGAATAAGAAGAATATGAAGAATGTAAAAAAAAGAATAATAGGAAGAAGGTGAAGAAGAAGAAGATGAATAAGGTGAAGAAGAAGTTGATGAAAAAGATGCTGCTGCTGAGGATGATGAAGGAGAAAGTGTGGGAGAAGTAAAAAAGAAGATGAAGAGCATGGAAGTAGTGAAACATAAATATCTGACAAAATATAAAAAAGCTTAACATAGTCAATATCTTTGTAACTCCGAACGTCTTAAAAAAAATATTAATTCCTGCTATTCCATTTGATTGGGCTAAACCTCTATGCCTTTATTGTCTCCCCCACCTCCCCCAATACATTCTACATTATTCTTAGTTGTTTTCTTTCATGTAGAATTAACCTACAAGGAAAGAAAGGGTTTATTTTCATTCCGATATTTGGGTCCCATTGACTTGATTGGTTTCCGGTATCGGAATCGGCGATATCCGATATTTTTTGGGTATCGGTCCGATACAATCCGATCCGATATTTCCCGATATCGGAAGGTATCGCTCAACACAACTCCTGATCCTATTGATCATATCTATTATTCTATTGATTCAACCCCTTATATTATTGATTTGACCCATTATTCTATTATCTCATACTCCTAGCATGGAGATCTCTTTAGAACTTCTTTTCAAATGTCATTTCTGTGAAATCACAAGTTTTTATCACTTGAGGTTTTGGGGTTTTTGTTTATTCTCATGAAGCATCATCCCATAAGCCCAGGTATATAGTTACAAGAGAGGCTTTTTCGGCTTCTCGGGCCTAATGACACTCTTCATCAGGCCCCGTAAATTCTATCAGCGTTAGACTTCACAGACTTCCCAGTTTGTCAACAAACTCATACAAAGTTAATATAAGGAGGCTTGAAAGAGGAATTGTTCTCGGGCTAATTATGGAATCAGTTGCCACAGCAACAACTTCCAACCGGAGCTTAAACACCCGTGTTCTAGTGTGGTTCGAGGGATAGGAGCGGCAGGCACCTGGCAGCCGGAGATCTTTGGATGAAATACAATATGTATGACCATGAAGTGCGGACATGCATCGCTGAGTCAAGTCCTACAAGGGTCTCGATGATACCACAAAATGGGGTATCTTCAGGACACAAGATGGCCCCTAGTAAGGATAGGCTATCAATGGTGGAATATTGGGAGTTTGACTATTGGAATCCGCTGATGGTACAATGAAGGGGGCACTCCCGCTATTGCAGCTCATCGGCCTCAGTGCAGCACTGGGCACAACCACCAGAACGGACCGTCGGTGAGTAATTAATAAAGAGAGCGTGATGTCTCCTCAATGTGTTGATTGGCAACGGGGCCAGAGGTTGGACCACCACCGGTCAATGATGGTGTATCTTAAAGCCTGACCCTTAAAGATTAATGCCCCTCATACACATTAGATGGTTCAGCCAATCATTCGGATGGCTCGCTTTTTGCCGAATATTGCTGTGTTCTCTACGAGAGAGACTCTGTCGAAGAACAAATGGATTGGTAGTCCGAAATTGGGCTTGCTGGACCCTTATCTCTCTTGGTACACCATACACATTAAACTGTTGGCAAACCCGTTCTTATCGGTGGGTTCTGCCAACATTAGTCTAATGTTTATGGGGGGGGGGGGTTGGGTCTATAAGAGGCATAATGATATCAGTTCAATCTATCTATCTATCTATCTATCTAGATAAAAAGGCAAATGGAGGCAGCACACCAATTAGTGTAAAACAGTGATTTTTTTTTTTTACCAATAGTGGAGAGATTTCGGGGCACACTTTGGAACCGAAACGTTGCTATGATGGGCCAATAAAAAAAGAGTAAAATTTTTGCATGATAATTTTGTGGGGAGTGCTTTTTCCTATTTTTTAACTCTATCTATTATCTATCTATCTCTCAGATATGTAAAGATAAAAAGAGGTAGCACTCCATTAACAAGCAAAAAGTGTGGACTTTTCTGAAGGTTCTGTGATAGGACCGAAACGTAGCCACATGTGCTAATGAAGTTCACACTTTTTGCCTATTAATGGAGTTATTAATGGAGTGCTGCCTTTTTTTACCTTTATATATCTGACGGATTATGGGATTGTTAGTCCAGGAGGCTTGCACTGTGAGTTTTATTTAATTTTTTTTCTTTTTTTTTTCACGTTGTGCTGCTTCATTTTTCTTTATCTATTTATCTATATCTATTTAATACCTGCACATTATTTTCTTTCTCCTAATCTACAGGAATCTCACTTGCAGTAATTAGAATATAGTGGAAATCCACAGAACTCCAAACAGTATGATCGCCTACAAATTCCATATAGATTCCCCGGTCACATTTCAACCTCAGTGTTGTAAGATATATGTGGAATCTAATCTATTAAAGTAGGTGAAATAAGAATTGAACACGTCACCAATTTTCAAAGCAAATCTATTTCTAAAGGTGCCATTGCCATGAAATTCTCACCAGATGTCAGTAACATCCCATCCAATCCACAAAGATAAAGAAATCATACCATAGATGTCCATAAATGAAGTTATGTGTTATAATGAAAAATGACACAGGGAAGATTTATTGAACACATGAAGAAAGAGAGCCGCAAAAAGCCATGGAAAGTCATAACACCAGCTGAAATCTATCAGTAATTAGAAAGCAATCCAGCCACTTAGTGAAAAATATCAGCTGGTGGTCTATAAAAAGGTGTCTCATTACCAAGGTGCAGAAGAAACATCTCATGATGGTTAAAACCAGTGAGCTGTCTCCAGAACTTCGCAACCTTATTGTTGCAAAACATATTGATGGCATTGGTTACAGAATAATTTCTAAAATACTGAAGGCTCCAGTGAGCGCTGTTGGGGCCATAATCTGGAAGTGGAAAGAACATAATTTCACCACAAACTGGCCACGACCAGGTGCTCCCAGCAAGATTTCAGCCTGAGGAGTGAAAAGAATTATCAGAAGAATTGTCCAAGAGCCAAGGACCATCTGTGGAGAGCTGCAGAAAGACTGGAATCAGCAGGTGTAATCGTTTCAAAGAAAACAATGCACTCAATCTCCATGGCCTGTATGCATATTCACCACGCAAGACTCCATTGCTGAACAAAAACATGTTCAAGCATGTTTAAAGTTTTCTCAACAACATTTAGACAAGCCTGTGAAATTCTGGGAGAATACAGTCTGCTCAAATGAGACCAAAATTGAACTCTTTGGATGCCATAATACACACCATGTTTGGAGGCCAAAAGGCACTGCAAATCACCCCAAAAACATCATACCAACAGTGAAATTTGGATGTGGGAACCTCATGGTGTGGGGCTGTTTTTCAGAATTCGGCACTGGCAAACTTCATGTAACTGAAGGAAGGATTAATGGACAAATTTACCAAGACACTCTTGATAAAAATCTGCGGACATCAAACCAGGATGATGAAGATGAGACGAGGGTGGACATTTCAGTAAGACAATGACAGACAGCCAAGGAACTCTCAGTTGGTTTCAGAGAAAGTAAATAAAGCTGCTAGAATGGGCCAGCCAATCACTGGACTTGAATCCAATAGAAAATGTATGGAAGGAACTAAAGCTCAGAGTTCATAGAAGGAGTCCATGGAACCTTCAGGATTTGAAGAGTGTTTGTCTGGAAGAATGAGCCAAAATCAAACCTAAGCAATGCCTGTGACTAGTTTCTCCATACAGGAGGCATCTTGATGATTCATCACCAACAAAGGCTTTTGTACTAAGTATTAAATACATTTCAATACTTTTTCTCTGTGTCATTTCTCATTATTACACATAACTTACAGTAATTGACATCTATGGATGATTTCTTTGCCTGGGTGGATTGGATGGGTTGTTACCAACATCTGGGGAGAATTTCATGTCAATAGCACCTTTAGAACTATATTGGTGACGTCTTCAATTCTTATTTCAGCCGCTGCATATATAAATACAGTCCTCTTCCCTTTTTGGATTTGTTTCTTTGAATTAGCTACCTATCTTAGGTATGGCATATAGAATATGGAAACACCATACAATGACACAATGATTCAAAATCACAAAAAAAGTCCCTCGAAAGCCAAGATTTATTTCCATAAACCAGGGCAGATATTGAACATTCACTTCTTTTATAAACCCCTGAAAGGTTGTCATGTTACAAGTGACCTCTGTTTAATTCCAAGGAACCTGGCGGCAAATGTCACGGAATCCGAGTTCTGCATTTTTTATGCTAAGTATTAGAACATGTTGAGTGATCCACAAATGATTCCTCGCCGATAAACAAGGGATTAAAATTAGTCGTCTCTTCTTTCATCAACTTAATATGAATCAGCGGGAGAGCTGTTCTCTAATGATAATGGAGCCTCCGCCATCATATGCCATCACTTATTAAAATCTATCACAGTTGACGGATATTTAAAATCGTTCCCTGTTTAGATCGGTCTAATTTTTTTTTTATGAAAATGTTTTACAACAGAGGCAGAAATTATGCCTTTTGCAAATAATCATTTTTTTTTGTGCTCCTAAACCTCTATTATTTTTGATACAATTTTAGAAATTTAAATGTAATTGAAAAAGACCCCCCGTAGGTTCAAGATGCCGAACGGAAGATTAATACATCAAGAATATATAAATAAACTCTACTGGGTCTGATTGTACATAGGAAACCCACCAGGGTCTGGGTAATAGTTGGTTCGTAAGTGCAATTTTTCGTTAATTAATTAATAAATTGTATATAATTGGGGTAGAAATTAAATGTATGCATTAGTTGTTACAGAATGTCATTGTCGGCTTCACTAATTAATATCTGGAGGATTGGAGCATTTCTAGATTTCTGATAAGAACGGTGTGGGGGGGGGCGGGAGTCATTTATTTTTCTAATGAAAAATTGTGTTTTGGTTGTTTTCATATTGTTTATGTTTGTTTATAGATTTATTGACATTCGAAGGCTGAGAGCAACATTGTATCTAAGAAATAATCAACATGTAAATAAACATAAAATGATTGCTTTTTTTTAACTCTGTGACTGCTGGACCAGAGAACTACGAGCCTTTTCCTTCCTGCCTTTTCCTACGTCATCTTTTTCCCAAATCCATCACATTTTTATATTTCTGTCCACATGTTTTTTGCGAGACGAGATGTAATGACACCATTCATTTTACCATATAGTGTAAAAAAAAATTCTAAGTAGGGGAGAAATTGTGAAAAAGTTGCAATTCTGACATTGTTTTTTGGGAATTGTTTTTACGGCGTACATTGTGCGTTAAAAATGATCTGGCAATATGATTCTGCTCATCAGTATGATTACGGCGATACCAAACATGTCCACTTTCTTTATTATTTTAGTTGTGAAAAAAAAATTAGAAATGTGGAAAAAAAAAAATTGTCATAATTTTCCAAGACCCGTAACAGTTTGATTTTTTTGGTTGATGGAGCTGTGTAATGGCTTATTTTTTGTGGGGCGAAACCATGTTTTATTGATACCATTTTGGAATTGAAGTGACTTTTTGATTGCTCGTTACAGCATTTTTTGTGCCACGGCAGCCACCAAAAAAACATAATTTTGCCGTTCTTGAACTCTTTACGTTTTAAGTGTTTACCAATCAGATTAATTATTTTTACATGTATTTTTTATTATCTCTATTTTTAATGGGAGAAAAGGGCAATGAATTGAACTTTTTTTTTTTTTTTTTTTGTATTTTTTAAAAGATTGTTTTTTTGTTACTTTTCATTGTACTTTATTAGTCCCCTTAGGGGACTTGAAGCTGTGATCGTCTGATCGCTTGTGCTATATACATTGACGCCACAGTATTGCTGCATGTAGTAAAAATCACTGTCTCCTTTGAAGCCCGGCCATAGCCAGGGTTTCAAAAGACCTCTGTAATGACAAGCATGGGGGTCTTCAACAGACCCCCGGCTGTCATAGCAGCCCATGAGTACCCCGTGACCACGTCACGAGGCGCCGATGGAAGCATGGAATGACGCACCCGCTGCCAGCTGTCAAAGCTTCGCGCCACCCGCGATTTTTAGAGGCAGGTCCTGGCTGTAACACACAGCCATTACCTAACAGGTATGGGGCAAATTCACCCTATGACCTAAAATCTCAAAAATACGGAATAATTTACAATCTGTGCATCTCTGTGCTAATGGTACTCAGATGATGAAGGGTAGAGAGCAATAGTGATGGGACCAATCAAGGTTGAACCATTTCTTTCAAAAGGTCTCATAGAATTACGGTCTTCCTCTATGGAGTGATCCCTTTAAGAGCGCTCTGTGTTAGTGCGGCGCCAATATCCTGAATATGCTCTGCTGTTTTTAATTATGTGGAAATGAAGCATTTGTTTGTGCTCGTTACTTAAACACTTGTATTTTCATTATGAGCAGCATTTGACTGTACACTGTGCATTTTTTCGGCGTTGATTTTAATAATCAGCTCATTTACTTTGGCTTCCTAATTTTATTTATAAAGCACAAGCCTATCGCTCAGCGTGAAACGCTTCGAGAGCAGCAATTACAAACACAAATTACTTGCAAATAACAGAAAATTATTAATGCAAACTTCTACAAATTATAACGAGTGTCAGGTTTATTATTTTCCAAGCGTACATGATGGGGGCTTAGGTGAACACGGGCCGTGCACGCCGGTGTCTGAAGATGAGTGAAGACAATGGTAGAAAATTCTATAGGAAACCAGACAATAATAACGCGGTTTTCATCAATTCAAAATGTAATCAGCCTCTGCTGATAGTGGTGAAGAACACAGAAAACAGGAAAATATAATAACAATGTAACAATAAGTCACTTATAATCACCTTCCATTAAAAATACAGTGTAAATACCAGAAGGCTAAGAAGTGTAGTGGGAGAAGGAGATATGTGACACCCCAGGGGTCTGGTTGCCACAGTGATAGGGATATTACGTCTGAGAGCAGGTGGGAGGTCTCTTGGTCAGGGATCCTATGCATGCCACACCTCCTGCCCAGTCCTGGGAGGGGAAGAACTTCCCCTATATAAACCTAGGGCTGAGGCAGGGTTAGTGAGTAGAGAAGAAGTAGAGACAGAGAAGCAGATATAGGAAAAGAACATCAGGAGCTCTGTGGGAGCAGTGCTACAAGGAGTCAGGGGCTGGCAGCTGCAGAGCTCGCCCTGACTGAGAAGTTATCACCGGACCCGGAGTCCGAGGCTGTGGGGACTAACTCCTATCCAGCAGCAGAAACCGACCGGCAGGGGATTGCAGGTCCTCTGGCCCAGAAACCCGAAGGCACGGTCACACGCGTGGGACCAGCACCGCCGTCGTGGAGCGAAAGCTACTAGAAGGCCCCGAGTCACCGGCCATACGGGTGAGCACCACACGGTACACTCAGGGACGTGGGCTACTTATACCCGCCTCTAGCAAGGTAGCCAGAAGAGTATCGTTAGTTTGGGAGGCCTACAACTCCGCCTGGCCAGGGGAGATCCCATCTGCTCAAGGACTGACCAGGCCCCAATCGCTAGCCAGTACTCCGGGAGGGTCTATCTTTGTCACCAGTAAAGACCCTGAACTACACCGTACCGTCTCCGAGTGGTTCCTGCTACCCCCATTATCCACGTCGGCTGCCCTGAGGCCATACCCCTCCCGTTGGGGGTTATACTATCACGCTGCACAATCCTACCACCGGCCTCAGCGGTCTGCCTTGCAGCAGCAGCTCCTTAGCTGTACTCAACGGGTGGCGTAGTCGTCCAACATCTACCGCTGATACAGCACCACTTAGTCTGACTCCCTGGGCACGGACCGGATCACCGCCACGAGACTACAACCCTCAACAGATCCGACTCCGGGTAAGCTCCCGCGTGCGCAACGCTGCGCGACACAGGCCCAGGGGTGCGTCAACTTTTGGCGTAGTCGGCAGGATCTCGTGCCCGCAACCACCGGGTACTGCGTGCCTGAAAAAGACTGTTCAAACTTACCTGTGGTGAAGATTCCCGCCATCCGGCGCCATCTTCCGCTTCCTTCCCGCCATCGGTGGAGTTTTCCCGCCATCCGGCGCCATCTTCAGCCTTCTTCCCGCCACACGTGGAGTTTTCCCGCCATTGGACGCCATCTTGAGGACGCCGCGCGGGAAGAAGAGGGGCGTGGACTCCGAAAGCGCGCGAGAACTGAAGCCCCGCCTCACGTCCGGACGTTGCGTAAGGTCCTGGATGGAGCCCAGCAGACGCCGACGTCACAGGAGCGCGACGGAAGGTCCTCAACCCTGACGATCCACTGCGGAGCCGCAGCCTACGGAAGAGGATCATCGCAAGGTAGGCCACGGTCCACTAGGGGGGAGAAGGATGTCGGATACGAAGGAGAGCTTCACCGCTTCAACCCCCGCCAGCGCCACCGCTGTTGCGGTCATGCCTTTCACCATGCCCTATATCCCGGGGGCAGCCTGGCTACCCCAGTACTCAGGGGAGTCACATACCCTGCATGACTTTAGAGAAAAGCTGGATAGCCTCTTCCAGGTGTACCCCCTCACAGAGGAGCAAAAAGTGAGCATTCTGGTGGCCCAATTAACCGGGGCAGCCCAAAGGGAGGTAAAGTCCTGGCCACCTGGGGGGAGGACTGTCGCAGGGATACTAACCCGGCTGAGGGACACCTTTGATACCCGCACCTCAGCCGAGATCAAGCTTAGATTCTACGGGTGCAAACAGCGGGCACATGAGAGTATAAGGGACTATGCCCTGAACCTACAAGAGGCCCTGAGAGCCATTAAGCAGACCGACCCTGACGGCGTGGGAGACGAGGACAGGCTGTTGACTGAACAATTTATAGAGGGTTTATATTGCAATGCCCACCGAACCCAGTTGCGGGCAATGGCCTTACAGGACCCTCATCTGGGATTTGCACAGTTCAAGGACAGAGCCATCCGGGTGCTTCGAGAACCGGCACCAGGTGGCGTTGTGACCCACAGACGCCCCATTACCACTTACCACCAGGAGGCGGCGCCCTTGTCGGCAGGGCCTGTGGGAGCTGATGCGCAGGCTTTGAACAATGACCCGGCTCCAGACCTGCACCATCAGTTCCAAGAGCTAGCTAAAAGCGTTGCTGCGCTAACCCGAACTGTGCAGTCTTTACAGGTTTCCACTCCAGGGAAGATCCAGCTGGCATCCGGACCGGAGGACATCCCGTGGCGTCGACCAAGGAGGACCCCACCGGCCAGAGGAAGACCCAGCGACCGATACAACGAGGACGGACGACCCATCTGCCGCCGCTGCAATCAACCCGGACATATGGCAAGGTACTGTCCTTTAAACTGGCACAACCTGGGGTAGAGGGCCAACCCCCAGGAAAAAGATCACCAGGCCCATCGAACTGGCGCGACAAATATGTGGGAGGACGTCCAGTCTTACCCGTGGTATTGGATGGCATTCCTATGAGTGCCCTACTGGACACCGGGTCACAGGTCACCACCATCCCGTACGTGCTCTTCAAGCAGTACTGGAATGACTCGGATATCACCCGCTACCCTGACGACGACTTGAGTATCATCCCCAGCAATGGTCAGCCCGTGCCACAGATTGGATTTAAAGAGGTGACCATTAAAATCGGTAGAGTCGAATTGGCAGCACAGGGACTGATCATTGTAGACATTGACAAACACGAGAGTCACCCAAAGATAACTCTAGGAACTAATGTAATTGAAAATTGTCTTGCAGAGGTGATTTTCCTTTTACAGCAGGTTGCCAAGAACGCCAGCTCCGGCCAGCAGCGAGTGCTCCAGAAAGAGATCCGGGCACTGATGCGACGGCAACAGCTAGAACTCTCCGGTGGTGAGATTGGTAGCGTGCGAATGTGTGACCCTTTCCCTATTGCCATGCCCCCGAAAAGTGAAATGATGATTTGGTGCCGGGCAGCTATTGGTCTGAGAGGTAGAGATTACCAGGCAATGGTAGAACCAGTTTACTCAGACAGTAGGCCCACCATTTTGACAGCACGGGGGGTGGTCAATGTACGCCATGGGAGGGTGCCCGTTCGCATAATAAATATCGGGAAGAGGGAAGTGTACCTGCCCCGGTATGCCACGCTAGCCAAATTGTATACCATCAATCAAGATTCCATACAGTCCGTAGAACCCTTGCCTCCATCTTCCCCGGAGGAAGGTAACGGCTCTAAGAAAACAATGGAGGACTAGTGTCAGCAACTACATTTGGGTACTGACTCCACTCCCTCACAGCAGAAACAGGGAGTCTATCGGGTGGTTCAAGAGTACGAGAGAGTGTTTAGTAAACACCCGTTAGACTTCGGGCGAGTCAAGGGGGTAGAACACCACATCCCCACGGGAGACCATCCTCCCATAAAAGAGAGGTATCGACCCGTACCCCCGGCACACTACCAACACGCCAAGGGGATGCTTAGAGACATGAAGGAGGCTGGGGTGATCAGGGATAGCTGTAGCCCCTGGGCAGCTCCACTAGTCTTAGTCAAAAAGAAAGACAACACCATGAGGATGTGTGTAGATTACCGGAAAATCAACCGTATCACACACAAGGATGCGTACCCCTTACCAAGGATAGAGGAGTCTTTGGCTGCTTTAAGATCTGCTAACTTCTTCTCTACCTTGGATCTCACTAGTGGGTACTGGCAGGTTCCTGTAGCAGAGGCGGACCGGGAGAAGACCGCATTCACCACCCCGATGGGACTTAGCGAGTTTACCTGCATGCCGTTCGGACTCTGCAACGCACCAGGGACCTTCCAACGATTAATGGAGTGCTGTCTGGGCCACAGAAACTTCGAGACGGTCTTGTTGTACCTGGACGATGTCATCGTATATTCCAAGACGTATGAGGACCACCTGAAACACCTGGCGGAAGTGTTCGAAGCTCTGGCAAGCTACGGCCTAAAGGTGAAACCCTCCAAGTGTCACCTCCTGAAACCAAAGGTGCAGTACCTGGGACACGTGGTGAGCGCTGATGGAGTGGCTCCCGACCCTGATAAGATCACCGCAATTAAGGAATGGCCAAGTCCCTCCAGTGTAAAGGAAGTGCGGCAGTTCCTCGGGTTGGTAGGCTATTACCGCAGATTCATCCCCGGTTTCACCAAAAAGGCAGCTCCTATGCAGGACCTCCTGATAGGCCAGTCCCGGAAGGCCAAGAACCAGAAGCCACCCTTCAGATGGGAGAAGTTAGAAGAAGAGTCCTTCCGCCAGCTGAAGATGGCCCTCACGGGGGATGAAATCCTGGCGTACCCTGATTACAGCCAGCCCTTTATCCTCTACACCGACGCAAGTAACATCGGGCTAGGAGCCGTGCTGTCCCAGATCCAGCAGGGGAAAGAACGAGTAATCGCTTACGCCAGCCGAAAACTGCGACCCACCGAGAGAAACCCTGAGAATTACAGCTCATTTAAGCTAGAGTTCCTGGCAGTGGTGTGGGCAGTCACCGAACGCTTTAAGCACTACCTCGCTTCTTCCCGGTTCACCGTGTACACGGATAACAACCCGTTGACACACCTGGACACGGCAAGACTCGGTGCCCTAGAGCAGAGATGGATGGCCCGTCTGTCCAACTACGAGTTCACAATCAAATACCGGGCAGGACGCTCCAATACCAACGCGGACGCCCTGTCCAGGATTCCAAACCTACCGGACGTAGGAGAAGATCCAGAGGGACTGGAAGAAGTTGAACTCCCCGCGTTCCACCGTCATGGGACTATCCAGTATTCCCATCGGGTAAGGAGTAAGCAAGCCGCTACGTTTAACCCCTTGCCTCACTACAACTGGGAGGAAACGCAAGACAGTGACCCTGCCGTCCGACTGGTGAAGGAGATGCTGACTCGGCCAGAGGCTCGCCTTGACCCAGACGCTCCAGAGGAAGCCAAGCAACTGTGGGCTGAGAAGAGTCGACTGTTCCTTTACAAGGGGAAGTTGTGCCGCAGAATGGTTAACTCCCGGACGCATGAACTAATCTGGCAAGTAGTGGTGCCACGGAGAGACGCAGCCATGGTGATGGAGGCATACCACGACGGGGCTGGACACTTCGAATGGAAGAAGCTGGAGTTCCTGCTGCGCGGGCGGTTCCACTGGGTAGGCATGAGGGGAACCATCGAGAGGTGGTGCAGAGACTGTGGCCCGTGCAACCTAAGAAGGAAGGACCGTGCCAGCCAGAAGACTCCCCTGCAGTCCATCGTCACCCGGCAGCCGTTGGAACTGGTAGCCTTGGATCATGTAAAACTGACCCCAAGCAGAAGTGGCTACGTTTACGCACTAACCATCGTGGATCTCTACTCCCGGTTCTTGGTTGTCGTCCCCGTCAAGGACTTAACAGCTCGAACAGCAGCTAGAGCCTTCCAGCAGCACTTCTGCCGTCCACACGGGTACCCGGACCAAGTGCTGACGGACCAGGGACCTGCCTTTGAAGCGGAGGTCTTCCAGGAATTCTGCAATCTGTATGGCTGCCGGAAGATAAGGACGACACCCTATCATCCGCAAACTAATGGACTTTGTGAGAAAATGAACCAGGTGGTAATGGATCTTCTGAAAACGTTGCCCCTGGAAGAACGCAGTCTGTGGCCTGAGAAGCTGCCCGATCTGGTGGACCTATACAACCACATCCCGGTAGGTTCCACCAACTGTACCCCGGCTTACCTGATGAGGGCAAGGCCTGGTAAGCTACCTGTTGACCTGGAGATGGGAGTCCTGACACCCGAGGACACTTCACCAGAAGCAGACTGGGACACAGAGAGGCAGCAGCAGTACCGGAAAGTACAGGAGAGCGTGGAGCGAAGTCTCTGTCAAGCTAGGGAAAGACAAGAGAAAACTTACAACCAGTATGCTCCCGCTGTTCCCCTGGTACCCAGAGAGCAGGTCTTGAAGAGGAAAAGGCGGCTCCACAAGTTGGACGACCAGTGGGAGAAGGACCCGTACATCGTACTGCCCTCAAGCCACGACAACCCAAAGGTCTGTACCATCAGTAAAGACGGAGGGGAAACCACAACCATTGTATCCCGGGATCACCTGAAGAAGTGTCCCGAACAGCTACGGAACCCTGAAGAGGAACAAGAAGACCCTCGACCCGTAGAGGAAAGGGAAGATATGGTTAGTACTGTGCTCGGAGACTTCCCTCGGTCTTGGACTCAAGTCAATGGCGCAGTTGTGGTACCCGTACTCACCTTCCTCCAACCAGCATCCCAAGCACCTACGGAGCAACAGGTAGAGCTGGAAGAACAGCCGGTCCAGGAGGCAGAAGACCCCACACCAGCAGACCAGGAGGATCAACCCTCTGCTTATAGTGAACCTGCCATGCCTCTAGTGAGCCAAAGGGCCCGTGGACAGCTGCCCAGTTTACCCTTGACAGTTCCTACACCCTGTAGTTCGGGGCTAGACAGTCAGCTCCGTAGGTCCACTAGGGCCACTAGAGGCCAGTTACCCGCACGTTGGAGGATTTGAAGTGTATAAGTTGTTTTATTTGTGGTCACCTGTCTGTTACTTGTAAATAATTATGTGTTTCTAGTTATTTTTAGGAGTCCTTGGTGGATTTACCGGGAATCCTTGTACAATTGGTTGGAGCGTAACCTAGGAATGGACTAAAGACTGTTAAGGACTCGGGGCAGGACAGACCCCTACCTGGTTACGTCTCCCTGTTTTGGTGAAATGGACACCTTGCTTTTCTTCAAAACTGCACCCGGTTGCGGACACGCCGTAACCATCTTTATGTGTTTTTCTTATTGTATTATTATTGTTTATACCTTGTTATGTTTTTCTAAAAAATATGTTTAGTCCCGGAGTACTAAATTTCACTAGGGGGGAATGTGACACCCCAGGGGTCTGGTTGCCACAGTGATAGGGATATTACGTCTGAGAGCAGGTGGGAGGTCTCTTGGTCAGGGATCCTATGCATGCCACACCTCCTGCCCAGTCCTGGGAGGGGAAGAACTTCCCCTATATAAACCTAGGGCTGAGGCAGGGTTAGTGAGTAGAGAAGAAGTAGAGACAGAGAAGCAGATATAGGAAAAGAACATCAGGAGCTCTGTGGGAGCAGTGCTACAAGGAGTCAGGGGCTGGCAGCTGCAGAGCTCGCCCTGACTGAGAAGTTATCACCGGACCCGGAGTCCGAGGCTGTGGGGACTAACTCCTATCCAGCAGCAGAAACCGACCGGCAGGGGATTGCAGGTCCTCTGGCCCAGAAACCCGAAGGCACGGTCACACGCGTGGGACCAGCACCGCCGTCGTGGAGCGAAAGCTACTAGAAGGCCCCGAGTCACCGGCCATACGGGTGAGCACCACACGGTACACTCAGGGACATGGGCTACTTATACCCGCCTCTAGCAAGGTAGCCAGAAGAGTATCGTTAGTTTGGGAGGCCTACAACTCCGCCTGGCCAGGGGAGATCCCATCTGCTCAAGGACTGACCAGGCCCCAATCGCTAGCCAGTACTCCGGGAGGGTCTATCTTTGTCACCAGTAAAGACCCTGAACTACACCGTACCGTCTCCGAGTGGTTCCTGCTACCCCCATCATCCACGTCGGCTGCCCTGAGGCCATACCCCTCCCGTTGGGGGTTATACTATCACGCTGCACAATCCTACCACCGGCCTCAGCGGTCTGCCCTGCAGCAGCAGCTCCTTAGCTGTACTCAACGGGTGGCGTAGTCGTCCAACATCTACCGCTGATACAGCGCCACTTAGTCTGACTCCCTGGGCACGGACCGGATCACCGCCACGAGACTACAACCCTCAACAGATCCGGCTCCGGGTAAGCTCCCGCGTGCGCAACGCTGCGCGACACAGGCCCAGGGGCGCGTCAGATAGATAGATAGATAGATAGGCTTTTTACCTATTTTGTTACATTACAACCTGTGTGTAAATATTTTTGTAATCCGATTTGTGTATGATGCATCAGCACTAAATAGTCGAAACTGGTGAAGTGAGAAAAATATAGTCCTAAATTAAATTTAAGGGATTAAATAGCTAAAAATTGGCATGCGCATATGTATTTATCCATTTTGCTATGAAGCCCCTAAAAATTTCTGGTGCAAGCAATTCCTTTCATAAGTCCCATGCTTAGTGACATGACGTCCACCTGTGTGCAATCAAAGTGTCACGTGTCGGTCAGTATATACACTTTACCTTTTCTGGAAGGCCACAGAGGTTGCAACACCATTAATAAGAGGCACCACTAATTAAACAACACAATGAAGACCAAGGAGATCTCCAAACAACACTTTGAAGACCAAGGAGATCTCCAAACAACACCATGATGACCAAGGAGATCTCCAAACAACAACATGAAGACCAAGGAGATCTCCAAACAACACCATTAAGAGCAAGGAGATCTCCAAACAACACCATGATGACTAAGGAGATCTCCAAACAACACCATGAAGACAGAGGAGATCTCCAAACAACACCATGAAGACCGAGGAGATCTCCAAACAAATCAGGGACAAAGTTGTGGAGAAGTTCAAGTCAGGGTTGGATTATAAAAAAATATCCCAATCTCTGATGATCCCTGAAGCACCATCAAATCCATCATCATCAAATGGGAAGAACATGGTACCACAACAAACCTGCCAAGAGAGGGCCCCGACCAAAACTCTCAGCCCAGGCAAGGAGGGCATTAATCAGAGAGGCAGCACAGAGATCAAAGGTAACACAGAAGGAGCTGCAGAGTTCTCGAGCAGAGACTGGAGTATCTGTCTATACGACCACAATAAGCCATACACTCCATAGAGGTGGCCTTTATAGAAGAGTGGCCAGAAAACAAGCCTTTACTTACATTCAACAATCGTTTTGAATTTTCCAAAAGACATGTGGGAGACTCCCCAAATGTATGGTGGAAGATGCTGTGGTCAGATGAGACCAAAATTGAACTTTTTGGCCACCAAGGTAAACGCTATGTCTGGCTCCAAATCAACACAGCTCATCACCCCTAGAACACCATCCCCACAGTGAAACATGGTGGTGTCGGGATGTTTTTTGGTAGCAAATACAGGGAAAATGGTCTGAGTCGAGGGGAAGATGGATGGTGCAAAATATAGGGATATTCTTGAGCAAAACCAGTTTTAGTATTCAGTGATTTGAGCCTGGGACGGAGGTTCACCTTCCAGCAAGACAAATGACTCAAATCATACTGCTAAAGCAACCCTCGAGTAGTTTAAGGGGAAACGTGTAAATATTTTGAAGTGGCTTAGTCACAGCCCAGACCTTAATCCAACTGAGAATCTGTGGTCAGACTTGAAGATTGATGTTCACCAGAGGAAAACATCTAACCTGAAGGAGCTGGAACAGTTTTGCCTTGAGGCATGGGCAAAAATCCCAGTGGCAAGATGTGGAAAGCTCATAGAGACGTATCCAAAGCGACTTGCAGCTGTAATTGCCACAAAAGGAGGCTCTACAAAGTACTGACTTTAGGGGGGTGAATAGTTATGCACACTGAAGTTTTCAGTTATTTTGTCTTATTTGTTGTTTGCTTCACAATAAAAAGAAAACCAAATGTTCACAGTTGTCGGCATGTTCTTTACATGAATTGATGCAAACCCTCAAAAAAAAACGTGAAATTCAAATTCCAGGTTGGGAGGTAGCAAAACACAAAAAAAATGCCAAGGGGGTGAATACTTTCGCAAGCCACTGTAGATAGATAGATAGATAGATAGATAGATAATAGATAGATAATAGATAGATAGATAATAGATAGATAGATAGACAGATAGATAGATAGATAGATAGATAATAGATAGATGATAGATAGATAGATAGATAGATAATAGATAGATAATAGATAGATAGATAATAGATAGATAGATAGATAGATAGATACTTTTTCTGCTCCACATTTTATATCCCTATTTTCTGTCCCTATATCTGTGCTCGTGCTCTCAGGTTTTTCCCATGAACACATCTTGTGTAAATGATCTTAGTGAGAATTTAGACAGCGGAACATGATGTGTAATTTAACTAATTAAACAAAGGTCTCTTGTAATGCAAACTCTGCACATCTCTGAGCAGCGGATTTATTTTACATATCTCGTTCCCTTTTTTTTTTCTCCTAACGCTGTCTCTTTAAATATTCATAATCTGACAAGTTCTTTACCAATGTAACAGGCTGATTATCCACAATAACAGAAATCAGCAGCGAGATCGCAATTTCCGTGATGGAACTATTTTAGTTCTTTAAAGTCAATGCTTCATTAGTCCACATGGACTACGTTTCGCCCCCCAGAGTATTACACCAATTACCCATCTTCCTTTATGCGAGAGGCTACTGCATAATTACCAAGCACGATACACAGATAATAAGCAAAATAGAACCATTTTTTTATAGGGTCCCTCGGAAAGTGTTAGGGCCTCCGTGACATTGAAGTGTCAGTGTCAAAATTTCCTCATTTGTCATTATTCCGTTTTCACCTCCCCAAACGCCGATCCTATACTTAATCACATTTTCGAGTTTTATATACAATACTCATCCGTAGAGATCCATAAGTGTTTCTTTATTGGATCTGCTCCATGTGTCCTGGGCCTTCAAGGTCCTTCAGTTCCGCCTGCTGTTATGAAAACGGCACGTCTGTCCGCTCCGGAGGCAATAAACGCTGCAAGATGTGGTGTATTTTCCTAAAGATACATTTAGGATTTAATGCTTATCTGTATTAGTTTGAATGTAGCGCAGACACAAATATCTGCAGCGGAGCATACACACCTTGACTTGTAGCTTCCATGGGTTTATCAGTGCCGGGGGAGAAATTTGCTGGAGTGTGCATGGTCGTCCACAATGGATGAACAGCTTGCTGTTACATATTAATCGACTTCATGAAGTGCAAAGGGAAAATATTATCAAAATGTCCCCAATCCTTATTTAAATACCAGGCGATTATTAACAGCTCGGAGACTCGGTTGCTTTCTATTTGTATTTTTATGGGTCATTAGAAAGCCCGGTTTATAGCAAATTTAATTTCAATGATTAACATGAACATTGTAAGTGCATAAAAAGGAGAATGCTTAAAGGGGTTGTCCGGTTCCAAACTGATAAGTCTGCAGTCACTCTGAGTGACTCTGAGTGACTGCAGACTTATGAATCCCCCCAGCGCATGTGACTCGCCCCCTGGGCCGTGGGGTACTCGGAGCCGGGCAACAGGAGACAATGGGGTAGTGGTGGCAACCCGGTTCCGTGGCTCAGGGTGGTCAGACCAATGGTAGACTGCTATATGCTGTTCATGTTGTCTGACTACGCCACCCGTGGATTGCGGTTATTATGAACCGCCGCTGCAAGGTAATCCCCTGAGGCTGATGGTGTACGCAGCTGAGGTTGTTTAACTCCCCACGGGAAGAGTGTAGCCCCAGGGTTGTGCAATGGATGATGGGGGTGATGGTACAGGGAGTCCCAGTACCGGTAGTGCTGGAGAAGCGAGAAAGTACACAGACAACGTACTGCAATCCAATGTCTTTTACTCACAGTTCATGTGCTCCGGGTCACTTCTGTACAGGTAGTGACCGTCCGAGCCGTGCTGCGTCCACCAGGTGTGGGGCACGGTCAACTCCCAGGCAGTTCAGAAGTCTGGCTCAGGACCCCCTTTTGTCCTTTCTCTGGCCTGCCTCACCAGTGACCCACTTTTGTCCAGCTGCCGCGGATCTGCGCGGGTAAACGTGGGCCCCGTTCCCCGCTGTCCTATATGGTGCCTTCCTAGCAGGTTTGATGAGGTGTCGCACCAATAAATGATCACGACCTCAGGTCTTTGGCTGAGGGTAGTTTCTCCTCCACCAACTTGGGATCCGGTACCCTTAATCTGCCTGACCCTTCACCCGGTATTCTCATGGGTTCTTAGGGTCTCTTCCACCTTCTTGTTCCTGAGCCCTTCTGTTTCTCCTTTCTCTCCTCCTTCTTTCCTGTTCCTTCTCTTCTCAGGCCCCGGCCTTTTCTCTAGGCCTGCCTCTGAGCAGAGCTCCTACAGAGCCTCTGCTCCCTGTCTTCTCTGACTGAACTCAACTCTGATCTAAGATGGTGCCCACCTTTTATACCTCCCTCTAGAACATGAGCCCAGGTGACCAGCAACCAATGAGCTCCTATCTACGCACAGGAACCGTCCCCTCTTGCTCCTACATCACCGGGTTTTCCTCCCCACTCCCCACTCCAGCCAGGGACATGGTCTGTCGTGCCTGCATTACTGCCTAATGGGAGCACCGTTGAACTGTCCCTCGGAAATGGGGTGTGTGTGCTGTATGCAGCTACCTGAGCCCTGGTCCATATTCCATCCTTACCCGGGAGTGGAATATCACACCTCTGGCAGAGGTGCAATACCCCTGTAGCGGCCAAGCCCTCGGGGCGCTACACATGCACTTTGTGCTGCGCGGATTCGCCGATTTCTGACCTGGGAACAGAGGGGCATGAGTAATACATACCCCTGGCCAGTGGGTGTGGCCTCACTCTCCATATACTTGTATTCAGCTGAGGCCGCGCCTCGTCTAGTGACGTGGACATCTACTGGGGGTGGCGGACTAGAAGGCGTGACTTTGGCTGAAAACAAGTGTATTGAGAGAAAGGCTGCACCAACTGCCCGGGGTATGTATAACTCATACCTCCATTCTCGGCTCAGAAGCCGGCGAATCCCCGCAACGCACAGTGCCTGCACTGAGAGATTCATAAGTCTGCAATCACACAGAGTGACTACAGACTTATCAATATGGACCAGACAACCCCTTTAAATTGGTTGTCCACCTAGGAGACAATGTTTCAATTCTTCTTATAAAGGGTTGTCCGGATATTTTGCATTGACGATTCTTCCTTAGGAGGCTTTCACATTGCGTTTAGGAACACGTTCGCTAGTCTTGCGGGGCTTACCTCCGAACCCCACACAAAACGGGATCTGGATGTATGAGCCAATGGGGTCATAGACTGTAATGTTTCTGGTAGAGCGAACGTGCGCTCTTCCGTGCATCATTTTTGGGAGTGTACGACTGCAGGAGGCGGACACTCCAACGCAGTCTACTACATCTGAGCGCATGCTTCCTGGAGCCGGACAGTCCAGAAAATGATGCATGTCAGAGTGCATGTTCGACCTACCGGCACCATTGCAGTCTATGGCCTCGTCGGGGCATACGTCCAGATGCAGTTTTGCAAGAACGTTTGGACCTATGCCCTGACGGGAGCAGTGAATGTGTCCCTAAATGCAATGTGAAAGCACCCTTAAGATATGTCAACAATATCTGATCGGTGGGGGAACGACACCCGGTATATTCTGTTTCACCACCATCACAGCCTACTGACATGTCCTCCACAATCCTCCTTGTCTCCTTGTCTTTGGAGCACTGTGACCTTTTTCACCATCCTCATTCTGCACCGGAGTTTTTGGCGTTGCCATAGGAGGACATTACATGCCAAAGAATAAAAGAGGCCGGAAGGACTTTCAGGAAGGACCGGCATGAGGACTGTGGTGGCTGGACAGCTATGTAATAGTTTTTTTCCCACTCCTTTTCGGGTCTTCTACAACTCAGCACAGAAAAATTTGGATTTAGGAGAATCCAAATATTTAGTAAACTTGAAATTTGCTCATCTCTATTGACTTTATCTACATAAATTATATAATTTTTGGAGGGCCAGAATGAGGTACCCTCTATAACCCTTTCCTCATCTCTGTCATACATGTACAACTATATTACACAGTTGATACCTATCCCCAGCTGTCCGGATTTTAGATAGCTCGGATCACAGAAGTTTAACGTTAACATGCTGCGGTCACTAGTGACCGTAGCATCTAAACAATAGGACAGATGGTGGGCACTATGTCAATCCATTGACTCCTAGTAAGTTGTCTATGAGTTGACATGGCAGCTGGGGGCTTACTGTAATAAAGGCTCCCCAGGCCTTCCATCCAATGGCAGTGGTTAGGGGGAGAACGCTAACAGGACAATATACTGCCGTAAAGAAATATGTTAAGTAAAGAAAAAAAAATTGTTGAAAATTTACGGTCTTAAGACTACGGACTCAGAAGCTTTAAGATTCCGGCTGACTTGCCAATCCATCAGCTTTCCATAAAGGTGTAGGGGTGGGATGATAGGATGACCACTTTGGGCCATAAAAGACCAGAAAAAAATATCTAAAAATGGTCAACACCAACAACTATGTAACATACTAATGTAGTAGCAAGTTGCTCCATATGAATCCCTGTTCAGTGGTGAAAATGAGCTACGAATTGAGCAGCAGGTTTCCTCCGCAAGAGTTTATTGTTAGTAACTGTTGGGTCAATTGGGTTGAGATTTAAGTCATATTATTTGAGTTTGTATTCTTTCAAGAAATCGCATGCAACATATTTTATTTTAATTTAACCACCTGTTCTAGATAAACTGTGAGCAAGCTCTTCCGCTCGGCTTCAAATAGTAGAGACAAGTTCTGTAGTTAATGTCGAGCCAATTATAGAAGGGATGAACTAAACGTGAGTTCTGTAATCCGGTATCTAATGGACCAGAAAGCTGCAAGGGCTGGAATATTCTAGATTATCGGCCAGTCATAGAAATGTAGATACACAAGTGGTCAAAATTGTTGGTACCCCTCGTTTAATGAAAGAAAAACCCACAATGGTCACAGAAATAACTTGAATCTGACAAAATTTATAATAAATTAAAAATCTATGAAAATGAACAAATGAAAGTCAGACATTGCTTTTCTGCTTCCACAGAATTAAAAAAAAAAATTAATCTCATGAAATAGGCCTGGACAGAAATGATGGTTCTTCTTAACTTAATATTTTGTTGAACGACCTTTTGAAGCAATCACTGCAATCAAACTATTCCTGTAACTGTCAATGAGACTTCTGCACCTCTCGACAGGTATTTTGGCCCACTCCTCATGAGCAAACTGCTCCAGTTGTCTCGTGTTTGAAGGTTGCCTTTTCCAGATGTTTCAGCTCTTTCCAAAGATGCTCAATAGGATTTAGGTCAGGGCTCATAGAAGGCCACTTCAGAATAGTCCAATGTTTTCCTCTTCGCCATTCTTGGGTGTTTTTAGCTGTGTGTTTTGGGTCATTATCCTGTTGCAAGACCAATGACCTGCGACTGAGACCAAGTGTTAGGAGGGCGGTTGCAAACAATTTTAATATAATGGAACGCAGCCGACCCCGGGGTCCACGATGCAGCCTGGTGGACTGCTGCCGAACACTTTCCGGGTGGAAAGGAAAGCAACCAACTTATATGTAAAACCCCTCCGTGTTTCTGCACACTGGAACGGGTATAGCAATTCGCACTATCTCCGTTAGCAGCACGAGAGATAGGCGGAAAAAACTATCTGTAGTCCTGTTACAGCACAGGGACTACACTGGCGGTGCTAGGATGCGTGTGTGACTACGCCGACGGGTACACGAGCCTCCAGCCGGCGTGCTACTGGACTGCAGGGTGTTACTCCACGTGGCTGACAGGCGATAGCCGTGGACAGGACGTCTGCAGGCTGCTCGGGGTGTTAAGCGACCCCTATGGCAGAGCCAGACTGCAAGACGGAGCTACCTGCCTATTTCCACTAGCCTGCCTATTTCCACTACACCTGCCTCTGGAAGCTACGTGGAACACAGTCCTCCACACATCAGCATCACTGCTCGATGATCAGAGCGCGCTGCCATGTTTGTGGGCGGGCCTTTTAAAGACTAAGCCATGCCCACCGACGCGCCATTGGTGACGCCACCCGTGGACCAATCAGGCGGTGCTAGGTCACCGGGTCAGGTGGGTGCCAAACCACCAATCACGATCCACCAGGTCACGGGCATGCTCAGTGCGGCGAATCCTGGACTTAGACTCCAAAAGCCCTGTCTCCCTCCGCAACCTATGCTTAACATTGCTAGGCACAAATACCTGGGAGACAATCTGTACATCTCGTGGACCAGCTAGGTGTTGGGGCTGATGACGATCCTGAGCAGCATCAGCCCCGGCTGGACCGAAATGGGAGTCCACAGAAGGCTCTGGACTCATCTTGAATCCAGCAACAGACCGATGCCTAACATTATCCCCCTTTCTAACATCCCCCTCCACTTGACGCTCATTTTCCTCCATGAGCAGGGGGGCATGCATGTGGTCCACCGGGTCACAGAGAGGATTCACAGGACCGTGACCCCTCCGGTGTACAGGGTACCCTTTTTTAAAGCGGGGGGAAAACTTAGCAGACTCCCCGCGCACTTTAGTATTGCGAGCCATGAGCCACAGTCTGTCGCCCGGATATGATACGGGGGCAGGACGACGAGAAGTGACAAACGACTCTCTACGTGTGGAGTCCGTCACGGGTGACAGATGGAGAAGACCAACCGGACTTTGGCTGAAAGATTTATCTCCCACACAGATGGGACACGCGAGAACAAAGTCCTTGATGTCCTGACGCCACCGGGGCCACCAATAGGACCGCTGAAGGAACTTAGTGGTACTTTTGACCCCCAGATGAGCTCCGATGTTAGGGGCATGAGCCCAGGAGAGCACCATATCCTGTAGATTAGGGGAAACAAACGTCCTCCCCGACGGAACCTGGCTAGAGGATATTGCAGCCACTCTCTCTACCTGAGAGTTCTTTTCGACATAGTCTGACAAGACCCGGGTCTTGGAGACAGACAAAGAATCTGTACCGGAAGCCACGATGGTAGAGGGATCAGAAACTACCCTCCGGGTGACAGTACCCATACACTGAGACACACAATTCTCACTCCAGGAAGAAATTCTCCCCGTATTCCAGTCAATGTGTGGAGTATGACAACGTAACCAAGGGAGACCCAATAACACCTCATCTAATCCACCGGGAATAATGAGAAAGGAGATAACCTCCCGGTGGCCCTGAGGAAATGACATGGAAAGGGGACACGACTGGTGGGTGATTTGCGTGTCCAGGAGAGAACAATTACCTACTCTAATGTTCATGGGTCTTGGCAGTAACTCCATAGGGATGGCGTGCCTCTGGGCAAACGTAGATGACAAAAAATTGCCATCAGCACCAGAGTCCACCCACGCCTTGGCAGTAACTGCAGATGTACCAAAGGACAATGTCACCTTATACAATAATCTGGAGGAAGAAGCCCCCGAATCTAACACACCTCCTCCAACGGTGGTAAGACCTACTCGTTTTCCCGACTGCTTGGAACCCTTATTAACGGGGTGCTCCAAGAGATGTGCAGGTCGGGAATGAGAGGGACTAGACTCCGTCCAGGATATATCCATAGCCTCAGGCTCCGGGTCAGGAGTCACGGGTTTGGAAACGGGTCTAGAGAAGGACGGTGCCAACCGACACTGGGGTCTGGGGACCTCCAGTTCTAATTTGTGTTCTGCATGACGCAAATCAATTCGGTTAGCAAGAGAGATTAACTCCTCCAGGTAGGTTGGAATCTCTCTGGTAGATAGAGCATTTTTAATATGCCCAGCCAGACCCTTCCAGAATACCGGGATAAGCGACCGCTCAGACCAATCCAGTTCAGCCGCTAGGGTTCTAAACTGGATGGCATAGTGGCTAGCAGTGGCCGAACCCTGGATCAACGCAAGAAGCTTAAGAGCCGTATCATGCGTGACCTGAGGACCTAGGAATGCACATTTTAGGGTCCTAAGGAAAAGACCCACATTAGTCACTACCAGGTCATTGCGCTCCCACAGGGGAGTAGCCCACTCCAGAGCTCTGTGGGAGAGTAACAAGATGACATATCCCACGTTGGCTCTTTCGGAGGGGAACCGTGCCTCCATCATCTCCAAGTGAATGGAACATAAATTAATAAAACCCCTGCAGGATTTACTGTCCCCAGAAAATTTTTCCGGGAGAGAAAAATGGGGTAATGGGGCAGTTGCAGCTGTCGCAGCATTTATAGCAGCCGAGTTAACCAGATTGGCTGCTTGCGAAGCCGCCTGGGTAGCTACTCCAGTGATATCAGCGGCTGGAGCTTGTTCCAGAGACCTAAGTCTGGTCTCCAGTTGCTGTATGTAACGCTGCAGTTGCTGGTTGTCGGCCATGTTCGGCAAGACCCTGGCGCTCTGATACTGTTAGGAGGGCGGTTGCAAACAACTTTAATATAGTGGAATGCAACCGACCCCGGGGTCCGCGATGCAGCCTGGTGGACTGCTGCCGAACACTTTCCGGGTGGAAAGGAAAGCAACCAACTTAAATGTAAAACCCCTCCATGTTTCTGCACACTGGAACGGGTATAGCAATTCGCTCTATCTCCGTTAGCAGCACGAGAGATAGGCGGAAAAAACTATCTGTAGTCCTGTTACAGCACAGGGACTACAGTGGCAGTGCTAGGATGCGTGTGTGACTACGCCGACGAGTACACGTGCCTCCAGCCGGCGTGCTACCAGACTGCAGGGTGTTACTCCACGTGGCTGACAGGTGATAGCCGTGGACAGGACGTCTGCAGGCTGCTCGGGGTGTTAGGCGACCCCTATGGCAGAGCCAGACTGCAAGATGGAGCTACCTGCCTATTTCCACTAGCCTGCCTATTTCCACTACACCTGCCTCTGGAAGCTACGTGGAACACAGTCGTCCACACATCAGCATCACTGCTCAATGATAAGAGCGCGCCGCCATGTTTGTGGGCGGGCCTTTTAAAGACTAAGCCATGCCCACCGACGCGCCATTGGTGACGCCACCCGTGGACCAATCAGGCGGTGCCAGGTCACCGGGTCAGGTGGGTGCCAAACCACCAATCACGATCCGCCAGGTCACGGGCATGCTCAGTGCGGCGAATCCTGGACTTAGACTCCAAAAGCCCTGTCTCGTTCCGCAACCTATGCTTAACATTGCTAGGCACAAATACCCGGGAGACAATCTGTACATCTTGTGGCCCAGCTAGGCGTTGGGGCTGACGACGATGCTGAGCAGCATCAGCCCCAGCTGGACCGAAACGGGAGACCACAGAAGGCTCTGGACCCATTTCAAATCCAGCAACAGACCGACGCCTAACACCAAGCTTTCTGACACTGGGCAGCACGTTTCTCTCTAGAATCCCTCGATAGTCTTGATATTTCATTGTACTCTGCACAGATTCAAGACACCCTGTGCTAGGTGCAGCAAAGGAGCCCCAGAACATAACAGAGCCTCCTCCATGTTTCACAGTAGGAAGTGTTCTTTTCTTGATATGCTTCATTTTTCCATCTGTGAACATAGAGCTGATGCCCCTTGCCAAAAACTTCCATTTTTGTCTCATCTGTCCATAGGACATTCTCCCAGAAGCTTTATGGCTTGTCAACATCTAGTTTGGCAAATTCCAGTCTGGCTTTTTTATGATCTTTTTTCAACAATGGTGTTCTACTTGGTCGTCTCCCATGAAGTCCACTTTGGATCCAACAACGACGGATGGTGCGATCTGACACTGATGTTCCTTGAGCTTGAAGTTCACCTTTAATCTCTTTAGAAGTTATCCTGGGCTCTTTTGCTACCATTCGTATTATCCGTCTCTTTGATTTATCATCAATTTTCCTCCTGCGGCCACGTCCAGGGAGGTTGGCTACAGTCCCATGGATCTTAAATTTCTGAATAATATGTGCAACTGTAGTCACAGGAACATCAAGCTGCTTGGAGATGGTCTTATAACCTTTACCTTTAACATAGAATCATAGAATCATAGAATGGTAGAGTTGGAAGGGACCTCCTGGGTCATCTGGTCCAACCCCCTGCTCAAAGCAGGATTCACTAGATCATCTCAGACAGATGTCTGTCCAGCCTCTGTCTGAAGACGTCCATTGAAGGGGAACTCGCCACCTCTCGTGGCAGCCTGTTCCACTCATTAATCACCCTAACTGTCAAAAAGTTTTTTCTAATATCTAATCTGTGTCTCCTCCCATTTAGTTTCATCCCATTGCTTCTAGTCTTTCCTTGTGCAAATGAGAATAAAGATGATCCTTCTACAATGTGACAGCCCCTGACATATTTGTAGACAGCTATTAAGTCTCCTCTCAGTCTTCTTTTTTGCAAGCTAAACATTCCCAAATCCTGCAACCGTTCCTCATAGGACATGGTTTGCAGACCAGTAACCATTCTGGTCGCTCTTCTCTGAACTTGCTCCAGTTTGTCTATGTCTTTTTTAAAATGTGGTGCCCAAAACTGTACACAGTATTCCAGATGAGGTCTGACCAAAGAGGAGTAAAGACCGATAATGACTTCACGTGATCTAGACTGTATGCTTGTGTTAATACATCTCAGAATTGTATTTGCCTTTTTTGCTGCTGCATCACACTGTTGACTCATGTTCAGTCTATGATCTATTAGTATACCTAAGTCTTTTTCACATGTACTGTTGCTTAGCTCTATTCCTCCCATTCTGTATATGCTTTTTTCATTTTTATTGCCCAGATGTAGTACTTTGCATTTTTCCCTGTTAAAAACCATTCTGTTGGTTGCTGCCCACTGCTCCAGTTTATTTAGGTCTTTTTGAATCCTCTCTCTCTCTTCTCTAGTATTAGCTATCCCTCCTAGCTTTGTGTCATCAGCAAATTTAATCAGTTTACCCTCAATTCCTTCATCTAAATCATTGATAAAGATGTTGAACAATACAGGTCCCAGGACGGAGCCCTGTGGAACCCCACTTGAGACATTCATCCAGCTGGATGTGAAGCCATTTACAACCACCCTTTGAGTCCGATCACTAAGCCAGTTATGAATCCACCTAACAGTTGCCTGGTCCATTGCATACTTGGTCATTTTTTCAATAAGGATGGTGTGAGATACTTTGTCAAATGCTTTGCTGAAGTCAAGATATACTATATCTACAGCATTTCCCTGATCCACCCAGTCAGTGATTCTGTCATAGAAGAAAATTAAGTTAGTCTGACATGACTTGTTAGTTACAAACCCATGCTGACTCTGGTTAATCACTTCATTCTTATCCATGTACTTACATACATGTTGTTTAATAATTTGTTCAAAGATCTTTCCTGGTATAGAAGTCAGACTCACCGGCCTATAGTTCCCTGGGTCCACCTTCTTCCCCTTTTTGAAGATAGGAACAACATTTGCTCTTCTCCAGTCTTCTGGGACTTCTCCTGTTCTCCAAGAATTTTCAAAGATTATGGAGAGTGGTTCTAAAATTTCTTCTACGATCTCCTTCAGTACTCTGGGGTGTAATTAATCTGGACCTGGAGACTTGAACTCATTTATGTTAGCTAAATATTCCCTCACAATCTTTCTGTTTACAGATAACTTGGATTCCTCTATTCCTTTAAAAGGACAGTGAAGATCAGTTGATGTTACATTTTCTTTCTGAAAGAAAACAGATGCAAAATAGGAATTAAAAAGTTCGGCCTTCTCAACATCCTCTCTTACCATTTCTCCATTTTCATCCTGTAAAAAATCCTATAGCATCTTTGACTTTTCTTTTACTTTTGACATACCCCCAAAATCCTTTTTTATTGCTTTTGACATCTCTTGCAAGCCTTAATTCATTGTCAGCTTTAGCTAACCTGATACGTGCCCTACAGGATCTGCAGACTGCATTATAATCTTCTTTAGATATGCCTCCCTCTTTCCATTTAATAAACATTTCTTTCTTTCTTTTTAGCATGTGTTTAAGTTCTGTGTTCATCCATCCTGGTTTCCTTAAATGCTTCCCATTCTTCCTACTTTTCGGGATTGTTAACGATTGTGCTTTGAGAATCTCATTTTTAAAAATTTCCCATCCTTCCTGGACATTTTTGTCCTTAAGGACATCCAGCCATTGGATCCCTCCTATTCTCTTTCTGAGTCTCTTAAAATCTGCCTTTCTAAAATCTAACCTTGAAGTTTGAGTCTTCACATGTCTTCCTCCTCTAGTTATCCAAAATTCTATAATAGCATGATCGCTGCCTCCTAGGGTCCCAGCCACCTTTACCTCCTCAACCATTTCCTCCCTGTTTATAAGGATTAGATCCAAAGTAGCAGATCCCCTTGTTTTCTCCCCTACCTTTTGGAAGATAAAGTTGTCAGCAAGAGAGGATAAGAATTTGCTTGACCTGTTAGTTTTACTTGAGAGAGATTCCCAACAAATGTCTGGATAGTTGAAATCTCCCATGACCACTACGTCATATTTTTTGGAGAACTTGGTCATTTGATACATAAAGAGTTCATCCATGTCTTCAGCTTGCCCAGGTGGCCTGTAGTAAATGCCTACAATGGTGTCCTTTCCGTTGTTCTCTCCTTGTATTCTTACCCAAACAGTTTCCACAGAACTCCCAGACTCTGAAGCTTCAATCTCTGTGCAGATATACGCTTTTCTAACATACAATGCAACACCTCCTCCTCGTTTATCAAGTCTGTTTCTTGCAAATAAGTTGTATCCTTTTAGCCTTTTATTCCAATCATGTGTATCATCCCACCAAGTTTCAGTGATTCCAATGACATCATATTCCTTTTCCTGCATTAGTAGTTCCAATTCTCCTTGTTTGTTGCCCATGCTTTGTGCATTTGTATAAAAACATTTTAGTTTGTGATTGGTTTCTCTTCCTCCCATGCTTGTCTATAATTTTCTTTCTAATCTCCTGAGACAACTCTTTCCTTTGCTTCCTCTGGTCCATGTTGAGTGTGGTACACACCATGTCACCAAACAGCACAGTGAGTATCTGTAGCCCTATATACAGGCCCACTGACTGATTACAAGATTGTAGACACCTGTGATGCTAATTAGTGGACACAACTTGATTTAACATGTCCATTTTGTCACATTATTTTCAGGGGTACCATCATTTCTGTCCAGGCCTATTTCATGAGTTTAATTTTTTTTTAAATTCTGTGGAAGCAGAAAAGCAATGTTTGTCTTTCATTTGTTCATTTTCATACATTTTTAATTTATTATTACTTCTGTCAGATTCAAGTTATTTCTGTGACCATTGTGGGCTTTTCTTTCATTAAACGAGGGGTGCCAACAATTTTGACCACGTGTGTAGATAGATAATTAGATAGATAGATATTAGGAAGATAGACAGATTAATAGAAAGATAGATAGATAGATATTATAAAGATGGATATGAAAGATAATGATAGAGAGATAGATGATAAATAGATCATAGATAAATAGATATTAGATAGATGATAGATAGATAGATAGATAGATATAGGATAGATTATATATAGATAGTTATAGGATAGATAGATATAGGATAGATAGATGATAGATAATAGATAGAAGGATAGATAGATAGAAGGATAGATAGATAGATAGACAGACAGATAGATAGATAGATAGATAGATAGATAGATAGATAGATAGATAGATAGATAGATAGATAGGTACAGTTATATGAAAAAGTTTGGGCACCCCTATTAATCTTAAAGCTTAATGTTTTATAAAAATTGGTGTTTTTGCAACAGCTATATCAGATTGATATATGTAATAACTGTTGGAAACAGTAATGTTTCTGCCTTGAAATGAGGTTTATTGTACTAACAGGAAATGTGCAATCTGCATTCAAACAAAATTTGACAGGTGCATAGGTATGGGCACCCTTATCATTTTCTTGTTTTAAATACTCCTACCTACTTTTTACTGACTTACTAAAGCACTTTTTTTGGTTTTGTAACCTCATTGAGCTTTGAACTTCATAGCCAGGTGTATGCATGCAATCATGAGAAAAGCTACTTAAAGTGGCCACTTGCAAGTTGTTCTCCTGTTTGAATCTCCTCTGAAGAGTGGCATCATGGGCTCCTCAAAACAACTGTCAAATGATCTGAAAACAAAGATTATTCAACATAGTTGTTCAGGGGAAGGATACAAAAAGCTGTCTCAGAGATTTAACCTGTCAGTTTCCACTGTGAGGAACATAGTAAGGAAATGGAAGAACACAGGGACAGTTCTTGTTAAGGCCAGAAGTGGCAGGCCAAGAAAAACATCAGAAAGGCAGAGAAGAAGAATGGTGAGATCAGTCAAGGACAATCCTCAGACCACCTCCAGAGAGCTGCAGCATCAACTTGCTGCAGATGGTGTCACTGTGCATCGGTCAACTATACAACGCACTTTGCACAAGGAGAAGCTGTATGGGAGAGTGATGCGAAAGAAGCCGTTTCTGCAAGCACGCCACAAACAGAGTCGGCTGAGGTATGCAAAAGCACATTTGGAGAAGCCTATTTCTTTTTGGAAGAAGGTCCTGTGGACTGATGAAACCATGATGGAGTTGTTTGGTCATACAAAAAGGCGTTATGCATGGCGGCAAAAAAACACAGCATTCCAAGAAAAACACTTGCTACCCACAGTAAAATTTGGTGGAGGTTCCATCATGCTTTGGGTCTGTGTGGCCAATGCCGGCACCGGGAATCTTGTTAAAGTTGAGGGACGCATGGATTCCACTCAGTATCAGCAGATTCTTGACAATAATGTTCAAGAATCAGTGACAAAGTTGAAGTTACGCAGGGGATGGATCTTTCAGCAAGACAATGATCCAAAACACCGCTCCAAATCTACTCAGGCATTCATGCAGAGGAACAATTACAATGTTCTGGAATGGCCATCCCAGTCCCCAGACCTGAATATCATTGAACATCTGTGGGATCATTTGAAGAGGGCTGTCCATGCTCGGCGACCATCAAACTTAACTGAACTGGAATTGTTTTGTAAAGAGGAATGGTCAAAAATACCTTCATCCAGGATCCAGGGAATCATTAAAAGCTACAGGAAGCGACTAGAGGCTGTTATTTTTGCAAAAGGAGGATCTACTAAATATTAATGTCACTTTTCTGGTGAGGTGCCCATACTTATGCACCTGTCAAATTTTGTTTGAATGCAGATTGCACATTTCCTGTTAGTACAATAAACCTCATTTCAAGGCAGAAACATTACTGTGTCCAACAGGTATTACATATATCAAACTGAAATAGCTGTTGCAAAAACACCAATTTTTATAAAACATTAAGCTTAAGATTAATAGGGGTGCCCAAACTTTTTCATATAACTGTAGGTAGATAGATAGATAGAAGGATAGATAGATAGATAAAAGGATGGATAGATAAAGGATAGATATTAGATAGATGATAGATATATAATGATTAATGATAGATAGTTATAGTATAGATAGTAGATAGATCATAGATAGATAATTAGATGATAGATAGATGATAGATAGCAGGATAGATAATTAGATAGTTATAGATAGTTATAGGATAGATAATAGATAGATATAGGATAGATAGAGAGATAGACTAATAGATAGATAGACAGATAGATATAGGATAGATAGATAGATAGATAGATAGATAGATAGATAGATAGATAGAGGGATAGATAGATAGATAGATAGATAATAGATAGAGGGATAGATAGATAGAGAGATAGATAGATAATAGATAGATAGATTAATAGATAATAGATAGATATATGGATAGATAGATAGATAGATAGATAGATAATAGATAGATTAATAGATAATAGATAGATAGATATATGGATAGATAGATAATAGATAGATAGATTAATAGATAATAGATAGATAGATAGATAGATAGATAGATAGATAGATAGATAGAGAGATAGATAGTTACCCATCTATATCCTAAAGCAAGAAAACTTACAAAACTCTTTTTGTTCTTTCTTTATTAGCATTCACAATATTCATAATACGTGCCCCTTTCTCATATTTTGGCTGGCTCTAATAAAATATTGTACTCGGTGACAGTGTGAAATCATCTTGATCCCTGCTGATAAACTACAAAAAGGTTATTTCGTTTCGGCAATAAAAACGACAATTCATTATTAAGATTTAGAACAATTAGCTTAAAATATTGTTTGAACGCATTCAATTCCTGAGCTGGCACATTAATGAATAAATATAATTAGAGGCTGTTGGAAAAAAAAGCCTAATTTTTGTTCTTGATATATGTCATCAATTGTGTATTTGAAATGGAATCATAAAACCCAAAGCTTTGTTTAATCACAAATGTCAGAAATTATTAGGTAATAACTAGCACCGAGCGGAGCAGAATCAAAGACAAAAGCCTCGCATTTAAATCGCATTTCGCTGCCACTTACAAGAATTTGGAGGTGTCGTATTTTCAGATAAAAGGTCACCAGGAGAAGGGTTTACCTCTTAATGTCATATTAAAATATTTTCTTTATTTATATTGCACCAACATATTCTGCATCTTTGCGCATAAACAACACTAAATGATTGATATTCTAGTTATTTGATATAATTAATCCATCAAACAGTTATTTCAAGAAGTCTGTCTAAATTAATCAAGTAAAACATTCCAGAGAACAGGCGCAGCACAGAAGAAGTCTAATCTTTCCTGCTTTCTAGTGCTATTGTTTTAATGCATCTAAAGTGAAAATTAGGGAACTTTGTGATAATCTTAATCATTTCAATAAAAAAAAATCTCATACCGTTTGGTGTATACAGCTCCTATGCAGACCTGTGTGTCTAAAGTGTCACAGGCCGCACAGTGTACAAGCTCTGTGTAGTCGATCTTGCAGTCCAGGTTACTCTCTTTTCTATGCCTTTTCTTCTACTAACTAGTCAGATTGGTTTATGAACTGGTTTAATTACCCCCCTAAAGCCTATAAATATTTTGTTAATCCTTAAGTTAAAAAGGTTTTCCCATTAGTATAAGTTCTGGCCTATCTTCAACCTGATGAGGTGGGTCCATGCAGCATTACTTTACCTGTGCTATGCCAGATCAAGAATGGTGCTTTTTCATTGAACAGTTAATACAAGAGGTTAGCATAAATTAGTGCTTTTTTCACATTAAATGGAAAACATTCAACTTCTGATCTGGGTTCTATGTTCCACCGTGAATGAAATATTCTTGCATTCTTGTTTTCTTTACATCTTATTCAGTGTCCCAACTTTTTTGTAATTGGGGTTGTAGTTACCCTGTGTACTTCTGGAGTTTGACACACCATCCACTTCACTCAGCTGGCTAATCATCTCATCAACAAACTTCTGCTTGCATATTATCTACCTGCATTTCCTTCCTGACTTGCAGTTAACCATTCATCTGCTGTAAACATAACACACATTTTTCTCTCGTATACTAGTAATGTTCACATTACTGTGCTGCTGCAACTGTGTGTAATCTTTTCTGCAAACTAGTATCCAGTTTGCCTGTTCATCACTACTACTACTACTACTTAACTTTTGTTTACTCATTGCACATGTATCTGCCATTGACCATCAGTCTGCTGACAGCATAGAACTTTGCTATTAACCATTGCTGCAAATCCTGATCTGACTACTTACCAATAGTTCATGTGTAAATCCACATTCCTGACTGTGTGTCTTCTGGTGGTTCCTGTACCACTTTTCGGATTGCTGTTCTACATACCTTGCTGCCCTGGTCCTTGCTGTTCCAAATGTTGTCTGGCAAGTTCTGTCCCCTACATCATAGCCTACAGTGCTCTTAAAGTATGTTTTTCTGTGAAACGTCACAGTGTTTTAGAGTTAAACATACATGGCTGAAATCATACACCCGGTGTCTGATACATGCTGCAAATTATTCGAGCAACATGTATTAGCCATCAGGTTCACTTTAATCCTTCTCTTGTGCTGCACCTGCTCCATGGAATGCTCTACCTCTCTGTCACATTATTTTGTATTTTACATTGACTGTTTCTCTAATACACAGAGCTATAATACAGATATTTACATGAATCTTCAATTTTTGTACACAAGGAAACTTTCTTCTGCCTCCAAGACTTTTCATGTGCTGCACCTGCTTTCTGGAATGCTCTATCTCTCTTTCAAATTAACTTATATTTTACATTGATTGTTTCTCTGTTACACAGAGATATAATACAGCCATGTGCATGTCATTTCAATTTATACACACAAGGAAACTTTCTTCTGCCTCCTAGAATTTTCTCGTGCTTCACTTGTTCTCTGGAATGCTCTCTCTCTGTCAAATTAACTTATCTTTTAGGGCTCTTTCACACGTCCTGATATTTCTGGTACTGGAAAAAACAGTCCCGGAGATATCAGTGTCCATGTGTGCCGCCCATGTGTCGCAGCAGTATCACACGTACCAGCGCCTGGGAAACAGCGGTACAGTTCACGCTGTTCCCAGGTGTTGGAGGCAAGTCTCATCATTGTCCCCTGCTCACGCTGGAGCAGGGGACACTGTTGAGAGTTGTATTCAGCCCCCGCTGAATACATCAAGTGTAAAATTAAGAATAAAATAAAAAACATCAATATACCTCACCTGTCCGAAGTTGTAAGAATCCATAGTGTCCCACGCCATAATCCATCTGTGCGATATTTGCTCATCTCCATGAGCAGTGGCTTGAGGCAACCGCTCACATTGAAGAGCAAAGGAGAATGACTCGATGCAGTGAGAGCGTGCCCCTGAACTGCGGTGACCTCACTGAGGCCTTACATTGACTGTTTCTCTTTTACAAGAAGCTATATTACAGCCATGTGCATGACCCTTCAATTTATACACACAAGGAATCTTTATTCTGTCTCCAAGACTTTTCTCGTGCTGTACCTGCTCTCTGGAATGCTCTGCCATTTTTGCAATCAGACTAACCAAAATGCCTATTTGGTTTTTGAAAAAAACATGTTAAAACCTTTGTGTATATGATAAACTAATCAGACAATACTCACCTCTTCTGGCCATCTCCGAAGAAAATCTGTGGCCTCAGATAACGTGGTGTTTTATTGGCATCAACGATCCAGCAGCTTGAACACAAAGACCGGAAGTCCCGCTTGAGCTTTGGTTCCAGATTACCGGAGGGGAGGGAAGCATAGTTTATTGTGATATTTTCTCATCTCTTATGCTGTTATTTTTCTTTTTTGTATTTTTTTCCTAAGGCTGGATGATCCTTTTAATGCACAATATAGTTCGATTTTCAGTTCCTTTTGACAAAATGGTTAAGAGCCACGTAAACAATAACATGATATTCAGTCTTCATTTGTAAAATAACACGCTATTACAAGGTTTGGAGCGATGGTGTTTTCGAGACCTCGGATGGGTAATACGGGGATCAGTAATTGTGTTTTCAGTTGATTGTTTTCAAAGTGTTGACTTAACGCTGACAAAGACGTAAAGTGACTTGTGATGATAAACAACACGCTGTAAATGCTTTTAATAGGTCACACTAACAGCCATTTATTCCATTTTCCAAGGAAGAGATATTTTTTTTTTTTGTATCCGGATGACCCGCTATTCTTTTTACGTTATTTTACCATCAAGTTTAATAACAATTACATATGCATGATAACCGCTGATTTACATGTATTATGTGACAGAGGACATTGTTTCATTTCCACTGTTCCATGCTGGATAAAGGAGACGGCATATTTTACTGTCACCGGGTAATCTACTGATTTTTTAGCATTGTGGCGAGCCTGCCGAAGCATGGCAAATAACGGGGTCGATTTACTGCAGTATAAGACGATAATCGCGGCTAATGGAGCATTGACGTGCAACTATTGGAAGGAGCTGTTTATTATTTCATGTGCATTATTTTATTTATACCGGATTATTTACGTAAAAGCATATTTTGGATATTAAGTAATCACAACGGATTGGCAGAAAGATGACCAATTTAGAAGCAGGCAAACACGAGAAGACAACTTTTTTTTAATATACTGCATTTCCACTGAATTCTCAAAAAAAAAAGAGGAAAACTGAATAGTTGTGTCTGAGGTTGATCACATCTTCAGCTAGATGTATATGTAAAATTAAAATTAGGTAGAGAAAAATGGCAATTGTGAAGGGACCTCCATTGCTTACTTTCTTCCATCCCTTCTGAGACTCGCTCAGATTTTTTCTATCTAATCTGAAATCAGCATGATGTAGGAGCAGAAACCTTGATTCCAGCGATATGTCACTTACTAGGCTGTGTTTTGCTGTTTCAGTACAATCAGTGTTTTATCAGCAGGAGATTATCAACTCGGGACTAGGTGTCTCGTGCCTCCTAGTCCAACCACGCCCCTCACCACTGATTGGCATCTTTGTCAATATGGAATGTATAGAGCGGCCAATCAGTGGTGTGGGCGGGGTTATACACAGCTCAGCATTCCGAGCTATGCTAGACCTGCAGCAGAGAAAACTGTGATTCTATCACAACTGCTGCCCCCAGTAAACTATGTGATTCATCACTGGAATCAGAGTCTCTGTCCCTACATCATGCTGCTGTCAGATTACATGGCAAAAAACCTGCTGACAGATTCGCTTTATGTCATCTAAAGTGTCTCTATAATTTCAGGCGACTTTTTAGAATAAGCTGTTATTTGTGGACATGAGGAATAACACCATTTCTTGCCATTATATGACTTTTTTCCTGAATAAATCTCCAGTTATCCCTCTGCAGGCTCCATTTCTAATTTTCAGTTGTCTCTGAGCTAGTGGATGGAGACTAGCTGCTATGATGTCTCCCACACACAGCACACACAGACATGAGGGATTCCTGCTTCCTATTCTTATTTAGAACACATTCAGAAGCATCAGCAGCATGAAGGACATTGTGCATGGTAAAAATAAATTCAGTACTCATCCTCTATTACTTCATTAAAGCTATATGCATTATTATTCTAAGGCTAAAATTTCACTCTATATAGTTAAAACAGGACATCCTGAATCCATTTTCATGTCAATACAGACCCATTTTTGTGCACTTATGGAGGACATTGTACAGAAATACAGAGCAGTGTAGCTGTGAATCCAGCACTGGGGTGTGATAAAAACACATACTAAATTGCTGCAACATGACTTGTGTCTCTGCCTATTTTATTAATCTAAGAATACAATTCACTCCATATAATTAAGACAAGACATCCTGAAATAAATGTAATACATTTTCTTATTAATTTAGACCCATTTATGTGCACTTTATGCAGGACATTATACAACAGTACTGAACAGTGTAGATGTGAATCCAGCACTTGGGTATTATAAAACATTTACCAAAAAGCTGCAGCATGATTTGTGTCTCTGCCTATTTTATTAATCTAAGAATACAATTCACTCCATATAATTAAGACAAGATATCCTGATATAAATGTAATACATTTTCTTATAAATGTATACATTAATACTGAGCAGTGTAGATGTGAATCCAGCATTGGAGTGTGATAAAACATTTACTAGAAAGCTGCAGCATGATTTGTTTCTCTGCCTAATTTATTAATCCAGGAATACAACTCTCTCAATATAATTACCGTATATACTCGAAAATAAGCCAACTTTTTCAGCACATTTTTTAGACTGAAAAGCCCCCCTTGGCTTATACTCAGATATATACTTTATATAGTATATACATTCCGGTGGAGGATAGTGGTGGGGGGGAAGGTTGAGGCAGTAGAGGAGCGGGGCACAGGCAGGAGCTTACTGCTGCAGCTACCACATGAGCCTGCTGCTAAAGGAAAATTAATACTCACTTTTCTCCTCACACATTGGAGTGGAGAGGAGTGAATATTCATTTTTTTACTAGCAGGCGCACAGTGTCAGCAGCGCCACGTCTCCTGCAGCAGCTCAGCAATGCCACTATTAGAGAGTATGAATTTTCACTCTTCTTCACTCCCATGGGCATGGAGAAGAGTGAATATTCATTCTCTTTAGCAGCGGGCACAGAAGATTGCTGAGCCGCAGTGGGCGCTGCGGCGCTGCTTACAGTGTGCGCCCGATATTAAAGAACATTGGATATTCACTCCTCTCCACTCCCATGGTCCCTGTGTGGAGAGGAGTGACTATCCCCGCTGCTCACTTCGGCGTCTGAGGGCGCATGGCAGTGATGTCATATGCTGCTCAGATGCTGAGATCAGCTGAGAACAGGACACAGCCCTGGAGCAGAGGAGAGGAAGGTGAGTAAAAGTGTATATTTTTTCATGTGTGCAATGATGGGGGCCATGTATACCAGAATTGGGGATGAGGGGCCCATGCATACCAGGATTGGGGATGAGGGGCCCATGCATACCAAGATTGGGAATGAGGGGCTCATGCATACCAGGATTGGGGATGAGGGGCCCATGCATACCAGGATTGGAGATGAGGGGCCCACGAATACCAGGATTGGGAATAAGGGGCCCACGCATATCAGGATAGGGGAGGAGGGGCTCATGCATACCAGGATTGGGGTAAAGGGCCCATGCATACCAGGACTGGGGATGAGGGGCCCATGCATACCAGGATTGGGGATGAGGGGTGCCATGCATACCAGGATTGCGGATGAGGGGTGCCATTCTTACCAGGATTGGGGATAAGGGGGCCATTCATACCAGGATTGGGGATGAGGGGCCCATGCACACCAGGATAGGGGATGAGGGGCACCATACATACCAGGATTGGGGATGAGGGGCCCATGCATACCAGGATTGGGGATGAGGGGGCCATGCATACCAGGATTGGGGATGAGGGGCCCATGCATACCAAGATTGGGGATGAGGGGCTCTTGCATACCAGGATTGGGGATGAGGGGCCCATGCACACCAGGATTGGGGATGAGGGGCCCATGCATACCAGGATTGGGGAAGAGGGGCTCATGCATACCAAGATTGGGAATGAGGGGCTCATGCATACCAGGATTGGGGATGAGGGGCCCATGCAAACCAAGATTGGGGATGAGGGGCTCATGCATACCAGGGTTGGGGATGAGGGGCCCATGCATTCCAGGATTGGAGATGAGGGGTGCGATGCATACCAGTATTGGGGATGAAGGGACCATGCATACAAAGATTCGGGATGAGGGGACCATGCATACCAGAATTGGGGATGAGGGGTTAATGCATACCAGGATTGAGGAAGAGTGGAAACATGCATAAAAGTATTGGGGATAAGGGGCCCATGCATACCAGGATTTGGGATGAGGGGTCCATGCACACAAGGATTGGGGATGAGGGGCCCATGTATATCAAGATTGGGGATGAGGGGCTCATGCATACCAAGATTGGGAATGAAGGGCCCATGCATTCCAGGATTGGGGATGAGGGGCCCATGCATACCAAGATTGGGGATGAGGGGCCCATGCATACCAGGACTGGGGATGAGGGGCCCATGCAATCCAGGATTGCAGATGAGGGGTGCAATGAATACCAGTATTTGGGATGAGGAGACCATGCATACCAAAATTTGGGATGAGGGGACCATGCATACCAGAATTGGGGATGAGGGGTTAATGCATACCAAGATTGAGGATGAGTGGAACCATGCATACCAGGATTGGGGATGAGGGGCCCATGCATACCAGGATTGGGGATGAGGGGGGCCATGCATACCAGGATTGGGGATGACGGGCCCATGCATACCAAGGTTGGGGATGAGGGGCTCATGCATACCAGGATTGGGGATGAGGGGCCCATGCATACCAGGATAGGGGATGAGGGGCCCATGCATACCAGAATTGGGGATGAGGGGCACATGCATACCAGGATTGGGAATGAGGGGCCCATGCATACCAGGATTGGGGATGAGGGGCCCTTGCATACCAGGATTGGGGTGAATGGCCCATGCATACAAGGACTGGGGATGAGGGGCCCATTCATACCAGAATTGGAGATGAGGGGTGCCATGCATACCAGGATTGGGGATGAGGGGTGCCATGCATACCAGGATTGGGGATGAGGGGCCCATGCATATCAGAATTGGGGATGAGGGACCCATGCATGCCAGGATTGGGGATGAGGGGCCCATGCATACCAGGATTGGGAATGAGGGGCCCATGCATACCAGGATCGGGGATGAGGGGCCCATGCATACAAGGAATCGGGATGAGGGGGCCATGCATACCAGGATTGGGGATGAGGGGCCCATGCATACCAGGATTGGGTATGAGGGGGCCATGCATACCAGGATTGGGGATGAGGGGCCCATGAATACCAAGATTGGGGATGAGGGGCTCATGCATAACAGGATTTGGGATGAAGGGCCCATGCATACCAGGATTGGGAATGAGGGGCCCATGCATACCAGGATAGGGGATGAAGGGCCCATGCATACCAGGATTGGGGTGAAGGGCCCATGCAAACCAGGACTCTGGTAGAGGGGCCCATGCATTCCAGGATTGGAGATGAGGGGTGCCATGCATACCAGGATTGGGGATGAGGGGTGTCATGCATACCAGGATTGGGGATGAGGGGCCCATGCATACCAAAATTGGGGATGAGTGGTTAATGCATACCAGGATTGGGGATGAGGGGTGCCATGCATACCAGGATTTGGGATGAGGGGGCCATGCATAACAGGATTGGGGAAGAGGGGGCCATGCATACCAGGATTGGGGATGAGGGGCTCATGTATACCAGGATTTGGGATGAGGGGGCCATGCATACCAGGATTGTGGATGAGGGGTGCCATGCATACCAGGATTGTGGATGAGGGGACCATGCACACCAGGATTGGGGATGAGGGGCCCATGCATACCAGGATATGGAATGAGGGGCCCATGCATACCAGGATAGGGGATGAGGGGCCCATATATACCAGGATTGGGGTGAAGGGCCCATATATACCAGGATTGGGGATGAGAGGCCAATGCATACCAAGATTGGGGTTGAGGGGCTCATGCATACCAGGACTGGGGATGAGGGGCCCATGCATTCCAGGATTGGAGATGAGGGGTGCGATGCATACCAGTATTTGGGATGAGGAGACCATGCATACCAAGATTCGGGAAGAGGGGACGATGCATACCAGAATTGGGGATGAGGGGTTAATGCATACCAGGATTGAGGATGAGTGGAACCATGCATATCAGGATTGGGGATGAGGAGCCCATGCATACCAGGATTGGGGATGAGGGGGGCCATGCATACCAGGATTGGGGATGATGGGCCCATGCATACCAAGGTTGGGGATGAGGGGCTCATGCATACCAGGATTGGGGATGAGGGGCCCATGCATACCAGGATAGGGGATGAGGGGCCCATGCATACCAGAATTGGGGATGAGGGGCGCATGCATACCAGGATTGGGAATGAGGGGCCCATGCATACCAGGATTGGGGATGAGGGGCCCTTGCATACCAGGATTGGGGTGAATGGCCCATGCATACAAGGACTGGGGATGAGGGGCCCATGCATACCAGAATTGGAGATGAGGGGTGCCATGCATACCAGGATTGGGGATGAGGGGTGTCATGCATAACAGGATTGGGGAAGAGGGGGCCATGCATACCAGGATTGGGGATGAGGGGCGCCATACATGCCAGGATTGGGGATGAAGGGCCCATGTATACCAGGATTGGGGATGAGGGGGCCATGCATGCCAGGATTGGGGATGAGGGGTACCATGCATACCAGGATAGGGGATGAGGGTCCATGCACACCAGGATTGGGGATGAGGGGCCCATGCATACCAGGATATGGAATGAGGGGCCCATGCATACCAGGATAGGGGATGAGGGGCCCATATATACCAGGATTGGGGTGAAGGGCCCATATATACCAGGATTGGGGATGAGGGGCCCATGCATACCAAGATTGGGGATGAGGGGCTCATGCATACCAAGACTGGGGATGAGGGGCCCATGCATTCCAGGATTGGAGATGAGGGGTGCGATGCATACTAGTATTTGGGATGAGGAGACCATGCATACCAGAATTGGGGATGAGGGGTTAATGCATACCAGGATTGAGGATGAGTGGAACCATGCATACCAGGATTGGGGAGGAGGGGGGCCATGCATACCAGGATTGGGGATGACGGGCCCATGCATACCACAGTTGGGGATGAGGGGCTCATGCATACCAGGATTGGGGATGAGGGGCCCAAGCATACCAGGATAGGGGATGAGGGGCCCATGTATACCAGAATTGGGGATGAGGGGCGCATACATACCAGGATTGGGAATGAGGGGCCCATGCATACCAGGATTGGGGATTAGTGGTTAATGCATACCAGGATTTGGAATGAGGGGGCCATGCATGCCTGGATTGGGGATGAGGGGGCCATACATACCAGGACTGGGGATAAGGAGGCCATGCATACCAGGATTAGGGATGAGGAGCAATACTTACCAGGATTGAGGATGAGGGGTGCCATGCATAAAAGTATTAGGGATGAGGGGGCTATGCATACCAGGTTCGGGATGAGAGACGCCATACATACCAGGATTTGGGATAAGGGGCCCATGTATACCAGGATTGGGGATGAGGGTGCCATGCATACCAGGATTGGGGATGAGGGGCCCATGCATACCAGGATTGGGGAAGAGGGGGAAAGGCATACCAGGATTGGGGATGAGGGGCGCCATATATATCAGGATTGATGATGAGGGGCCCATGTATACCAGGATTGGGGATGAGGGGGCCATGCATACCAGGATTGCGGATGAGGGGCCCATGCATACCAGGATTGGGGATGAGAGGCCCATGCATACCAGTATTGGGGATGAGGGGCTCATGCATACCAGGATTGGGAATGCGGGGCCCATGCATACCAGGACTGGCGATGAGGGGCCCATGAATACCAGGATTGGAGATGAGGGGTGCCATGCATACCAGGATTGGGGATGAGGTGCCCATGCATACCAGGATTGGGGATGAGGTGCCCATGCATACCAGGATTGAGAATGAGGGGCCCATGCATACCAGGATAGAACATGAGGGGCCAATGCATACCAGGATTGGGGATGAGGGGTGCCATGCATACCAGGATTCGGGATGAAGGGCCCATGCATACCAGAATTGGGGATGAGTGGTTAATGCATACAAGGATTGGGGATGAGGGGTGCCATGCACACCAGAATTTGAGATGAGGGTGCCATGCATACCAGGATTGGGGATTAGGGGTGCCAACATACCAGGAGTGGGGAAGAGGAGGCCTTGCATACTAGAATTTGGGATGATGAGCAATGTATACCAGGATTGAGGATGAGGGGTGCCATGCATACCAGGATTGGGGATGAGGCGGCCATGCATACCAGGATGAGGGATGAGGGGCACCATACATACCAGGATTGGGGATGAAGGGCCCATGCATACCATGATTGGGGATGAGGGGGCCATGCATACCAGGATTGGGGATGAGGGGCCCATGCATACCAAGATTGGCAATCACAGGCCCATGCATACAAGGATTGGGGATGAGGGGCCCGTACATGCCAGGACTGGGGATGAGGGGACCCTGCATACCAGGATTAGGGATGAGGGGCCCATACATAAGAGGACTGGAGATGAGGGGGCCATGCATACCAGGATTAGGGATGAGGAGCAATGCATACTAGGATTGAGGATGAGGGGTGCCATGCATACCAGGATTGGGGATGAGGGGGCCATGTATACCAGGATTGACTTGAGGGGCATCATACATACCAGGATTGGGGATGAGATGCCCTTGCATAACAGGATTGGGAATCAGGGGGCCATGCATACCAGTATTGGGGATGAAGGGCCCATGCATACCAAGATTGGAGATGATGGGCCCATGCATACCAGGATTGGATATGAGGGGCCCATGCATACAAGGACTGGGGATGAGGTGGCTATGCATACCAGGATTAGGGATGAGGAGCAATGCATACCAGGATTGAGGATGAGGGGTGCCATGCATACCAGGATTGGGGATGAGGGGGCCATGTATGCCAGGATTGAGTTGAGGGGCATCATACACACCAGGATTGGGGATGAGGGGCCCATGCATACCAGGATTGGGGATGAGGGGGCGCATGCATACCAGGATTGGGGATGAAGGGCCCATGCATACCAGGATTGGATATGAGGGGCCCATACATACCAGGACTGGGGATGAGGTGGCTATGCATACCAGGATTAGGGATGAGGAGCAATGCATACCAGGATTGAGGATGAGGGGTGCCATGCATACCAGGATTGGGGATGAAGGAGCCATGCATAAAAGGATTGGGGATGAGGGGCCCATGCATACCAGGATTGGGGATGAGGGGCCCATGCATACCAGGAATGGGGATGAAGGGTCCATGCATACCAGGATTGGGAATGATGGGCCCATGCATACCAGGATAGGGGATGAGGGGCCCATGCATACCAGGATTGGGGATGAGTGGGCCATGCATACCAGGATTGGGGATGAGGGGCGCCATACATAACAGGATTGGGGATGAGGGGTTCATGTATACCTGGATTGGGGATGAGGGGGCCATGCATACCAGGATTGGGGATGAGGGGTCCATGCAAACCAGGATTGGGGATGAGGGGCCCATGCATACCAGGATTGGGGTTGAGCTTTGCCATACATACCAGGATTGGGGATAAGCGGTGTCATACATATCAGGACTGGGGATGAGGGGGCCATGCATACCAGGATCAGGGATGAGGAGCAATGCATACCAGGATTGAGGATGAGGGGTGCCATGCGTACCAGGATTGGGAATGAGGGACCCATGCATACCAAGATAGGGGATGAGGGGCCCATGCTTACCAGGATTGCGGATGAGGGGTGCCATGCATACCAGGATTGGCAATGAGGGGCCCATGCATACCAGGATAGGGGATGAGGGGCTAATGCATACCAGGATTAGGGATGAGGGGACGATGCTTACCAGGATTGAGGATAAGGGGCGCCATACCTACTAGGATTGGGAATGAGGAGCCCATGTATACCAGGATTGGGGATGAGAGGCCCATGCATACCAGGATTTGGGATGAGGGGGCCATGATTACCAGGATTGGGGAAGAGGGGTGCCATACATACCAGGACTGGGGATGAGTGGGCCATGCATACCAGGATTGGAGATGAGGGGAACCATACATACCAGGATAGGGAATGGGGGCCCATGCATAACAGGATTTTAGATGAGGGGCCCATGCATACCAAGATTGGAGATGACGGGCCCATGCATACCAGGATTGGAGATGAGGGGCCCATACATACCAGGACTGGGGATGAGGGGGCCATGCATACCAGGATTAGGGATGAGGAGCAATGCATACCAGGATTGAGGATGAGGGGTGCCATGCATACCAGGATTGGGGAAGAGGGGGCCATGCATACCAGGATTAGGGATGAGGGGCACCATACATACCAGGATTGGGTATGAGGGGCCCATGTATACCAGGATTGGGGATGAGGGGGCCATGCATACCAGAATTGGGGATGAGGGGTCCATGCATACCAGAATTGGGGATGAGGGGTGCCATACATACCAGAACTGGGGATGAGGGGGCCATGCATACCAGGAATAGGGGTGAGGAGCAATGCGTACCAGGATTGAGGATGAGGGGGGCCGTGCATACCAGGATTGGGTATGAGGGGCACCATACATACCAGGATTGGGGATGAGGGGCCCATGCATACCAGGATTGGGGATCAGGGGCCCATGCATACCAGGATTGGGGATGAGGGGCCCTTGCATACCAGGATTGGGAATGAGGGGCCCATGCATACCAAGATTTAAGATGATGGGCTCATGCTTACCAGGATTGGCGATGAGTGACCCATCCATACCAGGGTTGGGGATGAGGGGCCCATGCATACCAGGATTGGGGATGAGGGGCCCATGCATAACAAGATTGGGAATGAGGGGCCCATGCATACCAGGATAGGGGATGAGGGGTCCATGCATACCAGGATTGGGGATGAGGGGGCCATGCATACCAGGATTGGGTATAAGGGGCCCATGCATACCAAGGTTGGAGATGACGGACTCATGCATAACAGGATTGGGGATGAGGGGCCCATGCATACCAGGATTGGAGATGAGGGGCTTATACATACCAGGATTGGGGATGACGGGCCCATGCATACCCGGATTGGGGATGAGGGGCCCATGCAAACCAGGATAGGGGATGAGGGGCCCATGCATACCAGGATTGGGGATGAGGGGCCCATGCTTGCCAGGATTTTGGATGAGGGGCCCATGCATACCAGGATAGGGGATGAGGGGCCCATGCAAACCAGGATTGGATATGAGGGGCCCATACATACCAGGACTGGGGATGAGGTGGCTATGCATACCAGGATTAGGGATGAGGAGCAATGCATACCAGGATTGAGGATGAGGGGTGCCATGCATACCAGGATTGGGGATGAGGGGTGCCATACATACCAGGATTGGGGATGAGGGGCCCATGTATACCAGGGTTGGGGATGAGGGAGCCATGCATAAAAGGATTGGGGATGAGGGGCCCATGCATACCAGGATTGGGGATGAGGGGCCCATTCATACCAGGAATGGGGATGAGGGGCCTATGCATACCAGGATTGGGAATGATGGGCCCATGCATACCAGGATAGGGGATGAAGGGCCCATGCATACCAGGATTGGGGATGAGGGGGCCATGCATACCAGGATTGGGGATGAGGGGCGCCATACATACCAGGATTGGGGATGAGGGGTTCATGTATACCTGGATTGGGGATGAGGGGGCCATGCATACCAGGATTGGGGATGAGGGGTCCATGCAAACCAGGATTGGGGATGAGGGGCCCATGCATACCAGGATTAGGGTTGAGCTTTGCCATACATACCAGGATTGGGGATGAGCGGTGTCATACATACCAGGACTGGGGATTAGGGGGCCATGCATATCAGGATCAGGGATGAGGAGCAATGCATAGCAGGATTGAGGATGAGGGGTGCCATGCATACCAGGATTGGGAATGAGGGGCCCATGCATACCAAGATAGGGGATGAGGGGCCCATGCTTACCAGGATTGGGGATGAGGGGTGCCATGCATACCAGGATTGGGAATGAGGGGCCCATGCATACCAGGATAGGGGATGAGGGGCTAATGCATACCAGGATTAGGGATGAGGGGACGATGCTTACCAGGATTGGGGATGAGGGGCGCTATACCTACTAGGATTGGGAATGAGGAGCCCATGTATACCAGGATTGGGGATGAGAGGCCCATGCATACCAGGATTTGGGATGAGGGGGCCATGATTACCAGGATTGGGGAAGAGGGGTGCCATACATACCAGGACTGGGGATGAGGGGGCCATGCATACCAGGATTGGAGATGAGGGGAACCATACATACCAGGATAGGGAATGGGGGCCCATGCATAACAGGATTTTAGATGAGGGGCCCATGCATACCAAGATTGAAGATGACGGGCCCATGCATACCAGGATTGGAGATGAGGGGCCCATACATACCAGGACTGGGGATGAGGGGGCCATGCATACCAGGATTAGGGATGAGGAGCAATGCATACCAGGAGTGAGGATGAGGGTCCCATGTATACCAGGATTGGGGATGAGGGGGCCATGCATACCAGGATTGGGGATAAGGGGCCCATGCATACCAGGATTGGGGATGAGGGACCCATGAATACCAGGATTGGGGATGAGGGGGCCATGCATACCAGGATAGGGGATAAGGGGCCCATGCATACCAGGATTGGGGATGAGGGGGCCATGCATACCAGAATTGGGGATGACGGGCCCATGCATACCAGAATTGGGGATGAGGGGTGCCATACATACCAGAACTGGGGATGAGGGGGCCATGCATACCAGGAATAGGGGTGAGGAGCAATGCGTACCAGGATTGAGGATGAGGGGGGCCGTGCATACCAGGATTGGGTATGAGGGGCACCATACATACCAGGATTGGGGATGAGGGGCCCATGCATACCAGGATTGGGGATCAGGGGCCCATGCATACCAGGATTGGGGATGAGGGGCCCTTGCACACCAGGATTGGGAATGAGGGGCCCATGCATACCAAGATTTAAGATGACGGGTTCATGCTTACCAAGATTGGCGATGAGTGACCCATCCATACCAGGGTTGGGGATGAGGGGCCCATGCATACCAGGATTGGGGATGAGGGGCCCATGCATAACACGATTGGGAATGAGGGGCCCATGCATACCAGGATAGGGGATGAAGGGTCCATGCATACCAGGATTGGGGATGAGGGGGCCATTCATACCAGGATTGGGTATAAGGGGCCCATGCATACCAAGGTTGGAGATGACGGACTCATGCATAACAGGATTGGGGATGAGGGGCCCATGCATACCAGGATTGGGGATGAGGGGCTTATGCATACCAGGATTGGGGATGACGGGCCCATGCATACCCGGATTGGGGATGAGGGGCCCATGCAAACCAGGATAGGGGATGAGGGGCCCATGCATACCAGGATTGGGGATGAGGGGCCCATGCTTGCCAGGATTTTGGATGAGGGGCCCATGCATACCAGGATAGGGGATGAGGGGCCCATGCATACCAGGATTGGATATGAGGGGCCCATACATACCAGGACTGGGGATGAGGTGGCTATGCATACCAGGATTAGGGATGAGGAGCAATGCATACCAGGATTGAGGATGAGGGGTGCCATGCATACCAGGATTGGGGATGAAGGGTGCCATACATACCAGGATTGGGGATGAGGGGCCCATGTATACCAGGGTTGGGGATGAGGGAGCCATGCATAAAAGGATTGGGGATGAGGGGCCCATGCATACCAGGATTGGGGATGAGGGGCCCATTCATACCAGGAATGGGGATGAGGGGCCTATGCATACCAGGATTGGGAATGATGGGCCCATGCATACCAGGATAGGGGATGAGGGGCCCATGCATACCAGGATTGGGGATGAGGGGGCCATGCATACCAGGATTGGGGATGAGGGGTGCCATACATACCAGGATTGGGGATGAGGGGTTCATGTATACCTGGATTGGGGATGAGGGGGCCATGCATACCAGGATTGGGGATGAGGGGTCCATGCAAACCAGGATTGGGGATGAGGGGCCCATGCATACCAGGATTAGGGTTGAGCTTTGCCATACATACCAGGATTGGGGATGAGCGGTGTCATACATACCAGGACTGGGGATTAGGGGGCCATGCATACCAGGATCAGGGATGAGGAGCAATGCATACCAGGATTGAGGATGAGGGGTGCCATGCATACCAGGATTGGGAATGAGGGGCCCATGCATACCAAGATTTGGGATGAGGGGCCCATGCTTACCAGGATTGGGGATGACGGGTGCCATGCATACCAGGATTGGGAATGAGGGGCCCATGCATACCAGGATAGGGGATGAGGGGCTAATGCATACCAGGATTAGGGATGAGGGGACGATGCTTACCAGGATTGGGGATGAGGGGCGCTATACCTACTAGGATTGGGAATGAGGAGCCCATGTATACCAGGATTGGGGATGAGAGGCCCATGCATACCAGGATTTGGGATGAGGGGGCCATGATTACCAGGATTGGGGAAGAGGGGTGCCATACATACCAGGACTGGGGATGAGGGGGCCATGCATACCAGGATTGGAGATGAGGGGAACCATACATACCAGGATAGGGAATGGGGGCCCATGCATAACAGGATTTTAGATGAGGGGCCCATGCATACCAAGATTGAAGATGACGGGCCCATGCATACCAGGATTGGAGATGAGGGGCCCATACATACCAGGACTGGGGATGAGGAGGCCATGCATACCAGGATTAGGGATGAGGAGCAATGCATACCAGGAGTGAGAATGAGGGTCCCATGTATACCAGGATTGGGGATGAGGGGGCCATGCATACCAGGATTGGGGATGAGGGGCCCATGCATACCAGGATTGGGGATGAGGGGCCCATGAATACCAGGATTGGGGATGAGGGGGCCATGCATACCAGGATAGGGGATAAGGGGCCCATGCATACCAGGATTGGGGATGAGGGGGCCATGCATACCAGAATTGGGGATGAGGGGCCCATGCATACCAGAATTGGGGATGAGGGGTGCCATACATACCAGAACTGGGGATGAGGGGGCCATGCATACCAGGAATAGGGGTGAGGAGCAATGCATACCAGGATTGAGGATGAGGGGGGCCGTGCATACCAGGATTGGGGATGAGGGGCCCATGCATACCAGGATTGGGGATCAGGGGCCCATGCATACCAGGATTGGGGATGAGGGGCCCTTGCATACCAGGATTGGGAATGAGGGGCCCATGCATACCAAGATTTGAGATGACCGGCTCATGCTTACCAGGATTGGCGATGAGTGACCCATCCATACCAGGGTTGGGGATGAGGGGCCCATGCATACCAGGATTGGGGATGAGGGGCCCATGCATAACACAAATGGGAATGAGGGGCCCATGCATACCAGGATAGGGGATGAGGGGTCCATGCATACCAGGATTGGGGATGAGGGGGCCATGCATACCAGGATTGGGTATAAGGGGCCCATTCATACCAAGGTTGGAGATGACGGACTCATGCATACCAGGATTGGGGATGAGGGGCCCATGCATACCAGGATTGGGGATGAGGGGCTTATGCATACCAGGATTGGGGATGAGGGGCCCATGCATACCCGGATTGGGGATGAGGGGCCCATGCATACCAGGATAGGGGATGAGGGGCCCATGCATACCAGGATAGGGGATGAGGGGCCCATGCATGCCAGGATTGGGTATGAGGGGCCCATGCATACCAGGATTGGGGATGAGGGGCCCATGCATACCAGGATTGGGGATGAGGGGCCCATGCATACCAGGATTGGGGATGAGGGGCCCATGCATACCAGGATTGGAGATGAAGGGTGCCTTGCATACCAGGATTGGGGATGAGGGGTGCCATACATACCAGGATTCGGGATGAGGGGACCCATGCACACCAGAATTGGGGATGAGAGGTTAATGCATACCAGAATTGGGGATGAGGGGTGCCATGCATATGAGGATTGGGTATGAGGGGGCCATGTATACCAGGATTGGGGATGAGGGGCACCATACATACCAGGATTGGGGATGAGGGGCCCATGCATACCAGGATTGGGGATGAGGGGGCCATGCATACCAGGATAGGGGGTGAGGGGCCCATGCATACCAAGATTGGAGATGACGGGTCCATGCATACTGTTATGCACACGCCCGGACTGACTGGCGTGTGCGGGTGTTGTGGTTCCACTGGACCATGGCCCGGAGAGTGCCTGGAGGGGCGTGACTAAGTATCTGGCCGATCCGACCAAGGTGGCACGACGGCATACGACGCCAGTGCACCAGGGAGAAACCGGGCAGAGGGACCAGGTGCTACTCCAGGTCAAACTCCGGACACGGGGGTTGACCCACACTGGGATTACTGGAACAGGCAGGTTAGGCTGGCACAGACTGGTGGATGTAAGCAAACACGGCAGGTATGCAGATGGGTGGATACAGGCGAGTATGCATGCAGGGAGGTACTGGCCGAAAGGACGGGCTGGAGCACAGAGAGGTTAAGACCCAGTACAGACTGGGTCACAGAACCCCAGATGCGGTAGACAACCACAGCAGAGAGGGAACGCCCGAAGCGGTGGGCAAGAACAGAGCAGGACGGGGCTGCAGGAGCAGCGAGCACAAGCAGGGCAGGACAGGACTGCCGGAGCAGCGGGCAGAAGCAGGGCAGGGCGGAAACCGCAGAAGCAGTAAGCAAGATAAGAGCAGAGCAGAAACTGCAGGAGCGGCAAGCAAGGCAAGAGCAGAGTGAAAACCGCAAGAGCGGCAAGCTAAGCAGGAGCAGAGCGGACACCACAGGGCGGTAAACAAGGCAGGAGCAGAGCAGAAACCGCAAGAGCGGCAAGCTAAGCAGGAGCAGAGCGGACACCGCAGAGCGGTAAACAAGGCAGGAGCAGAGTAGAAACCGCAAGAGCGGCAAGCTAAGCAGGAGCAGAGCGGACACCGCAGAGCGGTAAACAAGGCAGGAGCAGAGCAGAAACCGCAAGAGCGGCAAGCTAAGCAGGAGCAGAGCGGACACCGCAGAGCGGTAAACAAGGCAAGGGGATAGGACTCTGTTCACAAAGAACAGACGGAGAAGGAAAGGCAGAACCAGAAGCACGCACAGTACTTACATAGAAGTAGCGAGCGTACACTAAATTCACAACAGAGGTACAGAGACGACGAGAAGGAATTTAGGAGCGGGTTCAGACTCTGCAGAAAGACGCAGAAAACAGACATAGAGGGAAAAGGGAGACAAGGTTAATGTAGAAACGAGGCATAGACAACAGGGAACAGAGGAACGGGAACAGAGACAGCAAGGCAGGAACACAAACAGGACTCTGTTCAGACGGGAACAGATACCACAAGGCAGGAACACAAACAGGACTCTGTTCAGACGGGAACAGATACCGCAAGGCAGGGACACAAACAGGACTCTGTTCAGACGGGAACAGATACCGCAAGGCACAGACAGGCAGATCTAGGAATACGGCCCCTAGAAGGCGAAAGAACAGGCAAGAAGCGTGTTCACAAGAACAGACCACAGTTCAGACACAGAACTGGAAAACAGGCAGGAAAACAGGATAGGACCTGGCATGTCAGAGACAAAAAGCCAACTGACAAGAAACAATGCTCAGGCGCCATCTTGAGGAAGAAGGTGGTATAAATACCCAAAGATGGACAGCAATAGGCTGAAGGTGCAACAGGGGCATGTCCGCAGCAGGTACAAGAAACAGGAAGTTCAGCGGGCGTCGCCCTATGCAGCCAAAGTGGAGCAGAGCAGAGCACAAGGAAAGAAGCCAGACCAGGAAGCTGGGCGGGAGATGACGTTTGCGATCTTGCATGATGAGAGATGGAACACCATGCAAGAACGCCGCCAGGTATGCTACAGTACCCCCCCCTTACGCCCCCTCTTCTTCAGGCCTGCAAGGATCTTCCGCAGGGAATTTGGGGGCCAATCCCTCTCTTCAAGGAGATTACTTCTATTGTCCACAGTAGGAGACAAAACTGGTCTCATAATCTGGATGGCTAGGATGCGACTTCCCATCCAGCCATCTTCAGCAACAGATGAAACGGGTGAAGTACCAGAAACAGCACACAAAAAAAGTCTCTCTACATTTATTTTTAGGCAGCACCCCAAAAAGTTCAGGAGACAACTGGAGGTCCTCTGCCGGGTTGGAGGGGTGCAGAGACTCGGGGGTAGCCTCTGCTTCGGGGTACATCTTGTCAAGCTCACAGGATGAAATGGGCAAAGTATCAGGTACAAGGTGTAGAGAAGACACTGCCTCTTTGTTATGTGGTGGTACCCCGGAGGATTCAGGAAACAACTGGGGGTCCTCCGCCAGGTTGGAGGGATACCGAGACTCGAGGGTAACCTCTGCTTCGGAGTACACAAGGTCAGACTCACTGGGAGAAGCGGGCGAGGTATCAGGTACCGAGTAAAGGAGAGTCTCTGTCCATTCGCTATCAGGTAGCACCCCGGAGGGTTCAGGAGACGACTGGAGGTCCTCCTCCTGGTCAGAGGGGTGTAGAAACTCGGGGGTAACCTCTGCTTTGGAGTACACTAGGTCGGACTCACTGGAAGAAGCGGGCGAGGTATCAGGTACCGAGTAAAGGAGAGTCTCAGTCCATTCGCTATCAGGTAGCACCCCGAAGGGTTCAGGAGACGACTGGAGGTCCTCCGCCTGGTCGGAGGGGTGTAGAGACTCGGGGGTAACTTCTGCTTCGGAGTACACTAGGTCGGACTCACTGGAAGAAGCGGGCGAGGTATCAGGTACAGAGAATAGGAGAGTCTCTGTCCTTTCGCTACCAGGTAGCACCCCGAAGGGTTCTGGAGACAACTGGAGGTCCTCCGCCTGGTCAGAGGGGTGTAGAGACTCGGGAGTAACTACCACTTTGAGGCACCCATTGTCAGGCCCACAGGTCTGAGCGGACGAAGTATCGGGTACCGGGTGTAGGGAAGTCTCTCTCCAATTGTCATCGAGTGGTATCCCGGAGGATTCAGGAGGCAACAAGGGGTCCTCCGCCAGGTAGTAGAGGTGTACAGACTCGGAGGTAAACACAGCTTCGGAGCATCCTTGGACATGCACACTGGTTAAAGTGGGTGTAGAATCTGATGCCAGGTGCAGGAAGCTCTCCTGTGTGGACTCTGGATGGGTAGCAGTCTCTTCTGGCTGGAGAACTGGTGCACCACCCACGCACATCACCCGCTGGGGCTTCTCCGGGATACAGGAAGATGAAGCTTCAGTAGGGACTTCAAGGTTGGGGTCAGGAGGTCTCAGAGAGGACAGACCCTGGCGTGACGGCTTGCCTCTGCGTCTAGCACGTCTGGACTGCCTCTTGAGGTTGGGAGCAGTATTCCGGAGAGTGTAGTCATCCTGAGTGGATTCAGGGCAAGCAACAGTCTTTTCGGGCAGGAGAACTTGTGCGCTACCTATGCACATTACCCGTCGGGGCTGCTCCGGGATACAGGGAAGTGAAGCTTCAGCAGGGGCTTCAGGGTTAGGATCATCGAAAGCCAAAAGGAAGGCCACCAGGAAGGCCTGTAGGTCAAGAACGATAGGATCCTGTGCTTCCCATAGGGGGTTGATCCATTCCAAGGCATCACCCGCTAGGTTGGACATTATAAATCCCACCTTAACCCGATCAGAAGAATAAGCATTAGCATAGAACCGGAACTGCAGCAAGCATTGCCACACAAACGCACGGCATTGTTTTGGATCCCCGTAGTACCGTGGTGGATCCGCGGGAGCAGGTGCAGCTTCAGCAGGGACTCCAGGGTTGGGGTCATCGAAGACCATTAGGAAGGCCACCAGGAAGGCCTGCAGGTCAAGGACGATAGGATCCCAAGCTTCCCATAGGGGGGTGACACACTTCAAGGCATCCCCCGCTAGGTAGTCAATTATAAATGCCACTTTAGACCAATCAGAAGGAAAAGAAAGAGGGTAGAACTTGAAGTGCAGCATGCATTGCTCCACAAATGCACGACTTTGTTTTGGATCCCCATAGTACTGGGGCGGATCCGCAGGAACGGGTGCAGAAAGCTCCATCTGGACGGGTGCGAAATTAGCCATGAACTCTGCTAGAGAAAAAAAAAAATAAAATTATTTATTTATTTTTAATGCACGTATTAGCTGGAAAAAGTCTCAGAGAGCGAAGGCCGTGGGGCTCAACGGGAACCATGGCCTGAGCATGCTGTTATGCACACGCCCGGACTGACTGGCGTGTGCGGGTGTTGTGGTTCCACTGGACCATGGACCGGAGAGTGCCTGGAGGGGCGTGACTAAGTATCTGGCCGATCCGACCAAGGTGGCACGACGGCATACGACGCCAGTGCACCAGGGAGAAACCGGGCAGAGGGACCAGGTGCTACTATAGGTCAAACTCCGGACACGGGGGTTGACCCACACTGGGATTACTGGAACAGGCAGGTTAGGCTGGCACAGACTGGTGGATGTAAGCAAACACGGCAGGTATGCAGATGGGTGGATACAGGCGAGTATGCAGGCAGGGAGGTACTGGCCGAAAGGACGGGCTGGAGCACAGAGAGGATAAGACCCAGTACAGACTGGGTCACAAAACCGCAGATGCGGTAGACAACCACAGCAGAGAGGGAACGCCCGAAGCGGTGGGCAAGAACAGAGCAGGACGGGGCTGCAGGAGCAGCGAGCACAAGCAGGGCAGGACAGGACTGCCGGAGCAGCGGGCAGAAGCAGGGCAGGGCGGAAACCGCAGAAGCAGTAAGCAAGATAAGAGCAGAGCAGAAACTGCAGGAGCGGCAAGCAAGGCAAGAGCAGAGTGAAAACCGCAAGAGCGGCAAGCTAAGCAGGAGCAGAGCGGACACCACAGAGCGGTAAACAAGGCAGGAGCAGAGCAGAAACCGCAAGAGCGGCAAGCTAAGCAGGAGCAGAGCGGACACCGCAGAGCGGTAAACAAGGCAGGAGCAGAGTAGAAACCGCAAGAGCGGCAAGCTAAGCAGGAGCAGAGCGGACACCGCAGAGCGGTAAACAAGGCAGGAGCAGAGCAGAAACCGCAAGAGCGGCAAGCTAAGCAGGAGCAGAGCGGACACCGCAGAGCGGTAAACAAGGCAGGAGCAGAGCAGAAACCGCAAGAGCGGCAAGCTAAGCAGGAGCAGAGCGGACACCGCAGAGCGGTAAACAAGGCAAGGGGATAGGACTCTGTTCACAAAGAACAGACGGAGAAGGAAAGGCAGAACCAGAAGCACGCACAGTACTTACATAGAAGTAGCGAGCGTACACTAAATTCACAACAGAGGTACAGAGACGACGAGAAGGAATTTAGGAGCGGGTTCAGACTCTGCAGAAAGACGCAGAAAACAGACATAGAGGGAAAAGGGAGACAAGGTTAAAGTAGAAACGAGGCATAGACAACAGGGAACAGAGGAACGGGAACAGAGACAGCAAGGCAGGAACACAAACAGGACTCTGTTCAGACGGGAACAGATACCACAAGGCAGGAACACAAACAGGACTCTGTTCAGACGGGAACAGATACCGCAAGGCAGGGACACAAACAGGACTCTGTTCAGACGGGAACAGATACCGCAAGGCACAGACAGGCAGATCTAGGAATACGGCCCCTAGAAGGCGAAAGAACAGGCAAGAAGCGTGTTCACAAGAACAGACTACAGTTCAGACACAGAACTGGAAAACAGGCAGGAAAACAGGATAGGACCTGGCATGTCAGAGACAAAAAGCCAACTGACAAGAAACAATGCTCAGGCGCCATCTTGAGGAAGAAGGTGGTATAAATACCCAAAGATGGACAGCAATAGGCTGAAGGTGCAACAGGGGCGTGTCCGCAGCAGGTACAAGAAACAGGAAGTTCAGCGGGCGTCGCCCTATGCAGCCAAAGTGGAGCAAAGCAGAGCACAAGGAAATAAGCCAGACCAGGAAGCTGGGCGGGAGATGAAGTTTGCGATCTTGCATGATGAGAGATGGAACACCATGCAAAAACGCCGCCAGGTATGTTACACATACCAGGATTGGAGATGAGGGGCCCATACATACCAGGACTGGGGATGAGGGGGCCATGCATACCAGGATTAGGGATGAGGAGCAATGCAAACCAGGATTGAGGATGAGGGGTGCCAAGCATACCAGGTTTGGAGATGAGCGGCCCATACATAACAGGACTGGGGATGAGGGGGCCATGCATACCAGGATTAGGGATGTGGAGCAATGCATACCAGGATTGAGGATGAGGGGTGCCAGGCATACCAGGATTAGGGATGAGGGGTGTAATACATTCCAGGATTGGGGATGAGAGGCCCATATATACCAGGATTGGGGATGAGGGGGCCATGCATAAAGGTATTGGGGATGAGGGGCCCATGCATACCAGGATTTGGATTGAGGGGCCCATGCTTACCAGGATAGGGGATGAGGGGCCCATGCATATCAGGATTGGGGATGAGGAGGCCATGCATATGAGGATTGGGGTTGAGGGGCGCCATACATTCCATGATTGAGGATGAGGGGTTCATGCATACCAGGATTGGGGATGAGGGGGCCATGCATACCAGGATTGGGGAGGAGAGGCCCATGCATACCAGGATTGGGGATGAGGGGCCCATGCATTCCAGGATTTGGGATGAGGGGGCCATGCATACCAGGATTGGGGATGAGCGGCCCATGCATACCAAGTTTGGGGATGAGGGGCTAATGCATACCAGGATTGGGGATGAGGGGGCCATGCATACCAGGAATAGGGATGAGTAGCAATGCATACCAGGATTGAGGATGAGGGGTGCCATACATACCAGGATTGGAGATGAGCGGCCCATACATACCAGGACTGGGGATGAGGGGGCCATGCATACCAGGATTAGGGATGAGGAGCAATGCATACCAGGATTGAGGATGAGGGGTGCCATGGATACCAGGATTAGGGATGAGGGGCGTAATACATACCAGGGTTGGGGATGAGAGGCCCATGTATACCAGGATTGGGGATGAGGGGGCCATGCATAAAATTATTGGGGATGAGGGGCCCATGCATACCAGGATTGGGTATGAGTGGCCCATGCATACCAGGATTGGGGATGAGGGGCCCATGCATACCAGGATTGGGGATGAGGGGCCCATGCATACCAGGATTGGGAATGGGGGGCCCATGCATACCAGGATAGGGGATGAGGGGTCTATGCATACCAGGATTGGGGATGAGGGGGCCATGCATACCAGGATTGGGTAAGAGCGGCCCATGCATACCAAGATTGGAGAAGACGGACTCATGCATACCAGGATTGTGGATGAGGGGTCCATGAATACCAGGATTGGGGATGAGGGGCTTATGCATACCAGGATTGGGGATGAGGGGCCCATGCCTACCAGGATTGGGGATGAGGGGCACATGCATACCAGCATAGGGGATGAGGGGCCCATGCATACCAGGATTGGGGATGAGTGGCACATGCTTGCCAGGATTGGGGATGAGGGGCCCATGCATACCAGGATAGGGGATGAGGGGTCCATGCATACCAGGATTGGGGATGAGTGGGCCATGCATACCAGGATTGGGTAAGAGGGGCCCATGCATACCAAGATTGGAGAAGACGGACTCATGCATACCAGGATTGTGGATGAGGGGCCCATGAATACCAGGATTGGGGATGAGGGGCTTATGCATACCAGGATTGGGGATGAGGAGCCCATGCCTACCAGGATTGGGGATGAGGGGCATATGCATACCAGCATAGGGGATGAGGGGCCCATGCATACCAGGATTGGGGATGAGTGGCACATGCTTGCCAGGATTGGGGATGAGGGGCCCATGCATACCAGGATTGGTGATGAGGGGCCCATGCATACCAGGATTGGGGATGAGGGGCCCATGCATACCAGGATTGGAGATGAGGGGTGCCTTGCATACCAGGATTGGGGATGAGGGGTGCCATACATACCAGGATGAGGGATGTGGGGACCCATGTACACAAGAATTGGGGATGAGAGGTTAATGCATACCAGGATTGGGGATGAGGAGTGCCATGCATATGAGGATTGAGGATGAGGGGGCCATGTATACCAGGATTGGGGATGAGGGGCACCATGCATACCAGGATTGGGGATGAAGGGCCCATGCATACCAGGATTTGGGATGAGGGCGCCATGCATACCAGGATAGGCGGCGAGGGGCCCATGCATACCAAGATTGGAGATGACGGGCCCATGCATACCTGGATTGGAGATGAGTGGCCCATACATACCAGGATTGGGGATGAGGGGGCCATGCATACCAGGATTGGGGTTGAGCTTTGCCATACATACCAGGATTGGGGATGAGCGGTGTCATACATACCAGGACTGGGGATGAGGGGGCCATGCATACCAGGATCAGGGATGAGGAGCAATGCATACCAGGACTGAGGATGAGGGGTGCCATGCATACCAGGATTGGGAATGAGGGGCCCATGCATACCAAGATAGGGGATGAGGGGCCCATGCATACCAGGATTGGGGATGAGGGGCCCATGCATACCTGGATTGGAGATGAGTGGCCCATACATATCAGGATTGGGGATGAGGGGGCCATGCATACCAGGATTGGGGTTGAGCGTTGCCATACATACCAGGATTGGGGATGAGCGGTGTAATACATTCCAGGACTGGGGATGAGGGGGCCATGCATACCAGGATCAGGGATGAGGAGCAATGCATACCAGGACTGAGGATGAGGGGTGCCATGCATACCAGGATTGGGAATGAGGGGCCCATGCATACCAAGATAGGGGATGAGGGGCCCATGCATACCAGGATTGGGGATGAGGGCTGCCATGCATACCAGGATTGGGAATGAGGGGCCCATGCATACCAGGATAGGGGATGAGGTGCTAATGCATACCAGGATTAGGGATGAGGGGACGATGCTTACCAGGATTGGGGATGAGGGGAGCCATACCTACCAGGATTGGGAATGAGGAGCCCATGTATACCAGGATTGGGGATGAGAGACCCATGCATACCAGGATTTGGGATGAGGGGGCCATGCTTACCAGGATTGGGGAAGAGGGGTGCCATACATACCAGGACTGGGGATGAAGGGGCCATGCATACCAGGATTGGAGATGAGGGGGACCATACATACCAGGATTGGGAATGAGGGGCCCATTCTTAACAGGATTTTAGATTAGGGGAACATGCATACCAAGATTGGAGATGACGGGCCCATGCATACCAGGATTGGAGATGAGGGGCCCATACATACCAGTACTGGGGATGAGGGGGCCATGCATACCAGGATTAGGGATGAGGAGCAATGCATACCAGGATTGAGGATGAGCGGTGCCATACATACCAGGATTGGGGAAGAGGGGGCCTTGCATACCAGAATTAGGGATGAGGGGCACCATACATACCAGGATTGGGTATGAGGGACCCATGTATACCAGGATTGGGATTGAGGGGCCCATGCATACCAGGATAGGGGATAAGGGGCCCATACATACTAGGATTGGGGATGAGGGGGCCATGCATACCAGAATTGGGGATGAGGGGCCCATGCATACCAGAATTGGGGATGAGGGGTGCCATACATACCAGAACTGGGGATGAGGGATCCATGCATACCAGGAATAGGGGTGAGGAGCAATGCATACCAGGATTGGGAATGAGGGGCCCATGCATACCAAGATTTGAGATGACGGGCTCATGCTTACCAGGATTGGCAATGAGTGGCCCATCCATACCAGGGTTGGGGATGAGGGGCCCATGCATACCAGGATTGGGGATGAGGGGCCCATGCATAACACGATTGGGAATGAGGGGCCCATGCATACCAGGATAAGGGATGAGGGGTCCATGCATACCAGGATTGGGGATGAGGGGGCCATGCATACCAGGATTGGGTATAAGGGGCCCATGCATACAAAGATTGGAGATGACGGAATCATGCATACCAGGATTGAGGATGAGGGGCCCATGCATACCAGGATTGGGGATGAGGGGCTTATGCATACCAGGATTGGGGATGAGGGGCCCATGCATACCCGGATTGGGGATGAGGGGCCCATGCATACCAGGATAGGGGATGAGGGGCCCATGCATACCAGGATTGGGGATGAGGGGCCCATGCTTGCCAGGATTGGGGATGAGGGGCCCATGCATACCAGGATTGGGGATGAGGGGCCCATGCATACCAGGATTGGGGATGAGGGGCCCATGCATACCAGGATTGGAGATGAGGGGTGCCTTGCATACCAGGATTGGGGATGATGGGTGCCATACATACCAGGATTCGGGATGAGGGGACACATGCACACCAGAATTGGGGATGAGAGGTTAATCCATACCAGGATTGGGGATGAGGGGTGCCATGCATATGAGGATTGGGGATGAGGGGGCCATGTATACCAGGATTGGGGATGAGGGGCACCATACATACCAGGATTGGGGATGAGGGGCCCATGCATACCAGGATTGGGGATGAGGGGGCCATGCATACCAGGATAGGGGGTGAGGGGCCCATGCATACCAAGATTGGAGATGACGGGTCCATGCATACCAGGATTGGAGATGAGGGGCCCATACATACCAGGACTGGGGATGAGGGGGCCATGCAAACCAGGATTAGGGATGAGGAGCAATGCAAACCAGGATTTAGGATGAGGGGTGCCATGCATACCAGGATTGGAGATGAGAGGCCCATACATAACAGGACTGGGGATGAGGGGGCCATGCATACCAGGATTGAGGATGAGGGGTGACATGCATACCAGGATTAGGGATGAGGGGCGTAATACATTCCAAGATTGGGAATGAGAGGCCCATATATACCAGGATTGGGGATGAGGGGGCCATGCATAAAGGGATTGGGGATGCGGGGCCCATGCATACCAGGATTGGGTATGAGGGGCCCTTGCATACCAGGATTGGGGATGAGGGGCCCATGCATACCAGGATTGGGATTGAGGGGCCCATGCTTACCAGGATAGGGGATGAGGGGCCCATGCATATCAGGATTGGGGATGAGGAGGCCATGCATACTAGGATTGGGGATGAGGGGCGCCATACATTCCATGATTGAGGATGAGGGGTTCATGCATACCAGGATTGGGGATGAGGGGGGCATGCATACCAGGATTGGGGAGGAGAGGCCCATGCATACCAGGATTGGGGATGAGGGGCCCATGCATTCCAGTATTGGGGATGAGGGAGCCACGCATACCAGGATTGGGGATGAGGGGCCCAAGCATACCAAGTTTGGGGATGAGGGGCTCATGCATACCAGGATTGGGGATGAGGAGGCCATGCATACCAGTAATAGGGATGAGTAGCAATGCATACCAGGATTGAGGAAGAGGGGTGCCATGCATACCAGGATTGGAGATGAGCGGCCCATACATACCAGGACTGGGGATGAGGGGGCCATGCATACCAGAATTAGGGATGAGGAGCAATGCATACCAAGATTGAGGATGAGGGGTGCCATGCATACCAGGATTGGGAATGAGGGGCCCATGCATACCAGGATAGGGGATGAGGGGCTAATGCATACCAGGATTAGGGATGAGGGGACGATGCTTACCAGGATTGGGGATGAGGGGCGCCATACCTACCAGGATTCGGAATGAGGAGCCCATGTATACCAGGATTGGGGATGAGAGGCCCATGCATACCAAGATTTCGGATGAGGGGGCCATGCTTACCAGGATTGGGGAAGAGGGGTGCCATACATACCAGGACTGGGGATGAAGGGGCCATGCATACCAGGATTGGAGATGAGGGGGACCATACATACCAGGATTGGGAATGAGGGGCCCATTCTTAACAGGATTTTAGATTAGGGGAACATGCATACCAAGATTGGAGATGACGGGCCCATGCATACCAGGATTGGAGATGAGGGGCCCATACATACCAGTACTGGGGATGAGGGGGCCATGCATACCAGGATTAGGGATGAGGAGCAATGCATACCAGGATTGAGGATGAGGGGTGCCAGGCATACCAGGATTGGGGAAGAGGGGGCCTTGCATACCAGAATTAGGGATGAGGGGCACCATACATACCAGGATTGGGTATGAGGGACCCATGTATACCAGGATTGGGATTGAGGGGCCCATGCATACCAGGATAGGGGATAAGGGGCCCATACATACCAGGATTGGGGATGAGGGGGCCATGCATACCAGAATTGGGGATGAGGGGCCCATGCATACCAGAATTGGGGATGAGGGGTGCCATACATACCAGAACTGGGGATGAGGGATCCATGCATACCAGGAATAGGGGTGAGGAGCAATGCATACCAGGATTGGGAATGAGGGGCCCATGCATACCAAGATTTGAGATGACGGGCTCATGCTTACCAGGATTGGCGATGAGTGGCCCATCCATACCAGGGTTGGGGATGAGGGGCCCATGCATACCAGGATTGGGGATGAGGGGCCCATGCATAACACGATTGGGAATGAGGGGCCCATGCATACCAGGATAAGGGATGAGGGGTCCATGCATACCAGGATTGGGGATGAGGGGGCCATGCATACCAGGATTGGGTATAAGGGGCCCATGCATACAAAGATTGGAGATGACGGAATCATGCATACCAGGATTGAGGATGAGGGGCCCATGCATACCAGGATTGGGGATGAGGGGCCCATGCATACCAGAATTGGGGATGAGGGGCCCATGCATACCAGAATTGGGGATGAGGGGTGCCATACATACCAGAACTGGGGATGAGGGATCCATGCATACCAGGAATAGGGGTGAGGAGCAATGCATACCAGGATTGGGAATGAGGGGCCCATGCATACCAAGATTTGAGATGACGGGCTCATGCTTACCAGGATTGGCGATGAGTGGCCCATCCATACCAGGGTTGGGGATGAGGGGCCTATGCATACCAGGATTGGGGATGAGGGGCCCATGCATAACACGATTGGGAATGAGGGGCCCATGCATACCAGGATAAGGGATGAGGGGTCCATGCATACCAGGATTGGGGATGAGGGGGCCATGCATACCAGGATTGGGTATAAGGGGCCCATGCATACAAAGATTGGAGATGACGGAATCATGCATACCAGGATTGAGGATGAGGGGCCCATGCATACCAGGATTGGGGATGAGGGGCTTATGCATACCAGGATTGGGGATGAGGGGCCCATGCATACCCGGATTGGGGATGAGGGGCCCATGCATACCAGGATAGGGGATGAGGGGCCCATGCATACCAGGATTGGGGATGAGGGGCCCATGCTTGCCAGGATTGGGGATGAGGGGCCCATGCATATCAGGATTGGGGATGAGGGGCCCATGCATACCAGGATTGGGGATGAGGGGCCCATGCATACCAGGATTGGAGATGAGGGGTGCCTTGCATACCAGGATTGGGGATGATGGGTGCCATACATACCAGGATTCAGGATGAGGGGACCCATGCACACCAGAATTGGGGATGAGAGGTTAATCCATACCAGGATTGGGGATGAGGGGTGCCATGCATATGAGGATTGGGGATGAGGGGGCCATGTATACCAGTATTGGGGATGAGGGGCACCATACATACCAGGATTGGGGATGAGGGGCCCATGCATACCAGGATTGGGGATGAGGGGGCCATGCATACCAGGATAGGGGGTGAGGGGCCCATGCATACCAAGATTGGAGATGACGGGTCCATGCATACCAGGATTGGAGATGAGGGGCCCATACATACCAGGACTGGGGATGAGGGGGCCATGCAAACCAGGATTAGGGATGAGGAGCAATGCAAACCAGGATTTAGGATGAGGGGTGCCATGCATACCAGGATTGGAGATGAGAGGCCCATACATAACAGGACTGGGGATGAGGGGGCCATGCATACCAGGATTAGGGATGAGGGGTGACATGCATACCAGGATTAGGGATGAGGGGCGTAATACATTCCAGGATTGGGAATGAGAGGCCCATATATACCAGGATTGGGGATGAGGGGGCCATGCATAAAGGGATTGGGGATGCGGGGCCCATGCATACCAGGATTGGGTATGAGGGGCCCTTGCATACCAGGATAGGGGATGAGGGGCCCATGCATACCAGGATTGGGATGAGGGGGCCATGCATACCAGGATTAGGGATGAGGAGCAATGCATACTAGGATTGAGGATGAGGGGTGCCATACATACCAGGATTGTAGATGAGGGGCCCATACATACCAGGACTGGGGATGAGGGGCCCATGCATACCAGGATTGGGGATGAGGGGCCCATGCATACCAGGATTGGGAATGGGGGGCCCATGCATACCAGGATAGGGGATGAGGGGTCTATGCATACCAGGATTGGGGATGAGGGGGCCATGCATACCAGGATTGGGTAAGAGGGGCCCATGCATACCAAGATTGGAGAAGACGGACTCATGCATACCAGGATTGTGGATGAGGGGTCCATGAATACCAGGATTGGGGATGAGGGGCTTATGCATACCAGGATTGGGGATGAGGGGCCCATGCCTACCAGGATTGGGGATGAGGGGCACATGCATACCAGCATAGGGGATGAGGGGCCCATGCATACCAGGATTGGGGATGAGTGGCAAATGCTTGCCAGGATTGGGGATGAGGGGCCCATGCATACCAGGATAGGGGATGAGGGGTCCATGCATACCAGGATTGGGGATGAGTGGGCCATGCATACCAGGATTGGGTAAGAGGGGCCCATGCATACCAAGATTGGAGAAGACGGACTCATGCATACCAGGATTGTGGATGAGGGGCCCATGAATACCAGGATTGGGGATGAGGGGCTTATGCATACTAGGATTGGGGATGAGGAGCCCATGCCTACCACGATTGGGGATGAGGGGCATATGCATACCAGCATAGGGGATGAGGGGCCCATGCATACCAGGATTGGGGATGAGTGGCACATGCTTGCCAGGATTGGGGATGAGGGGCCCATGCATACCAGGATTGGTAATGAGGGGCCCATGCATACCAGGATTGGCGATGAGGGGCCCATGCATACCAGGATTGGAGATGAGGGGTGCCTTGCATACCAGGATTGGGGATGAGAGGTGCCATACATACCAGGATGAGGGATGTGGTGACCCATGTACACAAGAATTGGGGATGAGAGGTTAATGCATACCAGGATTGGGGATGAGGAGTGCCATGCATATGAGGATTGAGGATGAGGGGGCCATGTATACCAGGATTGGGGATGAGGGGCACCATACATACCAGGATTGCGGATGAGGGGCCCATGCATACCAGGATTTGGGATGAGGGCGCCATGCATACCAGGATAGGCGGCGAGGGGCCCATGCATACCAAGATTGGAGATGACGGGCCCATGCATACCTGGATTGGAGATGAGTGGCCCATACATACCAGGATTGGGGATGAGGGGGCCATGCATACCAGGATTGGGGTTGAGCTTTGCCATACATACCAGGATTGGGGATGAGCGGTGTCATACATACCAGGACTGGGGATGAGGGGGCCATGCATACCAGGATCAGGGATGAGGAGCAATGCATACCAGGACTGAGGATGAGGGGTGCCATGCATACCAGGATTGGGAATGAGGGGCCCATGCATACCAAGATAGGGGATGAGGGGCCCATGCATACCAGGATTGGGGATGAGGGGCCCATGCATACCTGGATTGGAGATGAGTGGCCCATACATATCAGGATTGGGGATGAGGGGGCCATGCATACCAGGATTGGGGTTGAGCTTTGCCATACATACCAGGATTGGGGATGAGCGGTGTCATACATTCCAGGACTGGGGATGAGGGGGCCATGCATACCAGGATCAGGGATGAGGAGCAATGCATACCAGGACTGAGGATGAGGGGTGCCATGCATACCAGGATTGGGAATGAGGGGCCCATGCATACCAAGATAGGGGATGAGAGGCCCATGCATACCAGGATTGGGGATGAGGGCTGCCATGCATACCAGGATTGGGAATGAGGGGCCCATGCATACCAGGATAGGGGATGAGGGGCTAATGCATACCAGGATTAGGGATGAGGGGACGATGCTTACCAGGATTGGGGATGAGGGGCGCCATACCTACCAGGATTGGGAATGAGGAGCCCATGTATACCAGGATTGGGGATGAGAGGCCCATGCATTCCAGGATTTGGGATGAGGGGGCCATGCTTACCAGGATTGGGGAAGAGGGGTGCCATACATACCAGGACTGGGGATGAAGGGGCCATGCATACCAGAATTGGAGATGAGGGGGACCATACATACCAGGATTGGGAATGAGGGGCCCATTCTTAACAGGATTTTAGATTAGGGGAACATGCATACCAAGATTGGAGATGACGGGCCCATGCATACCAGGATTGGAGATGAGGGGCCCATACATACCAGTACTGGGGATGAGGGGGCCATGCATACCAGGATTAGGGATGAGGAGCAATGCATACCAGGATTGAGGATGACGGGTGCCATGCATACCAGGATTGGGGAAGAGGGGGCCATGCATACCAGAATTAGGGATGAGGGGCACCATACATACCAGGATTGGGGATGAGGGGCCCATGCATACCAGGATTGGGGATGAGGGGCCCATGCATACCAGGATTGGGGATGAGGGGCCCATGCATACCAGGATTGGGGATGAGGGGCCCATGCATACCAGGATTGGGGATGAGGGGCCCCTGCATACCAGGATTGGAGATGAGGGGTGCCTTGCATACCAGGATTGGGGATGATGGGTGCCATACATACCAGGATTCGGGATGAGGGGACCCATGCACACCAGAATTGGGGATGAGAGGTTAATCCATACCAGGATTGGGGATGAGGGGTGCCATGCATATGAGGATTGGGGATGAGGGGGCCATGTATACCAGGATTGGGGATGAGGGGCACCATACATACCAGGATTGGGGATGAGGGGCCCATGCATACCAGGATTGGGGATGAGGGGGCCATGCATACCAGGATAGGGGGTGAGGGGCCCATGCATACCAAGATTGGAGATGACGGGTCCATGCATACCAGGATTGGAGATGAGGGGCCCATACATACCAGGACTGGGGATGAGGGGGCCATGCAAACCAGGATTAGGGATGAGGAGCAATGCAAACCAGGATTTAGGATGAGGGGTGCCATGCATACCAGGATTGGAGATGAGAGGCCCATACATAACAGGACTGGGGATGAGGGGGCCATGCATACCAGGATTAGGGATGAGGGGTGCCATGCATACCAGAATTAGGGATGAGGGGCGTAATACATTCCAGGATTGGGAATGAGAGGCCCATATATACCAGGATTGGGGATGAGGGGGCCATGCATAAAGGGATTGGGGATGCGGGGCCCATGCATACCAGGATTGGGTATGAGGGGCCCTTGCATACCAGGATTGGGGATGAGGGGCCCATGCATACCAGGATTGGGATTGAGGGGCCCATGCTTACCAGGATAGGGGATGAGGGGCCCATGCATATCAGGATTGGGGATGAGGAGGCCATGCATACTAGGATTGGGGATGAGGGGCGCCATACATTCCATGATTGAGGATGAGGGGTTCATGCATACCAGGATTGGGGATGAGGGGGCCATGCATACCAGGATTGGGGAGGAGAGGCCCATGCATACCTGGATTGGGGATGAGGGGCCCATGCATTCCAGTATTGGGGATGAGGGGGCCACGCATACCAGGATTGGGGATGAGGGGCCCAAGCATACCAAGTTTGGGGATGAGGGGCTCATGCATACCACGATTGGGGATGAGGGGGCCATGCATACCAGTAATAGGGATGAGTAGCAATGCATACCAGGATTGAGGAAGAGGGGTGCCATGCATACCAGGATTGGAGATGAGCGGCCCATACATACCAGGACTGGGGATGAGGGGGCCATGCATACCAGGATTAGGGATGAGGAGCAATGCATACCAAGATTGAGGATGAGGGGTGCCATGCATACCAGGATTAGGGATGAGGGGCGTAATACATACCAGGGTTGGGGATGAGAGGCCCATGTATACCAGGATTGGGGATGAGGGGGCCATGCATACCAGGATCAGGGATGAGGAGCAATGCATACCAGGACTGAGGATGAGGGGTGCCATGCATACCAGGATTGGGAATGAGGGGCCCATGCATACCAAGATAGGGGATGAGGGGCCCATGCATACCAGGATTGGGGATGAGGGGCCCATGCATACCTGGATTGGAGATGAGTGGCCCATACATATCAGGATTGGGGATGAGGGGGCCATGCATACCAGGATTGGGGTTGAGCTTTGCCATACATACCAGGATTGGGGATGAGCGGTGTCATACATTCCAGGACTGGGGATGAGGGGGCCATGCATACCAGGATCAGGGATGAGGAGCAATGCATACCAGGACTGAGGATGAGGGGTGCCATGCATACCAGGATTGGGAATGAGGGGCCCATGCATACCAAGATAGGGGATGAGGGGCCCATGCATACCAGGATTGGGGATGAGGGCTGCCATGCATACCAGGATTGGGAATGAGGGGCCCATGCATACCAGGATAGGGGATGAGGGGCTAATGCATACCAGGATTAGGGATGAGGGGACGATGCTTACCAGGATTGGGGATGAGGGGCGCCATACCTACCAGGATTGGGAATGAGGAGCCCATGTATACCAGGATTGGGGATGAGAGGCCCATGCATTCCAGGATTTGGGATGAGGGGGCCATGCTTACCAGGATTGGGGAAGAGGGGTGCCATACATACCAGGACTGGGGATGAAGGGGCCATGCATACCAGGATTGGAGATGAGGGGGACCATACATACCAGGATTGGGAATGAGGGGCCCATTCTTAACAGGATTTTAGATTAGGGGAACATGCATACCAAGATTGGAGATGACGGGCCCATGCATACCAGGATTGGAGATGAGGGGCCCATACATACCAGTACTGGGGATGAGGGGGCCATGCATACCAGGATTAGGGATGAGGAGCAATGCATACCAGGATTGAGGATGACGGGTGCCATGCATACCAGGATTGGGGAAGAGGGGGCCATGCATACCAGAATTAGGGATGAGGGGCACCATACATACCAGGATTGGGTATGAGGGACCCATGTATACCAGGATTGGGATTGAGGGGCCCATGCATACCAGGATAGGGGATAAGGGGCCCATACATACCAGGATTGGGGATGAGGGGGCCATGCATACCAGAATTGGGGATGAGGGGCCCATGCATACCAGAATTGGGGATGAGGGGTGCCATACATAACAGAACTGGGGATGAGGGATCCATGCATACCAGGAATAGGGGTGAGGAGCAATGCATACCAGGATTGGGAATGAGGGGCCCATGCATACCAAGATTTGAGATGACGGGCTCATGCTTACCAGGATTGGCGATGAGTGGCCCATCCATACCAGGGTTGGGGATGAGGGGCCCATGCATACCAGGATTGGGGATGAGGGGCCCATGCATAACACGATTGGGAATGAGGGGCCCATGCATACCAGGATAAGGGATGAGGGGTCCATGCATACCAGGATTGGGGATGAGGGGGCCATGCATACCAGGATTGGGTATAAGGGGCCCATGCATACAAAGATTGGAGATGACGGAATCATGCATACCAGGATTGAGGATGAGGGGCCCATGCATACCAGGATTGGGGATGAGGGGCTTATGCATACCAGGATTGGGGATGAGGGGCCCATGCATACCCGGATTGGGGATGAGGGGCCCATGCATACCAGGATAGGGGATGAGGGGCACATGCATACCAGGATTGGGGATGAGGGGCCCATGCATACCAGGATTGGGGATGAGGGGCCCATGCATACCAGGATTGGGGATGAGGGGCCCATGCATACCAGGATTGGGGATGAGGGGCCCATGCATACCAGGATTGGAGATGAGGGGTGCCTTGCATACCAGGATTGGGGATGATGGGTGCCATACATACCAGGATTCGGGATGAGGGGACCCATGCACACCAGAATTGGGGATGAGAGGTTAATCCATACCAGGATTGGGGATGAGGGGTGCCATGCATATGAGGATTGGGGATGAGGGGGCCATGTATACCAGGATTGGGGATGAGGGGCACCATACATACCAGGATTGGGGATGAGGGGCCCATGCATACCAGGATTGGGGATGAGGGGGCCATGCATACCAGGATAGGGGGTGAGGGGCCCATGCATACCAAGATTGGAGATGACGGGTCCATGCATACCAGGATTGGAGATGAGGGGCCCATACATACCAGGACTGGGGATGAGGGGGCCATGCAAACCAGGATTAGGGATGAGGAGCAATGCAAACCAGGATTTAGGATGAGGGGTGCCATGCATACCAGGATTGGAGATGAGAGGCCCATACATAACAGGACTGGGGATGAGGGGGCCATGCATACCAGGATTAGGGATGAGGGGTGCCATGCATACCAGAATTAGGGATGAGGGGCGTAATACATTCCAGGATTGGGAATGAGAGGCCCATATATACCAGGATTGGGGATGAGGGGGCCATGCATAAAGGGATTGGGGATGCGGGGCCCATGCATACCAGGATTGGGTATGAGGGGCCCTTGCATACCAGGATTGGGGATGAGGGGCCCATGCATACCAGGATTGGGATTGAGGGGCCCATGCTTACCAGGATAGGGGATGAGGGGCCCATGCATATCAGGATTGGGGATGAGGAGGCCATGCATACTAGGATTGGGGATGAGGGGCGCCATACATTCCATGATTGAGGATGAGGGGGCCATGCATACCAGGATTGGGGAGGAGAGGCCCATGCATACCTGGATTGGGGATGAGGGGCCCATGCATTCCAGTATTGGGGATGAGGGGGCCACGCATACCAGGATTGGGGATGAGGGGCCCAAGCATACCAAGTTTGGGGATGAGGGGCTCATGCATACCACGATTGGGGATGAGGGGGCCATGCATACCAGTAATAGGGATGAGTAGCAATGCATACCAGGATTGAGGAAGAGGGGTGCCATGCATACCAGGATTGGAGATGAGCGGCCCATACATACCAGGACTGGGGATGAGGGGGCCATGCATACCAGGATTAGGGATGAGGAGCAATGCATACCAAGATTGAGGATGAGGGGTGCCATGCATACCAGGATTATGGATGAGGGGCGTAATACATACCAGGGTTGGGGATGAGAGGCCCATGTATACCAGGATTGGGGATGAGGGGGCCATGCATAAAATTATTGGGGATAAGCGGCCAATGCATACCAGGATTGTGTGTGAGTGGCCCATGCAGACCAGGATTGGGGATGATGGGTCCATGCATGCCAGGATTGGGGATGAGGGGCCCATGCATACCAGGATTGGGAATGGGGGGCCCATGCATACCAGGATAGGGGATGAGGGGTCCATGCATACCAGGATTGGGGATGAGGGGGGAATGCATACCAGGATTGGGTATGAGAGGCCCATGCATACCAAGATTGGAGAAGACAGACTCATGCATACCAGGATTGTGGATGAGGGGCCCATGCATACCAGGATTGGGGATGAGGGGCTTATGCATACCAGGATTGGGGATGAGGGGCCCATGCCTACCAGGATTGGGGATGAGGGGCACATGCATAAAAGCATAGGGGATGAGGGTTCCATGCATACCAGGATTGGGGATGAGTGGCACATGTTTTCCAGGATTGGGGATGAGGGGCCCATGCATACCAGGATTGGGGATGAGGGGCCCATGCATACCAGGATTGGGGATGAGGGGCCCATGCATACCAGGATTTGAGATGAGGGGTGCCTTGCATACCAGGATTGGGGATGAGGGGAGCCATACATACCAGGATTCGGGATTATGGGACCCATGCACACCAGAATTGGGGATGAGAGGTTAATGCATACCGGGATTGGGGATGAGGGGTGCCATGCATATGAGGATTGGGGATGAGGGGGCCATGTATTCCAGGATTGGGGTTGAGGGGCACCATACATACCAGGATTGGGGATGAGGGGCCCAAGCATACCAGGATTTGGGATGAGGGGGCCATGCATACCAAGATAGGCGGCGAGGGGCCCATGCATACCAAGATTGGAGATGACGGGCCCATGCATAGCTGGATTGGAGATGAGTGGCCCATACATACCAGGATTTGGGATGAGGGGGCCATGCATACCAGGATTAGGGATGAGGAGCAATGCATACTAGGATTGAGGATGAGGGGTGCCATACATACCAGGATTGTAGATGAGGGGCCCATACATACCAGGACTGGGGAGGAGGGGGCCATGCATACCAGGATTAGGGATGAGGAGCAATGCATACCAGGATTGAGGATGAGGGGTGTCATGCATACCAGGATTAGGGATGAGGGGCGCAATACAAACCAGGATTGGGGATGAGGGGCCCATGTATACCAAGATTGGGGATGAGGGGGCCATGCATAAAAGGATTGAGGATGAGGGGCCCATGCATATCAGGATTCTGTATGAGGTGTCCATGCATAGCAGAATTGGGGATGAGGGGCCCATGCATACCAGTATTGTGATTGAGGGGCCCATGCTTACCAGGATAGGGGATGAGGGGCCCATGCTTATCAGGATTGGGGATGAGGGGGCCATGCATACGAGGATTGGGGATGAGGGGCGCCACACATTCCATTATTGAGGATGAGGGGTTCATGAATACCAGGATTGGGGATGAGGGGGCCATGCATACTCGGATTGGGGATGAGGGGCCCATGCATACCAGGATTGGGGATGAGGGGCCCATGCATACCAAGATTGGGGATGAGGGGGCTATGCATACCAGGAATGGGGTTGAGGGGCCCATGCATACCAAGCTTGGGGATGAGGGGCTCATGCATACCAGGATTGGGGATGAGGGGGCCATGCATACCAGGATAAGGGATGAGGAGCAATGCATACCAGGATTAAGGATGAGAGGTGCCATGCATACCAGGATTGGAGATAAGCGGCCCATACATACCAGGACTGGGGATGAGGGGGCCATGCATACCAGGATTAGGGATGAGGAGCAATGCATACCAGGATTGAGGATGAGGGGTGCCATGCATACCAGGATTAGGGATGAGGGGCGTAATACATACCAGGATTGGGGATGAGAGACCCATGTATACCAGGATTGGGGATGAGGGGGCCATGCATATAAGGACTGGGGATGAGGGGCCCATGCATACCAGGATTGGGTGTGAGTGGCCCATGCATATCAGGATTGGGGATGAGGGGCCCATGCATACCAGGATTGGGATTGAGGGGCACATGCTTACCAGGATAGGGGATGATGGGCCCATGCATATCAGGATTGGGGATGAGGGGCCCATGCATACGAGGATTGGGGATGAGCGGCGCCATACATTCCATGATTGAGGATGAGGGGTTCATGCCTACCAGGATTGTGGATGAGGGGGCCATGCATACCAGGATTGGGGATGAGGGGCCATTCATACCAGGATTGGGGATGAGGGGCCCATGCATACCAGGATTGGGGATGAGGGGGCCATGCATACCAGGATTGGGGATGAGGGACCCATGCATACCAGGATTGGGGATGAGGGGCCCATGCATACCAGCATTGGGGATGAGGGGCCCATGCATACCAGGATTGGGAATGAGGAGCACATGCATACCAGGATAGGGTATGAGGAGCCCATGCATACCAGGATTGGGGTGTACTGCCCATGCATACCAGGACTGGGGATGAGGGGCCCATTCATACCAGGATTGGGGATGACGGGCCCATGCATACCAAGATTGGAGATGACGGGCCCATGCATACCAGGATTTGGGATGAGGGGCCCATACATACCAGGACTGGGGATGAGGGGGCCCTGCATACCAGGATTAGGGATGAGGAACAATGCATACCAGGATTGAGGATGAGAGGTGCCATGCATGCCAGGATTGGGGATGAGGGGGCCATGCATACCAGGATTGGGAATGAGGGGCACCATACATACCAGGATTGAGGATGAGGGGCCCATGAATACCAGGTTTGGGGAAGAATGGCCCATGCATACCAGGATTTGGGATGAGGGGCCCATGCATACCAGGATTGGGAATGAGGGGCCCATGCATACCAGGAAAGGGGATGATGGGCCCATGCATACCAGGATTGGGGATGAGGGGGCCATGCATACCAGGAATGGGGATGAGGGGCCCCATACATACCGGGATTGGGGATGAGGCGCCCATGTATACCAGGATTGGGCATGAAGGGGCCATGCTTATCAGGATTGGGGGTGAGGGGCCCATGCATACCAAGATTGGGGATGAGGGGCCCATGCATACCAGGATTAGGAATGAGGGGCCCATGCATACTAGGATAGGGGATGAGGGGCCCATACACCCCAGTATTGGGGATGATAGGCCCATGCATACCAGGATTGGGGATGAGGGGCCCATGCATACCAAGTTTGGGGATGAGGGGCTCATGCATACCAGGATTGGGGATGAGGGACCCATGCATACCAGGATTGGGGATGAGGGGCCCATGCATACCAGGATTGGGGATGAGGGGCCCATACATACCAGAATTGGGGATGAGGGGCCCATGCATGCCAGGATAGGGGATGAAGGGCCCATGCATACCAGGATTGGGGTGTACGGCCCATGCATACCAGGATTGGGGATGAGGGGCCCATGCATACCAGGATTGGAGATGAGGGGTGCCTTGCATACCAGGATTGGGGATGAGGAGTGCCATACATACCAGGATTCGGGATGAGGGGACCCATGCACACCAGAATTGGGGATGAGAGGTTAATGCATACCAGGATTGGGGATGAGGGGTGCCATGCATATGAGGATTGGGGATGAGCGGGCCCATGCATACCAGGATTGGGATTGAGGGGCCCATGCTTACCAGGATAGGGGATGAGGGGCCCATGCATATCAGGATTGGGGATGAGGAGGCCATGCATACTAGGATTGGGGATGAGGGGCGCCATACATTCCATGATTGAGGATGAGGGGTTCATGCATACCAGGATTGGGGATGAGGGGGCCATGCATACCAGGATTGGGTATGAGGGGTCCTTGCATACCAGGATTGGGGATGAGGGGCCCATTCATACCAGGATTGGGATTGAGGGGCCCATGCTTACCAGGATAGGGGATGAGGGGCCCATGCATATCAGGATTGGGGATGAGGAGGCCATGCATACTAGGATTGGGGATGAGGGGCGCCAATACATTCCATGATTGAGGATGAGGGGTTCATGCATACCAGGAATGGGGATGAGGGGGCCATGCATACCAGGATTGGGGAGGAGAGGCCCATGCATACCAGGATTGGGGATGAGGGGCCCATGCATTCCAGGATTGGGGATGAGGGGGCCACGCATACCAGGATTGGGGATGAGGGGCCCATGCATTCCAGGATTGGGGATGAGGGGGCCACGCATACCAGGATTGGGGATGAGGGGCCCAAGCATACCAAGTTTGGGGATGAGGCGCTCATGCATACCAGGATTGGGGATGAGGGGGCCATGCATACTAGGATTGGGGATGAGGGGCGCCAATACATTCCATGATTGAGGATGAGGGGTTCATGCATACCAGGATTGGGGATGAGGGGGCCATGCATACCAGGATTGGGGAGGAGAGGCCCATGCATACCAGGATTGGGGATGAGGGGCCCATGCATTCCAGGATTGGGGATGAGGGGGCCACGCATACCAGGATTGGGGATGAGGGGCCCATGCATTCCAGGATTGGGGATGAGGGGGCCACGCATACCAGGATTGGGGATGAGGGGCCCAAGCATACCAAGTTTGGGGATGAGGCGCTCATGCATACCAGGATTGGGGATGAGGGGGCAATGCACACCAGGAATAGGGATGAGTAGCAATGCATACCAGGATTGAGGATGAGGGGCCATGCATAAAGGGATTGGGGATGCGGGGCCCATGCATACCAGGATTGGGTATGAGGGGCCCTTGCATACCAGGATTGGGGATGAGTGGCCCATGCATAGCAGGATTGGGATTGAGGGGCCCATGCTTACCAGGATAGGGGATGAGGGGCCCATGCATATCAGGATTGGGGATGAGGAGGCCATGCATACTAGGATTGGGGATGAGGGGCGCCATACATTCCATGATTGAGGATGAGGGGTTCATGCATACCAGGATTGGGGATGAGGGGGCCATGCATACCAGGATTGGGGAGGAGAGGCCCATGCATACCAGGATTGGGGATGAGGGGCCCATGCATTCCAGGATTGGGGATGAGGGGGCCACGCATACCAGGATTGGGGATGAGGGGCCCAAGCATACCAAGTTTTGGATGAGGGTCTCATGCATACCAGGATTGGGGATGAGGGGGCCATGCATACCAGGAATAGGGATGAGTAGCAATGCATACCAGGATTGAGGATGAGGGGTGCCATGCATACCAGGATTGGAGATGAGCGGCCCATACATACCAGGACTGGGGATGAGGGGGCCTTGCATACAACGATTAGGGATGAGGAGCAATGCATACCAGGATTGAGGATGAGGGGTGCCATGCATACCAGGATTAGGGATGAGGGGCGTAATACATACCAAGGTTGGGGATGAGAGGCCCATGTATACCAGGATTGGGGATGAGGGGGCCATGCATAAAATTATTGGGGATAAGGGGCCCATGCATACCAGGATTGTGTGTGAGTGGCCCATGCATACCAGGATTGGGGATGAGAGGCCCATGCATGCCCGGATTGGGGATGAGGGGCCCATGCATACCAGGATTGGGAATGGGGGGCCCATGCATACCAGGATGGGGGATGAGGGATCCACGCATACCAGGATTGGGGATGAGGGGGCCATGCATACCAGGATTGGGTATGAGAGGCCCATGCATACCAAGATTGGAGAAGACGGACTCATGCATATCAGGATTGTGGATGAGGGGCCCATGCATACCAGGATTGGGGATGAGGGGCTTATGCATACCAGGATTGGGGATGAGGGGCCCATGCCTACCAGGATTGGGGATGAGGGGCACACGCATACCAGCATAGGGGATGAGGGGCCCATGCATACCAGGATTGTGGATGAGGGGCCCATGCATACCAGGATTGGGGATGAGGGGCCCATGCATACCAGGATTTGGGATGAGGGGCCCATGCATACCAGGATTGGGGATGAGGGGCCCATGCATACCAGGATTGGGGATGAGGGGAGCCATACATACCAGGATTCGGGATTAGGGGACCCATGCACACCAGAATTGGGGATGAGAGGTTAATGCATACCAGGATTGGGGATGAGGGGTGCCATGCATATGAGGATTGCGGATGAGGGGGCCATGTTTACCAGGATTGGGGTTGAGGGGCACCATACATACCAGGATTGGGGATGAGGGGCCCATGCATACCAGGATTTGGGATGAGGGGGCCATGCATACCAGGATAGGCGGCGAGGGGTCCATGCATACCAAGATTGGAGATGACGGGCCCATGCATACCTGGATTGGAGATGAGTGGCCCATACATACCAGGATTTGGGATGAGGGGGCCATGCATACCAGGATTAGGGATGAGGAGCAATGCATACTAGGATTGAGGATGAGGGGTGCCATACATACCAGGATTGTAGATGAGGGGCCCATACATACCAGGACTGGGGAGGAGGGGGCCATGCATACCAGGATTAGGGATGAGGAGCAATGCATACCAGGATTGAGGATGAGGGGTGTCATGCATACCAGGATTAGGGATGAGGGGCGCAAAACAAACCAGGATTGGGGATGAGGGGCCCATGTATACCAAGATTGGGGATGAGGGGGCCATGCATAAAAGGATTGGGGATGAGGGGCCCATGCATACCAGGATTCTGTATGAGGGGCCCATGCATAGCAGAATTGGGTATGAGGGGCCCATGCATACCAGGATTGTGATTGAGGGGCCCATGGTTACCAGGATAGGGGATGAGGGGCCCATGCTTATCAGGATTGGGGATGAGGGGGCCATGCATACGAGGATTGGGGATGAGGGGCGCCACACATTCCATTATTGAGGATGAGGGGTTCATGCATACCAGGATTGGGGATGAGGGGGCCATGCATACTCAGATTGGGGATGAGGGGCCCATGCATACCAGGATTGGGGATGAGGGGCCCATGCATACCAAGATTGGGGATGAGTGGGCTATGCATACCAGGAATGGGGATGAGGGGCCCATGCATACCAAGCTTGGGGATGAGGAGCTCATGCATACCAGGATTGGGGATGAGGGGGCCATGCATACCAGGATTAGGGATGAGGAGCAATGCATACCAGGATTAAGGATGAGAGGTGCCATGCATACCAGGATTGGAGATGAGCGGCCCATACATACCAGGACTGGGGATGAGGGGGCCATGCATACCAGGATTAGGGATGAGGAGCAATGCATACCAGGATTGAGGATGAGGGGTGCCATGCATACCAGGATTAGGGATGAGGGGCGTAATACATACCAGGATTGGGGATGAGAGCCCCATGTATACCAGGATTGGGGATGAGGGGGCCATGCATATAAGGACTGGGGATGAGGGGCCCATGCATACCAGGATTGGGTATGAGTGGCCCATGCATACCAGGATTGGGGATGAGGGGCCCATGCATACCAGGATTGGGATTGAGGGGCACATGCTTACCAGGATAGGGGATGATGGGCCCATGCATATCAGGATTGGGGATGAGGGGCCCATGCATACGAGAATTGGGGATGAGCGGCGCCATACATTCCATGATTGAGGATGAGGGGTTCATGCCTACCAGGATTGGGGATGAGGGGGCCATGCATACCAGGATTGGGGATGAGGGGCCCATTCATACCAGGATTGGGGATGAGGGGCCCATGCATACCAGGATTGGGGATGAGGGGGCCATGCATACCAGGATTGGGGATGAGGGGCCCACGCATACCAGGATTGGGGATGAGAGCCCCATGTATACCAGGATTGGGGATGAGGGGGCCATGCATATAAGGACTGGGGATGAGGGGCCCATGCATACCAGGATTGGGTATGAGTGGCCCATGCATACCAGGATTGGGGATGAGGGGCCCATGCATACCAGGATTGGGATTGAGGGGCACATGCTTACCAGGATAGGGGATGATGGGCCCATGCATATCAGGATTCGGGATGAGGGGCCCATGCATACGAGAATTGGGGATGAGCGGCGCCATACATTCCATGATGGAGGATGAGGGGTTCATGCCTACCAGGATTGGGGATGAGGGGGCCATGCATACCAGGATTGGGGATGAGGGGCCCACGCATACCAGGATTGGGGATGAGGGGCCCATGCATACCAGGATTGGGAATGAGGAGCACATGCATACCAGGATAGGGAATGAGGAGCCCATGCATACCTGGATTGGGGTGTACTGCCCATGCATACCAGGACTGGGGATGAGGGGCCCATTCATACCAGGATTGGGGATGATGGGCCCATGCATACCAAGATTGGAGATGACGGGCCCATGCATACCAGGATTTGGGATGAGGGGCCCATACATACCAGGACTGGGGATGAGGGGGCCCTGCATACCAGGATTAGGGATGAGGAACAATGCATACCAGGATTGAGGATGAGAGGTGCCATGCATGCCAGGATTGGGGATGAGGGGGCCATGCATACCAGGATTGGGAATGAGGGGCACCATACATACCAGGATTGAGGATGAGGGGCCCATGAATACCAGGTTTGGGGAAGAATGGCCCATGCATACCAGGATTTGGGATGAGGAGCCCATGCATACCAGGATTGGGAATGAGGGGCCCATGCATACCAGGAAAGGGGATGATGGGCCCATGCATACCAGGATTGGGGATGAGGGGGCCATGCATACCAGGAATGGGGATGAGGGGCCCCATACATACCGGGATTGGGGATGAGGCGCCCATGTATACCAGGATTGGGCATGAAGGGGCCATGCATATCAGGATTGGGGATGAGGGGCCCATGCATACCAAGATTGGGGATGAGGGGCCCATGCATACCAGGATTGGGGATGAGGGGCCCATGCATACCAGGATTAGGAATGAGGGGCCCATGCATACTAGGATAGGGGATGAGGGGCCCATACACCCCAGTATTGGGGATGATGGGCCCATGCATACCAGGATTGGGGATGAGGGGCCCATGCATACCAAGTTTGGGGATGAGGGGCTCATGCATACCAGGATTGGGGATGAGGGACCCATGCATACCAGGATTGGGGATGAGGGGCCCATGCATACCAGGATTGGGGATGAGGGGCCCATACATACCAGAATTGGGGATGAGGGGCCCATGCATACCAGGATAGGGGATGAGGGGCCCATGCATACCAGGATTGGGGTGTACGGCCCATGCATACCAGGATTGGGTATGAGGGGCCCATGCATACCAGGATCGGAGATGAGGGGTGCCAAGCATACCATGATTGGGGATGATGGGACCATACATACCAGGATAGGGGATGAGGAGCCCATGCATACCAGGATTGGAGATGAGGGGTGCCTTGCATACCAGGATTGGGGATGAGGGGTGCCATACATACCAGGATTCGGGATGAGGGGACCCATGCACACCAGAATTGGGGATGAGAGGTTAATGCATACCAGGATTGGGGATGAGGAGTGCCATGCATATGAGGATTGGGATTGAGGGGCCCATGCATACCAGGATTGGGATTGAGGGGCCCATGCTTACCAGGATAGGGGATGAGGGGCCCATGCATATCAGGATTGGGGATGAGGAGGCCATGCATACTAGGATTGGGGATGAGGGGCGCCATACATTCCATGATTGAGGATGAGGGGTTCATGCATACCAGGATTGGGGATGAGGGGGCCATGCATACCAGGATTGGGTATGAGGGGCCCTTGCATACCAGGATTGGGGATGAGGCGCCCATGCATACCAGGATTGGGATTGAGGGGCCCATGCTTACCAGGATAGGGGATGAGGGGCCCATGCATATCAGGATTTGGGATGAGGGGGCCATGCATACCAAGATAGGCGGCGAGGGGCCCATGCATACCAAGATTGGAGATGACGGGCCCATGCATAGCTGGATTGGAGATGAGTGGCCCATACATACCAGGATTTGGGATGAGGGGGCCATGCATACCAGGATTAGGGATGAGGAGCAATGCATACTAGGATTGAGGATGAGGGGTGCCATACATACCAGGATTGTAGATGAGGGGCCCATACATACCAGGACTGGGGAGGAGGGGGCCATGCATACCAGGATTAGGGATGAGGAGCAATGCATACCAGGATTGAGGATGAGGGGTGTCATGCATACCAGGATTAGGGATGAGGGGCGCAATACAAACCAGGATTGGGGATGAGGGGCCCATGTATACCAAGATTGGGGATGAGGGGGCCATGCATAAAAGGATTGAGGATGAGGGGCCCATGCATATCAGGATTCTGTATGAGGTGTCCATGCATAGCAGAATTGGGGATGAGGGGCCCATGCATACCAGTATTGTGATTGAGGGGCCCATGCTTACCAGGATAGGGGATGAGGGGCCCATGCTTATCAGGATTGGGGATGAGGGGGCCATGCATACGAGGATTGGGGATGAGGGGCGCCACACATTCCATTATTGAGGATGAGGGGTTCATGAATACCAGGATTGGGGATGAGGGGGCCATGCATACTCGGATTGGGGATGAGGGGCCCATGCATACCAGGATTGGGGATGAGGGGCCCATGCATACCAAGATTGGGGATGAGGGGGCTATGCATACCAGGAATGGGGTTGAGGGGCCCATGCATACCAAGCTTGGGGATGAGGGGCTCATGCATACCAGGATTGGGGATGAGGGGGCCATGCATACCAGGATAAGGGATGAGGAGCAATGCATACCAGGATTAAGGATGAGAGGTGCCATGCATACCAGGATTGGAGATAAGCGGCCCATACATACCAGGACTGGGGATGAGGGGGCCATGCATACCAGGATTAGGGATGAGGAGCAATGCATACCAGGATTGAGGATGAGGGGTGCCATGCATACCAGGATTAGGGATGAGGGGCGTAATACATACCAGGATTGGGGATGAGAGACCCATGTATACCAGGATTGGGGATGAGGGGGCCATGCATATAAGGACTGGGGATGAGGGGCCCATGCATACCAGGATTGGGTGTGAGTGGCCCATGCATATCAGGATTGGGGATGAGGGGCCCATGCATACCAGGATTGGGATTGAGGGGCACATGCTTACCAGGATAGGGGATGATGGGCCCATGCATATCAGGATTGGGGATGAGGGGCCCATGCATACGAGGATTGGGGATGAGCGGCGCCATACATTCCATGATTGAGGATGAGGGGTTCATGCCTACCAGGATTGTGGATGAGGGGGCCATGCATACCAGGATTGGGGATGAGGGGCCATTCATACCAGGATTGGGGATGAGGGGCCCATGCATACCAGGATTGGGGATGAGGGGGCCATGCATACCAGGATTGGGGATGAGGGACCCATGCATACCAGGATTGGGGATGAGGGGCCCATGCATACCAGCATTGGGGATGAGGGGCCCATGCATACCAGGATTGGGAATGAGGAGCACATGCATACCAGGATAGGGTATGAGGAGCCCATGCATACCAGGATTGGGGTGTACTGCCCATGCATACCAGGACTGGGGATGAGGGGCCCATTCATACCAGGATTGGGGATGACGGGCCCATGCATACCAAGATTGGAGATGACGGGCCCATGCATACCAGGATTTGGGATGAGGGGCCCATACATACCAGGACTGGGGATGAGGGGGCCCTGCATACCAGGATTAGGGATGAGGAACAATGCATACCAGGATTGAGGATGAGAGGTGCCATGCATGCCAGGATTGGGGATGAGGGGGCCATGCATACCAGGATTGGGAATGAGGGGCACCATACATACCAGGATTGAGGATGAGGGGCCCATGAATACCAGGTTTGGGGAAGAATGGCCCATGCATACCAGGATTTGGGATGAGGGGCCCATGCATACCAGGATTGGGAATGAGGGGCCCATGCATACCAGGAAAGGGGATGATGGGCCCATGCATACCAGGATTGGGGATGAGGGGGCCATGCATACCAGGAATGGGGATGAGGGGCCCCATACATACCGGGATTGGGGATGAGGCGCCCATGTATACCAGGATTGGGCATGAAGGGGCCATGCTTATCAGGATTGGGGGTGAGGGGCCCATGCATACCAAGATTGGGGATGAGGGGCCCATGCATACCAGGATTAGGAATGAGGGGCCCATGCATACTAGGATAGGGGATGAGGGGCCCATACACCCCAGTATTGGGGATGATAGGCCCATGCATACCAGGATTGGGGATGAGGGGCCCATGCATACCAAGTTTGGGGATGAGGGGCTCATGCATACCAGGATTGGGGATGAGGGACCCATGCATACCAGGATTGGGGATGAGGGGCCCATGCATACCAGGATTGGGGATGAGGGGCCCATACATACCAGAATTGGGGATGAGGGGCCCATGCATGCCAGGATAGGGGATGAAGGGCCCATGCATACCAGGATTGGGGTGTACGGCCCATGCATACCAGGATTGGGGATGAGGGGCCCATGCATACCAGGATTGGAGATGAGGGGTGCCTTGCATACCAGGATTGGGGATGAGGAGTGCCATACATACCAGGATTCGGGATGAGGGGACCCATGCACACCAGAATTGGGGATGAGAGGTTAATGCATACCAGGATTGGGGATGAGGGGTGCCATGCATATGAGGATTGGGGATGAGCGGGCCCATGCATACCAGGATTGGGATTGAGGGGCCCATGCTTACCAGGATAGGGGATGAGGGGCCCATGCATATCAGGATTGGGGATGAGGAGGCCATGCATACTAGGATTGGGGATGAGGGGCGCCATACATTCCATGATTGAGGATGAGGGGTTCATGCATACCAGGATTGGGGATGAGGGGGCCATGCATACCAGGATTGGGTATGAGGGGTCCTTGCATACCAGGATTGGGGATGAGGGGCCCATTCATACCAGGATTGGGATTGAGGGGCCCATGCTTACCAGGATAGGGGATGAGGGGCCCATGCATATCAGGATTGGGGATGAGGAGGCCATGCATACTAGGATTGGGGATGAGGGGCGCCAATACATTCCATGATTGAGGATGAGGGGTTCATGCATACCAGGAATGGGGATGAGGGGGCCATGCATACCAGGATTGGGGAGGAGAGGCCCATGCATACCAGGATTGGGGATGAGGGGCCCATGCATTCCAGGATTGGGGATGAGGGGGCCACGCATACCAGGATTGGGGATGAGGGGCCCATGCATTCCAGGATTGGGGATGAGGGGGCCACGCATACCAGGATTGGGGATGAGGGGCCCAAGCATACCAAGTTTGGGGATGAGGCGCTCATGCATACCAGGATTGGGGATGAGGGGGCCATGCATACTAGGATTGGGGATGAGGGGCGCCAATACATTCCATGATTGAGGATGAGGGGTTCATGCATACCAGGATTGGGGATGAGGGGGCCATGCATACCAGGATTGGGGAGGAGAGGCCCATGCATACCAGGATTGGGGATGAGGGGCCCATGCATTCCAGGATTGGGGATGAGGGGGCCACGCATACCAGGATTGGGGATGAGGGGCCCATGCATTCCAGGATTGGGGATGAGGGGGCCACGCATACCAGGATTGGGGATGAGGGGCCCAAGCATACCAAGTTTGGGGATGAGGCGCTCATGCATACCAGGATTGGGGATGAGGGGGCAATGCATACCAGGAATAGGGATGAGTAGCAATGCATACCAGGATTGAGGATGAGGGGCCATGCATAAAGGGATTGGGGATGCGGGGCCCATGCATACCAGGATTGGGTATGAGGGGCCCTTGCATACCAGGATTGGGGATGAGTGGCCCATGCATAGCAGGATTGGGATTGAGGGGCCCATGCTTACCAGGATAGGGGATGAGGGGCCCATGCATATCAGGATTGGGGATGAGGAGGCCATGCATACTAGGATTGGGGATGAGGGGCGCCATACATTCCATGATTGAGGATGAGGGGTTCATGCATACCAGGATTGGGGATGAGGGGGCCATGCATACCAGGATTGGGGAGGAGAGGCCCATGCATACCAGGATTGGGGATGAGGGGCCCATGCATTCCAGGATTGGGGATGAGGGGGCCACGCATACCAGGATTGGGGATGAGGGGCCCAAGCATACCAGGAATAGGGATGAGTAGCAATGCATACCAGGATTGAGGATGAGGGGTGCCATGCATACCAGGATTGGAGATGAGCGGCCCATACATACCAGGACTGGGGATGAGGGGGCCTTGCATACAACGATTAGGGATGAGGAGCAATGCATACCAGGATTGAGGATGAGGGGTGCCATGCATACCAGGATTAGGGATGAGGGGCGTAATACATACCAAGGTTGGGGATGAGAGGCCCATGTATACCAGGATTGGGGATGAGGGGGCCATGCATAAAATTATTGGGGATAAGGGGCCCATGCATACCAGGATTGTGTGTGAGTGGCCCATGCATACCAGGATTGGGGATGAGAGGCCCATGCATGCCCGGATTGGGGATGAGGGGCCCATGCATACCAGGATTGGGAATGGGGGGCCCATGCATACCAGGATGGGGGATGAGGGATCCACGCATACCAGGATTGGGGATGAGGGGGCCATGCATACCAGGATTGGGTATGAGAGGCCCATGCATACCAAGATTGGAGAAGACGGACTCATGCATATCAGGATTGTGGATGAGGGGCCCATGCATACCAGGATTGGGGATGAGGGGCTTATGCATACCAGGATTGGGGATGAGGGGCCCATGCCTACCAGGATTGGGGATGAGGGGCACACGCATACCAGCATAGGGGATGAGGGGCCCATGCATACCAGGATTGTGGATGAGGGGCCCATGCATACCAGGATTGGGGATGAGGGGCCCATGCATACCAGGATTTGGGATGAGGGGCCCATGCATACCAGGATTGGGGATGAGGGGCCCATGCATACCAGGATTGGGGATGAGGGGAGCCATACATACCAGGATTCGGGATTAGGGGACCCATGCACACCAGAATTGGGGATGAGAGGTTAATGCATACCAGGATTGGGGATGAGGGGTGCCATGCATATGAGGATTGCGGATGAGGGGGCCATGTTTACCAGGATTGGGGTTGAGGGGCACCATACATACCAGGATTGGGGATGAGGGGCCCATGCATACCAGGATTTGGGATGAGGGGGCCATGCATACCAGGATAGGCGGCGAGGGGTCCATGCATACCAAGATTGGAGATGACGGGCCCATGCATACCTGGATTGGAGATGAGTGGCCCATACATACCAGGATTTGGGATGAGGGGGCCATGCATACCAGGATTAGGGATGAGGAGCAATGCATACTAGGATTGAGGATGAGGGGTGCCATACATACCAGGATTGTAGATGAGGGGCCCATACATACCAGGACTGGGGAGGAGGGGGCCATGCATACCAGGATTAGGGATGAGGAGCAATGCATACCAGGATTGAGGATGAGGGGTGTCATGCATACCAGGATTAGGGATGAGGGGCGCAAAACAAACCAGGATTGGGGATGAGGGGCCCATGTATACCAAGATTGGGGATGAGGGGGCCATGCATAAAAGGATTGGGGATGAGGGGCCCATGCATACCAGGATTCTGTATGAGGGGCCCATGCATAGCAGAATTGGGTATGAGGGGCCCATGCATACCAGGATTGTGATTGAGGGGCCCATGGTTACCAGGATAGGGGATGAGGGGCCCATGCTTATCAGGATTGGGGATGAGGGGGCCATGCATACGAGGATTGGGGATGAGGGGCGCCACACATTCCATTATTGAGGATGAGGGGTTCATGCATACCAGGATTGGGGATGAGGGGGCCATGCATACTCAGATTGGGGATGAGGGGCCCATGCATACCAGGATTGGGGATGAGGGGCCCATGCATACCAAGATTGGGGATGAGTGGGCTATGCATACCAGGAATGGGGATGAGGGGCCCATGCATACCAAGCTTGGGGATGAGGAGCTCATGCATACCAGGATTGGGGATGAGGGGGCCATGCATACCAGGATTAGGGATGAGGAGCAATGCATACCAGGATTAAGGATGAGAGGTGCCATGCATACCAGGATTGGAGATGAGCGGCCCATACATACCAGGACTGGGGATGAGGGGGCCATGCATACCAGGATTAGGGATGAGGAGCAATGCATACCAGGATTGAGGATGAGGGGTGCCATGCATACCAGGATTAGGGATGAGGGGCGTAATACATACCAGGATTGGGGATGAGAGCCCCATGTATACCAGGATTGGGGATGAGGGGGCCATGCATATAAGGACTGGGGATGAGGGGCCCATGCATACCAGGATTGGGTATGAGTGGCCCATGCATACCAGGATTGGGGATGAGGGGCCCATGCATACCAGGATTGGGATTGAGGGGCACATGCTTACCAGGATAGGGGATGATGGGCCCATGCATATCAGGATTGGGGATGAGGGGCCCATGCATACGAGAATTGGGGATGAGCGGCGCCATACATTCCATGATTGAGGATGAGGGGTTCATGCCTACCAGGATTGGGGATGAGGGGGCCATGCATACCAGGATTGGGGATGAGGGGCCCATTCATACCAGGATTGGGGATGAGGGGCCCATGCATACCAGGATTGGGGATGAGGGGGCCATGCATACCAGGATTGGGGATGAGGGGCCCACGCATACCAGGATTGGGGATGAGAGCCCCATGTATACCAGGATTGGGGATGAGGGGGCCATGCATATAAGGACTGGGGATGAGGGGCCCATGCATACCAGGATTGGGTATGAGTGGCCCATGCATACCAGGATTGGGGATGAGGGGCCCATGCATACCAGGATTGGGATTGAGGGGCACATGCTTACCAGGATAGGGGATGATGGGCCCATGCATATCAGGATTCGGGATGAGGGGCCCATGCATACGAGAATTGGGGATGAGCGGCGCCATACATTCCATGATGGAGGATGAGGGGTTCATGCCTACCAGGATTGGGGATGAGGGGGCCATGCATACCAGGATTGGGGATGAGGGGCCCATTCATACCAGGATTGGGGATGAGGGGCCCATGCATACCAGGATTGGGGATGAGGGGGCCATGCATACCAGGATTGGGGATGAGGGGCCCACGCATACCAGGATTGGGGATGAGGGGCCCATGCATACCAGGATTGGGAATGAGGAGCACATGCATACCAGGATAGGGAATGAGGAGCCCATGCATACCTGGATTGGGGTGTACTGCCCATGCATACCAGGACTGGGGATGAGGGGCCCATTCATACCAGGATTGGGGATGATGGGCCCATGCATACCAAGATTGGAGATGACGGGCCCATGCATACCAGGATTTGGGATGAGGGGCCCATACATACCAGGACTGGGGATGAGGGGGCCCTGCATACCAGGATTAGGGATGAGGAACAATGCATACCAGGATTGAGGATGAGAGGTGCCATGCATGCCAGGATTGGGGATGAGGGGGCCATGCATACCAGGATTGGGAATGAGGGGCACCATACATACCAGGATTGAGGATGAGGGGCCCATGAATACCAGGTTTGGGGAAGAATGGCCCATGCATACCAGGATTTGGGATGAGGAGCCCATGCATACCAGGATTGGGAATGAGGGGCCCATGCATACCAGGAAAGGGGATGATGGGCCCATGCATACCAGGATTGGGGATGAGGGGGCCATGCATACCAGGAATGGGGATGAGGGGCCCCATACATACCGGGATTGGGGATGAGGCGCCCATGTATACCAGGATTGGGCATGAAGGGGCCATGCATATCAGGATTGGGGATGAGGGGCCCATGCATACCAAGATTGGGGATGAGGGGCCCATGCATACCAGGATTGGGGATGAGGGGCCCATGCATACCAGGATTAGGAATGAGGGGCCCATGCATACTAGGATAGGGGATGAGGGGCCCATACACCCCAGTATTGGGGATGATGGGCCCATGCATACCAGGATTGGGGATGAGGGGCCCATGCATACCAAGTTTGGGGATGAGGGGCTCATGCATACCAGGATTGGGGATGAGGGACCCATGCATACCAGGATTGGGGATGAGGGGCCCATGCATACCAGGATTGGGGATGAGGGGCCCATACATACCAGAATTGGGGATGAGGGGCCCATGCATACCAGGATAGGGGATGAGGGGCCCATGCATACCAGGATTGGGGTGTACGGCCCATGCATACCAGGATTGGGTATGAGGGGCCCATGCATACCAGGATCGGAGATGAGGGGTGCCAAGCATACCATGATTGGGGATGATGGGACCATACATACCAGGATAGGGGATGAGGAGCCCATGCATACCAGGATTGGAGATGAGGGGTGCCTTGCATACCAGGATTGGGGATGAGGGGTGCCATACATACCAGGATTCGGGATGAGGGGACCCATGCACACCAGAATTGGGGATGAGAGGTTAATGCATACCAGGATTGGGGATGAGGAGTGCCATGCATATGAGGATTGGGATTGAGGGGCCCATGCATACCAGGATTGGGATTGAGGGGCCCATGCTTACCAGGATAGGGGATGAGGGGCCCATGCATATCAGGATTGGGGATGAGGAGGCCATGCATACTAGGATTGGGGATGAGGGGCGCCATACATTCCATGATTGAGGATGAGGGGTTCATGCATACCAGGATTGGGGATGAGGGGGCCATGCATACCAGGATTGGGTATGAGGGGCCCTTGCATACCAGGATTGGGGATGAGGGGCCCATGCATACCAGGATTGGGATTGAGGGGCCCATGCTTACCAGGATAGGGGATGAGGGGCCCATGCATATCAGGATTGGGGATGAGGAGGCCATGCATACTAGGATTGGGGATGAGGGGCGCCATACATTCCATGATTGAGGATGAGGGGTTCATGCATACCAGGATTGGGGATGAGGGGGCCATGCATACCAGGATTGGGGAGGAGAGGCCCATGCATACCAGGATTGGTGATGAGGGGCCCATGCATTCCAGGATTGGGGATGAGGGGGCCACGCATACCAGGATTGGGGATGAGGGGCCCAAGCATACCAAGTTTGGGGATGAGGGGCTCATGCATACCAGGATTGGGGATGAGGGGGCCATGCATACCAGGAATAGGGATGAGTAGCAATGCATACCAGGATTGAGGATGAGGGGCCATGCATAAAGGGATTGGGGATGCGGGGCCCATGCATACCAGGATTGGGTATGAGGGGCCCTTGCATACCAGGATTGGGGATGAGGGGCCCATGCATACCAGGATTGGGATTGAGGGGCCCATGCTTACCAGGATAGGGGATGAGTGGCCCATGCATATCAGGATTGGGGATGAGGAGGCCATGCATACTAGGATTGGGGATGAGGGGCGCCATACATTCCATGATTGAGGATGAGGGGTTCATGCATACCAGGATTGGGAATGAGGGGGCCATGCATACCAGGATTGGGGAGGAGAGGCCCATGCATACCAGGATTGGGGATGATGGGCCCATGCATTCCAGGATTGGGGATGAGGGGGCCACGCATACCAGGATTGGGGATGAGGGGCCCAAGCATACCAAGTTTGGGGATGAGGGGCTCATGCATACCAGGATTGGGGATGAGGGGGCCATGCATACCAGGAATAGGGATGAGTAGCAATGCATACCAGGATTGAGGATGAGGGGTGCCATGCATACCAGGATTGGAGATGAGCGGCCCATACATACCAGGACTGGGAATGAGGGGGCCTTGCATACCAGGATTAGGGATGAGGAGCAATGCATACCAGGATTGAGGATGAGGGGTGCCATGCATACCAGGATTAGGGATGAGGGGCGTAATACATACCAAGGTTGGGGATGAGAGGCCCATGTATACCTGGATTGGGGATGAGGGGGCCATGCATAAAATTATTGGGGATAAGGGGCCCATGCATACCAGGATTGTGTGTGAGTGGCCCATGCATACCACGATTGGGGATGAGAGGCCCATGCATGCCCGGATTGGGGATGAGGGGCCCATGCATACCAGGATTGGGAATGGGGGGCCCATGCATACCAGGATAGGGGATGAGGGGTCCACGCATACCAGGATTGGGGATGAGGGGGCCATGCATACCAGGATTGGGTATGAGAGGCCCATGCATACCAAGATTGGAGAAGACGGACTCATGCATACCAGGATTGTGGATGAGGGGCCCATGCATACCAGGATTGAGGATGAGGGGCCCATGAATACCAGGTTTGGGGAAGAATGGCCCATGCATACCAGGATTTGGGATGAGGGGCCATGCATACCAGGATTGGGAATGAGGGGCCCATGCATACCAGGAAAGGGGATGATGGGCCCATGCATACCAGGATTGGGGATGAGGGGGCCATGCATACCAGGAATGGGGATGAGGGGCCCCATACATACCGGGATTGGGGATGAGGTGCCCATGTATACCAGGATTGGGCATGAAGGGGCCATGCATATCAAGATTGGGGATGAGGGGCCCATGCATACCAAGATTGGGGATGAGGGGCCCATGCATACCAGGATTGGGGATGAGGGGCCCATGCATACCAGGATTAGGAATGAGGGGCCCATGCATACTAGGATAGGGGATGAGGGGCCCATACACCCCAGTATTGGGGATGATGGGCCCATGCATACCAGGATTGGGGATGAGGGGCCCATGCATACCAAGTTTGGGGATGAGGGGCTCATGCATACCAGGATTGAGGATGAGGGACCCATGCATACCAGGATTGGGGATGAGGGGCCCATGCATACCAGGATTGGGGATGAGGGGCCCATACATACCAGAATTGGGGATGAGGGGCCCATGCATACCAGGATAGGGGATGAGGGGCCCATGCATACCAGGATTGGGGTGTACGGGCCATACATACCAGGATAGGGGATGAAGAGCCCATGCATACCAGGATTGGAGATGAGGGGTGCCAAGCATACCAGGATTGGGGATATGGGGTGCCATACATACCAGGATTCGGGATGAGGGGACCCATGCACACCAGAATTCGGGATGAGAGGTTAATGCATACCAGGATTGGGGATGAGGGGTGCCATGCATATGAGGATTGGGGATGAGCGGGCCATGTATACCAGGATTGGGGATGAGGGGCGCCATACATACCAGGATTGGGGATGAGGGGCCCATGCATACCAGGATTGGGGATGAGGGGGCCATGCATACCAGGATAGGCGGTGAGGGGCCCATGCATACCAAGATTGGAGATGACGGGCTCATGCATACCAGGATTGGAGATGAGTAGCCCATACATACCAGGACTGAAGATGAGGGGGCCATGCATACCAGGATTAGGGATGATGAGCAATGCATACCAGGATTGAGGATGAGGGGTGCCATGCATACCAGTATTGGAGATGAGCTGCCCATACATACCAGGACGGGGGATGAGGGGGCCATGCATACCAGGATCAGGGATGAGGAGCAATGCATACCAGGATTGAGGATGAGGGGTGCCATGCATACCAGGATTAGGGATGAGGGGCGTAATACATACCATGATTGGGGATGAGAGGCCCATGTATACCAGGATTGGGGATGAGGGGGCCATGCATAAAAGGATTGGGGATGAGGGGCCCATGCATACCAGGATTGGGGATGAGGGGCCCATGCATACCAGGATAGGGGATGAGGGGCCCATGCATACCAGGATTGGGATTGAGGGGCCCATGCTTACCAGGATAGGGGATGAGAGGCCCATACAAATCAGGATTGGGGATGAGGGGTTCATGCATACCAGGATTGGGGATGAGGGGGCCATGCATACCAGGATTGGGGATGAGGGGCCCATGCATACCAGGATTGGGGATTATGGGCCCATGCATACCAAGATTGGGGATGAGGGGGCCATGCATACCAGGATTGGGGATGAGCGGCCCATGCATACCAAGTTTGGGGATGAGGGGCTCATGCATACCAGGATTGGGGATGAGGGGGCCATGCATAACAGGATTAGGGATGAGGAGCAATGCATACCAGGATTAAGGATGAAGGGTGCCATGCATACCAGGATTGGAGATGAGCGACCCATACATACCAGGACTGGGGATGAGGGGCCCATGCATACCAGGATTAGGGATGAGGAGCAATGCATACCAGGATTGAGGATGAGGGGTGCCATACATACCAGGATTAGGGATGAGGGGCGAAATACATACCAGGATTGGGGATGAGAGGCCCATGTATACCAGGATTGGGGATGAGGGGGCCATACATATAAGGATTGGGGATGAGGGGCCCATGCATACCAGGATTGGGTATGAGTGGCCCATGCACACCAGGATTTGGGATGAGGGGCCCATGCAAACCAGGATTGGGATTGAGGGGCCCATGCTTACCAGGAAAGGGGATGAGGGGCCCATGCATATCAGGATTGGGGATGACGGGGCCATGCATACGAGGATTGGGGATGAGCGGCACCATAAATTCCATGGTTGAGGATGAGGGGTTCATGCATACCAGGATTGGGGATGAGGGGGCCATGCATACCAGGATTGGGGATGAGGGGCCCATGCATACCAGGATTGGGGATGAGGGGCCCATGCATACCAGGATTGGGGATGAGGGGCCCATGCATACCAGGATTGGGGATGAGGGGCCCATACATACCAGAATTTTGGATGAGGGGCCCATGCATACCAGGATAGGGGATGAGGGGCCCATGCATACCAGGATTGGGGTGTACGGCCCATGCATACCAGGACTGGGGATGATGGGCCCATGCATACCAGGATCGGAGATGAGGGGTGCCATCCGCAGCTGTTTCCAGCCATCGGACGCCATCTTCAGGACGCCGCGCGGGAAGAAGAGGGGCGTGGATGTCAAAACCGCGCGAGATCCGAAGCTCCGCCCCACGCACCGACGCTGCGCAAGGTCCTGGAAGGGAGAGGGAGCGACGCTGACGTCATCAGGACGCGACGCAAGGTCCTCATCCAGAGCAACCAACAGCAGCGGAGCCGCGGCCTACAGAAGAGGATCGTCGGAAGGTAGGCCACGCTTAACTAGGGGGGAGGAAGATGTCGGACACAGAGGCGCCCACTACCACCAACGCAGCTGCAGCAGCGGTGATGCCCTTTTCCCTGCCCTACATCCCTGGAGCGGCCTGGCTGCCCAAATACTCAGGGGAGCCCCATGCCCTAACTGACTTCAAGGAAAGGCTATACAGTTTGTTCCACGTTTACACCCTGACAGAGGAACAGAAGGTCAGCATACTAACAGGGCAGTTAACTGGCGCAGCCCAAAGGGAGGTAAAATCATGGCCCACTGAGGAGAAAAGGACTGTGAAGGGTATTCTGACCCTGCTGCGGGGTACCTTTGACACACGTACCTCTGCTGAGATTAAAATGAGGTTCTATGGATGTAAGCAGCGGGCACAGGACAGCATCAGAGACTATGCCCTAAATTTGCAGGAAGCCTTGAGGGCTATTCAACAAACTGACCCTGGCAGTGTGCAGGAAACGGATAAACTGCTAACAGAACAATTCATAGAAGGTCTGCTGTCCAGCGCCCACAGGGCCCAGCTGCGCCTCATGTTCTTTCAGAACCCCGACCTGACCTTTGCCCAATTTAAGGACAGGGCCATAAGGGTGCTCCGTGAATCTGCAACCAGTGGCGCTATAAACCCCCGGCGCCCTGCTCTCACCTACCACCAGGAGGCAGCGCCCTCCTCTATGGACCCCGTGGGGGCTGATGCACAGGCCCTGAACCAAGCCTCGTCGAAAGACCTGCACCACCAAGTCCAGGAGCTGACCAGGAGCGTCGCGGCGTTGACCAGGACCGTCCAGGCGTTACAAGTGGACCGGTCAAGACCCATCGAGCTGGCTTCAAGTCCGGAGGATGTCCCGTGGCGTTGACAGAGGAGGATCCCGTCGTTCCGAGGGAGGCCCACAGACCGCTACGCAGAGGATGGACAGCCCATTTGCCGTCGATGCAACCAGCCCGGACACATTTCCAGGTACTGTAATTTAAACGGGTCCAACCTGGGGCAGAGGGCCAACCCCCAGGCATAAGATCACCAGGCCCTTACAATTGGCGTAATAAGTACGTTGGGGGGCGCCCGGTTTTACCCGTGGTGCTGGACGGTATCCCCCTGAGCGCCTTGCTGGATACTGGGTCGCAAGTAACCACTATCCCTTATGTACTTTTTAAGCAGTATTGGACTGATGCTGATATCACACGGTATCCAGACAGTAACTTGAGCATCATCGCCAGTAATGGCTTACCCATGCCGCAGATGGGGTTCAAGGAGATGACCATTAAAATTGGTAAAGTTGAACTGCCGGCACAGGGAGTGATTATTGTGGACATTGACCGTCGTGAAAGTCACCCTAAAATAACTGTGGGTACTAACGTAATTGAAAATTGTCTTTCAGAGGTAATTGTAATCTTACAACAGGTGGCGGTGAATGCTAGTTCCAGCCAACAGAGAGTCCTCAACAAGGAGATAAAAGCCCTGATGAGACGGCAGCAGGTAGAACTGTCTGGTGGTGAGATCGGTAGCGTAAGACTGAGTGACCCATTCCACATTTCCATGCCTCCCAAAAGTGAAATGATGATCTGGTGTCGGACTGCAATCGGGTTGAGAGGTAGAGACTACCAAGCCATGGTAGAACCCGTGTACTCAGACAGCAGGCCCACCATTTTGACAGCTCGGGGGGTGGTTGACGTCCGTCATGGGAGGGTGCCCGTCCGCATCCTCAACATTGGGGAGAGGGAAGTACACTTACCCAGGTACGCTACACTCGCCAAACTGTTTGTTGTCGAACACAAAGCTATCAGGGCCGTGGAACCCTTGCCTCCATCTCCTCAGGCGGAGGGTAATGGCTCCCAGAAACAAAAGGAGGACTGGTGCCAGAAACTCCATGTGGGTGCTGACTCCACTCCCCTGCACCAAAAACAAGGAGTCTACCGGGTGGTACAGGAGTACGAGAGAGTCTTTAGTAAGCACCCGCTAGACTTCGGCAGAGTAAAGGGGGTAGAACACCACATCACCACAGGGAGCCACCCACCGATAAAAGAAAGACACAGACCTGTACCCCCTGCACACTACCAGAACGCAAAGGGCATGCTAAGAGAGATGAAAGAAGCTGGGGTTATTAGAGACAGCTGTAGCCCCTGGGCAGTCCCCTTGGTTCTGGTCAAAAAGAAAGACGGCACCATGAGAATGTGCGTGGACTATAGACAAATCAACCGTATCACCCACAAAGACGCATATCCGCTGCCTAGAATAGAGGAGTCTTTAGCCGCACTAAAATCAACTAACTTCTTTTCTACTTTGGACCTTACTAGCGGGTACTGGCAGGTTCCTGTGGCAGAGGCTGACAAGGAGAAGACCGCCTTCACCACCCCGATGGGACTGAGTGAGTTCAACTGTATGCCTTTCGGGCTCTGCAACGCACCAGGGACCTTCCAGCGGCTGATGGAATGCTGTCTAGGGCACCGAAACTTCGAGACGGTCCTCCTTTACCTGGACGACGTGATCGTCTATTCGAAAACCTACGAGGACCATCTAAAGCACCTGGCCGAGGTGTTCGAAGCCCTGGCAGGCTATGGCCTGAAGGTGAAACCATCGAAGTGTCACCTGCTGAAACCAAAGGTCCAGTACCTAGGGCACGTGGTAAGCGCGGATGGAGTGGCCCCCGACCCTGACAAGGTCACGGCAATCAAGAGCTGGCCAAGCCCCTCGAGCATCAAGCAGGTGAGACAGTTTCTCGGGTTGTTAGGCTACTACCGAAGGTTCATCCCCGGGTTCACTAAGATGGCAGCTCCTATGCAGGACCTCCTGATCGGACAGTCTAAGTCCAGGAGCCAAAAGCCGCCCTTCAAGTGGGATAAACCGGAAGAGGAGTCCTTCCGCCAGTTGAAGATGGCCCTCACGGGGGATGAGATCCTGGCCTACCCTGATTATGGCCAGCCTTTTATCCTTCACACAGACGCCAGTAATGTGGGACTGGGAGCCGTACTGTCCCAAAACCAACAGGGCAGAGAACGGGTGATCGCATACGCCAGTTGGAAGCTGAGGCCCACCGAGAGGAACCCGGAGAATTACAGCTCCTTCAAGCTAGAATTCTTGGCGGTGGTGTGGGCCGTGACGGAACGTTTCAAGCATTACCTGGCCTCCGCAAAGTTCACGGTGTACATGGGCAACAACCCGTTAACACACCTAGACAGTGCAAGACTGGGTGCCCTAGAACAGCGGTGGATGGCCCGTCTCTCCAACTATGACTTCGTGATCAAGTACCGGGCTGGCAAAACCAATGCCAACGCTGACGCCCTATCGAGGATGCCTCACTTACCTGAAGGTGACGAAGACCCAGAAGAGCTGGAGGAGGTTGAACTCCCCGCGTTTCACCGGTATGGAGCCGCTCAATACTCCCACCGCGTGAAGGAGGAGGATCTAACAACCGTGATGATCAATCCTCTACCTCACCACAGCTGGGCCGAGACCCAAGATAGTGACCCTGCAGTCCGCCTGGTGAAAGATCTGCTGACCCGGGAAGACGCCCGCCTAGATCCGGATGCCCCAGAGGAAGCCAAGCAGCTATGGAAAGAGAAGAGCAAGCTGTTCCTCTACGAAGGCAAGTTGTGCAGAAGGATTGTCAACCACCGGACGCACGAGCTGACCTGGCAAGTCGTGGTCCCAAGGCGGGATGCAGCTATGGTCCTGGGGGCTTACCATGACAGAGCGGGGCACTTCGGTTGGAAGAAACTGGAGTTCCTGCTAAGAGGAAGGTTCTTTTGGGTCGGCATGAGAGGAGCTGTAGAAAAGTGGTGCAGAGACTGTGGCCCTTGTCACCTGAGGAGGAAGGACCGTGCCAGCCAGAAGACACCCTTGAGGCCCATCGTCACCACGCAGCCTCTTGAGCTGGTAGCTCTGGACCATGTCAAATTGGCACCCAGCCGGTCAGGATACATCTATGCCCTGACAATCGTGGACCACTATTCCCGTTTTCTAGTGGTGGTCCCGGTAAAGGACTTGACAGCCCAAACAGCGGCCAGAGCCTTCCAGCAATACTTCTGCCGTCCACACGGGTATCCGGAACAGGTCCTGACAGACCAGGGTCCAGCGTTCGAGGCTGAAATCTTCCAGGAGTTCTGCAACCTCTATGGCTGTAAGAAGATTCGTACAATGCCTTACCACCCCCAAACCAACGGGATGTGTGAGAAGATGAACAACATAGTCATTGATCTCCTAAAGACGTTGCCCCTGGAGGAACGCAGCCTGTGGCCAGAAAAACTGCCGGACCTGATAGACCTATACAACAATATCCCGGTGAATGCTACAAACTGCACCCCGGCTTACCTGATGCGAGCTAGACCAGGTAAGCTGCCCGTAGACCTGGAGATGGGAGTCCTAATACCTGAGGACACCTCCCCGGATGCGGACTGGGATACGGAAAGGCAACTGCAGTACAAGAAGCTACAGGAGAGTGTGGAGAAGAGCCTGGCCCAGGTGAGAGAGAGGCAAGAAAAACTCTTCAATCAACACGTCCCTGCTGGTCCCCTAGAACCTGGTGAGCAAGTCCTGAAGCGGAAGAGAAGGTTACATAATTTGGACGACCAGTGGGAAAGGGAACACTACACCATACTGCAGTCTGACCACGACAACCCAAAGGTGTGCGTAATCACCAAGGACGGAGGAGAAACCACTAGTGTCGTCTCCAGAGACCACCTCAAAAGATGCCCCGAGCAACTCCGCAGTGCAGAAGAAGATCAGAGTGACCTTGAACCCGCAGAGGACAAGGAAGAAATGATCAGCACCGTTCCCTCAGTCCTGGACTCGCATAAATGATGCCATAGTGGTACCCGTCCTGCATTTCCTGCAACCGGCACAGCAACAACCAACACCAGAGCCGGAAGGTGAAGAGGAGCAAGCGGTTCCAGAGGCAGAAGAGCCTGTACCAGCAGCCCAGGAGAGTCAACCCTCTGCTGACAGTGAACCTGCCATGCCTGCGGTAAGCCAAAGGACCCGCAGACAGCTGCCTGCCCTACCTGTACACCCAGCTGGTAGCTGTACCCCTAGCCAAGTCAGTCCACCACCAGACAGTGGGTTAAGGAGGTCAACCAGGAGCACAAAGGGACAGATACACGCTCGCTGGAGAATATAGAGTGTGCTAAACTTGTAAATAACCCTGTTGCTAAATGTTGAATTGTTTGCCAAGTTACATGCATGTTTGGTAATCCTGTGTTTCAGTTTCTTGCAGCTACCGTAAGGACTCAAAGGTTATGGACTTTTTATAACCGGGACCTTGTATGGACTGCGTTTGGAGCCTAACCCAGGAATGAACTAAGACTGTAAAGGACTTGGGGTAGGACAGACCCCCACCTGGTTAAGGCTCCCCGTTGTATTGGTGATATGGACACCCGGTCACAGGCCACACTGTGACCTTAAGAACTCAATTTGTGTGTCGTCTGTCTATTAATGTTTTATTGTTATGCATATTGTCTTTGTTTATTGTTTAGTCCCATAGTACTAAATTTCACTAGGGGGGAATGTGTCACCCTGGCCTGGATGCCACAAGTGTAAATAAAGCTGTGTCTGAGAGCAAGGGGGAGGTTCTCTAGTCAGGTCAGGGGAACATTAGCATGCAATGCCTTCTGTCTCAGGCCAGTAAGGGGAGCTGGCTGCCCCTATAAAAGCTGGTGCTGGGGGCAGGGTTAGGGAGAACTTGAAGGCCTGTCTCAGCACTGAGACTTGTCCCAGAGCAGAGCAGGGACAGACAGATGCACTTCACCTAAGAACGAAGTGTGGCAGGAGGAGAGCCACAAGCCAGAGACAAGAGGCGAAGCAAGCCTGTCTTGGCAGATAAGAGACTGACTTTACCAGACTTTGGTGTCTGAGGCTGAGAGGATTCTACATCCTCCAGCAGATAACCAGTCCGCAAGGGACTGTATATTCCTTGGCCTAAGAAGCCTGGAGGCCCTGCCACAACCGAAGGGACCAGTAAAGCCGTACAAGGCTGGGAGCAGAAAGGAACCCACGTCGCAGGCCATACAAGCGAGAATACACGGAAAGCTCGGAAACGTGGGCTGTTACCCTATAACGAGGAGATAGCCAGAAGGAGCGCAGAAAGCACGGTAGGCCTACACCCTCACCCTGACCAGGGCCAATTTCCCCGTTGCTCTCAGACATCCAGGTCCCCTCCTAGCTGGGACTGTTTATGGGTCAGTTTACCTGTTTCAGTAAAGACCCTGGACTGCAACCTATTGTCTGTGTGCTCCTTCGCGCCTCCAGCACTACCGGTACTGGGACTCTCACCACCATCACTCCTACCATCCACTACACTGCCCTGGGGCCGCACTCTTCCCGTGGGGAGTCACACCATCCCAGCTGCACACCTCATCAGCCCCAGCGGTCTGCCTTGCAGCGCCGGTACCTAATGACCGCAAATCCACGGGTGGCGTAGTCGGACATTATCAATAGCACATAACGGACTACCACTGGCCTGACCACCCTGAGCCACGGAACCGGGTTGCCACTACTACTCCCATCGTTCCCCCTATTGCCCGGATCCGAGTGCCCCACGGCCCAGGGGGCGAGTCACATGCATACCAGGATTGGAGATGAGCAGCCCATACATACCAGGACTGGGGATGAGGGGGCCATGCATACCAGGATCAGGGATGAGGAGCAATGCATACCAGGATTGAGGATGAGGGGTGCCATGCATACCAGGATTAGGGATGAGGGGCGTAATACATACCAGGATTGGGGATGAGAGGCCCATGTATACCAGGATTGGGGATGAGGGGGCCATGCATAAAAGGATTGGGATGAGGGGCCCATGCATACCAGGATTGGGGATGAGGGGCCCATGCATACCAGGATTGGGGAAGAGGGGCCCATGCATACCACGATTGGGATTGAGGGGCCCATGCTTACCAGGATAGGGGATGAGAGGTCCATGCATATCAGGATTGGGGATGAGGGGGCCATGCATACGAGGATTGGGGATGAGGGGCGCCATACATTCCATGATTGAGGATGAGGGGTTCATGCAAACCAGGATTGGGGATGAGGGGGCCATGCATACCAGGATTGGGGATGAGGGGCCCATGCATACCAGGATTGGGGATTAGGGGCCCATGCATACCAAGATTGGGGATGAGGGGGCCATGCATACCAAGTTTGGGGATGAGGAGCTCATGCATACCAGGATTGGGGATGAGGGGGCCATGCATAACAGGATTAGGGATGAGGAGCAATGCATACCAGGATTAAGGATGAGGGGTGCCATGCATACCAGGATTGGAGATGAGCGACCCATACATACCAGGACTGGGGATGAGGGACCCATGCATACCAAGATTAGGGATGAGGAGCAATGCATACCAGGATTGAGGATGAGGGGTGCCATGCATACCAGGATTAGGGATGAGGGGCGTAATACATACCAGGATTGGGGATGAGAGGCCCATGTATACCAGGATTGGGGATGAGGGGGCCATGCATATAAGGATTGGGGATGAGGGGCCCATGCATGCCAGGATTGGGTATGAGTGGCCCATGCACACCAGGATTGGGGATGAGGGGGCCATGCATACCAGGATTGGGATTGAGGGGCCCATGCCTACCAGGATAGGGGATAGGGGCCCATGCATATCAGGATTGGGGATGAGGGGGTAATGCATACGAGGATTGGGGATGAGCGGCGCCATAAATTCCATGATTGAGGATGAGGGGTTCAAGCATACGAGGATTGGGGATGAGGGGGCCATGCATACCAGGATTTGGGATGAGGGGCCCATGCATACCAGGATTGGGGATGAGGGGCCCATGCATACCAGGATTGGGGATGAGGGGGCCATGCATACCAGGATTGGGGATGAGGGGCCATACATACCAGAATTGGGGATGAGGGGCCCATGCATACCAGGATAGGGGATGAGGGGCCCATGCATACCAGCATTGGGGTGTACGGCCCATGCATACCAGGACTGGGGATGAGGGGCCCATGCATACCAGGATCGGAGATGAGGGGTGCCAAGCATACCATGATTGGGGATGATGGGACCATACATACCAGGATAGGGGATGAGGGGCCCATGCATGCCAGGATTGGAGATGAGGGGTGCCTTGCATACCAGGATTGGGGATGAGGGGTGCCATACATACCAGGATTCGGGATGAGGGGACCCATGCACACCAGAATTGGGGATGAGAGGTTAATGCATACCAGGATTGGGGATGAGGGGTGCCATGCATATGAGGATTGGGGATGAGGGGGCCATGTATACCAGGATTGGGGATGAGGGGCACCATACATACCAGGATTGGGGATGAGGGGCCCATGCATACCAGGATTGGGGATGAGGGGGCCATGCATACCAGGATAGGCGGTGAGGGGCCCATGCATACCAAGATTGGAGATGACGGGCCCATGCATACCAGGATTGGAGATGAGTGGCCCATACATACCAGGACTGGGGATGAGGGGGCCATGCAAACTAGGATTAGGGATGAGGAGCAATGCATACCAGGATTGAGGATGAGGGGTGCCATGCATACCAGGATTGGAGATGAGCAGCCCATACATACCAGGACTGGGGATGAGGGGGCCATGCATACCAGGATCAGGGATGAGGAGCAATGCATACCAGGATTGAGGATGAGGGGTGCCATGCATACCAGGATTAGGGATGAGGGGCGTAATACATACCAGGATTGGGGATGAGAGACCCATGTATGCCAGGATTGGGGATGAGGGGGCCATGCATAAAAGGATTGGGGATGAGGGGCCCATGCATACCAGGATTGGGATTGAGGGGCCCATGCTTACCAGGATAGGGGATGAGAGGCCCATGCATATCAGGATTGGGGATGAGGGGGCCATGCATACGAGGATTGGGGATGAGGGGCGCCATACATTCCATGATTGAGGATGAGGGGTGAGGGGTTCACGCATACCAGGATTGGGGATGAGTGGGCCATGCATACCAGGATTGGGGATGAGGGGCCCATGCATACCAGGATTGGGGATTAGGGGCCCATGCATACCAAGATTGGGGATGAGGGGGCCATGCATACCAGGATTGGGGATGAGGGGCCCATGCATACCAAGTTTGGGGATGAGGGGCTCATGCATACCAGGATTGGGGATGAGGGGGCCATGCATAACAGGATTAGGGATGAGGAGCAATGCATACCAGGATTAAGGATGAGGGGTGCCATGCATACCAGGATTGGAGATGAGCGACCCATACATACCAGGACTGGGGATGAGGGGCCCATGCATACCAGGATTAGGGATGAGGAGCAATGCATACCAGGATTGAGGATGAGGGGTGCCATGCATACCAGGATTAGGGATGAGGGGCGTAATACATACCAGGATTGGGGATGAGAGGCCCATGTATACCAGGATTGGGGATGAGGGGGCCATGCATATAAGGATTTGGGATGAGGGGCCCATGCATACCAGGATTGGGGATGAGGGGCCCATGCATACCAGGATTGGGATTGAGGGGCCCATGCTTACCAGGATAGGGGATGAGGGGCCCATGCATATCAGGATTGGGGATGAGGGGGCCATGCATACCAGGATTGGGATTGAGGGGCCCATGCTTACCATGATAGGGGATGAGGGGCCCATGCATATCAGGATTGGGGATGAGGGGGCCATGCATACGAGGATTGGGGATGAGCGGCGCCATACATTCCATGATTGAGGATGAGGGGTTCATGCATACCAGGATTGGGGATGAGGGGGCCATGCATACCAAGATTGGGGATGAGGGGTCCATGCATACCAGGATTGGGGATGAGGGGCCCATGCATACCAGGATTGGGGATGAGGGGGCCATGCATACCAGGATTGGGGATGAGGGACCCATGCATACCAGGATTGGGGATGAGGGGCCCATGCATACCAGGATTGGGAATGAGGGGCCCATGCATACCAGGATAGGGTATGAGGAGCCCATGCATACCAGGATTGGGGTGTACGGCCCATGCATTCCAGGACTGGGGATGAGGGGCCCATGCATACCAGGATCGGAGATGAGGGGTGTCATGCATACCAGGAATGAGGATGATGGGACCATGCATACCAGGATAGGGGAAGAGGGGCCCATACATACCAGGATTGGGATGTACGGCACATGCATACCAGGACTGGGGATGAGGGGCCCATGCATACCAGGATCGGAGATGAGGGGTGCCATGCATACCAGGATTGGGGATGATGGGACCATGCATACCAGGAAAGGGGAAGAGGGGCCCATGCACACCAGGATTGGGGTGAAGGGCCCATGCATACCAGGACAGGGGATGAGCGGCCCATGCATACCAGGATTGGGGATGAGGGGTGCCATGCATACCAGAATTGGGGATGAGTGGTGCCATGCATACCAGGTTTGGGAATGAGAGGCCCATGTATACCAGGATTGGGGATGAAGGGGCCATGCATACCAGGATTGGGGATGAATGGCCCATGCATTCCAGGATTGGGGATGAGGGGCCCCATGCATACCAGGATTGGGAATGAGGGGCCCATGCATACCAGGATTAGGGATGAGGAGCAATGCATACCAGGATTGAGAATGAGGGGTGCCAGGCATACCAGGATTGGGGATGAGGGGGCCTTGCATACCAGGATTGGGGATGAGGGGCACCATACATACCAGGATAAGGGATGAGGGGCCCATGCATACCAGGATTGGGGATGACGGGCCCATGCATACCAAGATTAGAGATGACTGGCCCATGCATACCAGGATTTGGGATGAGGGGCCCATACATACCAGGACTGGGGATGAGTGGGCCCTGCATACCAGGATTAGGGATGAGGAGCAATGCATACCAGGATTGAGGATGAGAGGTGCCATGCATATCAGAATTGGGGATGAGGGGGCCATGCATACCAGGATTGCGGATGAGGGGCCCATGCATACCAAGATTGGAGATGACGGGCCCATGCATACCTGGATTTGGGATGAGGGGCCCATAGATACCAGGACTGGGGATGAGGGGGCCCTGCATACCAGGATTAGAGATGAGGAGCAATGCATACAAGGATTGAGGATGAGAGGTGCCATGCATACCAGGATTGGGGATGAGGGGGCCACGCATACCAGGATTGGGGATGAGGGGCACCATACATACCAGGATTGGGTATGAGGGGCCCATGCATACCAGGATTGGGAATGAGGGGCCCATGCATACCAGAAAAGGGGATGATGGGCCCATGCATACCAGGATTGGGAATGAGGGGGCCATGCATACCAGGAATGGGGATGAGGGGCCCCATACATACCTGGATTGGGGATGAGGGGCCCATGTATACCAGGATTGGGCATGAAGGGGCCATGTGTATCAGGATTGGGGATGAGGGGCCCATGCATACCAAGATTGGGGATGAGGGGCCCATGCATACCAGGATTGGGGATGAGGGGCCCATGCATACCAGGATTAGGAATGAGGGGCCCATGCATACCAGGATAGGGGAAGAGGGGCCCATGCATGCCAGGATTGGGGTGAAGGGCCCATGCATACCAGGACAGGGGATGAGGGGCCCATGCATACAAGGATTGGGGATGAGGGGTGCCATACAAACCAGGACTGAGGATGAGGGGGCCATGCATACCAGGATTGGGGATGATGGGGCCATGCATACCAGGATTAGGGATGAGGAGCAATGCATACCAGGATTGAGGATGAGAGGTGCCATGCATACCAGGATTGGGGATGAGGGGGCCACGCATACCAGGATTGGGGATGAGGGGCACCATACATACCAGGATTGGGTATGAGGGGCCCATGCATACCAGGATTGGGAATGAGGGGCCCATGCATACCAGGAAAGGGGATGATGGGCCCATGCATACCAGGATTGGGGATGAGGGGGCCATGCATACCAGAAATGGGGATGAGGGGCCCCATACATACCTGGATTGGGGATGAGGGGCCCATGTATACCAGGATTGGGCATGAAGGGGCCATGTGTATCAGGATTGGGGATGAGGGGCCCATGCATACCAAGATTGGGGATGAGGGGCCCATGCATACCAGGATTGGGGATGAGGGGCCCATGCATACCAGGATTAGGAATGAGGGGCCCATGCATACCAGGATAGGGGAAGAGGGGCCCATGCATGCCAGGATTGGGGTGAAGGGCCCATGCATACCAGGACAGGGGATGAGGGGCCCATGCATACCAGGATTGGTGATGAGGGGTGCCATGCATACCAGAATTGGGGATGAGGGGTGCCATGCATACCAGGATTCGAGATGAGGGGACCATTCATACCAGAATTGGTGATGAGGCGTCAATGCATACCAGGATTGGGGATGAGGGGTGCCATGCATACCAGGATTTGGGATGAGGGGGCCATGCATACAAGGATTGGGGATGAGGGGTGCCATACAAACCAGGACTGAGGATGAGGGGGCCATGCATACCAGGATTGGGGATGATGGGGCCATGCATACCAGGATTAGGGATGAGGAACAATGCATACCAGGATTGGGGATGAGGGGGCCATGCATATCAGGATTGGGTATGAGGGGCCCTTGCATACCAGGATTGGGGATGAGGGGCCCATGCATGCCAGGATTGGGGATGAGGGGCCCATGCATACCAGGATTGGGGATGAGGGGCCCATGCATACCAGGATAGGGGAAGAGGGGCCTGTGCATACCAGGTTGGGGTGAAGGGCCCATGCATACCATGACTTTGGATGAGGGGCCCATGCATACCAGGATTGGAGATGAGGGGTGCCATGCATACCAGGATTGGGGATGAGAGGTGCCATGCATACCAGGGTGACGGATGAGGGGACCCATGCATACCAGAATTGGGGATGAGGGGTTTATGCATACCAGGATTGGGGATGAGGGGTGCCATGTATACCAGGATTTGGGATGAGGGGGCCATGCATACCAGGATTGGGGATGAGGGGTGCCATACATAACAGGACAGGGGATGAGGGTGCCATGCATACCAGGATTGGGGATGAGGGGGCCATGCATACCATGATTAGGGATGAGGAGCAATTCATACCAGGATTGGGGATGAGGGTGCCATGCATACCAGGATTGGGGGATGAGGAGGTCACACATACCAGGATTGGGGGTGAGGTGGGCCTTGCATATTAGGATTGGGCATGAGGGAGCCATGCATACCTGGATTGGGGATGAGGAGAGCCATGCATACCAGGATAGGGGATGATGGCCCCATGCATACCAGGATTGGGGATGAGGGGGCCATGCATACCAGGATTGGTGATGAGGGGGCAATACTTACCAGGATGGGGAAATTTACCAGTAGCTGCTGCATTTCCCACCTTAGGCTTATACTCAAGTCAATAAGTTTTCCTTTTTTTTTGTGGTAAAATTAGGTGCCTCGGCTTATATTCGGATCAGCTTATACTCAAGTATATACGGTAATTCTGGATATCCAGTAATTCATTTTCCTACGCATTTCGGACCCGATTATATGCAGAGTCCTTACTCAAGAAGATCATTGTACAGCACTACAGAGCAGGGTATCTTTGAATCCAGCACTAGGGTGAAATAAGACACTTAAAAGAAATCTGCAGCACAATTTGTGTCTATGTCTGTTTGACTCTCCTCCCCTCTCTGCACCTTTTAGACTTTAATAGGCAGTTGTAACCTGATCCCTCAGTGAGTAGTTTATCATATTTTGACCAAGATGGATTTTAAAGTGAATGATGAGTTTAAGAAGCAGTTGGGAGGGGAAGATGTGGCTCATAATTGGAGAAAGAAGAATGCTTCTCTGATGTATTATAAAGTTTATTAAATTCACTTGCACTATTGATTTATGCAAAAATTGCTAAATGCCAGTGGCAGTGATCATTTAAAGGCACTGCCCATGTTACCTTGTGAAATCCTATGTAGCTTCACTCCCTGATATTATACATCTCTTTGTGATACCATACGACTTCCTGTCCTATTACATATGGCTTTGTGGTATTCTATGATGATATCAGACTTTTCATGCCCTTTTCCTCTTGATCTTAAAGCACAACTTTTTCCAAATCCCCTCATTTTGGTCTCCAGAGAGTTCCATCTATTGTTCTTTTGTAAGAATTTTGTAATTGTTTTCTTTTTTTGTGCTGATATTTTTCTGCAAAGTTGCATTTCACGACTTGAACTGGCAGAGTCGGCGGACTATAAAATAAACAGAAACAAATATATTTATCTTTCCCGGACAATGGACTGTCAGAGTGATTTGCCAACAAGCCATAGAAAGTGTTGGTCGTTTTGACCCCCAACATCCTCTACGCTTGGGAGTGTCCGATCCTGTTAAATAACATTGTCCTTAGATCAATGGAAAACAGATTTATGAAAAATGTCTTGGGAGGAAGCTTTGAAGGTGGGTGAACATCAACCAGAGTACACATAGCGCAGTCCGCCGATGAGAAATGAAGACTGATATATGGACTATGTGTTTGGGAATGTTCTATCTGGATCATCACATGCAAAACTTTATGGGAAGATCATTTAAGGTTAGACTGAAAATACAACATATACCAGGTATCTAGGCAGAGTCAGACTGAGGTGCCAAAGGCCCACGAGTAACATCAACTTCAGGGGCCCACTGTTTAGCTACATGTGACATTATCCTCATTCACAAATTTCTATAGCAATGAACTGGGTAGACTGTTAAATGAAGATGTTTCCTTTGCCCGTACACAGTAATTCAAGTATCGTATTTTTCAGACTATAAGACGCACTGTCGTTTTGGGGTGGAAAATAGGAAAAAAAATATTTTTTATCAGTCTGTCTTATAGTCTGAAGATGTATGGTATCTTACCTGGGGGCGGTGGAGCGAGGGTCACAGGAGGCAGGGTCCTTCGGGAAGCCGGTGGAAGTGGAGGAATGCTGCGGACCCTGGGTGCGAGAAGGCAGTGCTCCAGCAGCAGAGAGTTGTGGTGGTAGTGGAGCGGGATCGAAGGAAGCAGGGCTCTCCCTCACAAACCCAGTGGTGGCAGCAGAAGAGAAGAGATGCTGCGGGGCCGGTGTTTGGCTGTTGGCAGTGAGGCTGAGCGGCTTGCACCGCTTTCCGGTGGCCGCGGTCATTTTCCTGAAGCCATGATCTACAGGAAAATGGCCACTGAGATCCCAATCTGCGCATGTGCCGGCCCGGGCGGAAATTTTCCTGTAGATCACGGCTTCAGGAAGATGGCCGTGGCCACCGGAAAGCAGAGCACGCCGCTCAGCCTCACCGCCAACAGCCAGACACCGGCCGCGCAGCATCTCACCACTTCTGCAGTCACTGCCAAATTCCTGGGGGAGGTAACAGAGGGCCCTGCGATCCCGCTCCAACACTACCACAACTATCAGGTAAGCTTACGTTCGCACCATAAGACGCACCCCCCATTTTCCTCCCAAATTTGATCCAAAAAATACAGTATATTGTGCCAAGTACTGCTCATACAAGAAGGTGGTGGCCCACCAGAGGATTCTCCTGTTCTCCTGTCAGCCAGTCCGACCTTGTATCTATGTATGACTGAGGTGCAGATTTATATGTAATGTGCGGGGGCTTTGGTTTTCTAGATAATGGCCTTGGATGTCAAATATTCTCTCCTCTAAGCGATGAGGGTCACTTCATTATTAATGCATGAAGATTGCAAAAATAATAATCAAAACTTTATTCGATGGTTAGTACATTGTTTCTGTGTACTTTCCAAAACTCCAGATGCTCCACTCCGTACGTGTCCTTGCATTTTTACACATTTGTCACTTTATTTTTATAATCAAACAATAGCTGTTGACCTCTGAAACATTAATCGTCTGTAAACAGTACATTTATCTGATGCAATTCATGAAGAGATTGAGAAATAAACACAATTATTTATCTCTCTGTCAAGTAATACAAAAATGTTGCACCAATCAAATCATTAATCCTGGTCCAAGATCATCAATTTTTTACATATATATTCCCCTGTTTAGAAAAAAACAGCACCATACAAACCGAGTGGGTGGCTACAAGCAAAGCACAGGGCACCAACTCTGTATCCTCCGTTAAGTAAATGCAAAAAAACAGCAGCACTCCACATATAGTAACGGTCAAAAATTTAGACACAACTGTTCATGTAGTAGTTGTCCTTGTTCTTTTTGGAATGTGCACATGTAGATTCAGACTGCAGGCAGCAAAACGTTGGTATGGAAACAATAAGTAAAGAAACAGGTGGTAAACAAATCAGAATGTGAGTTAAACCTTAAATTCCTCAATGTATCCCATTCTGATGACAAATTTACACCCATCTTGTCATTCTTTCAGCAGCTTCATCAGGTCGTCACTTGGAATGGCTTCTTGAAGAAGTTCCTTGAGATGCAGAGAACTTGGCTGCTTTGCCTTCACTCTGCTTGATTTATCTTGAGTTATCTTAGTTGGGTTGAGGTTGGGTGATGGTGGAGGTCATGTCATCTGACGCAGCCTCCATCCTTCTCTTCATTGGTCTTATAGCCCTCACATAGCCTGAAGGTGTTTAGAGTTTTGGTCTAGTTGCAACTCAAATGATGGTCCCACTAAGTGCAAACCATGGCACGTCGCTGCTGAATGCTGTGTTAGACTTGATAGATAAGTGTGCCCTAAATTTGTAACATATCACCAGGGTCAGCAGCAAAGCACCCACACACCATTATACCTCTCCTCTTTAGTGGTGGCACCACTCATGTAAAAACCATCCGCTCATCTTTTCTGCATCTCACAAACACATGCCATTTGTTAAAAAAAATCTGACATTTTGAGTCATTAGACCACAGTTCAGCTTTCCATTGATCTAATGTCCAGTCATTGTGTTGCTTTCCCAAATAGGTGTCTTCTTTTTTTTTCTTTCCTTTCCTCAGTAGTGGCTTCTTTGTAGCAATTCTACCATAAAGGTCAGTTCTCGCAGTCTCCTATGGACAGATGATGTTGAAATATGTCTGCTACTTAATGTCTGTGCATCATTTTTGAGGGCAGTTGTCTGAGTTGCTGTCATTTTGCGATTTCTGATACTGGTGGCTATGATGAACTTATCCTCTGCAGCAGTAGTAATTGTTGTCTTTCATTCTTGGGGCTATCCTCCTGAAAGCCAGTTTCGCTATAGTAAAAAAAGAGAACAGGGCGCAATGGGTGACTCAGTAATAAATATGTAGGGGTGTGTGGGAATGGCTACTAACCTTATGGAGTTGTGCACCTCTGCACAACACCAGTGTAAAGCTCCACAGGCTGCGCTCCGTTCATGGCTGTCATCTGCTTTCAGCAGCGTTCACAGATCCTGATCTCGCGATGGTGAGTCACGTGATCAGGTTAGTTGCGCTTACCGCCGAGATGGACGCCCAGCTTCACCAACACCCCCCGGCAGCGTTCCGGAGGGATTAGGGCAGCGCAGCTTGGAAATCAAAGTAGTGACTACTTAATTATCTTCATCCCACAGGTGGATGAACAGGTAAATGGAGGCAGCTCTACCGCACCCCAACCAGGGGGAAAAAAAACAATCAGTGAATGTGAATAGCGGTATCAGAGCACCAATAACAGGGCAAAGAATAAATTAAAATGACTGATTTATTAACACACACAACGCGTTTCGGTGGACAAGGCCACCTTCATGTCTTAAAGTAATTCTGGATTTCCTTAGTCTTTGCCTAGTGAAGAGGTTCTTACTGCAAACGTGATGTGATCATATTTTGGAAAAAGTACATTGGCAAGGATAAAATATTATGACTAAATAAAAGCTTCAGACTCATAGAAATCTGATAACAATCCTATTGTCATGGGTGTATCAAGTGTGACAGACAGTCGCTCTGTATCCGGCTATAGAAGGTCACTGCGCTTGGCATTGCAGATTCTTTATTGATCCTCTCATCTCTATAGTGTAGTGATATCCTTCTTCCTTTTGGACACAGCAGCGACTTCCACCTTCTGCTGCTAATTGACACACCCATGCTTGGTAGTTAAAAACTCTCAGTGTCTTCAGAGCGTTTCCGGTGATAGTTTTATGTTCCTCTGTCCATGCCTGGAGTACTAGTAGTCGGCTAGTTTCTTCTTGGACTTTCCTTGGAGGACAGTTGGCGTTTTCTCTCTGGTGTTTTCTCAAGCTAAGTGTGTCCCCTTTGTTTGTTTACCTAGTTGTCTTTAGTTACAGTGGGGCCTGACTAGAGTTCACCTCGTCCCCTCCCTACCTAGGGCCTAGCTCTAGGGACATTCAGGGATTAGGTTTCCTGCTCGGCGATAGGTGCAGAACCTACAGTACAGACCAAAAGTTTGGACACACCTCATTTAGAGATTTTTCTGTATTTTCATGACTTTGAAATTTGTACATTCACACTGAAGGCATCAAAACTATGAATTAACACATGTGAAATTATATACTTAACAAAAAAGTGTGAAACAACTGAAAATATGTCTTATATTCTAGGTTCTTCAAAGTAACCACCTTTTGCTTTGATGACTGCTTTGCACACTCTTGGCATTCTCTTGATGAGCTTCAAGAGGTAGTCACCGGAAATGGTTTTCACTTCACAGGTGTGCCCTGTCAGGTTTAATAAGTGGGATTTCTTGCCTTATAAATGGGGTTGGGACCATCAGTTGTGTTGTGCAGAAGTCAGGTGGATACACAGCTGATAGTCCTACTGAATATACTGTTAGCTGCTTTTTTCTTTCCATAATACAAATTCTAAGTAAAGAAAAATGAGTGGCCATCATTACTTTAAGAAATGAAGGTCAGTCAGTCTGAAAAATTGGGCAAACTTTGAATGTGTCCCCAAGTGCAGTTGCAAAAGCCATCAAGCGCTACAAAGAAACTGGCTCACATGAGGACCGCCCCAGGAAAGAAAGACCAAGAGTCACCTCTCCTTTTGAGGATAAGCTTATCTGAGTCACCAGCCTCAGAAATCGCAGGTTAACAGCAGCTCAGATTAGAGACCAGGTCAATGCCACACAGAGTTCTAGCAGCAGACACATCTCTACAACAACTGTTAAGAGTAGACTTTGTGCAGCAGGCCTTCATGGTAAAATAGCTGCTAGGAAACCACTGCTAAAGACAGGCCACAAGCAGAAGAGACTTGTTTGGGATAAAGAACACAAGGAATGGACATTAGACCAGTGGAAATCTGTGCTTTGGTCAGATGAGTCCAAATTTGAGATCTTTGGTTCCAACCACCGTGTCTTTGTGCGACGCAGAAAAGGTGAACGGATGGACTCTACATGCCTGGTTCCCACTGTTAAGCATGGAGGAGGAGGTGTGATGTTGTGGGGGGGCTTTGCTGGTGACACTGTTGGGGATTTATTGAAAATTGAAGGCATACTGAACCAGCATGGCTACCACAGCATCTTGCAGCGGCATGCTATTCCATCCGGTTTGCGTTTAGTTGGACCATCATTTATTTTTCAACAGGACAATGACCCCAAACACACCTCCAGGCTGTGTAAGGGCTATTTGACCAAGAAGGAGAGTGATGGGGTGCTACGCCAGATGACCTGGCCTCCACAGTCACCAGACCTGAACCCAGTCGAGAAGGTTTGGGGTGAGCTGGACCGCAGAGTGAAGGCAAAAGGGCCAACAAGTGCTAAGCATCTCTGGGAACTCCTTCAAGATTGTTGGAAGACCATTTCCGGTGACTACCACTTGAAGCTCATCAAGAGTATGCCAAGAGTGTGCAAAGCAATCATCAAAGCAAAAGGTGGCTACTTTGAAGAACCTAGAATATAAGACATATTTTCAGCTGTTTCACGCTTTTTTGTTAAGAATATAATTCAACATGTGTTAATTCATAGTTTTGATGCCTTCAGTGTGAATGTACAATTTTCAAAGTCATGAAAATACAGAAAAATCTTTAAATGAGAAGGTGTGTCCAAACTTTTGGTCTGTACTGTATATAGGGATGATAGGGTAGTCAGAGTGATATTAGATCTGCCTAGGGGTCTCCACTCCCCCTTTCCCTAGTTGTGGGGCTTCCTTCCCCCTCTTCCCATCATAGTACACTTGTTCCTTCCCTCACCTTGCGTGACACCCATAGATCCAAATCGCAAAATAAATAATATTAAATTAATTTTTAAAGTTCGTTGTGGTTCCAAACTTTGGAGGCCAGACTTTCTGTAGGACCCTCTTCAGCAAGGGCTGCTGATCACCTTGCACAACTACAAGGCCAACCTCATAAATGTCTTTTTTTTGGTCGATCACTAAAAAAGAGCGGATGGATATTTTTTTTTATGGCTTTCCCTCTCTCCATAGTTCTATTGGCAGTTGTCCAGCTGCGTAGTGGTGTCTTCTTCCCAAATGTGATCCCTGAGGACTGCCACATCCGACTCAGCGGATTAATTGTCATGGGTTTTAAATAGAGACCGGCCCTGGAGATTTATTTCAGCCTGACTATGATGCATTAGACTTATTTATTCTGGAAAGCGGAGCTAATTCATAATCTGCACCTTTGGTTGAAAGCAAGGACATTTCATGCATTACTGTAAAACATACATGTATGTACAAACAGAGCTTCATCCCACGCGGCCGCTTCTCCACTTCCCCAAAAAAGTACATAGTCTACCTTCAGCTAATTTCTGTTTAATAATTTCCCTGCTGAAACTTTCATTTGAGATGATTACTTAAGGGCAAATTCAGTGTATTATTACTGTCATTACTGAGGACGATGACTGAGATTCGAGGGCTGCACAATTATGTTTGATCTCCATTTATGGAATTTGGTTAAAAGACGAGAAGAGAAAAAAAAAAAGAAAAAAAAAACACAAAGACAAAAGCTCGGAGAGAAAAGACCCGAGGCTGGGACTTGTTTTGTCAGCATTTTCTAAGCAATTTTAACAGAAAGTGTCTCTTGGTGATATGTCACGCATTGTTTACAGAAATCCAACTGTAGTCACAAAGGAGATCATTAGTATTAATACGTTTCGGGGCAATTTTTTTTCTTAATTCTTAATTATGGTCTTTGCTTATATCTATTGATCTATTTTGAGTAGAGAAAGATTAAAAAAAAAAAGTGCACCCTTTCTGGGACGGATCGGAAAATATGTTATGTGGAGAGGAACCTGTTTTAACGAATTGGTAGGTTCAGTGCAAACATTTCAAAAATGTCCCAGCATTGGCCTAAAAGGAGTAAGTTTATTCAGCAGATGTGTAGGGCGGTGTCCTGACTTTCTCAATGGCGAATGTTGATGAAAAGAAGGATCTGGTAGGTTGGGTTTTGGGATGCCTGATCCTTTTGTTCTAGTGGGAGATAAGATGTTGTCAATGGCTTGCTCCACTGTTTTGGCACAACTGAGCGTGCGTGTGTATGTGAGGGTTGAAGTAATATCTGTCGGTCATGTGAGCATTCGGTCACCTAGCTTTCCAAGGTCAACTTTAGTCTCTGTTACCCCCTACAGTATCTCAGATTCAAAAATCTTCATCAGTGTCTACGCCTTATGGAGTAGATTTGGTGCCGTTGGATTTGCAGGAATCGTCAGTAATCTATGGTCACCAGATGGAAGCTCTGAGAACTCTAACCCCCTGGGATCCATGAGTCTTCTTTTGATTAGCTGCTCTGGTACGAAGTCATTGGCTAATCGATAGAAGAACGGAGTATGGTGGGAAATAGAAGGCATTTCTCAGGTCTCCCATCCAGCGAAAACAGATTATTGATGTAGTCAATGGACAGGGTCCTGCAAATCAATTTGCACCAACAATATTATGGACCCCAAACATGTTAAATGAAAGTTAGCCAAAATGACAGATTTCAACCATAACGACTAATCATTGGCAGTTTTGGTGAAACAAACAATTGTTTGTTTCGACCAATACCCAACAATGAAAATTCACTTATATTCTAAAACCCGGTAGGCATGTTGGATTTTTTTCAGATTTTGATTATCACAGGCTGGATCAGCCAAACAAATCTAACATGGGTAATGCAGTCTGAGATGTTTTATCCACTGACAAATGATCAAATGATGGTTTGTCAGACCATTTTTGTTAAAAGTGCCTTTAGACCTCCTCAAACAATGTCTAAACCTGAGATGCCCCACAGAATGCAAGCCACAGATTGCCAATCACATATGTTCTCTAGAGGTTGAATGTTGCCCTATAGACGTCTGATTCATTATGTTATCGCACCATATAATAATATAACAATACAATGTACAAATAATCACACTATCCAGAGCCCAAAATAAGATTGCCTAAATGTTTCCTAAATAGTGAGACTGGATTGCAAGATCAAAGTGCCAAGGCCAATAGAGTCAGTTGCACTCCTTTAAGTACTGACACTAAATAGGTCACACATAAGTTGACCCCAGCCTCTAGCGCTAGAAAACACTAAGCACTTACATCTTGAGCTTTCCCATCCCATCCCTGTGACATGATAAGAGGTGATGATGCCATGCATGAATGCCAATGGACAAAGCTAAAGGACTCAGTTTGCCAGGTTTGAGATTCACAGTTCATGATTTGCTTCTCAAACCTTTTATCTATAAATATGGCCAAATGGACCCAAGAAAACTCATTTGAAGAGAATATATAGTTTGTTGCAGCTGTGTTTGTAATGTGAACAAGCCCAGAGAAGAGTTTGCTATGTTTACAATAGATGAAGGATTAGCAGCAGATCTGAGCCAAGAAGTACCGTAAATGCAGATGTAGAAATAAACAGGAGTTTGCTAAGGTGATTGCCAGCCAAAAGAAGGGAGGAGACAAACTGCAAAGAACACAGAGAACACAAAGCTTACGTGATACTCAGAAACATAGGTGTAAAAGTTGACCTTAAAAAGCCTTGGGTGAGAATGTCACTGGAGTTTACAAGGAAACTTGTAAAACCTGACGTGGAGCACATCAATGAGTGGCCGCTACAGGACCTTGAGTCTGGCCAGTTGAGTGACAACATGCTGTACTATGTAGGAGTTCTACCTTAGAAGGAATGCTTCTAGGAGTGAACGCATCCATAAAATAGCACCCGTTGAAACATGTCATAACCCAACAGTAAAAAATTACTTGCGATTTTCAGAGCTTTTTGATATTACCGCCCTGGTAATTTGACATTACATAAAACACACATTTAGGCCAGTTCTACCTTTGCTCAATTCCTGCTGTGGTGCGCATGCGCGCCTCGTTTCTCACAATTGCCCAATGCTAACCATCATCTATGCATGCGTTGCACATGTCCGTGAGCCATGGAAATTCTTCCACACTCCCGCGGATGCGCCTTGGACCTGATGGCCGGGGGCGGATGGGCAACACGGCCAATGAGGCGCTTATGCGCCAAAAATACAGTGCTATTGGGGAGCCGCCGGTCACATGGGAAACCATGTGACTGGCAACCATGGATACAAAAAGGTCCTTTTTGTCTTTTAAACACATAAAACCTCCCCTTGATTACTTATCCACGCAAAACGAGCATCGGGGACCAGTTGGGGTTCATCTCCACCCGATTTTTCCTTGCCTGCCAGCCTCCACTTGGGTAAGAATGTTTATATCTCCTCAGATTGCCACTGGACATATCACACAATAGTAATCCATATGATGTCATATAGGCATTAACTTCCCTGTGGACCGCTTGGTTGCATACTTCGCAATACATACTCTTTAAATGACTTTGCCATTAGGTTGGTTTATGGCACCTTACATCTTGATGTACCTTACATAGCAGTGTTGCTCAAGCACCTGTAGAAGTTGCAAACCTCCCATAGCCGACAATTATTTCTACCTGTCCTGTTCTTAATTGGTTTTATTACATGTATTTCAGTGTTGTATTTAATAAAATTATTTTTTGATTATTCATATCATATACTCCTGCCCCTTCTCTCATTGCTGAAGCAAATAGAGGAACCCCTAGGCTTGTATTGGCCAGCTCTCTGCAGACTTCCGCAACTTCTAGAACTCAGAAAAGATTGCAAAACTTCTGGGAACCACAGAAACCCACTTGGGAGGCAGCAGGTATCCTGTACATGGCACCCAGTAGGGCTCATAAACTGGGAAAGTAACCTGCAAAAGAGAACATTTTCAGCAACCTCCCAAATAAATCCACTTCAAAAAGTAGCCAAGCATGGTTAGGCATCATGGTCTTCCATGGGTGCTGAATAACAACTTTTTGCATGCATAGTAATAAACAGTCATGCACATTCATGCCTTGCTGTTTTTAGGCCAATGTAAGTGCATTTAACATACAGCACTGCAGTATATGGCGGAACTATTTAAATAAAGGGTAAGTAATAGCTGGACGACTGCCTTCCTTACGAGACTCTATTATCTCCTGTTGATGTCCATGCGTCTGCTCCTTAGCATATTTCCTTGAAATGCGAGATAGCAAAATATTGGCAAAACAGCGGTTTACTTGCAACATTTCCAAGCGCAATCTATGCGCTTTGTTCTAGACATATCCATGTTGTTTATAAGAGGGTCCACTTTGTACATTAATCAAGAACACATAGCTGCATCCCTCCATTCCTTTCATTTCATAAACCTTCAAACTACAGTTAAATGTCAACATTAAGCTCTTGTTGTATAAGGATTTTCTGAGATATTATTTTGGCTAGAAAAGGGTATTGGCTTCAAAAATCTCACTTCTTTAAAAGGACTTGATTTTTTTTTTTTTCCGCCTCTTATTTAATTGGGGATATCATCAAAGGCACGAAAAACACAGAGTTACTTGAGTAAACATCTTGCAACAAATTGCTTTCTGTTTTCTGGAATGTTCTATCACGTTGACATTTAGATCATATGGAATGTAAAGCAAATATAAAAAAAATATATAAAAAAAAAAACAACAAAACACTTGATGGTTTTTATTTTGCATGTCATTAATGAGTTGTATTATTCATGCTGCCTGCTCAACTACAAAAGGCAATTCTTTTCCCAGAAGCGGTATTCAGACGATGTAAGCCAAACAATGATGCCAGGGATCTTTTTTTTTTTCTTTGATACTTGTCTTCTCTGAGATTTTTTTAATAAATTCACTGTAAAGTTAGAAATAGTCCAAGAGAAAAAAAAATAGAAATATCTGTTCAATTTACCAACAGATGTTCAAAGCCAAAACCAGCTAAAAGGGGATCGATCAGGTCCATTTCTGAGAGCAGAATATTATGCAGGGGGAGACGCTGAATTCAGTGGAGCCATCTAGTTTTCAATATTTTGATTCAGTGTTTTCATTTATAAAGCTGTTTAAATGCTGCCAGGACTCATAGAGAAAGGACCCACATAGTAAAGTCTGTGAGCCCTGCTAGCCCCACAAACATAGTAAAGTCTGTGAGTCCTGCCTTGCCCACTCAGAGAAAGCCTGTGAGTCCTGCTACCTCACCTATATAGAGAATGCTAGTGATTCCTGCTTGCCCCGTCCACACAGAGAAAGCTTGTGAGTCCTGTTTCCACACCCACATAGAGAAAACCTGTGAGTCCTGCTTACCCTGCCCACATAGAGAAAGCCTATGAGTCCTGTTTCCACACCCACATAGAGAAAGCCTGTGAGTCCTGTTTCCACATCCACATAGAGAAAGCCTGTGAGTCCTGCTTACCCTGTCCACATGGAGAAAGCCTGTGAGTCCTGTTTCCACACCCATATAGAGAAAGCCTGTGAGTCCTGTTTCCACACTCACATAAAGAAAACCTGTGAGTCCTATTGCACTGCCCACACAGAGAAAGCCTGTGAGTCCTGCTTGCCCCACCCACATAAAGAAAGTCTGTGAGTCCTGCTTACCCTGCCCACATAGAGAAAGCTTGTGAATTTTGTTTCCACACCCACATAGAGAAAGCCTGTGAGTCCTGTTTCCACACCCACATAGAGAAAGCCTGTGAGTCCTGTTTCCACACCCACATAGAGAAAGCCTGTGAGTGCTGCTTACCCTGCTCACATATAGAAAGCCTGTGAGTCCTGTTTCCACACCCACATAGAGAAAGTCTGTGAGTCCTGTTTCCACACCCACATAGAGAAAGCCTGTGGGTCCTGCTTGCCCCATCCATATATAGAAATCCTGTGAATCCTACTTGCCCTGTCCATATAAAAAAAACTTGTGAGTCCTGTTTGTACTGCCCTCATACAGAAAACCTGCGAGTCCTGCTTACCCTGCTCACATAGAGAAAGGCTATGAGTCCTGCTTGCTCCATCCATATATAGAAATCCTGTGAATCCTGCTTGCCCTGCCATATAGAAAAGCATATGAGTCCTGCTTGCACTGATTACATATAGAAAGCCTGTGTATCCTGTTTGCCCCACCCATATATACAAAGCCTGTGAGTCTTGCTTGTCCTGCCCACATATAGAAAGTCTATGAGCCCTGCTTGCTCTGCCCACATAAACAAAACTTGTGAGTCCTGCTTCCTCTGGCCCACATACAATTGATTTCTTTATATATATAAAAATGCATAAATGTAAAGCTGCCAATAACTGTATGTGGGAGGAGCAAGTGGGATTCATAGGTTTCTATGTGAGAGGGGCAAGCAGGACTCACAGACTTTCTCTATTTGGCAGGGCAAGCAGGACTCACAGACTTTCTCTATTTGGCAGGGCAAGCAGGACTCACAGACTTTCTCTATTTGGCGGGGCAAGCAGGACTCACAGACTTTCTCTATTTGGCGGGGCAAGCAGGACTCACAGACTTTCTCTATTTGTCAGGGCAAGCAGGACTCACAGGCTTTCTCTAATTGGCAGGACAAGCAGGACTCACAGTCTTTCTCTATTTGTCAGGGCAAGCAGGACTCACAGGCTTTCTCTAATTGGCAGGACAAGCAGGACTCACAGACTTTCTCTATTTGTCAGGGCAAGCAGGACTCACAGGCTTTCTCTAATTGGCAGGACAAGCAGGACTCACAGACTTTCTCTATTTGGCGGGGCAAGCAGGACTCACAGACTTTCTCTATTTGTCAGGGCAAGCAGGACTCACAGGCTTTCTCTAATTGGCAGGACAAGCAGGACTCACAGTCTTTCTCTATTTGGCGGGGCAAGCAGGACTCACAGGCTTTCTCTATTTGGCGGGGCAAGCAGGACTCACAGACTTTCTCTATTTGGCAGGGCAAGCAGGACTCACAGACTTTCTCTATTTGGCGGGGCAAGCAGGACTCACAGACTTTCTCTATTTGGCTGGGCAAGCAGGACTCACAGACTTTCTCTATTTGGCGGACCAAGCAGGACTCACAGACTTTCTCTATTTGGCGGGGCAGGCTGGACTCACAGGCTTTCTTTATGTTGCAGGGTCAGGCTGGACTCACAAGCTTTCTCTATGACTTCTCGCATCAGTTAAACATATTTTTACATGAAAACACTGAAACAAATCATAGAAAATTATTTATCCTCAAACTCAGCATCTGCCACTTTATCTTATGCTGCCTTTAAGTAGAGATCTGACAAAACCAGTTTGTAGAGTATTTCTCTAGAATCCTAAACAAATCGAAATGATAGTTATTCAAATTGCACTGTTTCATTAAAAGTCACTTTTTAAACTAAAAAGCATTCTGGGGGCCGAGGTTATGCTGTGGAGCTGAGCGGTGGCACTGGAGCAGAGCTCCCATCACCCTGAATAAAAATGTGCCAGAAACTCAGCGATTTTCAATCTCTCTTTTGGGCTGAGCCTTCCCGACGGTGAGAGGTCTCTGCTGGACTGAGAAAAGCTGCTAGTGGGGCAGGAAGTCGGCCTGGCGCTCTCCATAAGCATACAGCCTGCCACACGATGCTGTGAAGACGGCAATTATTTTAGGATCGGGATCTGGGGCTGCGTGGTGAGGTGTGCTGAGAGTAGGAGAGGCGGTTGTGAGCAGCCTCACCACAACATTCATCTGTGCCCCCAAGTATTCATTGGCCCCTAAGGTTCTAAGATCCCCAGTTTGGCTGCAGTGACAGCCTCCCTTCCTTCTGCGTGGTCAGGAGGAAAGGACACCACTGGGTACTATTATCCCGATACCGGTGAAGCTGCTGGTGACAAGGATAAAAAACAGGAGCATTGCCTACACACATGGGAGGAGGACTGGGGTCTGGAAGACCTCTGTCAGAGTGCAAAGAGGGAGCCTCAGATTGATCATCCTAGAAGGGGGGACCCAGACAGGTAGAAGGGGGACCCAGATAAATTGTTTGAAAAATGGCACCTTGACACGCATAGGGTCTCTACAAGGAAAGGACCAGTGGATAGACCTCCTCGGCCTGGACTGATTAAAAGTTTACATTACAAAGATCGGGACATAACATTAAGGAAGGCTCGGGAGAATCAGGACATTAGGCTTGGTGAACAGAAAGTCTCATTGTTTCCAAACTTTTCAGCATCTGTTCAGCGCAAGAGAGCCATGTTCCTGGACATTACAAGGAGAATGAGAGCATTGGGCCTATAATATTCCATGATGTATCCTGACAAGCTGAGAGTGGTTGTCCATATGTACTGCTACATTCTTTGAGACTCCTAAGGATGCCCTTAGATGATTGGACACTCATGAATATCAGTCCCAACAGGAGATGAGAGCCGGAAATGCTTGAGCTAGAAGGGGCCTATGGAAGAAGAAATCTTATGTATTCATCCCTCAGTTGGCAAAATGTTTCATGGAAATGTGGCACCCCTGAGGGTTCAGTCGCCACAGAGGTACTGCACCTCACCCAGAGGTGTGGTGTCTCCTTCTCTCAGGTAAGGAGGGAGTGCTGCCCGGAACCCCAACACCCACATTCAACACTACACTACTCCAGGCCGGCTGGAAGGGCAAGACGCAATGTGTTTTCCTGCTGAGCCCTGTCCCTGGCTGGAGTGGGGGGAACCCAAAGGTAGGGGGAACCAGTAGTGGGTGTGGGTGGAGGAAGTAGAGTAGGGGAGCACCATAGAAGGAGGTATATAAAGGGAAGCCATCTTAGGGTGGCAGGTCAGTTGAGTAGAGCAGTCAATGAAGTCAGTCTGGGAGCAGAGTCTCCTTAGGACCTCTGTCCCACAAGTGGGGCCTAGTGCTAGAGGCCCAGGAAGGGAGCAGAGGAGGAAGGCTCCGTTTTATTGAAAGGATCCCAGGGGGTACGGCGAGTGCAGGACAGTACCCGTACGCCCCGAATCTGTCAGAAGACAGAGGGATCAGGCCGCCAGAAGGGGACCGGCCCCTGGACCAGCCGTGTTACTCCAGGTCTCGGCTGGAAAAAACGGAGGCTTCTGGCTTTTATAGTGCAGTTGCCAAAGCCTCATCCTAGTCACCGTGAGGGTCCAGCAGGTCCAGGAACTCCAAGTTGCCCAGAGGGACTTCAGAGCACCCGAGCGGGACTGTGAGTGGGGAAGCGCAGGGCAGGAGGGAGAGGACCCAGCGTGAAGTCGGTCTAGAGACGAACATAAGAAAGCGGGGTTCCGTCAGGTGCTCCTAACCTACCTGAGGATGAGCTGATCCCCCGGTCTGGTGAACGCAGCGCGACATGGGAGGCTGGCTCCCGCGCAGTGTATCAGTGGAACGTACATGAGAACTGTGAGTAAAAACTCGGATGACTGCACCGCACTGCCTCCGTCCATTATTTCAGCTGCGCCATCACTCCGCCTGCACTATAAGTCCCAGCATCACCAACCACCATCAAACTCCACACTGCCCCGGGGGCCCACTCCACCTGTGGGGAGCAGAAACACCTCAGCTGCCATCCCATCACCCCCGGAGGTCTGCAGCAGCGCTGGTAATCCTTACCAGATACCACAGGTGGCGTCACAAACTAGTTATCTATTTTTATCCAAGTTACAATCCCCTTTTTGGTTGACTGCCCTGGGCCACAAACCGGGCCAGCCACTGTGACATATCCCCCACCAGCATCCATAGACCCAGCAGCCGAGTACCCCATTGCCCTGGGGGCGCGTCAGAAACAGTCGGTCTGAGCCTGGGTTGACTTTACAGCCCAAGAATTCTTATTCTAAATTTGCGGTTTCATTTCTGTGCATGTTTCTTCTTCTTCCTTGCAGCAGTGGAGCGGGCTCTGTTCTGAAGTCACTTGCAAGTGGGAAAATAGTCCTCGGTGTTCTTATAGTAGTAGGCGAGCATAACAGATGGTTCTATTTCTGCTTGAGCCCCATCCCTTACATTTAAAGGTAGGTTTCAGGACAGCTTGAATTTCTTTGGAACCTGATTTTGGCTACTTATCCACTATCCGGACTATCCTGCGATGCAACCTTTCATCAATTTTTCTCTCCCATCCACATCCAGGGAGATTAGCTACAGTGCCATGGGTTGTAAACTTCTTGATTATGTTGCACACCATGGACAAATGAACAGCAAAATCTCTGGAGATGGACTGGTAAACTTGAGATTGTCAATATTGTTCAACAATTTTGGTTCTCAAGTCCTCAGACAGTTCTCTTCTCCTCTCTCTGTTCTCCATGCTTAGTGTGGCACACACATACTTTTTCCCAGTTTTTTCGTGTTTTTCCAACACACACAAAGGAAATAAACATGTGTACATCAAAACATGTGTAATTGCAATAATTTTCTTGGAGAAATACTTCATCTTCTAGAACAATTTCAAGGGTGCCAACACTTTTGGCCATGACTGTATATGGAGAGAGAGAGCTCCTAATCAAAGGGTTTTCTCTTGTGCCTCTTCAACATACCAGTCTCTCTTGAGTATAGATATGGTGCTGTGTAACTCTCGTATGGTCTCGTTTATATTTAACATTGATTACTCCCCTAGGTCCTTATCAGGTCATTCTTCTCACTTATTTCAGGTACAAGTGGACCCAATGTGGACTAGGCATCCTTTGAGCTGGAAACTAAACCCATTTGGGGTCAAAGTTATTAAGGAGGAAATTGTCAGAATCTTTTTAGTACAATTTAGTCTCTATATTTACTAATATAGTCTGGGATGCTATGAAGGCTTTCTGGGGGTGGTCGTGATAAGAGAAATAAAGATGGTAAAATATAACTCGTGAAGAAAGGGATAGGAGTTAGAGAATAGGGTACAAGTAACTGAACATACATTTATTCCCAATAACAGCTCAGACAATTGTGTGCAGTGGAAGGAGGGCCAACAGCAATTGCTTGTATGTCATTGGAACAGGTGTACAATACGCGTATATGTTTAAAAAACAACAGTTTTATGAGGAGGGAGAAACAACGGGTCATTTTTTAGCCAAAATGGAAATGACGCAACAAGATATTGCATTTATATATAAGTTAAGGGAGACATGGAGGCAAATGTAAGTACTCAAAATACTACAGATTCTACATAGATTTTACTCCAACCTTTACTCATCCAAGGTTAATTATTCCCAAGAGGAGCTACTGGAATATTTAGCTGGGATTGGGCTAGACTTGCCAATTACTGTAGAGTAAATCCATCAAGTGATGGGGAAAATGCCGAATGACAAAGCCCCGGGGCCAGACGGGCTCCCAATTGAAATTTATAAGCTGTTTGAGGGGGAAATATCCCAGCATTACACCAACATGTTAAACGAGGCCTTCTTGTGTATTGAGCTGCCAAAATCTCTGTACGAGGCGTTAATTGTGGTTTTGCTTAAAGAGGTAACGGATAAAGAGCTACCTGGATCATATAGACCCATTTCACTGTTGACTTCTGAGTTAAAATCCTTGCCAAAATCCTCGCAACACGCGTGAGCACGGTCATCACCTCGGTAATATACCCCAACCAGGAGGGCTTCATGCCCTCAAAATCAACTGCCGTTAATCTACGTACAGTAGATTGATCCTTAATTTACAAGTGGCAGGAACAGACCCTAGTCATAAAGCATCCCTTTCGCTAGATGCCAACAAGGCCTTTGACAGCGTGAAGTGGGTTTATATTTGGGCTGCACAAAAAGAGATGAGCTTTGGCCCCTAGTTTATTAAGTGGATTATACTTTTATATAATATCCGTCCGCTAGAGTGAGAGCCAATGGGGACATATCTGACAGCTTTGATCTTTATAGGGGAACGAGCCAGGGATGTCCGTTGTCTCCTTTATTGTTTGCGCTTGCTATAGAACCTTTGGCTTACATTATTAGGAGGCACCCCTGGCTAGAAGGCTTTAAATATGATAATAAGGAAGAAAGGATCGCCCTATGCGCAGATGACCTGTTAATGTTTATTAATAACTTTAGTATTTCCCTTTCCATCGTAATGGAAATAATAGGTCTTCTCGGGACTAATACAGTCTGCATTACTCCCTCTGGATACAAGAGATATGATGGGGTTGGAAACTGTCTCAAATATACCAGTAGTGCAGAAATTTAAATGCCTGGGTATATATATTACAAAAGGGGCTAATGATTATATTGACACGGGTGTGTCAGGTTTGACAGTCATTCTGTATCCAGCTGTAGAAGGTCGCTGCGCTTGGCCTTGCAGACACCTTCTTGATCCTTTCATCATCCCTCCTTCTCTAGGACCCAGCGGTGATCTCCATCTTCTGCTGCTAATTAACACACCCTTGTTGGATCTTTAAATACACTCAGTTTCTCCAGAGAGTTGCTGGTGATTGAAGTTAATTCCTCTGTTCAGGTCTGGAATTCTAGCAGTTGGCTAGATTCTCCTTGGAGTTCCTTTGTGGATTGTAGTCCTGATGTCTCTGGTGTCTTCTCAAAGCTAAGTGTATCCCCTTGTCTGTTTCCCTGGTCTGTCTTTAGTTACCTAGGGCCTAGCTCTAGGGTCAGCCAGGGTTAATGTATCCTACTCAGCGATAGGTGAGGAACCTATTTAGGCAAGATAGGGGAGTCAGAGTTTTGTTAGATCTGCTTATGGGTCTCCATTCCCCCTTTCCCTAGTTGCTGGGCTTCCCCCTTTTCCCGTCATTGTACGCTGGGTTCTTCCCATAACTAGCATGACATTATCACCAGCCATTTAAAAAAAAAAAACAACTGACTTTTGTTTTTTCTTTGTGTTTTTTTTTGTGTGTTTTTTTTTTCGGGTTATTATGGATCTTGTTTCGGTGCTGGCAGAGCAGCTTCGGAGTTTGTCACTGGAGATGACTGACCTTCAATCTGAGGTTCAGCAGCAACGGCAATGGCTGCAGTCTCCTAATGTTGGGAACTCTGCGGGTAGGCCAGTCCATCTTGAACCCAAAATTGCTCTCCCGGACAGGTTTTCAGGAGGTAGAGACAAGATTTTTGTATTTAAAGAAGCTTGTAAGTTGTATTTTAAGCTTCAACCTTACTCCTCGGGAGTTGAGGAGCAGCGAGTGGGGATTGTGATCTCACTGTTGCAAGGAGATCCTCAATCCTGGGCTTTCTCTTTGCCACAGGGCTCTGCTTGACTCCGATCAGTTGAAGGAATTTTCGGGACTCTGGCCCTCATCTATGATGATCCTGACCAAATCTCCATGGCTGAATCCAGGCTGCATCGCCTTCAGCAGGGGAATCGGTCAGTGGAGACTTATAGTTCCGAATTCCGTAGATGGGCACCCGATACCAAATGGAATGACCCGGCTTTTAGTAGCCAATTTGTCAGGGTCTTTCAGAAAGGTTGAAGGATGCCTTGGCAGTTTCCAAAACCCAAGGATCCTTGGAGGCTGCCATGTCATTGGCTATACGCATGGATAGACGCCTTCAGGATAGGTGGTGAGACCATCTTCTCCTGAGCCCCCTTTTCGGGGCAACGCCCCTTTGCCGGAGGGGCGGTCTGGAGGGGAACCTGTATTTTTGCAGTTGGAGGAACCCATGCAGTTAGGGGGGAGGGGCTTCTGGAGTTCCTGAGGAGGAACGTTTATCTTCGTCGCTCTCTTCTGTGTGGTGGGGGGTTCAGAGTAATTTAAAGATCATGGGAGACAGATACAAACGTATGGCTGACAGGAAACACTCGCCAGGTCTGGACCTAAGTGTGAATGACTTTGTGTGGTTGTCTATCAGGAATGTTCCTTCTTAGAAGCTGGGACCTAGATTTATTGGTTCCTATAAAATAACTGCCATCATTAACCCAGCAGCGTTTCGTGATGAGTTACCTCAGGTTCTTAGGATCCGCAATGTGTTTCACAGGTCTCTGCTCAAAAAGCATGTGATACCTCTTGAGTTCTCCCCCCTGCCGCCGCCCCCAGTCATGGTTGATGGTAATTTGGATTTCCAAATTTTGAAGATTGTGGATTATCTTCTTCAATGAAGCTCACTTCAGTACTTGGTACACTGGAGGGGTTATGGTACAGAGGAAAGGATGTGGGTTTCAACATCGGCGGTGAATGCCCCTAGGTATGTTCATTCTTTCCATGCCTCTCATCCATAGAAACCTGTCCTGATTGTCCAGAGGCCACTCGTAGAAGAGGGGGGGTACTGTCACGGGTGTGTCAGGTTTGACAGATAGTCATTCTGGATCCGGCTGTAGAAGGTCACTGCGCTTGACCTTACAGACACCTTCTTGATCCTTTCATCATTCCTCCCTCTCTAGGACCCAGAGGTGATCTCCACCTTCTGCTGCTAATTAACACGCCCTTTTGGATCTTTAAATACTCTCAGTTTCTCCAGAGAGTTGCTGGTGATAGAAGTTAATTCCTCTGTTCAGGTCTGGAATTCTAGCAGTCAGCTAGATTCTCCATGGAGTTCCTTTGTGGATTGCAGTTGTGATGTCTCTGGTGTCTTATCAAAGTTAAGAGTATCCCCTTGTCTGATTCCCTGGTTTGTCTTTAGTTGCAGTGGGGCTGACTAGTGCTCACCCCTCCCACCCGCTACCTAGGGCCTAGCTCTAGAGTCAGCCAGGGCTAAGGTATCCTGCTCGGCGATAGATGCAGAACCTATTTAGGGACAATAGGGGAGTCAGGATGTTGTTAGATCTGCTTAGGGATGTTACGCACATGCCCGGGCAGACTGGTGTGAGCGTGATTAGTGATCCCACTGGACCATGAACCGAGGAGTGCCTGGAGAGGCGTGTCTAAGTATCAACCCGGTCCGACCAAGGTCGCACAGCGGCTCAATCGACTCCGTGAGCCAGGGAGGAACCGAGCAGAGGGACCAGGTGCTACTTCAGGTCAGACCCCGGTCACAGCTGTTGACCCACACCAGGGAATGCAGGAACAGGCAGGTTAGGCTGGCATACAGACAGGTGCATACTGGCAGACACGGCTGGTATGCAGACAGGTAGGTACTGGCAGGTACGGCTGGTATACAGACAGGTGGGTACTGGCAAGCACAGCTGATATGCAGACAAGTGGGTACTGGCAAGCACAGCTGAAATGCAGACAAGTGGGTACTGGCAGATAGGAGCACAGGCAAGATAGAAACCAGTACAGGATACAGGAACAGGGCCGCAGGTGAGGTAGACAAGCAGAGCAGAACCCGCAGATGCGGTAGACAAGCAGAGCAGAGCAAAACCCGCAGATGCGGTAGACAAGCAGAGCAGAGAAAAACCCGCAGATGCGGTAGAAAAGCAGAGCAGCTCAAAGCCCGCAGATGTGGTAGACAAGCAGAGCAGAGCAAAACCCGCAGATGCGGTAGACAAGCAGAGCAGAGCAAAACCCGCAGGTGCGGTAGACAAGCAGAGCAGAGCAAAACCCGCAGATTTGGTAGACAAGCAGAGCAGAGCAAAACCTGCAGATTCGGTAGACAAGCAGAGCAGAACAAAACCCGCAGATGCGGTAGAAAAGCAGAGCAGAGCAAAACCCACAGATGCGGTAGACAAGCAGAGCAGAGCAAAACCCGCAGATGTGGTAGACAAGCAGAGCAGAGCAAAACCCGCAGATTTGGTAGACAAGCAGAGCAGAGCAAAACCCGCAGAAGCGGTAGACAAGCAGAGCAGAGCAAAACCCGCAGATGCGGTAGACAAGCAGAGCAGAGCAAAACCCGCAGAAGCGGTAGACAAGCAGAGCAGAGCAAAACCCGCAGATGCAGTAGACAGGACAGGTCTCTGTTCACATGGAACAGACTGGAAAACACAAGAAGATAGCTGGAACACAGGAGTTAGATACGGAGGCAGGGAAACAGAACGAGCAGAACCAGATACACACAAGGTACTTGCAATTAAGTAGCGAGTGGACACAAAACTCACAAACAGAAGTACAGAGACAACGAGTTGGAGTTAGGTGCAGGTTCAGATACTGCAGGAAAAGGGGAAGGTACAGACATAGAGACAAACAGGTAATGAACTAGGACACTGTTCAGACAGGATCTGAACCAGGAAAAAGATACAGGAACGAGCCTGTGAACTCAGCCCCCAGGGTGGCGGAAACTGACTAGAAGTCACAGGTACAGGTAACAGGCCTGGGTACACAGCCCCCAGGGTGGCAGAAACAGACTAGATACAGGACAGGACCTGGCAACTCAGTTGCAAGGAACACATAGATGGAAAGTGTTGCTCAGGCACCTCCTACTGGGTGGAGGGGGTTTAAGTATCCAGTGACTCATAGCAATAGGCTGGGGACACATTAGGACTGCGCACACTGTAGCTTTAAGAATCAGGAAGTAACAGCGCCGCCGCCCTAAGCCAGCAGACAAGAGACATACAAACAGCAGGTACTGGAGCAAAGTGTGCAGCCTGGCCTGATAGGTAAGATTGCGGTCTTGCATGGTGGGAGGTGGTAAGCCATGCAAGCACGCCACCAGGGATGTTACAGTACCCCCCCTATATGCCCCCTCTTCTTCAAGCCTGCAAGGATTTACTGCAGAGAATTTGGAGATTAAATGGGTGAAGTACCAGGAACAGGACACAGGAAAGTCTCTCTCCATTTGTTAATATCGGGTAGTACCCCAAAGGATTCACGGGACAATTGGAGGTCCTCCACCGAGTTGGAGGGGTGCAGAGACTCGGGGTTAACCACCGCTTTGACATACACTTTGCCAAGCTTACTGGATGAAGTGGACGAAGTACCAGGTACAGGGTGTAGAAAAGTATCACTCCATTTGTTATCAGGTAGAACCCCGGAGGATTCAGGAGACAACAGGAGGTCCTGCGCCTGGTTGGAGGGGTGCAGAGACTTGGAGGGAGCCACTGCCTTGATGGGCGTATTGCCAGATTTATTAGAGATAGAGGATCGTTGCTTAGGGACCAACTTCAGTCTGGCTTCTGAGATGACACGTCTGCGAGGCGGGGCGGTACCTGAAGCCAGATCATTGGTACAATCATCGAGACTGTGTGGGGACATTGCCTCCGCTTCTCTTCCTTCGGAGACTTCAGCGCACAGCGAGTCAGCGACTAGCAGATCTGGTGAAGAAGAAGAAGAAACTGCTGACTGTCCTGAAGATATGGGGACTGGACATCCCTTGCACCTCAGCAGTCCGTCAGGAAACACCATGCAGGATCTCCAGACCTGAGCGGGCACTAGATCTCTCGGCTCTGGAACGACCTGTGGGTAAACCAGACAGCACTTGGAATGTGAACTTCTTCATGTGTAATGCTCCAATCTGGAGCTTAATTTGTACAGACATATTTTGACTGTTTCTGAGTAGAGTTCGTCCTTCCGCTGACAATGCCCAAACCGGCTTCTGGAGTTGTCGGACGGGAATCAGACACCGACTCTTCAAGGCTTTAAGCCCGAAACTTCTGGTTAATCCGAGGCCTTCACTTGCCACGGAGACAGTCATGGTCATCTGTGGAGAGGAAACACTAACGCCAAGGGTAGCCTCTCCTACAGGCCTAATGTCTTGGGATTCTCCAACCTTCGCTGGACAAATACCGTCAGGGGGTCCCAAACAACTGCAGAGGGGCCGCAATCCAATTTTGTGACTGAGTTCTTGCCTCTGCTTTGCCTGACGAACATAGTCATCCTTCATGGATTCTGTGCGGATAGCTGCCTCTACAGGCTGGGGAACAGGAGGTCTTTGGGAGGACAGAACCTGGCGTGACGGTTTACCTCTACGCCTTGCACGTCTGGACTGCCTCTTGAGGTTGGGAAGAGAAGTATTCTGTGGAGCATTGTCATCCTGTGTGGATTCTGTGTGGGCAGCAGTCTCTTCAGCTTGGCGAATTGGTAGGCACCCTACACACATTACCCATCGGGGCTGGTCCAAGATATTGGGAAGGGAAGCTTTAGCAGAAGCTTCAGGATTAGGGTCATCGAAGACCATTAGAAAGGCCACCAGGAAGGCCTGCAGGTCCAAGACGATAGGATCCCATGCTTCCCATAGGGGGGTGATCCATTTCAAGGCATCACCCGCAAGGTAGGACATCAGAAATGCTACTTTAACCCGATCAGTGGGAAAATAGTGAGCATAAAATTTGAAATGTAGCATGCATTGCTCCACATACGCACGGCTTTGTTTTGGGTCCCCATAATACCGTGGTGGATCCGCAGGAACGAGTGCTGATTGCTCCATTTGGGCTGGTGCGTAAATCTCCTGGAACTCAGCTTGAGAAAAATTTTTTCCTTGGTGCACACATTTGACGCGCCCCCTGGGCCGTGTGCGTGTGTGAATACCTGGAGCCGGACCTCTGTGTAACGCTGGGAGTTGTAGTCTCCGTGGCGGCGACCCGGTCCCGTGGCTCAGGGTGGTCAAACCAGTGGCGGATCTGTCTCTTTGGTTTTGTAACGTTTAAATGTCCGACTACGCCACCCGTGGATTGCGGTCACTGAGAACCGCCGCTGCGGGAAGACCGCTGAGGCTGATGCTGTGTGCGCAGCAGGGCGTAGTATAACTCCCCATGGGAGGAGTATAGCCTCAGGGCAGTGAGTGCAGATGGTGGGGGTGATGGTGCGCGGGAGCAGCAGTAATGACTCAGAGTCCAGTGATGCAGTTCAGGGTCTTTACTCACAGTTTTACACTCCAAGCCACTTCTGCAGATGATGGCTGCCCACGTCGTGCCGTGCTCACCAGGTGAGGGGCTCGGCCAACTCCCAGGTACCTTTTGAGTGCTTTTCAGGACCCCCTTCGTGTGTCCTTTCTCTGGCCTGTTGTACCCCACAATTGACCACGTTTCTGTCCAGCTGCCTCGGGCCTTGGCGGGCAAACGTATGTTCCGTTTCCCTGGGTCCTATGTGGTGCCTTCCTAACGGGTGTAGTGAGGGGCCGTGCATGTACAATGCCACGGCCTCCGGTTACTAGCTGAGGGTAGATGCTCTCCTCCACTAGATGAGGAATCCGGTTCCCTTTTCTTGGCCTGACCCCCCTACTCTGGTAGCGGCGGGCGTGTGGTGGCGGCTGGCCGGTCCGCACCCCTGGGGTCCTTTCAGTCTTCTCTTAGAGCTTCTTCCATTCCTCTCCGTTCCTCTCCTCCAGGACCAGACCTTGAGACTTGGCCTGCCTGCGGAGCAGAGCCCATGCAGAGCCTCTGCTCCCAGCCTCCTTCTCTCTCTGCTCTCTCTCTTCTTCTTTCTACCTTCTCCCTGACTCTAAGATGGTGCCCACCATATATACTCCTCTATACAGTGCACCCAGGATCTGCTCTCCCCACCCACACACTACCGGGTTATCCCTTTCTAGGTGTTCCCTCCCCCCACTCCAGCCAGGGACAGGGACTGTTGTGCTCACTCTTGGGAGCATTGTCGCCCTGTCCCCCGGAAATGTGGTGTAGTGCATGAGAGTGTTAGGGTCCTGAGCCACACTCCATCCTTACCTGGAAGTGAGATATCACACCTCTGGGTGAGACGCAATACCTTTGTAGCAACCGAACCCTCAGGGCGCTACATTCCCCCTGGTAAATCACAGCACGTCCGCAGGCTGGAACAGAGCAAAAGACATGCAAAAACATTTTTAAATGCTACCATACAAAAACAATTCAACATTTCTCTTCCCCTTTATGGGAGGTAACTTTTCCTGTTACTTTTCAGCATTATTAAACTTTACTTTCTAATAGGTATAAAATTTTCTTTCAAATATATAACTCTTTGCATATATGTACATATAAAACATTTCTTTAAGTAGTAAACTCAAACTATTTTCAGCAGCATTCTTGCGACGAAGTCTCTTTAGCAGGTCACAGTCCTTGTCGCGACCAGGTGTCCATGTCACCCAACAAGGTGCAATTCTTCTAAATGCAACAAACATCTTCAGACATCTTTTGAGGTAGGTGTATATAAAACCAATAGAGGACACTTTAAGAAGTGCAACTATTTACAGATGTGGCTGCTCCCAGTCCTCAGCCGGATAGAAAAAGGGTTGACTGCTCCCAGTCCTCAGCCGGATAGAAAAAGGGTTGGCTGTTTCCAGTCCTTAGCCGGATTACTCACAGACCCTTTTCGGGTAACTTCTAGCAAACATACAAACTTTTACAACAACCCTTAACCGGGTAAACTTTCTATAATCCACCAACGGCGTGGCACTGAACTTCTTCACCCTAGCGGGTAACTATGTACAATCTCTTATTGCTGCGCTTCAGTAGCGGTATCCTGGCGCCTCATCCTCTTCAGGCTCATCCGCATCCGGGTCCTCCGCATAGCAGGGTTCAGGGTAGTGGTGCTCTTCCTCCCTCCGGACGTTAAGAGCGTACCACCCTCGCAGTCCTCGATGTCGGGTGTATGTTACCCGATCCCCCGGAAAGAGATCCCGTTTCGGATGACCCGCGGGCAGATGACTCTCTACATCCCTTCTGTTAACAAAAAGGTCTGTGTCCGTCGTCGGATCCCGGATGAACTCCCATCCCTTCTCCTGATGGAATTTGACCACGATCCCGGTTACTGTGGGACCGCGTTCAGCTTGGGGGTCTCGGAGGGTCCGGGTCTTCTCTTCCGCGCTCCGGGCCTGCAGCTGTTCCTGCCTCTGGCGCCGCGCCTGCACCTCCTTCTCTAGTTGTTCTATCTCACGGCGGCAGAATTCCCGTCTGCGAGCTGCGGCCACCCGCGTCTCTTGTGAGAACCCCCCACTCCAGCCAGGGACAGGGACTGTTGTGCTCACTCTTGGGAGCATTGTCGCCCTGTCCCCCGGAAATGTGGTGTAGTGCATGCGAGTGTTAGGGTCCTGAGCCATACTCCATCCTTACCTGGAAGTGAGATATCACACCTCTGGGTGAGACGCAATACCTCTGTAGCAACCGAACCCTCGGGGTGCTACATATTCGCCAGACAAGGATTCAAATGTCTCTGAGAGCGAAGGTTTGTGGGGCTCAACGGGAACCATGGCCTGAGCAAACTGTTACGCACACGCCCAGGCAGACTGGCGTGAGCGTGATTAGTGATCCCACTGGACTATGAACCGAGGAGTGCCTGGAGGGGCGTGACTAAGTATCAACCCAAGGTCGCACAGCGGCTGAATAGACTCCGTGAACCACGGAGGAACCGAGCAGAGGGACCAGGTGCTACTCCAGGTCAGACCCCGGTCACAGCTGTTGACCCACCGGGGAATGCAGGAATAGGCAGATTAGGCTGGCATACAGACAGAGGGATACTGGCAGACACGGCTGGTATGCAGACAGGTTGACCCACACCGGGGAATGCAGGAACAGGCAGGTTAGGCTGGCATACAGACAGGTGGATACTGGCAGACACGGCTGGTATCGAGACAGGTGGGTACTGGCAAGCACAGCTGATATGCAGACAAGTGGGTACTGGCAGGTAGGAACACAGGCAAGATAGGAACCAGTACAGACTAGGATACAGGAACAGGGCCGACGCCAAGGATTGCGGGCCCTAGGTCAATCAGGGTTTCCCCCACAGTCTACAGCTTCTGCACCTCATCCTCCTCAGCCTCTTCCTCCTCTTCAGCCTCCATCTCTGAAATGACCACAATAGTCACAAGCTGGAAGCACTGCAGCACTGCCTCGGCCAAGTGGCAACAGGCTGTGCTGAAGCTAATATGCTTAGGTGACAAACCACACAATGCTGAAGAGTTGTGGACAGCTCTGAAAGAGCAGGCAGATCTGTGGCTCACACCGCTGAACCTACAGCCAGGCATGCTCATGTGTGACAATGTCTGGAACCTGGTGGCGGCTCTGAGGTGAGGCGAGCTCACACACGTACCATGCCTGGTCCATGTGCTTAACCTCTTGGTTCAACGGTTTCTCAAATCCTACCTGGAGCTGCTTGCTAAAGTACACCGCCTGTGTGCCCATTTTAGAAAGTCAGAGGAGGAGGAGAGCATGGTCAGTCGTCCTCTTGGTGAGGACACGGAAGTCTTGCCTGTTAGCAGTCTGGCACGCATGGCTGAGTTTATGTTGCGCTGCCTTTCCCATGACCCACGCGTTCTCAAAATTTTGGGTGACAGTCATTACTGGTTGGTGACTAGATCCATGCTACAAGGAGAACTTTCTATCTCTTATTCCTGAGGCGGACAGATCTACAAAAATGGGGCAGTACCAGAAGGCCCTTGTTGCGGAACTATTAAAAAAATTCCCATCTGAAAACGCTGGCGGCATAGGTCACAGTTGATTGGACAACCAAGGAGTACAGGCGAGAGAGACACAACTCCAATCCAGCAGAGGCAGGGGAACACTGTCAAAGTTCTGGGAGAATTTTCTCAGCCCCTCCCATCACACAAGCCCTGAGGCGCGGGGTACTCTCACAAGAAGTGCAAAGTTTGGGAAGATGCTGAGGGAGTACCTTGCCGACCGTACCAAAGTCCTCCGTGATTCTTCTGTGCCTTATAATTATTGGGTATCCAAGCTGGACATGTGGAATGAATTGGCTCTCTACGCCTTGGAGACCCTGGCCTGCCCTCCCACCAGCGTTTTATCAGAGCGGGTTTTAGTGCCACTGGTGGAATTATAACTGATAAGCGAATCCGCCTGTCAACTGAAAATGCTGACAGACTGACTCTTATAAAAATGAACAAGGGCTGGATTGGGCCAGACTTCTCAACACCACCGAATGATAGCAGCGTAACATAAACACAAATCCAGTGTCTTTTTTGGGAGGTGTATTCCCATGCATCTCTTCACACCCACACATGGGTATACGCTTCCTGATTTTGGCTATTTGCTCTTGTCCTCCTCCTTCTCATCCTCCACCACCATATCACCAGGGTGACCGTGGTCCGTGATGCAACACCCACATAATTTTTGTAAAGGGTGTTTATGATGCCCGTAAAAAAAAAATGTATACAGTATGTTCATGTATACCCCCCAGGGGTAAATGTTTGTCAGCCCAAACACTTAGTGTATGGGCATTACAAGTATAGGAGACCAGCTCCTTTCTAATGGGAACATTTTTTATGAGGCCCTCCTCCACGTCTTTTCCAAGGGGCATTGGAGTGCCTCCCAATTTTTGGCAGCCCTTACATTCACTGAATAGGCAAACACAATGGGAGACTTACTTCCTAATAATGGGAAAATTGTTTTCAGGAGGCCCTCTGACCTCCACGTCTCTGCCAAGGAGCATTGGAGTGCCTCCAAATTTTTGGCAACCCTTACATATACTGCATAGGCAAACACAATGGGAGACCCACTTCCTAATAATGGGAACATTGTTTTCAGGAGGCCCTCCTCTAAGTCTCTTGAAAGGGGTAGTGGAGGGCGTCCAAATTTTCAAAGTGGTATTGGGGTGCGTCCAAATTTTGGGCAGCCCTGCCAATCACTGCATACGCAATAACAGTATAGGAGATCCACTCTTTAGTAATAAGAACAACAAAGCATAGCGGGCTGATGGCTCTCTAAGAATAGTGAGGGCCAACTGCTGGCCCTTTAAGAATAGTAAAGGCCGCTTGATGTCAGTAGAAAAATAGGCTTTGTGACTTTCAGAGTCCCTCCTGCATAAATGAAACAGGATGTGTCTGATGATGTGTCACACACCACATAGCCAGATAAGGTTGTAAAATGTTAAAATGACATCTCCCAGTGAATGCATTTGTAATGGTTGAAAGCAATGCAAAAGTGCAAAAATGCATCAAAAACGCTAAGTGTGAACATAGCCCAAGGTGTGGAGGAGCATTTTTGTTTTTGTATATTTATTTTGTCTTATATACAAGTCATTACCCTGGAAAGGATGTTCCTTAACATATTTCCCAGTAAGATCCATTTTGGTTGAGATAAAAATACAAACTAGATATCAGGATATTGATATTAGTCTTTCAACATGTAGAGTCGGAGTGTTATGTAAACTGTTTTATATATGAGGTTAACCAAGGAAATAGGGGGGAGTCAAGGGTGCGGGGAAATTATCCTTTTGGACTGTGGTTATGCATATCTTGGTTGATATGGCATTTATACTTCTGTAAATGTTTGCTGCTATTAAGTCAGTAATATCTGTTCTTTTAATAAAAGCTTTCTGTGAGTGTTTACCAATTTTCTCCTGATAGATAGTTGGGGGTATGAGCACTGGGACCCCAACTGATTACCAGAATGGGGTGATCCTAAATCCACTGTGTTAATGGAGTCAAAAAAGCGGTATCGGACTGGGGTGGCAAGGGACGACCAGTAACCTTGACTCTGGGTGCCCACTGATCAGCTACATGCAAATATAACATTATCCAAATGAATAAAACTGGGTAGTTTTTTTGATGAATGGTGAGATGCTTTTGTCTGTACATAGAAAATCAAATATATTGGGCCCACTAATGCTCATATTGGGGGGTAAGTGGCTTAGCTCTGCACATGGGCCCAGGGCCGCCATCAGGGCATTACTGCCCTTATTGTTATATGGGGCTCAGTGAGCAGCAGTAAAGTGCGAGAGCCCGGGCCCGGTCCGGGGCTCCTCCTCTTGTGCTTCGGCTCACAGGGCCCCAGGATATTGCGTACCGTCGGAGGCTTACTTGTCCAATCTGAATGGCCATGCAGCTCCAAGGGAGTCCCTCCTCCCCTTCAGTGATATGCTGGAGACCGCGCATATGCGATTACGTCATCGCATACTAGCTGGCATTCAGTGCAAGGATGCTGCCAGTCCAGAAGTGGAGCTGCAAGATATCGTATGAGAAGTATGAAAACGTTATTTTTTTTTTATAGAATTAATTAAATTGTCTTGAGGGAGAGCACATGATGAATTGGAAATGTGGGGTGGGGAGAGCACATGATGAATTGGGAGTGGGGATGGGGAGAACACATAATGAACTGGGAGTGGGGGTGGGGAAATCACATGATGAATTGGGAGTGGGGGTGGAGAGAACAAATTAATTGGAGTGGGGGGTTGGGAGAGCTAATGATGAATTGTGCATGGGGGTGAGGAAAGCAAATGATTTGGGAGTGGGGGGTGGGGATAGCTAATGATGAATTGGGAGCGGGGGTGGCGAGAGCTAATGATGAATTGGAAGTGGGGGATGGGAAGTGCAAATAATGAATTGAGGGTGAGGGGAGTGCAAATAATGATGAATTTAGGGTGGGGGATGGGAGACAGCAAATTATGAATTGAAGATGGAGATGGGGAGAGCAAATGATGACCTGAGTGTGGAGGGGAAGAGCAAATGATAATGATAAATTGGGAGTGGGGGGAGGGGAGAGCAAATTAATTGGGATTGAGGGGTGGGGAGTGCTAATGATGAATTGGGAGTGGGGGTGGGGAAAGCAAATTAATTGGGAGTGGGGATGAGGAGAGCCAATGATGAATTGGAAGTGGGGGTGGGGAGTGCAAATTAATTGGGAGTGGGGGTGGCGAGAGCTAATGACAAATTGGGAGTGGGAGATGGGAAAAGCAAATAATGAATTACGTACTGCGTCATGTAGAAGTTGGGGAATGTGCTTTAGATAACTGTGTGTTATTTTATGCAGAGACGAGTCCTGGCTGGAAGAAGTGATGGCGATCTGCTCTTGATGAAGGAGAAAGCGAAGGTGAAGGACTTCAAATAGAGACGCCACTTGTGAGTCAGTGTGCTATCTGTGCACTGACACTATACATTATATACTATATACAGAGCTCCTGTGTATATTGTCACTGGTGATCACTGCATTACCTGTACACGATGTACAGAGCTCCTGTTTATAATCTCACTGGTGATCACTGTATTACCTGTACACTGACATTATACACTGTATACTATGTACAGAGCTCCTGTGTATAATGACACTTATGGTAATATCAGTATTGTGTTTTTGTTATTGATGATCAGTATTGTAGTATTCGGTCATTATGTGATGACAATATGTGGTCTGGTCATGGTGTGGAGGTATTTGTTCCTTGTATGTGGTATTATTCAGTCACTGTGGTGGAAATATGTGGTCTAGTCATTGTTCATTGTATGTGGTATTATTCGGTCACTATGTGGTGGTAATATGTTTTCTAGTCATGGTGTGGCGGTATTTGTCCCTTGTATGTGGTATTATTCAGTCACTGTGTGGTGGAAATATGTGGTCTGGTCACAGTGTGGAGGTATTTGTTCCTTGTATGTGGTACTATTGGTCTTGGTATAGGGGAGTGTGTTGTGTACGGAGGTCACTTGTTCTCTCTGGTATCAAAAAGGGGAAGATTCTTTATTTCAAATAGAGATTAATTACTTGGACATTTACCCCCTCCCTGTCCTGTAACTATTAGACTGTAGCAATTATACACTTACAGAGGTTCTTCGGTGAAAACAAGTAATCACACCTTCAGTATTTGGTCAGTATTTCACATCAGTAAAAAAGAGTACTGGATATTTTAAGACATGTTTACTAGGTTAGAGTAGAGTATGGCCTGGCCAAAAGAGTCTCCTTGTCGTGATGGCAGCTTAAAAAATCTTTTGGCCAAAACAAAAGCTGCTGGCTATGTATATGATGTGGTGTTAGATGGGAACTGTCAATGTGTGATTGGAGAGAATGTGGTGCAGAAGTGGAGATTTTCCAAGAGTCGGCGATGGGACTGTGGAAGGTTCGAGGGGTGGAGGCGGAGTTGGGGTGAAGCCTCGGCGGAGTCTCAAGGGGGCCCAAAAATGTTGCTAGTATGGGGTCTCGAAATTCCTACTAGCAGCTCTGCATGGGCCCACCGGCGGATTCACCTGCTCACCTGTGGGCCAGGTACAAACAAGTATGCCATGACTTCCATGATCCGTTTCACTGTCCATGGGACTGCTGATGATAGATGAGCGGTCAGACTGCCACAATCCGCCAGTTATTATCCATCCAGGGGAAAGTAAAAACTCTTTACAAATGGAATATACGGTACATTTAATGCAGCTGCTAAAAGTGCAGAACTGTACATTTAAACACCACTACAGGTCTCTTTTCTAGTACTGCTAGGTCAAAACTGCTGACAGTCTCCCTTTAAGGAACAGTTCCATTCACAATTCAATTAAATATATCATAAATGTTTCAATAAAAAATCTGTAATTATTATGGTAAAAAATAAAAATAAAAAAAAAGTTTTGTTGTTTTAGTATTTCTTATGCCATTCTCATCCTGTCTCGGAGTGGAAAGAACATTTGATATCTTCTCTCCCTGGGAGGAGCTTCCAACAGTGCTCAATGTCTCCCCCTGCTGTCTGTAAAGAGACCTGCAGTCATTTACAGTAGCTGATGTTCCTCCTCCAGGTTTGCCTTTGTCGCTCATGTTGCGGAGGGTCCAGCAATGGAATGGAGTTGGCACAAACTTCTCCAGTAAAAACTTTTTTTTGGTCATTGAACTATTCACAAACTATTAACATTACCTAGACGATCAACATTTTCTTTGCAGTTAATGCAGACAGTCCTTTGTATCTTTCCACATTATTGTATGCATCCCATTTTTACTCCCTGACATTCACTGGCATTGTTGTTACACAATACTTAGCACTTCCACTCTACAGATTTTTACAGACTAGTTCCAGTCATTCATCTCTGCAGTTGTGTTGTCCAAAGTAAACGATCCATGGAACCAAATCAATGTTACATTATAATCTTACAATCCCCAATCAGTAAAACTTACCACTCGTGACCCCCATCTGGGTAACTGAACTCTCTGAAAGCTGCACAAAGGAGGAATTTGTTATCATTTGCCTCTATGGTTTTGACGCGCCCCCTGGGCCATATTCTTTAGGGGGAATATCCGGAGCCGGATCAGATGGGAGTTGTAGTCTTCCGAGTGGCTGTGACCCGGTCCGTGCCCAGGGTGTCAAACTCAGTTGTATGTGGCAGTCCTACAGATGTTATTAGGTTCTTTATTGTCGACTACGCCACCCGTTGTATTGCGGTCACTATGGCCGCCGCTGCAGCAGGGTCCGCTGAGGCTGATGGTGTAGGTGCAGCTTTTGGTGGTATAACCCCCAACGGGTGGGGTATAGCCTCAGGGGGTCAGGTGCAGAGGATGGGGGTTGTGGTGATGCAGCATAGATGTTAAAGGAAGACAGAGTCGGGTAGTGCAGTTTAGGGTATTTACTCACTGCTGATGTTCCGGTCACTCCAGCTTCAAGTGACCTCCCGAGCCGTGCTGCGCCCACCAGGTCCTGGATCCAGCCAACCCCCAAGCGAGTCTGGAGCATGACCCTGAGCTCTCCTTCTGTCCTTTCTCTGGCCGTCCCCACTATTGATCCACCCAGGTCCAGCTCCCTCGGGCCTTCTGTTGGGAGACCCTTGGCCTTGGGTTCCCTGACCCTCCACGTGGTATGCCTTCGGGGTGGATGTGGTGGGTGGCCGTGGCAGACGCTGCCCACGGCCTCCGGTCTCTGGCTAGGGTGTGTTTTTGCCCCCACCAGCTTGGGTTCCGGTACCCTAATGCCAACTCTTCACCCGCTGATGGACTTTGGGTTCTCAGAGTTCCTTTTCTTCTTCCCTCTCTGGGTCTTTCTGGCTTTCTCCTCTCTCTCTCTCTGGGACTTCTCTGCTCCTCTTCCTCCTCTGACTTCTCTCTGCAAAGACTCACAGACTGACCCTGTTCTTTGATGGTGCCCACCTTATATACACCCTCTATGTGTGAGCTCAGGTGACCAGCACCCAATGAGCTCCTATCTTTACCCAGGCTGCTCCCCCTATCTGCCCCTACACTACTTGGGATATACCACCCCCCTCCCACTCCAGCCAGGAACAGACTCGGTCGTACCTGCACATTTCTAAGTGGGAGTACCGTCGGTCTGCTCCTCGGAAATGGGATGTATGTAGTGCATGCAGCCTACCGAGCTCAGATCCACACTCCATCCTTACCCGGGAGTGGAATATCACACCTCTGGGTTGAGGTGCAATACCCCTGTAGCAGCCGAATCCTCAGGGTGCTACAGTTTTGTAAGGAAAGTCATTATACAAGAAAGTGCATGTCAATCCTCTTTACTCTTAAAGTAAACCTTGATCCCATCATCGGAAAAGCAAAACATACACTGCTATTTTATGTGCTATTGTTATAGATCTAGATTAATGTACTTCTGGCTTTAAAGGGGTATTCCGATCTATGTAAATTACACCTATTCCAATGATCGTGTCCCCTGTACTTCCATGGTTCTTGATGACTGCAAGACTGCGGTCAGGAGAAATTAAATACAGCAAATTCTTTCACGTGCATCCTGCTTCTCTATTGCAAGTCTTTGGCACTCATAGCAGAAGATAGCTGTGAGGCTGTGTGCCCACAATGGTTTTTTTAAGCGTTTCTGCCGCAATTCCGCTGCAGAAACGCTTAAAAAACGCTTGGTAGAAGGTCTGCCATGTTCCCCAATGATAATCCACATGCCGAGGAAATTTCTGCTGCGGATTATCATTGCAGAAAAAAACGCAGCACTACCAATTATTTTGCGGAAGCGCTGCGTTTTCGCTGCCATTGACTTGCATTGGAACGCATTGAATCCACATCACTGCATCTGTACATGCAGATTACATGCGTTTCAATGTACAGATGGTACCCGGGTCTGGAGAAGAGGAGACTCTCCTCCGGACCCGGGTACCATAGAACCTGTAAAAAAAAGAATAAAATAAAAAATAAATATTATACTTACCTTCTGATTGCCCCCAGTGTCTTTGTCCTGACTTGCCGGCAGATCGCGGTGGACTCAAGGACCTGCCATGACGTCATTTAGTCATGTGACAGGTCACACGACCGCTGACGTCGGCAGGTCCTTTAGTGTACAGCGAGCTGCCGGCAAGCCGAGACGCATCGAATAAAGACACCGGAGGGCCATCAGAAGGTAAGTATATATTTATTTTTTATTTTTTAACATTCTTTCGGTCACACTATATAAATCCATGCCGGTTGCATGGATTTATATAGTGTGACCAAGTTGTCAAGCACTTTCCAAGTGATACTAAAATCGCTTGGAAAGCGCTTGTCAAACCGCATGTGGAAATGCAAGTGAAGAACGCTTCACATCCGCATGTCCCTGGCAGGAAAAATGCATGTACAATCTGCATGAGTTCTTTTTGCCAGGGAGATGCAGAAATGCTCAGGAAAAAATCCGGAGCATTTCTGCATCGTGGGCACATAGCCTTAGGCTGTCCTGTTGAGGTAGATCATCCAAGCCTATGGTCCAGGTGGGCACATGGGCCATGGGTGCCAAGGCTGCAGACAGGTGAAGCACACCAGAAAGAGGGCAGCAGAGGCACTTAAAAACAGGTTGGCTGGTAGCTGAGGGACTGGAAGCCACAGGCAGTCAGGTAGCTGAGGGACTGGAGGCCACAGGCAGTCAGGTAGCTGAGGTACAAGAAGCCACAAGCAGTCAGGTAGCTGAGCAACAGGAAGCCGCAGGCAGTCAGGTAGCTGAGGTACATGAAGCCGCAGGCAGTCAGGTAGCTGATGTACAGGAAGCTGCAGACAGTCAGGTAGCTGAGGGACTGGAAGCCATAGGCAGTCAGGTAGCTGAGGTACAGGAATCCGCAGGCAGTCAGGTAGCTAAAGTACAGGAAGCTGCAGGCAGTCAGGTAGCTGAGTTACAAGAAACCGCAGGCAGTCAGGTAGCTGAGGTACAGGAAGCTGCAGGCAGTCAGGTAGCTGAGTTACAGGAAACCGCAGGCAGTCAGGTAGCTGAGGGACTGAAGGCCGGGAACTGTGGACAGACAAAGTAAAAGTCTTAATAAGGAAGGTTTGTGTCTAGGTCAATGATCACATGGGATCACACTGGGCCATCTTCAAACCCTGACGTGGAGCACAATAGAGTTTATTGGACTGAAGTGAGTGAAACAAAGCCTGAATCCCGGACAGGTGCGTAACAATAGCCAACTCTGACTAATGCTTTGAATAAAGTAGCAAGGTGTATGCAAGAATGGCTACTCCATTAATTTCCTGCTACACGTGACCTTGTGGCTAATGGAGAAAAGGAACACAAGTCCCAGTGGTGGGATCTACACTGATCTAGCAATAATCATCAATTTAGTGGATAGGTGATCATTTTTTGGAGACCAGAAAACCCTTTTAAAGCAATGTCATAGTAGAAGGGTGAACTCAACATGGAGACCTGCCAGCTCTTAATATGGCTTTCACAGGCAGACTTGTGCCAAACGCTCTGATTAGCAGGTCCTAGAGATACCTGATATTCACTCTTTATCTCTTATCTAGGGATCTGGACTTAAACAGGGGCCCCTGGGTTGCAGCCACAGAGTAGCTTCTGGCTGGTGTAGCGAACTGGCTGAGGGTAATTGACTAGCTGGGTAAAACCAGAGAGCACAGGTACTAAATAAAATCAGGTGAAAGGGACAAGGCCAGAACTAAGAGACAGAATCATAAGAAAATAGAGTATTAAGCCAGTCCAGGGTCAGCAAAAGGTATCAAGCCAGCAGGGTTACAACTGGAAACTCCCAGCTTACTGCTGGGAGATTATGCAGGGTGTAGTGCTGCCTCATTGGTCACAAAAAGGAGTTATAGGGATTATTCAGGACTTTTTATTTATTTTTTTACTATGGGCCTAAAAGCTGACAGGCAAGTAGTTGCTAGCTACCTGTCTGTTGTGCCCGATGTCAATCTCTACCAGCACATGGAGGTCACAGACTGCTCTTGCCAGTGAATTCAGTGGCTTCCGGTGATATGATGTTGACCGAGCAGTGGCTTTTCTTTTCTTCTCTGTTGAAGGGGCATGACTGCTGATGTCTTGCTAATTGACAGCCAGCTCCCTGCTGTATAACTGCGGGAAGTCGGCTGTCAATCAACATGATGTCGGCAGTCATGAGCCGTCAACAGAGCAGCCGAGAAGAAGATGAGCTGATCTGTTGATGTGGTGCAGCTGAATCGCTGGCAGGAGGGGTCGGTGACCGCTATGAGCCTAAGCTAGGTAGAACAGACAGGTAGTTGCCTCTGTTAGCAACTACTTGCCTGTTAGTTTATAGGCTCATGACAAAAATAAATAGTCCTGGACAACCCCTTTAATTACACCTGATGACTAGCTGTTCTGTAGAAATACAAAGGGACTGGAAGTTGCAGGCAGTCAGGTAGCGGAGGTACAATACGCCGCAGGCAGTCAGATAGCTGAGGTACAGGAAGCCGCAGACAGTAGGTAGCTGAGGTACAGGAAGCCGCAGGCAGTCAGGTAGCTGAGGAGCAAGAAGTCGCAGACAATCAGGTATCTGAGTTACAGGAAGCCACAGGCAGTCAGGTAGCTGAGGAACAAGAAGTCGCAGACAGTCAGGCAGCTGAGTTACAGGAAGCCGCAGGTAGACAGGTAGCTGAGGGACTGGAAGCCGTAGGCAGTCAGGTAGCTGAGGTATAGAAAGCCACACATCCTTGGGCGGCGCCACAAGTTTCAGCCACACTAAAACACTTGGCTGAGACGTCTTCCTAGATGGAGGAATAGCGGATTGAACCAGTACAGGATGAGACTCCATTTACGTAAGGACCTTTCTCCTTTTTACACTTTATGCTAATTTTTAATACTTTTTCATGCTAATCTACAACTTTTCTTCCCTTCTAAAATCAGAAAACTCTCTGCAACCCTTCCCATAGGCGAAAATAACTTTTACAAGCTTTTAAAGCCAAACGCCAAAACTCTTTTATCTGCAGATTTACCAGTCGTTAAAATACATATGTAAATTGCTGATGCGTTAACATTCAATCTATGGATATTTCCATTTTTCCACTGGAGCCTCAACCAGCTATGTTCAGCTTTTAAATAAACACAAGGAGGCTTGAAGACGGCAGTATAAACATTCCCAAGTTCCTCGGCTCTAATTTAGGTAAAGTTCCAAGGTTGTTTGTGCAGCAATGTTGTGGCTTTTTTTTTCTCGTCCCGGCTATGTTTACTTTTAAAAGAGGCATGGAAATAATTCACATAGAAAATCCCTGGATATCTTACTTAAAGCATCAGTCCATCCGAGCATGTGAAGCAAAATAAACACCCCCTTAAAGGGTCGTCATTGTGGCCCGGGCTTCTAGGCATTAGATATTTCCTTCCTTCACTAAATAAGGGACAGCTTTATAGACATCTCGTATTGGGCCGGGCATGTTTGTATTTTTCTAATACTATCGCCCGCTTCTTTCCATATGTACATGGGTCGCTGTGCTGCTTATATCAATATTGATGTAAGGCAAAATGGTTGTATGTTTGCACAACATTAGATTCCTACTGTATGGGGGATGCATGGAAAAAAATCATGATTTGTCTCTTTTTTTCTTTTTTGCAAGTCGTTTTACAGATAAAAGTACTTTAGATAGATTTGCTAAGTCAGTGCTAAGTGCACAGGGCCAACAGCTTTTTTGGTGAGTTGGATATGCACAATCAAGTGCAAAAAACAAAATTTTGGACTGACCTTCATAGTGCCCCTATAGTTAGGTCATGAGGATACTGTGACACCCCAGGGGTCTGGTTGCCACAGTAACGTAATGTTATGTCTGAGAGCAGGTGGGAGGTCCTTTGGTCAGGGATCCTGTGCATGCCACACCTCCTGCCCAGTCTTGGGAGGGGAAGAACTTCCCCTGTATAAACCCGGGGCTGAGGCAGGGTGAGTCAGACAAGGAGAGTGGAGACAAGAAGCAGCATAGGAAACAGCAGGCTTACAAGGAGTCAGGGGCTGGCAGCTGCAGAGCTTGCCCTGACTAAGAAGATTCTTTACCGGACCCGGAGTCCGAGGCTGTGGGGACTAACTCCTGCCCAGCAGCAGAATCCGTCAGGCAGGGGATTTCAGGTCCTCTGGCCCAGAAGCCCGAAGGCACGGTCACACGCGTGGGACCAGCACCGCCATCGTGGAGCGGAAGCCATTAGAAGGCCCCGAGTCACCGGCCATACGGGTGAGCACCACACGGTACACTCAGGGACGTGGGCTACTTACATCAGCTTCTAGCAAGGTAGCCAGAAGAGTACAGTCAGTTTGGGAGGCCTACAACTACGCCTGGCCAGGGGAGATCCCATCTGCTCAAAGACTGACCAGGCCCCGTTTGCTAGCAAGTACTCCGGGAGGGTCTGTCGTTGTTACCAGTAAAGACCCTGAACTACACCGTAACGTCTCTGAGTGGTTCCTGCTACCCCCATCATCCACGTCGGCTGCCCTGAGGCCATACCCCTCCCGTTGGGGGTTATACTATCACGCTGCACAATCCTACCACCGGCCTCAGCGGTCTGCCCTGCAGCAGCAGCTCCCTGGCTGCTCTCAACGGGTGGCGTAGTCATCAACTATTTACTACTAATAGACTGCCGTCTAGTTTGACTCCCTGGGCACGGACCGGGTCACTGCCACGAGACTACAACCCTCCACTGATCCGGCTCCGGGTAGGCTCCCGCGCGCGCAGCGCAGCGCGACACAGGCCCAGGGGCGCGTCAACTTTGGCGTAGTCGGCAGGATTTCGTGCCCGCAACCACCGGGTACTGCGTGCCTGAAAAGCAAAGACTGTTCAAACTTACCAGTGGTGAAGATTCCCGCTATCCGTGGAGGTTTCCCGCCATCCGGCGCCATCTTCTACCTTCTTCCCGCCATCGGTGAAGTTTCCCGCCATCCGGCGCCATCTTCGGCCTTCTTCCCGCCATCCGTGGAGTTTTCCCGCCGTTGGACGCCATCTTGGGGACGCCGCGCGGGAAGAAGAGGGGCGTGGACTCTGAAAGCGCGCGAGAACTGAAGCCCCGCCTCACGTCCGGACGTTGCGTAAGGTCCTGGAAGGAGCCCAGCAGACGCCGACGTCACAGGAGCGCGACGGAAGGTCCTCAACCCTGACGATCCACTGCGGAGCCGCGGCCTACGGAAGAGGATCATCGCAAGGTAGGCCACGGTCCACTAGGGGGGAGGAAGATGTCGGATACGGAGGAGAGCTTCACTGCCCCAACCCCCGCCAGCGCTACCGCTGCTGCAGTTATGCCCTTCACAATGCCCTATATCCCGGGAGCAGCTTGGCTACCCCAGTACTCAGGGGAGTCCCATACCCTGCATGACTTTAGAGAAAAGCTGGATAGCCTCTTCCAGGTGTACCCCCTCACAGAAGAGCAAAAAGTGAGCATCCTGGTGGCCCAACTAACCGGGGCAGCCAAAAGGGAAGTAAAATCCTGGCCACCTGGGAGGAAGACTGTCGCAGGAATACTAACCCGGCTGAAGGACACCTTTGATACCCGCACCTCAGCCGAGATTAAGCTTAGATTCTACGGGTGCAAGCAGCGAGCGCATGAGAGTATAAGGGACTATGCACTAAACCTACAAGAGGCCCTGAGGGCCATAAAGCAGACCGACCCTGATGGGGTGGGAAACGAGGACAGGCTGTTGACTGAACAATTTATAGAGGGTTTATATTGCAATGCCCACCGAACCCAGTTGCGGGCAATGGCCTTACAGGATCCCCATCTGGACTTTGCACAGTTCAAGGACAGAGCCATCCGGGTGCTCCGAGAACCGGCACCAGGTGGCGTTGTGACCCACAGACGCCCCACTACCACTTACTATCAGGAGGCGGCGCCCTTGTCAGCAGGGCCTGTGGGAGCTGATGCGCAGGCTTTGGACAATGACCCGGCTCCAGACCTACACCATCAGGTCCAAGAGCTAGTTAAGAGCGTTGCTGCGCTAACCCGAACTGTGCAGTCTTTACAGGTTTCCACCCCAGGGAAGATCCAGCTGGCATCCGGACCGGAGGACATCCCGTGGCGTCGACCAAGGAGGACCCCACCGGCCAGAGGAAGACCCAGTGACCGATACAGCGAGGACGGACGACCCATCTGCCGCCGCTGCAATCAACCCGGACATATGGAAAGGTACTGTTCTTTAAACGGGCACAACCTGGGGTAGAGGGCCAACCCCCAGGAAAAAGATCACCAGGCCCATCGAACTGGCGCGACAGATATGTGGGAGGACGTCCAGTCTTGCCTGTGGTACTGGATGGCATTCCCATGAGTGCCCTACTGGATACCGGGTCACAGGTCACCACCATCCCGTACGTGCTCTTCAAGCAGTACTGGAATGACTCGGATATTACCCGCTACCCTGACGACGACTTGAGTATCATCGCCAGCAATGGCCAGCCCGTGCCACAGATCGGATTTAAAGAGGTGACCCTCAAAATCGGTAGAGTCGAACTGGCCGCACAGGGACTGATCATTGTAGATATTGATAAACATGAGAGTCACCCAAAAATAACTCTAGGAACTAACGTAATTGAAAATTGTCTTGCAGAGGTGATTTTCCTTTTACAGCAGGTTGCCAAGAACGCCAGCTCCGGCGAGCAGCGGGTGCTCCAGAAAGAGATCCGGGCACTGATGCAACGGCAACAAGTGGAACTCTCCGGCGGTGAGATTGGTAGCGTAAGAATGTGTGACCCTTTTCCTATTGCCATGCCCCCAAAAAGTGAAATGATGATTTGGTGCCGGGCAGCTATTGGTCTGAGAGGTAGAGATTACCAGGCAATGGTAGAACCAGTTTACTCAGACAGTAGGCCCACCATTTTGACAGCACGGGGGGTGGTCAATGTACGCCATGGGAGGGTGCCCGTTCGCATAATAAATATCGGGGAGAGGGAAGTGTACCTGCCCCGGTATGCCACGCTAGCCAAATTATATACCACTAATCAAAATTCTATACAATCTGTGGAACCCTTGCCTCCATCTCACCCGGAGGAAGGTAACGGCTCTAAGAAAGACATGGAGGACTGGTGTCAGCAACTACATTTGGGTACTGATTCCACTCCCTCACATCAGAAACAAGGAGTCTATCGGGTGGTTCAAGAGTATGAGAGAGTGTTTAGTAAACACCCGTTAGACTTTGGGCGGGTCAAGGGGGTAGAACACCGCATCCCCACGGGAGATCATCCTCCCATAAAAGAGAGGTATCGACCCGTACCCCCTGCACACTACCAACACGCCAAGGGGATGCTTCGAGACATGAAGGAGGCTGGGGTAATCCGGGATAGCTGTAGCCCCTGGGCAGCCCCACTAGTTTTAGTCAAAAAGAAAGACAACACCATGAGGATGTGTGTAGATTACCGGAAAATCAACCGTATCACACACAAGGATGCGTACCCCTTACCAAGGATAGAGGAGTCATTGGCTGCTTTAAGATCTGCTAACTTCTTCTCTACCTTGGATCTCACTAGCGGGTACTGGCAGGTTCCTGTAGCAGAGGCGGACCGGGAGAAGACCGCATTCACCACCCCGATGGGACTTAGCGAGTTCACCTGCATGCCGTTCGGACTCTGCAACGCCCCAGGAACCTTCCAACGATTAATGGAATGCTGTCTGGGCCACAGAAACTTCGAGACGGTCCTGTTGTACCTGGACGATGTCATCGTATACTCCAAAACTTATGAGGACCACCTGAAACACCTGGCGGAGGTGTTCGAAGCTCTGGCGAGTTACGGCCTAAAGGTGAAACCCTCCAAGTGTCACCTCCTGAAACCAAAGGTGCAATACCTGCTACACGTGGTGAGCGCTGACGGAGTGGCTCCCGACCCCGATAAGATCACCGCAATTAAGGGATGGCCAAGCCCCTCCAGCATAAAAGAAGTGCGGCAGTTCCTAGGGTTGGTAGGCTACTACCGAAGGTTTATTCCCGGTTTCACCAAAAAGGCAGCGCCGATGCAGGACCTCCTGATAGGCCAGTCCCGGAAGGCCAAGAACCAGAAGCCGCCCTTCAAATGGGAAGAGCTGGAAGAAGAGTCCTTCCGCCAGCTGAAGATGGCCCTCACGGGGGACGAAATCCTGGCGTACCCGGATTATAGCCAGCCCTTTATCCTCTACACCGACGCCAGTAACATCGGGCTAGGAGCCGTACTGTCCCAGATCCAGCAGGGGAAGGAACGAGTAATCGCCTACGCCAGCCGAAAACTGCGACCCACCGAAAGGAACCCCGAGAATTACAGCTCATTTAAGTTAGAGTTCCTGGCCGTAGTATGGGCAATCACTGAGCGCTTTAAGCATTACCTCGCTTCTTCCCGGTTCACCGTGTACACGGATAACAACCCGCTGACACACCTGGACACGGCAAGACTCGGTGCCCTGGAGCAGAGGTGGATGGCCCGTCTGTCCAACTACGAGTTCACAATTAAATACCGGGCAGGACGCTCCAATACCAACGCGGACGCCCTGTCCAGGATGCCCAACCTGCCGGACGAAGGAGAAGATCCGGAGGGACTGGAAGAAGTTGAACTCCCTGCGTTCCACCGTCATGGGACTATCCAGTATTCCCACCGGGTAAGGGGTAAGCAGGCTGCTACGTTGAACCCCTTACCCCACTACAACTGGGCGGAAACGCAAGACAGTGACCCTGCCGTCCGACTGGTGAAGGAGATGCTGACTCGGCCGGAGGCTCGCCTTGAACCAGACGCTCCGGAGGAAGCCAAACAACTATGGGCGGAGAAGAGTCGACTATTCCTTTACAAGGGGAAGTTGTGCCGCAGAATGGTCAACTCCCGGACGCATGAACTACTCTGGCAAGTAGTGGTGCCCCGAAGAGACGCAGCCATGGTGATGGAGGCATACCACGACGGAGCTGGACACTTCGGGTGGAAAAAGCTGGAGTTCCTGCTGCGCGAGCGGTTCCACTGGGTAGGCATGAGGGGAACCATCGAGAAGTGGTGCAGAGACTGTGGCCCGTGCAATCTGAGAAGGAAGGACCGGGCCAGCCAGAAGACTCCCCTGCAGTCCATCGTCACCCGGCAACCATTGGAACTGGTAGCCTTGGATCATGTAAAACTGACCCCAAGCAGAAGTGGCTACGTCTACGCGTTAACCATCGTGGATCATTACTCCCGGTTCTTGGTTGTCGTCCCCGTCAAGGACTTAACGGCTCAAACAGCAGCTAGGGCCTTCCAGCAGCACTTCTGCCGTCCACACGGGTACCCGGACCAAGTGCTGACGGACCAGGGACCTGCCTTTGAAGCGGAGGTCTTCCAGGAATTCTGCAATCTGTATGGCTGCCGGAAGATAAGGACGACACCCTACCATCCGCAAACTAATGGACTTTGTGAAAAAATGAACCAGGTGGTAATGGATCTTCTAAAAACATTGCCCCTGGAAGAACGCAGTCTGTGGCCTGAGAAGTTGCCCGATCTGGTGGACCTATACAACCACATCCCGGTAGGTTCCACCAACTGTACCCCGGCTTACCTAATGAGGGCGAGACCTGGTAAGTTACCTGTTGACCTGGAAATGGGAGTCCTGACACCTGAGGACACTTCACCAGAAACAGACTGGGACACAGAGAGGCAGCAGCAGTACCGGAGAGTACAGGAGAGCGTGGAGCGAAGTCTCTGTCAGGCTAGGGAAAGACAAGAGAAGACTTACAACCAGTATGCTCCCGCTGTTCCCCTGGTACCCGGAGAGCAGGTCTTGAAGAGGAAAAGACGGCTCCACAAGTTGGATGACCAGTGGGAGAAGGACCCGTACACCGTACTGCCCTCAAGCCACGAGAACCCGAAGGTCTGTACCATCAGTAAAGACGGAGGGGAAACCACAGCCATTGTATCCCGGGACCACCTGAAGAAGTGTCCCGAACAACTGAGGAACCCTGAAGAGGAACAAGAAGACCATCGACCCGTGGGAGAAAGGGAAGATATGGTTAGTACCGTGCTCGGGGACTTCCCTCGGTCTTGGACTCAAGTCAATGGTGCAGTTGTGGTACCCGTACTCACCTTCCTCCAACCATCATCCCAAGAACCTACGGAGCAACGGGTAGAGCTGGAAGAACAGCCGGTCCAGGAGGCAGAAGACTCCACACAAGTAGAACAGGGGAATCAACCCTCTGCTTATAGTGAGCCTGCCGTACCCCTAGTGAGACAAAGAGCCGGTAGACAGCTGCCCAGTTTACCCTTGACAGCTCCTACACCCTGTAGTTCAGGGCCAGACAGTCAGCTCCGTAGGTCCACTAGGGCCACTAGAGGCCAGTTACCCGCACGTTGGAGGATCTAAATGTTTAAGCTATTTTATAATGTTTACCTGTCTATAGTTGCTTGTGTGTAATTTTGTATTTCTAGTTGTTTTTAGGAATCCTTGGTGGATTTACCGGGAATCCTTGTATATAGTTGGAGCGTAACCCAGGATGGACTAAAGACTGTCAAGGACTCGGGGTAGAACAGACCCCTACCTGGTTACGTCTCCCTGTGTTGGTGAAATGGACACCTTGCTTTCTTCAGAGACTGCACCCGGTTGCGGACACGCCGTAACCATCTTTATGTGTTTTCTTATTGTATTATTAATGTTTTGCCTTGTTATGTTTTCTAAATGTGTTTAGTCCCGGAGTACTAAATTTTACTAGGGGGGAATGTGACACCCCAGGGGTCTGGTTGCCACAGTAACGTAATGTTATGTCTGAGAGCAGGTGGGAGGTCCTTTGGTCAGGGATCCTGTGCATGCCACACCTCCTGCCCAGTCTTGGGAGGGGAAGAACTTCCCCTGTATAAACCCGGGGCTGAGGCAGGGTGAGTCAGACAAGGAGAGTGGAGACAAGAAGCAGCATAGGAAACAGCAGGCTTACAAGGAGTCAGGGGCTGGCAGCTGCAGAGCTTGCCCTGACTAAGAAGATTCTTTACCGGACCCGGAGTCCGAGGCTGTGGGGACTAACTCCTGCCCAGCAGCAGAATCCGTCAGGCAGGGGATTTCAGGTCCTCTGGCCCAGAAGCCCGAAGGCACGGTCACACGCGTGGGACCAGCACCGCCATCGTGGAGCGGAAGCCATTAGAAGGCCCCGAGTCACCGGCCATACGGGTGAGCACCACACGGTACACTCAGGGACGTGGGCTACTTACATCAGCTTCTAGCAAGGTAGCCAGAAGAGTACAGTCAGTTTGGGAGGCCTACAACTACGCCTGGCCAGGGGAGATCCCATCTGCTCAAAGACTGACCAGGCCCCGTTTGCTAGCAAGTACTCCGGGAGGGTCTGTCGTTGTTACCAGTAAAGACCCTGAACTACACCGTAACGTCTCTGAGTGGTTCCTGCTACCCCCATCATCCACGTCGGCTGCCCTGAGGCCATACCCCTCCCGTTGGGGGTTATACTATCACGCTGCACAATCCTACCACCGGCCTCAGCGGTCTGCCCTGCAGCAGCAGCTCCCTGGCTGCTCTCAACGGGTGGCGTAGTCATCAACTATTTACTACTAATAGACTGCCGTCTAGTTTGACTCCCTGGGCACGGACCGGGTCACTGCCACGAGACTACAACCCTCCACTGATCCGGCTCCGGGTAGGCTCCCGCGCGCGCAGCGCAGCGCGACACAGGCCCAGGGGCGCGTCAATACTATGGAGCCACTAACGAGTGGGCGCTCAACCCAGCTTAGATACATCTTTTATTTTAATGGGTAGTGTGAAAGTGCCAAAGGGTCCCTCTTAAAATTAAAAAATGGCCGCTTGAGTGGGAGCTCGTGACCAGACCTGTCCATCAGCCTCTTCTAATTAAATTGCACTGTGCTATTTTTCAATAGGATAAGTCTGGTCACATGCGCCCTCCATTGGTGGCCATTTTGAGAACAGGAGTACTGTGAGGAAGTGTCACTGGGCTGTGTGCATAGTCACACAGCAGCTCTTGATATGGCTTCCACAGACCAGCTTAACGCTAGCCTTTCTTCTTCCAGACCCCAGAGGGTTCCCTGGCCTTTACCCTTTATTTTCTGTACAGGGATCTTGACTTACACAGGAGCCCCATGGGTTGGGTCCAAACAGCAGCTGCTGGACGGTGGAGCAGGCTGTAGAGTTATATAGGAGGAGAATTGTCAGGAATAAAACAGGCAGAACAAAAGCTGAAAAAACAGATTCAACCAGAGTAAGTATAAACTATAACTGGACCCTACTAGTGCTATGCTGGGAGTTAAAGTAAGGTGTGGTGCTGTCCAACTGACTAAAGCAGGGAGCATATTACTCATAGACAGGAAGAGAATCGTCAGGAATAAAACAGGCAGTGCAAGAGCTGAAAAAACGGACTCAACCAGAGCAAGCATAAGCTATAACTGGCACCTACTAGTGACGCGCCCCCGGGGCAATGGGGTACTCGGCAGCCAGGCCTATGGATGCTGGGGGGATATGTCACAGTGGCTGGCCCGGTCCATGGCCCAGGGCGGTCAACCAAAAAGGTGATTGTAACTTGGATAGCGATAAAAATAAAGTAAATAGTTTGTGACGCCACCTGTGGTACCTGGTAAGGTTTACCAGCGATGCTGCAGACCTCCGGGGGGTGATGGGATGGAAGCTGAGGTGTTTCTGCTCCCCACAGGCAGAGCGGGCCCCCGGGGCAGTGTGGAGTTTGATGGTGGGTGGTGATGCTGGGACCTGTAGTACAGGTGGAATGGTGCAGCAGGAGTAGCTGACAGAGACAGGGGATTCACTTCAGTACTTTTACTGGTGCGGATGTCAGGTACGATCTAGGGTACTCAGTAGGATGGGTGCACTTCAGGACTTCTCCCCAGTGAGCGGGTATAAGGCCTCCTGGTCCATGTCTGCCTCTCTGTACGCTCCTGGTCAGCCTGCAACTGGGCCTAGCTTATGTGTCGTGCTGTTCCTTCACCTGTCGCTTGGTAGTGGGACCTTCTGCTGGCAACCACTATCCCTGGTAATGCTGGGGCCTTCGTGGTTCCTGGTCCTGTTAAGGGTTTAGCTTCAGGTCGGCCAGGGACTTGTAGTCCTCCTGGTATGCCGGTGATCCCTACTGGGTATAAAGGACCCTGTAGGCGTGGACCCGGTGTCCGGTTTGCATCTTCGGGGTGAGCCTAGGATGCTCCTCTGCCCCTTCAACTCCTCTCTCCTCTCCTCCTTGCCATCGGCCACACTCGGGGCCCTCAGAACTCAGCAGCAGACGTGCTGCGTCTTCGCTGCTCTCAGCATCAGCACGCTCTCAGACTCTCTGACTCTGTCTGACTGACTCTTCTGACTGACTGTCTGGCTCCACTCTCCATATATATATATCCCTAACGGGCTCCCTCTGGTGGTATGAGGTGGAAGGGTGGAGGTGTCTGTATATAATGAGGGCCTCTTGTGGAGAAGTCCATCCATGCACCCTGGGTCCTGTGGTACCTGTGAACAGCAGGGTGCCACACTAGCGCTATACTAGGAGTTAAAGTAGGGTGTGGTGCTGTCTCATTGGCAACAAAAGGGAGCTTATTACTCCTGCTGGACAGCATACATACCTATACTGGCAAACTGGGTGGCTCTACAGGTCCAAACCACACAAAGTCTGCACCACCCAAAGCTTCAGTCCTCACATCTCCTCAATTACTAGCGCCGCCCAGAAAATGAATATAGTGGCACCTAGTAATAGAGCGTTCATCCATCAAGTCACCGTCCATCAAGGCCGTTAAAAAATAAAAGTGACAGAGGCAGACGTAGTAGGAGCATGTCCAGGTGGAGATGTAATGGGAAAGAGGAGGAGGAGGACCTGAAAATACTTGTACATTATTAGGTGCCAAATCATGTCCCCAACACATTTGTTTATAAAAAAGATAAAGGGGACAAACCCTTTCAAAACTGCTCAAATAAACACAGAAATTACAACACCCATGTTCCTCTTCTTCGCCCACATTGCTTCGAAAAACAACCCTTTATGACCATACAGTACACATGTCATACCCTCAAAGAACCCCGTTAACTCAGAATTACTGTGTCAAGTGTTCTGGGCCCCTTGTAAATTTGTCTTTTTTTTTTCAATTTCAGTCCATTCACTTGTGACTTGTGTAATCTTTGCTTGTTTTTTCTCCAGCAGAAGTTTCTGAACTCGTCCTGATGCCGTTTCTGTGCCCGTAATATAAACAGCAGTTGTATAAAAAAAAACATAACAAACTCGAATTGAATAAACAATTCTCACACAATCTACAGCTAAAATAGCTTCTTTCAGCTTCTCACAGCAAATCGTGTTCTCCTCTGGGTGCTATTTTAAGTCTCCTTCTTCTTAATCTGCATTGACCAATTCCACAAAATGACTGAAGACAAACGTTTAATCATTGGATTACACTCAAGAAATCAGCTACATAGGACAATCAGCAACAGATGTTTAGGGGTATTAACCAATACCAGAAGAGGACCCCAATTCCAAACTTACCAATAAAGATGAGTGAATTTCCCAAATTTAGCTTGGGGGAGAATCACTCAAATAAGTTTTGACGTGATCCGCATAAAATTCGGTACAAATCAACTCTGCTCCAAAAAGCTTTAATTATATTCTCCAGACCCCAAAGCATAATTAATTGAGGGCTGGGATGGGGCTAAAAAATAATAAAAAATAAGATTATGCTCACCTTTCCGAGTCCTTCCTCTTACTCATCCTGCCGCTGCAGATCCGCACCCGGATTTGTCTTTGCGGACTGCAAGCTATCTCCTACGAGGAACAGTTAAAGGATCTGGGAATGTTTAGCTTGCAAAAAAACAGTCTAAGAGGAGACTTAATAGCAGTCTACAAATATCTGAAGGGCTCTCACAGTGTAGAGGGATCATCCTTATTCTCATTTGCACATGGAAACACAAGAAGCAATGGGATGAAACTGAAAGGGAGAAGATACAGATTAGATGTTTGAAAAAACTTTTTGACAGTGAGGGTGATCAATGAGTGGAACCGGCTGCCACGAGAGGTGGTGAGTTCTCCTTCAATGGACGTCTTCAAACAGAGGCTGGACAGACATCCCTCATGGTCTAGTCAGGGCCAAAAGATAGATCCAAGAAGAGAATTTGCTGAGGAACTGTGATCTATTTTGGAGATGACGCGCCCTCAGAGCCGTGGGGTACTCGGCAGCCGGGCCTACGGATGCTGGCGGGGGGATATCAAGGAGGCTGGCCTGGTCCGTGGCCCAGGGCGGTCAACAGAGGAAGGGGAAATTGGGTTTTTGGAATAGTTCGTGACGCCACCTGTGGTGCCTGGTAAGGATTACCAGCGCTGCGACAGTCCTCTGAGGCAGATGTTAGGGCAGCTTATGATGGAACGGCTCCCCACAGGTGGAGCGGGCCTCAGGGCAGCGTGGGGGAATGGATGGTGGAACAGGTGAGAGACGGCCAGGACGGTTCAGGGAGGAATGACGGACACTCACACTGGTGTTCGCTTCGGTACCTTTATTGATGTAAATGCAGGTATGGTCCAGGGTACTCGGTACGAAGGATGCACTTCTGGACTCTCCCCAGTGAGCGGGTATAGGGCCTTCTGATCCATTGCTTTCACTTGCTAAGCATCTGACCTGCCTGGAGCTAGGCCTGTCTTGATTACTGTCTCTCTCTCTTGCACCTGCTGACCTGGTGGTAGGGCCTTCTCTTGGAGATCACTCTCCCTGGACGCTGGGGCCTCCGTGACTCCTAACCCTGGTACTGTAGTCAACGTTGGTCGAGCTGGGACTTGTAGTCCTCCAGGTATCCGGTGGTCCCTACTGGGTATAAAGGGACCCTGTAGGCGCGGACCCGGTGTCCAGTGTATAGTTCGGGGTGAGCCTGATACACTCCTCTGCCCCCTCGTTACTTCTTCTCTCCTCTCGCCTTCGGCCACACTCGGGGCCCTCACTAGGCTTCAACTCGTGCTGTAGGCCTTGGCTCGCCTAAGCACAGCAGCCACTGTGCTGCGTCTTCACTGATCTTCTAGCGTCAGCACACTCTCAGACTCTCTCTGTCTGAACTCACCAACTAACTGAGCTGCCTGGCTCCACCCTCCATATATATATCCCTAACAGGGCTCCCTCTGGTGGTGTGAGATGGAAGGGTGGAGGTGTTTGTATGTAATGAGGGCCTCTTGTGGAGAAGTCCATCCATGCACCCTCCTGGGTTCTGTGGCACCTGTTGCAGCAGGGTGCCACATAACCTCATTCCAGTCCTCAAAAGAATCCACTACCATCAATTTGCTGGTTTCATACAAATCGAATCCCTCCCAAAAAATTTAAATTCCTGCAAATTGGAATTTTTCAGGAAATTTGTTGTAAATTGATTTGCTTATCTCTTCTAACTAACTTTCCTGTTAGTATAATAGGGATGTTTAAGTCCCATCCCTGTACTGTACACTCTTTTTTCCTGGACTTACCTAAACCCCCTCCCTCTTTTTTTTACCCAGATCATCTTTCAATTTGCCAGGAAAATGTCTCATCTGCTTAAATAGGCAAAATTGCTATGTGCTTGTAAAAAATCCTCACGGTCCAAATAGTTGGAGAATTTTTAATTATGTCACTTACTATTCATTGACAGTGGCCGATCTCCTGAGCAAGGAAAGCAGCACTTGCAAGCTCTTTAATATAGTACTTGCAAGCGCTGCTCTGAAGCTGGCTGGGAGACTCAATCTGGCCAACTTCATTGCCCCTGCGTTCCTCTGATGCTGTGTAGGCAACACTGCCTCTGCTTCCAGCATTGGAGAGTGTACAGTTTGGATCAGCAGAGTTTTGGTGCCGTTCATCTGAACGGGTCAATCAACAGGAGCGCACTGTTCCAAGGCAAGCAGAAAGCTGTGAAGCAGTGGAGCAGTGCGCTCTGGAAAAGGTGCACAAATCAAAAACGAATTAAACCCACTGATTCTGATGGGACCTAATATGTATAGGAGTGTGGCAACTTTGCCCTAATAGCAGATGTCAGAGGAAAGAAGGATCAGACATGTCGGATATCAACATGGCCTATCCATTGTTCTTAAAGGAGTTAAACTGCTAGCCTAGTTTTCTGGCAGAAGATTTATCCACTTCCTTAGACGAGCTTACATGTTTATACTGGAGTCAAGAGAACCAGCTGTCATCTTATGTGTATGGCCACCTCCTGTGTATGGGGCATTACACTCACTTGCAGGCTGGAGACCTTCGCTGTCTCCACGTCCTCAGTTCCAGGACCAGCCGCACACATGTAGGAGTGTGGCGGGCTGAGAAGACGCCGAGTCAAGAAGGCGTTACTGAGTTGTGGTTTTATGTTGAATTTGTGTTATGTGATTTATGTGATTTATGTGATAAATATGTTTTGCTGTGTTTTATCGCTATGGCCATTATTGTATGCCTGTTCTCCTATAGGCTATGCCTAATGCCATCCCTGGGATCCGGGAGGTCTGTCCATAGGGGAAACATTCAATAGGTAGGGATTTAGTTTACATTATACTACTTAGACATTAGATAGTTAATTCAGGGGTTGCATGAGATTGCAACATTAGCTGGGAGGGATTAGAACAGTTTTTATAGAAAACAATTTCAGTCAGAGGGAGAGTAAGACAGACTCAGGCAGTGAGACTGCCAGGGGGTAGTCTGCGGCAAGATCACTCCAGTTCTGGGTCCATGACCCCAACAGCACAGGATAGGTGCAGGTCCTGTTCCATACCAGAGAGAGTGGAGTGTAGAAGGAAGACTCAACGGACAGGGAGACAGATTCCAACAGCAGGTACAGCAGTGGAGAAAGTGTTTTAATAGTGTGAGTTGTCAGAACAGAATGAGGGCATGTTTGATACTTGATCTGGATGCCGACATAGTCCTGGGCTTACAGTCCACCAGAGGTGCTCAGAAGAAGGCCTCTATATCCCTCATGGGGAGATTCTTAGCTGGATCGCAGAAGAAGTGGAAGATGTTGGATCTCAGGACAGGATGAGGATGAACACTGGAAAGGCACATAGCCAAGGGTACTTCACTAACAAAAGACTATCTCTTAATCTGTATACTGCAGCCGTGTGTAGAAGAATTACACAATAAAAGTGAGTCTGTTAATCCGAATCCAAGATCTCCTGTCTTGTTTGAAGTCGGTTCCAATTCCATGGACGATGTAACAGTGAGTACATAAAATCCTTCATCACACTACACACTCCTCTCTCAGTCCTTTATAGAAGAGGGGACACAGGGCGAAGAGAACTCAGTTCCGGCCCACAGCATGTCAGTAGTGGTCCTGTGCCTCCCCCCTTCAAGTGGCGCTCCACGTCCATCTTCCTCTGCACGGAACGGTTGTCGGTGCTCTCCATAGCCCCCAACTCGAGCCTTCAGCTCTGGACATTTCAGGAGTGTCTGCAGGGAGTTTTGTAATGCCTCATACTGTGAGAACGTTTCTTCCACACCATGATTTCAGCTCACTGCACCTTGAACTTGACCTTTTCACTGACACCAACAAACTCACTAACTGACTAAACCAGGAAGTGGTTCACTTTTACTGGCCCTAACCCCTCTCACTGTGGGCTGGACCAGTCATTTACTGTCTCTTTACTCTGTCTGCCCCAGCAGTCTGTTGCTGGGCTGACTTAACCTTTCACCTACTTAACTACAGTATCTAACTCTAACCTAAACACTAAACTATATCCTATACTTTCCCTACACCTGAGCTGAGTGCATGTTACTCACAATAGGCATTACCTTTACAGTATTTACAGAGTAGTGTCAGTACCTTACAACACTATACATTAGTTACATTACATTACTAAAAACTGCATGACACAGTATACGCTTCACATGGGACAATAAAATGCAGTAAAACAGCATAACACTATTCTTATAATTCACCGCTATTTTCAGGGACAGGGCTGTCCACACCATTACAGGGTCTCCACTCTGCCTTGTAAAAGGAAGGATTTAATGAACAGAACCCCTCCGATATTAATTCACCCCATGTAGGTCATATGGAATGGAGTTGTCTATAATCTTGGATGGTGCGAGTCAACTCCCTCTTCAACGAATGCAATCTGAGTCACCACACAATCGCCAAACGTTATGATGCAGGAATGAGTGAATTCTTTGTTATTGAAAAGAAACAAAAAAACTAAAAAAATCAATTTTACCCGACATAATACCAACGGTGAAAGATGCCCATAAATGAGGACATTGTGCAAAGTTTATCCCAAGGTTTTGTCAATAGAAAGACTTTTAATATCGTTTGTATTTGAAACAAATACGTACAATATTTCAAGGGCCTTTCTTCCTAGTTACAGCTGAATGCTGAATATACTCTGTACAATATATATATTATTATTCCATTGAATGGTAGGACAACATCCCTCTAAACAGTGCATGCGCCTTTGTTGACAAGAACATTGTATCTTCACAAAGTCAGTCGGAGGACACAAAGAAGGTGACCCGGTGCTAATGTGTATTTTGAAGACTTTAGCATAGTAGTACACTTTCTATTCAATCTCAAGGTTTTTTTAACATTACATGGAATCGTATACATATTCCCCTTTAGTCCCACATAATAATTGCTAAATATAATAGAGTAAAAGAATCAATTTATCATAACAATGCAAAACAATATGGAAGCCCATTGGCTCTAAGTAGGCATTTCTGTGTCACTTTAGTATTATATTTTCCGTGTGATTACGCTATGACTTTAGGTTACTGATTCCATTAGATTACATTTTTTCATATGCAAATAGCCCTGTTGAAAAAGGAAGGGGATAGGAACTCTAGTGCCACCTATTAGAGGTTGAAATCCTAAAAGTCAATAATGACCCTTTAATCATCATTGCCACATAAGATTCCTGTCCTCCAGCTCATGTCCTCTTCCTCTATGAAGAGTCCACTTGCAAATTTAACTACCCGGGGGACAATTGTCTGGCTTATAAGTCTCCCTCTGCCAACTTGGACCTCTCCACAATGAAAAAAATGTAAGTTTTTTCAATGACCCATAAATGGACATGAATATCTATGAAAGTAGATATACAGTTCCTCCAGAACCAAACTAGATGCCAAGGGGGTAAAAGAATTGAAAAGGATAAATGATATAGAAAAATGAGGACCTATAGATGGCAGGGTGAAGGTCCATCGTTTGTAGATTTGAGTGGTTGGTCAACTGCTCATGTGAGAAAGGGGAGTATCGACAGCTGGAAAAACCTATTTTGACTGCCCTCATTCAGTCCTACTGTATGTGAAAAGAAAGATAGAGAAAACGTTGTAGCTCAAAAACCAGGACTTCTTTCCACTACTTTTAAAAGAAAGAATAAAGATTGAGTGCCAAACCAACCACCCCCACCTTAACCAATACCACTACCACTTCTTTTTTTCAACCATCCTATTGTCACCCACTATTTTTCAGGCCACTTAGGGATAGCCAATTCTCCTGAGTCTCCATTTATTTGGGACTTCACTTTGAGGTAAGGGAAGAGGAGAGATCTGCTGTCACGACAATATTTTAAGACACTCATGGTCTGGTACCTAAGAAGGAAGTGTGGCGCCCCTGCGGGTTCAGTCGTCACAGAGGTACTGCATCTCACCCAGAGGTGTGGTACCCCACTCTCAGGTAAGGAGGGAGTACTACCCGGGACCCACACACCCACATCCAATACACTCCACTTCAGTAGGGAAGGGGCGAGATTGCTCTTATGGGAGAGCACAGTCCCTGGTGTCTATCTGGAGAGTGGAACTAGGCAGAGGAGGTGGGTGGAGGAAGAAGCTCAGTGGAGCACAGAGAGTAGGAGTATAAGAAAAAGGGGGAACCATCTAGAAGCAGTCAGTTGTGAGGATACAGTACAGAGGAGAAAGAGCTGGAAGCAGGAGCTCTGGAGGAGCCCTGCTCAGGAGGAGTGGAGAAAGGAGCAGGGCCCAGTCAGAGAGGCCCATGAGAAGGAAAGAGAGACGAGAGGAGCAATGAGAAGGGCTCCAGGAGGAACATAGGTGATCCCAGGGGCACGGTGAGTGCAGAGGCCACCCGCGCGCCCGAATTCACGCTGACGTGGAGGGATCAGGCCGCAGAAGGGGACCGACCCCTAACTAGTGGAGAACAACCACGCTCAGCTAGACAACCGGAGGCTGCTGCATTTTCAAGGTGCTGCGGCCAACAGCCACAATTACAAGGTAGCTGCATAGGTTGCCGCATAGGTGGCCGCATAGGGTCCAGGGGATTGCAAGTCGCCCTACAAGACCCGAGGCCACTGGCTTGGGACACTGATTGTGAGGCGCAGGGCAGGAGGGCGAGAGCCAGCGCAGTGAGACGACCGGGAAAGGAACATAGAACGGGGTCCCATTTAAGTACTCCTGAGATAGTTGAGAGATTGCTGAACCCCTACCCCGGAGGACACAGGACGACGTGGGATGTTACACACTGGCCATTGTAACCTGGGGAATTGAACAACCGTGAGTAAAACCTGAAGACTGCACCCCACTGTGTCCTTGAATAATTGCTGCGCCATCACCAGCCCTGCACTACACAGCACCAACAACATCTACCTCATACAATTTATAATTTCCTGCCCTGGAGCTTAGCTCTACCTGTGGAAAGCTGAGCCAACTCTGCTGCGTCACCATCAGCTCCAGTGGATCTGCACCACAGCGGCGGCCCCATATAGCCGCATACCACAGGTCGCATCACGAACATTATTATCCTAAAAACTTTATTCCCTTTTTACTTTCCCTTTAATTGACCGCCCTGGGTCACGTACCGGGTCACTGCCACCGTGACATCCTCCAGCACCGACCGGCCCGGCTATCGAGTACCCCACGGCCCAGGGGGCGCATCAGAAGTTGACTTGCTGGAGAGGAGACTTGAAAGGCTTGGCCCCAAATTGGAAATAAAAAGATAGCACAGAGAGTGGAGACCCATAACAAAACCTGAAATTGGACCTAATCTTTAAAAAATCATTGAACAGATGAGGTTAAAGGGATACTTCAACTGTAGGCATATCCTCAGGCTATGGGACTTGTACCTTTAGTTGGGGACCTGTTAGCCCCTTCTTTACCTTTTTCTAGGTGCAGTTATGAAACATCCAAAGAGTCATGCTGTTTTAATGTTTCCTATTGGAATATTCAGAGAAAATTGACAAATGTGGCTACCTCTTCGCCAATACTCCTCCTGCATGTGGTGACCTGAAGCCACCTCACCATTCGAGTCGGGGGCCAGAAGATCTCCATTCTAGAGACTGTTGCAGGTCTTAAACTGTGAGACATTTTTGGAATGTCCTGTGGATATACCATAAATATCTAAGTTGTGAATGTCCATTTAGGCATATGGCCAAGTAATTTATTTGTGTCCACTTAATTCCTTGTGGTTATTTCCTCTTCTTCTTGATCCATCAGTGATCTGTATGGACCCCATAGAGATGAGAAACATGGTCCAGTAATCCATGACCGTCGGATGGGAGCAGAGCTAACTGCCTCCTACCTGGCTCCTTTATAGTTCGCCTGTCTGACATCATCATTGCAATGTGATGCATGCAAAACTTTGGACCAGGCCAGCTAATCACAAAAGGAAGTGATTTTCAGGGCTCCCGTCCAGTGGTCACGGAATACTGACCAGGGTCCTGAAAATTGATTTGCTAATTTCTACTAGTAATACTTGACTCATGGGCCTTTTAGTAATTTCCTTTTTCTAGTTCCATCCTTGATGTCTCACCTTGTAGGAGCTTGACTGGAAGCCATATTGGTTGTTGACCAAACCCTTCCAGTTTACTAGTTACTTTTGCATTTTGTTATTTATTATTAAAGCTTAGAAACCATATTCCTTGGCAGGATGTAAAATATATTCTGTTGTAAAGGAGGTTAAACAGAAGTTCATGACTTTGTAAGCAAAGTGTTCTGTTGAGAAGACCTTGAGCTGGTGAGATTTACCGTATGGCTCGTCAGGCATCTCCCTCCATTGAGATCATCTACATCCTGCTAACATGTTGAAGTGCGGAACGTATTAAGTCCACTTAAAGCCTGTTCTAATCACAGATCATTTTTCCAATTCCTGAAACAGTATTTCTTGTATGAGTGTTTGACAGCTCCCAGACAAAACAAACACCATATTGTCTACTTGGACATTTTGCTATGTACTCTACAGAATTTCACAATTGTATTTTCCAGGGAGTGTTTCATTTGACATTGAACACCATGGTAAGGGTCCGGATACCTGAAATGTATTGTTTTGGAGTTGTAATGACACTTCCACCCCCAACTTACTTTAACTTTAGCACATCAGAAATAAAGAATTGGGCGAGTTTCTGAAACTGTGTTAAAGAAAACTTGTTCAACCTTCAATTTTCAAATACAAAATGCAAAAACTATTTTTCTTTTGAATAGTTTTTTAAACCTCCTTCCCAACCGCAATAGATTGATCAAAACTAGTCCAAGTGAAAAACAAAGCGGAATCATTTTCAAAAAGACGTCTAAACATGAGAGCTGGAAACCGATTGGCTGCTTCATTTTTCCTTTGCTGGTTAATCATAAGATTTATGGAGGCCAAGCACATAAAGCTAAGGCTATGTTCACACACAGCAGTCATGCTGAAACCTTTAACCATAGCAGGTCTGTGCCACCGTAATCTTTACACTGTTTCCTTGTATAATTACTTAGACTTTCAGATGATTTACCTGCAAAATTTTGAGCCTATTATGATCAATTGCTCCATCTTGCATGTGAAATAGCTGTTTCCATACAAGATTAAGCAATTGTGCAGGGGAAAGAGTGGAAAGGCAGCAGCGGCACAGGGCTGCTGTGTTTAAAAGCTGCGGCATGATGACTGTGTGTGAACGGAGCCTTAGGTTGGCCAAACTCGCCGATTTCAGAAAGATTGGCCATCCATTGAGTTCAGATGTCTTTTGTTCGAAACTCAACAGAGAGGAAAAGATGTCCAATCCTTTGATCTCAAGGAAGATAAGCTACCACCAGAAATGTCTGATAGGGGCTTGCTCCTCTCTCTCCATTGATAGCACAAGTATACTTAGCCGAACCGAATATACATGATTATTGGGAGGTTGGGAGGAGGAGCTGTTGGCCAACAGCTATTGAAGGTATATGGCCATTTCAAGTATCAGAATGGTCAGGTAGAGTATTCTTTACCTTCCAGTGGACTCCGGCTCTGACTAGAGATATTCATTTCAGCCCAAAGTCACTCAAATTGGGCTACCAGATTTGATTCGGTCAATTCTGTCCCAACTGATTGCCATGAGAAGACATTCATTATGCTCTAAGGCAGGGGTCTCAAACACGCGGCCCGTGAGCTGCATGCGGCCCTTCAGGCTGCTTTATCCGGTCCGCAAGCACCATAAACCCTGATCGCGGCCCGGTGCAGGAGCCGCCAACAGCTGTGCTTTAGTTCAGTGTATTGCCGCGCAGAGACCGGCTCTCTGCACAGCAATACCAATGCCAGCCACCGGCCTATCAGAGGCCAGCAGCTGACATCTGCGTCCCAGCGCAGCGGCGTATGACATCACTGACATGCGCAGATGTCAGCTGCTGGCCTCTGATAGGCCGGCAGCTGGCATTGGTATTGCTGTACAGAAAGCTGGTCCTGCGCGGCAATACACTGAACTAAAGCACAACTGTCGGCGGCTCCTGGACCGCGATCGTCAAGGGGGCTATGGTGCCTGCGGCCACAGGTGCAGAAAGGATGCAGAGGAAATGGAGGACAGGTGAGAAGAATCTTTTTTTTTTCTCTTATATGTGTATGTGAAGAGCAGCACAAGGGACATTCCTCCAATTTGAGGACCAGGATGGGGACATTCCTCCAACATGGAGACCAGAATGGGGACCTTCCTCCAACATGGGGACCAGGATGGGGACATTCCTCCAACATGGGGACAAGGATGGGAACATTCCTCCAACATGGGGACCAGGATGGGGACATTCCTCTAACATGGGGACCAGGATGGGGACATTCCTCCAACATGGGGACCAGGATGGGGATATTCCTCCAACATGGGGACCAGGATGGGGACCTTCCTCCAACATGGGGACCAGGATGGGGACATTCCTCCAACATGGGGACAAGGATGGGGACATTCCTCCAACATGGGGACCAGGATGGGGACATTCCTCCAACATGGGGACCAGGATGGGGACATTCCTCCAACATGGGGACCAGGATGGGGATATCCCTCCAACATGGGGACCAGGATGGGGACCTTCCTACAAGATGGGGACCTTCCTACAACATGGGGACCAGGATGAGGACATTCCTCCAACATGGGGACCAGGATGGAGGACATTCCTCCAACATGGAGACCATGATGGGGACATTACTCCAACATGGGGACCAGGATGGGGACATTCCTCCAACATGGGGACCAGGATGGGGACCTTCCTACAAGATGGGGACCAGGATGGGGACCTTCCTACAAGATTGGGACCTTCCTACAATATGGGGACCAGGATGGGGACCTTCCTACAGCATGGGGAGCAGGATGGGGACATTCCTCCAACATGGGGACCAGGATGGAGGACATTACTACAAGATGGGGACCAGGATGGGCACACTACTACAAGAGGGGGACCATGATGGGGACATTCCTACAAGATGGGGCATTACAACAAGATGGGGACCAGGATGGGGCATTACTACAAGATGAAGACATATATACAATATGGGGACCAGTCTGGGACATTACGACAATATGGGGCCCAGGATGGGAGACAGTACAACAAGATGGGGACCAGTATGGAATATTACTAGATGGGAACAAAGATGGGGGACATTACAAGATGCAGACCATGGTGCAGCACATTACTACAAGATGTTTGCCAGAAAAACTTCAAAATAAAGCATGAAAAGATATTTTGCCACTAAAAATGCTGCTTTATATATATAAACTAAAGTAAACAAAAAAAGTCCATGTTTTATTATCGCCACATCTGTAACGACCCAAGCTATAAAAAATAAAATAAAACAGCAAAAATGTTCAAAAGGAGTATAGAAAAAAAAATGGTATCACTGAAAATGTCACTTTGTCCTGCAAAGAATGCGGCCCCCCAAATTAATTTTTTTTCCGTGTGCGGCCCATATACCCAGCCGAGTTTGAGACCCCTGCTCTAAGGTTTCTCCAGACCCCATAGTGTAATAAACAGAGATAGTTTTATTTTTGTTTAACGGCATTCGGCTCGATCTTGAGCCATGGTGACATGATGGATGAACGATCTGTAGAAAGATTGATCTTGTGCAAGCCTAGATAGATACACCAGGGTCTTCAATTATGGTAGCGGTTAAAAAAAACACGTTATATTCACATGTCTCACCTGACTCCTTATGCTGCCCTCAAGATGTTCCACACCGGTCCTTTTGGCACTGAGGCCCATGCGTTATTGTAGGAGGTGATGCACTTCATCAAGAGACCAAAAGAGACTTCTCCAGAGGGCCGAGAAGCCGGCATAAGGAGATGCAATGATCTAGGACACGTGAGTATTATGTGTTTGTTTTTTTTATTACTTAAAGTCTTCCCAACCCTCAAAAGAATCCAGCAAAATGGATTTTGCTTAATTCTTGCAAATCGAATCCCAAAATCATTGGATTTTGCAGAATCCAAAATGTTAGGAAAATTCGCAAAGAATTCAAGTAATTACAAATCAATTCACCTATCTCCACTGACGACACAAGGTCGTCCAGAGCCAACGTCTTTTTGATGTGACTTTGGAGATGATTCCTTGCTACTAGGGCCTATTTCTCATGAGATGATTGACATTAGATCTTATTGGTGATGTGTCTCTTGTGTAAGATGCAAAAAAAAAAATCCAAAGATTGCAATTAAAAGTGGATATGCACAAGATCTGAAGGAGCGTAGGCACCAAAATCATTACTTCTGGTGGATCTAAAAAAGTCTAATCTGACACCAAAAGAAGCACAACAAATGAGCAATAATTACAAAGCACAAAGGACCAGTTCACTGACCAATTCTGCTTTGCTACACCTAGAATATTTCTTCAATAAATAGCAGAGCTTATGTCTGCTCCTTGGTGAAGGCAAGAAAGACATTTTCATTACTTGTCGTTCTCTGCCCTGGCTCAAAAAAAAATAAAGCTGATGTATGCAGGCTCCAGCCCCATCACCCTCTTAATCAGGAATTATAAAATCTGCGGACGTGTCTAATTTGACATAGTTAACGTTTATGGAAATGCGAAAAGATCAGGAAAAAAATGTGGTCATCGGCAGCCATCAGCACATGACATTTTTATTTAAAAAAAAGTATTTCCCAAAGTGTTTTTTTTTTCTTCAGTACTCTAAAAAATGAATTGTACATTTAATTATCTCACCATGTCAGCACAATTATACCTATTGATTTTACTCCCATCAGCTCATTGGCATCGTGTCTATTGATATTACGCGGATAGAAGGGGATAAATCAGATTAAAACTCGCAGAGATGGAAAAATAGAACTTTAGATTCAATTACGGCATTTAGCAGTTTTGTTAACGTGTAGAAAATGGGACTGAGAAATCAAAGTAAGTATGCCAACCGAGCTTACAAATGCCACATCGGTTCATCTAAATGGCAATTCGCTCTACTTTATTTATAGTGGACCCCGGCCCTTAGACTCACAATCTTATTTCATTTTCAAAAATATTCAGACCCTCTCAGATTCATGACTAGACTTTGAAGGGGATAAAAATTCACTTTGCCACCCTAGCCCTTTATCTAAGTGGCCCCAACAATGTAGAGTGTCTCATCCTGGCACCCAACACCAAGGGCAAATGCCTCATTAAGTGGACACCATGTTCTCTCTAGACTAAATTTAACAAGAAACCAATTCTTCTATCAGTATATTTTTTGGAGTATGGAATGGCGATGAAACCTGATTGTCCAAAAAAAGGCCTTGGGTGAACTTCATGCCATCCGGGTTGGATCTAAAGTGAGGACTTCAGCATTGAAAAGCAGCAGTACTAAGCTAGACACTTAACCAAAGGGACCGCAATAGAAACATCAACCAATTATTGACCCTGCAGAGACTTCTACAATGGAATTATCACATTATATGTGTAATAAGGCTTTGTCAGTGGTCGCCTGGCAGATCTAAAATGGCTACCATGGACAGACTTAACGCAAGCCACTCAGCTTACCAGATACCAGTGGTTTCCCTGGCCTTCACCCTTTAATCTATGTACAGGAATCTGGATTTAAACAGGAACCCCTGAATAATCTGCTGTTTGGTGGTGCAGACTGGCAGGAGTGGAGAGGTAGCCTGGTCAGAACCAAGAGGGCTGGAAAAGTACTGTACAAAATCAAAAGATGTAAGAATTGTCAGTAAAACAGCTGAGGTCAAAACAGGAAACAAATGTGTGACACCCCAGGGGTCTGGTTGCCACAGTAATAGAGATATTATGTTTGAGAGCAAGTGGGAGGTTTCTCTGGTCAGGAGCCCTAAGCATGCACCACGGCCCACCCAGACCTGGGAGGGGAGGAATCTGCCCTTATAAACTGGGTCTGGGGCGGGATTAGGTTAGACAGAGCCTGCAGAACAAGCAGAGCAGTCAGAGCCTGGAGTAAAGTTCCAGACACAGGAAAAGATACATCAGGAGCTCTGTAGGAGCAGAGGCAGAAGGCCAGGGGCTGTGAGCAGAGATATAGCTCGCCCTGGCTGAAGTTACTAAAACCGGACACAGGAGTCCGAGGCTGTGGGGACTGATATATACCCAGCAGCAGAAAAAAGCCGGCAGGGGATTCCAGGTCCTCTGGCCATAGAAGCCCGGAGGCTCAGTCACAAAGAAGGGACCAGCGCCGCCATCCAGGAGCGGAGGCTAACAGAAGGCCCCAAGTCACCAGCCATATGGGTGAGCACCACACGGTATACTCAGGGACGTGGGCTACTTGTAACCGCTGACAGCAAGGTAGCCAGGAAGAGTGCAGATAAACGGGGAGGCCTACAACTCCACCTGGCCAGGGGAACTCCTGCTTGCTCGCAGACTGACCAGGCCCCTTATACTAGACAGTACTCCCGGGAGGGTCTGCTTTGTACCATCAGTAAAGACCCTGAACTGCACCACACGTCTCTGTGATTCCTTGCCGCACCAGCACCATTAGCACTGGGACCCTCACACCATCACTCCCATCATCTCTCACATTAGCTGCCCTGAGGCAATACTTCTCCCGTAGGGAGTTATCCCATACTCGGCTGCGCAAACAACATCAGCCTCAGCGGTCGGCAGCGCAGCGGCGGTCCCCACTGACCGCAATCCACGGGTGGCGTAGTCGGACATTTGCTATACATTAAGACTGCCACTGGTTTGACCACCCTGGGCACGGACCGGGTCACCACCACACGGAGACTACAACCCCCAGTATTCTACAACAGGCCCGGTTCCGGGTTCCCCTGCACAACACAGGCCCAGGGGGCGCGTCAACTTTGGCGTAGTCGGCAGGATTTCGTGCCCGCAACCACCGGGTACTGCGTGCCTGAAAAAGAGACTTTTATACTTACCTGTGGTGAAGTTTCATGCCGTCCGGAGTCGTTTCTCGCCATCCGGAGCCGATTCCCGCCATCAGACGCCATCTTGGACCGTTTCCCGCCGTCTTCTGCCTTCTTCCCGCCATCCGCAGCTGCTTCCCGCCTTCGGACGCCATCTTCGGGACGCCGCACAGGAAGAAGAGGGGCGTGGACGCCGAAAGCGCGCGAGATCCAAAGCTCCGCCCCACGCTCTGACGCTGCGCAAGGTCCTGGAAGGGAGGAAGAGCGACGCTGACGTCATCGGAGCGCGACGCCAGGTTCTCAACCCCGACGATCGAATGCGGAGCCGCGGCCTACGGAAGAAGAGCATCGCAAGGTAGGCCACGGCCCACTAGGGGGGAAGGAGGATGTCGGACACCGAGGGGAGCTCCACTGCCACAGCCACCGCCAGCGCAACCGCTGCAGCAGTCATGCCATTCACCATGCCCTATATCCCGGGGGCAATCTGGCTACCCCAGTACTCAGGGGAGTCACATACCCTAAATGACTTTAGAGAAAGACTGGATAGCCTCTTCCAGGTGTACCCCCTCACAGAAGAGCAAAAAGTGAGCATCCTGGTGGCCCAATTAATCGGGGCAGCCCAAAGGGAGGTAAAGTCCTGGCCACCTGGGAGGAAGAGGACTGTCAGAGAAATACTAGCCCGGCTGAAAGACACATTTGATACCCGCACCTCAGCCGAAATAAAGCTCCGATTTTACGGGTGCAAACAGCGGGCACATGAGAGTATAAGAGACTATGCTTTAAACCTACAAGAGGCCCTGAGAGCCATTAAGCAGGCAGACCCTGACAGCGTGGGAAATGAAGATAAGCTGTTGACTGAACAATTTATTGAGGGTCTACTGTGCAATGCCCACCGAACCCAGTTGCGGGCAATGGCCTTACAGGACCCTGACCTGGACTTTGCACAGTTCAAGGACAGAGCCATCCGGGTGCTCCGAGAACCGGCACCAGGTGGCGCTGTGACCCACAGGCGCCCTGCTATCAATTACCACCAGGAGACGGCGCCCTTGTCTGCAGGGCCTGTGGGAGCTGATGCGCAGGCTTTAAACAGTGACCCGGCTACAGACCTGCACCATCAGGTCCAAGAACTGACTAAGAGCGTTGCCGCGCTAACCAGAACTGTGCAGTCTTTACAGGTCTCTTCTCCAGGAAAGATCCAGCTGGCATCCGGACCGGAGGACGTCCCGTGGCGCCGACTGAGGAGGACCCCACCGGCCAGAGGAAGACCCAGCGACAGATACAACGAGGACGGACGACCCATCTGCCGCCGTTGCAATCAACCCGGACATGTGGCAAGGTACTGTCATTTAAACGGGCACAACCTGGGGTAGAGGGCCAACCCCCAGGCATAAGACCATCAGGCCCATCAAACTGGCGTGATAAATACGTAGGGGGACGTCCAATCTTGCCTGTGGTACTGGATGGCATTCCTATGAGTGCCCTACTAGACACTGGGTCACAGGTGACCACCATCTCGTACGTGCTCTTTAAACAGTACTGGAATGACTCGGACATAACCCGCTACCCAGATGACGACCTGAGTATCATCGCCAGCAATGGTCAGCCCGTGCCGCAGGTGGGATTCAAAGAGGTGACCATTAAGATCGGTAAAGTCGAACTGGCGGCACAAGGACTGATTATAGTGGACATAGACCGTCATGAGAGTCACCCTAGAATAACCTTGGGAACTAATGTGATTGAAAATTGTCTTGCAGAGGTGATTCTCATTTTACAGCAGGTTGCCAAGAACGCCAGTTCCGGCCAGCAGCGTGTGCTCCAAAAAGAGATCCGGGCACTGATGAAGCGGCAACAGGTGGAACTATCTGGTGGTGAGATAGGTAGCGTGAGAATGTGTGACCCGTTCCCTATTGCCATGCCCCCAAAAAGTGAGATGATGATTTGGTGCCGGGCAGCTATTGGTCTAAGAGGTAGAGACTACCAAGCAATGGTAGAACCCGTCTACTCAGACAGTAGGCCCACCATTTTGACAGCACGGGGGGTGGTCGATGTACGCCATGGGAGGGTGCCCGTTCGCATCATAAATATCGGGGAGAGAGAAGTATACCTGCCCTGGTATGCCACGCTAGCCAAATTGTTCACCATAAACCAGAATTCTGTACAGGCCGTGGAACCCTGGCCTCCATCTCAACCAGAGGAAGGTAACGGCTCTAAGAAACCAATGGAGCACTGGTGTCAGCAACTGCATTTGGGTACTGACTCCACTCCCTCACACCAGAAACAGGGAGTCTATCGGGTGGTTCGAGAGTACGAGAGAGTGTTTAGTAAACACCCGCTAGACTTCGGGCGAGTAAAGGGGGTAGAACACCACATCCCCACGGAAGACCATCCTCCCATAAAGGAGAGATACCGACCCGTACCCCCGGCACACTACCAACATGCCAAGGGGATGCTTAGAGACATGAAGGAGGCTGGGGTAATCAGGGACAGCTGTAGCCCCTGGGCAGCTCCACTAGTCTTAGTGAAAAAGAAAGACAACACCATGAGAATGTGTGTAGACTACAGGAAGGTCAACCGTATCACACACAAAGATGCGTACCCGTTACCAAGGATAGAAGAGTCCTTAGCTGCATTAAAATCTGCTAACTTCTTCTCTACTTTGGATCTCACTAGCGGGTACTGGCAGGTTCCTGTAGCAGAGGCGGACCGGGAGAAGACCGCATTCACCACCCCGATGGGTCTCAGCGAATTTAACAGTATGCCGCTCGGGCTCTGCAACGCACCAGGAACCTTCCAACGGTTGATGGAATGCTGTCTGGGACACCGGAACTTCGAGACGGTCCTGTTATACCTGGACGATGTCATCATCTATTCCAAGACCTACGAGGACCACCTGAAACACCTGGCAGAAGTGTGTGAAGCTCTGGCAAACTACGGCCTAAAGGTGAAACCCTCCAAGTGTCACCTCCTGAAACCAAAGGTGCAGTACCTGGGACACGTGGTGAGTGCTGACGGAGTGGCTCCCGACCCTGATAAGATCACCGTGATTAAGGACTGGCCAAGACCCTCCAGCATAAAGGAAGTGCGGCAGTTCCTCGGGTTGGTAGGCTACTACCGAAGATTCATTCCCGGTTTCACCAAAATGGCAGCCCCTATGCAGGACCTCCTGATAGGTCAATCTCGGAAAGCCAAAAACCAGAAGCCGCCCTTTAGGTGGGAAAAGCTGGAAGAGGAGTCCTTCTGCCAGCTGAAGATGGCCCTCACTGGGGATGAAATCCTGGCATATCCAGACTACAGCCAGCCCTTTATCCTCCACACGGACGCAAGCAACATCGGGCTGGGAGCCGTACTGTCCCAGATCCAGCAAGGGAAAGAACGGGTAATCGCTTACGCCAGCCGAAAGCTACGGCCCACGGAGAGGAACCCTGAGAATTATAGCTCATTCAAGCTGGAGTTCCTGGCAGTAATGTGGGCAGTGACCGAACGTTTCAAGCATTACCTTGCCTCCTCCAAATTCACCGTGTACACGGATAACAACCCGTTGACACACCTGGACACTGCAAGGCTTGGTGCCCTGGAACAGAGATGGATGGCCCGCCTGTCCAACTTTGAATTCACCATCAAATACCGGGCAGGACGCTCAAATGCCAACGCGGATGCCCTGTCTAGAATGCCGAACTTACCGGACGTAGGGGAAGATCCAGAAGATCTGGAAGAAGTTGAGCTCCCTGCGTTCCACCGTCATGGGATTACCCTGTATTCCCACCGTGTGAAGGACAGGCGCTCCGTGATGTTCAATCCCTTGCCCCACTACAACTGGGTCGAGACGCAAGACAGTGATCCCGCAGTCCATTTGGTGAAGGAAATGCTGACCCAGGCCGATGCCCGTCTTGACCCAGATGCTCCGGAGGAGACCAAGCAACTGTGGAAGGAGAAAAGTAAGCTGTTCCTCTACAGGGAGAAGCTGTGCCGGAGAATGGTTAACTCTCGAACACATGAGTTGACCTGGCAGGTAGTGGTCCCAAGACGAGACGCGGCTATGGTTCTGGAGGCATACCACAACGGAGCAGGGCATTTCGGATGGAAGAAGCTGGAGTTCTTGTTGCGTGAACGGTTCTACTGGGTAGGCATGAGAGGAGCCATCGAGAGGTGGTGCAGAGACTGTGGCCCGTGCCACCTGAGAAGAAAAGACCGAGCCAGCCAGAAGACTCCCCTGCAGCCCATCATCACCAGACAGCCACTGGAACTGGTAGCCCTGGACCATGTGAAACTGGCTCCAAGCAGATCTGGGTATGTCTACGCCCTCACAATCGTAGATCATTACTCCCGGTTCCTGGTGGTGGTCCCGGTCAAGGACTTAACGGCTCAAACAGCAGCTAGAGCCTTCCAGCAGCACTTCTGCCATCCACACGGGTACCCGGACCAAGTGTTGACAGACCAAGAACCAGCCTTCAAAGCAGAGGTCTTCCAGGAGTTCTGCAACCTGTATGGCTGCAAGAAGATAAGAACAACGCCCTATCACCCTCAAACCAATGGACTCTGCGAGAAGATGAACCAGGTGGTGATAGATCTGCTAAAAACATTGCCCCTGGAAGAACGCAGTCTGTGGCCTGAGAAACTGCCCGATCTGGTGGACCTGTATAACCACATCCCTGTAGGTTCCACCAACTGTACCCCGGCTTACCTAATGAGAGCAAGACCTGGTAAGCTGCCTATTGACCTGGATATGGGAGTCCTGACGCCTGAGGACACCTCGCCAGAGGCAGACTGGGATACAGAACGGCAGCAGCAGTATCGGAAAGTACAGGAGAGCGTCGAGCGAAGTCTGTCTCAAGCTAGAGAAAGGCAAGAGAAGGCTTATAACCAGTATGCTCCCGCTGTTCCCCTGGTACCTGGAGAGCAGGTCTTGAAGAGGAAGAGGCGGCTCCACAAGTTGGACGACCAGTGGGAGAAGGACCCGTACACCGTACTGCCATCAAGCCATGAGAACCCAAAAATCTGCGTAATCAGTAAGGATGGAGGAGAAACCACAGCCATTGTCTCCAGAGACCACCTGAAGAAGTGTCCCGAGCAGCTGCAAAGCCCTGAAGAAGATCAAGGAAACCCTCAACCCGCAGAGGAAAGGGAAGAAATGATCAGTACTGTACTCGGAGACTTCCCCCGGTCTTGGACACAAGTAAACGGCGCTGTCGTGGTACCCGTCCTCACCTTTCTCCAGCCAGCCCCGCAAGTGCCTACAGAGGAACCGGTAGAGCTGGAAGAGCTGCCGGCCCAAGAGGCAGAAGAGTCCACACCAGCAGTACAGGAGGATCAACGCTCTGCTAGTAGTGAGCCTGCCGTGCCCCTAGTGAGCCAAAGAGTGCGCAGACAGCTGCCCAGCTTACCCATAACACCTCCTACACCCTGTAGTGCAGAACCAGTTAGTGAGCTCCGTAGGTCCACTAGAGTCACTAGAGGTCAGATGCCCGCTCGCTGGAGAATCTAAACTAATGCACTGTGAATTTATCTGTTAACTGTTTATGGTTTATGTTTGTTGCCTGTTATTAATTATGTTTCTCAGTTACCCTGCAGATTTATTTGGACTAACAGGTTATGGACGCTGGATAACCGGAACAGTTTTGTAGATAGTTGCACCTTGGTGCCTCTTGTCTGGCGTGGCCTCCTTGCGGCCCAAAGTAGTTAGTCTACCCTTGCAGCCACGCCCAAGGCCAACGCAAGGGGTTTGCTTTGGACAGGTCCCCTACTTCGCTTAAAGTTTCACCTTTGGTGACATGGACACCCTCTTGTTTCAAAAACTTCACCTTGGGTGATATGGACACCCGGTTGCGGACACGCCGTGACCTTTAAAGAACTAAAGCTTCTTGTAAATATGTTATCGTATTATTGTTTATACCCTGTTATTATGTTTTAAAAAATGTGTTTAGTCCCGGAGTACTAAAATTTACTAGGGGGGAATGTGACACCCCAGGGGTCTGGTTGCCACAGTAATAGAGATATTATGTCTGAGAGCAAGTGGGAGGTTTCTCTGGTCAGGAGCCGTAAGCATGCACCACGGTCCACCCAGACCTGGGAGGGGAGGAATCTGCCCTTATAAACTGGGTCTGGGGCGGGATTAGGTTAGACAGAGCCTGCAGAACAAGCAGAGCAGTCAGAGCCTGGAGTAAAGTTCCAGACACAGGAAAAGATACATCAGGAGCTCTGTAGGAGCAGAGGCAGAAGGCCAGGGGCTGTGAGCAGAGATATAGCTTGCCCTGGCTGAAGTTACTAAAACCGGACACAGGAGTCCGAGGCTGTGGGGACTGATATATACCCAGCAGCAGAAAAAAGCCGGCAGGGGATTCCAGGTCCTCTGGCTATAGAAGCCCGGAGGCTCAGTCACAAAGAAGGGACCAGCGCCGCCATCCAGGAGCGGAGGCTAACAGAAGGCCCCAAGTCACCAGCCATACGGGTGAGCACCACACGGTATACTCAGGGACGTGGGCTACTTGTAACCGCTGACAGCAAGGTAGCCAGGAAGAGTGCAGATAAACGGGGAGGCCTACAACTCCACCTGGCCAGGGGAACTCCTGCTTGCTCGCAGACTGACCAGGCCCCTTATACTAGCCAGTACTCCCGGGAGGGTCTGCCTTGTACCATCAGTAAAGACCCTGAACTGCACCACACGTCTCTGTGATTCCTTGCCGCACCAGTACCATTAGCACTGGGACCCTCACACCATCACTCCCATCATCTCTCACATTAGCTGCCCTGAGGCAATACTTCTCCCGTGGGGAGTTATCCCATACTCGGCTGCGCAAACAACATCAGCCTCAGCGGTTGGCAGCGCAGCGGCGGTCCCCACTGACCGCAATCCACGGGTGGCGTAGTCGGACATTTGCTATACATTAAGACTGCCACTGGTTTGACCACCCTGGGCACGGACCGGGTCACTGCCACACGGAGACTACAACCCCCAGTATTCTACAACAGGCCCGGTTCCGGGTTCCCCTGCACAACACAGGCCCAGGGGGCGCGTCAAATGCACTACAAATGAGCTGAACAGACAGGATTAAACCAGAGGAGCACAAGGCTATATCTGGAAGCTTCCAGCAGTAAGCTGGAAGCCTAAATAGGGTGTGGTGCTCTCCAATTAGCTGGAGCAGGGAGCTGATTACTCCATCTGGAGAGCACACACACCCATGCTGCCAGACTGGATGGCACTGTAGGTCCCAGCCACCCTAATCTTATAGCTGTCCAGAGCTTCTGGTTCTGATGTCTCTTCTATACCAAGCACCACCCGCAGAATGAATGCAGCTGTGCCTGGTGATAGAAGCAGACATCACAGGAGCAGGCACTGGTGGAGATGTGACAATATGGATCCTCTTCAAATGAATGGATGACTGGAGCAAACCAAATCAAATTCTCATTGAATGTAGCGAAAAAAAATTGGGTTCACCCGTATCTGAATTTTTTGTGATTTGCTTTGGGTAAATCAAGCTAAATGTCAGCTGGCTTGCCACCATTTTGCTGAATAATAAAGGGCTCGGAAAGGTGTTAAAAAAATAACAAAAACAACATATGCACTTCACTGCTCACCTGACCCTTTAATGCAGCTCCTCTCCTGGTCTTCTGCTGGCACCATCCAGCTCCAGTCTCTCCTGGTCTTCCTGTACTCTGCACCGATGCTTCCTGCACTGATTAGACCTTACTTGAAGCACATCATGATGTCATGATATTACAACTTTAGGGATGTCACGACGTGGAGGCCTAATAGATGCAGGTAGAATCAGCGCAGAGTGAAGGAAGAGCAGAAGAACCCCTATGAGAAAGACCTCCAAAATAAGGCACTTTCAATGCATAATGAATTTCCTGGCCAAATTTAGAGAACTTTGAATTTCTATAAATTCGCTCATTCCTATGGTCGAACCGAGCTGCAGTTGATCTCCATTCTGGCACATTAATAGTCTGTTACGCGCTTTCCACAGGGACCCAGTAAGACTGGCACCAAATCAGTAAAGGCGCAGCCACAGACGCACTTGGCACCAGCTGCCCAGCTAAGCGAGCCCTTGAGGGCCAGGAATACTTTTCACACAACTCCCAGTAAATGGAAGGGGGACCTGGCAGAACCCTTCCCAGGCCCACTGTCACCAAACAGCTGGCGTCTGGTGATGCGGCTGGTGCCTAGTCAAGAACCTCTGCAAGAATGCCAGGAGGTTTAACCAGAAGAGAAAATGAGAAAACCCCTGAAAATATAACAAAGCTCATGCTAGTACCACTCACCACCACAGCACATGAAACTGCAATAAACAGCAAAGCACTGAAAAGGGAGCAGGATTAAATAGCCTGCCTAATGATCAGGTTTTGACTACCTCCCAATCGTGCCCAGACAGCCATTCCTTGCTAGCCTGCACAGCAGAATGAACACAATTCCACCATTGCTCAGTGCCAGACAAAGCAGTGCCCTGCGTTGCCTAGCAACTGGGGAAATCAGTGAAAGACATGGCGTCCCGCATCCTCACACATCCTACAACACTATGCTCCAAAAGATTGGGACAGTCTCTGTGCACGCGTAGCGTAGCACTGGACCCGCTCCATTTCCAAGTGGGAGCACAGAACCACGATTCCTAAAAGTACCCCCCCCCCTAGGAGACACCTCCGGGCTCTCACCACCCACCTTGTCCAGAAACCTCTTATGGAACTCAGCGATGAGACGATTGGCATGTATATTACTTCTTGAAAGCAAGGGCCTCTCCTCAGGACCGTACCCCTTCCAGTGCCAGCACCCGCGAATGGGCTCCTCCCGCTTGCTCAGGGCCCTGGCACTTGCAATACATACGTCTCGCCAATCTTCTGCAGGTCCTGTCTCTTCCGCGTCACCTGACTGTGACGTCTCAGGACATAGGGAGCGATGACATCACTACAGCGCACCCTCTGCTGAGCAGTCACAGTGCAGAGAGCATGAAGACGGCAATGCTGAGGAGTCTGGAGCAGAGCAGCTGCAGCAGGGAATGAGGAGAGGTGAGTATTTGATTTTTTTCTGTATGGAGCATTATATGGGGTCCATTATGTATTGGGCAATATATGGGGCCCATTATATATGGAGCATTATATGGGACCCATTATATATAGAGCATTATATGGGGCCCATTATGTATGAAGCATTATACGGGCCCATTATGTATGAAGCATTATATAGGGACCATAATGTGTGGAGCATTATATGGAGCCCATAATGCATGGAGCATTGGAGCATTATATGGGGCCCATAATGCATGGAGCATTATATGGGGCCTATAATTTATGGAGCATTATATAGGGCCCATTATGTATGGAGCATTATACGGGGCCCATAATGCATGGAGCATTATATGGGGCCCATAATGTATGGAGAATTATATGGGGCTCATTATGTATGGAGCACTATATGGGGCCCATTATTCTGTATGGAGCAATATATGTGGCCCATTGTTCTGTGTGGAGATGGAGCATTATATGGGACCCATTATTCTGTATGGAGCATTATATGAGGCCCATTATGTATGGAACATTATATGAGGCCCCTTATACATGGAACAGCATATGGGGCCCATTATTCTGTATAGAGCATTATATGAGACCCATTATTCTGTATGGAGCATTATATGAGGCCCATTATTCTGTATGGAGCATTATATGAGGCCCATTATTCTGTATGGAGCAATATATTCAGTCCATTATTCTGTATGGAGCATTATATGGGGTCCATTATTCTGTATGAAGCAATTTATGGAGCTTGTTATACTGTATGGAGGACTATACTGTCCGGTCTAAATTAAATCTTTTGAATCCCGCCAGGTCACGCACTGTGCGCTGGGAGGATTCGCTGCTTCCTGAGCTATTGTAGGATTTACAATAGATATCACTCAGTAAGTTAAATCTTTGGCATTGTACTATACCTATATTTCTCTGCCGTATCTGTGCATAATGAATCGTGGTATGTGTTAAAGGGGTCCACTAAGACTCTTTCGGCCCGGGCCCATGGAAACCTGGAGCCAGCCATTATAGTAGCAGAGACCACCGGAAGTACATCATCCCCTCCATCAAAACAAGGAGACCTAGGATGGAAACCTAGATTACAGAAGAAGGGAGACATTCCCAAGCCCTTGTGTCTATTGTTTAGGCTCAACTCTGCCAAGGCTAAGAATGATCCCCATTCATGCTGAGTATGGGGAGCAAAAACATCTTAGATAGGACTCAAGACACTGGTTGGTTCGCTCCGTTTGCCCATTAGCTTGAAGATGGTATGCAGATGAAAACGAGAATTCCGACCCGAGGCGTTTAGAGAAAGCCCTCCAGAATCTGGAGACAAACTGGGACCCACGATCGGAGACAATATTCATAGGAACCTCATGTAATTTTAACACTAGAACAAGGAACAAATCTACCAAGTCCTGCGCACTGGGCAACTGAGACAAAGGAACTAAATGGCATTGTTTAGAAAATCGTTCCACAATAACCCACACCGTAGTCATACCCTTGGAGTCAGGGAGATCCGTAATGAAGTCTATAGATATTTGGGACCATGGTCATACAGGAATGGGCAAAGGGGAAAGTCTCCCTGCCGGGGCTATGCGAGGCACCTTGTTCCTGGCACAGATCTTGCATGCCTTAACATAAGCTTCAATATCCTTACCCAAGGTCGGCCACCAATACTTTCTGCTCAACAGGTGACAAGCCACCTTAATGCCCGGGTTACCAGCTGTGACTGAGTCATAACACTCTCTGAGTAAGTCAAACCGTAACTGCACCAAAATGAATTATTTGTCATTAAGTGTGCTGGATTGAGCCATCCCCTGAGCCTTAACCATCTCCCAAGCTAAATTGACAGAAGAGACTACAATGCCCCTAGGAAGAATGAAATTAGGATCCATAATTTCAGACTCACTAGGACAAAGACTCAGAAAGAAAGCACCAGTTTGTTAAAGAGGTCAGGGATGAGTGGAAGAGGGTACAGAATATGTACAGTTATGCAATTGAGCTCACAATACTTAATACATGGTCTCAAACCGCCATCCTTTTTGGCCACAAAAAAGAACCCTGCTCCAACCGGGGATGTAGAAGGGCGGATAAACCCATTCCTCAAATTTTCCTGAATATATTCCCTCATGGCTTGCCTGTTGGGTTCTGACAGGTTAAAAATTCTGCCCTTAGGTAACTTTGCCCCCTCAATGAGCTGGATGGAACAGTTATAAGTTCTATGTGAAGATAATTTCTGGGAGGCCTCTTCGGAGAACACCCGAGGGAACTCTGCCACATACCACGGGACCTGGGAGGTGGAACCTACTACTTTAGGTGGTTTGATAATACAAAGTGATTGGCAGTTGGATGACCACTTAACAATATCCCCCCTTTCCCAGTCAATAATGGGGTTATGAGTCCAAACCCAGTTAGCCACGGTCGTTTCCCACCGGCTCCAGACGTGGACATTCACAAACCAGAGGGCCAAATAAAAGACACTGTCGCCGATGCCATCTTTGCTGCCTTGATGCCCGAGAGGTACCAACTCCACAAAGCTGCATGGGTTCTCCCTCAGCCTCAGGACCGGCAGAGGGTATGGATGAACTCCGCCCGAGGGACAATCTTTCCCGACATCTTTCCAGCCTTCTCTGATCAAGTCACATAGCTAAAGTCATGGCGACCTCCAATGACCAGCAAAGAGAGTGGTGCACTAGCATATCTTTAATATGTTCACGAACCCCAGACAGGAAAGTACTACGGAGAGCGATATCATTCCACCCAGTCTCTATGGCTCACCTAGGAGCAGTTGTTCCCTGCAGTGAGGTCCCGCTGACACAATGCCTTAAGATCGGATTCAGCTAAGGCTACCCAGTCAGCTCCATCATATATCTGCTCCATAGCCTTAAAAACTCTTCCAGTGATGAGAGTATGGGTGAACCTGAGGGTAATGAAAATGGCCAAGACTGAGGATCCTCTCTAAGGAAGGAAATAACGAGACTTACCTGAGTATTCCCGGAGGAAACAGGCCGAAGTTGGAAATATAATTTGCACCCTTCCTTAAAATTATTAAATAGTTTCCGATCTCCCTACCAAAAATCAGGAATGGGCACCATAGGTTCTATGGGAATTGTTAGAACCCTCCTGTTTGTTTTTTCCATCTTGTGTTTTGCGGTCACGTGACCATCTGCCTTTAGATTCCAGCTCCACCCTTGTGGATGTGCTGGACTTCAGTGTTTGACTGTTTCTCTAGCCTGGTGCTTCGGTGCCTTTCTCTTTCAAGTTCGCTTGGTCCTCTGGGACCTCTAGTACATTTTTGTCAGTTTGTCTTTTTGTGTTCTGCAACAACTTCTCTGTTTAGGAGGTTTCCCATTTTTTTCCCAGTCCTTAGTTCTTTTAGGGACCCCTCCCTTAATTCTATAGGTCTTCGTTCAGACTAGCCGAGGACTAAGGCGGGTCTGTTCACTAAGAACAGTCAGCCCGCTACATTGTAGGGATTCAGCTTAGTCTTACTGTAGGGACAGCTTTCCCCTATCTTTCCTTAGTACATGTTGCAGATCATAACAGGAATGACCCCCGCTGCAGGACTGGGATTAGAACTTGCCTGTGTCGGGGGGACCCCTTGAGCCAGTGTCTGGCTGTGCTGGTTACGATGCCCGCCAAATCCTGGAACATTCCCAGAAGACCCTGCATCTGGTCAGTAAGCTGCTTGACCGGAGCCATTTTTTTAATATATATATGGCTATTTATTCTTTTATGCACTTTGCAGAGGGATCCAGCAAGACTGGCACCAAACCAGCAAAGGCGCCACCACAGACACACTTGGCACAAATTGCCCAGCTAGGTGAGCCATTGAGGGCCGGGAATACTCTTCTCCCAGCTCCGAGTAAATGGAAGGGGGACTTTGCCAGAGCCCTTCCCAGGCTCACAGTCACCAAATAGCTGGCATCTGGTGATGTTGTTGGTGACTAGTCAAGATTCAGGTGAGAACCTCTGCAAGAACCCCAGGAAGTGGAACCAGGAGAGAAAATGAGGAAACCCCTGAAAAGATAGCAAACCTCATGCTAGTACCACTCACCACCACAGAACATGGAACTGCAATAAACAGCAAAGCACTGAGCAGAGAGCAGGATTAAATAGCTTTCCTAATGATCAGATGTTGACTACCTCCCAATCATCCACGGACAGCTACTCCCTGCTAGCCTGCACAGCAGAATGAACACAATTCCAAAATTGCTCAGTGCCAGGCAAAGCAGCGTCCTGCATTGCCTAGCACCCGGGGAAATCAGTGAGAGACACGGTGTCCCGTGTCCTCACACATCCTACAACACCAGAACGCGATGCTCTAAAAGATCGGGACAGTCTCCGTGGACGCATAGTAGCTCCGCTTCCAGGGTCAAGACAATGGTGGCGCCTGTGACCAGAATAGCGTAGCACCGGACCTACTCCATTTCCAGGTGGGAGCACAGAACCACGATTCCTAACATGGTCTAAGTAAGGAAACCTCTCCAAAGATATCCATGTTTTATGTTGGCTTGGACAACAACCGTACTTGGATGGCAGAACATCATGTCTCAACTGCTCCTGTTGTTCTGTTGGAAAGACAAGTTTTGAAACCTTTCTATTAAAATAGTGAATTTGGAGAGTAATTCGGGCCCACAGGGTGCCATTGGGTCCATAACACAGGTCTATACAGGGATTGCACATGATAATTCTGCATGATGATAGTAATTATCTTACCTAAAACTGACAGAAATTGAAAAACAATCTTATAGTATGAGATTCTATGACATATTAGGAATTATCATTGAGAAAAAAAAGAAAAAGAATAATTTTTCTTGGCAACGGGAAGGTTAAGATATTTTTTTATCTCGTAATATTTTTCCCATTATTTTGCAAATTCTACCCTCTGGCAGGAATTACATTGGATGACAAAATTTCAACGGCACCACACACAGTCAAAATGAAAAGCACATGTTGTGAAAATATTTGCTGTAAAGATGGTCTTGGTGTTGACCTAAATATTGGATTTATTAGTAAGGAATACGTCTGCTTTCTTTTATCAGTCGTGGCTGCCCAGCGATTACCGGCTACTCACCAGCAGGAATTTGGATTAAAGATGGAACAGCAAATAAATGTCCTGGTAAAATACTAAAAAAATTGTTTTTATGAATATTTGACACAGAAACTGGAAATTATATTTATTGGAGCAACATATGTGGATGGATATGGATGGGTAAGTGGATGGATGATGGATGGTGGATGGATGGTTGGATGGATGGGTGGGTGGGTGGATGAATTTATGGGTGGATGAATGGATGAAGGATGGATGGATGGATGGATGTATGGGTGGATGGGTGGATGAATAGATAGGTGGGTGGATGATTCGGTGGGTGAGTGGGTGGATGGATGGATGTGTGGCGCCCTGCTGCGCATTGGTGCCACAGAATCCAGAAGGGTGCATGGATGGACTTCACATGAGGCCCTCACACATTCACACACCTCCACCCTACCACCTCAGACCAGCAGAGGGAGCCCGTTGGAGACAGATTTAGGGAGGGTGGAGCCAGGCAGTTCAGTTAGTTAGAGTTAGAGTTTAGAGTAAGACAGAGAGAGGGTCTGAGAGCGTGCTGACACTCAGAGAGCAGCGAAGAGGCAGCACGTTGGCTGTTGTGCTTAGGCTAGCCAAGGCCTACAGCACGTGTGAGGACCCTGAGTGTGGCCAAAGGCGAGAGGAGAAGGAAGTAGCGAGGGGGCAGAGGAGCATACCAGACTCACCCCAAGATATATACCGGACACCGGGTCCGCACCTACGGGGACCCTTTATACCCAGTAGGGACCACTGAAACCCCTGGAGGACTACAGGTCCCAGGTTTACCAAACGCTGACTACAGTACCAGGGCTAGGAGTCACGGAGGCCCCAGCAACCAGGGAGTTTGATCTCCAAGAGAAGGCCCTACCACCAGGTCAGCAGGTGCAAAGAGAGACAATAACCAAGCTAGGCCTAGTTCCAGGCAGGCCAGAAGCTTAGCGAGTAAAGCAACGGATTAGGAGGCCCTATACCCGCTCACTGGGGAGAGTCCAAAAGTGCGCCCTTCGCCCGGAGTACCCTGGACCGTGCTTGCACCGTCACCAGTAAAGGTACTGAAGCTTACCCCCGTGTGAGTGTCCGTCCTTCCTCCGGGACCGTCCTGCCGTCTCTCCCCTGCACCACCATCCATTACACCCCACGCTGCCCTGGAGCTAGCTCTACCTATGGAGAGCCACACCATCCCTGCTGCTGTAACACCATCTCCAGAGGACTGCTCCGCAGCGGCGGCACCCCTTAGCCGCATTCCACAGGTGGCGTCACGAACACTTCAAATCCCTTATAAATACCCCCTATTTACTGACGCCCTGGGTCACGGACCGGGCCAGCCACCGTGATATCCCCACCGGCATCCACAGAGACCCGGCTGCCGAGTACCCCACGGCCCAGGGGGCGCGTCAGCCTTGGCGTCATGAACAGGATTCCGTGCCCCTCGCCACCGGGTACTGTGCGCCTTAAAGGACTGTAATACTCACTGTGGTGAAGGTTTCCTGCCATTCCCGAGATTTCCCGCCATTGTCCGCCATTTTTCCTGTCGCCGCGCGGGAAGAAGAGAGGCATTACCCCTGGAAGCACGCGAAGCCCAGGACACGCCCTGCCCCTGAAGTCGAACCAGGAAGCGTCAGGTCCTGGAAGGAGTCCAGAGGACAGTCTGACGTCAGACGCGAGCGACGCAAGGTTCTGGAACAAGACCATCGCCCGCGGAGCTGCGGCCTACCTGAAAAAGAAAGTGAAGAAGGTAGGCTCCGGTTCACTAGGGGGGCGCAACCATGGCCGACGGCCAGCAAGCCGCCGGAGCACCGGTTAATGCTCCTGATGCCCAACCTGCGCCCGGCGCTGTACAGGCCGGAGCGGCCGCTCCACCAGCAGGGGTCATGACTCCGTTGATACCCATGGCCCTGCCGTATATCCTTGGAGCGAAATGGCTTCCCCAGTGTAATGGCAAACCAAACACCCTGTCCGGATTCAAGAGAAAAATATGCGGTGTGCTGTACTAGTATTCTATGACCGGTAAACAGAGAGCCGCTGTTGTGCTGGGACAATTGACTGGTGCCGCAGAGCGGGAAGTTGAAACCTGGCCAGCCGCAGACCAGGAATCAGTATCCATCATCTTTAAGAGACTGCAAACTGTGTTTGAAAATCGCACTGAGACGGATCTCCGGATGAGGTTCTACCACTGTGTCCAGAAACCTGAGGACAGTGTCCGGGACTACGCCTGGCACTTACAGGAAGCCCTGCGGGCCCTGAAACAGGTTAGTCCAGCTAGCATACAAAATTAAAATAAAATGCTGACGGAACAGTTCATCCGGGGGTTGAGGTCCCAGGAGGAGAGCAGAACTGTACGGTGGTGGGCCTTAGATCATCCAGGTGCCACCTTTGACACCCTTAAGGACATGGCTATAAAAAGGTTCTGCAGCCCCTGAAACATCAGAAACTGCTATCCAACGTTACCAGGGTGGGGCCACCCCAGTGTCTGCAGCACCCACTGCTCCTTCATTAACGGCTGGAACAAAGATGCAAACAGTGCCTCCTAGCGAGATGGACAGCCTATGCTCTGAAGTACGCCAGTTAAGTAAAACCCTGGCCACTGTCCTGAGCACCCTGCAGCTACAGACGGAGCCTGAGCCGGAAGGAAGGATCCTACTGGCCGACAGCCCTGAGGACGTCCCCTGGATGAGGAGAAAAAGGAGGAAAACGCCACCCCGTAGGAGGACAACGCCGCCCCGGAGGAGGACAACGCCACCCCGTGGGAGGACCAACGACCAACGTCGCCCTCCAGGAGAATTCATCTGCTACCGCTGCCAGAAGGCAGGCCACACAGCGCGGAACTGTTGTTTAAACGAGCAAACCCTGGGGCCGAGGGCCGACACCCAGGAGTAAATCAAGCAGGCCCATCAAGCTGGTACCATTGGTTCGTGGGAGGAAGACCTTTCCTGCCCATTGTGCTGGATGGCATCGCGACACCTGCCCTGCTGGACACTGGATCTCAGGTAACCATCATACCTGATGTCCTCTACAAAAGGTACTGGTCCATAGATGAACTCCAGCCGCCAGCCCCGAACCTTTCCGTGTATGCCTCTAACGGCCTTCCTCTTAACCTAGTAGGGGTTAAGGACGTGACAGTGAAGGTGGGGAGAGCGGAACTAAAGGACCAAGGACAGATTGTAGTAGAGTCTAATCCTGGTGATACAGACTTGTATATGATACTTAGTACAAATATTGTCGGTAACTGTTTGGGAGAAGTGTTGTTTTTGCTCCAACAGATGGCTGACACCACCAAACCAGGGCAGAGGAAGGTGCTCCAGAGAGAGATACGAGCCCTCCTGTACCAGCAACAGGTAAAGCTAACTGGTGGTGAAATTGGTAATGTACGGGTGACAGACCCGATACCCATTGTGATTCCCCCGATGGGTGAAATGCTGATTTGGTGTAGGGCAGCAATAGGTCTCAAAGGACAGAACTACCAGGCGGTAGTGGAGCCCATTAGCTCAGAGAACAGACCTACACTCTTAACTGCCAGAGGGGTGGTTGATGTACGCAATGGGAGGGTACCCGTACGTCTCCTAAATTGTAGGGAGGATGAAGTTAAATTACCAAGATACGCCTCTGTTGCCAGGTTGTGTACTGTGAATGATGAGACCATACACACAGTGGAATCCTTGACCCCACCAGGTACAGTGGAGGACAGTGACTCCGAAGCTCAGTTGGAGGATTGGTGTCAACAGCTCCATGTTGGGACTGACGCCACTCCTGTCCATCAAAAATAAGGTGTATACAGGGTGGTCCAGGAATACGAACAGGTATTCAGCAAACATCCACTTGATTTTGGGAGGATTAAAGGGGTACAACACCATATACCCACAGGTGACCATCCACCCATCAAAGAATGTTACAGGCCAATCCCACCAGCACACTACCAGAAAGCAAAGGAAATGTTGCATGACATGAAGCAAGCAGGGGTAATAAGAGATAGCTGTAGCCCCTGGGCAGCTCCCCTGGTCCTAGTCAGGAAAAAGGATGGAAGCATGAGGATGTGTGTAGATTACAGACAGGTAAATCGCATAACACATAAAGATGCATACCCTTTGCCCGTATAGAGGAATTCCTGGCTGCACTAAAGTCTGCAAATTACTTCTCTACCCTTGACCTCACTAGTGGGTACTGGCAAGTAGCAGTTGCTGAGGAGGACCGGGAGAAGACGGCCTTCACTACCCTGATGGGACTCTGCGAGTTCAACACAGTATGCCGTTCGGACTCTGCAACGCCCCTGGAACATTGCAGAGATTGATGGAGTGCTGTTTGGGACACCGCAACTTCGAGACCGTGCTGCTATACCTGGATGACGTGATAGTGTACTCCAAGACGTATGAGGACCATTTGAAGCACCTGGCGGAGGTATTTGAATCGTTGTCCCGGTATGGGATGAAATTGAAGCCTTCCAAGTGCCACCTGCTCAAACAGAAGGTTCAGTACCTGGGGCACATCGTCAGTCCAGAAGGAGTAGCACCAGACCTGGAGAAGGTCACTGCCATCCAGAAATGGCCGGAACCGAAGAATCTCAAGGAGGTACCTCAGTTCCTGGGACTGGTCGGGTATTACCGGAGGTTTGTAAAGGACTACACCAAGAAGGCAGTGCCTTTGCAAGATCTCCTGGTAGGACAGTCCCACAGAGGCAAGAACCCCCCCCCCCTTCCAGTGGGGTAAAGAGCAAGCTGAGTCCTTTGCAGTGATGAAAGAGATCCTGACTGGCGAAGAAATCCTGGCCTACCCTGACTACAGCCAACCATTCCTGCTGTACACTGATGCCAGCAACGAGGGACTAGGAGCTGTGTTAAGCCAGAAGCAGTATGGCAAAGAGAAGGTGATTGCCTATGCCAGCAAGAAGCTCCGTCCTACGGAGAAGATTCCAGAAAATTATAGCATCTTCAAGTTGGAGCTCCTGGCCTTGGTCTGGGCCATCATTGAACGATTCAAGCACTACCTGGTCTCCACAAAGTTCACGGCCTATACTGACAACAACCCCCTGACACATCTAGAGACAGCCAAGCTGGGAGCCATGGAACAGCGTTGGATGGCCCAGCTGTCAAACTATCAGTTCACCATCAAGTACCGGGCAGGCCACAAAAATGCCAACGACGATCCCCTATCCGGAATGCCTCACCAGTCGGACACTGAAGAAGAAGTGGATGACCTGGCGGAGATTGAGCTACCTGCCTTCCACAGAAATGGCATGGTCCACGAGCAGCGCACCTCCAGGAGGTATCATGGTAAGACATTAAACCCTTTGCCTCACCACAGTTGGAAGGAGACCCAGGACAGCGACCCGGTTGTCCGCCGTATCAAAGAACTGATAACCCAGGAAGGTTCCTCCCTGGAGAAGGACGCTCCTCCCCAAGCCAAGCAACTGTGGAATGAGAGAAGCCGGTTGTTCATCTATAGAGAGAAGCTGTGCCGAAGGTATGTCAACCCAAGGACCCATGAGATGGTATGGCAGATCGTAGTGCCCAGGACAGACATCCAGATGGTATTGGAGGCCTACCACGAACAAGCAGGGCACTTTGGCTGGAAGAAGCTGGAAACCCTCCTGAAGAATCGGTTTTATTGGGTTGGAATGCGGAGTTCCATAGAGAGGTGGTGCCGGGATTGTGGACCCTGTAGCCTCAGAAGACAAGACTACAGCAGCCAGAAGGCACCCCTGCAGTCCATCAAGACAACCCAGCCCCTGGAGATCGTTGCTCTGGACCACGTCAAACTGTCACCCAGCAGGTCAGGCTACTCGTATGCCCTGACCATGGTGGATCACTACTCCCGGTTCCTGGTGGTAGCCCCCGTCAAGGATCTGACGGCAGAAACTGCAGCAAGGACGTTCCAGGCATACTTATGCAGGCCCCATGGATACCCGGATATGGTGCTGACGGATCAAGGCCCTGCCTTTGAAGCCGAGTTGTTCAAAGAGTTTTGCCATCTGTACGGGTGTAAGAAGATCCGGACTACACCGTACCACCCCAAACCAATGGGTTATGTGAAAAGATGAATAACATAGTTATCGACCTGTTGAAGACCTTACCTCTAGAATAAAGAAACCAGTGGCCGGACTAACTACCTGACCTGGTAGATCTGTACAATCACATACCTGTGAGTTCCACCAATTGTACTCGAGCGTACCTCATGAGAGCAAGACCCAGAAAGTTGCCCATGGACCTGGAGCTTGGAGAGGTAGAGCCAGAAGCAGATATGTCCACTGAAGACTGGGATGTGACTCGACAGGAGCAGTACAGGAGAGTACAGGCCTGTGTCAAAGACAGTCTAAGTAGGGTGAGAGATAAGCAGGAAGCACAGTACAACAAGAGTGCACCAGCCGAACCCTTGAGACCTGGAAAAGTTGTGCTGAAACGAAAGAGAAGAAGCCACAAGCTTGACGACCAGTGGGAAAGGGAACCTTACACTGTGTTGAATTCCAGATTCGACAATAGGAAAACCTGTCTAATTAGCAAAGACGGAGGAAGAACAACTGCAACGATATCAAGAGACCATCTGAAGTTGTGCCCAAGTCCGCTGAAGCCCCAGGAGGAAGTGCCTCTCACCGTACCGGAGGAACCTAAAGAAGAAGTACTCCATACTGCCTTAGGAGATTTCCCGGCAGATTGGCCTCAACTGGATGGAGCGGTAATAATACCTGTGATACACTTCTACCAACAGCCAGAAAACTCTCCACTGCAAGTAAGACCTGTAAGTGCCCCGGAAGAGCCTGCTCAGGAAGAATCCCAGGAAGAAGGATCACCGGTAGAAGCAGAGCCAGTAGGCCCAGTAACCAGTGTACTTGCCTGTCCCGTAGAGAGGTTAAGGCAGTCTTGCAGTCCACCAACACATAGAGCTGATAGAGTGGAAAATAGCGCAAGCATCCACACTACACGCATCCCAGTACTCATCGCGTAGCACAAAAGGCCAGACCCCTGTCAGGTATAAAGAGTAAATAGAGAAACACTGACAGCATAAATAGTTACCCCGTAGGGTATGTTCTTGTAATAATTTCATGTATTTATTTATCTTGCCTTGCTAATGGACAATTTATGTGACACTGACACTTCTTATTGCATTAAGTTACCCATAAGGGTATATATAAAGGACTCGGTGGCTGAGGACTGTGAGCAGCCCAAAAACTTTCATGTACATAGTTGCACTCCCTGGAGTGCCCCTGAAGTGACCACGGAACAAAAACCCGTTTGGCGTGGCTGAAGACGTGGTCCAGTAACTGGATCACCTATGCCCTGTAGCCATGCCCAGGGCCTACGTTGAGGGTTTTCAGGCGGGTCCCTCAGATGGATGGATGGATTATGGATGAATGGATGGTGGATGGATGGATGAATGAGTGAGTGGATGGATGGGTGGGTAGGTGGATGCGTGTATGGATTGGTGGATGGATGGACAGATGAATAGATGAATGATGACTGGATGGATGGGAACGATTTGTCCCTTTCAGAACATTCCTGAAAGCATGAGGTAAGTAAAATTACACACTACTGGGAAATTTGATATGCAAATTGCCTCTTCAAAGAGAAAGAGGACTTGAACTCTATAGGGCAACCTGTTGGAAGCAGCAATCCTACAAGTCACAATCAACTGTAAGGCGGCGGTGTTCACACCGTGCAGTAACTGAGGCAGTGACCCAAGCAAGTCCAACATAAACAGCTTTTATTCAGCAAAACTTACATTTAAACAGAAAGTTCTCCGGTTCGCACCCGGGTTAGCACAAGTCCATAAGAATGGTTGCCAGGGGCAACAGCCACGCGGGGCCGCTCAGAGATGGGTGCAAAGCCTTCCCAGGCGTGGGTTCAGCTACACACAGGCCAGCCTAGCTTTCCTGTTATGTTTCTAACAGGTCCCAACACTGAACAACACTAATCCTTAATACAGGGTTTTTAAAGGACCTGTGGCAAGAGCCACTGGAAAACCCGGGTTGGAGGTAGGAGGCCGAACCACTGCCTTCCTGTAACCTCCTCCAAGAAATGAAGGCCCTGCCAGGTTTTACTAATCTGCCTTAGCCAAATAGCCTGACCAGGTCAATGCTCACCTTCATTCTTGCATTGCAGCCGCAGGTGTGTCTGTGACTGTAATGCACTCCAATGGATTTAATAGGTCTCTGTACACATTCTGGGGATATATAACGTCCCTCGTATATGATCCCAGTCACTGCCTCACATATACCCCCTCTGTTCAAACTTGTGGGGTTGAACATTAGTCACCATACAGGGTGCCCGGCACAGTTTGCCTGCGACTTCTACAGAGAGACTGAAATTTTGCAGTGACAGAAACAGCCTAGTGACTTGCGCATTCCTTGATGACTCCTAACTGGAGCATTTGTTTTACCTCAGCCGTGCCGGCTTACCTCCAGGCTTCGGGTACCCGGTACGGTCACATTCATACCCTTACCCCAGGTTCGGTGACACTGTCATGTTGGAGAACCGCAGTCCTACCCGGTAGCTCTGAGAACACGTCGGTATTCTGCTGCACCAGCGAGCAAGCCTCCCGTCGCTGCTGTTTAGGGAGAGCATCACTTATCCTGACCTCTCCCTCGGACGCACCCCTGGCTGAGGGTACACGTACTACCACCCGATCGCCCTTGTAACAAGACCTGACCGTGGCTCTTTTATTATATGTATGCCTCCGTGCTGCCCTGGCATCTAATAGATGTTCTTTCATGATGGGCATGACCGCCGCAATCCTGTCCTGCATACTAGCCACATGTTCAATTATACTCCTATGTGGAGTCGGCTCTTGTTCCCACGTCTCTTTGGCTATGTCCAACAGACCCCTAGGGTGTCATCCGTACAAGAACTCAAAGGGAGAGAACCCTGTGGAAGCCTGAGATACCTCACGGACGGCGAACATCAAATAGGGTAGCAACATGTCCCAATCCCTTCTGTCTTTAGAAACCACCTTTTTTAACATTTTTTATTGAAACGTTCTACTAGCCCGTCAGTTTAAGGGTGGTATGCCAAAGTGCGCAATTGTTTTGTTTTTAGCAGTTTGCACTGTTCCCTCGTCACCTTGGACATAAAACGGGTCCCTTGATCTGTCAGGATCTCCTTAGGTAGTCCAATCCGACAGAACATGGCAAACTGCTCCCATGCAATCAGTTTCGCCGAGGTGTGGCATAGCGGTATAGCCTCCGGGTAACGGGTGGCACAGTCGACGACCACAAGTATATGTTGGTGGCCACGAGCGGATTTTACAATGGGCCCTACCAAGTGTATTGCAATCCGTTCAAAAGGTACCTCTTTCACTGACGGAGGTACCAATGAGCTACGGAAGCTAGCTGTGGGTATGGTCAGCTGACATTCGGGGCAGGATTCGCATTACTTTTGAACCTCTGCGTAAATCACCGGGCAAAAGAACCGCTGCAGGATACGATCTTGCGTCTTTTTAACCCCTAAGTGTCCACCCAGCAGGTGTGTGTGTGCCATCTCCAGAATCGTCCGACGGTACGACTGAGGTACCACTAACTGTTCCACGACCTCATCCCTGATTTTGTCTACCCTATAGAGCAACTCACCGTTGACCACCATGCGTGGAATCACAGTATCTGAACTGGGCTGTTGAGCTACACCATTTACCTCCAATATCCTCTCCCGCACCCGAGTCAGGGTGGGATCCTGTAACTGAGCTGTCCCAAACGTGCCCCGGGACACTTCCAGCTCGGGGAGCAATGGGGTCTCCTCGACCTCTCCTACCAGCACCTCTAGGGGAAACCTATCTGGGTTACACTCTGTCCCTAGGTTGGACACCCCTACGGCAGGTACCCCTGACTCGGGTTCTTCGGGTACAGCCCCCATAATAAATTTTACCGGGGAAGAATGTTTTTTGTTTTTCCACAGAGTCCAGAACAGGGGCAAGTTTCTTCCCAACACAGTCCCATAGGGAAGAGTTTTTACCACCCCCCCACATGTTTCGTGTCCCCACATGGCGTGGACAACACTATCTCCGCGGTTGGGTATTCTCGGAGGTCCGCATGGATACACACAACCCCAACGGTCCATCTTCTGGGGTTGTTTCCTGCCACCAACGACTCATGTACCAAAGTCACTAAGCTCCCTGAGTCTAAGAGGGCCTCCGTTGGGTACCCATTAACGAGTACCTGGCACAGTTGGGGTTCACTGTCCGGGGAGTCAGCACTCGTAGAGCAGACTGTCTGGGTGTACAGTGAGACCCGGCGGTTATACCCTCAGTCCATGGTCTCTGTAGTCAGGGGGCAGTTAGTAACAACGTGTCCCAGCCCCTGACACTGCCAGCACCTAATGGCGGAGGTACTGTAAGATCTTGTGACCTTTTGGGAGAGAACAGTCTCCTGCCACTCTCACTCCAGGGTTCCCCTTCAGCACGGGTACGGTGCTGACAGTCCTCAGCAGAGGGACGCGCCCCCTTTCCTGGTTCCTGGTCTGGCAGGGTCCGGCGTGACAGCCGCGAGAGGGCAGAGTCCCGTATAAAGTCCTGAGTGGCCGAGTACCGCTCGATCAGGCTGACCATCTGGTTGAGGGTGCCGGGGTCCCCTTGCCCCACCCAACGTTGGATAGTGGCCAGCAGAGTCCTCATCATCCAGTCGATCACCACCCTCCCCACCATTTGGGCTGGAGTCAAAGTCTCAGGCTGGAGCCACCTCCTTACCAGCTGCAGAAGGTCATAAGCCTGAGACCGGGCAGGTCGGGTATCCACAAAGGCCCATAAAAATACGCGCTAAGCCTTCACGTATGTATTGACCCCCAGTCGGGCAAGGATCTAACCTTTGAGCCTCTGGTAGTCCTGGGCGTTATCCCGACTGAGGTCGAAGTAGGCATTCTGGGCATCGCCGACCAAAAACGGAGCCAGCACTTCTGCCCACTGGCCGGCTGGTAGGTTTTCCCACTCTGCCATGTGTTCATAGCTGGTAAGGAAGGCTTCCACGTCGTCCTCCGGTCCCATCTTCCTCAATGCTGAGCGAACCTTGTCCTGGGCCTCTCGACGTTCCGGGGCTGGTGCCATCGGCGCCTCCCGCAGGGCTGTGAGCTGCTGAACGATCAGCTGATTGGTGTGCTGCTGCTGCTTGAACTGCTCCTGCTGCTGCCGCTGCGTGAGGACCAATTGCCTTAGCAGCTCCTCCATTTTGTCCACGGGGTTGGGCTGAAAGGTGGCCGGCCGGATTGTGGTCATGCAGCTGCCGGTGGGGTATGCCTCAGTCACAATGCCCGCATTCTCCACCAAGCTGTAAGGGTGCGGTGTTCACACTGTGCAGTAACTGAGGCAGTGACCCAAGCAAGTCCAACATAAGCAGCTTTTATTCAGCAAAACTTACAGGTAAACAGCAAGTCCTCCAGTTCGCAGCCGAGTTAACACAAGTCCATAACAATGGTTGCCGGGGGCAACGGCCGCGCCGGGCCGCTCAGAGCCTGACAGGTGCAGAGCCTTCCCAGGCGTGGGTTCAGCTACACACAGGCCAGCCTAGCTTTCCTGCTATGTGCCTAGCAGGTCCCAACACTGAACAACACTAATCCTTAATGCAGGGTTTTTAAAGGACCTGTGGCAAGAGCCACTGGAAAACCCGGGTTGGAGGGAAGAGGCCGCCCCACTGCCTTCCTGTAACCTCCTCCAAGAAATGAAGGCCCTGCCAGGTTTTACTAATCTGCCTTAGCCAGATAGCCTGACCAGGTCAATGCTCACCTTCATTCCTGCATTGCTGCCGCAGGTGAGTCTATGACTGCAATGCACTTCAATGGATTTAATAGGTCTCTGTACAAATTCTGGGGATATATAAAGTCCCTCGTATACGATCCCAGTCACTGCCTCACACAACCCTTTAACAAGTCTTGCAATATGACTTAGGATAAAAGCCGAATCAGAATCTCAATTTGCAGACACGGTGTTTCGGGCTATTGGCCCTCATCAGTGCAAAGTATGAGATCTGATTTGGCTAGGTGAGAGGCTCTGGACTGAGGTCTAAGGGGTAACATTTCTCCTTGTGGAGAAACACTATTAACAACAGTGCTGCAAAACTTTTTTATTATCCATTATATCACCTAATTTTCCATTACACTTGATTTATAAAATCAAAACAAGACTCCCCATCTTCGGTGGGCTCAGGCAAAGATATAATATAGAGCGCCTACCGCAACAGAATAGGTGAGAGTTTAGGGTGCAATTAAAGGGTTGATGTATCTGTTCTGTACAGCATGACTTCATTTTCCCTGTTAGTCTTAAAGGGATTGTCCATTTCTCAGGACAATTTTTTTTTACTTACATGCTTCTATTTGGAGCTAAAAAAAAATCATTTTTGCAATTCGGTTTCATCAAAAATGTTGCATCATTTAGCTTTTTCCGACTCTTTGTTTCACTGCACATTCAAGTTTGGTGTGATCTGTGGTCATAAATCAATTGAGAGGAGGTCAACAAAAGGCATTGTTACAAATGTGCTTACTGACAGAATCTCAGGTAACAATCTGCAGCCAACAATAGACACAACAACTATAGAAGGCATACAGTATAAATTTTTTAATGAAGCCCAATTGCAAAAATGATCTTTAGCCAAAATTACATGCATTTAAGTAAGTAAAAAAATTGCCTCCAAAGGTGGTCAATGATACATTACTAAAGTTCAGGACCAGATGTGTCCATAATGGGTCCCAGCCGCAACAGAACCCATAAAGTTCATCAGTCTTCTCAGTGCAATTAAAGGAGTCAGTCTCATTTTTGCTGGTGGGCTCAGGGGAGTTTGATCTGAAGGGAACCGGTCAGAAAAATGTACTCCTATAAATTGCAACAATTACTATTTTTGATCTATTAGTCCATCAAGGCTCAAGTGAAGGCGAATCCAGTGCTGGTTAATATTCATCGATTCCACTCATGGTCTGTTGGTTGGGGTAGAGCTGAAAAGAGGGCAGATGTGCAGAATATTTGCTTCGTGTGGGCAGAGCAATGGATTTTGATTGGTTCTGATCACCTGAAAGTGAGATGATGACCAGTGCATGCACAAACCCAAAGTCATTGCTCTGCCCACACGAAGAAAATATCCTGTGCATGCACTGGTTTTATGTAATTCTATGCAAGCGGCAAGTGACATACAACTGGTGGATGATTGTTATGTCTTACTTGGTGAGGAGGATAAGCAAAGTCCCTGGACTGGAAGAGCAATTTTTGAGCAGCACGGACAGGAGGTGCTGGCGCAGCAAGACTGAGGAATTTGGCATGAGGTTTTGATGTGGATGAACCTCAAAATGGCAACTAACGTGGTAGAACTGGAACAACAGCATTGATGTAGCAGAGCTGGAACAACAAAGTAGCAGAGTTGTAGCAGCTGAGGCTGAAACAATTATGTAACATAGTTATAGGCAGATAGTGCTGCTGGAACGGAACAACGATATAACAAAGTGGAGCCTGAGTAGCAGTGCAGTTATGGAATAACAAAGTAGTAGAGTTATAGCAGAGAAGTTTGAATAGTAGAGGAATTTGAGCACTAAGTAGTGGCAAGACTCCATCCACCCGAATACTTGGGGCTGAGCTGGGCTAAATGACCCAATGGGGAATGTCCAAAGAAAAGAACTGAGGACATTAGCCGATGGAGAAAGGATGCAGCAATCGGACAAATCCGCCATCCTAAATTTTAGTCTCAAGTATTTTAGAAGTTTTTTTCAAACAGTCATTCAATTGCAGATTTGGGTAAAAATGTGTTATTCTGTAGAACTTTCTATGTGTCTGAGCAATGTGTTCTTCCTTTCTAAACAAGACCTTAAGTTTCATCTCCACTGTATTGCAACACACTTGTGTTTTTTTTCAGTCTGGCTTCCCAAAATTTAAGAGAATGTGTCTCCTCTTCTGTTAAAAAAAACCATAATACTCACATTTTCAGGTCAGATTCATACTAGATATTAACTAGTACTTTATCAAATTCTGTGGACATTTTATCCGGATTCTGGATATAACATTTACCATTCGAGTGAATGAGACTGAGATAGAAATTAGTTGTAGTATCCTATAAGTAATATGGCGGAACAGATGTCTAGTAGGGATGAGCTGGAACCGTGGAAGTTCGGGTTCTGGTACCCTACGTGAACTTTATTCCAAAGTCCGGCTCTCATACCAGAACTTTACTCGAACTTGAACCAGAACCCGAACCCCTTTGAGCTGGAGAATTTTCTCTCTCTCTCTCTCTCTCTTTCTCTCTTTGTCTTCTTTCGGAATTCCGAACATTCCAATGGACTCCAAACTTTTAAGATCGGGTTCGCTCATCTCTATTGTCTAGTTCCAGTGTGCACCTTAACTTCTTTCTACCATTTGATGAAGGTCTCAGGTTTGGACTACAGATTTTATATTTGTCCCTGTCTTTATAATTGTCTGTTATTGCAGCTGGGATGGTGCTGTACCAGGTGCTACAAAAGTCAGTGCAGGGTGCAGTGGCACTCCAACAAGTCCTGCAGTTCCCTTTGTTTCACTGATCAGTGGTGCTATTCAAGCATCAAACCTCTATTGATCACACATTGACAGCCAATGCAAAATATTATATTCCAGGTGAAGTTTGACAAGTTATCACCTATGCACAGATAGGTAGGAGTCTGTCCACTGGGATCCTCACCAAAGCCAAAAACATGACTCTGGAATGCTCTGTTAGAATTGAAAGGTGGCGATGCTCGGCTATCCTCTTAGGTCCAATAGACAATGCTTAAAAGTGGTGGCTGCGCGATCAACTCTCCATTCTAAGAGAGCTCATTTCTGGGATCAGTGGTCGGACCCCCAGTGATCAGAAAGTTGATCATTGATCCTATAAATGATGGTAATCCTTTGTGTTTGGTCACCTCCAAGACCCCTGATTAAATGTTACATTTTGGCTCCTTATTATCCTTTTTTTTTAATTTTCCTGCACACTGTTCACACATAGAACAATAACACTGCTAGCAGAACGCTCCCGCCACCAATGCATTTGCCATCATAATTTGCATATAAATAAAAGAAAAATTAGGGGGCAACAAAGAATTGGAGGTTGATGATACGTTTATCATTGGAAAGCTGTTACCTTGCTCTAGCATTCGCTACCTTAGTGAAATTCTTACTGACTAGAGATGAGCGTTGTTCTACTCGAACTGTTCGCCAATCTCAAATTCGAGCTGTTTTGGGCGGTGTTCGAGCCGGTCGGCGAACACGAACAATTTGAGAAAAATTCGGCTGTTCGAGGTTATGTTCGATAACTGTTCATGCACCAAAATCATAACTGGATTTTTTCTCAGTAATGATGAAAATTAATGTTAATACGCAGTTTGAGTGTACAGCGGGGCGGGGGGAGGGGCAGGGGATGGATCTCTGCAGGAACAATGAAGATCTCCATTTTTTTTTCTCTTTCCCGCATTTACAGTGGGGAGGTGCAATCTGTCACCCTATCAGCAGTGCACACACGGAGCGAAGTGCTTTTTTTCACACAAGCAAGGGCATGTGTGATTGGCAGTGTATGTCACATGTCCTTGCCCTATAAGACCAAGCCATTTTCCCCGTCGCCACCATTTTCTCACTGCTGCAGCTGCGTGTTAGACAGCACCGCTGTTGCTGTGTGCGCTATACCTTGTTAATTTCAAGCCAATTTTCGCACAAATATACAGATAGCTTGGGAGTAGGGAATAGTTGTGATTGCAGTCCTTTTAAGGACTAGGTTACTGCATTTCCTACGACTTTTATCAGGCAGGTCTGTGCTCTTAAATAGATAGATTGTGGGAGTAAAGACTAATTGTAATTGGAGTCCTTTTCAGGACTAGGTTACATCAGTTCCTATCAGTTTTTGCCAGGCAGGTCTGTGCCAGTGCTGTGCAAGTTTTTTTCACAGCATTTGGCTGAATCTAGCAAAGCTAATCCTTTTTGGCCTATTGCAGAGTGTGTTAGTCAGTGGAGTAGCCTATCTGTGTTGCAAGATATACCACCTGTGTATAGAATACCAATTTATTTACTGCACCTAGTGAAGTAAAATCTTTTGGGCATAGCATCATTCTATTAGTCCATCTATACTGACCTCCATCAGGTTGCAAACTGAATATAATTTTTTTCTGCATCTAGCTCTGAAAAAATATTTGGGCTTCTAGCGGTGTGTGGGACTTGGTCTATTAGTCCATCTATACTGACCTCCATCAGGTTGCAAATTAAAAATAATTTTTTTCTGCATCTAGCTCTGAAAAAATATTTGGGCTTCTAGCAGTGTGTGGGACTTGGTCTATTAGTCCATCTATACTGACCTCCATCAGGTTGCAAATTAAAAATAATTTTTTTCTGCATCTAGCTCTGAAAAAATATTTGGGCTTCTAGCAGTGTGTGGGACTTGGTCTATTAGTCCATCTATACTGACCTCCATCAGGTTGCAAATTAAAAATAATTTTTTTCTTCATTTATCTCTGAAAAAATGTTTGGGCTTCTAGCAGTGTGTGGGACTTGGTCTATTAGTCCATCTATACTGACCTCCATCAGGTTGCAAATTAAAAATAATTTTTTTCTGCATCTAGCTCTGAAAAAATATTTGGGCTTCTAGCAGTGTGTGGGACTTGGTCTATTAGTCCATCTATACTGACCTCCATCAGGTTGCAAATTGAATAAAAAAATTTTCTGCATCTAGCTCTGAAAAAATATTTGGGCTTCTAGCGGTGTGTGGGACTTGGTCTATTAGTCCATTTATACTGACCTCCATCAGGTTGCAAATTAAAAATAATTTTTTTCTGCATCTAGCTCTGAAAAAATATTTGGGCTTCTAGCAGTGTGTGGGACTTGGTCTATTAGTCCATCTATACTGACCTCCATCAGGTTGCAAATTAAAAATAATTTTTTTCTGCATCTAGCTCTGAAAAAATATTTGGGCTTCTAGCAGTGTGTGGGACTTGGTCTATTAGTCCATCTATACTGACCTCCATCAGGTTGCAAATTGAATAAAAAAAATTTCTGCATCTAGCTCTGAAAAAATATTTGGGCTTCTAGCGGTGTGTGGGACTTGGTCTATTAGTCCATCTATACTGACCTCCATCAGGTTGCAAATTAAAAATAATTTTTTTCTGCATCTAGCTCTGAAAAAATATTTGGGCTTCTAGCAGTGTGTGGGACTTGGTCTATTAGTCCATCTATACTGACCTCCATCAGGTTGCAAATTAAAAATAATTTTTTTCTTCATTTAGCTCTGAAAAAATATTTGGGCTTCTAGCAGTGTGTGGGACTTGTTCTATTAGTCCTTCTATACTGACGTCCAGCAGGTTGCAAATTGAATATAATTTTTTTCTGCATCTAGCTCTGAAAAAATATTTGGGCTTCTAGCGGTGTGTGGCACTTGGTCTATTAGTCCATCTATACTGACCTCCATCAGGTTGCAAATTAAAAATAATTTTTTTCTGCATCTAGCTCTGAAAAAATATTTGGGCTTCTAGCAGTGTGTGGGACTTGGTCTATTAGTCCATCTATACTGACCTCCATCAGGTTGCAAATTGAATAAAAAAAATTTCTGCATCTAGCTCTGAAAAAATATTTGGGCTTCTAGCGGTGTGTGGGACTTGGTCTATTAGTCCATCTATACTGACCTCCATCAGGTTGCAAATTAAAAATAATTTTTTTCTGCATCTAGCTCTGAAAAAATATTTGGGCTTCTAGCAGTGTGTGGGACTTGGTCTATTAGTCCATCTATACTGACCTCCATCAGGTTGCAAATTAAAAATAATTTTTTTCTGCATCTAGCTCTGAAAAAATATTTGGGCTTCTAGCAGTGTGTGGGACTTGGTCTATTAGTCCATCTATACTGACCTCCATCAGGTTGCAAATTAAAAATAATTTTTTTCTGCATCTAGCTCTGAAAAAATATTTGGGCTTCTAGCAGTGTGTGGGACTTGGTCTATTAGTCCATCTATACTGACCTCCATCAGGTTGCAAATTAAAAATAATTTTTTTCTGCATCTAGCTCTGAAAAAATATTTGGGCTTCTAGCAGTGTGTGGGACTTGGTCTATTAGTCCATCTATACTGACCTCCATCAGGTTGCAAATTGAATAAAAAAAATTTCTGCATCTAGCTCTGAAAAAATATTTGGGCTTCTAGCGGTGTGTGGGACTTGGTCTATTATTCCATCTATACTGACCTCCATCAGGTTGCAAATTAAAAATAATTTTTTTCTGCATCTAGCTCTGAAAAAATATTTGGGCTTCTAGCAGTGTGTGGGACTTGGTCTATTAGTCCATCTATACTGACCTCCATCAGGTTGCAAATTGAATAAAAAAAATTTCTGCATCTAGCTCTGAAAAAATATTTGGGCTTCTAGCGGTGTGTGGGACTTGGTCTATTAGTCCATCTATACTGACCTCCATCAGGTTGCAAATTGAATAAAAAAATTTTCTGCATCTAGCTCTGAAAAAATATTTGGGCTTCTAGCGGTGTGTGGGACTTGGTCTATTAGTCCATCTATACTGACCTCCATCAGGTTGCAAATTAAAAATAATTTTTTTCTGCATCTAACCCAGCCAATAGTTTTGGCCTAATACCACAGTTTGGCCACTCAGCTCTGCTCGGTTACCATCCATTGTTTTTTTGTGCAAACAACTCCAGAGTTGTGAATTAGTTAACCACCAAAATGAGTGGAAAAAGGCCTGCTGCTGGTGGAAAGGGGAATAGGCGTGTTTCGAAGGGGAAAAAAGGTTGTGTCCGTGGGGTAGGTGCAGAAGAAAGACCATCTTCCAGCCAAACTAAAATGTCTACTTCTTTTAGCGGACAATGTGATAAGATCCCTTTCTTACGGCCACGCCAATCGCTACAAATTCCAGATGAGGCACAAAAACAGCAGGTGCTTCAACGGATATCAAGTGCTCCTTTAAGTGGGCTCTCCTCCACATCAACTTCAACATCACAAATACTCCAGTCCTCAAAGGTGTCACCCAAATCGCACTTGCTTCCTCACAGCTCCCAAATCTCCAGCTGCCCGTCTGAGTATGAGGTAGAACAGATGGTTGAGTCTGCAGAGCTGTTTACTCATACTATAGCCTGGGAATCAGAGGTCGACTCCAGCGCTTCTGTGAATCCAGACGAGGAAATGATCTGCACTGATGCCCAGAATCTTTATGAGTCGGATCCAGGACCAGACGCAGAAGGTTCTGACCATAATGTAGACTCTCATTCCCAAACTGTAACTCCTGTTGGTGGAGACAATGAGGAAGACGATGATAAGACTCAAATACCTGATTGGAGCGACAACTTTAGTTTTTTGTCAGGGCAGGAACAGGTTGGCTCTGAGGACGACGGGTGTGATAACGCACAGGGTGATGATGATGAGGTCGGAGATCCCACTTACTGTCAACCCACAGTCAGCCAAGAGATGAGGTCAGCAGAGGAGGTGGAGGAAGATGCTAGTGACGACGAGGTCAGGTTGCGCCTTCCTGGACAGAGACGTAGTACTGGAAGCACGTCAACAACTGCATCCTCAAACACAACTCTGCCTCTCACCACAAGTCGTGGTGGCTCTTCAGGTCGCATGGGTGCTAAGCCTTGCATAGCCTGGGCATTTTTTCAGATCGATAAAGATGACCCAACTCGTGTTATCTGTAACATTTGTCAGCAAAAGCTAAGTAGAGGCCAAAAAATACATAGTTTGAGTACTTCATGCATGAACCGGCACATGGACATGAAGCATAAGTTGCAGTGGGAAGCTCAGTGTGCTACAATGCGGTCTAGCCGGCCGGGCCAACCACCGTCTGCCATATCTTGTGCATCCGCAGCCTCTTCATCCTCTGTGACTGGGGGGACAGCAGTCACACCTGTTTTGGGGCGCAGACCTGCCACCTCTTTACCCGCAACAGCCAGCGTGATTGGCAGGTCATCATTTTCTTTGGAGGTGGTAACACCAGCTGGTCTTGAGCGCTGTCCGACATCGATAGCACCACCTTTGGATCAAGGCAACCTAACATGTCCGCCTGCATCTTCCTCACAGACCGGCAGTTTGCCGGGGACACCCTTATCAACCCCGTCTAAGCACAATAGCCAGCCCTCGGTCCCTCAGATGTGGACAAGTAAAAGACCATTTCCTCCTAGCCATGAGAAAGCTAAGAGGTTGAATTTCACCATCTGCAAGCTCTTGGCTACAGAAATGCTGCCTTTCCGCCTGGTGGACACAGAGGATTTTCGAGACCTTATGTCCGTCGCAGTGCCCCAGTACCAGATGCCCAGTCGGCACTACTTCTCAAAGAAAGGTGTGCCTGCGCTCCACCAGCATGTCGCACACAACATCACCGCTTCTTTGAGAAACTCTGTGTGTGACAGGGTGCATTTCACCACAGACACTTGGACGAGTAGGCATGGACAGGGGCGTTACATGTCGCTGACTAGGCACTGGGTAACTATGGTGACAGCAGGACAAGGGGCTGCTGTCCAAGTCTTGCCGTCCCCACGAGTTGTGCGTCAATCCTCTTTATGTCAAAGTTCCTCCACTGCTTCTGCCTCCTCAACCTCCTCTCGGTCTTCCACCTGCACCCAAAGCCTGTCTGGTCATGCCACAAGCTTTCTAACTGCGCAGAAGGGATCCTGCACACCTCCTTACTATGCTGGCAGTAGGGCTCAACGTCATCAGGCGGTTTTTACATTGAAATGTCTGGGAAATGTGAGTCACACAGCTGAGGAGTTGTGGTCAGCTCTGGAGAACCAATTTCATGAATGGTTGTCTCCACTGGACCTGAAACCAGGGAAGGCCGTGTGCGACAATGCTGCAAACCTGGGTGCGGCCCTTCGCCGGGGCAATGTCACACACGTGCCTTGTATGGCTCACGTGTTGAACCTGGTTGTCCAGCAATTTTTAGCCCACTATCCCAGACTAGATGGCCTTCTGCAGAGGGCACGGTCGCTGTGTGCTCACTTCCGCCGTTCGCATCCCGCAGCTCAGCGACTTACATCTCTACAGAAGTCGTTGGGCCTGCCACTTCACCGGCTAAAATGCGATGTGCCTACCCGGTGGAATTCAACTCTGCACATGTTGCAGCGACTGTGGCAGCACCGACAAGCCCTGGTGCAATACGTTCTGACGTATAGCCTGGGCCAACGAGATTCAGAGGTGGGGCAAATCACGCTGGAGGAGTGGTCTCAGATCAGGGACCTATGCACCCTTCTGCACAGTTTTGAAATGGCGACGAAGATGTTTAGTGCTGACGATGCCATTATCAGCATGACTATTCCGGTGATTTACATGCTGGAGCACATGTTAAACAGAATTCGGAGTCAGGTGGTGGCACAAGAGGAGGTGGAGGAAGTAGAGGAGGAGGAGTTGTATGCGGAAGGGCTAACATCTGCAAGGTCCAGACGGTCGGCAGCACCAAGGCGGCAGGCATGTGAGGGTGGGGGAGATGGTTTTACCAGGGCGCATGGTAGCAGCCAAACTAGTGAGGAAGGTGCATGAGCCCAGGAAGAAGTGGAGGACGAACTGATGGAAGACTCATCAGATGAGGGAGACCTTGATCACATTTCTGTTGTGCGAGGTTGGGGGGAGAGGACAGAGGAAGGAAGCATGATTGTTACCTCGCCACCAACACAACAGGGACTTGGTGCTCCTGGATGCGCAACACACATGAGTGCCTTCTTGCTGCACTACCTGCAACATGACCCTCGAATTGTGAGAATTAGAAATAATCCTGACTACTGGGTTGCCACACTGTTAGATCCCCGGTACAAAAGTAAATTTGCAGAAATTATTCCTGCCATAGAAAGGGATGCACGCATGCAGGAGTATCAGCAGAGACTGTTGCAGAATCTTACATGTGCTTTTCCACAAAATACCAGTGGTGCACGTAGTGAATCTCACAGTTCCAACTTGCCAACCGTGGGACCGTCAAGTGTTCAGCACTCAAACCGTAACAGAACCACAGTATCTGCTGGTAACATCAATTTTGCGGAATCATTTCACCACTTTTTTAGCCCATCCTTTGCAAGGCCACAGGAGACAAGAAGTCTGACACATAGTCAACGCCTAGAGACGATGGTACAGGAGTATCTCCAAGTAAACATTGAAGCCACGACTGTGTCACTGGACCCTTGCTCTTTTTGGGCTTCCAATCTGGATAAATGGCCGGAGCTAGCCACTTACGCCTTGGAGATCTTGTCATGCCCCGCAGCCAGCGTTCTGTCTGAACGTGTGTTCAGCGCTGCTGGTGGTGTGCTGACAGATAAGCGCACGCGGCTCTCCACTGATAATGTAGACAGACTCACGTTCATAAAGATGAACAAATCATGGATCCGAAACGACTTTTCTACCCCTGTGTCATCCTGGGGAGAGTAAAAGCTTGATGATTGGTTAAAATCACCCTACCAACCGTTTTAAGCTTTCAAATTACTAATCATGTTTATCTGTATCTTGACTGGAAAATAATTTGGGCTTTGTAGCAGTGTGCAGCACTGATCCTATTAGGCCATCTATAATAAGCTTCACCAGATTTAAAATTAAAAATAATTTTTAGCTGCATCTAGCCCGGAAAATAATTTTGGGGCTCCGAGATGCGCAAGACACATAAGTGCCTTCTTGCTGCACTACCTGCAGCATGACCCTCATATTGTCAGAATTCGAAGTAATCATGACTACTGGGTTGCCACACTCTTAGATCCCCCAAACTTTTCGATCAACCTTTTAATTTTAATAAAGACCAAAAAAATGGTCATTTTTGAAATTATAAGCATTAGCAGGTTGTTAGAAACTGAAATCAAACAGTTTTCAACTCAAAACTTTATTCTAGGTGATGTTACATTTTCACATAGGACCCCTTGTTCGAAAGGAGCTTCTGAACTCTCTCGTCCATTGAATTTGTCAGGTTTTGGATGGTTTCTGCTTCAATTGTTTTGCATGAGGACAGAATACCCTCCCAGAGCTGTTGCTTAGATGTGAACTGCCTCCCGCCATCATAGACACTCCTTTTAATGATGCTCCAAAGGTTCTGAATGGGGTAGAGGTCAGGGGAGCATGGGGGTCACACCATAAGTTTGTCCCCTTTTATGCCCATATCAGCCAGAGATGCAGATGTTTTATGTGCAGCATGAGATGGTGCATTATCATGCAGAAAAATGATCTTGCTGTGAAATACACGGTTCTTCTTCTTGAACCATGGCAGGAAGTGCTGTTTGAGAAAATCCACATACATTATGGAGTTCATCTTTAGCGCCTTCAGGGATCCTAAAGGGGCCGTCAATCTCTCTCCCCATGATTCCAGCCCAAAACATTACTCCACCTCCTCCTTGTTGGCGCTGTAGCCGTGTTTGCGTGGGGTGTCCATCATCCAGCCATCCTCCACTCCATTCATCTGGACCATCGAGCGCTGCACGGCACTCATCCGTGAACAAAACAGTTTTGAAATCAGTCTTCATGTAATGTTTGGCCCACTGGAGCCGTTTCTGCTTGTGTGAAGTGGATAGAGGAGGTCGACAGGATGGCGTATGCACAGCTGCAAACCTCTGAAGGACCCTGCATCTTGTTGTTCGGGGGACGTTGGAGGCACAAGCAGCTTCAAAAACTTGTCTGCTGCTATGACAAGGCTTTTTTGCCGCTGCTCTTTCAACCTGACGTAATTGCCTGTAGGAAAGAGTCCTCAATTTGCCCTTATCAGCACGCACACGTGTGTACTGTGAATCAGCTACATACTTCTTGATTGCCAAGACACTTCATCCTGATCATCGCACAATGTTGATTGTAGTCATGCCTTGACCTAAACACTCCACAATTTGTTGCTTCTCAGCAGCCGACACATCCTTTTTCTTTCCCATTTTGGCAGAAAATGTAGGCTGCTTAATAATGTGAGAGAGCCTTCTTAAGTAGTCTTGCCTTTATTGGACACACCTGCCAAACTAATTAGCACAGGTGTCTGCAATTGCTTACAGTGATATAAAGAGCCCTGACACACATCACCATCAATGAGTTTAACTGACAAACAAACAAATTCTTCCCTTATCACTCCTAAACACTTTTTGCATAATAATTTGGAACGCGGTGTACATGTGCTTTTCCACAAAACACCAGTGGTTCACGTAGTGAATCTTACAGTTCTAACTTGCCAACCGTGGTCTGTATGGAATTGTTCAATAAAGGGCCCAAAATTAAGATAACATAGATGGGAGAGGTCTCTATGAATAGGAATTCCTAAGTATTTGATACCCTGTGAGGGCCAGGCAAAGGGAAAGTTGGACTGGATGGAATCCTATATGGATTTAGGGAGGGAGACATCGAGGGCCTCAGACTTCGCTGCATTGATTTTAAAATTTTACCATGTAACAAAGTGATCTATTTCAGCCATAACAGCAGGGATGGATATATGTGATTGAGTGATATATACTAGGACATCATCAGCAAATAGAGAGCACTTGTACTCGGTGCCTCCCACCTCAATCCACCTAATATTGGGGTTATGGCGAATTGATGAGAGCAGGTGCTCCGTCACTAGGATGTATAAGAGAGGGGACAGAGGACATCCCTGCCTTGTCCCATTGGTGATTGTGAAAGGTGATGAAAATGTTCTGACGCACCCCCTGGGCCTTGGGACACCCGGAGCCGGACCCTTTTTGGTGGATGCTGGTGGTTGTAGTCTTCGTGGTGGCGATCCGGTTCCGTGGCTCAGGGCGGTCAAACCAGTGGCGGAACTATTTATGTGGTTTTGATGTTTAAATGTCCGACTACGCCACCCGTGGATTGCGGTCAGAGTGAACCGCCGCTACAGGGCAGACCGCTAAGGCTGGTGTTGTGGGTGCAGCAGAGCGTAGCATAACTCCCCACGGGAGGAGTATAGCCTCAGGGCAGTGTATGCGGAGGATGGGGGTGATGGTGCAGGGCAGCAGCAGTAACGACACGGAGTCAGTGATGCAGTTCAGGGCCTTTACTCACAGTTCTTATTATCCAGACCACGTCTGCAGGTAACGGCTGCCCACGTCGTACTGTGCTCACCAGGTGAGGGGCTCAGACAACTCCCAGATAACTTTGGAGCGCTTCACAGGACCCCCTTTGTGTGTCCTTTGTCTGGCCTTTCTTACCAACACTTCTGTCCGGCTGCCTCGGGCCTCCTCTTGGTAAACTTGGCGCCAGTTTCCCTGACCCTATGTGGTGCCTTCCTAGCGGGTGGAGCAAGGGGCTGCGCCACATAAAATGTCAGAGCCTCCGGTTTCTAGCTGAGGGTCGTTTCCTGCCTCCACTAGTTCGGGGACTGGTCTCCCCCTTTGGCCTGACCCCTCCACGCAGGTGGATTCGGGCGTGCGGTGGCGACTCGCCCGTCCGCACCCCTGGGATCCCTTCATTCCTCGTTCCTGGAGCCTTCTCCGCTCCTCTTCCTTCCTTCTCCCTCTTGCAGGCCTGGGCCGCTGTTACTAGGCCCGCCTCCGGAGCAGAGCTCATGCAGAGCCCCTGCTCCCTGCCACTTCTGCTCAGACTTCTCTGCACTGAACTAAGATGGTGCCCACCTTTTATACTCCCTTCTCAATGCACCCAGGAACTGCTTCCTCCCTGCTCCTGCACTGCAGGGTTCCCCTTCCTCAGTGTTCCCTCCCCCCACTCCAGCCAGGGACAGGGACTGTCGTGCCCATCTCAGGGGCATATTGGTCGCCCTGCCCCACGGCAATGTGGTGTAATGCATGCAGGTGTCGGGTCCTGATCCACACTCCATCCTTATCTGAGAGTGAGATATCACACCTCTGGGTGAGGTGCAATACGTCTGTAGCAACCGAGCCCTCGGTGCTACAGTTCCATTTATCTTCAGCCTAGGTGACGTATTGTGATACAGGGCCGTGATTTTGGCTATAAAAGGGTCCCCTAGACCCCTACCCCAAGCTTTTTAAGAGAATCATATATGGCGTGCCAGGAGACTCTATGGAATGCTTTCTCAGCATCCAACGAGAGTATCTACTTACAAATTTTTAACTGCATCTAGCCCAGGAAATACTTTGTGCCTAGTAGCAGTGTCTGCTAGTCAGCGGATTATCCCGGCTGTTAAGCAAGCTACACCACCTGTAGTTTGGACACTTAATTTTTTCAAAGGAAATGCTTCGGGACCACGGGATACTTAGTGAAGAGCATCAGGAGGCACCCCAAGGCATAGGGGCTGGGACTGGCACTAGGATGCCTTGCGGTGGACAGCCGAGCTCGATCCTTATAAAAGCTTTTTAACTGCAGCAGCTTTAGTGGACGCTACTGGAGCTGGAATTACGCGGCTGCTGGCATGAGACTTGCCCTCCAATAGATCCTTGTAAATGGATTTAAAGTGTATTCATTCAAATTAGAGGGACAATTTAAATTAAAAAGCTTAGAGCTGCCTTCACCACAGGGGGGCTCTCTCGACCCACCAGCGGACAGGCACCAGTATTGGGAGAGGGGGGCTGGCCGTCAGGGTTCACCGCGGCTCTGGCACAAACCCGGCGACACGGAGGTGGCACGGGCAGGAGCGGACTGGCCGTCTCGGCTTCTCACTTTTTGGATTTTAGAAGGGCATGACATGCCTATATCTGTGTCTCCCCCTCCTTTTACTCCTCCACCTCTTTTCTTTTCGCATGACTATATGTACTTGTCACTTTTCCATGTGTTAGTTGTGTCTTCTGAGCAGTTTGTCAGCTTTTGGACACCTTTGAAGGTGTTTTCTATGTGTTTCTATGTGTTTTTGTTTGCCTGCCATTGGTTTTAACGGTGTTCGAAGGTGTTCGATGAACAGTTCGACGAACTGTTCGGCGAACACACGGGTGTTCGACGAACCGAACCGAACTCGAACACTACGGGGGTGGCTCAACACTATTACTGACATGTTCCCTTTACGTTCTCCATGTAAAATGAGAAAAATTATATACTTACCACCCAGACCATCACCGTTCTATGTAATGTGACCTCTGCAGCCAATCAATGGCCACTGATCGGTGGCAGCCTTTTAGTATTCCGTCAGCGGACAACCTTTTTAAATTTTTACATCCTTCTATCCTGGCACTTTTACCAATTTTTTAAACATTAGTAAAATAATTCTAGAGTATGCAGCTACCTGCAAAAGTATTAGTATCCTTCAATGGGCAAGTCAAAGCCTAAATCCTATTAAGAATATTGAGTTTGATTGTCATCTAACCAACCTGTAGCTTATCTATCGGGAAGAATAGGTAAAAATGACTTGCTGTGCAAAGTTGGTGCACTAATCTGAAGGGGTTGAAGACTTATGCCTGTAGCCTATATAGTTTTTATGTAGCTTCAAGAGTATACTGGGTTGAAATTAAAATACTGTAACCATTAGAATAAATAAAATGTGTAATTCGGACAAATGTATTATCCTTTTATGGGGTTGAACACTTATGCAAGTGACCTTTTTAGGTTTTACTTAGCTTTAAGGGCATACTGGCTTGAAATTAAAATACTGTAACAATTAGAATAAATAAAATGTGTAGTTATGGAGGCGGAGCCTGCCGTGTGCTGCAAGAGTTGTGCTGTGTGTGGAGAGAGCTCCTGGGAAGGGAGGAGAGCCAGGCGGAGGTGACCGAGCGGACCGGGAGGACCAGTAGGAGGCGACCGGAGGGACGAGCGCAAGAGAGCGCTGTGGCAGCGTGCAGTGCCGGCCAGCGGAGGGTGCCAGGTGGTGGTGACCAGGAGGTGATCAGGAGGACCGGTAAGAGGCGACCGGAGGGACAAGCGCGCTGTGATAGCGTGCAGCGTCCCTAGAGGAGGTGAGTGAGGGGCAGGAGGCCGCGATAAGCGGCCCTACTGAACCCAAGTGTGTACTGTACTGTATTGTATTTGTATCTGTATTGTAATTGTATTGTATTCCCTAGTCCATATTTAATTGATTACCCCCCCGTCCATATTTAATTGATCACCCCCGTCCATATTTAAATTGATTCCCCTGAACACCCCCATCCATATTTAACTGATCCCTCTGACCACATTAAATTGACCCCCCCGTCCTCATTTAATTGATCCCCGACCACCCCCCGTCCATATTAAAGTGATCCCCCTGACCACATTTAAATGATTGACCCCCCCAGCCCATAGTTGATTGATCCCCCTTGTCCTATTTAATAGATTCCCCTTGTCCACTTTTACTCATCCCCAGTCCCTATCTATTTGCCTTATCCCCCACCATATTTAATTAACCCCTGTCCATAATTAATTGATTGATTCCCCAGACCACAATTAATTATTTCCCCAGTCCATATTTATTGATATTATTGATACTTATTGATCCCCAGTCCTTAGTTAATTGACCCACCGTCCATACCTATTTATTTGCTTTACCCCCCATCCTATTTAATTAAACCCCCTGTCCATAATTAATTGATTGACTCCCTAGTCCACAATTAATTATTTCCCCAGTCCATACTTATTGATCCCAGTCCATAGTTAATTGACACACCGTCCATACTTAATTAATCCACCTGACCCACTCAGCTGATCCCCCGTCCATACTTAATTGATACTTAATTGATCCCCTGTCCATACTTAACTGATCCCGCGCCGATATCTAATCGATACACTTGCACATCCCTAATTGATCCCCGTCCATACACCTATATATAAATAATTGTGTTTTGTACTTGTACATATATACTGACTGTATCCCCATATTTAGAATGACGTCCATGTTGGCCGGAGCCGTGCAGTGTACATCTTGCGCAATGTATGCATTCCCTGAGCTACCGCTCAGGGATCCCTACTGCTGCGAGAGATGTGAGCATATCGTGCACTTGGAAGCCCAAATCCTGGATCTAAGTGCTCAGATAGCGGTACTGAGGAGCATCGACAACATGGAACGGAGTTTGCTGCTCACCGAGCAGACACTCAATGGGTCAACACTGGGGGTGGAGCTTAGTGGGGAAGCGCAGGCTGAACAGGCAGGGAGCTGGGTAACAGTTAGAAGGGATAGAGGGAAGAAGTATAGGAAGGCTGGTTCAGAACCGGCATTATTGGAGCACGACAGATCCTCTGACCGCCGGGGGAGTGTATGCTCCAGTAATGAGGGGGAGGGGGGAAGTGTAGGGCAGGCTAGACAGGTCCTGGTAGTGGGTGACTCTATTATTAGGGGGACAGACAGGGCAATCTGTCACAAAGACCGGGATCGCCGAACGGTGTGCTGCCTCCCTGGCGCTCGAGTCCGGCACATCGCGGATCGGGTTGACAGGTTACTGGGTGGGGCTGGCGAAGACCCAGCGGTCATGGTCCACATTGGCACCAATGACAAAGTGAGTGGTAGATGGAGGGTCCTTAAAAATGATTTCAGGGATCTAGGTAGGAAGCTTAGGGCAAGGACCTCCAAGGTAGTTTTCTCAGAAATACTACCAATCCCGCGAGCCACACAGGAGCGCCAACGGGAGGTTAGGGAGGTGAATAAGTGGCTAAAGAGTTGGTGCAAGGCAGAAGGGTTTTTAGTTCATGGAGAACTGGGCCGACTTCGCTGTCGGCTACAGGCTCTACCGTAGGGACGGGCTGCACCTCAATGGGGAGGGTGCAGCGGTGCTGGGGAAGAAGATGGCTAATAGGTTGGAGGAGTTTTTTGTTATGTTCTGCTACCAAAGCTAAGGAAAGAGAGGAGATCTGTCCCTACTATAAGACTCAGCTGAATCCCTACGATGTAACAGGGAACCTGATCCTGCGATCAGACCTGCTAAAGTCCTAATCTAGTCTGTACGGAGACCTATAGATTTGGGGAGGGAATCCCTACAAGTACTAAGGACTGGGAGGAATATGGGACACCTCCTAACAGAAATAGTAGCAGAAAGACGAACAAACAAAATAGATAGAACATAGAGGTCCGTAGACCAAGCAAACTAACAGAGTTAGATACAGAGCACAGGCTAGCTAGAAAGTAGATATACAATGAAGTCCAGCAAAGCCAGAAGGGCGGAGCAGGATTAAATAGGCCAACAAGGTCATGTGACCAGCAAAGGAAAAAAAACCTAACAGCAAGGTTCTAACAGTACCCCCCCTTCTAAGAGGATCCTCCGGATCCCCTAGGACCAGGCTTATCAGGAAATCTCCTGTGAAACGCTCTGATAAGTCTGGACGCGGAAACATCATCTGACCTCACCCAAGAGTTATCCTCGGGTCCGAAACCTTTCCAGGCCACAAGATACTGCAAACTACCTCTATACCGTCTAGAGTCAAGGATGCGAGAAATTTCATATTCCCCGTCCTCCACCACCGGAGGAACAGAGGCAGAGGCGTCACCATCCGACACAACAGCTTTTTTTAACAGGGAGACATGAAAGACCGGATTAATTCTCCAGGAGGTAGGAACCTCCAACCTAACAGCAGATTGGTTGACAACCTGAAGCACCTTAAAGGGCCCTACAAACTTGGGACCCAATTTCTTAGAAGGAATCCTCAACCGCAGATTCCTAGAGGACAACCAAACCATGTCACCAACAGCGAACAAAACCTCCTGTCGTTTCCTATCAAAGTAGTCTTTAGATTTTCTGTTGGCCTCCTGAAGATTACCACGCACATCCGTCCAAACTCTTTCCAAATCACCGGAAAAATTCTCCTCCTCAGGCACGGCAGATCCCAACTTGGAGAACGACCCAAACGACGGATGTCTCCCAGAACAACAAAAAAAAGGCGAACAACCAGCAGAAGAAGATGTATGATTGTTCAGAGCAAATTCGGCAAGTGGCAGAAACTCAGACCACCCCTCTTGATTGTCTGCCACAAAACAACGCAAGAACTGCTCAACATCCTGGTTTTTCCTTTCTGTCTGGCCATTAGATTCAGGATGATATCCGGACGAAAACGACAAATGAATTCCCAACCTGTCACAAAAGGCACGCCAAAAACGAGCCACGAACTGAGGACCCCTATCAGAAACAATGTCAGTAGGAACGCCATGAAGTCTGACAATTTCCTTGACAAAGGCCTTAGCGAGAGTTTTAGCGCAGGGCAGTTTGACGAAGGGAACCAAGTGACACATCTTGCTAAAACGGTCCACGACCACCCAGATGACAGTAAAACCCTCAGAGGGGGGAAGGTCAGTTATAAAGTCCATAGCCAAATGTGTCCAAGGAGCACTGGGGACCTCCAAAGGACAAAGCAACCCCGCAGCAGGAGTATGTGAGGACTTAGATCTAGCACATATAGTACATTGGCGCACCCACTTAATGACTTCCTTCTGCCATCCAGGCCACCAAAAACTGCGACCCACCAGTCTCTTGGTCTCAGAGATTCCGGGATGACCTGCCAACCGAGATTCGTGACACTCAACAAACAAATCTCTCCTAAAGGTCCCAGGCACAAACAACCTCCCATGAGGAGTGTTAGATGGGGCATTCTCCTGAGCTTTAAGAATCTCATCTTCCAAAACGGAGTCTAAAGCAGCTATCACAACACCTTCTTGTAAAATGTTTTCCTCTTTCTCAGCACCGACTATGGGAGAAAAACTGCGAGACAAGGCATCCGCCTTAACATTCTTAGTACCAGGGATGTAAGTAACGGAGAAATTAAACCGCGAGAAAAACAGTGCCCACCTAGCCTGACGGGCATTCAGGCGCTTGGCAGCGTCAAGATATATCAGATTTTTATGATCCGTAAGAACCTGAACGGGAAATTCCGCACCTTCCAAGAAGTGGCGCCAGTGTTCAAATGCGAGTTTAATAGCCAATAATTCCCGATTACCAATATCGTAATTCAATTCAGTCTCCGAAAATTTTTTTGAAAAAAATGCACAGGGATGTAATCCATCCCCGTTATCCTGAGACAATACTGCGCCAACCCCCACAGAGGAAGCATCAACCTCAACCAAAAACGGCCTAGTAACATCAGGCTGCATAAGGATGGGAGCAGAGGTGAACCTCTCCTTGAGATACACAAAAGCTTCAATGGCCTCAGAAGACCACTGAACCGCATCAGCACCTTTCCTGGTGAGATCAGTCAGAGGTTTGACAATACTAGAAAAATTTTTTATGAATTTTCTATAGTAATTGGCGAAACCCAAAAACCTCTGTATCGATTTCAAACCAATAGGCCTAGGCCATTCCTGCACAGCCTGAACCTTAACCGGATCCATCTCAAAACCTTTGCTGGAGATAATGTAACCCAAAAAACTAATTCTCTGTACAGCGAACTCACATTTCTCCAGCTTAGCAAAAAGCGAATTGTCCATTAATAACTGTAATACCTCACGCACGCTCCGCCAATGAGACTCCAGATCTGGCGAATAAATCAAAATGTCATCCAAATACACAACCACATTTTTACCGATCAAAGGTCTAAGGATGTCATTAATCAGATTCTGAAAAAATGCAGGAGCATTAGTAAGACCAAAAGGCATAACCAGATTCTCAAAATGACCCACAGGAGTGTTAAAAGCAGTCTTCCATTCCTCACCCTCCTTCATGCGCAACAGATTGTATGCCCCCTTAAGGTCAATTTTAGAGAACCACTTGGCCCCCAATAACTGGTTAAACAGATCAGGAATCAATGGCAGTGGGTAAGGATTGCGTACCGTAATTTTGTTAATCTCACGAAAATCTAGACAAGGACGTAAACCGCCGTCCTTTTTTTTTACAAAAAAAAATCCAACCGCCACAGGAGACTTAGAGGGCCTAATGTGACCGGCGGCCAAACTTGTCTGTATGTATTCCTCCAAAGCCTTCCTCTCAGGAATAGTAAGGTTAAATAAACGACTTTTAGGAAGAGTCGCTCCAGGGACAAATTCAATAGAACAATCATAGTCTCTATGGGGAGGCAAAACCTGCGATTCTTTCTCAGAAAAAACTCTCCAAAAATCCTGAATAGGAACAGGCAATTCTCCCCTATCCAAAGCTGCAATACGCCCGTTACAACACTTGTCATAACATTTATGGCTCCAGGATTTAATTTCACTGGTAGACCAATCCAGTACAGGATTGTGAAATTTTAACCAGGGCAAACCCAATATTACTGGAGAAGGCAAGTTATTCAACACTACCAAATCCAATTTCTCATGGTGAACACCATTAATAGTGAGAGGAAATTCACTGACCTTGAGAGTAATATTCTTCAAAGGGGAGCCATCCACAGAAACCACAGCAATGGGGGATGATAAAGGTTCAGGTTTTAAATTGAGTTTTTCCACGAATCCCCCATCAATAACATTCATTCCATTAATTTTTCCTGAGCAATCGTGGAAGCAGCTAAAAATATACCCTTGGAATTTAAACAGGCAATACGGGCGTGACTGACCATTTTTTTTTCTTTCTTCATACGAAGCTCACAGCCTTTAATCAAATGACCAGATTTCCCGCAATAGAAACACAAGCCTTCTGAAAAACGACGGTGTTTTTCTTGAGAGCGAGGTGCCACCGATCCAATCTCCATCGGTTCACCACTGTTAGTACACACATTATCATAACCAGAAACTGACATAGCAGAGGATTTGCTCTCATTAACCCTAGCACGCAGTCTTCTATCCACCCGTATAGCTAATTGCATAGCCTGTTGCAAATCCTCAGGTGTAGGATAAGCAATTAGCAGGTCTTTAACCTTTTCACTGAGCCCAGCAAGAAATAGACTTTTCAGAGCAGAATCGTTCCACCCTGTTTGAGTGGACCAACGACGAAAATGTGTACAATATTTTTCCATATTACCTGATCCTTGTTTTAAACGTCTCAACTCAGTCTCAGCTGATGCCACACGGTCAGGATCATCATATAATAGTCCTAAAGCAGAAAAAAAACTATCCACTGATCTGAAGCATGCATCACTAGGTTGCAAAGAAAAGGCCCACTCCTGAGGCTCTTTGCGCAAAAGTGACATTATGAACCCTACGCGCTGGGATTCATCCCCAGAGGACTTGGGTCTCAAACGAAAATACAATAAGCAAGCATTTTTAAATGAAAAAAATTCTCGATGTTCACCAAAAAATAAATCCGGCAAACATACCTTAGGCTCCAAGAAATATGCTCCAGGACAGTTACTCACGTGCTGACGGAGCTCGGCCACTTCCAGAGAGAGTCCCTGCAGGTGTTTAGCCAAATCCTGAACCGACACCATGATGGAACAAAAAAAATCTTTCCTTAGAGAATTTACAGGCTGGACTTACTGTTATGTTCTGCTACCAAAGCTAAGGAAAGAGAGGAGATCTGTCCCTACTATAAGACTCAGCTGAATCCCTACGATGTAACAGGGAACCTGATCCTGCGATCAGACCTGCTAAAGTCCTAATCTAGTCTGTACGGAGACCTATAGATTTGGGGAGGGAATCCCTACAAGTACTAAGGACTGGGAGGAATATGGGACACCTCCTAACAGAAATAGTAGCAGAAAGACGAACAAACAAAATAGATAGAACATAGAGGTCCGTAGACCAAGCAAACTAACAGAGTTAGATACAGAGCACAGGCTAGCTAGAGAGTAGATATACAATGAAGTCCAGCAAAGCCAGAAGGGCGGAGCAGGATTAAATAGGCCAACAAGGTCATGTGACCAGCAAAGGAAAAAAAACCTAACAGCAAGGTTCTAACATTTTTAAACTAGAGACGGGGGGGGGAAACCAAGGAAATAGGTGGGATGTGAGGCAAGCAAGGGGGAAGGGGAGAAGTGAATATAATGAGGGTGGAGAGGGGGGTGGGGATAGTACAGTTAGATCGTTAGAGAAGAATAGGATGCTAAATAACCCCAAAGTTTTATCTTGCATGCTGACCAACGCAAGAAGCCTGACCAATAAGGCGGATGAGCTGCGGGCGCTTATATCGGAGGAGAGGTATGACATCGTAGGTATAACAGAGACTTGGCTAGACGATAGCTATGACTGGGCGGTAAATTTAACAGATTATAGTTTATTTAGAAGGGACCGGAAACAGGGGAAGGGCGGAGGAGTCTGCTTATATGTAAGGTGACGCGCCCCTGGGCCTGCTGTGTCGCGCAGCGTCTCGCGCACGGGGGCTTACCCGGAACCGGATCAGATGAGGGTTGTAGTCTCCGAGTGGCGGGGACCCGGTCCGTGCCCAGGGAGTCAACTCAGTGTGTGGCAGTCTTGATAGATGTTATTTGAGTGTCGACTACGCCACCCGTTGATTTGCAGCTATGGAGCTGCCGCTGCAGGGCAGACCGCTGAGGCCGGTGTAGAATTGTGCAGCGTGATAGTATAACCCCCAACGGGAGGGGTATGGCCTCAGGGCAGCCGACGTGGAAGATGAGGGTAGCAGGAACCACTCAGAGACGGTGCGGTGTAATTCAGGGTCTTTACTGGTAACAACGATAGACCCTCCCGGAGTACTTGCTAGCGAACGGGGCCTGGTCAGTCCTTGAGCAGATGGGATCTCCCCTGGCCAGGCGGAGTTGTAGGCCTCCCAAACTGACTGTACTCTTCTGGCTACCTTGCTAGAAGCGGATATAAGTAGCCCACGTCCCTGAGTGTACCGTGTGGTGCTCACCCGTATGGACGGTGACTCGGGGCCTTCTAATGGCTTCCGCTCCACGATGGCGGCGCTGGTCCCACGCGTGTGACCGTGCCTTCGGGTTTCTGGGCCTGAGGACCTGAAATCCCCTGCCGGTCGGCTTCTGCTGCTGGGTAAGAGTTAGTCCCCACAGCCTCGGACACCGGGTCCGGTAAGAAAGCTTCTCAGTCAGGGTGAGCTCTGCAGCTGCCAGCCCCTGACTTGTAGTAGTATTGTTCCCACTGAGCTTCTGCTGTTTCTTCCTGTGACTGTTTCTTGTCTCTACTCTCCTTGACTGACTAACCCTGCTTCAGCCCCGGGTTTATATAGGGGAAGGTCTTCCCCTCCCAAGACTGGGCAGGAGGTGTGGCATGCACAGGATCCCTGGCCAAGAGACCTCCCACCTGCTCTCAGACATAACATTGCTTGTTACTGTGGAAACCAGACCCCTGGGGTGCCACATTCCCCCCTAGTGAAATTTAGTACTCCGGGACTAAACATATTTTAGAAAAACATAACAAGATATAACAATAACAATACAATAAAGAAACACATAAAGGTGGTCACGGCATGTCCGTAACCGGGTGCAGTCTTTGAAGAAACAAAGGTGTCCATTTCACCAAAACAGGGAGACGTAACCAGGTAGGGGTCTGTCCTACCCCGAGTCCTTAACAGTCTCTAGTCCATCCTGGGTTACGCTCCAACTAATTGTACAAGGATTCCCGGTAGATCCACCAAGGATTCCTAAAAATAACTAGAAACACAAAATTATACACAAGCAACAATACACAGGTAAACATAAATAAAACAATTTATACACTTTAAATCCTCCAGCATGCGGGTAACTGGCCTCTAGTGGCCCTAGTGGACCTACGGAGCTGACTGTCTAGCCCTGAACTACAGGGTGTAGGAGCTGTCAAGGGTAAACTGGGCAGCTGTCTACCGGCTCTTTGGCTCACTAGGGATATGGCAGGCTCACTGCAAGCAGAGGGTTGATCCTCCTGGTCTGCGGGTGTGGGGTCTTCTGCCTCCTGGACCGGCTGTTCTTCCAGCTCTACCTGTTGCTCAGTAGGTGCTTGGGATGCTGGTTGGAGGAAGGTGAGTACGGGTACCACAACTGCACCATCGACTTGAGTCCAAGACCGAGGGAAGTCCCCGAGCACAGTACTAACCATATCTTCCCTTTCCTCTACGGGTCGATGGTCTTTTTGTTCCTCTTCAGGGTTCCTCAGTTGTTCGGGACACTTCTTCAGGTGGTCCCGGGATACAATGGCTGTAGTTTCCCCTCCGTCTTTACTGATGGTACAAACCTTCGGGTTCTCGTGGCTTGAGGGCAGTACGGTGTACGGGTCCTTCTCCCACTGGTCGTCCAACTTGTGGAGCCGTCTCTTCCTCTTCAAGACCTGCTCTCCGGGTACCAGGGGAACAGCGGGAGCATACTGGTTGTAAGTTTTCTCTTGTCTTTCCCTAGCCTGACAGAGACTTCGCTCCACGCTCTCCTGTACTCTCCGGTACTGCTGCTGCCTCTCTGTGTCCCAGTCTGCTTCTGGTGAAGTGTCCTCGGGTGTCAGGACTCCCATTTCCAGGTCAACAGGTAACTTACCAGGTCTTGCCCTCATTAGGTAAGCCGGGGTACAGTTGGTGGAACCTACCGGGATGTGGTTGTATAGGTCCACCAGATCGGGCAGCTTCTCAGGCCACAGACTGCGTTCTTCCAGGGGCAACGTTTTCAGAAGATCCATTACCACCTGGTTCATTTTCTCACAAAGTCCATTAGTTTGCGGATGATAGGGTGTCGTCCTTATCTTCCGGCAGCCATACAGAGTGCAGAATTCTTGGAAGACCTCCGCTTCAAAGGCAGGTCCCTGGTCTGTCAACACTTGGTCCGGGTACCCTTGTGGACGGCAGAAATGCTGCTGGAAGGCTCTCGCTGCTGTTCGAGCTGTTAAGTCCTTGACGGGGACGACAACCAAGAACCGGGAGTAGTGATCCACGATGGTTAGTGCGTAGACGTAGCCACTTCTGCTTGGGGTCAGTTTTACATGATCCAAGGCTACCAGTTCCAACGGCTGCCGGGTGACGATGGACTGCAGGGGAGTCTTCTGGCTGGCACGGTCCTTCCTTCTTAGGTTGCACGGGCCACAGTCTCTGCACCACTTCTCAATGGTTCCCCTCATGCCTACCCAGTGGAATCGCTCGCGCAGCAGGAACTCCAGCTTCTTCCACCCGAAGTGTCCAGCTCCGTCGTGGTATACCTCCATCACCATGGCTGCGTCTCTTCGTGGCACCACTACTTGCCAGAGTAGTTCATGCGTCCGGGAGTTAACCATTCTGCGGCACAACTTCCCCTTGTAAAGGAACAGTCGACTCCTCTCTGCCCATAGTTGTTTGGCTTCCTCCGGAGCGTCTGGTTCAAGGCAAGCCTCCGGGCGAGTCAGCATCTCCTTCACCAGTCGGACGGCAGGGTCGCTGTCTTGCGTTTCCGCCCAGTTGTAGTGAGGTAAGGGGTTCAACGTAGCAGCCTGCTTACTCCTTACCCGGTGGGAGTACTGGATAGTCCCATGACGGTGGAACGCAGGGAGTTCAACTTCTTCCAGTCCCTCCGGATCTTCTCCTTCGTCCGGCAGGTTGGGCATCCTGGACAGGGCGTCCGCGTTGGTATTGGAGCGTCCGGCCCGGTATTTGATTGTGAACTCGTAGTTGGACAGACGGGCCATCCACCTCTGCTCCAGGGCACCGAGTCTTGCCGTGTCCAGGTGTGTCAACGGGTTGTTATCCGTGTACACGGTGAACCGGGAAGAAGCGAGGTAATGCTTAAAGCGCTCGGTGACTGCCCATACTACGGCCAGGAACTCTAGCTTAAATGAGCTGTAATTCTCGGGGTTCCTTTCGGTGGGTCGCAGCTTTCGGCTGGCGTAGGCGATTACTCGTTCCTTCCCCTGCTGGATCTGGGACAGTACGGCTCCTAGCCCGATGTTACTGGCGTCGGTGTAGAGGATAAAGGGCTGGCTATAATCCGGGTACGCCAGGATTTCGTCCCCCGTGAGGGCCATCTTCAGCTGGCGGAAGGACTCTTCTTCCAGCTCCTCCCATTTGAAGGGCGGCTTCTGGTTCTTGGCCTTCCGGGACTGGCCTATCAGGAGGTCCTGCATAGGTGCTGCCTTTTTGGTGAAACCGGGAATAAACCTTCGGTAGTAGCCTACCAACCCGAGGAACTGCCGCACTTCTTTTACGCTGGAGGGGCTTGGCCATTCCTTAATTGAGGTGATCTTATCAGGGTCGGGAGCCACTCCGTCAGCGCTCACCACGTGTCCCAGGTACTGCACCTTTGGTTTCAGGAGGTGACACTTGGAGGGTTTCACCTTTAGGCCGTAACTCGCCAGAGCTTCGAACACTTCCGCCAGGTGTTTCAGGTGGTCCTCATACGTCTTGGAATATACGATGACATCGTCCAGGTACAACAGGACCGTCTCGAAGTTTCTGTGGCCCAGACAACACTCCATTAGTCGTTGGAAGGTTCCTGGTGCGTTGCAGAGTCCGAACGGCATGCAGGTGAACTCGCTAAGTCCCATCGGGGTGGTGAATGCGGTCTTCTCCCGGTCCGCCTCTGCTACAGGAACCTGCCAGTACCCGCTAGTGAGATCCAAGGTAGAGAAGAAGTTAGCAGATCTTAAAGCAGCCAATGACTCCTCTATCCTTGGTAAGGGGTACGCATCCTTGTGTGTGATATGGTTGATTTTCCGGTAATCTACACACATCCTCATGGTGTTGTCTTTCTTTTTGACTAAGACTAGTGGAGCTGCCCAGGGGCTACAGCTATCCCTGATCACCCCAGCCTCCTTCATGTCTCTAAGCATCCCCTTGGCGTGTTGGTAGTGTGCAGGGGGTACGGGTCGATACCTCTCTTTTATGGGAGGATGGTCTCCCGTGGGGATGTGGTGTTCTACCCCCTTGACTCGCCCGAAGTCTAACGGGTGTTTACTAAACACTCTCTCGTACTCTTGAACCACCCGATAGACTCCCTGTTTCTGATGTGAGGGAGTGGAGTCAGTACCCAAATGTAGTTGCTGACACCAGTCCTCCATTGTTTTCTTAGAGCCGTTACCTTCCTCCGGGTGAGATGGAGGCAAGGGTTCCACAGATTGTATAGCATTTTGGTTAATGGTATATAATTTGGCTAGCGTGGCATACCGGGGCAGGTACACTTCCCTCTTCCCGATATTGATTATGCGAACGGGCACCCTCCCATGGCGTACATTAACCACCCCCCGTGCTGTCAAGATGGTGGGCCTACTGTCTGAGTAAACTGGTTCTACCATTGCCTGGTAATCTCTACCTCTCAGACCAATAGCTGCCCGGCACCAAATCATCATTTCACTTTTTGGGGGCATGGCAATAGGAAAAGGGTCACACATTCTTACGCTACCAATCTCACCGCCGGAGAGTTCCACCTGTTGCCGTCGCATCAGTGCCCGGATCTCTTTCTGGAGCACCCGCTGCTCGCCGGAGCTGGCGTTCTTGGCAACCTGCTGTAAAAGGAAAATCACCTCTGCAAGACAATTTTCAATTACATTAGTTCCTAGAGTTATTTTTGGGTGACTCTCATGTTTATCAATATTTACAATGATCAGTCCCTGTGCTGCCAGTTCGACTCTACCGATTTTGATGGTCACCTCTTTAAATCCGATCTGTGGCACGGGCTGGCCATTGCTGGCGATGATACTCAAGTCGTCGTCAGGGTAGCGGGTAATATCCGAGTCATTCCAGTACTGCTTAAAGAGCACGTACGGGATGGTGGTGACCTGTGACCCGGTGTCCAGTAGGGCACTCATGGGAATGCCATCCAGTACCACAGGCAAGACTGGACGTCCTCCCACATATCTGTCGCGCCAGTTCGATGGGCCTGGTGATCTTTTTCCTGGGGGTTGGCCCTCTACCCCAGGTTGTGCCCGTTTAAAGAACAGTACCTTGCCATATGTCCGGGTTGATTGCAGCGGCGGCAGATGGGTCGTCCGTCTTCGCTGTATCGGTCACTGGGTCTTCCTCTGGCCGGTGGGGTCCTCCTTGGTCGACGCCACGGGATGTCCTCCGGTCCGGATGCCAGCTGGATCTTCCCTGGGGTGGAAACCTGTAAAGACTGCACAGTTCGGGTTAGCGCAGCAACGCTCTTAGCTAGCTCTTGGACCTGATGGTGTAGGTCTGGAGCCGGGTCATTGTCCAAAGCCTGCACATCAGCTCCCACAGGCCCTGCCGACAAGGGCGCCGCCTCCTGGTGGTAAGTGATAGCTGGGCGCCTGTGGGTCACAACGCCACCCGGTGCCGGTTCTCGGAGCACCCGGATGGCTCTGTCCTTGAACTGTGCAAAGCCCAGATGGGGATCCTGTAAGGCCATCGCCCGCAACTGGGTTCGGTGGGCATTACAATATAGTCCCTCTATAAATTGTTCGGTCAACAGCCTGTCCTCGTTTCCCACTCCATCAGGGTCGGTCTGCTTAATGGCCCTCAGGGCCTCTTGTAGGTTTAGTGCATAGTCCCTTATACTCTCATGCGCTCGCTGCTTGCACCCGTAGAATCTAAGCTTAATCTCGGCTGAGGTGCGGGTATCAAAGGTATCCTTCAGCCGGGTTAGTATCCCTGCGACAGTCTTCCTCCCAGGTGGCCAGGATTTTACTTCCCTTTTGGCTGCCCCGGTTAGTTGGGCCACCAGGATGCTCACTTTTTGCTCTTCTGTGAGGGGGTACACCTGGAAGAGGCTATCCAGCTTTTCTCTAAAGTCATGCAGGGTATGTGACTCCCCTGAGTACTGGGGTAGCCAAGCTGCTCCCGGGATATAGGGCATGGTGAAGGGCATAACTGCAGCAGCGGTGGCGCTGGCGGGGGTTGAGGCAATGAAGCTCTCCTCCGCATCCGACATCTTCCTCCCCCCTAGTGGACCGTGGCCTACCTTGCGATGATCCTGTTCCGTAGGCCGCGGCTCCGCAGTAGATCGTCAGGGTTGAGGACCTTCCGTCGCTCTCCGGTGACGTCGGCGTCTGCTGGGCTCCTTCCAGGACCTTACGCAACGTCCGGACGTGAGGCGGGGCTTCAGTTCTCGCGCGCTTTCGGAGTCCACGCCCCTCTTCTTCCCGCGCGGCGTCCTCAAGATGGCGTCCAACGGCGGGAAAACTCCACGGATGGCGGGAAGAAGGCTGAAGATGGCGCCGGATGGCGGGAATCTTCACAGATGGCGGGAAGAAGGCTGAAAATGGCGCCGGATAGCGGGAATCTTCACCGATGGCGGGAAAACTTCACGGATGGTAAGTTTTAAAAGTCTCTTTTTCAGGCACGCAGTACCCGGTGGTTGCGGGCACGAAATCCTGCCGACTACGCCAAAGTTGACGCGCCCCTGGGCCTGCTGTGTCGCGCAGCGTCTCGCGCACGGGGGCTTACCCGGAACCGGATCAGATGAGGGTTGTAGTCTCCGAGTGGCGGGGACCCGGTCCGTGCCCAGGGAGTCAACTCAGTGTGTGGCAGTCTTGATAGATGTTATTTGAGTGTCGACTACGCCACCCGTTGATTTGCAGCTATGGAGCTGCCGCTGCAGGGCAGACCGCTGAGGCCGGTGTAGAATTGTGCAGCGTGATAGTATAACCCCCAACGGGAGGGGTATGGCCTCAGGGCAGCCGACGTGGAAGATGAGGGTAGCAGGAACCACTCAGAGACGGTGCGGTGTAATTCAGGGTCTTTACTGGTAACAACGATAGACCCTCCCGGAGTACTTGCTAGCGAACGGGGCCTGGTCAGTCCTTGAGCAGATGGGATCTCCCCTGGCCAGGCGGAGTTGTAGGCCTCCCAAACTGACTGTACTCTTCTGGCTACCTTGCTAGAAGCGGATATAAGTAGCCCACGTCCCTGAGTGTACCGTGTGGTGCTCACCCGTATGGCCGGTGACTCGGGGCCTTCTAATGGCTTCCGCTCCACGATGGCGGCGCTGGTCCCACGCGTGTGACCGTGCCTTCGGGTTTCTGGGCCTGAGGACCTGAAATCCCCTGCCGGTCGGCTTCTGCTGCTGGGTAAGAGTTAGTCCCCACAGCCTCGGACGCCGGGTCCGGTAAGAAAGCTTCTCAGTCAGGGCGAGCTCTGCAGCTGCCAGCCCCTGACTTGTAGCAGTATTGCTCCCACTGAGCTTCTGCTGTTTCTTCCTGTGACTGTTTCTTGTCTCTACTCTCCTTGACTGACTAACCCTGCTTCAGCCCCGGGTTTATATAGGGGAAGGTCTTCCCCTCCCAAGACTGGGCAGGAGGTGTGGCATGCACAGGATCCCTGGCCAAGAGACCTCCCACCTGCTCTCAGACATAACATTGCTTGTTACTGTGGAAACCAGACCCCTGGGGTGCCACATAAGGTCACGTCTAAAGCCCAGACTACGGGAAGATATAGGAGAGGGAGAAGAGGGGGTCGAGTCCATGTGGGTAGAGATAGAGGGGGCAAAAAATAATAATAAAATATTACTGGGGGTCTGCTATAAGCCACCTAATATAACAGAGGAGAATGAGAAACTGCTATTAGGACAAATAGACAAAGTAGCAAAACATAATGAGGTGATTGTAATGGGGGACTTCAACTACCCGGATATTGACTGGGAAACAGAAACCTGTAGATCTCAGAAAGGAAAAAGGTTCTTGACAAATATCAAGGATAATTATCTCTCCCAACTAGTGCAGGAACCAACGAGAGGGAAGGCAGTGTTGGACTTAATATTGACTAATAGGCCTGATAGAATAACTGAGGTACAGATAGGGGGGCACCTAGGTAATAGCGATCATAATATTATCAATTTCAAAATGCCCTTCAGTAGGGTTATCAATAAGGGAACAACTAAAACATTAAACTTTAGGAGGGCGAAGTTTGATCAGCTGAAAGAAAACCTTCAACTTATAGACTGGGACAAAGTTCTTAATCAAGGAAATACGAATAGTAAATGGGAAACCTTCAAAAGAATTCTGAATACTCAGTGCGAGAGGTATATACCGTATGGGAATAAAAGGGCCAGAAATAAGAGGAAACCAATATGGTTGAACAAGAACGTAAAAGGGGCGTTAAATAGCAAAAAAGAGGCATTCAAGAGATTAAAACAGGAGAACAGTAAGGAGGCACTAATGTGTTACAAGGAAAAAACGAGAACCTGCAAAAAACAAATAAAAATAGCAAAGGAGGAAACAGAGAGACGTATTGCTAGGGAAAGTAGATCAAATCCCAAACTGTTCTTTACGTATATAAATAGTAAAAGGATTAAATCGAATAATATTGGACCGATAAAAAGTGATGAAGGCAAAATCATAGAGAAAGATGAGGATAAAGCTAATCTATTAAATAAATTTTTTTCGTCAACTTTCACAAAGGAAAAAGAACTAACAGGCGAAATGAGAAGTGACAAGCTTAATCCTCCACTAAGTATGACAAATCTAACCCAAGCTGGGGTACAGAAACGCCTCAGTAACATTAAAATAAACAAATCACCAGGACCTGATGGCATACACCCACGGGTACTAAGGGAACTAAGTAATGTGATAGACAGACCGTTATATCTTATATTTAAGGACTCTGTTGAGACTGGGTCTGTACCACTTGATTGGCGACAGGCGAATGTAGTGCCAATATTCAAAAAGGGAGCAAAAAGTGACGCCGGAAACTATCGGCCGGTGAGTCTGACGTCCGTTGTGGGCAAAATTTTTGAAGGCTTTATTAATGAGGCAATCATGGAGCATCTTGATGCTAATAATCTATTAACCCGGAACCAATATGGATTCATGAGGAATCGCTCCTGCCAAACAAACCTGATTGACTTCTACGAGGAGGTTAGCTCTCGAGTAGATCAGGGGGAACCAGTGGATGTCGTGTATCTCGACTTCTCAAAAGCGTTCGATAGCGTGCCACATAATAGGTTGGTATACAAAATGAGAATGATGGGGCTGGGGGAAAATGTCGGCAAGTGGGTAGCTAACTGGCTAAAGGATAGAAGGCAGAGGGTGGTTATAAATGGAATATACTCAGATTGGGCAAGCGTCACTAGTGGGGTACCACAGGGGTCTGTACTAGGCCCAATGTTATTTAATATCTTTATTAACAACATAGTCAACGGGATAAATAGTAAAATATCAATATTTGCAGATGACACAAAGTTATGTAAAACAATTAATACAAAAGAGGATAGTGAAGACCTACAGAGGGATTTGGATAAGCTGGGTAGGTGGAGCATTAAATGGCAAATAAGGTTTAACGAGGAGAAATGTAAGGTCATACATATTGGAAGGAAAAATGGAAGTCACCAGTACTCACTGAATGGGAAACCATTGGGGAATTCAGAGATGGAGAAGGACTTGGGCATCTTGATTGATAGCAAACTAAATTGGAGTGCCCAAAGTCAGGCCGCTGCTGTAAGGGCAAACAGGGTAATGGGATGTATCAGAAGAGGTATAGCTGCAAAGGATGAGAACATTGTTCTTCCACTGTACAAAGCACTGGTCAGACCACACTTGGAATACTGTGCTCAGTTATGGGCCCCAATATATAGAAAGGATATAAATGAGCTTGAAAAGGTACAAAGGAGGGCAACAAAATTAATAAGGGGAATGGAGGGACTGCAATACCCAGAGAGGTTGGCAAAACTAGGACTATTCAGCCTGGAAAAGAGAAGGTTGAGGGGGGACATAATAAATGTGTACAAATATGTTAGGGGACAGTATAGAGACCTTGCCCGGGATTTGTTCAAAAGGAGGGATATTACGGTAACAAGAGGGCACTCACTAAGACTGGAAGAGAAAAGGTTTCAGCACCAGCATAGGAAGGGGTTCTTTACGGTAAGAGCAGTGAGAATATGGAATTCACTGAGTGAGGAGACGGTAATGTCGGATTCACTAAACCAGTTCAAGCGGGGACTGGATGCTTTTCTAGATACCAGGCAGATTTCTGCATATACTTAAAAATAGAATATAATAGTAGGTTGATACAGGGATTTATTCTGACTGCTGGTTTCAGAGTCGGGAGGGAATTTTTCCTCAGGTGAAGATTGGCTAAATCATTTGGGGTTTTTGCCCTCCTCTGGATCAACTTTAGCAATAACAGAACTAACAGGTCGAACTTGATGGACGCAAGTCTTTATTCGGCTTTACTAACTATGTAACTATATATGACAAATTTACTGACTTTTTATGGCGTTGAATACTTTTGCAAAACACTTTTTTTTCCAAATATACATGAACATAGAAGTATGTCGCTTAAAGGTCCAATCTTAGGATAAATTTACTGTTCTGCAGCCTCTCGTAGTGCACAATTAAGACATTTCAGAAATTAGCGGAATGATGTCCGTCGCTATTCCTCGAGGAAAACACAGTCCAGAATTCTAGTATTCATAGAAGCCTTAATTAATTAATTGCATGCTAATTGGGGAAAGCCTTTAAAATCTCTGCCAGGTCAGTGGCTCTGGAGAACAAAGTTAGCCAAAAAAAAACTGATATGCAACATTTAATAGAATCTTATGAAAGAAAAAGAAATAACTGAGACTCTCGGGAAAATATGAGCTGACCCTACTAAAGACGACTGATAATTTGTGTGTAATGGAGGATTAATTATGATGTAATGATTCAAGCATGAAAACTCTTTGGGTGACTTTGTAATAGTTTTTTGGGTTGTTGAAGTTTATCTAAAAGGATGCAACTTTGAATTCTGTTTAAAAAATATCTCACCGTTTTGTGAGTGCAGCTTCAGTGCTGAATTATGTGTTTCCATGGCTACAGACTACAAACAAACACTGCGTAGTCTGACTGCACAGGAAAGTTATACTGCAATATACCAAATCTATAGAAACCGAGCAAAAAAAAAAAAAATCCCAAAATTTTTATTATTACCCTTTGGTCTTAGGAGATACAATATATAAAAAGCTCATAACATTGAAATACGGCGCCATAAAATGAAGTTTATTTTTGTTCCCTATAACAATTAGTTTCATATTTATATTGATGGACTCCAAACAAAAACTACTGGTTTATATTTTAGGTTTTGTGGTAATTCATAAAAGCCCTATGGGAGCACTCTTGGAAATGTACTTTTCTGTTTCCTAAGCAATGATTACTCACTAAAAGCAGATTTATTCCAATTTACGACCAATAAAAAGATTCGACCATGCCAGAGAAAACAATCTAAAAATTTGTTGACGCACACCAACAAACATAAAAATTAAATTATTCCCATTTAGGCTGACATATCCCAAAAAAAAGTAAAAAAAAAACAGTCTGGTCACAAAGTCTCATAAATCCGGTGGTTGCAAAAAAAGAAAAGCACTTAAATAATAAAACCAAAAAACCCACAACTATGTATTATGAGACTATTAACAATACTTTTTTTTTATTTGTTCCTTTTCTGCATCTTTTATATATTTGACTTAAGTATTTTTAGTTTATTATTTATATTTAAAAATGTCTTTCTTTATTATTTCTAAGTTATTTTACTTTCATTTTTTTTTTCATTTATCCTTATAATTTGGTACAAATGTTTTTCCTTTTTCAACTTTTTCTTTTTTCTTTTATGTTTTCTTTTTTTTTTCTAGTTTAATTTTTCCTTCCCATTTCTGCACAGCTGAATTGTGGGACCTTCAGACTCATTTCTTGTGGACTTAGTATAGTCCAGTCTGATAAAGCCTCTGTACAGACAATATACTCGTTTCGGTCATGAGTCACGACACAATCCCAAGACCAGATGGGTCCATATTGGGCCCCAGTCACAAGAGAACCCAAAAAGGTCATGAGAGTTTCTAGTGTGATTGAAAGGGTCATACAACTTTTCTGAACAGCTTCATAGTAGACCCTTAGTATAATCTCCTCTGGTGAGCTCAAGTCTAACCCTTCCTTAAAGGAAACCTGTCAGTCGGACTTCTTCCTCAACTGTTTGTGACCTGAAAAGATTTTTCTAAAGTTATATGATCGATTAGTCAATTGTATCACTTGTAAACTTTACAAAAAGTATTTTGAAAAACTATTCAAATGAATGCTCAAGTGTCCTTTGGGTGTATCCAGTGTCCTGGTCAATCTTCGTTAATCCTGCCCTTAGCACAAAGATTGACGTAGAGCTGAAAGTTTATGTCCGTGTGGCATCAGCAACCAGAGTTTCTAGTGTGATTGAAGGGGTCATACAACTTTTCTGAGCAATTTCATAGCGGACCCTTATTATAGTCTCAAGTCTAACCCTTCCTTAAAGGAAACCTGTCAGTCGGACTTACTCCTAAAAAACTCTGACACTACTGTTTGTGATCTGAAAAGATTTTTCTAAAGTTATATAATTGATTAGTCAATTGTATCACTTGTGAACTTAAAAAAGTATTTTGAAAAACTCTGGTGTCCTATGCAAGTGAATGGTCAAGTATCCTTTGGGTGTATCCAGTGTCCTGGTCAATCTTATTTAATCCCGCCCTTAGCACAAAGATTGACGTACAGCTGAACACATATGTCTGTTTGAGGCATCAGTAACCAGAGTTTCAAGTGTGATTGAAGAGGTCATGCAACTTTTCTGAACAGCTTCATAGCGACCTTTAGTATAGTCTTCTCTGATGGGCTCAAGTCTAACCCTTCCTTACGGGAAACCTGTTAGTTGGCCTTAATCCTATAAACTTCTGCCACTACCCTTTGTGACCTGAGAAGATTTTTGGAATGTTATATGATAGATTTGTCAATTGTATCACTTGTAAACATTACAAAAGCATTTTGAAAAACTTCGGTGTCCTATGTAAAGGAATGCTCACGTGTCCATTGGGTGTATCCAGTGTCCTGGTCAATCTTCGTTAATCCTGCCCTTAGCACAAAGATTGACGTAAGGCTGAAAGTATATGTCCATGTGTGGCATCAGTAACCAGAGTTTCTAGTGTGATTGAAGGGGTCATGCAACGTTTCTGAACAACTTCATAGAGGACCCTTAGTATAATGTCCTCTGGTGGGCTCAAGTCAAACCCTTCATTAAAGGAAACCTGTCAGTCGGACTTACTTATCTAAACTTCTGCCACTACCGTTTGTGACCCGAAAAGATTTTTTCTAAAGTTGTGATTGATTAGGCAATTGTATCACTTGTAAACTTTACAGAAAATATTTTGAAAAATTCCGGTATCCTATGCAAATGAATGCTCAAGTATCCGTTGGGTGTAACCAGTGTCATGCTCAATCTTCAGTAATCCCACCCTTAGCACAAAGATTGACGCAAGGCTGAAAGTAGATTTCCGTGTGTGGGCACAGTAACCAATTTTGGTCCCAAGCTCAAAAGTGAATTGTTCACAAAAGGGCAAACATTCTGTGCACGTAACAATTTTTCAATTTTTCTTTTTTTATTTCTATTTTGCTTTTCTTATTTTTATTCTACTTTTTTCCATTTTAGTTTTTAATTTTATATATTTAATTATTTGTTTTTTTAGAAACATCCACAGTTTCTAGAAAGTAACGTTTATCTTGGAGGTGAGGAAGTTTCCAATGGAGTCCAAATAAGTGGCGGTTACGTAAATGCAATCCCGATCGGTCATTTATTGTGTGTGTCTTCCAATGTATACAGGCCACGGTGCTCAATATTAAATTAAATAGACTCCTCGCTTGCTGTTTATAAATTGTGTATTTTTAATTAAAAGACGTTTTCTAAGTAAACATACCGTAAATGTAATATTCTGTTGCTATACCACATATGCATGCAAATAGGACAATGTTTGCCGTATTCGAATCCTGTCAGCTTAGCCGACTTAAATGCATATCTGGTCAATGTAAACACGTCATAAAACTTTTAAATTAAAAGCAGCATTTTTACAGTGTTTATTGAGCGTATTGTATATACAGAAACCCAAGCACTCATTAAACTACTCCCCCGATGTGGATGTAAACCACATAATGTCCTTTATCTAGTATCAGGCACTTCGCACAATTCATGATATATGAACCTGAACTATTTGTAATTATGGGAAAAAGCTTTGACGCGGACCTATAAATTAATTTGTCCTTTGCTTTCACCGATCATGCCGGCTATAATTTTATGTTGTTGTTTTTTCTATCTGAGCTGTCATAATATTTGCAGGTTTCAGCAAAAGGTTCATGATGTAAAGTAGACACACGACGCTGTTTGACATTTTAATACATTGATAGGAAAACAGGAGAAATGTTTGTATTTTTTCTTTTTTTCGTCTTTGATCCCAGGTATCAAAAACTCGTAATCCGGTATTTTGGTATTTCCTGTTTCGGTTCTTTGAACATTTACAAATGAGGATATTTTTTTTTAAAAAAAAAGTGGTTTATATGGCTACGGAGGGAGATCTAAAAATGACAGTCCATAAAATGAGCAGAATCTAAATTCTTAATCTGGCCTATTCGTACCATTCAAAAATTGTTTAATGACCGCGTTGTACAAAGAGTCAGTTCATCACCTTAGCCTTGTATCAAAATACCATGACCAAGACTAAGCAGCTAGCTGCTACTCAATGTCTTGGGAACCCTCCACACCAACACCCACCTGATACCTTTCATGATCTCTACTATATAACCCCCCCCCCACCACAAACATATGTAGACCCAGCTCAGGCCCATGTGTTTTGAATAGGGACAATGGTGTGAGACACACCTGGTGGCACCTTATCGTCTCTTAAAAAAAAGAATCAGATGGTTCCGTTGAATTTGCCAGGCTTGGACAACTTTGTCCTAATATATATGGTCAACCTAAAGGTCCCCATACACATTAGATCAAATTTGGTCTCCCATATAACCTGTCAGGTGACATAAGGATCAACCCGATACTTTTGTTTGCCGGAGAGTTAATTTACTGCCAGGGAAATAGAGAACACAAGAGCTCATAGAGAATGTAGGAACTCTACTTCTGTCCGTACTGGGAGCTCAGGAGTTAATTAATGTTTGCCTTCACGTGGCTCCTGTTATCCACTGCCAGTTATAGTTACACTAGCTCTGGTTAATATCTGTGTTTCTTAGCTCCTGTGTTTCCAATGGATATTCATGATTCAGGTCTTGGCTCATTTACTGACCATTCTCCTGCCTGACAGTTTTGTCTCTATTTGTATCTCCTGGTTCTGACCTGGCTACAAGTATATTCTTTCTTCCAGCCTGAAGCACCGGCCAGCAGCTATTCCGAGAACTTAGCCCAGGGTCCAGGTACAAGTCCACATTCCTGTACTGGGTTTATAGGGTGAAGACCAGGGATCCCCTGGGACCTGATAGTTGGAGTAGCTAGTGCAAGTCCTGTCTGTGGTTGCTCTCTTTAAAGCTGAGAGGGGACCACTAACAATGGTCCCATAACAGTGGTAAACTCATCTTTCAGCGAAGAGTTGGGAGGCACCTATGTACATGACATAGTGAACTGGACCTATTGAAATTGGTGGATTCAGATGATTGTACTCTAGTTTGTATGAAAAATTTGGGTTACCTGATGTTTTTTGTGAGTTCTTGTCTGTACCATTATTAAAATACGTGTTGCCTTTTAGCAATGAACTGTGTTATTGAGGACGCATATAATATTCATTTTTTTTAATAATTAACCCCCCTCCCTGAACAACCTTGGAATCTTGACCTTGCTTGTATTTCCTCTATACAGAATATTGTGCTCTTGCTCTTTTAACCAGTAACACTGCCCTGGTAGATGGACTGGATGCCAATACCAAGAACATTGTATTCCCAAGATCCCATAAGACAAGTCTCTACCTACTGTTCCCAAACTCGTCTTAGAGTTGGTCGCTTCCCCCTTTTTCCTATATTATCACATTAAACTGTGAGCACTACCCTTCGAACCTTTTATCCTATGATGTAAATATGTTTACCTACTCCTAAATGAAATCAATAACCATTCTTCACCAACTACATCCTTGAATGCCTTGCCTCATACCCTTCCAAGTAGAGTACTCCACCCTTTCTTGTAACCTAATGTAGAATTGCCTGAAGAGGGGGAAGCTAAGGAAGGGGTAGAGGTAAGACCTCTCTTAGTTGACACAAGGCTGTATAAATAATGTCTTTATTGGAGTCCTGACATGTACAGCACATTATGTACTGACCTAAATGGAGACTTTTCTCATCTTTCTTTTCTTGAGTTTGTAAACTCAATATCCTCCTTTATAGAAAGATCCATATCCTTATTTGCTTTACCACATACCCTTCAAAGAAATTTTCCTCTCTCTTGTAACCAAGAGCAGCAGTGCCTAAAAAAAGAGATGAAATCTAAAGAAAAGCCATCAGGAAGTGGCAATCAATTTTAGCAGTGGCGGGGCCAAATAACTACAATCAATATAAGATCTTTATCATAGAGTTTGTAAAATTCCTTCCTCTACTTTAAAGTAAACAAAAAGTCCCATATCGGTTTGTATTGAACTTCCCTCTAACTTTAAGAAAACTTTTGAGGGACAGGAAGATTTATAGGAGAGGAACTTAAAAGAGGTTGGCTTAACTTGAGCAAGGGTGGTGCCCAGTGCTTATGAACATCGCAGATACACAAGTTTTTCCCTTCACCCATGACAGCACACCTGAGAGAGGGATCCACCCCACCAAGGACAGGAAATCATCTGCAATAAAAGGACGGTACCTCTCTCCCGCTTCAGTTGGCTTCATGTCCTTAATGGGAACCTGTCTGAAGACGGTGGAAGGGTGCTTCAAACGGTGGTCCCTCCCTAGAGTGCTTCACATTCTCCAAAATTCTCTCCGGTGTGCTGTCATGGGTGAAGGGAAAACACCAAGGTTACTTACCGGTAGCCATTTTTTCCAGAACACCCATACATTCCCGCCCCTTTTTTTCTCACCATATGCGTGTGCACTATAGTTGGGTGCTTGTGTGATGTAGGTGTTGGTTATATGTCTAATCTTTTTATAGAGGTCCTCTCAATGCTCTGTAATCAACTGAAGCAGGAGAGAGGTACCGCCCTTTTATTTCAGACGGTTTCCTGTCCTTGGTGGGGCGGATCCCTCTCTCTGGTGTGCTGTCATGGGTTCCGGAAAAACCGGCTACCAGTAAGTAACCTTGGTGTTTCTTAATGGTAAATACACCTTTGTGACCTAATAAGAATATCATAGACGAAAAATAATACCAAAAAACTGTATTATTACAACTTTCTTCTATTTTAGTTTTAATTTCTTTCCTGTAGTTGTAACCTGAGCATCTTTTATCTGGGACACGAATGCAAAAAAAAAAATCTCTGTGCGTTCTGGTCAGACAAGATAGGTTGATAATGATTGGGACTGAATAAAATTGATGAAGGCTGTCAGGAAAATAGTTTAGCATTAAACAGTGGATAGTTCTCTTATTTAGGAGGCAGCGATGTGACGCGAAGAACGGAGATTACAAGCAACTCTTGAAAACCTGCACAAGATAGGAGCGAGTTAGCGGTTTAAATATTGTTCTCTGCAGCGAATACATTGACTCCGCATCATTTCAGCCTTTTCTAGCATGACTAGTCTAATAAACTTTTAAGTGCTTTCTGTGTTGAAAAGGCTGGAATCCGGAGATATATTAGCGCTATAGTCTCTACTTTTGAAGGTTTTTCTGCCTTTGCCAACTGCTATGATTATACAAATGTATTACAAAATGCAAAGTGTAACCACGTGGGGGAGGGGAACGACCGGATTTTAAATATCTCTTTAGAGATTGAGACTTGGAACCATTAAAAAACATTATATCACCCTCTGACAATATTTAAATGTGTCTTTTTTACTTAGCGTATGAATAATTTTTACCTTTATGGAGGAGAAAAGCTTTTGTGTCCTTTTTTATGTTTCCATTTAGGGTTTTGAGGTGAAGGGAGGATAATTTTACAAGTTTACAGTCAAGAGGTCGCCTGTTAAAGCGATATTCCAACTTTATAATGGGTATGTGAAAATATTTTTATCGACCTCTGGGACCCCCAGTTAATCTCAAGATGGTCAGTTTTGGCTATGAAGCACCCATTGTGCCATTCAAGAAACTGTGGAGAGGGTGTTTTGAAAGTATCTGGGGCTGAAGCTCCCTTATTCTTAAGATCAGGGGGTTCAAACCCCTCAGACCACAATTATGCTGCCATCCAATGTTACCCCAATATGGCCTCTGAATGTAATAGAAGTAGGAAGTTCTATTGGTTTTCAATGGATACTGTGTAATGCTTCAATTTTCCTGTGGGGGTGCTGTGGAGAAATTGAACATTTACATTCCCCAACAGATCATTGGGGGTGCTAAGAAGAAAACAAATGAGGAATTACAGAATTAAGGTCTTCATTTGAATCAATAGGCTGGCTGTGACACTGAGTCACTTCTCATGGACAATCCGTAAGTAGGGATAGTCGAGAAGTCTGAGGTCAATAGCAAAGAGGGTACGTCATAAACAGAGGGAAGAGACAAAGACGTAGTCAGGTAACGGTCCGAGGACAAAATACCGGGAGGATAGCTGATCAGAGCAAAGGGGTTAAACAGATGGATGGTCAGAACGAGGTCTAAAGTCAAGCAGCGATATATCAATAAGCAAAATATATATAAGGCACAGAGAAAACCAACCACACTTATCTGAAGCTACGGCTGACAGCTATCTGAGACGGCCAACTCAGTTAAATAACTGAGCAATAATGGGAACTCAGAGCACTTGACAAGAGTTCAGCACCTCCCGGTCTCAGATTGGATGGCCCAGTTGTCAATCAAAACACAGAAAGCTCAGCATGCCCCTGCACCAGACTGGACAACTGAGCTGTCAAACACCACACACACACCTAAGCACACCCCTGCACCAGACTGAACAACTGAGCTGTCAATCACTGCACAGACAGCTCAGCATGCCCCTGCACCAGATTGGACAACTGAGCTGTCAATCACTGAACACACAGCTCAGCACGCCCCTGCACCAGACTGGACAACCGAGCTGTCAATCACTGCACAGACAGCTCAGCACGCCCCTGCACCAGACTGGACAACTAAGCTGTCAATCACTGCATAGATAGCTCAGCACACCCCTGTACCAGACTGGACAACTGAGCTGACAATCACTGTACAGACAGCTCAGCATGCCCCTGCAAAGACTGGACAACTGAGCTGACAATCACTGTACAGACAGCTCAGCATGCCCCTGCACCAGACTGGACAACTGAGCTGACAATAACTGCACAGATAGCTCAGCACGCCCCTGCACCAGACTGGATAACTGAGCTGTCAATCACTGCACAGATAGCTCAGCATGCCCCTGCACCAGACTGGACAACTAAGCTGACAATCACTGTACAGACAGCTCAGCATGCCCCTGCACCAGACTGGACAACTGAGCTAACAATCACTGTACAGACAGCTCAGCATGCCCCTGCGCCAGACTAGACAACTGAGCTAACAATAACTGCACAGATAGCTCAGCACGCCCCTGCACCAGACTGGACAACTGAGCTGTCAATCACTGCACACACACCTCAGCACTGAGGGCTGGAATCGTTACACTGGCCTTGTAGGGCACACAAATTTCTAGGGTCCTCCAGAGTTGGGGAGCTTTTTTTTCTATCTGTTCTCTTTTTAAAAGATAAACCAGACAACCCCTTTATGAATAATTATTATCCACTTACATAAACATTGGATTATCAGAGTTTACATGGTTTGTTATGTACTCTGGATTCTTTAACGGGAACCTGTTATCAGGTTTTCTGAACCAAAGTAACATCATCAGAGTAAAGTACCTGTAAAGATGATTACTTCCATACCTCTATTTTATAAGTCCTGTGTCTAAATTGTCTTGTAATCCATCAACTGAATTCTTATACAATTGATCTCACAAGTAAAGGGGCTTGATCTGCACTCACAGCTCTCTGGCTTCTCCGGCCTCTTTCTCCTCCCAGCGCTGGCCTCCTGCCAGTGATTGACAGGTCACTCTTCTCTGTGACCTGCTCCCCTGACTAACATCTGCAGCACGCACACAGTAACGTCTTGATGACATTGCAAGAACCGGACTATCCATTTGTGCATACACCTCCTCCAGGAATGACGAAAGGATTGCTCTTCTCTTAGCATGAACGGTCATTTGGACTCTCTTTCGTTGAAATTTACAGTCTGATTGCTGGAGTTGTGTTTATTGACTTAGAAATAGTCTCCAAGTCAAGCAGTTTATAAATTAGATAACTTTTTACTTTTTTTTAAAAGGTTCATGCAGCCTAGAAAACCCATTTTCATGTATCGCATTAGGAAGTTAAAAGAGAGAGGCCTGCGATTCAGAATCCTAATCTCTTGGCCATAGTGAAGAATGGCTGTAAAGAGCATCTTCTGCTGTGGAGGACCTCTCCTGGTCTTGCATTGCACAGATAAACAAAATGAAACCCTTAAATATTCACATTTTATTCAAGAATTATTTCAAAGTTCCCCAAAAGTTGAGTTGCAATTTGAAAATAATATAAAAAATGTATATACACATATGTATTAAATAGCCACAGCAATATAAGTTATACCAATGACCTAGGATAGTGGGGAATTAAACTTTCCATATTATTCCCTGGTGTGAGCTCTTCCTATCCACAGAGGTTGGCACCCTAGCTTCAGCACAAGTAGCGCCTCCGCTCGTCGATGACTCACCCTATTGCAACCTAGATAGTCCTAGGACTATTGGTGTTTATAACAATTTGTCTAATACCCAGCCTAATAGCACAGATAGTGAGGGTGTGGGCCATATCTCAGATTTAACCAGATATAAACCTAGGAAAAGGTTAGGCTATGTTCACATGTTAGTTGTAGTAATTACTAGTGTTGAGCGAGCACTAAAATGCTTGGGTGCTCGAAGCTCGGGCCGAGCTCACCGGGATACTCGGGTGCTCGAGCCGAGCAACGAGCCCAATGTTAGTCTATGGGAGACCCGAGCATTTTTGCGGCGGCACCCCCGGCAGTCTGTAGAAAGCCTAAAAAAGTGCCCAAAACGATAGTGACAGTGCTCAAAAGACATGGGGACAGCATGGGGATCGCCCCAGGAAGCATTTCTGACCCCCAGGTCACTTTTGTCAACAACGTGGTCAGAGGTATTAAGCGACTTTTACGGACTCACAATAAAACGTTCAAAAACTAAACTGAAACGGTTTTCCTGTGAAATATGTTAAGGAACTTCCTTTCCAGGGTAAAGACTTCTGTATAAGGTAAAATAAATAACTAAAGAAAAAATACTCCTCCACACCTTGGGCTATGTTCACAAGTAGCATTTTTTATGCGCTTTTGCACTTTTGTATTGCTTTCAACCGTGACAAATGCATTCACCGGGAAATGTCATTTTAACATTTTACAATCTTATCTGGCCATGTGCTGTGTGACACATGCATACAGTGCTGAAAAGACATGGGAACAGCATGGGGAAGACCCCTGGAAGCATCTCTGACACCCAGGTCACTGCCTAAAAGTGTGCCCATCAGAAGTGATCCTTTCCGCATCAGAAGATGCAGACTTGTAACTATCCCCGTTCAAGTCCTTGTCCCAGGGCATTGTTCAATTGTACCTCCCCCATTCCTTGCAATGCAAGCGCAAGTATGCAGCCTGTCACCCACCCACCCCCAGGCTGCAATACCATACTGCTAGCTTGCACTTGAAATGGGGCCTTTTAGTTTGGAGGAGGCCGAAGCTGGCCACTACCTCATGGCTGCTTCGGCAGCGAGGTATCCATACTCAGTCCCCATCCGCCCGGCGTCCGGGTGTCCACGCTTGTTCCCCAGCCGCCAGGGGGCGGGCGGGTGTCCATACTCGGTCCCCAGCCGCCCCGCGGCCGGGTGTCCACACATGGTCCCCAGCCGCCTGGGGGCGGCCGGGTGTCCATAAACGGTCCCCAGCCATCCCTATTTCTCCTTGGAAGTTCCCCCACACTTTTCTTAGCCTGGCCTGCTTTAGGGCAGCATTGGACGAGCCCACCAGAGAACCAGACTCCTCCAGTGGGCCCTGGCTTCTCCATCAGGGGAGTTGAGAGTGCCAAGGTGAGGAGCATGATGATGATGATAGAAGTTAGCATCTGCTTTGTTTTCTTGGAATGCAAGCGTAAGTGTGCAACCTGCCACCCACCCACCCCAGGCTGCAATACCATACTGCTAGCTTGCACTTGAAATGGGGCCTTTTAGTTTGGAGGAGGCCGAAGCTGTCCACCACCTCATGGCTGCTTTGGCAGCGAGGTATCCATACTCAGTCCCTACCCGCCCAGCGGCCGGGTGTCCACGCTCGGTCCCCAGCCGCCAGGGGGCGGCCGAGTGTCCATACTCGGTCCCTGGCCGCCCCGCGGCCGGGTGTCCACACACGGTCCCCAGCTGCCTGGGGGCAGCCGGGTGTCCATAAACGGTCCCCAGCCGCCCCTATTTCTCCTTGGAAGTTCCCCCATACTTTTCGTAGCCAGGCCTGCTTTAGGGCAGCATTGGACGAGCCCACCAGAGAACCAGACTCCTCCGGTGGGCCCTGGCTTCTCCATCAGGGGAGTTGAGAGTGCCAAGGTGAGGAGCATGATGATGATGATAGAAGTTAGAGTCTGCTTTGTTTTCTTGGAATGCAAGCGCATGTATGTAGTAGCGGCTAGGCCTGAGGTGGTCAGCGTTTTGGCGCATATCCTACCTCCTCCGAGGATTGCTGGATGTTTTCCTGCTACTATCCCAGTTCTATGACTCCCATTAAAACAAACCTTCAGGTGATGAATGATGGATGAGGTGGTGGCAAAGGAGAAAGAGCAGGAGGAACAGGGACCATTCACATCAATATCAGGCCAGTCAACAACACATGTCTTGTAGGATATGTTTCTGTACCAAAAGGAGCGGTTCGGCTACACAGTTATAGGGCATGCAGTGAGTGCAATGCCTACCAAAAATTTCGAGTCACTCCAATGCCCCTTGGAAGTGACATGGAGGTCAGAGGGCCTTAACTAAACCGCTTTTTCCATTTATAGCAACTGGATCTCCTATACACTGTTGGCCTAAGCAGTGAATGGAAGGCTTTCCAAAAATTATGAGGAACTGCAATGCCCCTTGAAACAGACGTGGATTACAGCATACTAAAAACCTTCTACCCATTATTGGGGAATGGGTCTCCCTTAGTGTTCGCCTATGCATTGAAAAGCAAAAGCTGACTAAATTTAGGAGGAAATGCAATGCCGTTGGAAGAATGGTGGAGGTCGCAGTGGAATACAAAGACAATATCAATGCCCCTTGGAAAAGTGGTGGAGGTCGCAGTAGCTTAACAAGATGGTTTTAATGCCCCTTGGAAAAGTAGTGGAGGTCGCAGTAGCTTAACAAGACGGCTTTAATGCCCCTTGGAAAAGACGTGGAGGTCGCAATAGCTTAACAAGACGGTTTTGATGCCCCTTGGAAGAGACGTGGAGGTCGCAGTGGAATAAAAAGACAATATCAATACCCCTTGGAAAAGTGGTGGAGGGCGCAGTAGCTTAACAAGATGCTTTTAATGCCCCTTGGAAAAGTGGTGGAGGTCGCAGTAGCTTAACAAGACGGTTTTAATGCCCCTTGGAAGAGACGTGCAGGTCGCAGTGGAAAAAAAAGACAATATCAATGCCCATTCACATCAATATCAGGCCAGTCAACAACACATGTCTTGTAGGATATGTTTCTGTACCAAAAGGAGCGGTTCGGCTACACAGTTATAGGGCATGCAGTGAGTGCAATGCCTACCAAAAATTTCGAGTCACTCCAATGCCCCTTGGAAGTGACATGGAGGTCAGAGGGCCTTAACTAAACCGCTTTTTCCATTTATAGCAACTGGATCTCCTATACACTGTTGGCCTAAGCAGTGAATGGAAGGCTTTCCAAAAATTATGAGGAACTGCAATGCCCCTTGAAACAGACGTGGATTACAGCATACTAAAAACCTTCTACCCATTATTGGGGAATGGGTCTCCCTTAGTGTTCGCCTATGCATTGAAAAGCAAAAGCTGACTAAATTTAGGAGGAAATGCAATGCCGTTGGAAGAATGGTGGAGGTCGCAGTGGAATAAAAAGACAATATCAATGCCCTTTGGAAAAGTGGTGGAGGTCGCAGTAGCTTAACAAGATGGTTTTAATGCCCCTTGGAAAAGTAGTGGAGGTCGCAGTAGCTTAACAAGACGGTTTTAATGCCCCTTGGAAGAGACGTGGAGGTCGCAGTGGAATAAAAAGACAATATCAATACCCCTTGGAAAAGTGGTGGAGGGCGCAGTAGCTTAACAAGATGCTTTTAATGCCCCTTGGAAAAGTGGTGGAGGTCGCAGTAGCTTAACAAGACGGTTTTAATGCCCCTTGGAAGAGACGTGGAGGTCGCAGTAGCTTAACAAGACGGTTTTAATGCCCTTTGGAAGAGACGTGGAGGTCGCAGTGGAATAAAAAGACAATATCAATGCCCCTTGGAAAAGTGGTGGAGGTCGCAGTAGCTTAACAAGATGGTTTTAATGCCCCTTGGAAGAATGGTGGAGGTCGGGTCGCAGCGGAATAAAAAGACAATATCAACGCCCCTTGGAAAAGTGGTGGAGGTCGCAGTAGCTTAACAAGATGGTTTTAATGCCCCTTGGAAGAATGGTGGAGGTCGCAGTGGAATAAAAAGACAATATCAATGCCCCTTGGAAAAGTGGTGGAGGTCGAAATAGCTTAACAAGACGGTTTTAATGCCCCTTGGAAGAGACGTGGAGGTCGCAGTAGCTTAACAAGACGGTTTTAATGCCCCTTGGAGGAGACGTGGAGGTCGCAGTAGCTTAACAAGACGGTTTTAATGCCTCTTGGAAGAGACGTGGAGGTCGCAGTGGAATGAAAAGACAATATCAATGCCCCAGGGAAAAGTGGTGGAGGTCACAGTAGCTTAACAAGACGGTTTTAATGCCCCTTGGAAAAGTGGTGGAGGTTGCAGTAGCTTAACAAGACGCTTTTAATGCCCCTTGGAAGAGACGTAGAGGTCGCAGTGGAATAAAAAGACAATATCAATGCCCCTTGGAAATGTGGTGGAGGTTGCAGTAGCTTAACAGGACGGTTTTAATGCCCCTTGGAAAAGTGGTGGAGGTCGCAGTAGCTTAACAAGACGGTTTTAATGCCCCTTGGAAGAGACGTGCAGGTCGCAGTGGAAAAAAAAGACAATATCAATGCCCATTGGAAGAATGGTGAAGGTCGCAGAGGAATAAAAAGACAATATCAATGCCCCTTGGAAAAGTGGTGGAGGTCGCAGTAGCTTAGCAAGACGGTTTTAATGCCCCTTGGAAGAGACGTGGAGGTCGCAGTAGCTTAACAAGACGGTTTTAATGCCCCTTGGAAGAGACGTGGAGGTCGCAGTGGAATAAAAAGACAATATCAATGCCCCAGGGAAAAGTGGTGGAGGTCGCAGTAGCTTAAAAAGACTGTTTTCATGCCCCTTACAAGAGCCATGCAGTACAGCATATTAAAAACATTATTCCCATTATTGGGGAGTGGGTCTCCCATAGTCTTTGCCTATGCCTTCCAAGCAAAAGCTGCCAAAAATTAGGACGGAGGAACTTACAATGCTGGGAACATGGACCACGGTCACCCTGGTGGTATAGTAGTGGTTGAGGCTGAGGATAAGGAGAAGAGCAAAATACAGCCGAAATGAGGAAGCATATACCCATGTGTGGGTGTGAAGCGGTGCATGGGAATACACCTCCCGAAATAACACAGTGGATTTGACTTTATGTTACTCTGCTGTCATTTGGTGGTGATGAGAAGTCTGGCCCAATCCAGCCCTTGTTCATTTTGATAAGGGTCAGCTTGTTAGCATTGTCAGTTGACAGGCGAGTGCGCTTATCAGTTATAATTCCCCCAGCGGCACTAAAAACACACTCCGATAACACGCTAGCAGCAGAGCAGGCCAGGACCTCCAAGGCGTACAGAGTGAGTTCATTCCAAGTGTCCAGCTTGGATACCCAATAATTAAAAGGCACAGAGGAATCATGGAGGACGCTGGTACGGTCGGCAAGGTACTCCCTCACCATCTTTTGAAACTTTCCACGCCTTGTGAGAGTACCCCGCGCCTCAGGGCCTGTAAGCTGAGCCGGTCTCAGAAAACTGTCCCAGAATGTTGACAGTGTTCCCCTGCCTCTGCTGGATTAGAGTTGCGTCTCTCTCGCCTGTACGCCTTGGTTGGTCAACGAACTGTGACCTCTGCTGCTAGCGTGTTCAGATGGAAATTTTTTTAACAGTTCTGCAGCAAGGGCCTTCTGGTGCTGCCACATTTTTGTAGACCTCTCCACCTCAGGAATAAGAGAGTGAAAGTTCTCCTTGTAGCGGGGGTCTAAAACTGTCACCAACCAGTAATGACTGTCACCCAACATTTTGACAACGCGAGGGTCACGGTTAAGGCAGCGTAACATAAAGTCAGCCTTGCGTGCCAGACTGGTAACGGGCAAGACTTCCGTGTCCTCACCAAGATGATGACTGACCATGCTCTCCTCCTCCTCCTCCCTGTCCTCAGGCTACCCACGCTGAACCGACGGTATGACAGTTGTACAGGTACTACCGTCTACAGCGCATGATACCAGCTCCTGTTCTTCCTCATCCTCCTCCTCCTCTCCCTCATTGTCCCCCAGTGCACGTTGGGATGAGATGAGGCTGGGCTGTGTGTAATGGCCCATTACGGCTTCTTGATCCATCTCATTATACTCTGGCTGTAATGCCTCCTCTTTAATTCTCTGCAGAGAGCGTTGCAAAAGACAGATAAGTGGGATGCTGACGCTAATGATGGCGTCATCGCCACTCACCATCTTGGTGGACTCCTCAAAGTTTGTCAGGATGGTACATATGTCAGACATCCAGGTCCACTCCTGAGGTCTTATGTGTGGAGTCTGACCTGAATATCGACGGCCTTGTTGCAGCTGGTACTCCACAACTGCTCTCTTCTGCTCACAAATCTTTTGCAACATGTGGAGGGTAGAGTTCCAACGTGTGGGGACATCACACACCAGTCGGTGTGCCGGAAGCTGCAAACGCTGCTGCAACACAGCAAGGGCGGCGGAAGCTGTAGCCGACTTCCGAAAATGAGCTGACAGGCGGCGTACTTTGACGAGCAGATCTGGCAACTCGGGGTACGATTTAAGAAACCGCTGAACCACGAGGTTAAGCGCATGAGCCAGGCATGGTACGTGTGTGATCTCGCCTCGCCTCAGAGCCGCCTCCAGGTTACGGCCATTGTCACACGATCATGCTTGGATGTAGGTTCAGCGGTTTCAGCCACAGATCTGCCTGCTTTTTCACAGCTGTCTACAACTCACAAGCAGTGTGAGGTTTATCACCTAAGCTTATGAGTTTCAGCACAGCCTGTTGCCGCTTGGCTGAGGCAGTACTGCAATGCTTCCAGCTTGTAACTGATGTGGTGATATCTGAGATGGAGGCTGAACATGAGGAGGAGGAGGAGGAGGATGCGCAGGAGCTGTACACTGTGGGGGCAACTCTGACTGACATAGGGCCCGCAATCCTCGGTGTGGGGAGGATGTGTTCCGTCCCAAGGTCCGACTGGGTCCCGGCTTCCACTATGTTTACCCAGTGTGCCGTCAGGGAGATGTACCGTTTCTGGCCACAAGCACTTGTCCACGTGTCCGTTATCAGGTGGACTCTCCCAGTAACTGCGTTGTTGAGGGCACGGCAGATGTTTTGGGACACGTGCTTGTGTAGTGCAGGGATGGCACACCGGGCAAAATAGTGTCGGCTGGGGACCGAGTACCGAGGGACGGCCACCGCCATAAGGTTGCGGAAGGATTCCGTCTCCACCAGCCTAAAAGGCAGCATTTCCAACGCAAGCAGTCGTGAAATGTGCGAATTTAGGACTGTGGCCTGTGGGGCGTTGGCTGTGAATTTGCGCTTTGGTTCAAAGCTCTGGGATATGGACAATTGAACGCTGCGGTGGGACGTGGACGTTGATGCTGTTTCTTGAGAAACTGCCATAACAAGTGAAGACTGAGAGGAGGGGGCATCTTTGCATGCAGTGTGGACAGGGGATTGCCTTGCACGCACAACAGGGGGTTCTATTACACACACAACAGCGGAAGAAGCAGTGGTGACACCCGCTGACACTGGTCATGGACCCTGGGGTTCGCCCCACAAAGTCGTGTGCTTTGCTGCCATGTGCCTGATCATGCTGGTGGTGGTCAGGCTGGTAGTTTTGTCACCCCTGCTGATGCTGGCATGGCAGGTGGTACAAATGGCCTTTTTGGGGTTATTAGCAGAGTCTTTAAAAAATTCCAGACTCTGGAAGACCTACCGGTTGTACTGGCAACGTCCCTCATGTTGGTGTTACGGGGAACTGTTGCCCGCCTTCTGTGTGCGGCCACCACACTGCTTCTTCCTGCCTGTTGGGGTACTCTGCCTCCCTCCCCCTGTGTGCTGCTGGCCTCGCTGTGCGTGTCCTCCTGCCATGTTGGGTCAGTTACTAGATTATCCACCACCTCCTCCTCTTCCACTTGCGCACCACGATCCTCCTCCTCACTTTGTGGCAATTGTGTCTCGTCATCGTCCACCTCTTGTGACAAATTGCCAGCATCGACTTCCTGTGGCCGTGGCTGTTCAAATATTTGATCTTCGCTACATGGGATCTCCTCTTCCACCACTTCAAGCGGAGCAGGCGAGGGGCACAAATATGGAAATGGACCGGTGAACAGCTCTTCAGAGTGTCCAAGTGTGGGATCAGTTGCTGTCTGACTACACTCGGCATGGTGGGAGGAAGGAGCATCAGGGTGAGGAGGAGTATGCGGTCGAGACTCACGGCTACTAAAACTTGACCATGTGGAAGACAGACCGGAGGCGGTGGTGCCCAGGTAACTGGAAGTATTATCTGCTATCCAATTAATAACCTGTTCACACTGATCAGTTCGCAATACTGGTGTTGTAGTGTGCTTCCCTAGTAATTCGGTCAAGTAGTGGGAGCGAGAAGATGTGGCTGTTGGTTGTGGCACATTTTCACCTTGGCCACGGCCCCGTCCTCTGCATGCACCATCACCAGAACGTCCAGTTCCACGTCCCTTGCCACGCGCCTTGCCCATTGTAAATGAAGTAAAATAGCTTACACTCGCACTATCAATGGAAAAGGTTAATAAAAAAGTAGATTAGAACCGTGGAAGAGGAAAACCACAGTTCTATTTGTCTGGCCTACACCAGAATCTTTTAAACAGATATATTTGTGACTGAATAGACAGGGAGAAACTATTACTGTTTTTTTTTACGTTAAACAGGCCAAAAGCTGGATAATACCGAGATTTGAACTGTGGAACTGCAAAACCACAGTTCTAATTTACTGGCGTATACCAGACTTTTTTAAATAGATATATTTGGGGCTGAACAGTCAGCGACACACTCAAACTGTTTTTTTATGTAAAAAAGACCCAAAAGTGGATAATACAGAGATTTGACCCGTGGAACTGCAAAACCACAGCTATAGTTATGTGGCGTACACCAGAATCTTTCAAACAGATATTTTGGTGTCTGAACAGTCAGGGAGACACTATTACAGTTTTTGTTTACGGCAAAAAATGCCAAAAGCAGGATAATACAGAGATTTGACCCGTGGAACTGCAAAACCACAGTTCTATTTTTCTGGCCTACACCAGACTCTTTTAAACAGCTATATTGGTGTCTGAACAGTCACAGACACACTCAATTTTTTTTTGGGGGGGGGTAAATACCAAAAGGTTAATAAGACGCGTATTTGTACTGTCTGACTGAGGGAAAAAAAAAATACAGGATATAGATGAAAAAAAAAGGATTGTTCCTGGCCCCTGAGACCGGGGGTTAAGTCTAGCAATTTGACCAACAGGAGCACACAGGACTGTAATGCAGCGTTTGCTGGTATAACCACTGCGTCTCCTATACAGCCTGCCTGCCTGCCTGCCTGATATCTGGGATGGATATTAGTCATGAGAAGGACTGTTTGTTTGATTTGGCAGCCTTTACAGACCCTACACTAACTATTTCGCACTATATATCTCTCCCTAACTCAGCAGCACCATCTCTACACTGTCTGATCCGGAGCGACTGTGTCCAAGATGGTGGCGCCCGGTTTTAAATACTCGAGGTGACGCTGTGCGGCCAGCCAATCACTGTAATGCCCACAAACAACATGGCTGCGGCATTACAGTGACTGGCTGGCAATCCCTGCATGTTCATTGGCTCTGTAAAGAGCGCCAAACGTGCAGGGCGGAGACCCGAGCTCCCGCCCGAGTAACCCAGAAATGCTCGGTGCTCGCCGAGCATCCTGAGTAGTGAGATGCTCGGGCGAGTAACGAGCAGTGTCGAGCATGTTCGCTCAACACTAGTAATTATCCTTTTTGAATCACATATGTAAGCTTTTTTTCATTACACAGATAACCCATAGATATAAATGGGCATAGTGTAATACTTAATTTCCCCTGTGATGGTGCTGTAAGGAAGTAATGCTTAATTTCCCCTGTGATGGTGCTGTAAGGAAGTAATGCTTAATTTTCCCTGTGATGGTGCTGTAATAAAACTAAATCACTTACTGTTTCTACATCTGATTGCTGGGAATCCAAGCAGAGGGGATAGTTTTGTACTCAGCTAATTGTCAATGAACTCTTCTAACAAGTAGGGATTAAAATCTAAATTATAAGTAATCAAAAGTAGGGATTGTACAAAGAGAAAAACCTCTTTTATGTATTGTATCTTTCCAGCAATGAGCAGATCTCCCAATCTCCACTCACGCTGAGACTAATTATTTCAGGAAACCTATCAGTATGTTCTTTTTTTAATCAGAGATGGGCAAATTGTTTGGGGTGAAAAAAATTCAAAAATACCAAAAAATGTGAATTTACCTAAATCCGATTTTTTTGATGATCTGTTGGCAGCCATTTGCTGGATTATCGAGTGCTGTACAGGGGATAAAAAAATTAAATAAATTACACTCCCCCAGCCTTCACCTGTCTCGGTGCAAAGTCTTTCTCTGGTTTGGTGGTCTTCGACACTTTGCTGCCTCTTCTATCTGGTGCAGTTCCTCCTAATATTTGCATTTTTTAACTCAAACTAGGGCCCCCTCCAACATAGCATGAGGTTGCTGCGGGGCAGGTGAGGAACTGTTGAATATAATTTTTTTTATTTTGTTTTACCTAGTTTTATTATGATCTGGACTCTGGATCTGTCTCAGGGCAAAATGATGCACCTTTGATTCTCATCAAATGCTAATCAAATTTCTCAACCCAATTCCAATTTTAATTTCGGCAGATTCACTCATACTTATTATTTTACCCATCATCGGACTGGGGTGCACTGCCCACTAGAGGAAATTATGGTGTGGGTCCATCTCCACAGTCACCTACAAATGGGTTGAGAGGTCCCTAAATTTTTTGGAGTCCTTTATTTCATCGCGACTTTGGCTTACCAAGGGATCATCCATTAGGGTATGTGCACGTGGAGGTTTTGGATCAGAAACTGAGAGAAAACTCTCTAATTCCTCCTCAAAAAAGCTAAAAAAAAACTCAAAAATTTGGAGACTCTATTTCTGCTCCTAAAACTGCAAAATTGACTCTGTCTGCACATACCAATTTTGTGAACTTGGAAAGCAACCAAAGAACCACTAGTGAACCTATCAGACAAACTCAACGCAGATGTTGCCCCTGGTAGGATTCGAACTCAGGACCCCGATGCTGCAGTACATGGGATTGATGACAAGTTTCCACCCCTGATAGGACGTTGGAAACTCAACCTCGTCTTCTCCCTCGTGCTCTTCATCTGTTAAGTGCATATGGAATCCTTCTGCATTCCTGGCTCAGCTCAACAAGGTGGACATTGTGTTTGTTACAGATGTGAACTCGCTGAGTTTTTTAGTGAAACCCGGCCCGCGAGAACTCCATAAACAAATGACAGTGTTTGGAAAAAAGAAGGGAGTTCATTTCCTTTGATAAAATGCAGGGAATTTAAACAGCGTGTGTTTATAATTACTGTCTGGTTCAGCTGCAGCGAAGGAATCTACTTGTTACCCATTTCTAAATAAACAAAAAAGATCGCCCCCCTTTAGCCGACAGCGGACGGAATGAAGTTTATTTTCATTTTTTATTTCAATACAGACAAAGCACTTACTGTAAGCTTAGACCATGTTCCCTTCCAGAAATTCAACCACCTTCCTAAACTTTTAGTTATTTAAGAATAAATTCAAAAAAATTCAAATTTCTCACAAAATTCAAATTCTTTTGTTAAGATAACTGATTTTTTTCTTTTTTTACATTTTCTTTTTAATCTGTTGTTCAGATTTCCAGACTTGGTATGTAACCAGAAATGTGATTTGTTTGGCAGTCTCTTTAGACAAAAGTTCGCTACCGCTAAGCTAATTGTAAACTACAATCAAATTAGCAATCCTGGCGGGAGTTGACTGCCATACGTAGCTCGTTTACAAGCGCGTAGGACAAGACGCTTTAAGACCGCAGAACTTTATACAAGTCTGTAAGGATGAGGGTAATCATTTTCACACATTGCCGTCTGACAAGATCAACATTTCTCCAAGTTCTACGAAGTAGATGGGATTGGGTACAAATGAGAGTCTGTCATCGTCCTTAGAGCTGAAGACATCACTCTACATTTTTATGCTCACTGCAATACTGGTGTCTTATGTGGCGCCCCCTCAGACACCAGGGCGAAGTTGCAACTGCCATACACATGAGCTAGCTATCAACTGAACATTCGTTCATCTGATGGCTTCACTATACACTCAAAAGTATGTGCTCCTGTCACGCCAGGTGTGGGAAAGACTTAGTGCAACACTGAGGAAAGAGGGAAAGGGAGCCCAGACTCCAGGGAAAGGAGGGAGTGGAGACCTCCTAGTCTGGTCTAGTGTCACCCTGTCTCAACTACCGTCCCTATATTGCCTCTTCAGCAATCGCCGCACACATGCCTCATCCTGTCTTTCCCTGGCATATAGATAAGGCTAGGGATGGGAGGAGATGAGCACTAGTCGATCTCCACTAAACTCTATAGACAACAAGGGTAGACAACCAAGGGGAGAAGGCTTAGCATTAGACAACTCCAGGCAAGTGCAAACTCGGCCTCAAGCTCCAGAGAGGACAAGGTACTGCTCTTGCTAAGCCTTCACAAGTAGAAATGAATATAGCTGGCACCTCACTTTCACACACACCAGGTATATATACACCAAGACCAGGGAGCTAATTAGCAGAGGGAGGTAGCCGCTTGGTCCTAGAGACAGCCTCTCATCTAAGAAGATGTTTGTAATGCCAAACGTAGAGATCTCCTGCAACCAACTGCAGGGCAACTGTCTGTCACCTCTGATACACCTGTGACAGCTCCATCCACAAAACATCTACAGGAGTTTTTCCGGCCTCCCATTCCTCATTCATCTACATTAATATTGAGTTGGCCCCTTTGCAGATATAACAGCTCCCGCTCTTATGGGAAGACCTTCTACAAGATTTTGGAGGTGTCTGTTGGAAATATTGTTCTTCATCCTGAAGAGCATTTGTGAGATCAGACACTGATGTTGGAGGAGAATCTCTGTCCTAATTCATAGTTGGGTGGGGTTGAGGTCTGAGCTCTATGCCGCCGGTCATGTTCTTCCAACAAACTCCACCAACCATGTATGTATGGAAATTCTGCACTGGGCACAGCCATGAGGAACAGAAAAAGGACCTTCCCCAACTGTTCCCACAAAGCAAGAAGATACAATTGTCCAAAATTGCCCTCATACCCACCAGATAGTCAGCCAGGCATGGCAAAAACGGGTTTGGATTACTTTCTTCAAAAGTATATGGAGGCCTTTATTCTGCATTCTGGGCAAACCAAGAGGAGTATCCAATCCAAAAAGACCTGACCTGACCTCTAAGAGAATATCCACTACTTTAACATGGATGACCTATCCATTGGACACCAGGAACAGCTGATCGGCGGGGATGCCAGGTGTCGTACTCCCACCCATCAGAAATTGATGACTTATCCTAAAGATAGGAGTATGACATCAATGTTAACCCCTTTACAGCGCAAGGCGCACTAATACGTACTTGCGCTCTGGGCTTTAAGAGCCAGGTACATATTAGTACGCGCTGTTGATTTTGCCCGCACACAGGCTGTGCGGGCGCGATCGCCGCCGGGTGTCAACAGATTGTCACAGTTGACACCCGGTGCTATGTGCTGGGAGCAGTCCCGCAGTGCTCCCGGCACATTAACCCCCGCAATGCTGCGATCGAAGTCGATCGCAGCATTGCTGGGGCAAGGGGAGGTGATTGCGATACTCACCTCTCCTGCAGGCATCCAACGCTGTCTGCTGCGGCTTCCCGGATGTTGCCATGACGACCCGATGTCGTCATGACAACATCTGGGTCACCAGACAGCAGGAAGATACTTTGGTCATGCGCAGTGCATGACCAAATTATCTTCTGTATCTGCAGCGCTGACAGCCTGTATAGCACAGGGATGGTGCTCCATCTCTATGCTATACAGGGGATCAGAATGTAAAAAGTGAAAGTCCCACAGTGGGACAAAGTATAATAGTCCAAAAATTGTTTAAAAAAAATTGTAAAAATATTAAAAAAAAATAAAAAATAATAATCCACCAAAAATAAAAATTTTATTTACCCATCAACAAATAATATTATGAACAAAAATAAATAAATAAATAAAATTACACATATTTGGTATCGCCGCATCCGGAACGACCTGACATATAAAACTGTCCCACTAGTTAACCCCTTCAGTGAACACGGTAAAAAAAAAAAAAAAAAAAGAAGCAAAAAACAATGCTGTATCATCATACTGCCCAACAAAAAATGGAATAACACGTCAAAAAGACGAGTATAAATAAAAATGGTACAGCTGAAAACATCATCTTGTCCCACAAAAAAACAAGCTGCCACACAGCTCCATCAGTCGAAAAATAAAAAAGTTATAGCTCTCAGAATAAAGCGATGCAAAAAAATATTTTTTTCTATAAAATAGCTTTTATTGTGTAAAAGTGCTAAAACATAGAAAAACTATATAAATGTGGTACCGCTGTAAACGTAGTGACCCGAAGAATAAAGCTACCTCATCAATTTTACCACACGCAGGCAGCATAAAAAAAAAATAAAAAAAGGAAACTCCTGAATTGTTGTTTTTTGTTTATTCTGCCTCCCAAAAATCGTAATAGAAAGCAATCATAAATTGTCACGTGCCTGAAAATAGTATCAATAAAAACATCAACTCATCCTGCAAAAAACAAGCTGTCACATGACTCTGTTGGCCAAAATATGGAAAAATTATAGCTCTCAAAATATGGCAATGCAAAAACTAGATTTTACAAAAGAATGCGTCTTTTAGTGTGTGACAGCTGTCAATCATAAAAACCCGATATAAATCTGGCATCGCTGTAATCGCACCGACCCGAAGAATAAAGTTGTCTAATCACTTATACCACACGAGGAACGGCGTAAAAAATAAATGCTAGGGTTAGAGTTGTGCTAGGGTTAGGGTTAGGATTGGGGTTAGGATTGGGGCTGGGGTTAGGGGTAGGCTTGAAATAGGGTTAGGGTTGGGCTAGGGTTAGGGTTGGGGTTGGGGTTAGGCTAGGGTTGGGCTAGGGTTAGGGTTGGACTAGAGTTGGGCTAGGGTTAGGGTTGGGGTTGGGGTTAGGGTTGGGCTAGGGTTAGGGTTGGGGTTGTATTAGGGTTGGAGTTGTATTAGGGTTGGGGTTGTATTAGGGTTGGGGTTGTATTAAAGTAGAGGTTAGGGTTGGGATTCTTTTCAAAAGTAAAAAAAAAAAGATGACGATATGGCAGCTAGTGTTGCGCACAAGTGCTCACTACTTGAGTTTGCATCGGGTGCTCGGGTATGCACTGAGTATCGCGGGTGCTCGAGTGACATGCTCCGCTCCATATGCATCGAGGCCAAAATAACCTCTCGGGGATTGCCTGCCATGCACGAGCGATCCCCGCATGTTTTTTTTTGGGTGTCTAACAACCGTGAAACATGCGGGCGGGGACTCGAGCATGTCACTCAAGCACCCGCGATACATGGTGCATACCCGAGTACCCGATGGAAACTCAAGTAGCAAGCACTTGCGCTCAAGACTAATGACAACTTATTCAATATGATGACCTAATGTTATCAAATTCTGTGTCATACCTCTGGGTTCAAAATGTTCACTATACCCCTTGATAAAATCCTTGAGGGGTGTAGTTTTCAAAATGGGGTCACTTGTGGGGGTTTCCACTATTTAGGCACATCAGGGACTCTCCAAACGCGACATGCCGTCCGCTCTCGATTCCAGCCAATTTTGAGTTCAAAAAGTCACACAGTGCTCCTTCCCTTCCTCACATATGGGGTATTGGTGTACTCAGGAGACATTGCACAAAAGTTTTTGCCGTCCACTTTCTCCTCTTAGGCTGTGTGCCCACTATGCGTTTTTTAAGCGTTTCCGCAGCGGCAATTCCACTGCAGAAACGCTTAAAAAACGCTTGGTAGAAGGTCTGCCATGTTCTCCAATGATAATCCGCTGTGCACATGCTGCGAATTATCATTGCGGAAAAATCCACAGCACTACCAATTATTTTGCGGAAGCGCTGCGTTTTCGCAGCCATTGAATTGCATTGGAATGCATGGAATCCGCATCACTGAATCTGTAAATGCGGATTCCATGCGTTTCAATGTGCGGATGGTACCCGGGTTTGGAGAAGAAGAGACACACGACCGCTGACGTTGGCAGGTCCTTTAGTCTACCGCGAGCTGCCGGCAAGCCAAGACAAGGACACTGGGGGCCATCAGAAGGTAAGTATATATTTATTTTTTATTTTTTACCCATTCTTTCGGTCATACTATATAAATCCATACCGGTTGCATGGATTTATATAGTGTGACCAAGTTGTCAAGCACTTTCCAAGTGATGCTAATCGCTTGGAAAGCGCTTGACACCCGCATGCGGAAATGCATGTGAAGAACGCTTCACTTCCGCTTGTCCCTGGCAGGAAAAACGCATGTACAATCCGCATGCGTTTTTTCTGCCAGGGAGATGCAGAAACGCTCAGGAAAAAATCTGGAGCATTTCTGCATCGTAGGCACATAGCCTTACCCTTGTGAAAATAAAAAATTGAGGCTAAAACATCATTTTTGTGGAAAAAGTTAGATTTTTTTATTTTCACGGCTCCATGTTATAAACTTCAGTAATGCATTTGGGGGTTCAGGGTGCTCACCACACATCTAGATAAGTTCCCTGAGGGGTCTAGTTTCCAAAATGGTGTCACTTGTGGGGGTTTTCCACTGTTTAGGCACATCAAGGGCACATCCGCTAATTATTCAAGCAAATTTTACATTCAAAAAGTCAAATGGCGCTCTTTCCCTTCTGACCCCTGCCGTATGCCCAAGCAGTGGTTTTCACTCACATATGGGGTATCTGCTTACTCAGGAGAAATTGCACAATAAATTCCATGGTGCAATTTCTCCTGTTACCCTTATGAAAATGCAAAATTGGGGGCTAAAAAACATTTTTGTGGGAAAAATGTGAAAATTTTATTTTTACGGCTCAATGTTATAAACTTCTGTGAAGCACCTGGGAGTTCAAGGTGCTCACCACACATCTAGATAAGTTCCCTGAGGGGTCTAGTTTCCAAAATGGTGTCACTTGTGGGGGGTTTCCACTGTTTAGGCATGTCAGGGGCTCTCCAAACACAACATGGCGTCCGCTAATTATTCAAGAAAATTTTGCAATCAAAAAGTCAAATGACACTCCTTCCTTTCCGAACCCTGCCGTGCGCCAAAAAAGTGGTTTTTCCCCACATATTGGGTATCTGAGTGCTCAGGGGAAATTACACAACAAATTTTGGGGTCAATTTTTTCCTGTTACCACTACAAAAAAAAAAAATTGGGTCTAAACATTTTTATGAAAAAAGTTCAATGTTAATTTTTTTCTTCCACATTCCAAAAATTCCTGTGAAGCACCTGAAGGGTTAATAAGTTCTTGAATGTGGTTTTGAAGTGTACTGTTTTTAGAATGGTGTCACTTTTGGGTATTTTCTGTCATAAAGACCCCTCAAAGTGACTTCAAATGTGATGTGGTCCCTAAAAAAATGGTTTTGTAAATTTTGTTGGAAAAATGGGAAATCGCTGGTCAACTTTTAACCCTTATAGCTCCCTAATAAAAAAAAATTTTGGTTCCAAAATTGTGCTGATGTAAAGTAGACATGTGGGAAATGTTATTTATTAAGTCTTTTGTGTGACATATCTCTCTGATTTAAGGGCATAAAAATTCAAATTTTTATAAATTACAACATTTTCAAAATTTTAGCCAAATTTCTGTTTTTTTCACAAATAAACGCAAGTGATATCGAAGAAATTTTTACCACAATCATGAAGTACAATATGTCACGAAAAAACAATCTCAGAATCAGGGGGATCCGTTGAAGCGTTCCAGAGTAATTACTTCATAAAGTGACAGTGGTCAGAATTGTAAAAATTGGCCCGGTCATTAACGTGCAAACCACCTTGAGTTGTAAAGGGGTTAAACTAGTGGACAACCTCTTTAGCAAAATTATCAACACAATGCAACATAGGTGATAACCCTACCAGTATTGCGTACATTACAACGTCAGCAAGAGTTGTCATCTAGGATTTTCAGGCTTCAGAATAGTGGCCATCCCATGTTCTACAGTAGAGATACATCCTCTCTAGAAAAGTTTGGCCACCCCCTATGTTGTAGCTGTGATGATGACCATATTGTTTGCCACCAAGAATTCCAAAAGGGCAAGAATCAAAACTGAAGTAGAATAATTACTAATGGACACAAATTAATTCAAGAACGTAAAAGGAGTTGTCTTATGAAGACCACCCCTACCAATTGACCATAAAAAGACGAGTTCCCCAATCTTTCAACTTATAATGGAATGGATGGAAGCCATCCTGGTATTCATCTGTTTCTGATCTTCCTCTGATGGGTAAACCTCATTTAGAACTTTTCTTTCAATTTTTTATTCCTATTTTAGGGCCATATGCCCCTCTAAGCACCAATAACTAGAGAAGTAACTATAACATTAATATGTGATTTGTTAAAAAAAACAGCCATTATGCCTATGTTCTGACAGTGAACCATAAGTTATATGTTTTTAATTGAATCAAAGTTTTTTTTTTCCCCTCAATAAGACATACTGTAAATCTGCCAAATTCTTTTCAGCGTCTGTTTCTAGTTAATTGGAGAAGGTATGTTTATGTGAACTTTCTCTGCACAACAAAGGGAGAAGATATTTCTTATGAAATTTAATTTTATTGCTGGTTGATAAGTGAAATTTTGTACAGAACCTGCTCAGTCGCTGACAAGGTCCCCACATGGAGGGTCCCACAGGCACTCAAGGAATCATAGAACAGGCATCGTAAGGAATCACTGCCACATATTCAGATAATATTCAGCAGTATCTCCACCGAGGAGGTGCAGGAAGGATCGAAAAGAAGGAAAATTGGAAATATAGCCAAGGCGAGGGGAAGCGGTAGTCGTGGCTTAACTGGAGGCTTCACCAAAAGAACAACGTTGAGTATTTGTAGCAAATATTTCCTCACCAAAAACCAAAGTAGTAGGAAAGACACTGGGTAAAATACACAAATTTTGACACATTTTTACTTGCATTTTTGATTCGTTTTTTCACTTTTTTTGCAATTTGAAAAATGCTGCCAAAACACTGATAGAATTGAAAGTACAGAGTTTTTTACCCTTTGTAACAATGCTACTATGCAGTATCTCAGGAACCTATTGAAAAGTCTGACTGATTTATTTCACTTCTCATAAACCACATCGCGGTAAAAAGTCCGTACAATAATGTGGGTTCGCCAGCTTGAGTTAGAATCCAGCTTTTTAGTCCTTTTACAAAGGCACTCAATCCAGGAGGTCTGCACACCTCCACACACAAGCCATGCGTAAGATAAACAGGTCCCCTTTTACAATGTGAACCACACCCACGAGTGGAGATATGGTGAGCAGCCGTCCCACTCTAACTCTTCAGTTGCTCACAATAAACCTGACCCTGTCATAGCCAATTAACCCCTCTTAGTACTATGTGTACCTAGAGAATTTCTTCAAGTTTGTATCACAGGGGACAACCACCTCCATGATACATATCTCCCATCCACTATATGTCTGTCAGCCACCTTACGCCTTGAAAAAACGCACGGAAAAAAAAAACGTGGGCAAAAATGCAATTTATGAATAAGCCCTAAAGGGAAAAGTTTAGAATGTGTGAAATGTATCTTCTAAATAAATCAACAAGGAAAACAACAAGGTTTATAAATTCTCATCCCAACTTCTCTGATCAAGGAGGACCAGAGAATATTGCTCTTCTTCATCTTTGCTCATTTCATAGAAAAAAATAGCAAAATTGGGGGTCATATACTTTACATGAAAGTTGGATGTAGCTGTGGATTTTGGCACACCTGATAATCTACTTTGTATCAGGATAATAAAAAGGATTGGGCATACTGAATTTTAACATGTCTGATCCTTTTGTTCTTAACTTAAAGGGTTTGTGCCAAGTTTTTAGGTTAATCCATATTCATAGAATAATAGATAACTTACGCATCACTGGGAGCCCAGTCTGAAAGGAGCGGAGGGTGGTTATGTGTTCCTCTAGGTCATTCATTCTCTATGGGACATAGCATACCAATAGTATGGATTTTGGTCTACCACATTATTAGGAACTAAATGTTTTAAGACAAAGCCACTAAATAGAAGCACAATGCTTAGTGGTCCAACAGGTACATTTGCCCATTGGACGATTAGGATGTGGAGCCATGCCTACTGGTTCCCCACAAAGTGTACTTTTCTGGGCTACTAAGAAGTGTCATTTTTTTAACTTACTTTCTTTAAAAATGAGATATCATGAGAAATAGAGCTATTGTTTAATTAGATTTTTAGGTTACATGTACAGTGGTGGCCAAAAGTATTGGCACCCCTGCAATTCTGTCAGATAATACTCAGTTTCTTCCTGAAAATGATTGCAATCACAATTTCTTTGGTATTATTATCTTCATTTAATTTGTCTTCAATGAAAAAACACAAAAAGAATTGTCCTAAAGCCAAATTGGATATAATTCCACACCAAACCTAAAAAAGGGGGTGGACAAAAGTATTGGCACTGTTTGAAAAATCATGTGATGCTTCTCTAATTCGTGTAATTAACAGCACCTGTAACTTACCTGTGGCACCTAACAGGTGTTGGCAATAACTAAATCACACTTGCAGCCAGTTAACATGGATTAAAGTTGACTCAACCTCTGTCCTGTGTCCTTGTGTGTACCACATTGAGCATGGAGAAAAGAAAGAAGACCAAAGAACTGTCTGAGGACTTGAGAAACCAAATTGTGAGGAAGCATGAGCAATGTCAAGGCTACAAGTCCATCTCCAAAGACCTGAATGTTCCTGTGTCTTCCGTGCACAGTGTCATCAAGAAGTTTAAAGCCCATGGCACTGTGGCTAACCTCCCTAGATGTGGACGGAAAAGAAAAATTGACGAGAGATTTCGACGCAAGATTGTGCGGATGGTGGATAAAGAACCTCGACTAACATCCAAACAAGTTCAAGCTGCCCTGCAATCCGAGGGTACAACAGTGTCAACCCGTACTATCCGTCGGCGTCTGAATGAAAAGGGACTGTATGGTAGGATACCCAGGAAGACCCCACTTCTTACCCCGAGACATAAAAAAGCCAGGCTGGAGTTTGCCAAAACTTACCTGAGAAAGCCTAAAACGTTTTGGAAGAATGTTCTCTGGTCGGATGAGACAAAAGTAGAGCTTTTTGGGAAAAAGCATCAACATAGAGTGTACAGGAAAAAAAATGAGGCATTCAAAGAAAAGAACACGGTCCCTACAGTCAAACATGGCGGAAGTTCCCTGATGTTTTGGGGTTGCTTTGCTGCCTCTGGCACTGGACTGTTTGACCGTGTGCATGGCATTATGAAGTCTGAAGACTACCAACAAATTTTGCAGCATAATGTAGGGCCCAGAGTGAGAAAGCTGGGTCTCCCTCAGAGGTCATGGGTCTCCCAGCAGGACAATGACCCAAAACACACTTCCAAAAGCACTATAAAATGGTTTGAGAGAAAGCACTGGAGACTTCTAAGGTGGCCAGCAATGAGTCCAGACCTGAATCCCATAGAACACCTGTGGAGAGATCTCAAAATGGCAGTTTGGAGAAGGCACCCTTCAAATATCAGGGACCTGGAGCAGTTTGCCAAAGAAGAATGGTCTACAATTCCAGCAGAGCATTGTAAGAAACTCATTGATGGTTACCGGAAGCGGTTGTTCACAGTTAATTTGGCTAAAGGTTGTGCAACCAAGTATTAGGCTGAGGGTGCCAATACTTTTGTCTGGCCCATTTTTGGAGTTTTGTGTGAAATGATCAATGATTTGATTTTTGCTTCATTCTGTTTTGTGTTTTTTCCTTGCAAGCAAATTAAATGAAGATAATAAGACCAAAGAATTTGTGATTGCAATCATTTTCAGGAAGAAACTGAGTATTATCTAACAGAATTGCAGGGGTACCAATACTTTTGACCACCACTGTATCTTCAAAAAAATGGCTATGTTTTTGCTTTTTTTCATATCATGATCTTTATTTAAAAAAAAAATATTGATAATCTTGCAATTTTCACACTGACCACTTTGACTTTTTAGACTCATACTTCCTGCTCTTGATCGAAGAGTTTCAGAAGGTTCCTTATCTTTAAATGCAGAATTGCAGGATCCACCAATAACAATAGGTGATGTTACAGCTCACCTCCTCCTCCTGTACAATGACTGATAACACCTCTATATACAGTAGATAACACAGGATCCACCAATCACAATTGACAATGTCACAGCTCATCTCCTCCTTCTGTATAATGACTGATAACACCTCTATACACAGTATATAACACAGGATCCACCATTCACAATAGGTGATGTCACAGCTCACCTCCTCCTATTCTTACAATGACTGACAATAACTCTATATACAGTAGATAACACAGGACCCACCATTCACAATAAGTGATGTCACAGCTCACCTCCTCCTTCTCCTGTGTAATGACTGATAACACCTCTATATACATTAGACAACACAGGATCCACCATTCATAATAGGTAATATCACAGCTCACCTCCTCCTGTACAATGACTAACAACACCTCTATATACAGCAGATAACACAGGAACAACCATTTACAATAGATGACATCACAGCTCACCTCCTCCTCCTGTATAATGACTGATAACACCTCTACATACAGTAGATAACACAGGACCCACCAATCACAATTGACGATGTCACAGCTCACCTCCTCCTCCTGTATAATGACTGATAACATCTCTATATACAGTAGATAACACAGGATCCACCATTCACAATAGGTGAGGTCATAGCTCACCTCCTCCCCCTCCTGTACAATGACTGATAACACCTCTATATACAGTAGATAACACAGGATTCACCATTCACAGTAGGTGATATCACAGCTCACCTCCTCCTCCTGTACAATGACTGATAACACCTCTCTATACAGCAGATAACACAGGATCCACCATTCACAATAGGTGATATCACAGCCCACCTCCTCCTCCTGTACAATGACTGATAATACCTCTATATACAGTAGATAACACAGGATCCACCAATCACAATAGGTGATCTCACAGCTCACCTCCTCCTGTACAATGACTGATAACACCTCTATATACAGTAGATAACACAGGATCCACCAATCACAATTGACGATGTCACAGCTCACCTCCTCCTCCTGTATAATGACTGATAACACCTCTATGTACAGTAGATAACACAGGATCCACCATTCACAATCGGTGATGTCATAGTTCACCTCCTCCTATTCTTACAATGACTGATATCATCTCTATATACAGTAGATAACACAGGATCCACCAATCACAATTGACGATCTCACAGCTCACCTCCTCCTCCTGTATAATGACTGATAATACCTCTATATACAGTATATAACACAGGATCCACCAATCACAATAGGTGATGTCATAGTTCACCTCCTCCTATTCTTACAATGACTGATATCATCTTTATATACAACCCCTGGCAAAAATTATGGAATCACCGGGCTCGGAGGATGTTCATTCAGTTGTTTAATGTTGTTGAAAAAAAACAGATCACAGACATGGCACAAAACTAAAGTCATTTCAAATGGCAACTTTAGGGCTTTAAGAAACACTAAAAGAAATCAAGATTAAAAATGTGGTACTCAGTAAGGGTAATTTTTTTCAGACCAAGCAGAGGGAAAAAATTATGGAATCACTCAATTCTTAGGAAAAAATTATGGAATCATCCTGTAAATTTTCATTTCCAAAACTAACACCTGCATCAAATTAGATTTGCTCGTTAGTTTGCATCTAAAAAGGAGTGATCACACCTTGGAGAGCTGTTGCACCAAGTGGACTGACATGAATCATGGCTCCAACATGAGAGATATCAATTGAAACAAAGGAGAGGATTATCAAACTCTTAAAAGAAGGTAAATCATCACGCAATGTTGCAAAAAATGTTGGTTGTTCACAGTCAGCTGTGTCTAAAATCTGGACCAAATGCAAACAACATGGGAAAGTTGTTAAAGGCAAACATACTGGTAGACCAAGGAAGACATCAAAGCGTCTAGACCGGAAACCTAAAGCAATATGTCTCCAAAACAGGAAATGCACAACAAAACAAATGAGGAACGAAAGGGAGGAAACTGGAGTCAATGTCTGTGACCGAACTGTAAGAAACCGCCTAAAGGAAATGGGATTTACATACAGAAAAGCTAAGCATAAGCCATCATTAACACCTAAACAGAAAAAAACAAGGTTACAATGGGCTAAGGAAAAGCAATCGTGGGCTGTGGATGACTGGATGAAAGTCACATTCAGTGATGAATCGCGAATCTGCATTGGGCAAGGTGATGATGCTGGAACTTTTGCTTGGTGCCGTTCCAATGAGATTTATAAAGATGACTGCATGAAGAGAAAATGCAAATTTCCACAGTCATTGATGATATGAGTGTCACGGGTGTGTTGCCACGAAGATCGTCACGAGTACACAGCCTGACTTCTCGCAGCTGACTTGTTGGTGCTTTGTGTTTCTCGGCAGTGAGGGAGTTAATTCTCTCTCTCTCTGTGCTAGACGAGGTCCAGCCTCGCCCAGCTGCAATCAATACTTCTGTAGTGAGACTCCTTCATATACCTGCTGGTCTGTTTGGGAGGTGTCGGTGAAAGCATTTCATTCAGACTGACAGAGCGGATCGTGGTGTTTGGAGTTGCTGAGATAAGTGTATTTGGAAGTGTTTTTTCCCTTTCCTCGCTTTATCATTTATCTCCTTTCCCGTTGGTTTTCCCTCTGTTGTAGTTGAGAAGTTGTTTGTATGCAAGGTGGTTTTGGTTTTTCCCTTGTACTGTCTCGTTCGTCTAAATACTGTGTTTGGGCATATTATTTCTTGTTCCCTTTGGTTGTGATCGGGGTCCTTCTCAGGACTAGATTACTGAGGTGCAGGGATCTTCAGGAGGTAGGGGTTACGCTGGCGGCCTGGACCTCTGTACCTTTAACAGTACCTCCAGGTTGAGGGATTAGTCAGGGCCCCAGCTTAGGGTCAGCTTAGGCCCCCTACCTCCAGTATACAGAGACAGCGTGACAATGAGGCTGCATGTCAGGTAAAGCCACTGGGGAGATGGCGGTCATTACATCTTCAATAAATGCCCAAGTTTACATTGATATTTTGGACAGTTTTCTTATCCCATCAATTGAAAGGATGTTTGGGGATGATGACATCATTTTTCAAGATGATAATGCATCCTGCCATAGAGCAAAAACTGTGAAAACATTCCTTGAAAGAAGACTCATAAGGTCAATGTCATGGCCTGCAAATAGTCCGGATCTCAATCCAATTGAAAATCTTTGGTGGAAGTTGAAGAAAATGGTCCATGACAAGGCTCCAACCTGCAAAGCTGATCTGGCAACAGCAATCAGAGAAAGTTGGAGCCAGATTGATGAAGAGTACTGTTTGTCACTCATTAAGTCCATGCCTCAGAGACTGCAAGCTGTTATTAAAGCCAGAGGTGGTGCCACAAAATAGTAGTGATGTATTGGAGTGTTCTTTTGTGTGTTTGTTTTTCATAATTCCATAATTTTTTCCTCAAAATTGAGTGATTTCATAATTTTTTCCTTCTGCTTGGTCTGAAAAAATTACCCTTACTGAGTACCACATTTTTAATCTTGATTTCTTTTAGTGTTTCTTAAAGCCCTAAAGTTGCCATTTGAAATGACTTTAGTTTTGTGCAATGTCTGTGATCTGCTTTTTTTCAACATTAAATAACTGAATGAACATCCTCCGAGCCCGGTGATTCCATAATTTTTGCCAGTGGTTGTACAGTGGATAACACAGGATCCACCATTCACAATAAGTGATGTCACAGGTCACCTCCTCCTTCTCCTGTGCAATGACTGATAATAACACCTCTATATGCAGTAGCTAATACAGGATCCACCATTCACAATTGGTGATGTCACAGCTCACCTCCTCCCCCTCCTGTACAATGACTGATGACACCTCTATATGCAGTAGATAACACAGGATCCACCATTCACAATAGGTGATGTCACAGCTGACCTCCTCCTCCTGTACAATGACTGATAACACCTCTATATACAGCAGATAACACAGGATTCACCATAGCTGATGTCACAGCTCACCTCCTCCTCCTGTACAATGACTGACAACAACTCTAGATACAGCAGATAACACAGGAACCACCATTTACAATAGGTGATGTCACAGCTCACCTCCTCCTCCTCCTCCTGTACAATGACTGATAACACCTCTATATGCAGTAGCTAATACAGGATCCACCATTCACAATTGGTGATGTCACAGCTCTCCTCCTCCTCCTGTACAATGACTGATAAAACTTCTGTATACAGTAGATATCACAGGATCCACCATTCACAATAGGTGATGTCACAGCTCATCTCCTCCACCTCCTGTAGAATGACTGATAATACCTCTATATACAGTAGATAACACAGGATCCACCATTCACAATAGGTGATATCACAGCTCACCTCCTCCTCCTATACAATGACTGAGAACACCTCTATATACAGTAGATAACACAGGATCCACCATTCACAATAGGTGATATCACAGCTCACCTCCTCCTCCTGTACAATGACTGATAACACTTCTATATACAGTAGATAACACAGGATCCACCATTCACAATAGGTGATGTCACAGCTCACCTCCTCCTGTGCAATGACTGATAACACATCCATATACAGTAGTAGATAACACAGGATCCACCACTCACAATAGTTGATGTCACAGCTCACCTCCTCCCCCTCCTGTACAATGACTGATAACACCTCGATATATAGCAGATAACAGGATCCACCATTCACAATAAGTGATGTCACAGCTCCCTCTCCGCTCACATTGACCTTTGCACCCACTCTTTAGATTCTTCAATATAAAAGATAAGGTTGTGGTTTGACCATTGATTCTAATGTACATGTATTGTTTCCTGAAACATCAGGAAGTGTGAGTCTAAAAAATGCCCCGGTGGCCAGAGTGAAAATTGCAAGAATTCTCATTTTTATTTTTAATCCAGATTGTGATATGGGATAAGAAAAACAACATTTGCAAAAATATTTAGCACACAAAAACTTGATTAAACAACAGGCCATTTATGATAACAGCTTTCCCTTAAAATATAAGTGCGCAAAACAACTTTTGACATGTCCTAGAAACATGACAGAAGTTTTGATATGTGGGGGTCTGAGAGCTGAAATGACTAGTGATCGCTAAAACAATGGTGTAGAAGCTCCTCCAAGATTATGGATGGGCTCAGTACAAAGTCCACGTTGGTGTCGGAAAGCATTTTTTTTGACTGATCCCTTCTAACCCTTATTTCTAACAATCAAAACTTCTGACAAGTTTTTACAACAGATCAAAAGTTTTTTTCAAAAATACAGGGAAGCTTTAACTTTTGTCTCATCTCGACTCGCCATCATCCTAATCGCAACTTAAACTTTTCCAGCCATTTAAACAGAAAGATAAAAAAAAATCCGCCAAAAATTAAATTCCTCATAGATTATAATCCCCCCCTAACCTATAATAAGCTACTGCTTAGATTTACGAATGGGAGCGCCAGGCAAAATAATATTTTTATTTAGACCTTGATTTGGAAATTAAACCTTTCATACACAGACCACATCATATTTTTTCCCTCCCGTTGGATTTTTTTTTCGGTCTGCTTACTTTTCCTACATTATTTTTCTTTTTTTTTTTGCTACTTAAGTCTTAGACCCAAATTGCTGAGGTGATAAAATTGGCATCCCATAATGCTCCGCACATCCCGCCCTCAATGAAACGATTGTAGACTTAAACAAATACCGAGGGGGGAAACGGGGCAAAAGAATCTCGCTGAATATTTGATTAAATGTATGCGGTAATTTTTTACTAAATTAATAAATCAGTTCAGCATTGGAAAAGTGTAAAGCGGCAAAGTCATTTCCAGATGTGGATTTTAGTAAAGAAAACTTTTCTGTTCCAGGAGAGAAAACGTGTTGACGTTTCTTTGAAGTGTAATCTCATTTGTTTATTTGGCTTCTAATAGCTTCCAGAAGTTTGGCTGCATATTTTATATGTGATGTCGCTTGTGTATTATATACATATTGTGGAGAGCTTAGTGTACCATGAACTCAGGCTCGGAAGGAAAAAAAAAAAAAAAAATCCATTACGTGCAAGGTATTTTGGCTGAAATGTCGAAATTAGAAGACTTGAAAATGTATTTAGAGTTTATTTTTCCTTTAGTCGGATAGTAAAATATATAGATGCAGTTTGGTGCTCGGGAGGAATCTGGCTAGGGTTGATATTTGCCAACTTTTGCTTAATACTGACAGGTTTATCTAGGCAATTTCAGAATTTTATGTCCACCTATGTTGTTTTTAGGTCCAACATTCGGTGCTGATTAAGTTCACAATGCATCTCTTTATATTATAGCAGTCAGAGATCCAGATGTTGTGAAGGTAAAAGAGAGAATTGTAGCTCCCTGCAGCCACCACTAGGGGGAGATCAAGAGCTTACTGTGTACTGAGAATGCATTCAGCTTCATAATAAAACTGTATACAGAAATCTCCTAAGCTCCCCTTAGTGGTGGCAGCAGAAGAATTATTTTATTCTATGATTTAAGAGGCTGTCCATTACTTTTACATTGATGACTAGTGATGAGCAAGGATGTTCGGTTAACCCTTTCGGCGAGTATGCTCGGGCGAGCACTGAGTATCTTCAGCGTACTCGGTGATATGTTAGAATCATTCCCGTGTGCATGATTTGCGACTGTTTGAGAGCTTTAATACATGTGAGGAATGCTTGTTTCTTAAGCATTCCTCACATGTATTAAAGCTGTCAAACAGTCGCAAATCATGCACACGGGAATGATTCAAACATATCACCGAGTACGCTGAAGAAACTCGGTACTCGCCCGAGCATACTCACCGAAAGGGTTAACCGAACATACTCGCTCATCACTATTGATGACCTTTCCGTAGGATTGGTCATCAGTGTCTGATCGGCCGGGGTCGGACACCTGGCATCCCCGCCGATTATCTGTTATCGGTGTTGGTGGCGGCCGCCATCCAGAACTACTCACTTGTCAAGCTGCTCTGTCTATTTGTAGTGGCCGCCGCAGGGAACTACACATCCGCCTCCTATTCAAATCAATAAGAGGAGGATGTGTAATACCAAGTCCCAGCCACTACATGTAGACGGAGTAGCTCGGTAAGTGAGTACTTCAGGCTGGCGGCCGCCAACCCCGATAACAGCTGAGCTATCATAAAGATATGTGGAGACACGGGATCTCCCGTGGGTAGAATACTACTCAGACAACACAGGGTAAGGGTAAAACAGCTTGGCAACAGTTTATTGATCCACCAAACAGATAATTACATAAAGATCAGTCCCAGCAAATACCTAAGATGGTGCAAAATTATTGAGTCTCACCCTTCTGCTGACTCGCTGGTATTAAAGCTGCTGTGACTTCAGGGCTTCCAGGGCCAACTACCCCATCAGTGGCACCCCGCTTTTGGCGGGCACCCAGAGAGGGGAGGTAACGACAAGCTTAGGAAGCTGACAGTCCATTAAGGTGTGTGACCAGGTGACTGGAGGGTCCCAACCTAGCTTCTTCGTATGTCTCCATGGTTTCCAGACCCCGAGGGTCCCAACCTGGCTACCCCAAATATATCCATGGAACCAGGTGACAGAAGAGTCCCAACCTGGTTTCCCCAAACGTATCTCTGGGGGTAGATGATCAGAGGGTCACAATCCTGACTTCCCCAAAAGCATCCATGGGTTCCAGTGATGGTCAATGGAGCAGATCTGTATTCTTCCAGCTGGGGCCATGGTCCCCTAAGCTGACATCCTGTAGAGTCAAATCTGTGTCCCTCTTGATGAAGCCATGTGTCCTGGTTGCTGTTCTGAATAGTCTCTCTTGGCTGTGATTTTGTTAAGTCTCTCTCAGAACTCTCAGAAGGAAAGGGGTCCTTCTTATATCCACATCTGTGGTTCATGTCATCATCCACAGATCAGGGGGAGGAGGTGGTAGGGGCTCATCTCTCAGTTTTTGAGCATTTAATCAATTTGCCTAGTTTATTCTTCTCTGCTTTGCAGGTCAACAAGGCACAGGGCCACACAATGGTCAATTAACATGTTTAGCAAGCATCAATTGTTCAATGACCCCGAGTCCCTGTCTTGCAAAGTTAGCAGACAATTAGTTGCAGTAAATATCAACTCGAATGTAAACATCCAGGGTTATTCAAACAATAGTGTGTTTTTCTTGACCAACCAATGAAAAACATATAAATTCAAAAGTCAACATAAAGATAATAGCGTATGTCTCCTGGCCTACTGAATTTATGTCTGGATAATTAAGATTAAATGCTTCACAGATTGTGAGCATTTCTTATAGAATAGAATACAATAAAGGTACAGCCCAGTGTAAGGTAGCTTGTATTCTGAAACGTGGTTGCTAACAGGGTCTGTTATACTATGACTTTCCTATTGTGTTTTCAACTTTTGGTAATTTTTTAAAATAATTTCCATATCACATTGGCCACTGAGTCTCATAATACGTTGACGCTTCCTGTTTTATAGAGATCACTTTTCAGCAGACATGTCATTATTATCGCAGGCAGGATTACAATGACTGATAACACATCTATATACAGTAGATAACGCAGGATCCACCAATCACAATAGGTGATGTCACAGCTCACCTCCTGCTCCTCCTGTACAATAACTGATAATACCTCTATACGCAGTAGATAACACAGGATTTACCATTCACAATAGGTGATGTCACAGCTCACCTCCTCCTCCTGTACAATGACTGATAATAACTCTATACACAGTAAATAACACAGGATCCACCATTCACAATAGATGATGCTGCCGGAAATATTAAGCTGTGGCCATTCTCCTCCAGCCAATTCTTTTTCTTTCATTACCTCCTACTTTTTGCCAGCAAGAAACCTACTGGCAGGATAAGGTGGACTCAGTGGGGCCCAGTGGCGTACCGCCAATTGCGACAGGACACGCGACTGCTATGAGGCCCATGAGCGGGGAGGGCCTGGTGTCAGTTCCAGCATCGGGCCCCCCCAGCATCGGGTCCCCTCTCTGGGCAGCCAGCACCACCCCCTCGACCCGCATTCAACTGTATCTGCAGATGCTGATACAGTTGGAAGAAATGATGGATGAGGGAGCGTCATGTGACACTCCCTCTCTCATCGTGGGCACGATGACATCACTTCATCACGTCATGCTGAATCAGGCAATGGAGCTGATGAGGACCATGGGGGTGCATTATACTGTATGGAGGACCATGGGGGTGCATTATATTGCCTGGAGGACCATGGAGGGCTGCATTATATTGCATGGTTGACCATGGGGGGTGCATTATATTGCATGGAGGACCATGGGCGGTACATTATATTGCATGGAGGACCATGGGGGTGCTTTATATTGCATGGAGGATGATGGGGAGTGCATTATATTGTGTGGAGGACCATGGGGGGTGCATTATATTGCGTTGAGGACCATGGCGGGTGCATTATATTGCATGGAGGACCATGTTGGGCGCATTATATTGCATGGAGGACCATGGGGAGCGCATTATATTGCATGGAGGACCATGGGGTGTATTATATTGCAAGGAGTACCATGGGGGGTGCAATATATTGCATGGAGAAACAAGGGAGTGCATTATATTGCATGGAGGACCATGGGGGTGCATTATATTGCATGGAGTATGATGGGGAGTGCATTATATTGTGTGGAGGACCATGGGGGTGCATTATATTGCATTGAGGACCATGGGGGTGCATTATATTGCATGGAGAACGATGGGGGGCGCATTATATTGCATTGAGGACCATGGGGGTGCATTATATTGTATGGAGGACCATGGGGGTGCATTATATTGCATGGAGGACCATGGGGGGTGCATTATACTATATGGAAGGCTATGTGGAGCCATTATAATATTTGGAGAGTTATGGGAGGCCATTATACAGTATCCAAGCAATAATACAGTGTGAAGGTTTGTGTGGGGTCCATCTTACTGTTTGGAGGGCTAGTGCTGGCCATTATACTGTATGTAGGCCCATTAATGTGCATGGAGAGCTGTGTGGGGGTCACAGTTGGGGGATCATACTGTGTTGGGGTCACCATACTTTGCATCGGGAGTTGAGGTGGGGTACAGTAGGGTCATTACACTGTGCATGTGGAGGAATTCACCATGGGGTTATCATACTGTCTTTGGGGGGCACTTTTGTTGGCATCGTACTTTATGTGGGCAATGAAAGAGGAATCTTGGACTACAGCAGGAGGAAAATTACTATGTAAAGGTTGGAAATTTGTGAGGTGTGCTCTTCTGTGACCCTGACAATTATTTTTTTTTTTTTTTGGGGGGGGGGGCAATTAGAATTTCTGCTATGGGGCCCCATGATTTCTATGTATGCCCCTGGTGGGGCGTGCAAGATTCGATGACTCTTCCAGGTTCCAGGAGTACATGAGGTCTTCCCTTTTTCTTTAAGCCATCCAGACATTCCTCAAATATTCAGTGGCAGCCATTCTCCTCTATGCTAATTCTTCTATCTCCTCCATTCTTTGCTTTCTTCCCCTGACCTTCAAGATGCACAAAAATGTATTGGGACATTTGGTGGCTACATTGGGTTTGGGAGATTTGCCGACTCTTCGCCGGTTGATCTCCCCCATTTCTTTGAGTTTCCCAGATTTTCCGAAAGGCTCAAATGTACATAATATACTCTACTAGATACATCATTCCTGGAAATAGACAATGGTGACTATTGAAAACCAAAGCACAATTAGACTAACGCTACAAAGTTCCCATCACAACCTTAAAAACCTTTTGCACATTTGCTATAAAATGATTTGAAATGATGCTACTTGAAGATCTTACTTCGAGTACACATTGCAACTTGCTTGGTTCTTCATATGTTTTCTATTAAGGAAGTCTGTGGTTGCCTTCCTGAATCTGCTGAACTGGAAAAACACAGCTAATATGGTGTGATCTGGACTAAGCTTTGATGGGGGGGGGGGAGCTTTACAAATAAATTTCCAGATGTCATGTGTTTTACATTCGTATCTCAATGTCTTTTCTATAAATGTCTTCTGAATATTCCATTGAAGCAACACATATGAAAGTAGCATTGGGAACGGAGGGGAAAAATTCAGGGCCATGTTTTGTTGGAGCTCCTCGAGAGAATATTAGTATTTTCTTCAGCCACTTGGCTTGAAATCTTACGGTCATGAGAATTACCTGTGATGTGGGACGAAGAAATAACAAGTTATACAATGGAATTCTTTAAGTGTCGTTTCAGTCGGGAAAATGGATAGAAGGTTACAGCATGAAGGGTCGCTTAGGAACGAAAGGGTCTCCGACAGAGATGAGGGAAGGTGCCAAAATCGGTCAAAATCATCTGGGAAATTCTCGATTGGAATTTGAAAACAGTTTGTTATGCTCTGAGGTCTCCTGAACATAAACAGATGTCCCAGGAAGGGGTTAAAAAATAATTTAAAAAATCATACTCATCTCAACCCTTACCTGTCGATACTACAGCAGAACCACGCCGGTCCGCCACTGACTTCCTAAATCCATGCTCTCTCTTCTCCTTACTCTTCACTGACACTTTCGGTCCCGGTTAGTCCTCAGTGCACATTGTGATGCCATGAAGTGTACCGCAAACATGAGGGGGAGACATTACCCCACGTGGGTCGAATTTTCTGACGTCAACACCAAAAGTGTCAGCAAAGAGCAAGGAGAAGACTGGCGCTCTACTCGGGACCTAGGCAGCCAGAGGAGGATTGGCTAGGATCTGCAGTGACGGGGATAGATGAGGAGCTAGATACAGTTGTGCTCAAAAGTTTACATGCCCCGGCAGAATTTTTGCTTTCTTTGTCTTGTTTCAGAGAATATGAATGATAACAAAAAGAAATTTTCTCCACTCATAGTTATTGGTTTGGGTGAAGCCATTTATTGTCAAACTACTGTGTTTTCTCTTTTTAAATCTTAATGACAACCAAAAACATCCAAATGACCCTGATCAAAAGTTCACATACCCTGGTGATTTTGGCCTGATAACATGCACTGAATTTGACACAAATTGGTTTGAATGGCTACTAAAGGTAACATCCTCACCTGTGACCTGTTTGCTTGTAATCAGTGTGTGTGCATAAAAGCTGAGTGAGTTTCTGGGATCCAGACAGACTCTTGCATCTTTCATCCAGCCACTGACGTTTCTGGATTGTGAGTCATGGGGAAAGCATAAGAATTGTCAATGGGTCTATAGGAAATGGGTAGTTGAACTATATAACACAGGAAAGGGATACAAAAAGATATCCATGGATTTGATAATGCCAGTCAGCAGAGTTCAAACTGTGATTAACAAATGGAAAATCAGGGGCTCTGTAAAAACCAAACCACGGTCAGATAGACCAACAAAAATTTCGGCCACAACTGCCAGGAAAATTGTTTGGGATGCAAGGAAAAACCCACAAATAACATCAGCTGAAATTCAAGACTCTCTGAAAACTAGCGGTGTGGCCATTTCAAGACACACAATAAGGAGGCACTTGAAGAAAAATGGGCTGCATGGTCGAGTCACCAGAAGAAAGCCATTACTGCGCAAATGCCACAAAGTATCTTGCCTAAAATGCGCCAAACAAGCCTCAAAACTACTGGAACAAGGTAATTTGGAGTGATGAGACCAAAATTGAACTTTTTGGCCACAACCATAAACGTTACATTTGGAGAGAGGTTAACAAGGCCTATGATGAAAGGATCACCATTCCTACAGTAAAGCACGGAGGTGGATCGCTGATGTTTTGGGGATGTGTGAGCTACAAAGGCACAGGAAACTTGGTAAAAGTTGAAGGAAAGATGAATGCAGCAGATTATCAGCAAATATTGGAGTCAAATTTGCACTCATCAGCCCGGAAGCTGCTCATGGGACGTACTTGGACGTTCCAATGTGACAATGATCCAAAACACAAGGCCTAGTCGACCTCTCATTGGCTACAGCAAAACAAAGTGAAGGTTCTGGAGTGGCCATCTCAGTCTCCTGACCTCAATTTCATTGAGCCACTCTGGGGAGATCTCAAACGCGCAGTTCATGCTAGACAGCCCAGGAATTTACAGGAACTGGAGGCTTTTTGCCAAGAAGAATGGGCAGTTTTACCATCTGAGAAAATAAAGAACCTCATCCACAACTACCACAAAAGACTTCAAGCTGTCATTGATGTTAGAGGGGGCCATACACGGTATTAAGAACTGGGGTATGTGAACTTTTGATCAGGGTCATTTGGATGTTTTTGGTTGTCATTAAGATTTAAAAAGAGAAAACACAGTAGTCTGACAATAAATGGCTTCACCCAACCAATAACCATGAGTGGAGAAAAAGTTTTTTCGTTATCATTCATGTTCTCTGAAACAAGGCCAAGAAAACAAAAATTCTGCCAGGGTATGAAAACTTTTGAGCACAACTGTAAGTATGATCATTTATTCTTTTTAAATCCATCCCAGCCCATACTGTATGAATTCATCTGGATAGACTTCAATTTGCTGGATTCACTTTAATTGAATTCCAAAAAATTTGAATTCGCCAGAAGAAAACTCGACATGACTTCCATTAGTTTAGAATCAATTTGCTCATCCTTTGCCTCCAAACTTATGGTAAAGGATGTGTCAAAGTACTTATTTTCAGATCGATTCCAGTTAGGAAAAATGTTAATGGCAAAATGTAAATGTTAATACACTACAGACCAAAAGTTTGGACACACCTTCTCATTTAAAGATTTTTCTGTATTTTCATGACTATGAAAATTGTACATTCACACTGAAGGCATCAAAACTATGAATTAACACATGTGGAATTATATAGTTAACAAAAAAGTGTGAAACAACTGAAAATATGTCTTAGATTCTAGGTTCTTCAAAGTAGCCACCTTTTGCTTTGGTGACTGCTTTGCACACTCTTGGCATTCTCTTGACAAGCTTCAAGAGGTAGTCACCAGAAATGGTCTTCCAACAATCTTGAAGGAGGTCCCAGAGATGCTTAGCACTTGTTGGCCCTTTTGCCTTCACTCTGTGGTCCAGCTCACCCCAAACCATCTCGATTGGGTTCAGGTCTGGTGACTGGAGGCCAGGTCATCTGGCGTAGCACCCCATCACTCTCTCTCTTGGTTAAATAGCCCTTACACAGCCTGGAGGTGTGTTTGGGGTCATTGTCCTGTTGAAAAATAAATGATGGTCCAACTAAAAGCAAACCGGATGGAATAGCATGCCGCTGCAAGATGCTGTGGTAGCCATGCTGGTTCAGTATGCCTTCAATTTTGAATAAATCCCCAACAGTGTCACCAGCAATGCACCCCCACACCATCACACCTCCTCCTCCATGCTTCACGGTGGGAAGCAGGCATGTAGAGTCCATCCGTTCACCTTTTCTGTGTCGCACAAAGACACGGAGGTTGGAACCAAAGATCTCAAATTTGGACTCATCACACCAAAGCACAGATTTCCACTGGTCTAATGTCCATTCCTTGTGTTCTTTAGCCCAAACAAGTCTCTCCTGCTTGTTGCCTGTCCTTAGCTGTGGTTTCCTAGCAGCTATTTTACCATGAAGGCCTGCTGCACAAACTCTCCTCTTAACAGTTGTTGAAGAGATGTGGATGCTGCTAGAACTCTGTGTGGCATTGACCTGGTCTCTAATCTGAGCTGCTGTTAACCTGCGATTTCTGAGGCTGGTGACTCGGATAAACTTATCCTCAGAAGCAGAGGTGACTCTTGGTCTTCCTTTCCTGAGGCGGTCCTCATGTGAGCCAGTTTCTTTGTAGCGCTTGATGGTTTTTGCAACTGCACTTTGGGACACTTTCAAAGTTTGCCCAATTTTTTGCACTGACTGACCTTCATTTCTTAAAGTAATAATGGCCACTCGTTTTTCTTTACTTAGCTGCTTTTTTCTTGCCATAATACAAATTCTAACAGTCTTTTCAGTGGGACTATCAGCTGTGTTTCCACCAGACTTCTGCACAACACAACTGATGATCCCAACCCCATTTATAAGGCAAGAAATCCCACTTATTAAACCTGACAGGGCACACCTGTGAAGTGAAAACCATTTCCGGTGACTACCTCTTGAAGCTCATCAAGAGAATGCCAAGAGTGTGCAAAGCAGTCATCAAAGCAAAAGGTGGCTACTTTGAAGAACCTAGAATATAAGACATATTTTCAGTTGTTTCACACTTTTTTGTTAAGTATATAACTCTACATGTGTTAATTCATAGTATCATAGAATCATAGAATCATAGAATGGTAGAGTTGGAAGGGACCTCCTGGGTCATCTGGTCCAACCCCCTGCTCAAAGCAGGATTCACTAGATCATCTCAGACAGATGTCTGTCCAGCCTCTGTTTGAAGACGTCCATTGAAGGGGAACTCACCACCTCTCGTGGCAGCCTGTTCCACTCATTAATCACCCTAACTGTCAAAAAGTTTTTTCTAATATCTAATCTGTGTCTCCTCCCATTTAGTTTCATCCCATTGCTTCTAGTCTTTCCTTGTGCAAATGAGAATAAAGATGATCCTTCTACAATGTGACAGCCCTTGACATATTTGTAGACAGCTATTAAGTCTCCTCTCAGTCTTCTTTTTTGCAAGCTAAACATTCCCAAATCCTGCAACCGTTCCTCATAGGACATGGTTTGCAGACCAGTCACCATTCTGGTCGCTCTTCTCTGAACTTGCTCCAGTTTGTCTATGTCTTTTTTAAAATGTGGTGCCCAAAACTGTACACAGTATTCCAGATGAGGTCTGACCAAAGAGGAGTAAAGACCGATAATGACTTCACGTGATCTAGACTGTATGCTTCTGTTAATACATCCCAGAATTGTATTTGCCTTTTTTGCTGCTGCATCACACTGTTGACTCATGTTCAGTCTATGATCTATTAGTATACCTAAGTCTTTTTCACATGTACTGTTGCTTAGCTCTATTCCTCCCATTCTGTATATGCTTTTTTCATTTTTATTGCCCAGATGTAGTACTTTGCATTTTTCCCTGTTAAAAACCATTCTGTTGGTTGCTGCCCACTGCTCCAGTTTATTTAGGTCTTTTTGAATCCTCTCTCTCTCTTCTCTAGTATTAGCTATCCCTCCTAGCTTTGTGTCATCAGCAAATTTAATCAGTTTACCCTCAATTCCTTCATCTAAATCATTGATAAAGATGTTGAACAATACATGTCCCAGGACGGAGCCCTGTGGTACCCCACTTGAGACATTCATCCAGCTGGATGTGAAGCCATTTACAACCACCCTTTGAGTCCGATCACTAAGCCAGTTATGAATCCACCTAACAGTTGCCTGGTCCATTGCATACTTGGTCATTTTTTCAATAAGGATGGTGTGAGATACTTTGTCAAATGCTTTGCTGAAGTCAAGATATACTATATCTACAGCATTTCCCTGATCCACCCAGTCAGTGATTCTGTCATAGAAGGAAATTAAGTTAGTCTGACATGACTTGTTAGTTACAAACCCATGCTGACTCTGGTTAATCACTTCATTCTTATCCATGTACTTACATACATGTTGTTTAATAATTTGTTCAAAGATCTTTCCTGGTATAGAAGTCAGACTCACCGGCCTATAGTTCCCTGGGTCCATCTTCTTCCCCTTTTTGAAGATAGGAACAACATTTGCTCTTCTCCAGTCTTCTGGGACTTCTCCTGTTCTCCAAGAATTTTCAAAGATTATGGAGAGTGGCTCTAAAATTTCTTCTACGATCTCCTTCAGTACTCTGGGGTGTAATTCATCTGGACCTGGAGACTTGAACTCATTTATGTTAGCTAAATATTCCCTCACAATCTTTCTGTTTACAGATAACTTGGATTCCTCTATTCCTTTAAAAGGACAGTGAAGATCAGTTGATGTTACATTTTCTTTCTGAGAGAAAACAGATGCAAAATAGGAATTAAAAAGTTCGGCCTTCTCAACATCCTCTCTTACCATTTCTCCATTTTCATCCTGTAAAAATCCTATAGCATCTTTGACTTTTCTTTTACTTTTGACATACCCCCAAAATCCTTTTTTATTGCTTTTGACATCTCTTGCAAGCCTTAATTCATTGTCAGCTTTAGCTAACCTGATACGTGCCCTGCAGGATCTGCAGACTGCATTATAATCTTCTTTAGATATGCCTCCCTCTTTCCATTTTATAAACATTTCTTTCTTTCTTTTTAGCATGTGTTTAAGTTCTGTGTTCATCCATCCTGGTTTCCTTAAATGCTTCCCATTCTTCCTACTTTTCGGGATTGTTAACGATTGTGCTTTGAGAATCTCATTTTTAAAAATTTCCCATCCTTCCTGGACATTTTTGTCCTTAAGGACATCCAGCCATTGGATCCCTCCTATTCTCTTTCTGAGTCTCTTAAAATCTGCCTTTCTAAAATCTAACCTTGAAGTTTGAGTCTTCACATGTCTTCCTCCTCTAGTTATCCAAAATTCTATAATAGCATGATCGCTGCCTCCTAGGGTCCCAGCCACCTTTACCTCCTCAACCATTTCCTCCCTGTTTATAAGGATTAGATCCAAAGTAGCAGATCCCCTTGTTTTCTCCCCTACCTTTTGGAAGATAAAGTTGTCAGCAAGAGAGGATAAGAATTTGCTTGACCTGTTAGTTTTACTTGAGAGAGATTCCCAACAAATGTCTGGATAGTTGAAATCTCCCATGACCACTACGTCATATTTTTTGGAGAACTTGGTCATTTGATACATAAAGAGTTCATCCATATCTTCAGCTTGCCCAGGTGGCCTGTAGTAAATGCCTACAATGGTGTCCTTTCCGTTGTTCTCTCCTTGTATTCTTACCCAAACAGTTTCCACAGAACTCCCAGTCTCTGCTTCAATCTCTGTGCAGATATACGCTTTTCTAACATACAATGCAACACCTCCTCCTCGTTTATCAAGTCTGTTTCTTGCAAATAAGTTGTATCCTTTTAGCCTTTTATTCCAATCATGTGTATCGTCCCACCAAGTTTCAGTGATTCCAATGACATCATATTCCTTTTCCTGCATTAGTAGTTCCAATTCTCCTTGTTTGTTGCCCATGCTTTGTGCATTTGTATAAAAACATTTTAGTTTGTGATTGGTTTCTCTTCCTCCCATATTTTTATTATTTAAATTGTTTTGTCTTTGTAATTGTTTTGTATTGATGCCTTCAGTGTGAATGTACAATTTTCATAGTCATGAAAATACAGAAAAATCTTTAAATGAGAAGGTGTGTCCAAACTTTTGGTCTGTACTGTAGGTCTACTCTACTTTCTTAAAACAGAGATCCTCAGCATAGACACAGAACTAAATTATAAAGATCTGTCTACTTGCAGCCACCACTACTGGGAGCTTATGAGCTTACTGCATACTGTGTTTACAAAGACCTTAAAGGGGTTGTCCACTATTAAGACAATCTCTTCTCAATCTGAATGTTTGCACCTGTTAAAATAAAAGCACCTTTACTCATTTCCCGTGCTGGCGCCATTCCAACAGTGTCGGCATTCGCATTTCCGGTGCTGTTAGGTCAAGTGAGTCTGGCACCCAATCAGCACTGGCGTCACTGTCTCCGCCTTCGTACATATAAGTAATCAAGAGGAGGTGAGAGACCAGCTACAGCCCTGACTAGCAACATCACGTGAGCCCCCTGAGACATCCCAGTAATGTAAAATTACAAATACCATTCTGTTAATGCATATGGCAAAGGATTATCTTCTACCATATGCATCAACAAAGTGGCATTTGCAGTTTCACATCACTAATCTATCATCAGCTGCAAGTATTAAACACAGCTCAGCCCAGCTTGTGTCACCTCTGTTGAGCCTAGATATTACAAGTTATATTTTGGATGAGTGCAGATCAGCTGAGCACTGCAGAAAACGAACAAAAAGCAATGATGTAAAACCAGACAAGCAGCTGGACAGATATACAGTAGATGGCGGAAGATAAAATCGGTCAGGCAGAGCACTGTACTGGAACAAATAGTTCACAAAATAATTTAATGAATTCTATACTTAGAATAGCTTAATGTTCTGTCAAGTAGCTGGTTGATGCCATTGAGTTGTAACTCAGACAGGTGGGGCTATTCACTAACACATAGGATGGGGAGTGAGGGTTCTGCAGAACTGAGGAGAAGCAGGGTGCGGCTGGAAAATGTACTTTTAGCACTGTAAGAAAAGGACCATCCATTGTGCTATAAAAAGACACAAATGTACAAGAAAGAGCGTTATGTTGGGCTTAGTCTGTATATTCACCATATGTATGCATTTACTGCACTTTGTGAAAAATAATCACAATTTAATTCTATGCCTACGCAATGGACTTAGAAAACTGCTTAAACAGAAAACTAGTGCAATTTTGGTGCATTTTGCTTAGTAAAACTCCTCGTATTGTGTCAATGTAAAAGATAACTGGAAAATAAATTTAATTTTTTCGTGATTCCGGATCAGTACTCCTATCATGTTTTAGTAAGGATAAAAGATTTCACTTTCTTTATACGAGGGGAACTTTCTCATGTGCTCACTGTCGCCTCCTCCTGAGTAATCCACCAAGAGATGCGGAGAGAGAAAAAAGTGACAACTGATAAGAACATAAGTGGTTGCAGTCCTATTTTACTATAAAGCTGACAATAGTCACTCCACCAGCAATAATAAAACACTGCCCCCTATTGGACTGGTTGGGTATAAGATTTTTTACTTCTATTTATTTTATTTTATTTATTTTTTTATGTTAATTTTGATTCTATATATTGTGAAAATCAATCTTCAAAATAAAATAAACAGAAAAAAAAAGAAATAAAATATTTCTGACCGTTTAATATGAGTGATGTCATTGCTTAGCTTTATTCAATTCTGACATTTGGGATGCTCATCACATTAAAGAGAAGAAGAAAAAAAAAGAAATAGTCAGTGGAAATAACGGGAGAAGAAAAAGAAAATATTAAAGTAAGATCCATTCATGTATATTTAACAGCCTACTCAATGTACATCACATTCCAGGTTTTATGGCTCTTTCCAGACTGAAGCATTCAGTTGGAATTAAAGGTAGCCACCGCCACCCCCTCCTCCATTTTTTCCATTGATTTACTGTAACTTGATTTAAGAAGTGAAATAAGAAATACTATGATATATATTTCAAAATATAAGTGTAGCAAGGTTGACTTTTTCAGATGTGATTTTGGCACAATATTTTACATAGGACTGCAGAGGCTCAGACATCCAGTTCCTGAGAGAGTGGCCCCCATCAATGATATTTATATGCCCTATACGCTCTAACCCTATAGGACTAGTCCTTTTTATGGCACAAATGTAACATGGGTATTCCATATTGGGTGCTTAGTTTATTCTCTAGCAGTCAAGATAGGAAGAACCTCCAATCCTGGTCGTTTACCCCTTCGATGCTACAGTCAATAGCCTCCATGGCACCTAAGTGGGTAACAGAGGAATAGGCTCCCTCTATAAGCCCATTGGCACCCTCATAACACTATCAGCCAGCCGCCTGATGAAGGCACATCCAAGTCTGCCATCTTTGTACTCTTATTAGGACCTGCCAGAACCAGTTTTACATTGACAGCCATATAGTACACTGCACTACAGAAGTATTGCAGTTTATCATGTGAGCAATCGATCGCAAGTTGATGAGTCCTTCTGAGATTAATCAATATTGTAAAAAAAAAAGTTCAACAAATTGTTCTTGGAAAAAGAAAATTGAAATTAAGAAAAATATTTTTTTTTTATTTTATTTATTTATTAGAGATTAGATTTATTAGATAAAAATAAACAATAAATATAATTGGCGCCGACACATTCTTAATGACCCAAACTATAAAATTGTGCCCTTCAAAAAGTGTTAAAAAAAATATATATATCAACCTCATAATGGTTCCAAAGAAAACCAAAAGTCATCCTGCAAATATCTGACAGCCGGCTCTGCAGTGCATCAGAGCAGAGCCAGCTGTCAATCAGTGTCGGGGCGTGTCCAAGTGCTGTGAGTGGTGATTGTAATTGCTCCAGGCACACCTGCATGACTGAAAGCCGGCGGCTTCTGGGAGAATTGTAATTGCTCCTGGCACACCTGCATGACTGAAAGCCGGCGGCTTCTGGGAGAATTGTAATTGCTCCGGGCACACCTGCATGACCGAAAGCCGACGGCTTCTGGGAGAATTGTAATTGCTCCTGGCACTCCTGCATGACTGAAAGCCGGCGGCTTCTGGGAGAAATGTAATTGCTCCAGGCACACCTGCATGACCGAAAGCCGGCAGCTTCTGGGAGAATTGTAATTGCTCCGGGCACACCTGCATGACTGAAAGCCGGCGGCTCCTGGGAGAATTGTAATTGCTCCGGGACCACCTACATGACTGAAAGCCAGCGGCTTCTGGGAGAATTGTACTTTCTCCGGGCACACCTGCATGACCGAAAGCCGGCGGCTTCTGGGAGAATTATAATTGCTCCAGGCACACCTGCATGTCTGAAAGCCGGCAGCTCCTGGGAGAAAAAAAGTTAATTTTTTCCTAATAGCCACACTTTTAGTACAGCAGCCAGGCACCTCCATAACACTATTAACTTGCCCATTAACCCTACATCTACAGATTAATTGCACTATTAGACCTGTCAGGTTCCCTTTAAGGAGGATGAATAAAGCTTTATGTTGGTATTATATTTCGTTTAAGCGTTTTGAGCTGTGCTATTAGTTAGCAGAAAGGAAAAGCCAGCATGTCTCAAAATGTGTAAGCAAGATTTAATGCCGACTTTAATTTAAAGAGGATAAAACATGCATTATGTGGGCATTAGATTCCTCCAACGCGTTTCAAGTAAACATTGACGAAAAAGCAGCATGTCTCGATTACTCATAAACGGGAATTAATGGCAACATGAATTTTAAGAAGATGAGTAAAGCTTAAAGTTGGCATTAGATTCTGCTTACGAGTTTCATGTTATCCATGCTATGCACAAGCAATGAAGGAAAAGCCAGTACATCTTGAAACGCATAAGTAGGATTTAATCAGGACATGAATAATAATAAAGCTTTATGTAGACATGAGCTTACACTGACGCGTTTCAAGCCATTTTCATGGAAGAACCAGCACATCTTGAAACGCATAAGGGAGATTTAATGCTGACAAGAATTTAAAGAGGATGAATAAAGCTTTATGTTAGCATCAGGTTTTGCTTACACATTTCAAGCCATGCTAGGAGTAGAGGAGCCAGCACATCCTGAAAAGCGTAAGCGGGATTTAATGCTATCATAAATTTAAAGAGGATAAATTAAGCTTTATGTTGGTGTTAGATTATACCTACGCCTTTTGATCCATGCGGAAAAGTCAGCTTGTCTCAAAACGCGTAAGCAGGATTTAAAGGATTTAATGACGACATGAATTTCAAGAAGATGAATAAAGTTTTCAGTTGGCATAAGATTTCACTTATGCATTTCAAGCCATTTACGAAGACCCAGCACATCTCAAAACGTATACTTGGAATTTAATACTCACATGAATTAATTTACATTTCAGGCCATGCACTTCATAAGCACTGAGGAAGAGCCAGCACATCTCAAAACACTCAAGTGGAATAATGCAGACATGTATTTAAACAGGATTAACAAAGCTTTATGTTGACATTCAATTCCACCTACGCGTTTCAAGCCATGTTATGCATAAGCATCGACGAAGAGTCAGCACATATCAAAACACATAAGTGGGATTTAATGTTGATATGAATTTAAAGTGGATGAATAAAACTTTATTTCAACATTACATTCTTCTTACGCGTTTCGAGCCCTGCTGTGCATAAGCATTGATGAAGAGCTGGCACACATCAAAACACATGAGTGAGATTTAAAGAGGTTGTCCACAACTTTTACACTGATGGCCCATTCTTTTGATAGGCCATCAATGTCTGATCAGCTGGGGTCCGTCACCTGGCACTCCCGGCGATCATGTCTCATTGGTGACCGGAAGTACTTGTAGTGGCCGGGGCTTTGTACTGCACATCTGTATCCTATTCAAATCAATAGGATGTGCATATGTAGTACCCCGCGACAGCCACTATAAGTAGACGGCCAGCTCTGCAAGTTGCAAGTAAGTACTTCCGGTTGGCGGCAGCCACCACCGATGACAGCTGATCGGCGGGGGGTGCTGGGTGTCAGACCCTGGACGATCAGACATTGTTGACCTATCCCAAGGATAGGACATCAATGTAAAAGTAGTGGACAACCCCTTTAATGTTTATATGAATTTAAAGTGGATGAATAAAACTTTACATTCTTCTTACGCATTTCGAGCCAGGCTATGACTTAAAATACATTAAAAAAAATCATATATGGGGAATATGTTTAAAACAATACAAGTGTGAGCATGATGCTCAAACAATGCAGGAAAATAATGCCAAGTTCAACGCGTTTCAAGCCATTTTATGGATAAGCATTGAGGAAGAACCAGCACATCTCAAAACGCAAAAGTGGGATTTAACGCCGACAAGAATTTGAAGTGAATAAAAAAAGCTTTATGTTACATGAGTATATGCAAAGAATAGATAGTATAACGCGGTGCCAGAATGGGAGAATGGGTTAAAGCAGAACGAAGCAGAAACGTGTTTGTACCCTCGTGGCCGACAATCAATTTTCGTCAGATTGATTTGAAAACCCGGCTCCAAAGGGGCTATTTATCTAGGCAGAAATGATTGTTCACACAGCTTGGCGGATTCCTAATCACATGTAAATTATACAAAATAGAAGCGGTTTATGCAGATATTGAGGACCTCCCCCGGAACAGCAATTATATAAAAGGCAACGTAAATAACATGCCGGGTAATGAACTTGCTATGAAAACCGATTGACAATGAAGCTTCATAATGCATCTGTTAAGTGGGAAAATCAGGTAAAATCACTGGAACCTACATCTTCTCAATTTCCTTATAATGTGGCAAATTACACACTAAAAAATGGCAGCAGACGATACGTACACACAAACTGCGCCTATGATAAACTATCTCGGATGGCGCCGCGCGTTTCCAGGTAATTAAAATGACAAATAATTGACTTGTTGTAAAGTACCAATTATTAGAAGACATACGGAGAAGAATCAATATCATATCATACAACTATCGCTTCTTCGTTCTGCCTGCTGCTGGGGAATATTATAATAAAACACATCTATATTGGTAATATAAGGCATTAGTCATGATTTTTAAAGGAGAATTCAGCATTTAAAGGGATTTTCCTGACTAGGTTGTATTTACCAATAATTATCCATATCCAAGCCACAAATCTGTGATTTATGAGTTTTTCGGTCCTAGGACCATAATTTCTCATTGTCAGGACATTGACTTGATCACAAACAACCCCTTTTATATCAGGGTCAAGCTGCTTATTTTCCCTGCAGTGTCCGCTAGAGGTGAAATCTAGTATTGCAAGCAGCCATTCAGGAAAAACATGCAATGCAGATCTGACTTATAGGTAGGGGACCAAATTATGAATCCCCCTCTATTTCATCCATATATCCTAAGATGTCACAAAGAATTAAGATTTCTGCTTGTTTTTCACTAGTAAAATCTCAAGGATAAGGCTACTTTTTGGAAAGAGGGGGTTCAATATACATTATAGGTATAATGTATAATAGTCAACTGTCATGCAAGTTGTGGGAAAGACTAAGTGCAACACGAAGGAAAGAGGGGGAGGAAGCCCAAACCAAACACTAGGGAAAGGGGGAGTGTAGACCCCTAGGCAAAACTAATAACACCCTGCCTACCCTACCATCCCTATATAGGTTCTACAACAATCGCCGAGCAGGACCCTAAAACCCTGTATATCCCTAGAGCTTGGCCTTAGATAGGGAGGGGGAGGGGGTGAGCACTGGTCAGGCCCCCACTACAAACTAAAGACAACAAGTTAGACAAACAAAGGGGATTAACTTAGCTTGAGCAGACACCAGAGGGGTAACGCCAACTGTCCTCCAAGGGCACCAGAGAAGAAGCCAGCCAACAGCTAGTGCTCCAAGCATGCACAAAAGAATATAGAAGTATCACTGGCAATTGCCTGGAGCAAACTGAGAGTTTTTAACTTCCATGCAAGGGTGTGTCAATAAGCAGCAGGAGGGAGGTTGCCGCTGGGTCTTAAAGGGAGAAGGATTAAGAAGGTGTCTACAATGCCAAGTGCAGTGACCTTCTACAGCCAGATTCAGAGCGACTGTCTATTACCTCTGACACACCCGTGACATCAACAGTCAAAGGCTACCTGGGAACAAACCAACATTGCTTCTATGTACAAATGCAAGAGAAGACTGACTGCTAGGAAAAACTAAGAGAGAAATAAGGAAAGACCTTTTAATGCACAACATAATCCCCCATATAGTTTATTGCATACCATAGTCTTCCATATAATATAATGCACTCACCATAGTCTTCCATACAGTATAATGCACCCCATAATCCCCCATATAGTATATTGCATACTATAGTCTTCCTTATAATATAATGCACTCACCATAATCTTCCATATAGTATAATGCACCCCATAATCCCCCATATAGATTATTGCACATCATAGTTTTCGATATAATATAATTCACTCCTCCATATAGTATAATGCACCCCATAATCCTCCATAATGTAAATTGCACACCATAGTCTTCCATATAATATAATGCACCCTTCATAGTCCTCCATATATAATGCACAGCCCATTGTCCTCCATATAGTATAATGCACCACATAGTCCTCCATATAGCATAATGCACTCTCCATAGTCCTCCATATAGTATAATGCACTCCCCATAGTCCTCCATATAGTATAATGCACTCTCCATAGTCCTCCACATGGTATAATGCACTCCCCATAGTCCTCCATATAGTATAATGCACTCCCATATTCCTCCATATAGTATAATGCACAGCCCATAGTCCTCCATATAATATAATGCACCCCCATAGTCGTCCATATATAATGCACTCCCCATAGTCCTCCATATATAATGCATCCCACCTCTCCTGCTGGGACTGGTCGGTAGTTAAGCCCCTCCTTAGAATCCATCAGTGAGCTCATTCCTATTGAGAGTTTGTAACTCTTTAATAATTTTCTGAACTATGATAACAAAGTTCAGCACAATTTTGATGTGGTCTCTGGTCATAAATTAGAAAACAATAATAGCTATTGCAAACTCTCAGAATAAGCTCCCTGATAGATTCTTAGTTAACTCATTCTGCAGCCAGCAATGTGCAGGGAAACAAAAAAAAACGTAAAAGCTGAATGGTGTAATATTTTTAATGAAACCTAATAACAAAAATTATGCTTAGCAAACAACCTCTTTAAATGCATTTAGTTTAAGATACTTGGACAACTCTCTCAATTACTAAATTCTCCAATGTAAATAAAAAGAGTGTGTACTCACCTCAGGTGTCAGTGCCATGTTTCCCAGGGCTCGTGTGACATTATTATACCAGAACAACTGTAGCTGTCTCACTTCCCCTATATGTCAGTTTCATCCGAAGAAAATGAGAGTCAAGAAGCCAATTTGTAGTCGAAGATTGACTGCAGGACTCAATGTCACGTGAGCCCCAGAAGACCCAACACCAACATCGCTGGAACAGCGCCGGTACTGTAGGCGAGTAAACATTGTTTTTATTTTACATCATATAATAATGGAGAAGGAGTTGCCCGATTGGTGGACAACACCTTTAACGCATTAAATTGAAGCTAAACATAATTTTTGTCATTAGGTTTCATTAAAAATGTTGCACCATTTGGCTTTTTGCAAAATGAGTTAACTAAGAATCTGTCAGAGAGCTTATTTTGGCAGATAGTTTTTGTAAATCTATTAGCATTTTCTGAACTCCTCTGTGCTGGTCTATGATCCCAGAACAGATCAAAATCGTGCTGAACTTTGTGGTCCAAATTAAAGAAACTTTAAGTAAAAAGAAAAACGTATGAAATGCGTCCATATCATTTAAAACTTGTGAATACTCACAAAAACTCTAAATCAGATTGTATCCCAGCTGAGCATTCAATAAAGGAGAGATGTAGACTGAAGACGAACCTAATAGGGAGCTGACTGCAGTGATTAAGACTGAATGGAATAAAGCAGCCTGCAGTGTATTATAATACATGCAAGCTGCAGAAGAAAAACAGTTAAAACTTTGTAATCAAAACCAATTACAGAACTGTCTTTTATAACATAATTCATACAATGCATTGTAAGACAAAATGCCAAGGTGTCAAAACAAAATAAATCAAACATCATTTAGTAGAGAAGAGATTGAGGCTAGAGACTACTCCGATAGGGAGCTAACAGCAGTGATTGAGATTTAATGGAATCGAGCAGCCTGCAGTGTTTTGTAATGCATGCAAGATGCAGAAGAAAAACGCTGAAAACTTTGTAATCAAAACTTTTTGTAGAACTGTGTTTTACAACATAATATACTGTATGCAATGTACTGTAGCAAAAAATGCAAAAGTGTCAAAGCAAATTAATCATATTTGATCCTAGATGGGCATTCAGTAGAGATTGGGGCTGGAGAATAACCCAATATGGAGTGGACAGCCAAGATTGAGATTTAATGGGATCGAGCAGCATGCAGTGTATTGTAATACATGCAAGCTGAAGAAGAAAAACGATGAAAACTTTATAATCAAAACAAATTGCAGAACTGTCTTATGACATAAGACATATAATGCACTACATAAAAAATGCAAAGGTGTGAAATCCAAATAAATCAAATCAGATTTGATCCTAGATGGGCATTCAGTAGAGAAAAAAATGGGGTCAGAGAATAACAAAATAGGGAGTTGACAGCCGCCATGATTGAGATTTAACGAGATCAAGCATTCTGCAGTGTATTGTAATACATGCAAGCTGCAGAAGAAAAACAATGAAACCTTTTCAATCAAAACCAATTGCAAAACTGTCTTTTATAATATAATACTTAAAAATGCAAAGGTGTCACATCCAAATAAATCAGGTTTGATCCTAGATAGTAATCCAAAGAAGGCCTAATAGTAAAGAAAGAACCCAATTGAGAAACACTTCAGAAATATTAGTAAATCACCATATCCTGAAATAGGGTACCGTTCAGGATGAAAGAAGTAAACATGTATACATTTTAAAATACATATTTTATTATATAATAATAATAAAAGCTATTTAAAACTCAGAAAAGGTCCTTACAAGGCAAGAGATGCGGCATAGTGTACAAACAAATGGGACTACGTTAATAGTGTAACAGTGAAAGGGTATAGAAAATCAATCAATGATAACCTAATCATACTACTAATAATCATATTAGATGCAACCCAATATTAAAGTTGCAGCAAGCATGAAGTTAAATCATGGGTATAAGGTATTACCTGCTAATGATTGTAGGTTAAAAGTAGGTTAAAAGCCAGCAGACTCCTAAAGTATGGTGTCCCACCACCCCGACGTGTGTTTTGCCCTGCTTCTTGAGAGGCAAAACAGGGGCTTCCCCACCTGAAGAAGCAGGGCGAAATATGCATAAGTAGAGAAACGTGCAGTAAAGAAGAGATACAGTTGTGCTCAAAAGTTTACATACCCCGGCAAAATTTTTATTTTCTTGGCCTTGTTTCAGATAATATGAATGATAATAAAAAAAACTTTTTCTCCACTCATGGTTATTGGTTGGGTGAAGCCATTTATTGTCAAACTACTGTTTTTTTTATTTTAAAATCTTAATGACAACCAAAAACATCCTAATGACCCTGATCAAAAGTTCACATACCCTGGTGATTTTGGCCTGATAACATGCATAGAATTTGACACGTATGGGTTTGAATGGCTACTACAGGTAACATCCTCACCTGTGACCTGTTTGCTTGTAATCAGTGTGTGTGCATAAAAGCTGAGTGAGTTTCTGGGATCCAGACAGACTCTTGCATCATTCATCCAGCCACTGACGTTTCTGGATTGTAAGTTTGTGAGTCATGGGAAAAGCAAAAGAATTGTCAATGGATCTACGGGAAAAAGTAGTTGAACTGTATAACACAGGAAAGGGATACCAAAAATATCCAAGAAATTGATAATGCCAGTCAGCAGCATTCAAACTGTGATTAACAAATGGAAAATCAGGGGCTCTGTAAAAACCAAACCACGATCAGGTAGATCAACAAAAATTTCAGACACAACTGCCAGGAAAATTGTTCAGGATGCAAAGAAAAACCCACAAATAACATGAGCTGAAATTCAGGACTCTCTGAAAACTAGTGGTGTGGCTGTTTCAAGATGCACAATAAGGAGGCACTTGAAGGAAAATGGGCTGCATGGTTGAATCGCCAGAAGAAAGCCATTACTGCGCAAATGCCACAAAGTATCTTGCCTACAATACGCCAAACAGCACAGAGACAAGCCTCAAAACTTCTGGAACAAGGTAATTTGGAGTGATGAGGCCAAAATTGAACTTTTTGGTCACAACCATAAAAGTTACATTTGGAGAGAGGTCAACAAGGCCTATAATGAAAGGAACACCATTCCTACAGTAAAGCATGGAGGTGGATCACTGATGTTTTGAGAATGTGTGAGCTACAAAGGCACAGGAAACTTGGTAAAAGTTGAAGGAAAGATGAATGCAGCACGTTATCAGCAAATACTGGAGGCAAATTTACACTCATCAGCCCGGAAGCTGCGCATGGGACATACTTAGACGTTCCAACATGACAACGATACAAAACACAAGGCCAAGTTGACCTGTCAATAGCTACAGCAGAACAAAGTGAAGGTTCTGGAGTGGCCATCTCTGTCTCCTGACCTCAATATCATTGAGCCACTCTGGGGAGATCTCAAGCTCGCAGTTCATGCTAGACAGCCCAGGAATTTACAGGAACTGGAGGCTTTTTGCCAAGAAGAATGGGCAGCTTTACCATCTGAGAAAATAAAGAACCTCATCCACAACTACCACAAAAGACTTCAAGCTGTCATTGATGTTAGAGGGGGCAATACACGGTATTAAGAACTAGGGTATGTGAACTTTTGATCAGGGTCATTTGGATGTTTTTGGTTGTCATTAAGATTTAAAAAGATAAAACACAGTAGTTTGACAATAAATAGCTTCACCCAACCAATAACCATGAGTGGAGAAAAAGTTTTTTTGTTGCCATTCATATTCTCTGAAACAAGGCCAAGGAAATATTCTGCCGGGTTATGTAAACTTTTGAGCACAACTGTATGATTGGGACTGTAGAGTAACCCAATGGGGAGCTGATAGCAGTGATTCAGATTTAATGGGATCGAGCAGCCTGCTGTATATTGTAATACATGCAAGCTGAAGAAAAACTGTGAACATTTTGTAATTAAAGCCAATTTCAGAACTGTTTTATATGAAAGAAAACATAGAAGCACTGTAAGAAAAACATGCAAAGGTGTCCATAGACTTTATGATTAACCTCTAAATGACAGCATGGCTTAGACTTAGTTGCAAAGCGAATACCTCTCTGGCTTATCAGTTATTAAATGATTAATATTATTTCAGCAGTTCACAAGCCTAACTATCAAAAAAAATGACTCTACCCTTTGCATGATGCAAAATTAATCATTGAGCAACACGTGGACTACACCGATCTAGAATGCTAGAAATTGATTCCCAACAATATGTTTCATTTCCTTGAATACTTTTTTACTGATCGTAGTTCATCTCCATAAAATCTGGTCGTTGCAGAGAGTGACATCCAAGTGCCACCCTGATGACTCAATTTATTACCAGTAGTCAGGGACTTCTGAATTACAGAGCCTAAAAGCATTGTATCAGCAGCCACAAAGGCTAAACAGGCTAAGCCCACAAGTATGCACAGCAATAAAACAAGCATTCGGGAGATAGAAGAGAAAATAATTCAGCTTTTACAACCATTAAAACGACTGAGGTAACGAAATGTTTATCTAATGCATCATTCCAGTTTGGTTCCACCACGGCTGGCGTTCGGTAACTCCCTTCTTTAACATCTTGAACTTTGATGTAGAAAACAGAGACATTATTCAGATACTTAAATAGATGGAAAAAAAATCCCTTCCTGTTGACTCTCGACCATAAAAGACATTTTACACGTATTTTCCACGTTATGATTGCTAAATAGAAACTGCCAGATGCTCGAAAATATTCGAGAAAGAAAATATATCCTCACTAAAAAATCAGATCGGTAAGCAGAAACGTCTGCTCGCAGTTTGCAAATAAGTAATAGCCAGACGAACTTAAGAGGATTTATTTGATGCCTATCCCATGACTGCACCGAAATTGACGGTGTAGCAATTTTTGAAAAGCTTAGATAATGATATGGTACAAATAACATAAATGCAATGTAATCTGTTACAACCAATCACTTATTATTAGTAAGTCGTAGCTAGACTTTACTTCACCCAAGGTAAAGATTCCATTTATTCTCCGAGCCCTGTATCGAAAAATGCTGGTCAGGGTGCATTGGCTTGTTCGGATACCCTGTATGCACTCAGTAGAGTTGATTAGCTTCTCACGTCAAGGTGAATCAAACTTGCTTCAAACTTTCCCAAAAATTTGATTTCACCAGAACCAAAATTTATAGTGAACTAGTTGTACCCGGACACGCGTTGCTGTGGCTCAGTCTGGTTAAATGGAAAAGAAAGAAAAGAGAAAGTGCACGTTTCTAAAATATTTAATTTCACAATGCTTGTGGGTATACGATATTTTTTGTTGGGGTATAGTGTGTGTTGCTTTTACGTCCAACAGCTGGTATATAAAAACACAGTAAGTATATAAAAAAATGCATGTATTCCAATGCAACGTTCATTTTTATTTATATATATATAATGTATATATATACAGTACAGACCAAAAGTTTGGACACACCTTCTCATTTAAAGATTTTTCTGTATTTTCATGACTTTGAAAATTGTACATTCACACGGAAGGCATCAAAACTATGAATTAACACATGTGGAATTATATACTTAACAAAAAAGTGTGAAACAACTGAAAAAATGTCTTATATACGAGGTTCTTCAGAGTAGCCACCTTTTGCTTTGATGACTGCTTTGCACACTCTTGGCATTCTCTTGATGAGCTTCAAGAGGTAGTCACCGGAAATGGTTTTCACTTCACAGGTGTGCCCTGTCAGGTTTAATAAGTGGGATTTCTTGCCTTATAAATGGGGTTGGGACCATCAGTTGTGTTGTGCAGAAGTCTAGTGGATACACAGCTGATAGTCCCACTGAATAGACTGTTAGAATTTGTATTATGGCAAGAAAAAAGCAGCTAAGTAAAGAAAAACGAGTGGCCATCATTGCTTTAAGAAATGAAGGTCAGTCAATCCGAAAAATTGGGCAAACTTTGAAAGTGTCCCAAAGTGCAGTTGCAAAAGCCATCAAGCACTACAAAGAAACTGGCTCACATGAGGACCGCCCCAGGAAAGGAAGACCAAGAGTCACCTCTGCTTCTGAGGATAAGTTTATCCGAGTCACCAGCCTCAAAAATCGCAGGTTAACAGCAGCTCAGATTAGAGACCAGTTCAATGCCACACAGAGTTCTAGCAGCAGACACATCTCTACAACAACTGTTAAAGAGGAGACTTTGTGCAGCAGGCCTTCATGGTAAAATAGCTGCTAGGAAACCACTGCTAAGGACAGGCAACAAGCAGAAGAGACTTGTTTGGGCTAAAGAACACAAGGAATGGACATTAGACCAGTGGAAATCTGTGCTTTGGTCTGATGAGTCCAAATTTGAAATCTATGGTTCCAACCACCGTGTCTTTGTGCGACACAGAAAAGGTGAACGGATGGACTCTACATGTCTGGTTCCCACCGTGAAGCATGGAGGAGAAGGTGTGATGGTGTGGGGGGTGCTTTGCTGGTGACACTGTTGGGGATTTATTCAAAATTGAAGGCATACTGAATCAGCATGGCTACCACAGCATCTTGCAGCGGCATGCTATTCCATCCGGTTTGCGTTTAGTTGGACCATCATTTATTTTTCAACAGGACAATGACCCCAAACACACCTCCAGACTGTGTAAGGGCTATTTGACCTGAACCCAATCTAGATGGTTTGGGGTGAGCTGGACCGCAGAGTGAAGGCAAAAGGGCCAACAAGTGCTAAGCATCTCCAGGAACTCCTTCAAGATTGTTGGAAGACCATTTCCGGTGACTACCTCTTGAAGCTCATCAAGAGAATGCCAAGAGTGTGCAAAGCAGTCATCAAAGCAAAAGGTGGCTATTTTGAAGAACCTAGTATATAAGACATATTTTCAGTTGTTTCACACTTTTTTGTTAAGTATATAACTCCACATGCGTTAATTCATAGTTTTGATGCCTTCAGTGTGAATGTACAACTTTCATAGTCATGAAAATACAGAAAAATCTTTAAATGAGAAGGTGTGTCCAAACTTTTGGTCTGTACTGTATATGTATTTATTTATATATATACACTGCTAAAAAAATAAAGGGAACACTCAAATAACACATCCTAGATCTGAATGAATGAAATATTGTCATTGAATACTTTGTTCTGTATAAAGTTGAATGTGCTGACTACAAAATCACACAAAAATCATCAATGGAAATCAAATTTATTAACCAATGGAGGCCCGGATTTGGAGTCACCCTCAAAATTAAAGTGGAAAAACACACTACAGGCTGATCCAACTTTGATGTAATGTCCTTAAAACAAGTCAAAATGAGGCTCAGTATTGTGTGTGGCCTCCACGTGCCTGTGTGTCCTCCCTACAATGCCTGGGCATGTTCCTCATGAGGTTGCGGATGGTCTCCTGTGGGATGTCCTCTCAGACCTGGACTAAAGTATCCGCCAACTCCTGGACAGTCTGTGGTGCAACGTGACGTTGGTGGATGGAGCGAGACATGATGTCCCAGATGTGCTCCATCAGATTCAGTTCTGGGGAACGGGTGGTCCAGTCCATAGCTTCAATGCCTTCATCTTGCAGGAACTGCTGACACACTCAAGCCACATGAGGTCTGGCATTGACCTGCATTAGGAGGAACCCAGGGCCAACCGCACCAGCATATGGTCTCACAAGGGGTCTGAGGATCTCATCTCGGTACCTAATGGCAGTCAGGCTACCTCTGGCGAGCACATGGAGGGCTGTGCGGCTCTCCAAAGAAATACCACCCGACACCATTGCTGACCCACTGCCAAACCGGTCATGCTAAAGCATGTTGCAGGCAGCAGTTCGCTCTCCACGGCGTCTCCAGACTCTGTCACGTCTGTCACATGTGGTCAGTGTGAACCTGCTTTCATCTGTGAAGAGCACAGGGCGCCAGTGGTGACTTTGCCAATCCTGGTGTTCTGTGGCAAATTCCAAGCATCCTGCACGGTGTTGGGCTGTGAGCACAACCCCCATCTGTGGACGTCGGGCCCTCTTACCACCCTCATGGAGTCGGTTTCTAAAAGTTTGTGCCGACACATGCACATTTGTGGCCTACTGGAGGTCATTTTGCTGGGCTCTGGCAGTGCTCCTCCTGTTCCTCCATGCACAAAGGCGGAGGTAGCGGTCCTGCTGCTGGGTTGTTGCCCTCCTACGGCCCCCTCCACGTTTCCTGGTGTACTGGCCTGTCTCCTGGTAGAGCTTCCAGCCTCTGGACACTACGCTGACAGACACAGCAAACCTTCTTCCCACAGCTCGCATTGATGTGCCATCCTGGATGAGCTGCACTACCTGAGCAACTTCTGTGGGTTGTAGAGTCCATCTCATGCTACCACGAGTGTGAAAGCACAACCAACATTCAAAAGTGACCAAAACATCAGCCAGAAAGCATTGGTACTGAGATGTGGTCTGTGGTCCCCACCTGCAGAACCACTCCTTTATTGAGGGTGTCTTGATAATTGCAAATAATTTCCATCTATTGTCTATTCCATTTGCACAACAGCATGTGAAATTGATTGTCAATCAGTGTTGCTTCCTAAGTGGACAGTTTGATTTCACAGAAGTTTGATTTACTTGGAGTTACATTCTGTTGTTTAAGTGTTCCCTTTATTTTTCTGAGCAGTTTATATATATATATATATATATATATATATATATATATATATGTGTATACTTATATTTTTATTAACATAGATATACATATCAGATGGGGCAATGCTGGCGCTGTTGATAGTAGTGCCCATCAGGCAGGTGTGGCACCCCTGCGGGCTCAGTCGCCACAGAGGTACTGCATGTCACCCAGAGGTGTGGTATCCACTCTCAGGTAAGGATGGAGTACTGCCCGGGACCCACACACTTGCATCCATTACACTCCACTTCAGAGGGAAGGGCGACATTGCTCCTAAGGGAGAGCACAGTCCCTGGTCCCTAGCTGGAGGGTGGGTAGTGGGTGTGGGTGGAGGAAATAGTTTAGGAGAGCAGTGGAGGAGGTCCAGGCTCCTGGCTCCAGTGCTTGGAACAGGAGTTGAGAGGCCCAGGAGGAAAGGCTGGAAGAGGACGGGAGCAGAGGGAAGGCTCCAAGAGGAATAGAGGGGATCCCAGGGGCACGGGAAGTGCGGATGCCACCCGTGCGCCTGAATCTACCAGGACGTGAAGGGATCAGGCCGCAGGGGGGACCGGCCCCTAACTAGTGGAGAACTACTAGGCTCAGCTAGAAACCGGAGGCTGCTGTACTTGCAAGGTGCAGCTGCCAACAACCACAATTACATCGCCGAAAAGGTGGCCACAGAGGGTCCAGGGGACTGCAGGTCACCCAACAAGATCCGAGGTTACCGACTTGGGACACTGATTGTGAGGCGCAGGGCAGGAGGGTGAGAGCCAGCGCAGGAAGACGACCGAGGAAGGAACATAGAACGGGGTCCCGTTTAAGAACTCCTGAAATACCTGAGGGATTGCTGAACCCCTTTCTTGGTGAACGCAGGACGACGTGGGTGGTTATAAGCTGGCAGTTGTAACCAGGGGCAGCGTGAGAGCTGAACCAACTCTGCTGCGTCACCATCAGCTCCAAGGGATCTGCACCGCAGCGGCGGCTCCATATAGCCACATACCACAGGTGGCGTCACGAACATTAAACTATAAAAACTATAAATCCCCTTTTATTGACCGCCCTGAGTCACGGACCGGGTCACCACCACTGTGACATCCCCTGCACCGACCGGCCCGGCACCGAGTACCCCACGGCCCAGGGGGCGCATCACAGGCATGGTGGCAGCCTGTACCCTGTAACCCCTGCAGGCCTGAACTCTGCACAGGTCACTAAAGAGGTTGGTACTTGCTGTCAGGTGTCACAATGTAGCCGGTCATGTCAGGGATTGCTAGTTATGCAATTCTGTAGTACAGAGGGAATGTGACAGGAGGGGGCACAGAGATGAAAGCAGGCGGCGGCAGAGGAGAAGGGGGTGATCCGCTTGACATGTCCCGGGCTAGTACCGGCCAGATCACAGCGCCACTCCCGCCGGTGGCGCAGTGGGATTTGCACTTGCTTGCTATCCTCCCACTGCTGCGAGGCTCAGGCCCAGCTCAGCGACCAGAGCGGAGGCCGCAGCCTGTGCTTCTCCATGCAGCCTTCCTTTCTCCTTCCCTCCCTCCCCCACTTGTTGTTGCGCAGTCGGAAATAAGACTCAGCTGCCGGAAAAGAAGAAGCCGCAGCAGCAGCGCTGCCGGAGTGCAGAGGCGGTCGCCTCTCAGGCGGTGGTAGTGATGAGCAGCAGCGTCTTTCAGCCTCGAACAGACGGTCTCATCATTCCCCCTCCCCCCAACCCCCACGGGGGACACAAAAAGAGCAGAGCACAGGTAGTAGCTGGGGCGAACGAAGGAGAGGGAGAAGGGTTTATCAATGAGATGTCACTAAGGGGAGGAGAATGCCGGGCGCCCAGGGAGGGTCAGCCTGGGACTGAGCTTGTAACACCCCCCTCTCGCTGTTGCTTTTACGCCCAACAGCTGGTATATAAAAACATAGTAGGTATATAAAAACATGCGTGTATACGAATGCAACGTTGTGTCAAAATTTCAAAGCAATCGGTGAAGAAGGTTAGGAGATTTAAGATTTTGAACAAACAAACATTTACATTTTTATTTATATAAACTTGCTGAATTACAGAGGACCAGGAAAGGTCACTTCTTCTCAGCCCTTACCATTCCTGTCCCACCACCATTGGTCTTCTATCTCCTTCTTCTATCCTCTTTCTTTCTTCTGGATAGGTTTTCCATACACTAACACTTGCGGCATGACGCATGTTAATTACGTGTGCCCCATGTGACCAACCGCGTGGGTCCCAGTGAGTGGAAGATCAAGCCAGAAGGAAGATAGAAGAAAAATGAAAAACTTAATTGGAGGACCCATGGCAGAGGGTCAAGTAGAGTTCAGTATAAGATTTTTTTTAACCTTTTCAAAGTCAATTTAATTCGCATTGAAATTTTGTTAGATAAAAATTTAATTTCTCCTCAGAATTGAGCAAATCTACCCTATTCGAATTTTGGGGGGAGGGCAAGGATCAGACTGGCCCAATAGAGTATCACAGGAACTTCCAATGAAAGATGGTCTTTGACACAACAATGATCAAATAGTACAAGATGGCCTCAAAAGGTCCGGCAGAAGACATAACCATTTGGTGTGGATTTTGGAGCCAATCGCTTGATGTTAGGGTTTATTGGGTACATTGATAACATGTCCTACGTGAACCATGATAACTACAACTAAAATTACATTAAAACTGGACATATGCACGTCTAAATGGAGGATTAGTCCTCAGGTTGTCGTGTGGAACCCAATCCAACACGGCTTGGGACATGTGCTCCACCAGTGTGACATGAGTACAGGTTTATTGACTTAAAAAGGGTAAACCAACAAACTCATGTTAGAAGATGACTTAGTTGAGAACTATCATCTTAGACCTGATGATTTTCTTAAAAAAATAAGCCACTTTTGAGGGGTCAAAATCTCTTGGAAATTTTCAATAATGAAAGTGTACCACTAGTGAGAAAGGAATTGGGGGCTCACAAGTTGACATGTGTCCCTTTGAAAACGGATGTGGGTGCAAACTCAATGATGCCCATCAATGTTAAATTCTGAAAGACTGATGTCACACATGTTGGTTCCCAGCACTCCCAAAAAACTTTTTTTTGGTGGAGGAAAGCATGGCTACACAAAAGTAATTTAGTATTACGTGATCGGGTGAACTGTGGAGACATCAGGAATCTGACTTCTATTGACCTGATACGGATAGCCCTAAAAAACGCCCTTAAAGTTGTTGTACTAGCTACAGTATATGAAACATTTTTTGTGGGACTGCTGAATATTGCCAAGTACTTGGCTATTTCCGGCTGTCCCATAGATAATGAATGGAGTGGAGTTGAGCAAACTAGTCCTCCCCTCTATTATGATGGGGCCTGTTCTCTCCCCTCTCCAATCCGTCCTTAACGCAGCAGCCAGGAGCATATTCCTCGCCAAACACTACACCGATGCCTCTTCCCTGTGCCAGTCATTGCATTGGTTACCCATCCAATATAGAGTTCAATTTAAACTTATCACGCTTACCCACAAAGCGCTCCATGCTTCAGTACCCCCCTACATATCCTCCCTTGTCTCAGTCTACCACCCTACACGTGCCCTCCGTTCTGCCAGTGACTTAAAACTAAAATCCTCCATAATCCGAACTTTCCACTCCCGTCTCCAAGATTTCTCGCGTGCTGCACCAATTCTTTGGAATGCACTACCCAGGACAGTTCGATTAATTCCCAATACCCACAGTTTCAAGCGGACCCTAAAAACCCATTTCTTTAGACTGGCGTATCGCCTCCACACATTATCTGTCCATCCCAGTTGTCCATCCCAGTTTTCCCCCATATTAAAATCTTCTTCAATTTCAGGTTCATACCAACCATGTACTTAATAGCCTCGGTCAGAACTGTACACATACTGGCAGGCGACCAGTCCATGTATTATTTATCCTATTTAGTATATCAAGGCTGCATTATACAATATATGTACATTCTACTTTTTGTGTCTCCCCCATTTCCTCATAGACTGTAAGCTTGCGAGCAGGGCCCTCACTCCTTTCGATATCTATATATATAATCGTCTTATCCCGTCTGTCTATCTGTCTGTCTGTCCTTGAAATCCTGCGTCGCTCATTGGTCCGGCAGCGGCCAATCAGCGCCGCGGGATTTCTGAAAAAAGATGGCAGCCGTTAGCGTCTCATCTGCAGGACGGAGCTCAGCGGCTATGCAGCCGGGAGATGACCGGCGCGAGGCGCTCATCTCCCGGCCGGTACCAGCAGAAGGAACTCGACCGCCGGACCCATCTGCGGGACGGAGATGCAGCCGGGAGATGAGAGGCGCGAGGCGCTCATCTCCCGGCCGGTAGCAGCGGAAGGACCGCCGGCGTCGCTGACCTCCATGCGGAAGGGAGGACCGGGGAGCGGCGCTGTGGGTTATGATACTTCTGCTGCGAGCGCCCGCTCATGTCCCGGGTTCTCGCAACGGAAGTACCCGAACAGGCAGCGCCGCTCCCCGGTCCTCACCAAGACGATTCGATGATTGGTCGCGGTCTTTGGACCCGACCAATCACTGATCTTACCGCAAAAGTTAAACACCGCTGTGCTGATTGGTCGCGGACGCTGCCCGCGACCAATCACCGATTTGGGCACCACATTTAAATATCGGCTGCGACCAATCACCGATCTTGGCTCCACATTTAAACACTGCTGTGCTGACCAATACGATTCCGCTCCCCGGTCCTCACCAATACGATTCGCTGATTGGTCGCGCTCTCCGCCCGCGACCAATCAGCGAGCTTGGCGCCAAATTTAAACAACGCTCTGCTGATTGGTCGCGGACTCCAGCCGCGACCAATCAGCGAGATTGGCGCCAAATTTAAACAGCGCTCTGCTGATTGGTCGCGGTTGCCAGCCGCGACCAATCAGCGAGATTGGCGCCAAATTTAAACAACACTCGGCTGATTGGTCGCGGACGCCAGACGCGACCAATCAGCGAGATTGGCGCCAAATTTAAACAACGCTCTGCTGATTGGTTGCGGCCGCCAGCCGACCGCGACCAATCAGCGATATTGGCGCCTAATTTAAACAGCGCTATCATCTCCCGACGGCAAGTGTGAACGGAGTACCGAGGAGCGGCGCCGCCGGTCGGGATGCTTCTGCTGCGAGCAGCCGCTCATCTCCCAGCTGCTCGCAGCGGAAGTACCCGCACAGGCAGCGCCGCTCCCCGGTCCTCACTAATACGACGCTGATTGGTTGCGGCCGCTGGCCCCGACCAATCATCGATATGGGCGGCAAATTTAAAGCCCGCTCTGCTGATTGGTCGCGGTGGCCGGCCCCGACCAATCAGCAATTTTGGTGGCAAATTGAAACACCGCTCTGCTGATTGGTCGCTACCGCCAGCCGCGACTAATCAGCGATTTTGGCGCAAAATTTAAACAACGCTCTGCTGATTGGTCGCGGTCGCCGGCCGCAAACAATCAGCAGTATTGGCGCAAAATTTAAACCCCGGTCTGCTGATTAGTCGTGACCAATCAGCGATTTTGGCGCCAAATGTAAACCCCGCTCTGCTGATTGGTCGCGGTGGCCGGCCGCCACCAATCAGCAATATTGGCGCCATATTTAAACACCACTCTGCTCATTGGTCGCGGTTACTGGTCACGAATAACCAGCATTATTGGCGACAAATTTAAACACCGCTCTGCTGATTGGTCGCGGCCGTGACCAATCACCATTATTGGCACCAAATTTAAATACCGCTCTGCTGATTGGTCGCGACCGCTGGCAGCAAACAATCAGCATTATTGCCGCCAAATTTAAACCCCGCTCTGCTGATGGGTCGCGTTCGCTGGCCGCGACCAATCAGCATTATTGGCGCCAAATTTAAACCCCGCTCTGCTGATTAGCCGCGACCGCCGGCCGTGACCAATCTGCGATATAGGCGCCAAATTTTAACACCGCTTTGCTGATTGGTTGCAGTTGCCGGCCTCGACCAATCAGCGATTTTGGCGCCAAATGTAAACACCGCTCTGCTGCTTGCGCCCGGTCGGCCGCATACCTATTCTAGAATACCCGATGCGTTAGAATCGGGCCACCATCTAGTGAGATATGTTTATTCTGTATTGTTTGTACAAGTCCTCCCCTAAAATTTGTAAAGTGCTGCGGAATATGTTGGCGCTATAAAAATAAAAATTATTATTATTATTATTATCATTGGGACCCAGTGATCAATACGCTATTCCCTATCAATATAGGATAACTAATTTACTTGCTACAAACCGTTTAAGTCTAACTCAATAAGCGCATTTTGACCACAATCTGTCCTGAACCTGTAATAATTTATAAAGGTAGATCAGAGGAAAAGATAATACCTAGATCGGTGGGGGTTGTACGGCAGCTGCGTTTCCGCCAGTGAATTTAGTAAGACAGCGACCCAGTCAAGTTAAATAAAACGTCCTTTATAGTTCAAATACTGCACACATGAAATTGCTCACCTCCGGATCGCAGCTGAAAATAAGAAAATTAAATCCAGTGTTGCTGGTACTTGGACCCCTATAAGTAGAGATGAGCGTTGTTCTACTCGAACTGTTCGCCAATCTCAAATTCAAGCTGTTTTGGGCGGTGTTCGAGCCGGTCGGCGAACACGAACAATTTGAGAAAAATTCGGCTGTTCGAGGTTATGTTCGATAACTGTTCGTGCACCAAAATCATAACTGGATTTTTTCTCAGTAATGATGAAAATTAATGTTAATACGCAGTTTGAGTGTACAGCGGGGCTTGGGGAGGGGCAGGGGATGGATCTCTGCAGGAACAATGAAGATCTCCATTTTTTTTTCTCTTTCCCGCATTTACAGTGGGGAGGTGCAATCTGTCAGCCTATCAGCAGCGCACACACGGAGCGAAGTGCTTTTTTTCACACAAGCAAGGGCATGTGTGATTGGCAGTGTATGTCACATGTCCTTGCCCTATAAGACCAAGCCATTTTCCCCGTCGCCACCATTTTCTCACTGCTGCAGCTGCGTGTTAGACGGCACCGCTGTTGCTGTGTGCGCTATACCTTGTTAATTTCAAGCCAATTTTCGCACAAATATACAGATAGCTTGGGAGTAGGGAATAGTTGTGATTGCAGTCCTTTTAAGGACTAGGTTACAGCATTTCCTACGACTTTTATCAGGCAGGTCTGTGCTCTTAAATAGATAGATTGTGGGAGTAAAGACTAATTGTAATTGGAGTCCTTTTCAGGACTAGGTTACATCAGTTCCTATCAGTTTTTGCCAGGCAGGTCTGTGCCAGTGCTGTGCAAGTTTTTTTCACAGCATTTGGCTGAATCTAGCAAAGCTAATCCTTTTTGGCCTATTGCAGAGTGTGTTAGTCAGTGGAGTAGCCTATCTGTGTTGCAAGATATACCACCTGTGTATAGAATAACAATTTTTTTACTGCACCTAGTGAAGTAAAATCTTTTGGGCATAGCATCATTCTATTAGTCCATCTATACTGACCTCCATCAGGTTGCAAACTGAATATAATTTTTTTCTGCATCTAGCTCTGAAAAAATATTTGGGCTTCTAGCAGTGTGTGGGACTTGTTCTATTAGTCCTTCTATACTGACCTCCATCAGGTTGCAAATTAAAAATAATTTTTTTCTTCATTTAGCTCTGAAAAAATATTTGGGCTTCTAGCAGTGTGTGGGACTTGTTCTATTAGTCCTTCTATACTGACCTCCATCAGGTTGCAAATTAAAAATAATTTTTTTCTGCATCTAGCTCTGAAAAAATATTTGGGCTTCTAGCGGTGTGTGGGACTTGGTCTATTAGTCCATCTATACTGACCTCCATCAGGTTGCAAATTAAAAATAATTTTTTTCTGCATCTAGCTCTGAAAAAATATTTGGGCTTCTAGCAGTGTGTGGGACTTGGTCTATTAGTCCATCTATACTGACCTCCATCAGGTTGCAAATTAAAAATAATTTTTTTCTTCATTTATCTCTGAAAAAATATTTGGGCTTCTAGCAGCGTGTGGGACTTGTTCTATTAGTCCATCTATACTGACCTCCATCAGGTTGCAAATTAAAAATAATTTTTTTCTGCATCTAGCTCTGAAAAAATATTTGGGCTTCTAGCAGTGTGTGGGACTTGGTCTATTAGTCCATCTATACTGACCTCCATCAGGTTGCAAATTAAAAAAAATTTTTTCTGCATCTAGCTCTGAAAAAATATTTGGGCTTCTAGCAGTGTGTGGGACTTGTTCTATTAGTCCTTCTATACTGACGTCCAGCAGGTTGCAAATTGAATATAATTTTTTTCTGCATCTAGCTCTGAAAAAATATTTGGGCTTCTAGCGGTGTGCGGGACTTGGTCTATTAGTCCATCTATACTGACCTCCATCAGGTTGCAAATTAAAAATAATTTTTTTCTGCATCTAGCTCTGAAAAAATATTTGGGCTTCTAGCAGTGTGTGGGACTTGTTCTATTAGTCCTTCTATACTGACGTCCAGCAGGTTGCAAATTGAATATAATTTTTTTCTGCATCTAGCTCTGAAAAAATATTTGGGCTTCAAGCGGTGTGCGGGACTTGGTCTATTAGTCCATCTATACTGACCTCCATCAGGTTGCAAATTAAAAATAATTTTTTTCAGCATCTAGCTCTGAAAAAATATTTGGGCTTCTAGCAGTGTGTGGGACTTGGTCTATTAGTCCATCTATACTGACCTCCATCAGGTTGCAAATTGAATAAAAAAATTTTCTGCATCTAGCTCTGAAAAAATATTTGGGCTTCTAGCGGTGTGTGGGACTTGGTCTATTAGTCCATCTATACTGACCTCCATCAGGTTGCAAATTAAAAATAATTTTTTTCTGCATCTAACCCAGCCAATAGTTTTGGACTAATACCACAGTTTGGCCACTCAGCTCTGCTCGGTTACCATCCATTGTTTTTTTGTGCAAACAACTCCAGAGTTGTGAATTAGTTAACCACCAAAATGATTGGAAAAAGGCCTGCTGCTGGTGGAAAGGGGAATAGGCGTGTTGGGAAGGGGAAAAAAGGTTGTGTCCGTGGGGTAGGTGCAGAAGAAAGACCATCTTCCAGCCAAACTAAAATGTCTACTTCTTTTAGCGGACAATGTGATAAGATCCCTTTCTTACGGCCACGCCAATCGCTACAAATTCCAGATGAGGCACAAAAACAGCAGGTGCTTCAACGGATATCAAGTGCTCCTTTAAGTGGGCTCTCCTCCACATCAACTTCAACATCACAAATACTCCAGTCCTCAAAGGTGTCACCCAAATCGCACTTGCTTCCTCACAGCTCCCAAATCTCCAGCTGCCCGTCTGAGTATGAGGTAGAACAGATGGTTGAGTCTGCAGAGCTGTTTACTCATACTATAGCCTGGGAATCAGAGGTCGACTCCAGCGCTTCTGTGAATCCAGACGAGGAAATGATCTGCACTGATGCCCAGAATCTTTATGAGTCGGATCCAGGACCAGACGCAGAAGGTTCTGACCATAATGTAGACCCTCATTCCCAAACTGTAACTCCTGTTGGTGGAGACAATGAGGAAGACGATGATAAGACTCAAATACCTGATTGGAGCGACAACTTTAGTTTTTTGTCAGGGCAGGAACAGGTTGGCTCTGAGGACGACGGGTGTGATAACGCACAGGGTGATGATGATGAGGTCGGAGATCCCACTTACTGTCAACCCACAGTCAGCCAAGAGATGAGGTCAGCAGAGGAGGTGGAGGAAGATGCTAGTGACGACGAGGTCAGGTTGCGCCTTCCTGGACAGAGACGTAGTACTGGAAGCACGTCAACAACTGCATCCTCAAACACAACTCTGCCTCTCACCACAAGTCGTGGTGGCTCTTCAGGTCGCATGGGTGCTAAGCCTTGCATAGCCTGGGCATTTTTTCAGATCGATAAAGATGACCCAACTCGTGTTATCTGTAACATTTGTCAGCAAAAGCTAAGTAGAGGCCAAAAAATACATAGTTTGAGTACTTCATGCATGAACCGGCACATGGACATGAAGCATAAGTTGCAGTGGGAAGCTCAGTGTGCTACAATGCGGTCTAGCCGGCCGGGCCAACCACCGTCTGCCATATCTTGTGCATCCGCGGCCTCTTCATCCTCTGTGACTGGGGGGACAGCAGTCACACCTGTTTTGGGGCGCAGACCTGCCACCTCTTTACCCGCAACAGCCAGCGTGATTGGCAGGTCATCATTTTCTTTGGAGGTGGTAACACCAGCTGGTCTTGAGCGCTGTCCGACATCGATAGCACCACCTTTGGATCAAGGCAACCTAACATGTCCGCCTGCATCTTCCTCACAGACCGGCAGTTTGCCGGGGACACCCTTATCAACCCCGTCTAAGCACAATAGCCAGCCCTCGGTCCCTCAGATGTGGACAAGTAAAAGACCATTTCCTCCTAGCCATGAGAAAGCTAAGAGGTTGAATTTCACCATCTGCAAGCTCTTGGCTACAGAAATGCTGCCTTTCCGCCTGGTGGACACAGAGGATTTTCGAGACCTTATGTCCGTCGCAGTGCCCCAGTACCAGATGCCCAGTCGGCACTACTTCTCAAAGAAAGGTGTGCCTGCGCTCCACCAGCATGTCGCACACAACATCACCGCTTCTTTGAGAAACTCTGTGTGTGACAGGGTGCATTTCACCACAGACACTTGGACGAGTAGGCATGGACAGGGGCGTTACATGTCGCTGACTGGGCACTGGGTAACTATGGTGACAGCAGGACAAGGGGCTGCTGTCCAAGTCTTGCCGTCCCCACGAGTTGTGCGTCAATCCTCTTTATGTCATTTTTCCTCCACTGCTTCTGCCTCCTCAACCTCCTCTCGGTCTTCCACCTGCACCCAAAGCCTGTCTGGTCATGCCACAAGCTTTCTAACTGCGCAGAAGGGATCCTGCACACCTCCTTACTATGCTGGCAGTAGGGCTCAACGTCATCAGGTGGTTTTTACATTGAAATGTCTGGGAAATGTGAGTCACACAGCTGAGGAGTTGTGGTCAGCTCTGGAGAACCAATTTCATGAATGGTTGTCTCCACTGGACCTGACACCAGGGAAGGCCGTGTGCGACAATGCTGCAAACCTGGGTGCGGCCCTTCGCCGGGGCAATGTCACACACGTGCCTTGTATGGCTCACGTGTTGAACCTGGTTGTCCAGCAATTTTTAGCCCACTATCCCAGACTAGATGGCCTTCTGCAGAGGGCACGGTCGCTGTGTGCTCACTTCCGCCGTTCGCATCCCGCAGCTCAGCGACTTACATCTCTACAGAAGTCGTTGGGCCTGCCACTTCACCGGCTAAAATGCGATGTGCCTACCCGGTGGAATTCAACTCTGCACATGTTGCAGCGACTGTGGCAGCACCGACAAGCCCTGGTGCAATACGTTCTGACATATAGCCTGGGCCAACGAGATTCAGAGGTGGGGCAAATCACGCTGGAGGAGTGGTCTCAGATCAGGGACCTATGCACCCTTCTGCACAGTTTTGAAATGGCGACGAAGATGTTTAGTGCTGACGATGCCATTATCAGCATGACTATTCCGGTGATTTACATGCTGGAGCACATGTTAAACAGAATTCGGAGTCAGGTGGTGGCACAAGAGGAGGTGGAGGAAGTAGAGGAGGAGGAGTTGTATGCGGAAGGGCTAACATCTGCAAGGTCCAGACGGTCGGCAGCACCAGGGCGGCAGGCATGTGAGGGTGGGGGAGATGATTTTACCAGGGCGCATGGTAGCAGCCAAACTAGTGAGGAAGGTGCAGGAGCCCAGGAAGAAGTGGAGGACGAACTGATGGAAGACTCATCAGATGAGGGAGACCTTGATCACATTTCTGTTGTGCGAGGTTGGGGGGAGAGGACAGAGGAAGGAAGCATGATTGTTACCTCGCCACCAACACAACAGGGACTTGGTGCTCCTGGATGCGCAACACACGAGTGCCTTCTTGCTGCACTACCTGCAACATGACCCTCGAATTGTGAGAATTAGAAATAATCCTGACTACTGGGTTGCCACACTGTTAGATCCCCGGTACAAAAGTAAATTTGCAGAAATTATTCCTGCCATAGAAAGGGATGCACGCATGCAGGAGTATCAGCAGAGACTGTTGCAGAATCTTACATGTGCTTTTCCACAAAATACCAGTGGTGCACGTAGTGAATCTCACAGTTCCAACTTGCCAACCGTGGGACCGTCAAGTGTTCAGCACTCAAACCGTAACAGAACCACAGTATCTGCTGGTAACATCAATTTTGCGGAATCATTTCACCACTTTTTTAGCCCATCCTTTGCAAGGCCACAGGAGACAAGAAGTCTGACACATAGTCAACGCCTAGAGACGATGGTACAGGAGTATCTCCAAGTAAACATTGAAGCCACGACTGTGTCACTGGACCCTTGCTCTTTTTGGGCTTCCAATCTGGATAAATGGCCGGAGCTAGCCACTTACGCCTTGGAGATCTTGTCATGCCCCGCAGCCAGCGTTCTGTCTGAACGTGTGGTCAGCGCTGCTGGTGGTGTGCTGACAGATAAGCGCACGCGGCTCTCCACTGATAATGTAGACAGACTCACGTTCATAAAGATGAACAAATCATGGATCCGAAACGACTTTTCTACCCCTGTGTCATCCTGGGGAGAGTAAAAGCTTGATGATTGGTTAAAATCACCCTACCAACCGTTTTAAGCTTTCAAATTACTAATCATGTTTATCTGTATCTTGACTGGAAAATAATTTGGGCTTTGTAGCAGTGTGCAGCACTGATCCTATTAGGCCATCTATAATAAGCTTCACCAGATTTAAAATTAAAAATAATTTTTAGCTGCATCTAGCCCGGAAAATAATTTTGGGGCTCCGAGATGCGCAAGACACATAAGTGCCTTCTTGCTGCACTACCTGCAGCATGACCCTCATATTGTCAGAATTCGAAGTAATCATGACTACTGGGTTGCCACACTCTTAGATCCCCCAAACTTTTCGATCAACCTTTTCATTTTAATAAAGACCAAAAAAATGGTCATTTTTGAAATTATAAGCATTAGCAGGTTGTTAGAAACTGAAATCAAACAGTTTTCAACTCAAAACTTTATTCTAGGTGATGTTACATTTTCACATAGGACCCCTTGTTCGAAAGGAGCTTCTGAACTCTCTCGTCCATTGAATTTGTCAGGTTTTGGATGGTTTCTGCTTCAATTGTTTTGCATGAGGACAGAATACCCTCCCAGAGCTGTTGCTTAGATGTGAACTGCCTCCCGCCATCATAGACACTCCTTTTAATGATGCTCCAAAGGTTCTGAATGGGGTAGAGGTCAGGGGAGCATGGGGGTCACACCATAAGTTTGTCCCCTTTTATGCCCATATCAGCCAGAGATGCAGATGTTTTATGTGCAGCATGAGATGGTGCATTATCATGCAGAAAAATGATCTTGCTGTGAAATACACGGTTCTTCTTCTTGAACCATGGCAGGAAGTGCTGTTTGAGAAAATCCACATACATTATGGAGTTCATCTTTAGCGCCTTCAGGGATCCTAAAGGGGCCGACAATCTCTCTCCCCATGATTCCAGCCCAAAACATTACTCCACCTCCTCCTTGTTGGCGCTGTAGCCGTGTTTGCGTGGGGTGTCCATCAACCAGCCATCCTCCACTCCATTCATCTGGACCATCGAGCGCTGCACGGCACTCATCCGTGAACAAAACAGTTTTGAAATCAGTCTTCATGTAATGTTTGGCCCACTGGAGCCATTTCTGCTTGTGTGAAGTGGATAGAGGAGGTCGACAGGATGGCGTATGCACAGCTGCAAACCTCTGAAGGACCCTGCATCTTGTTGTTCGGGGGACGTTGGAGGCACAAGCAGCTTCAAAAACTTGTCTGCTGCTATGACAAGGCTTTTTTGCCGCTGCTCTTTCAACCTGACGTAATTGCCTGTAGGAAAGAGTCCTCAATTTGCCCTTATCAGCACGCACACGTGTGTACTGTGAATCAGCTACATACTTCTTGATTGCCAAGACACTTCATCCTGATCATCGCACAATGTTGATTGTAGTCATGCCTTGACCTAAACACTCCACAATTTGTTGCTTCTCAGCAGCCGACACATCCTTTTTCTTTCCCATTTTGGCAGAAAATGTAGGCTGCTTAATAATGTGAGAGAGCCTTCTTAAGTAGTCTTGCCTTTCATTGGACACACCTGCCAAACTAATTAGCACAGGTGTCTGCAATTGCTTACAGTGATATAAAGAGCCCTGACACACATCACCATCAATGAGTGTAACTGACAAACAAACAAATTCTTCCCTTATCACTCCTAAACACTTTTTGCATAATAATTTGGAACGCGGTGTACATGTGCTTTTCCACAAAACACCAGTGGTTCACGTAGTGAATCTTACAGTTCTAACTTGCCAACCGTGGTCTGTATGGAATTGTTCAATAAAGGGCCCAAAATTAAGATAACATAGATGGGAGAGGTCTCTATGAATAGGAATTCCTAAGTATTTGATACCCTGTGAGGGCCGGGCAAAGGGAAAGTTGGACTGGATGGAATCCTATATGGATTTAGGGAGGGAGACATCGAGGGCCTCAGACTTCGCTGCATTGATTTTAAAATTTTACCATGTAACAAAGTGATCTATTTCAGCCATAACAGCAGGGATGGATATATGTGATTGAGTGATATATACTAGGACATCATCAGCAAATAGAGAGCACTTGTACTCGGTGCCTCCCACCTCAATCCACCTAATATTGGGGTTATGGCGAATTGATGAGAGCAGGTGCTCCGTCACTAGGATGTATAAGAGAGGGGACAGAGGACATCCCTGCCTTGTCCCATTGGTGATTGTGAAAGGTGATGAAAATGTTCTGACGCACCCCCTGGGCCTTGGGACACCCGGAGCCGGACCCTTTTTGGTGGATGCTGGTGGTTGTAGTCTTCGTGGCGGCGATCCGGTTCCGTGGCTCAGGGCGGTCAAACCAGTGGCGGAACTATTTATGTGGTTTTGATGTTTAAATGTCCGACTACGCCACCCGTGGATTGCGGTCAGAGTGAACCGCCGCTACAGGGCAGACCGCTAAGGCTGGTGTTGTGGGTGCAGCAGAGCGTAGCATAACTCCCCACGGGAGGAGTATAGCCTCAGGGCAGTGTATGCGGAGGATGGGGGTGATGGTGCAGGGCAGCAGCAGTAACGACACGGAGTCAGTGATGCAGTTCAGGGCCTTTACTCACAGTTCTTATTATCCAGACCACGTCTGCAGGTAATGACTGCCCACGTCGTACTGTGCTCACCAGGTGAGGGGCTCAGACAACTCCCAGATAACTTTGGAGCGCTTCACAGGACCCCCTTTGTGTGTCCTTTGTCTGGCCTTTCTTACCAACACTTCTGTCCGGCTGCCTCGGGCCTCCTCTTGGTAAACTTGGCGCCAGTTTCCCTGACCCTATGTGGTGCCTTCCTAGCGGGTGGAGCAAGGGGCTGCGCCACATAAAATGTCAGAGCCTCCGGTTTCTAGCTGAGGGTCGTTTCCTGCCTCCACTAGTTCGGGGACCGGTCTCCCCCTTTGGCCTGACCCCTCCACGCAGGTGGATTCGGGCGTGCGGTGGCGACTCGCCCGTCCGCACCCCTGGGATCCCTTCATTCCTCGTTCCTGGAGCCTTCTCCGCTCCTCTTCCTTCCTTCTCCCTCTTGCAGGCCTGGGCCTCTGTTACTAGGCCCGCCTCCGGAGCAGAGCTCATGCAGAGCCCCTGCTCCCTGCCACTTCTGCTCAGACTTCTCTGCACTGAACTAAGATGGTGCCCACCTTTTATACTCCCTTCTCAATGCACCCAGGAACTGCTTCCTCCCTGCTCCTGCACTGCAGGGTTCCCCTTCCTCAGTGTTCCCTCCCCCCACTCCAGCCAGGGACAGGGACTGTCGTGCCCATCTCAGGGGCATATTGGTCGCTCTGCCCCACGGCAATGTGGTGTAATGCATGCAGGTGTCGGGTCCTGATCCACACTCCATCCTTATCTGAGAGTGAGATATCACACCTCTGGGTGAGGTGCAATACGTCTGTAGCAACCGAACCCTCGGTGCTACAGTTCCATTTATCTTCAGCCTAGGTGACGTATTGTGATACAGGGCCGTGATTTTGGCTATAAAAGGGTCCCCTAGACCCCTACCCCAAGCTTTTTAAGAGAATCATATATGGCGTGCCAGGAGACTCTATGGAATGCTTTCTCAGCATCCAACGAGAGTATCTAATTACAAATTTTTAACTGCATCTAGCCCAGGAAATACTTTGTGCCTAGTAGCAGTGTCTGCTAGTCAGCGGATTATCCCGGCTGTTAAGCAAGCTACACCACCTGTAGTTTGGACACTTAATTTTTTCAAAGGAAATGCTTCGGGACCACGGGATACTTAGTGAAGAGCATCAGGAGGCACCCCAAGGCATAGGGGCTGGGACTGGCACTAGGATGCCTTGCGGTGGACAGCCGAGCTCGATCCTTATAAAAGCTTTTTAACTGCAGCAGCTTTAGTGGACGCTACTGGAGCTGGAATTACGCGGCTGCTGGCATGAGACTTGCCCTCCAATAGATCCTTGTAAATGGATTTAAAGTGTATTCATTCAAATTAGAGAGACAATTTAAATTAAAAAGCTTAGAGCTGCCTCCACCACAGGGGGGCTCTCTCGACCCACCAGCGGACAGGCACCAGTATTGGGAGAGGGGGGCTGGCCGTCAGGGTTCACCGCGGCTCTGGCACAAACCCGGCGACACGGAGGTGGCACGGGCAGGAGCGGACTGGCCGTCTCGGCTTCTCACTTTTTGGATTTTAGAAGGGCATGACATGCCTATATCTGTGTCTCCCCCTCCTTTTACTCCTCCACCTCTTTTCTTTTCGCATGACTATATGTACTTGTCACTTTTCCATGTGTTAGTTGTGTCTTCTGAGCAGTTTGTCAGCTTTTGGACACCTTTGAAGGTGTTTTCTATGTGTTTCTATGTGTTTTTGTTTGCCTGCCATTGGTTTTAACGGTGTTCGAAGGTGTTCGACGAACAGTTCGACGAACAGTTCGGCGAACACACGGGTGTTCGACGAACCGAACCGAACTCGAACACTACGGGGGTGGCTCAACACTACCTATAAGGTTCTCGGGTGCTATCATGGTTGCCAACATTGCTGGCTCTGGTCTGTGTTACTTTCACACAGGCAGGCATACGTCCACAGGGCTTTCAGCACTGCTACATGTGAAAATCCAAACGCAAACTAACACACCCAAACCTTAACTGCAGGTTTAAATGAAAGTAAGTCCCGGACTGGAGGGAGAGATCCGTCCCACTACCATTCTACAGATCTCTCCAAAAATAAAAGCCCAAGACAGGTTTTCCTAAACTGACTTGGTCAAATAACTTGACCCAGTCCACACTTTTATTTTGCATGGTAACCACAGCCATGGCTGTGATTACAAATGCACTCCAGCGGTTCAGTATGCTTCTAAGCATATTCTGGGGGATACGTAATGGACCTCGCATATGGTTCCCCTCACTGTCTCAAAAGGTCCTAACACTGAGACCATCATCTATCTCTAGAATGGCATGGGATAGTCGAGCGCTGCACTGGGTTGTCTCCAACATACTTATGGAGAATGAATGGAGTGGGAATGTGCAAGCCTGACTGCCACTTCATTCAACTAGAGGACATAAGGTTAGAATCGTAATGATCGTGGTCGCAGAGGGTGTGATTGTAACCTGGCCTGTACGGGAGGTGGGGCTCACTTTTGCTCTGCCGTCACCATTGCAGTCTATGGCCCCCGTGAGAGCATACGTCCAGACCCTGTTTTGCGGGGAATTTGGGACGTATGCCCCTACAGGGACTTGGAACGCAATGTGAAAGCACCCTTACAGAATGGCGGCAGAATGGGGAGTATTATTAAAGCATGGGCCCAGAAGCTGGGACATTGTACCAGGAAGGGGGACATTATTACTGGAAGGGGCCAAGGATGGGGTACATATCTTACTGAAATGGGCCAGGATGGGGAAATGACACCAGGATGGGGGACATTATTACTGGAAGGGGCACAGAATGAGGGACATATATGACTGGAAGGGGTCCAGGATGGAGGCATATACTGTATTAATGGATGGGCCAGGATCGGAACATTACACCAGGATGGAGGACATTATTACTGAAAAGGGCCCGGGATAGGAGACATTATAACTGGAAGGGGGTTCAGGATGGGGGACATTATAACAGGAAGGGGCTCAGGATGGGGGACATTATAGCAGGAAGAGGCTCAGGATTGAGGACATTATACCCGGAAGGGGTCCAGAATGGGGGACAATAGCACAGGATGAGGAACATTATTACATTATGGGACAAGTGGGCAACACATAATGTCTTTGTAGGATTTAGGACGCTACAAGGTCTAATATATCTGACCAACATGTAGGTGGGGACTGAGGTCCAAATTTTGCAACGGGGCCCATCAGACTCTAGTTATAACACTGCAGTCCCTCGCTGTTCTAGTAGCTATCACCCATCTTTCTTACCCCTGGAATGATCTAATGAGATCTTGCATTAATTTATTATAAAAACAATGCAAAACAAACTCAGATTAAACAAGTAAAACATTTTTAAGAAAACAAAATTGAACTCTCTATACGTTCCACCCACCGCAAATGTGACAAATGTTTCAACTTCATCATATATATATATATATATATATATATATATATATTGTGCGTAGGTGAAGACTAATAATCATTTCAAATAATGGCTTTACATTTTATTTTTAATTTCATGGGAATGTAAGCTGCCAATCAGATGTAGGCTGCCATGATGAGTGTCACAAGAATATAACGATGTATTTTATAGAAACAATATCTTTATTAAAAGATCATTAGTGACTTCTCTTGACAAAAAAATAAAAATTACAGCGTGACGATTTAAAGCCGCAGATTTTGGGCAAAAAGTGAGAAGATGAATATGGAGCGCGGTTACACGGACTCCGTTACCGTCCATTTCGTCATTTTCACAGATCTTCGGCTATCACCGATGTGTAGTAAAATCTGCATAACTGCACCAAAATATATAACATAACACATATTTAGACAATGATTTTAGGAATTTTGCAATTCCCAGAAAGCATCTTTAAATATGACCATAAAATATTGGGCTATAGTTGAAGAAGGCGAGTGGAGGTTACAATAAGGTGAAAGGAAATTACTCCTTTGCCTAAAATATAGACCAACCTATCTAAAGTGGCTTTGGAGAGGATGATTGACTCTCTTTAACCTCTTCCCCATATTGGGTTTTTTCCATTTTTGTGTGTTCGTTATTCCCTCCCCCTTCTTCCCAGAGCCATAACTTTTTTATTTTTTCATCAATATGGCGGTGTAAGGGCTTGTTTTTTTGCAGGACGAGTTGTACTTTTGAACGACACCATTGGTTTTACCATATCGTGCACTGGAAAACGGGAAAAAAATTCCAAGTCAGGTGAAATTGCAAAAAAAAATGTAATTCCACAATTGTTTTTTTTTTGTTTGTTTTTTTACCATGTTCACTAAACGATAAAACTGACCTGCCATTATTATTCTCCAGGTCATTGTGAGTTCGTACATACCAAACATGTGAAAAAAAATCCAAAATAAAAAAAAAAAGTCACCATTTTCTGAGACCCGTAGCGCCTCCATTTTTCGGGATCTTTGGGCTGGGTGAGGGCTTATTTTTTGTGCACCGAGCTGACATTTTTATTGATACCATTTTGGGGTAGATCTGATCTTTTGATCGCCTGTTATTAGATTTTATTGCAATGTTGCCGCGATCAAAAAACCTTAATTCTGGCGTTTTGATTTTATTTCTCATTATGCCATTTACCGATAGGATTAATTTTTTTCTATATTGATAGATCAGGCGATTCTGAAAGCGGCGATACCAAATATGTGTATTTTTGATTTTTTTTATTGCTTTATTTTGAATGGGGCGAAAGGGGGGTATTTGAAGTTTTATATTTTTTTAATATTTTTAAAAACATTTTTTTTTTACTTTTCACTTGTTTCCATAGAAGCTGCGATCATCTGCTTTAGCCCTGCTATATATAGCAAAAGTGCTCATGTGCTATGAGCGCCGACCGCTGGGTGGCGCTCATAGCAGATCGGCTATGACAACCGCAGGGGTCTCCTGCAGACCTCGGGTTGTCATGCCAATCCATCGGCAGCTCGCGATCATGTGATGGGCGTGCCGATGGGCGGGTCTTGTGATGCACTTCCGCCGCGGCCATGTTAAATACCGTTGTCGGAGTTTGACAGTGGAATTTAACATGTTAACAGGATCAGGATTCAATCTGCGGCTGTTAGAGGCACATGACAGCTGATCAGATTAGCTGTCATGTGCTGGGAAAGATGCGGGCTCAGCATCAAATGGTGGGAGCGACATTGGACATATGTATCTGTCCACGGTGGTTAAGGGGTTAAACAGTTATTCCCATCTTGATATATGGATAGCATTGGAGAGTGCAATTTTCTGCTTATTAAAATTTGCAGCCGTTCTTGAGATATTAACACTTTTCTTTCGTATGCAGCTCGGTGCTTAGGAGACCGACCACCGCTGCAATCTAACTTATAAGCACTATGCTGAAGCTTGCCGGGATTATGAACTAACAGCGAGCTTTAGCCATCCTGGCCAACTTCAGAAGCTGCACTTACAAGCTCAATAGAAAAGAGTTTGTAAGAGCTGAGCATGTCCTGCTGTCTAGCAGCAGCGGTCGGTCTCCAAGGCAATCAGCTGTAAAGAAATGTTAATGTGTTAATATCTCAAAAACTGCTGAATATTTTAATAAACGGTAAATTGCAAAACTGCTTATATTTACAAGACCTATCCGATAATACCCATTTATGAAGAAGGAAATTACCCATTTAAGGAAATGAACTATGATTAGACTCTTACTGGCAATGATCCATGGGAGCAGAAAAGGATGCAAATTAGTCCCCTCCTCGAAAGAAAGGGAACTCGCACCTATTGGAGATAGTCAATGATGGACCCTTTAAGTCTTGCAGCATGACCAGTGATAATAGCCAAGGTCCTACGTCCCGGTGCCACCTCCGCTCTCTTACTATTCTCCAAGTAATGGCCATCAGGATCTGGTATGGCTGTACTTCTTCCAATATATCACATAAAAACCTGATTTATTCATAGGGTTGTCCAGCCTCGGACATGTTCAGTAATATTTCCTGGCTGTAAGGGATACATTCTGGCTGTTTTTAATCAGGCTTCCTCTCGATATCTCCTGCGGCCCTGGGTTTTGTCTCGGGAACAGTCAGTAGCGAGGTTCTGCGTTGTGTCTGTCAGTAGCGTGTGTTATGCAGGCTGTGCAGACCACGGTGATATAAGATTATCCCCAGAGCTCACACTTAGGGTGGCAGACGGCATAACTCACGTGAACACAATTCAGATAAATCCGGTTTTGTAGAAGCTTCCTCTTCCTGACGAGTGGAACAACTGGGAATTGTGTCTGTTTTTCGAACGTCACACAAAAGACTCGACCACAAAAGGCGACAACTCCATCAGTCGATAAGTAATGATTAAAATTAAATCAAGAGGAGCAAATAAATTCGCAGGACCCTAGAAGAGTAGCCATGTCAATATTCTGAGTCCGCCGTACGGCAGTCTGAGAACCTCTCCATACCTACCACCATCGGGGGTGGCTTCTCTTTTGATCAGCCAGCCAGGAGTAGTGTCCTCGTTGCGGCGTATGCACATACGACGTTGCACAAGGCTGGCTAATCAAAACAGGAGCCAGGGATGCCAGAAGGGAGTAGGCGGCTTGCAGGGCACCCGTCCAGTACTGATCCTGACCACTGGACCGGCGTCCTGCTTATTTATTCATTCATCTCTATAATTAAAATCTAGTAGATTGAAGGGTTACACGGTACGTGCCAAGTGTCCTGAGTTTGCCAGGACGATGTTGATTTTTTCAAGAAAATTTCTAGTTTCCCAAATCAAAAAGGGGCAAAGTTTACACAAATCCCAAACATAAATGGGCATTATCTGGGAAGAATTGGGGAAGTTCTGGGTGGGACTAAAGTGTTACTAAGTTGCCAGCAACTAGAAGTTTTTCCAAAAGTAGTTATCAACCATCGGCAGGAATATGACTTCTGGAATCCACGCTGATCCTAAGAAAAGCGTTGTGGACTGCCCTGTTGGAAGGGAGTGATGACTGCAAATGAGCACCACTGCCCGTTTATTCCTCCGAAGATAGCCGAGCACGGCTCTTTCCAGGAATCTTATAGACTTTAAGGAGTCTAATGATACAAATTAAATATATTACTAGCAAAACCCGTCTCAGGCTGCTATCCACATCACAACCACATGTAGCAGAAGACCTCTCCCGACATTGGACATTTGTTGGACATTTGTTGCCACTCTTCCTGGAATTACGCATGTAGACCTGAGAGGAAAGGTACATATGGTAAAAAGAAATATGGAGGCACGCTCTATTCAAAGATAGTCTCTTCTGGAAACGTTGGCACCGTGTTGGGAGCCACAAGATTCCGGGTACAAAGCTGTAGGCTCCATCGCTGCCATGTTGTCAACACCTAACGCTACCAGCAGAAAGCTAGTGGACATCATGGTATTACAGAGGACCCTGTCTTGTTTTACTAAAACGTGTTCCCCATAAAATACCAATTCTAGAAACATGGGTCTCAATTCAATTCTTGCATTTGTGCCATTCTTTGTCTAATTTTTGGGTGGGGTTTTTTTTTGCCCCTTTTTCATTTGCGTTTTATTCTTATTTTGAAATTTCCACTTTTTTATATATATTTTACATTTGATTTTTCTTAATTTTATTTTTTATTCACCATTTTGGGCGTTTCCAGATATTTTTTTATCAGAATCTTTTATTTTGTGACTTTTCGAAGAGTCCGAAAACGTGTCGCAAATGTACTCCAGTCCTCCTTGGAGTATTCGGAAAATTTTGCAACGTTTTCAATCTGAAAAATCATAAGAAAAAAAAAAAGGTCAAAGACAAAAATAAAGACGACATCTGACTTTGCGCAAAGATTATGAATCGCGTGAGAATTTGGGGCAAGAAAAAACGGCAACGAATATCAAAAAGACAAAAAAGAAATTTGACGTTAAATAAAAAATGCAAATGATTAACGTCCGGCCGCCATGGAATACTATCGTGGCCGCTGCACCGGGGTCCTGCTAAATCAATTTAATCATCTCTACCCTAAAGGTATTTTTTTTAGGGGAGAAGATCCCTTTAAATTTGTCTTTGATCCTTTGAGTTTATAACAATACAAGAATTTTAAGGACTAAAAATGTGTTCCAAAACCTGAGCTATTGAATCGTTTCTTCTTGGATCGGCACTAAATGAAGATCATTAAAAAGGAGGGGGGTATGTAGAGAGATTTTTTTTTGTTATATCCATTCAGACCTGGAGCCAAAGTCATATTGTAGAAAGTCTGCTTCGTGCTGCGAACAAATGTAAGAGCTGAAACAGAAAAAAAAAGCCGATCTTTTATTATTGCTCAATGTTCAGTTTCAGTCTGAACGGCTGGCAGAGGAGCAGATTATTTCGCCAAATAAAGCGGAGCGGCGGTGCATTGGCTCAGGGTCAGCAAATGCAGTCAGTGACTCAGTGCAGGGGGCGCACGGCACCCTCCGAGCAGAAGGCAGATCTCACTCACATGTCTGCTGAAAAGTAAATTATTTCCATACATTCCAATATCTATACTCTGATCAGCCATTAAAGGGGTCCTGTCGGCATGATTTAATAGATGGCAGTAGTGCTATGGCTGAATTGGCGCTTGCACCTTTATAAAAACGACACCTTTTTTGCAAAGATCTGATGCTCCAGTCTTGAGAAATCTTGCAAAGAAGCCATATGCAAATGAGGCTGGAAGTGCATGTGGGCGTGCAATGCATTTGCAATGCTTCTGAGTACAGTGACACGCCCAAATTGCACTTCCAGTCTGATTTGCATATGAACTGTTGACAAGGTCTGGGAAGAACGTGGCTAAATTATATATGTGCAGAGTAAAGGCTCTCCCGTCTGGTCTGATCTTAAAAAGGTCCTGCTGATTGCGAAAAAAAGTTGTCAGAACATCTCAGCTGTAATAGAAAGTTGTCAGAACCTCACAGCTATGATAGAAAGTTGTCAAAATATCACAGCTATGATAGAAAGTTGCCAGAACATCTCAGCTATGATAGAAAGTTGCCAGAACATCTCAGCTATGATGGAAAGTTGTCAGAACATCTCAGCTTTGATAGAAAGTTGTCAGAACATCACAGCTATGATGGAAAGTTGTCAGAACATCACATCTATGATGGAAAGTTGTCAGAACATCACAGCTATGATGGAAAGTTGTTAGAACATCACAGCTATGATGGAAAGTTGTCAGAACATCTCAGCTATGATAGAAAGTTGTCAGAACATCTCAGCTTTGATAGAAAGTTGTCAGAACATCACAGCTATGATGGAAAGTTGTCAGAACATCATAGCTATGATAGAAAGTTGTCAGAACATCACAGCTATGATGGAAAGTTGTCAGAACATCTCAGCTATGATGGAAAGTTGTCAGAACATCTCAGCTATGATAGAAAGTTGTCAGAACATCTCAGCTATGATAGAAAGTTGTCAGAACATACAGCTATGATGGAAAGTTGTCAGAACATCACAGCTATGATAGAAAGTTGTCAGAACATCACAGCTATGATGGAAAGTTGTCAGAACATCACAGCTATGATACAAAGTTGTCAGAACATCACAGCTATGATACAAAGTTGTCAGAACATCTCAGCTATGATAGAAAGTTGTTAGAACATCACAGCTGTGATGGAAAGTTGTCAGAACATCTCAGCTTTGATAGAAAGTTGTCAGAACATCACAGCTATGATGGAAAGTTGTCAGAACATCATAGCTATGATAGAAAGTTGTCAGAACATCACAGCTATGATGGAAAGTTGTCAGAACATCTCAGCTATGATAGAAAGTTGTCAGAACATCTCAGCTATGATAGAAAGTTGTCAGAACATCACAGCTATGATGGAAAGTTGTCAGAACATCACAGCTATGATAGAAAGTTGTCAGAACATCACAGCTATGATGGAAAGTTGTCAGAACATCACAGCTATGATACAAAGTTGTCAGAACATCACAGCTATGATACAAAGTTGTCAGAACATCTCAGCTATGATAGAAAGTTGTTAGAACATCACAGCTGTGATGGAAAGTTGTCAGAACATCTCAGCTATGATGGAAAGTTGTCAGAACATCACAGCTATGATACAAAGTTGTCAGAACATCTCAGCTATGATAGAAAGTTGTTAGAACATCACAGCTGTGATGGAAAGTTGTCAGAACATCTCAGCTATGATAGAAAGTTGTCAGAACATCTCAGCTATGATGGAAAGTTGTCAGAACATCACAGCTATGATACAAAGTTGTCAGAACATCACAGCTATGATAGAAAGTTGTCAGAACATCACAGCTATGATAGAAAGTTGTCAGGACATGCAGAACATTGCAGCTTGCTGAATGGGGCTGTGTAGATGAATAAAGGCCAGAAGGTTTGTTTGTTCCTCTGTTACTCTTCGTGGAATTGTAGAATTTGGCATTACCATTCCTAGCAGTCTGTTGCCAAATTTACCCATCCGTGTGAATGATGTGCACACTGCTGCCCCTACATGCCCATAGATGTGCATGGAATGGTGGTCACACACACATTACTACTCCAACAGACCTTAGCTGTGAGGCAATGTTCACACATTCAGTATTTGGTCAGTATTTTACATCAGTATTTGGTCAGTATTTTACCTTAGTATTTGTAAGCCAAAGCCAGGAGTGGGTGATAAGTGCAAAAGTAGTGACATGTTTCTATTATACTTTTCCTCTGATTGTGATGTAAAATACTGACTAAATACTGAACGTGTGAACGTGGCCTAAAAGGAAATGCTATGGACGTCGCATCCACATGTTATAAAGGAGTCCTGATTTTTCCCACTGATCTCCTTTTCTTCCCTGGTTCCTGCGCTCCTCCCAGGTGGTCCAGGTGTTAGTAAATTAGCAGGAGGCTGCAGAGGATCCACCTGTTCTGTGCTCAGTTTTCTGCCTGAGATCACATGGAGGGTGAGTGTTTATTATTAGAGCTTTTCATTTGGTTTCAGTGCTGTGTCTGTGGGGTGGTGTGGGTGGTACCTGGGTCGCTGTACAGAGTTACTCTGAGCAGTATAGGGACTCGCTGAGATTCGCTGTGTTGTGTCTCATTCATTGTGGTCAAAATGTTAACCAAGAACCTCACGTTCAGTTTTGTACATTTTGCTCGGCTGCAAAAGATCAATGCTTAATATCTGTATGTGCGCACCATGTCTTCTTATATTGCTCCAACAGACACATGAATGGAGAGATGGTTACGCATGCACACAACTGGTCTGACCCCACAGAGGTGAATGGGGAGGTGGTTATGCATGCACACAACTGGTCTGACCCCACAGAGGTGAATGGGGAGGTGGTTATGCATGCACACAACTGGTCTGACCCCACAGAGGTGAATGGGGAGGTGGTTATGCATGCACACAACTGGTCTGACCCCATAGAGGTGAATGGGGAGGTAGTTGTGCATGCACACAACTGGTCTGACCCCATAGAGGTGAATGGGGAGGTAGTTATGCATGCACACAACTGGTCTGACCCCATAGAGGTGAATGGGGAGGTAGTTGTGCATGCACACAACTGGTCTGACCCCATAGAGGTGAATGGGGAGGTAGTTGTGCATGCACACAACTGGTCTGACCCCATAGAGGTGAATGCGGAGGTAGTTGTGCATGCACACAACTGGTCTGACCCCATAGAGGTGAATGGGGAGGTAGTTGTGCATGCACGCAACTGGTCTGACCCCATAGAGGTGAATGCGGAGGTAGTTGTGCATGCACACAACTGGTCTGACCCCATAGAGGCAGTTGTGCATGCACGCAACTGGTCTGACACCATAGAGGTGAATGGGGAGGTAGTTGTGCATGCACGCAACTGGTCTGACCCCATAGAGGTGAATGGGGAGGTAGTTGTGCATGCACGCAACTGGTCTGACCCCATAGAGGTGAATGCGGAGGTAGTTGTGCATGCACACAACTGGTCTGACCCCATAGAGGCAGTTGTGCATGCACGCAACTGGTCTGACACCATAGAGGTGAATGCGGAGGTAGTTGTGCATGCACACAACTGGTCTGACCCCATAGAGGTGAATGCGGAGGTAGTTGTGCATGCACACAACTGGTCTGACCCCATAAAGGTGAATGGGGAGGTAGTTGTGCATGCACGCAACTGGTCTGACCCCATAGAGGTGAATGCGGAGGTAGTTGTGCATGCACACAACTGGTCTGACCCCATAGAGGCAGTTGTGCATGCACGCAACTGGTCTGACACCATAGAGGTGAATGGGGAGGTAGTTGTGCATGCACACAACTGGTCTGACCCCATAGAGGTGAATGGGGAGGTAGTTGTGCATGCACGCAACTGGTCTGACCCCATAGAGGTGAATGCGGAGGTAGTTGTGCATGCACACAACTGGTCTGACCCCATAGAGGCAGTTGTGCATGCACGCAACTGGTCTGACACCATAGAGGTGAATGCGGAGGTAGTTGTGCATGCACACAACTGGTCTGACCCCATAGAGGTGAATGGGGAGGTAGTTGTGCATGCACGCAACTGGTCTGACACCATAGAGGTGAATGGGGAGGTAGTTGTGCATGCACGCAACTGGTCTGACACCATAGAGGTGAATGGGGAGGTAGTTGTGCATGCACGCAACTGGTCTGACCCCATAGAGGTGAATGGGGAGGTAGTTGTGCATGCACGCAACTGGTCTGACCCCATAGAGGTGAATGGGGAGGTAGTTATGCATGCACACAACTGGTCTGACCCCATAGAGGTGAATGGGGAGGTAGTTATGCATGCACACAACTGGTCTGACCCCATAGAGGTGAATGGGGAGGTAGTTATGCATGCACACAACTGGTCTGACCCCATAGAGGTGAATGGGGAGGTAGTTATGCATGCACACAACTGGTCTGACCCCATAGAGGTGAATGGGGAGGTAGTTGTGCATGCACACAACTGGTCTGACCCCATAGAGGTGAATGGGGAGGTAGTTGTGCATGCACACAACTGGTCTGACCCCATAGAGGTGAATGGGGAGGTAGTTGTGCATGCACACAACTGGTCTGACCCCATAGAGGTGAATGGGGAGGTAGTTGTGCATGCACACAACTGGTCTGACCCCATAGAGGTGAATGGGGAGGTAGTTGTGCATGCACACAACTGGTCTGACCCCATAGAGGTGAATGCGGAGGTAGTTGTGCATGCACACAACTGGTCTGACCCCATAGAGGCAGTTGTGCATGCACGCAACTGGTCTGACACCATAGAGGTGAATGGGAGGTAGTTGTGCATGCACGCAACTGGTCTGACACCATAGAGGTGAATGGGGAGGTAGTTGTGCGTGCACACGCACGACTGGTCTAACCCCATAGAGGTGAATGGGGAGGTGGTTATGCATGCACACAACTGGTCTGACACCATAGAGGTGAATGGGGAGGTAGTTGTGCATGCACACTACTGATCTGACCCCATAGAAGCAAATGGAGAGGTTATCGTGTATGCATAAGAGAGGTCTGACCCTATAGAGGTGAATGGAGAGATAGTTGTGCATGCACACGACTGGTCTGACCCCATAGAGGCGAATGGGGAGGTAGTTGTGCATGCACACAACTGGTCTGACCCCATAGAGGTGAATGCGGAGGTAGTTGTGCATGCACACAACTGGTCTGACCCCATAGAGGTGAATGGGGAGGTAGTTGTGCATGCACACAACTGGTCTGACACCATAGAGGTGAATGGGGAGGTAGTTGTGCATGCACACTACTGATCTGACCCCATAGAAGCAAATGGAGAGGTTATCGTGTATGCATAAGAGAGGTCTGACCCTATAGAGGTGAATGGAGAGATAGTTGTGCATGCACACGACTGGTCTAACCCCATAGAGGCGAATGGGGAGGTAGTTGTGCATGCACACAACTGGTCTGACCCCATAGAGGTGAATGCAGAGGTAGTTGTGCATGCACACAACTGGTCTGACCCCATAGAGGTGAATGGGGAGGTAGTTGTGCATGCACACAACTGGTCTGACCCCATAGAGGTGAATGGGGAGGTAGTTGTGCATGCACACAACTAGTCTGACCCCATAGAGGTGAATGCGGAGGTAGTTGTGCATGCACACAACTGGTCTGACCCCATAGAGGTGAATGGGGAGGTAGTTGTGCATGCACACAACTGGTCTGACCCCATAGAGGTGAATGGGGAGGTAGTTGTGCATGCACACAACTGGTCTGACCCCATAGAGGTGAATGGGGAGGTAGTTGTGCATGCACACAACTGGTCTGACCCCATAGAGGTGAATGCGGAGGTAGTTGTGCATGCACACAACTGGTCTGACCCCATAGAGGTGAATGCGGAGGTAGTTGTGCATGCACACAACTGGTCTGACCCCATAGAGGCAGTTGTGCATGCACGCAACTGGTCTGACACCATAGAGGTGAATGGGAGGTAGTTGTGCATGCACGCAACTGGTCTGACACCATAGAGGTGAATGGGGAGGTAGTTGTGCGTGCACACGCACGACTGGTCTAACCCCATAGAGGTGAATGGGGAGGTGGTTATGCATGCACACAACTGGTCTGACACCATAGAGGTGAATGGGGAGGTAGTTGTGCATGCACACTACTGATCTGACCCCATAGAAGCAAATGGAGAGGTTATCGTGTATGCATAAGAGAGGTCTGACCCTATAGAGGTGAATGGAGAGATAGTTGTGCATGCACACGACTGGTCTGACCCCATAGAGGCGAATGGGGACGTAGTTGTGCGTGCACACGCACGACTGGTCTGACCCCATAGAGGCGAATGGGGACGTAGTTGTGCATGCACACGACTGGTCTGACCCCATAGAGGCAAATGGGCACTAACTCTCCATTCATAGAACTTTGAAACCCCCTTTCTTCAGACCATTGTGACACCTCATTTAATTCAGGTCCAGCTCCTGAGCTTATATTGGTTGTCCACTGCTGCACAACCCCAGCTTAATCAGTTCAGGACCCAATTTAAAAAAAATTTCCTGGTGAGGGCCACGGTAAGTTTCCAACAGTAGCCACTATATCAGAATGTAGTATTACATGGAGTCCATTATCGGTTGGGTCCGGCTATAGATGTGCAGCTTGTTAGCGGCTCTCCATAGAGGAAGTTCCCAAAAGAAAAAAAAAAACAAAACTTCTACATCTATATGGCCTAACGGGACTTTTTAGGGCTGTATAAATAGGACTGAAATCTTCCCGCAATGCACGGACTGGCCGGCGGTTCTGAGCCGAGGGGCAGATTTCGGTCCGACTTATACAGCCGTCTTACTGTGCTCTTAAAGGGAGGAAACCTTTTAAAATCCATTTTTCACATCCCATCCAGACTGACCAGGTGGGAAAACGCCCCCCGGTTCCCATAAGCGGAGGGAAGAGATGATTTCCTGACTTCCCAGGACCTCCTCTATATATACAATGTTGCCTCTCGTATACATTTATTTACATTTTATTCTTCCTTGCACAAAACTGAGCGGATGGAGGAAAAGCCCGAATCTCATCTGCTCGGCCCATTTACCTGTCACCTTTCTGGCTTTAAAGCAGTGAGCGAAAAAATGTGTTTTTGTTCTCGTCCTTTGTCAGACAGAACATTAAAGTGTCCGGGGTCAGGACCGATGTCAAATAAACAGTTTTACCGTTTTGCTTTTTTTTTTTTTTTTTAAGGTGGAAATTGTAGATGAGACGAATGTCTCTGGCACACGATGTGCCCTCCGGTTCCCTGACGTGATTGATGACCGCTCCAAACAATCTTTGTTTATTCAGCTTTAAAGCCGCCATACGGTTCAGTTTTTGGATGCATCTGTGATTGCCCAAACAGAACGTATGGAGAGGTAGAGCCTGCGCCCGACAAGCAGCCATTGTCTCCTATCTATTCATCACTTTGGTGCAGAAAAAGCTTCTTTTTTTTTTTTATTTTCAGGGGCATAATTATTACTTCCCGCATGCAAATAAGGGTCACGACACAAACCTTGAAGAAGGTCAAATATTTCCGAGGCCCTTACATTCGTTCTTTCATCTGAACTCTGTTCTCTCTGTACCGGCTGCAATATATAATTATTCCCAGTGTAACGGCGAATAAAGGAGATTCTGGATACAAAGATGCTCTTTTTTTCTTTTTCGTGCATTTTCTACTTGTATATTTCCATATGTAGAAGGTCTGCTCTCGATAGTTGTTTTTTTTTTGTTTGTTTGTTTGTTTTTTTGCTGTTTTTTTTTTTTGGGGGGGGGGTCGTGCAGGGCCAGAACCAGAAAGTATAATTTTGTAGGCATAAAAATTAGTGATGAGCGAGCACTAAACTGCTCAGGTGCTCGGTACTCAAATTGAGCAGATCATACTCTCTGACGGGCTCGCCTCGAGTGACGAGTGCAATGGAAGTCAATGGGAAACTCGAGCATTTGACAAATCACAGCTGTCATCAAACCTATCTACCATTCTGGCACTTTGTCCGGCTCTTCCCTATTGTCCTGGTGCGGTGGCAATTGGAAAGAGCCGGGCAAAGTCTAATGTGATGCGCCAATTCTGGGGTGGATCCGGGCTTGTAATTTTAGGCTGGGAAGGGCCGAATAACCAGAGACTTCCCAGCTTGATAATATGATATCAGCTCACAGCTGTCTGCTTTACCTTTGCTGGTTCTAAAAAAAGAAAGTCATTTTTTTCAAAGTATTTATTAGGTTAATAAAATATGCTGCATCCAGAATGCTAGCATTACTGATCGTGGACACGCAGGCTAAGACCCAAAAAGGCTGTGTGGCCGGCTAATCACAGTAATGCCAGTAGCCAACATGGCTACGGCATTACCGTGTATGGCAGGCAATCTCTGCATGTTTATTGACTGTCTGGCAGGGACTCGCGCATGGCGCCCAAGCACCCCGATGCTCGATTGAGGACTGAGCAGTGATGAGCATGCTCGCTCATCACTAATAAAAATGCATTACATTAACAATATAGCACATGCACTTCAGGGACATGCATAGAAGTCCAATTGGGGAATTTCCATGAGCCCCTGCTGCCATTAAACAACCTATTAAGTTTTGGCGAATGCATGCAAAAGGCAAAATTGGGTGACAAAAGAAGACTAACCACTTAAGATGCAGTGGTGAACAGCAATCAAGGCATCTAAGGGGGTTTAACTGCTGCAATCTCAGCAGTGACCAGTGGGTGTCTGCTGTGTAAAACAGCCGACATCACAGATCCTCTTGATTTCTGCTATATATAGTGGACATCAGGAGAAGTGGGTGAGAAGGAAAATACGTTCATCACCAGCACCTGTAGCAGTTGTGCGGGCGTCGGGCGGGCAGCCATTAGCCATTGCCTTTCCGAAGGTCCATTATTTTTGCAGAAAATAATATAATTTATCCAAGGCTTTGAGTGAAGGACTAGAAAATAGTTCATTCAAAAAATTATTAATTTTAGTAATATTTGTTAGGAAATTGTATTAGGAGCAGTTGATAAATGGCTAAAATTATTTTTTTCTAGAATCTCTTAGCCACAGGATGTAGGAGATATTTAAAGGGGCATCCTCATTGTATAATCTCTTTATAAGAAGTTTACTGTTCAAACAGGAGGAATCTAACATTAAAGAGTAACCGTCGTTAACATTTTTCTTTTTCCCATAAATCAATAGTACATGTTAAAATAAGATTCTTTTGTAATGTATCTTAAATAAATCTCCTCCTGACACGCTTAAAATTTTTCTAGGAGATGGCAGTTGATGCTCACAAAGTTCTATGGAGAATTGTAACAGAGATCGAAGATGAGTGGGTGCTTATAAAATTCTATGGAGAAGGGGGGAACGGAACTAGACCCAGCCGAGAGACTACACCTACTCCCCCAGCAGCAAAGAAAAGAAATATTAGCCTGCTAGAAGAGGATTTCCAGAATGAGATAATTATCCCAGAGTAAGCTCCAGAAGAGGGCGAGCTGAGTCCAGGTCCTGTTGACTCCCAACGGAAAAAATACTAGGTTTCATCAGAAAGTATGGAGGAACTCATTATGGCAGTATGGAGGACCATGGAACAGAAGGTTTCCCAAACAGTACAAGAAAAAATGTTTGGAGGTCTTCATTCAAAGAAAAAAACTAGCTTTTCCTATACACAAAAACATTCGGGACCTTGTACTAGAGGAATGGGATTCCCAGGAAAAAAAGCTGAATACTCCTGCAGCACTAAAGGATAGATTCCCAGTAGATGACAAAGCAGCAGAATGCTGGTCCGGAATCCCAAAAGTAGACATCCAGATTGCTTGGGTGGCAAAGAAAACCACCTTGCCATTTGAGGATTCCTCCCAGCTGAAGGACCCCATGGAGCGCAAAATGAAGGGACTATTGAGGAATCCTGGGAGACCTCAGCAACACTACTAAACACGAATGCCGTCTCCACGTATGTTGCCCGGTTGATGTCTCGTTGGCTAAGTCAGCTGGAAGATCATCTAGCCTCAGGCACTCCCAGAGAAGACATCCTGGCATCATTACCATTTCTTCAGAAATCTACAGGATTCCTGGAGGATTCTTCTGCAGAATCAGTAAGAGTAGCAGCAAAAGCATCTGGCCTATTCAATTCCGTGAGACGTGCTCTTTGGTTGGAATCCTGGAGTGGGGACGTCGCATCAAAAATGAAATTATGCTCTATTCCATTTTAAAGGAAAATACATGTTTGGGCCAGCCCTGGATGATTTACTTGAAAAGGCCCCAGATAAAAAGAAATCCTTTCCTGAACCTAGAAGCTCAAAAAGAAGACCCTTTCGACCTCCCCAGGAACAGACTCATCAGTATAGAGGAAAAGGAAAGTCAGGTCGGTGGAGCTACCCGAAGAGAGGACTTGGCACGAATCTTTCTTTCCCAGAGCCAGCGTCAGAACAAGCCATGACGCCGAGACGGTCAGGGGCCCAATTTCAGGTTTTCTTCCCCAGTGGCGCAAAATTTGCTCAGACTTGTGGACCCTAAGATCGGTCGAATCAGTCAGGTGTAAAAATAGAGCTCTCTTCCTATACCCCACAGAGGGTAAGAACAGCACAGTTCTCCTCTCCGAAACTACAAGCCAACTTGATATCCAGGCTGGGAAATCTACTACCCTCAGGGGTAATCTCCCTAGTTCCAACAAAGGAGAGAAGCAAGGGTCACTAGTATACTCCAAACTCTTCTTGATAAAAAAAAATGGGTGGTTCCCATCGAGTCATAATCAATCTGAAACCTCTAAATCAACACATTCTTTACAGAAGGTTCAGGATGGAATCGGTCAGATCAACAGTTCCCCTGATAGGGCAAGACTATGTTATGGCTATGATCGATCTTCAAGACGCATATTACCATGTCCCGATTCATCCGACTTATCGGAAATTCCTAAGGTTCGAGGTGGCCCAAGGAGAACGGATAGTACACTACCAATTCAATGTTCTTCCCTTTGGGATATCATCGGCTCCACAGATCTTCACGAAGATCATGGCAGAGGTCATGGCGTACATCAGAAATCAGGATGTTTGCATAGTGCTATACCTCGACGACTTCCTTCTAGTTGCCCCCTCAATACCATTACTCCAGCAACATGTGCAGTTGACAACCCAGATTTTGTCATCGCTGGGCAGGTTCGTGAACCACAAGAAACCAGATATGGTTCCCTCCACAACGAAAACATTCCTGGGGGTGCTGTTGGACTCCCACAATCAGACATCTTTCTTGTCCAGACAAAAACAGATCATGTTGAAAGCGAAGGTCAATATTCTACAAAGAAAAAACCTGTGAGTCTGAACTGAAACGTAAATTGATGTGCATGCAAAATGTAAATGCATGTTCACACAAGGCCATTGGACAGAAAAAAACAAAGACAAAAACAAAATACACCAATACCTAAAAGTAAATGGATAAATCGCACAGTGCATGAAAATGATAAATAATAAAGGGTATTTAGTTAACATAAATTTTGATCAAAATAATGTAAAAGCCACCCTACCACGTCACGGCAACCCTTATGGGACAGTCCTAACTCTATATTAAAACCTTACCATTTGTCAAGTGACATGCATATGGATAAGTGATTATTTTGATCAAAATTTATGTTAACTAAATACCCTTTATTATTTATCATTTTCATGCACTGTGCGATTTATCCATTTACTTTTAGGTATTGGTGTATTTTGCTTTTGCTTTTTTTCAATATTCTGTAAAGCAGGAAAATGGTGTCACTAAGGCGTGCCATGTCAGTCCTCGGATCCATGACGTCCTGCATTCAGATGGTGGCCTGGGCTCAGACACACACACCAGAACGTTACAGACTCACATTCTGGTGAATTGGGGTGGATCTCTGCAATCTCTGAACAAAAGAATTCCTATACCACCGCGAGTAAAGTCCTCTCTATCCTGGTGGCCCAGCACAAGAAATCTGAGCAAAGGGGTCCCTTGGATCCAGAACCCATTGATCACCATAAAGGTGGATGCCTGCGGAAGAGGATGGGGAGCCATGGTCTCCCAAGAATTATTTCAAGGCGTCTGGTCCAGGGAAATTAGTCAACACAATCATCCAATTTCAGAGAATTGAAAGCTGTAGAAGAAGTCCCCGAATCAGCAGGATTTCTGATCCAGAATTCCCACGTAAAAATTCTCTCCGACAATATGACTACAGCGGCCCACCTCCGTCACCAAGGAAGTACAAGACACAAGGTTTTAAAATCAATCTCAACAAGAATATTTTCCTGGACCGAGGAGCACCTTCTTTCCCTGTCGGCTCTTCACATCAGGGGCTCAATCAACGTTCAGGACTATTTCCTCAGCAGGACAAGAATTCATCCAGGGGAGTGGAGTCTAAACCCAGAGGTCTTCCGTAAGTAGACCTCTTTGCAGGATATCAGAACGTGAAGGTACTTCAGTTTTTTTTTCTCTGGGCTTCCACAGATCTCAGGATATAATTCTTCCCTCCTTCTGTGACAATCCAACAAATGAGAAACAAGAGGAGTTCCACACTCTGGGTGTTCGAAGGATGGTCCTGCATTACCATCAGGAGACACAGGAAGGGAGAAGAGACAACATTCTATTTGTCCATTCCCAAGGCCAAAATAAAGGGAAGAAAGCGTGTAAATCCATGATCCGCCAACTGGATCAAGAAAGCAATTACTGAGGCTTACCAGATCCAGAACCTTCCACCTCCTGAGAAGCTCAAAGCTCACTCTACAAAAGCGGTATCTGTCTCCTGGGCTGAGAGCCAGCGTCTCAATCGAGCAGATCTGCAGAGCTGCTACCTGGTCCTCGGTCCATACTTTCTCCAAACATTACAGATTGGACCTACTGTCCATTAGAGATTTAGCCTTTGGAAGGAAGGTCCTCCAGGCTATTGTCCCTCCCTAAATATCTCTTGGGTATACCTCCGGTGTGCTGTCGTGGGGGGGTTATTAGAGAAAATAGAATTAGACTTACAGGTTAAAGGTAATTCAGTTTCTAATAACCCACCACGACCGCACTGGTAATTCCCTCCCTTTTTTGCTTATCATGTCTTACATGATCATATCAGTGAGAATAAAATATAATTTGAAGCATTCATACTCTTGTGGTCCTTTTAATAACACTGGAGGGAGGATGTGGGAGGGGCTATTTAACCTCTTCGTGTTTCCTGTCCCAATTAGGGTGGGGTTACATCCTCCGGTGTGCTGGTGGGTTATTAGAAACCAAATTACCGGTAAGTCTAATAGTTTGTTCTCAAGAGGTTTGCAGACTCTTCCATGAATCCAGGAGTTGTCCTCTTATTCCAAGAGTCTTCTAAATGTTGTCATGGCCGGTTTGTGGGGCCCTAGGCAAAAGTTTAAAGTGGGGCCCCCGATGCTCACATATTGCACCATCACACAGAAACATTTTGGTTGTATTTACATGCGCTGAGTTCAGGCCGTTAAATGCTCGCGAGCGACAATATTGAAGTCGTTTGGTGCTTGTTTCCCGGCCCCTTTACACCGGCTGAGGAAGAATGATGGGGACAGAACAATCCATCTGTCCCCATATAAATCATTTCATCAAAGCAGATATGCAGTCTACACCAGGCGATGTGCTGCTAAGAACAATGATTTGTGTTCGGGTATAAATAATCCAATCACTCGATGAATAGGCAGTATTGTGCTCTTTTAGTATAATGCGCCCTATAGTCCTCCATATAATATAATGTGCCCTATAGTCCTCCATACAGTATAATGCACCCCCTTAATCCTCCATACAGAATAATGGGCCCCACATAGTCCTCCATATAATATAATGCAGTCCTCATATAGTACATACAGTATAATACACAGCCTATAGTCCTTGATAGAGTATAGTGCCACCCCCACAGAGTATAATGTAGCCCCCATATAGTATAATGCAGCCACCCCCCCCATGCAGTATAATGTAGCCCCCATATAGAATAATGCAGCCACAGCCCCATATAGTATAATGCAGGCTCATAGTATAATGTAGCCCCCATATAGTATAATGCAGGCTCACAATAGAATGTAGCCCTATATAGTATAATGCAACCACCCACCATGCAGTATAATGCAGTCACCCCCCCCCCATACAGTATAATGTAGCCCCCCATACAGTATATTACAAACCCATATAATATAATGTAGCCCCATATAGTATAATGCATGCCCATATCATATTATGTAGCCCCCATATAGTATAAAGCAGCCCCATATGCCCCCATATAGTATAATGCCATATAGTATAATGCAGCCCCATATGCCCCCATATAGTATAATGCAGCCCCCATATAGTATAATGCAGGCCCACAGTCCTGCAGTATTATGGCCACCATTTACTCACTGATGTAAAAAATAAATGAATACATACTTACCTCTCCTCGTTCCTCTGGTCTCTGCAGAGCGTCTCAGCAGCTCCACTGCCCGGCACGCAATGAGATGACGTCATCACGCCGCTGCGACAGAGGCAGAGAGGGAATGATGGGAGAGGGAGCATCACATGACGCTCTCTCTTCCATCAATGCTTTCAAGTTTCAACTGTACTGGCATCTATGATGCTGATACAGTTGAATATGTGATGCAGGGGAGGGGGGCAGCGCTGGCATCGGCACCCGCTCACTCACGGGCCCTGTAGCCTTGCGTGGTGATCCGCTATTAGCGACACGCCACTGGCTGGAGGCCCTAGGCAGATGCCTAGTCTGCCTGTCCCTAACGCCGGCCCTGAATGTTGTGGAAGTAGGATTTGTACAAAGCTGTACTTGGGCTTTCCTTCACCCTGAACAAAAACTGAATTTGCCTCCTGTTGTATACGCTGTAGCTGCAAAATGTTTGGCTACTCCTGGACTTTGGCTCTTGGGACCACCTGAAAAAGCACCGAAAATGGTGAACAAAATGCAAGACATGAAACACGAAACCTTGCAGCGTTTAAAAGAAGTAACGTGTTCATTCTTCATTAGGTATTTTTTGGAAGCCGCTCTATGTACTTCAAACCGTAGAGCAGAGACGCTGGTGGTGGAGTTGCTGGAAAAATGAAGGCAAAGCCGCTACGGGAAAAAGACCGTTCTCTTTTTTTTCCTGAAATGGCTTTGCCTTGGAAAACTCAGCAGACTCTGGGTGCACATACTCATAGGGTTTTGGAGCCCCAAGTTCCTATTCTCCCTCTCTGAGTGTCCTATCATTCTTATGACACTGTTAGTTCCTGGCTATATTATATACTTATCAATTTTCGAGGGACGGCAGTCGGTAGGATGACGAGTGGTGGTGACATGCCATATGATGTTGTCTGGTGCACAACTTCTCAAGCCTAGTTGCACCTGGAGAAAATGCCCTGGTTGCCTTACACTAGCCATGCCATTGTTTGATCAATGTCAACTTTCTCTTTAACAGGTGACCTTTTATCCATGGCCACAGATAAGAACACACCATGGGAGAGTAATGCCTTGAATAGGACCCTTTCGAAGAATCTGTAGACCAGACGTTGACTACCAGGTATTACCTTAAGCGTTTATTAAGAAATTAGAACTGAATTAGTTTTCTGTTATTTAACATTTAATGCCCCCTTCTATGAAAAAATGTCTATCTAAGTGGCACCCATCACCGGTCCTACCCGAGACGTGGCAGGAGAAGAACCAGTTAAGCAATTAAAAATCCGTATTTGTGATTAATTCAAACCCATTAGGCTTATTGCTGTCATACAATTACCTATAGAATCTCGCTTGCATGGTGTTTCCAAGATCAAAGTTAGCAGAAAGTCAGCATGTAATTAGTTTCCTGCTTTGGAGCATTAGGTAGAATTACTGCAAAGAGGCAAAACTATCGTTTTATAGGGACCCTTAGGGGATTTATAATGATCATAGACAAATATATGCATACAATATCAGTTGGTGTGCGAAAATTTAATTTTAGTGGGGAAATGCGGTAGAAGATGATCACAATACATGGGGTTGTTCTTATTTTAATATTTGAGGATGTTATTATTAGAGAATTGTATCAAAAGATATGTCACCAGGGAGAATGTATCATTTATAAATCACTAATGAGTAGAAAACTGTTTCGCTCCAAGGTAAAAAGACATTATCTGTTCTCAATATGCATTGCTTATCAAACACAAAGAAATGATGACTTGGAAAAATACAAGTGAACATCGGTTTCCTTGCGTTCCCGATAAACAACGCGGGCAGAGGATGGTAAAAGATGCCGAACAAGCACAAGGGGCCATGCTGGCTGCTGTCTGCAGGGCAAATCCGGGTTATCCACAGTAATATAATATTTGCCTTTTCAGAGTTTAAAAAAGACTTTGCTGGATTGCTCATCTAAAAAAATCTCCTACCGTTTCATGCATACAGCTCCTGTGTAGAGCTATAGGTTTCCATAGTTTTGCTATGTGTAAAATTTAACTCTCCATCTAGACTTTTTTTTTTTTCCATCTGCCCTCTTATTTCTCACCATGTTTGATTCATCACCACATCTTGGTGAGTGGCATTTGTCTCCTGTTGATAGATGCATCTGGTTTCTCGGGAAACCTGATGCCTCCACTAGCAGTTCCAATGCTAGGAGTGTTCTCTCTACACGCAGCTTTCGTTTTTGGCTGTAAGTGTCACATTGTGTCATGCTAGGTATGGGAAGGACCCAGCGTACGACAATGGGAAAAGGGGGGAAGCCCAGCAACTAGGGAAAGGGAGAGTGGAGACCCCTAGGCAGATCTGACAACACCCTGACTCTCCTATCACCGAGCAGGATACCTTAACCCTGGCTGACCCAGGAGCTAGGCCCTAGGTAGGGAGGGGTGACCACTAGTCAGCCCAACTGCAACTAAAGACAAACAAGGGAAACTGACAAGGGGATACACTTATCTTTGAGAAGACATCAGAGAGATCATGACTACAATCCACAAAGGAACTCCAAGAAGAAACTAGCCGACTGCTAATACTCCAGACCTGAACAGAGGAATTTACTCTTTCACCAGCAACTCTCTGCAGAAACTGAGTGTATTTAAAGATCCAGTAGGGGTGTGTTAATTAGCAGCAGAAGGTGGAAATCATCGCTGGGTCCTAGACAGGGAGGGATGATGAAAGGATCAAGAAGGTGTCCCTGCAAGGCCAAGCACACTGATTACAGCCAGATCCAGAATAACTCTGTCAAGCCTGACACACCCGTGACACATTGGCTTTCAGCTGGCACTTACCGATGGTGTTAGACCCAACCGGCCTCCAAGTCTGACTCCTAGTTAACGCTGACCTCTGCCTTGTTTTTGGATTTCACTTCTACCTTAGGGTACATACCATGACCTCTCTTCCACAGGACCTCTCTTACAGGCGGGCGAACCCGCTGAGTATTCCAAGACGCTTTGGGAAATGTTGGCTATTTTGTTTGTTTTTTTTTTTGTTTTTTTTTTTGGTGGTTTATCAGAGCTTTTTTTTTTTTTTCAGTATATTTGACCGCCTCTTATATATTTTTAGAGTTTTTACTACCTTTATGGCATCTTTTTACTGGAATTTTCAGGTCTCTTTTTTTAACTACATTCAACAATGTAAAAATGTTGGCAGACAATGTGTATTTTTAAGCAAAAAGTCTGACATGACGCTCAAAAAAGGCGCCTTTGTGTGTTTGGACATCCTTGGATCTTTCGCATTGACTTCTTCTATAAAGCATAGACTGTTTTTCAGAGCGGAGAATGCCTGAGGAATGGACATGTCACTGCTTTTAACCGCTTGGCAACTTTGGAAACCTGAAGTGGTTAAAAGATGCTCAAAAGACTGAAAGTATGAATAGTGAGTGTTTTTTATATAATATATGTTCATTCTTTTGAGTATTTAGCGCTTCTTCAGTCGGTTTTCAGTCTGAAAAAGATGTAATGTGCACATACCCTAACCTTTCACATGGTACCTGCAGTTCTGCTTCTGCTTCTGACCCATGGGTACTGTGTTATCTCAAAAATAAGCCCTAGTTTGATTTTTCAGGATTTTTGGAGTATGCTTGAAATATAAGCCCTACTTCAAAAATAAGGCCTAATTACAGTTCAATAAAAAAGTGTCCAAGCAACAACTGGAATCAATGTAAAAAAAAGTGAATAGATTACGACAGGAACCTTCACCAAAGAAAGCTTGAAAATAAACCCAAAATAAACCCAATTGTCCACCTTAGGGAGAATTTTTTTTTTTAATTTTGCCTTCACCTAAATGCCTGTACTTGAGGCTAAAAATCATTTTTGCAATTTTGGTTTCATCAAAAATTTTACACCGTTTGGCCTTTACAGGCTCTTTACTTTAGTTTTTGTTGGCTATGCATTTAACTAAACAAAGAGTTAAAAATGGAACCAAAATATTAAGCAACTGTAAATTTTTTTTCTATCTCCATCCTTTGATGTAAAATCCTGATTCCATTATTTAAGATCAGGGCACTACATAAAAAGGAAAAGTTTATGAATCAGAGTTTTGCCGTCTGTCGATGAAATGTTTCAGTTTCCCCTTACAAAACAAAAAAAATGCAAACAATTGGCTTTTATAAGGTAAGGTGTGCATGTCTTGATTTTCCCAAGGCCCTCCGAACATAACCAGTTCTTTTTATATCCTCTGTCTACAATATTTCACATTACTTCTTCCTTACTTGGGAACATGTTCCCGAGTCTCTATATAAACACAGATGCAACATACTGTACAGCTATTTATGTTTCCTCTAGAGCTATTTTATCCGCTCTGTACATACGGACCGTGATCTACATGGTGTCTGTGGAGGAACTTACACTTTGCGGAAATGGCTTGTGGGTGTATGGAGCGAGCGCACGTATGTTATAAAATACAAGCGGCGATATAACAATGAAGTCACTTGTTTAACACGTGCACGGAAATAAAAAAATAAAAAAAATCTGGGCCAATGGTTTCCTATTTTTAATAATTTGAGAATTTCATAAACTCTTAAGTGGGTCTTCAGCGATGCGGAATATGTCCAGGCTGCAGTTATAAACTTGATTGGTGGGCAATTCCTCGCTCTTGTGAAGATACAGTTTTGTCCGGTCCTGTGTACTAACTCCCCTGGAACATCCGAGATACTCCCGGAAAAAAAGTAGTGATCTCCCGTACTCTTGGATGACCAGCGTGCCAAAAAGAGCTCTTTCAGAAAGTCTGTTGCATGTGACGCTTGGATGCTCCACCATCACCAAAAAAACCCTCCACCATCCAATCACACATTTAGGGGTCATGAAGTGGTTATAGCTTGTCAAATGGGGCATGTGCCAAATTTAGGACCTTTCCCTCAAAAACGTCAATAAAAGTTGTCAAGTATGATCATTGACAAATGCTAGGTGTTACAGATTGTGCAAGAGTTGGTTACTTGTGCATTGTTCTGATGAAGTTGGGTGACTTTGATGATGAACTGTATAGAATATTCTTCATGTCACGGTTTCATCATTCACTGTGGCCTAGGGACGCTGTGAGTGACAGCTCAGTCGCTCTATAGGATCTGTAGTGTGCCGCACTTCCCAGTTGTCCAATCTGAGGTTGGGGAGTGCGGCGCTGTCAGCATTTTGATTGACAGCCATGCTGCTCAATCTGGCCAAACCTGCAGGCTTTCCTCCAGGAGTTTCCCATTCGTGTTGATTTGCTAGCTATTTAGCTGGCTAGCTATGAGCAGACCACTGTCGGCTGTAGCTTTGCTTTGTGATGTGTGTTCTTTGCTCTGTCTGCATTCCTAATCTTGTTGTCAGACCTTGGATTTGTTGACTATTCGTGTCTGTTATCCCTTTTGCTCTTGACTCTCTCTGACCTCAGGTACCTGACCCGAAACTTGGCCTCTGACTATGTTTCTCTTATCCCCTTATCTTGACGTACCCTCCTGGCATTTGACCCAGGACAGTTACTTGACCACGCCTTTTGTCTTGCCCCTCGTAGTACGAGCCCTCCAGGTATCTGACCTCGGACCTTCTGACTACCCTGTCTCACGGCTTGTCCATGAGTAGTGACTAGCCTCATACTTTGGTCTCCTGAATTCTTTCATTGGTTATCAGCAGTAAAGCTAACCCACTTCTTTCCATTCCTGTCTTTTATCAAGAGTTCATTATGTCTCTAGATAGAGCCGACCAGGTCTAGTCCACTCTTCCTCCCAAAAAAACTAAAAAATTCTACTTGTACCCCATGTTTGTTCTTCTGCCAAATATCTATGATAGAAGAGCATAAAATATAACTTATTTTTCTTTCTAAGAATAAAAAAGGCGCAAAAAAAATAAAGTCCCAAATTGATACGGTTTATGAAAAAATTCTGATTTGTATGAAAAATTATTTTTGTCCATCTTTCCCTTTCTTGGAAAGGTTCACAAGTACACCAAAACAAAGGTTGGATCACCTCGAAATATTACCAGATTATATCTTTCTTGGGACCCATATTTTGATAAAATCCCTGTTGTCTCTGCTGCAGACCTACCAGTTCTCTGAATGCTGCGCTCTATATAACCCCGCCCACACCATTGATTGGCCACTTTCTGTACAGAAAAAGCTGCCTATTGGTGGGGGTGTGGTTATACAGATTGGGAGGACTGCATGGCACAAGACAACTAGTCCTCTAGTGATCTCCAACTGAAAAAAAACACTGATTTTATTGAAACTACAGCAGGCAGCCCGGTAAGTGATACATTGCTGAAATCAGAGTCTCAATTCCTTCACCATGCGGCTCTCAGATTAAATGGTAAAACCCTGCTGACTGATTCCCTTTTTAAAGCATTATACTCCTTTCACAAAACCTGCAACAAAGAATGGTCTTGTTACCCTCATCCCTACAAGTTATTACTGTTTTTACTTCATTAGCATTCTCCCAGCACTATAGGAGCTGGAACTTCCTTTCACTCTCTTCCCAGCATGCATTGTGTCAGCATGGCTTGCCCATCTCTAATTTAACTGTACGTAGTTTGACGAATAGGAGCAGAGAGAGACTAAGACCCGTCCCGACTTCTTATAATCCGCCTGTGTCTCTGCTAGTGATGGATTACAGGACCAAAAAGCCACAGCTCCCAATGGATTATTAGATGCTGCGTCTTTATAGAATAAAAATGAAGAAATCACCAAAAGTCCAGTGTATAAAGAAAAATCATAAAATTCTCCCGTCTGTTTTTATCTTCGTTTGTTTTGCACTTGAAGATAAAGCAATTGTGATCCCATCAGGTCTGAATGGAGTATAGAGAAGGAACCCCGCCGCCGGTACAGGCCCTCGCAATTGATATAATCTAAACTCTCGGCTTGAATTTTAAGCAGGTTGCAGAAAGTAGTTTTAATTTTAATTAAATGGCTTCTTAGGAAATATATTACCTCTTGTGTCACTCAACTTTCCTATTATTTTGCCTCCTGTCTGACGTCTATTTTTAAACCTAAATTATATCAATAAAGCAAAGAAATGAGGACGGGATGGAAAATAAGTTGTTTAAAGCCCATGACTCCGGACATAAGTTTATTAAATGTAGCTGATGAAAACCAACAAAGGAGATGTATCACACACAAAAGGATTATTGCATAAGGTTCAGAACAAAAAGTTACCTAATTAAATGTATTAATATATGTTAATTATGAGATCGTCACAATCTCCTGATTTTGAAGCCCTCTCTCAGCTCCACTTTCGCGTACGTATAGACAGTCTACCACTAAGTGTGAAAATTGCTGTATCTATGACTTTTTTTCTTTTTTTTTTGTATACATACCGTAATATAAAACGTAATCATTTAAGAAAATACATTAAAAATGAAAACCTAATTTAAGCAATAGGTAATTTTCGGATGACCATTCCCCTTTGACCTGGGTGGAGTGTGGGTGTGATGAACAGAAAGAAGTCAAAGCTGAGAATAACACCGCGGGTTGGGTTTCATGGAATACGTAAGTGTGCAAAGTCCGTGTTTATAATAAATAACTTCTAAGTGAGATTTGGCCTCGGTACCCGCCCGTTCCACAGCTAAAGTGAAAGGTTTGCAGAATGATTTGGCAGCCGGGGTAAAGTGGATCCACCTCCATAGATTTGTTTTGTATTAAATAGCTGCCTAAAATCTTCAGAAACCTTTTTCCACCACAAACACAACAAAAGAAAACAATTTGACATTTCTCCGCGCACGTTCCAAGTGCTGATTGGCAAAAGACTCCAACCAGATGTCTTTACAAGCAGCCAACAGGCTAATATTATTGCACTGAGATCTGGCTCCCCGCACGGCGTCACTTCACCTCTGATACGGCTTCACGTTTACACGTCTAATATTAAGATAATTACATTAATATCGCCCATGTAAAGACTCCTTCCTTCACCGGCCCTGAATCCACCGGCCAAGTTTTACAAATAAATATTCTCAATTAATTTATTGGCACCCTGATAATTTTTTTCTAGGGAAGCGCGGCCGGCGTTGCTAGCAGAAAATAATAATAATTGTTGCTAGAAACCATCGACTGCGCTTGGACACAAAACAAAGGAAAGAAAATAACAGATTTATCCATTACAACCGACTTAACATTTATATAGCCAGTGTTGCAGGTCACGAGCAAGACCAGCAACTACCAAGTCTTCCTGCCAGGTCCATCCTTGCGTGCATGCCAACATGGATTATTACACCAGTCAATCCGGCGGGAGCCAAGCTCTGCATTGTAAGTGAAGGAATAGGAGGACAGAGTACATGAATAGTAAGGGTTTATAATTCATTTCTTCTGATCTCCCATCATTTAGGAGGGGTCCAGGATCCTTTCCCACTCCGAAGGACCCTGTGATCATGTCCTCATTGGATGTAGGGAGAAAGCAGGAGGTGCTGTGTCCTAGGAGATTCAGTCAGCTCAGCTATACAGAAAGGAGACTGCATTTCCTCTGTAACTGGTAATAATATACCAGTTCCAGTTCCAGGGGAAATCTGAAATAAAATAGAATGTATTCATATGTTAAAATGCCCATTAGGTGCCTTTTAAGTGTGAAATGTGCGAGAATTCATCAGTGAGCTCGTTCTGATGGTCCAATGTAAGAGTTTCTAACTCGTAACTGTCGGGGGGGGTGGGAAGGGGTTTGTTTCAACTTTTAAAAATAAAAAAAAATAAAAAAATGTGCAGGGAAACAAAGAGCCTGTAAACGCCAAAACAGTGCAAAATTTTTAATAAAACTGAATCGCAAAAATAACTTTTAACGCTAAATAAAGTCATTTGAATAATTAAAAAGAATAATTGTTTGCAGATGGGAAACAACCCCCAACATAATTAGAAATCTTGATGCGATTTTTATCTTGTGAAGTCATTTTTTTCCTTGCAGTTTTAATGTTGAGGCGCAAGTGTGTGTGTGTGTGTGTGTGTGTATATGTAGCGCCCCGAGGGTTCGGCCGCTACAGAGGTATTGCATCTCAACCAAATGTGCGATATCTCACTTCCAGGTAAGGATGGAGTGTGGATCAGGACCCTGACACCTGCATGCATTACACCACATTTCCGGGGGGCAGGGCGACAGATATGCTCCAAGTAGAGCACGACAGTCCCTGTCCCTGGCTGGAGTGGGGGGAGGGAACACCGAGGAAGGGGGGACCCTGTAGTGCATAGGAGGGAGAGGGTAGTTCCTGGGTGCACCTAGAGGGAGGTATAAAAGGTGGGCACCATCTTAGTTCGGTGGTCAGATCAGACAGAAAGAAGAGAGAGCAGGAGGTGGGAGCAGAGGCTCTGCATGGGCTCTGCTCCGCAGGCAGGCCTAAGAGAGAGGCCGGAGCCTGGAGGAAGGAAAAGGAAGGAGAAGGAAGGAAGAGGAGCGGAGGAGGCTCCAGGAGCAAGGAATGAAGGGACCCCAGGGGTGTGGACTGGCGAGTCGCCACCGCACGCCCGAATCTACCTGCGTAGAAGGGTCAGGCCAAAGGGGGAGACCGGTCCCCGAAACTAGTGGAGGCGGAGAACTACCCTCAGCTAGAAACCGGAGGGTGTGACATTTCACGTGGCGCAGCCCCTGGCTACACCCGCTAGGAAGGCACCATATAGGGTCAGGGAAACTGGTGCCAAGGTTTACCAGAGAAGGCCCGAGGCAGCCGGACAGAAGCGAGGTCACTGGCGGGGTATGACAGGCCAGAGAAAGGACACACAAAGGGGGTCCTGTGAAACGCACCAAAGTTATCTGGGAGTAGGCCGAGCCCCTCACCTGGTGAACACAGTGGGACGTTATGACCAGCTGTAGTAACGTGGATAAAGAACTGTGAGTAAATACCCTGGACTGCATTACAGGACTCTGTGTCGTTACTACTGCACCCGCGCACCATCACCCCCAACATCCGCACTCACTGCCCTGAGGCTATACTCCTCCCCCCACACACACGGCCCAGGGGGCGCGTCAACTTTGGCGTAGTCGGCAGGATTTCGTGCCCGCAACCACCGGGTACTGTGTGCTTGAAAAGAGACTGTTTTACTGTATTGAAAATGGCGCCCGCCCCAGCAGAATGGACGCCATAATGTGCGCGCCAAAAGACAACCAGAAGCCACCTCCCATCGTGGGCCAGGTCCCAGAATGGCGCCAAAGAAGGAGCCCACCCCCAACAGCCTTGAGTGCGGCTCTAGAGATGTCCATCAATGTGGGGGGGGCTGCCCCTGAGAGTGACTGTCAGCAGATTGCCCAGGGACCACCCCCCAACAGGGACGGAAGGAGAAGAAAACTGGGGGGCAGGGTGTGGTTTGGATCAGTCTCGGCAGACCACACCCGGAGATGGCGAGCAGCACCGACTCCAGCACCCTGATGGGTGGCTTGCTGCAGGCCATCGCGGACCCGTACATCCTCAGGGAGCTAATGGCTCAGCTCCCTGGAGAAGACCCGGAGTTCCTCCGAACTGCGTTGGAGGATTTGGACTGGAGGATGGTCCAGGCACAGCGGGAAGCTGTAGCAGAATGGAGAGAGGAGATGGCCCGGCGGGTCGCGGCCCAGCAGCACGGGACGCCACCAGCACCGGCCAGCGAGTCATCCCCTGAGGACGAGGAGCGGAAGTCGGAAGTTGAGAGCAGCGCAGCCCTGGAAGCAGGTAAGGGGGACACCCCTGCCACCAGCCCTGATGTTACCAACCTGCCTCCAGACCCTATGGCGGAGCCAGATGTCCCAGGCATCGCTGCGCCTCCCCCACTCCCGCCGCCGACACACAGGCCCCAAGCCGTGAGCACAGTCGCCGGATCAAGCCCCAGGCCGTGCCCTCTGACCCCGGGTGTGGTCGAAAGCGGCCCGGTCGCAAGGCCTGACCTCCCCAGGCGCCTCCGAACCGCGTGCACCCCCGGTCCCGACGCCACCACCCCTAGGGACCGACCTGTACAGCCAGCTCGCCGGACCCGATGAAGAGCCGGTCCCCTTACCGCGTGGATGGGTTCACCCTTGCCATCGGAAGAACCTGTCCGCAGAGGCTGAGGCCCCGCTTGCTCCACTCCTGCCCGCTCCACAGCCAGTCGACATCCCCCAGCTCCCGGAGGAAGAGGTCCAGATAGAGTTGGACCAGACCGGGGAGGACCTTATGGGATTTGCGCAGGAGACGCGGGTGGCCGCAGCTCGCAGGCAGGAGTTCTGCGAGCGGGAAATCGGGCAGCTTGAGAAGGAGGAGCGGGCGCGGCGCCAGAAGAGGGAGCAGCTGCAGGCCCGGAGCGCGGAGGAGAAGACACGAACCCGCCGAAACCTCCAGGCTGCACGCGGACCTAAAATTGCTGGGACCGTGGTAAAGTTCCACCAAGAGAAAGGGTGGGGGTTCATCCGGGACTCTACCACAGCCACAGACCTCTATGTTGACAGGAGCGATGTGGAGGGTCATCTGCCAGCGGGTCACCCGAAGCGGGAGCTGTTTCCGGGAGATCGGGTAACATACACCCGACATCGAGGCCTGAAAGGGTGGTACGCCCTCAATGACCAGAGGGTAGAGGAAGAGCACTACCATGAGCACTGCTATCCAGAGGACCTGGACGGGTCTGAAGAGAACGGCAACGAGGAGGAGAGTCTACAAGGACATCGCTACTAATGGGGGACAATCTATTGTAAATAGTTGCCTGCCTGGGCGAAAAAGTTAAAGGACATGCCGTCTTCGGAGTATGAGAAGTTTTCCGGATTACAGAAGAGTTTACCCGGTTAAGGGTTGTTGTGAACGTTTAAGTGTCTGTTAAAAGATACCCGAAGAGGGTCTGTCAGTAGTAGCCGGCTGAGGACTGGGAGCAGCCAACCTCTGTGAACTATCCGGCTGAGGACTGGGAGCAGCCAATCCATGTATATAGTTGCACTTCCTAAAGAGCCCTCTTTTGGTTTTATAAATATTGCAACAGCAGAACTCTGAACAAAAACCCGTTTGGCGTGGCAGAAGACGTGGTCCAACAGCCAGATCACCTATGCCCTGCAGACACGGCTAGGGCCTACGTTGAGTTTATGAATGGGTCCCTCATGTTCAAAAGTTTTGCCAAGTGTGCACCATAAGAATGGACACCTGGTCGCAAGTTTCACCGCGGCCAGTACAAGAGAGTCCACTTGAAAATGTTTTATATACCGAAATACTTTGTATGATGCTTTACATGATATTTGATAAGATTTCCCGTGATATTAAAAGTGCAATTATAATGTTGAAGAGAGAAAATGTTTCCCATAAAGGGAAGTAATATGCAATTGACAGTTTAAAAAAAAAAGTTTTCTTTGCATGTCCTAATTTGCATTGTCTTTTGCTCTGTTCCAGCCCGCGGACGTGCTGTGGTTTACCAGGGGGGAATATAGTGCCCCGAGGGTTCGGCCGCTACAGAGGTATTGCATCTCAACCAGATGTGCGATATCTCACTTCCAGGTAAGGATGGAGTGTGGATCAGGACCCTGACACCTGCATGCATTACACCACATTTCCGGGGGGCAGGGCGACCGATATGCTCCAGGTAGAGCACGACAGTCCCTGTCCCTGGCTGGAGTGGGGGGAGGGAACACCGAGGAAGGGGGGACCCTGTAGTGCATAGGAGGGAGAGGGCAGTTCCTGGGTGCACCTAGCCTAGAGGGAGGTATAAAAGGTGGGCACCATCTTAGTTCGGTGGTCAGTTCAGACTGAAAGAATAGAGCAGGAGGTGGGAGCAGAGGCTCTGCATGGGCTCTGCTCCGCAGGCAGGCCTAAGAGAGAGGCCGGAGCCTGGAGGAAGCAGAAGGAAGGAAGAGGAGCGGAGGAGGCTCCAGGAACAAGGAAAGAAGGGACCCCAGGGGTGTGGACCGGCGAGTCGCCACCGCACGCCCGAATCTACCTGCGTAGAAGGGTCAGGCCAAAGGGGGAGACCGGTCCCCGAAACTAGTGGAGGTGGGGAACTACCCTCAGCTAGAAACCGGAGGCTGTGACATTTCACGTGGCGCAGCCCCTCGCTACACCCGCTAGGAAGGCACCATATAGGGTCTGGGAAACTGGCGCCAAGGTTTACCAGAGAAGGCCCGAGGCAGCCGGACAGAAGCGAGGTCACTGGCGGGGTATGACAGGCCAGAGAGAGGACACACAAAGGGGGTCCTGTGAAACGCTCAAAAGTTATCTGGGAGTAGGCCGAGCCCCTCACCTGGTGAACACAGTGCGACGTGGAATGTTATGACCAGCTGTAGTAACGTGGATACAGAACTGTGAGTAAATACCCTGGACTGCATTACAGGACTCTGTGTCGTTACTACTGCTCCCGCGCACCATCACCCCCAACATCCGCACTCGCTGCCTTGAGGCTATACTCCTCCCGTGGGGAGTTATACTACCCTCTGCTGCACCCACAACACCAGCCTCAGCGGTCTGCCCTGCAGCGGCGGTTCCCTCTGACCTCAATCCACGGGTGGCGTAGTCGGACATTCAGCATATAGACTGGCCATTTGGTTTGACCGCCCTGGGCACGGACCGGGTCGCCGCCACAGAGACTACAACCCCCAGCATCACACGGGGACCCGGCTCCGGGTATTACCCCACACACACGGCCCAGGAGGCGCGTCATATACACTGCTCAAAAAAATAAAGTGAACACTCAAATAACACATCCTAGATCTGAATGAATGAAATGTTCTCATTGAATACTTTGTTCTGTACAAAGTTGAATTTACTGACAACAAAATCACACAAAAATCATCAATGGTCTCCTGTGGGATCTCCTCCCAGACCTGGACTAAAGCATCGGTGAACTCCTGGACAGTCTGTGGTGCAACGTGACGTTGGTGGATGGAGCGAGACATGATGTCCCAGATGTGCTCAATCGGATTCAGGTCTGGGGAACGGGCGGGCCAGTCCATAGCTTCAATGCCTTCATCTTGCAGGAACTGCTGACACACTCCAGCCACATGAGGTCTGGCATTGTCCTGCATTAGGAGGAACCCAGGGCCAACCGCACCAGCATATGGTCTCACAAGGGATCTGAGGATCTCATCTCGGTACCTAATGGCAGTCAGGCTACCTCTGGTGAGCACATGGAGGGCTGTGCGGCCCTCCAAAGAAATGCCACCCCACACCATTACTGACCCACTGCCTAACCCATCATGCTGAAGGATGTTGCAGGCAGCAGATCACTCTCCACGGCGTCTCAAGACTCTGTCACGTCTGTCACATGTGCTCAGTGTGAACCTGCTTTTATCTGTGAAGAGCACAGGGTGCCAGTGGCAACTTTGCCAATCCTGGTGTTCTGTAGCAAATGCCAAGCGTCCTGCACGATGTTGGGGTGTGAGCACAACCCCCATCTGTGGACGTCTGGTCCTCATACCACCCTAATGGAGTTGGTTTCTAACCGTTTGTGCAGACACATGCACATTTGTGGCCTGCTGGAGGTCATTTTGCAGGGCTCTGGCAGTGCTCCTCCTGTTCCTCCTTGCACAAAGGTGGAGGTAGCGGTCCTGCTGCTGGGTTGTTGCCCTCCTACTGCCCCCTCCACGTCTCCTGGTGTACTGGCCTGTCTCCTGGTAGCGCCTCCAGACTCTGGACACTACGCTGACAGACACAGCAAACCTTCTTGCCACAGCTCGCATTGATGTGCCATCCTGGATGAGCTGCACTACCTGAGCAACTTCTGTGGGTTGTAGAGTCCATGTCATGCTACCACGAGTGTGAAAGCACAACCAACATTCAAAAGTGACCAAAACCACAGCCAGAAAGCATTGGTACTGAGATGTGGTCTGTGGTCCCCACCGGCAGAACCACTCCTTTATTGAGGGTGTCTTGATAATTGCCAATAATTTCCATCTATTGTCTATTCCATTTGCCCAACAGCATGTGAAATTGATTGTCAATCAGTGTTGCTTCCTAAGTGAACAGTTTGATTTCACAGAAGTTTGATTTACTTGGAGTTATATTCTGTTGTTTAAGTGTTCCCTTTATTTTTTTGAGCAGTGTATATATGTATATGTATGTGTTTGTGTATGAAAATACAGAAAAATCTTTAAATGAGGTGTGTCCAAACTTTTGGTCTGTACTGTGTATATATATATATATATATATATATATATATATATATATATATATATATATATATATATATGTATATATATATATGTATATGTGTGTGTGTGTATAATATATATACTGTAACGGGTCTGGGAGGCGGAACCTCTGGGCTACTATACAAGGGAGCGGTCCTTGTAAGGGAGCGGGTGGCGACCAGGCAGGCAGTCACAGCAGGTGACCGGGACAGTCTCTGGGTGTACGGGCAGGAGGTCACGGCAAGTGATCAGGGCAGTCTCTGGAAGAACGGGCTGGAGGTCACGGCAAGTGACCGGGGCAGTCTCTGGAAGAACGGGCTGGAGGTCACGGCAAGTGACCGGGGCAGTCTCTAGGTAAAGGGTAGGTACGACCTGTGATGGCTGAACCTCCAGGTAGGCTAGCAAGGCAGATGGAGGATGTGTGCTCCCAGGTGAGCAAGCGAGAGTCTCTGGAATAGCAGGTGGTCACAGCACGTGACGGCGGAGCCTCCAGGTAGGCAAGCAGGCAGGTAGCGGAGAAGCGCTCCCAGGTGAGCGGGCAAGAGTCTCTGGAATAGCTGGTGGTCCCAGCACGTGACAGCGGAACCCCCGGGCAGGCAAGCAGGCAGGTAGCGGAGAAGCGCTCCCAGGTGAGCGGGCAAGAGTCTCTGGAATAGCTGGTGGTCCCAGCACGTGACAGCGGAACCCCCGGGCAGGCAAGCAGGCAGGTAGCGGAGAAGCGCTCCCAGGTGAGCGGGCAAGAGTCTGGAATAGCTGGTGGTCACAGCACGTGACAGCGGAGCCTCCGGGCAGGCAAGCAGGCAGGTAGCGGAGAAGCGCTCCCAGGTGAGCGGGCAAGAGTCTGGAATAGCTGGTGGTCACAGCACGTGACAGCGGAGCCTCCGGGCAGGCAAGCAGGCAGGTAGCGGAGAAGCGCTCCCAGGTGAGCGGGCAAGCTGGTCCATAGACAGACTGACCGGAGTTGTAAGGCAGACCGTCGGACCTCAGGCAAGCAGGCAGGTAGCTGATGTGCGCTCACAGGTGAGCGGGCAAGTTGGTCCTTAGACAGACTGACCGGAGTTGTAAGGCAGACCGTCAGACCTCAGGCAGGCAGGCAGGTAACAGGAAATCAGGCAGGATTAGGACAGCAAGCTGGCAGGAATCTGGCAGGTAACTGGCAGGTAACTGGCAACGGGACCTGAGGGCTGAAGCAGAGTAGAACGGTGCAACAACATTGCTCGGGCACCTCCATTTTGGAGGAGGTGCCTTATATATGGTAAAGTCCTCCGGCCATTGGCCGGGGACTCCTTAGGACGGCGCGCGCGGCCCCTTTAAGAGGGAGGGAGAGCGCGCGCGCGCGCCCTAAGCACAGTGGCCGGGAAGGAGCGCGCGCTGCCAGCAGAGCGGGAGAGGGACGCCGGGCACGGAGCAGAGAGGTGAGGGGAACAGCGTCCCTGCCTAGCAGAGGGCAGGGACGCCGGCGCTACATATACATATATGTGTGTGTGTATATATATATATATGTATGTATGTATGTATGTATGTATGTATGTATGTATGTATGTATACATACATACACATATATATATATACATACATACATATATGTGTGTGTGTATATATATACACACACACACACACACACACACACACACACACACACACACACATATATATATATATATATATATATATATATATATATATATATATATATATATATATATATATATATATATATATATATATATATATATATATATATATATATATATATATATATATTATATATATATTAGTGTGTTTTTATATTGTTTTTTTAATTTACAAACTGGTCCATATGCATCATCATTGCCTTTTATCAAGCTATAAAAAACAATCTAACTTACGGGCAACCCTCAAATTACATTCAATGCAGGAAAATAAAAGTTTCCTTTTTGGACAGCTTTGGCATATTACACAAATGCAAATGATTAGACTTTTATTACATTTCATTATTTGTATGACTTGTAGTTGTACAAGGATGAAAGCAAACATCATATTAGAGATCCTGACAGTTTTCACAATGTATTATCAATATATGGAAATAATTGTCTGCTCTGGGATTCTATTACATTATTGTGTATTTTTTTCATGCCTAATAAATAATGATGGATGGCTTTTATTTTCATCACCACCTGCAACCATTAAGTCACCCCTTGATTGCACAAGACACAATAATAAAAGGATTATGTTTGGTTGCCTGCGAGAGACTATATGGCGTGTGCGTGCACACTCCTGCCATGTTGTAAGCTGAAGAGCAAAGATATTTTTTTTTTTTATGCAAAGAAAAAAAATCTGGAATTTTAGTTTTGTTTTTTTGCTTGTTTTTTGCTATTTTTATTTTCCTTACCTAATGGAGTCCTCCAAAAATTTACCCATCTCCTATTTAAAGACACAACAGTGTCCAAGGTTGGACTAGGCCATACTTAAACAAACATATAATGGACCTTTAAGGCAACAGTTTCCCAAAGATCCAACTAAAGAAATAAAGACGACTTCAGAGGTGATGTTGGCGTTTTAAAGGACCTGGACAAATTTGGGGACTTTTTTTTTTTTACTTGCATTCGTGTGATTTGAGCTAAAAAATTTTTGCTATTGACTTTTATTGAAAATGTTGCAGTGTTTGGCTCTTACAGGCTCTCCGTATTTCTGTACCTTGTTGGCTGCAGAATAAGTTAACGAAGAATCAGTCAGTGAGCTCATTCTGGAGGGGAGTTTGTAACATTCACCTGTCATTTACCGAATTCCTCTGTGCTGATTTTTTTTTTTGACCAAAAAAAATTGGTTCGAAAATTGAATTTGCATTGATGTTAATTGATGTAACTCAAATATATTTTCATCGCGCTCTGGGGTCTCTCAAGATCCTAGAGCAAAATATAAAAAGAGGGAGCGAAAAAAAAAAAAATACTCCACCATTTTCCTATCACTCTGTCACAACCTCCCATCCAGTCCTTCTGGCATCGCGTACACAAGGTCCTCTTTAGCTTTTCCAGCATCTTCAGGGTTGTAGCAGCGGGACAAGTGATCCCCAAGATGAGTATTTTTTTTTTCACTATAACATTTATTATATAATTTTTTTAATATATTTTTTTTTTAGTACAGTTTACTTAAAACATCATCTTTAAGACATCACTTTGCCACCTTGCTGCTGTTTCCCTCTCTACAGCAGGAATTTGCACAGACATACAGGTGCATCTCACTAAATTGGAATATCATCAAAAAGTTAATTTATTTCAGTTCAATACAAAAAGTGAAACTCCTATATTATATAGAGTCATTACACACAGAGGGATCTATTTCAAGTGTTTATTTCTGTTAATGTTGATGATTATGGCTTACAGCCAATGAAAACACAAAAGTCATTATCTCAGTAAATTAGAATAATTAACTAAAAACACCTGCAAAGGCTTCCTACGCATTTAAAAGGGTCCCTTAGTCTGTTTCAGTAGGCTTCACAATTATGGGGAAGTCTGCTGACTTGACAGATGTCCAGAAGGCAGTCATTGACACACTCCACAAGGAGGGTAAGCCACAAAAGGTCATTGCTAAAGAAGCTGGCTGTTCACAGAGTGCTGTATCCAAGCATATTAATGGAAAGTTGAGTGGAAGGAAAAAGTGTGGTAGAAAAAGGTGCACAAGCAACCGGGATAACCGCAGCCTTGAAAGGATTGTTAAGAAAAGGCCATTCAAAAATTTGGGGGAGATTGACAAGGAGTAGACTGCTGCTGGAGTCATTGCTTCAAGAGCCGCCACACACAGACGTATCCAGGATATGGGCTACAAGTGTCACATTCCTTGTGTCAAGCCACTCCTGACCAATAGACAACGCCAGAAGCGTCTTACCTGGGCCAAGGAGAAAAAGACCTGGACTGTTGCTCAGTGGTCCAAGGTGGTGTTTTCAGATGAAAGTAAATTTTGCATTTCATTTGGAAATCCAGGTCCCAGAGTCTAGAGGAAGAGTGGAGAGGCCACAATCCAAGCTGCTGGAGGTCTAGTGTGAAGTTTCCACAATCAGTGATGGTTTTGGGAGCCATGTCATCTGCTGGTGTAGGTCCACTGTGTTTTATCAAGACCAAAGTCAGCGCAGCCGTCTACCAGGACATTTTAGAGCCCTTCATGCTTCCCTCTGCCGACAAGCTTTATGGAGATGGAAATGTCATTCTCCAGCAGGACTTGGCCCCTGTCCACACTGCCAAAAGTACCAATACCAGGTTTACACACAACAGTATCACTGTGCTTGATTGGCAGCAAACTGGCCTGACCTTAACCCCATAGAGAATCTATTATAGAGAATCTATGGGGTATTGTCAAGAGGAAGATGAGACCCCAGACCCAACAATGCAGATGAGCTGAAGGCTGCTATCCATGCCACCTGGGCCTCCATAACACCTCAGCAGTGCCACAGGCTGATCCCTCCATGCCACATTGCCGCATTGATGCAGTAATTGATGCAAAAAGAGCCCGACCAAGTATTGAGGCATTTACTGAACAGACATTTCGGATTTTAAAAACATTTTTCAAGCTGGTGTTATAAAGTATTCTAATTTACTGAGATAATGACTTTTGTGTTTTCATTGGCTGTAAGCCATAATCATCAACATTAGCAGAAATAAACACTTGAAATCGATCACTCTGTCTGTAATGACTCTCTATATAATATGAGTTTCACTTTTTGCATTGAATAAATGAAATTAACTTTTTGATGATATTCTAATTTATTGAGAAGCACTTGTGACTCGCCCCCTGGGCCTAGTGTGGACGTGTGTGGGATACCCGGAGCTGGGTCTCTGGGGGTTGTAGAATCCGTGGCGGTGACCCGGTCCCGTGGCTCAGGGTGGTCAGGCCGATGGCGGTATTTTGTGGGGGTTTTAGGTTAATTGTCCGACTACGCCACCCGTGGATTGCGGTCAACGCCGACCGCCGCTGCAAGGCAGACTGCTGGGGCTGATGGTGTGTGCAGCTGAGGTAGTGTGACTCCCCACGGGAAGAGTGGAGCCCCAGGGCAGTGTAGTTGATGGTGAGGGTGATAATGCACGGGAGTCCCAGCCCTAGTAGTGCTGGTGCGGCCATGAAGCAGGAACGACTCAGTCTTTGCAGTGCAGTTCAGGGTCTTTACTGGTGATATTAAGGCAGACCCTCCCGGGAGTGCTGGCTAACATAAGGGGCCTGGTCAGTCTGCGAGCAAACAGGAGTTCCCCTGGCCAGGTGGAGTTGTAGGCCTCCCCGTCTATCTGCACTCTTTCTGGCTACCTAGCTGTAAGCGGGTAGAAGTAGCCCACGTCCCTGAGTATACCGTGTGGTGCTCACCCGTATGGCTGGTGACTTGGGGCCTTCTGTTAGCCTCCGCTTCTGGATGGCGGTGCTGGTCCCTTCCTTGTGACTGAGCCTCCGGGCTTCTATGGCCAGAGGACCTGGAATCCCCTGCCGGCTGGTTTCTGCTGCTGGGTGAATATCAGTCCCCACAGCCTCGGACTCCGGTGTCCGGTTATCAGATTCTTCTGCCAGGGCGAGCTCTGCTCAGCTCCAGCCCCTGGTCTTCAGCTACTGCTCCTACAGAGCTCCTGCTGTAACTCTCCCTGTGTCTGGAACTGACTCCCAGGCTCTGACTCCCAGGCTCTGACTCCCAGGCTCTGACTCCCAGGCTCTGACTCCCAGGCTCTGACTGACTAATCCCGCCCCAGACCCAGTTTATAAGGGCAGATTCCTCCCCTCCCAGGTCTGGGCAGGAAGTGTTGCATGCTTAAGGGCTCCTGACCAGAGAAACCTCCCACTGGCTCTCAGACGTAATATTTCTATTACTGTGGTAACCAGACCCCTGGGGTGCCACATTCCCCCCTAGTAAATTTTAGTACTCCCGGACTAAACACATTTTTAAGAAAACACAAATACAGGGTATAAACAATAATACAACAACATATATACAAGAAGCTTTAGTCTTTAGAGGTCACGGCGTGTCCGTGACCGGGTGTCCATATCGCCCAACAAGGTGAAGTCTTGGCACAGAGTAGGGGACCTGTCCAAAGCAAACCCCAAGCGTTGGCCCTGGGCGTGGCTGCAAGGCTGAGGCTAGCTACTTTGGGCCACAAGGAGGCCACGCCAGACAGGTTTTCTCTTCCGCGGCCATCTTCGCAAGAGGCACCAAGGTGCAACTATCTACAATGTAGTTCCGGTTATTCAGCGTCCATAACCTGTCAGTCCAAATAAACCTGCAGGGTAACTAGAGAAACCTAATTAGTAACCAGGTAACAAAAACATAAACCTTTTTCAACATTTGCAATTTACAGATTACATTTTAGATTCTCCAGCGAGCGGGCATCTGTCCTCTAGTGCTCCTGGTGGACCTACGTAACCCACTATCTGGTTCTGCACTACAGGGTGTAGAAGGTGTTACGGACAGGCCTGGCAGCTTTCTGCGTACTCTTTGGCTTACTAGGGGCACGGCAGGCTCACTACTAGCAGAGGGTTGATTCTCCTGGGCTGCTGGTATGGATTCTTCTGCCTCCTGGGCCGGCTGCTCTTCTGATACTACCTGTTCTTTTGTAGGCCCTTGAGGGGCTGGCTGGAGAAAGGTGAGGACGGGTACCACGACTGCGTTGTTGATCTGAGTCCAGGACCGGGGAAAGTCTCAGAGTATGGTACTGATCATTTCTTCCCTTTCCCCTGCGGGTTGAGGGCTTTCTTGATCTTCTTCAGGGCTTTGCAGCTGCTCGGGACACTTCTTCAGGTGGTCTCTGGAGACAATGGCTGTGGTCTCTCCTCCATCCTTACTGATGATACATACTTTGGGGTTCTCATGACTTGAGGGCAGTACGGTGTACGGGTCCATCTCCCACTGGTCATCCAACTTGTGGAGCCGTCTCTTCCTCTTCAAGACCTGCTATCCAGGTACCAGGGGAACAGCGGGAGCATACTGGTTATAAGCCTTCTCTTGCCTTTCTCTTGCTTGAGTCTGACTTCGCTCGACGCTTTCCTGTACTTTCCGATACTGCTGCTGCCGTTCTGTATCCCAGTCTGCCTCTGGCGAGGTGTCCTCAGGTGTCAGGACTCCCATATCCAGGTCAATAGGCAGCTTACCAGGTCTTGCTCTCATTAGGTAAGCCGGGGTACAGTTGGTGGAGCCCACGGGGATGTGATTGTACAAGTCCACCAAATCAGGCAGTTTTTCAGGCCACAGACTGCGTTCCTCCAGGGGCAACGTTTTTAGCAAGTCTATCACCACCTGGTTCATTTTCTCATAGTCCGTTGGTCTGAGGGTGATAGGGCGTTGTTCTTATCTTCCTGCAGCCATACAGATTGCAGAACTCTTGGAAGACCTCCGCTTCAAAGGCTGGTCCTTGGTCCGTCAACACTTGCTCCGGATACCCGTGTGGACGGCAGAAGTGCTGCTGGAAGGCTCTAGCTGCTGTTTGAGCCGTTAAGTCCTTGACAGGGACCGCCACCAGGAACCGGGAGTAGTGATCTACGATTGTGAGGGCGTAGACGTACCCAGATCTGCTTGGAGCCAGTTTCACATGGTCCAGGGCTACCAGTTCCAGTGGCTGCCTGGTGATGATGGGCTGCAGGGGAGTCTTCTGGCTGGCGCGGTCCTTCCTTCTTAGGTTGCACGGGCCACAGTCTCTGCACCACCTCTCGATGGCTCCTCTCATGCATACCCAGTAGAACCGTTCACGCAACAAGAACTCCAGCTTTTTCCATCCGAAGTGTCCTGCTCCGTCGTGAACCATAGCCGCGTCTCGTCTTGGGACCACTACCTGCCAGGTCAGCTCATGTGTTCGAGAGTTGACCATTCTCCGGCACAGCTTCTCCTTGTAAAGAAACAGCCTGCTTTTCTCCTTCCACAGTTGCTTGGTCTCCTCCGGAGCGTCTGGGTCAAGACGGGCATCAGCCTGTGTCAGCATTTCCTTCACCAGACGGACTGCGGTATCACAGTCTTGTGTCTCCGCCCAGCTGTAGTGAGGTAAGGGATTGAACGTGGCAGAGCGCCTGTCCCTTACACGGTGGGAATACAGGGTAATCCCATGACGGTGGAACGCAGGGAGTTCGACTTCTTCCAGTTCTTCTGGATCTTCCCCTACGTCCGGTAAGTTTGGCATTCTGGACAGGGCATCCGCTTTGGCATTTGAGCGTCCCGCCCGGTATTTGATGGTGAATTCATAGTTGGACAGGCGGGCCATCCATCTCTGCTCCAGGGCACCAAGTCTTGCAGTGTCCAGGTGTGTCAACGGGTTGTTAGACGTGTACACTGTGAACATGGAAGAGGCAAGTTAATGCTTGAAACTTTCGGTCACTGCCCACACCACTGCCAGGAACTCTAGCTTGAATGAGCTATAATTCTCAGGGTTCCTCTCCGTGGGCCGTAGTTTTCGGCTGGCGTAAGCGATTACCCGTTATTTCCCCTGCTGGATCTGGGACAGTACGGCTCCTAGCCCGATGTTGCTCGCGTCCGTGTGGAGGATAAAGGGCTGGCTGCAATCAGGGTACACCAGGATTTCATCCCCCGTGAGGGCCATCTTCAGCTGGCGGAAGGACTCCTCTTCCAGCTTTTCCCACCTGAAGGGCGGCTTCTGGTTTTTGGCCTTCCTGGATTGACCTATCAGGAGGTCCTGCATAGGAGCTGCCATTTTGGTGAAACCGGGAATGAATCTTCGGTAGTAGCCTACCAACCCGAGAAACTGCCGCACTTCCTTTATGCTGGAGGGCCTTGGCCAGTCTTTAATCACGGTGATCTTATCGGGGTCGGGAGCCACTCCATCAGCACTCACCACGTGTCCCAGGTACTGCACCTTTGGTTTCAGCAGGTGACACTTGGAGGGTTTCACCTTGAGGCCGTAGCTTGCCAGGGCGTCAAACACTTCTGCCAGGTGTTTCAGATGGTCCTCGTAGGTTTTGGAATAGACTATGACATCGTCCAGGTATAACTGGACCGTTTTGAAATTCCGGTGTCCCAGACAGCATTCCATCAACCGTTGGAAGGTTCCTGGTGCGTTGCAGAGCCCGAACGGCATACAGTTGAATTCGCTGAGGCCCATCGGGGTGGTGAATGCAGTCTTCTCCTTGTCTGCCTCTGCTACAGGAACCTGCCAGTACCCGCTAGTAAGATCCAAAGTGGAGAAGAAGTTAGCAGATTTTAATGCAACTAAAGATTCTTCTATCCTAGGTAACGGGTACGCATCTTTGTGTGTGATACGGTTGACCTTTCTGTAGTCTACACACATTCTCATGGTGTTGTCCTTCTTTTTCACTAGAACTAGTGGAGCTGCCCAGGGGCTACAGCTGTAGCTGATTACCCCAGCCTCCTTCATGTCCCGCAACATCCCTTTTGCATGCTGATAGTGTGCAGGGGGGTACAGGTCGGTATCTTTCCTTTATGGGCGGATGGTCTCCTGTGGGGATGTGATGTTCTACCCCCTTTACTCCGAAGTCTAGCGGGTGTTTACCAAAGACTCTTTCGTACTCCTGAACCACCCTGTAGACTCCCTGTTTTTGGTGTGAGGGAGTGGAGTCAGTACCCAAATGCAGTTGCTGACACCAGTCCTCCATTTGTTTCTTAGAGCCGTTACCTTCCTCTGGTTGAGATGGAGGCAAGGGTTCCACGGCCCTTACAGAATTTTGGTTTATGGTGAACAATTTGGCTAGCGTGGCATACCGGGGCAGGTATACTTCTCTCTCCCTGATATTTATGATGCGGACGGGCACCCTCCCATGGCGTACATCGACCACTCCCCGTGCTGTCAAAATGGTGGGCCTACTGTCTGAGTAGACGGGCTCTACCATTGCTTGGTAGTCTCTACCTCTTAGACCAATAGCTGCCCGGCACCAGATCATCATCTCACTTTTCGGGGGCATGGCAATAGGGAACGGGTCACACATTCTCATGCTACCAATCTCACCACCAGATAATTCCACCTGTTGCCGTTTCATCAGTGCCCGGATCTCTTTTTGGAGGACACTCAGCTGGCTGGAACTGGCGTTCTTGGCAACCTGCTGTAAAATGAGAATCACCTCTGCAAGACAATTTTCAATCACGTTAGTTCCCAAGGTTATTCTAGGGTGGCTCTCATGACGGTCTATGTCCACAATAATCAGTCCTTGTGCCGCCAGTTCGACTTTACCGACCTTAATGGTCACCTCCTTGAATCCCACCTGCGGCACGGGCTGACCATTGCTGGCGATGATACTCAGGTAGTCATCTGGGTAGCGGGTTATGTCCGAGTCATTCCAGTACCGCTTAAAGAGCACATACGGGATGGTAGTCACTTGTGACCCAGTGTCCAGTAGGGCACTCATAGGAATGCCATCCAGTACCACAGGCAAGACCGGACGTCCCCCTACGTATTTATCACGCCAGTTCGATGGGCCTGATGATCTTACGCCTGGTGGGTGGCCCTCTACCCCAGGTTGTGCCCGTTTAAATGACAGTACCTTGCCATGTGTCCAGGTTGATTGCAGCGGCGGCAGATGGGTTGTCCGTCCTCGTATCTGTCACTGGGTCTTCCTCTGGACGTTGGGATCCTCCTCTGTCGGCGCCACGGGACGTCCTCCGGTCCGGATGCCAGCTGGATCTTCCCTGGAGGGGAAACCTGTAAAGACTGCACAGTTCTGGTTAGCGCGGCTATGCTTTTGGTTAACTCTTGGACCTGATGGTGCAGGTCTGTAGCCGGGTTGTTATCCAAAGCCTGCGCACCAGCTCCTACAGACTCTGTAAACAAGGGCGCCGCCTCCTGGTGATAGGTAATAGCAGGACGCCGGTGGGTTACAGCGCTACCCGGTGCCGGTTCTCGGAGCACCCGGATGGCCCTGTCTTTGAACTTTGCAAAGTCTAAACCAGGGTTCTGCAAGGCCATTGCACGTAACTGGGTTCGGTGGGCGTTGGACAGCAGACCCTCAATGAATTGCTCAGTTAACAGTTCATCTGCATTCCGCACACTGTCAGGGTCTGCCTGTTTAATGGCTCCCAGGGCCTCTTGCAAATTCAAAGCATAGTCTCTTATACTGTCTTGGGCCCGCTGCTTGCACCCATAGAATTTCATTTTGATCTCTGCTGAGGTACGGGTATCAAAAGTGTCCCTCAGACGGGTTAAGATTTCTTTTACAGTCTCCTTGTCCCTGACTGACCAGGACTTTACTTCACGTTGGGCTGCCCCGGTTAGCTGGCCTACCAATATGCTCACTTCTTGTCCTTCTGTCAGGGGGTATACCTTAAACAGGTTGTACAGTCTCTCTTTAAAGTCGCTTAGGGTATGCGACTCCCCTGAGTACTGGGGCAGCCAGGCCGCTCCAGGGATATAGGGCATTGTAAATGGCATTACTGCGGCAGCGGCCGCGCTGGTGGTAGAGGGTCCCTCCGTGTCCGTCATCTTCCTCCCCCCTAGTTAAGTGTGGCCTACCTTCTGTGGTTTCTTCTCCATAGGCCGGAGCTCCGCAGACGATCGTCAGGGTGGAGGACCTTGCGTCGCGCTCTGGTGACGTCAGCGTCGCTCTCTCTCCCTTCCAGGACCTTGCGCAGCGTCGATGCGTGAGGCAGAGCTTCGGGTCTCGCGCGCTTTCGGCGTCCACGCCCCTCTTCTTCCTGCGCGGCGTCCCGAAGATGGCATCCGATGGCGGGAAAACGACTGTGGATGGCGGGAAACTTTTGAAGATGGCGGGAAACTGCTCCGGATGGCGGGGACCTTCACCACGGCAGGTAGGACAGTCTTTTGAAGGCGCGCAGTACCCGGTGGTTGCGGGCACGAAATCCTGCCGACTACGCCAAAGCTGACTCACCCCCTGGGCCTAGTGTGGACGTGTGTGGGATACTCGGAGCCGGGTCTCTGGGGGTTGTAGAATCCGTGGCGGTGACCCGGTCCCGTAGCTCAGGGTGGTCATGCCGATGGCGGTATTTTGTGGGGGTTTTAGGTTAATTGTCCGACTACGCCACCCGTGGATTGCGGTCAGCACGGACCGCCGCTGCAAGGCAGACCGCTGGGGCTGATGGTGTGTGCAGCTGAGGTAGTGTGACTCCCCACAGGAAGAGTGGAGCCCCAGGGCAGTGTAGTTGATGGTGAGGGTGATAATGCACGGGAGTCCCAGCCCTAGTAGTGCTGGTGCGGCCATGAAGCAGGAACGACTCAGTCTTTGCAGTGCAGTTCAGGGTCTTTACTGGTGATATTAAGGCAGACCCTCCCGGGAGTACTGGCTAACATAAGGGGCCTGGTCAGTCTGCGAGCAAACAGGAGTTCCCCTGGCCAGGTGGAGTTGTAGGCCTCCCCGTCTATCTGCACTCTTTCTGGCTACCTAGCTGTAAGTGGGTTGAAGTAGCCCACGTCCCTGAGTATACCGTGTGGTGCTCACCCATATGGCTGGTGACTTGGGGCCTTCTGTTAGCCTCCGCTTCTGGATGGCGGTGCTGGTCCCTTCCTTGTGACTGAGCCTCCGGGCTTCTATGGCCAGAGGACCTGGAATCCCCTGCCGGCTGGTTTCTGCTGCTGGGTGAATATCAGTCCCCACAGCCTCAGACTCCGGTGTCCGGTTATCAGATTCTTCTGCCAGGGCGAGCTCTGCTCAGCTCCAGCCCCTGGTCTTCAGCTACTGCTCCTACAGAGCTCCTGCTGTAACTCTCCCTGTGTCTGGAACTGTCTCCAGGCTCTGACTCCCAGGCTCTGACTCCCAGGCTCTGACTCCCAGGCTCTGACTCCCAGGCTCTGACTCCCAGGCTCTGACTCCCAGGCTCTGACTCCCAGACTCTGACTCCCAGACTCTGACTCCCAGACTCTGACTCCCAGACTCTGACTCCCAGACTCTGACTCCCAGACTCTGACTCCCAGACTCTGACTCCCAGACTCTGACTCCCAGACTCTGACTCCCAGACTCTGACTCCCAGACTCTGACTCCCAGACTCTGACTCCCAGACTCTGACTCCCAGACTCTGACTCCCAGACTCTGACTCCCAGACTCTGACTCCCAGACTCTGACTCCCAGACTCTGACTGACTAATCCCGACCCAGACCCAGTTTATAAGGGCAGATTCCTCCCCTCCCAGGTCTGGGCAGGAAGTGTTGCATGCTTAAGGGCTCCTGACCAGAGAAACCTCCCACTTGCTCTCAGACGTAATATTTCTATTACTGTGGTAACCAGACCCCTGGGGTGCCACACTTGTACATTGAGGAAGAAATAATGCAGCTGCATCTCCCTCCTCCCTTCTAATTTCTGTCTTTTATATACAGCATTATTCTAGAAAGATTATTTTTTTTGTAAAATGCTGGGGGCTGAGGGAGATACTGCTTTCCCCTAATGAAGATGCAAATAAAACTCCAAAAGACCCTCTATTTTGGAAGACCATCGCTTTTTTGCAGGTCCATTTTCCTGTGACTGACTGATTTTAGTTCTGGCATATACTATACCATATGGATGTGAAACCTGGATGATAAAGAAACAAGACAGAAGGAGAATTGATGCCTTCGAAATGTGGTGCTGGAGAAGGATGATATCAATACCATGGATGGTGAGAAGAACAAACAAATCACTTTTGGAACAAATCAAGCTAGATATGTCACTTGAAGCAAGCAAGCTACTACTTGCCTACTTTGGGCACATCATACGAAGAGAGCAATCACTGGAGAAGGACATCATGGTCGGAAGAAAAGAAGGAACAAGACGAAGAGGACGACCAGCAACCCGATGGCTTGATACTATCAAGATAACGGTGGTGAAAACCCTGGTGGAGAAGACCCTGGTGGACCTAGCTAGGCTTCCACAAGGTCAATCTTCCTACGGAGCGTTCATCCATCAAGTCGCCATGGCTCGAGACCGAGGCGAAGCCGTTAAATAAAAATAATGCACTATGATTGCTGGCCATCTTCTTTGAGATTGACTCCACTCTAGAAGACCACTTTTCAATGAAAGTCAGTGATCTATTCAGAGGTTTTACTTTGCTACAGAGTTTTGTTGTTTTTCTGGGTTTTTTTTTAGAAAATAACAAAATCCATAAAGATAATTGGAAAAAAATGTTGTAAAAATTTGGTATAGCTGCTCTTGATAAATAAAACAAAGATTAAGAAACGGATAAAAATAAACTGGATGCTTCTCCTTACCGGTTCCCTGCAACTCCCGTCTTGACATTCATCCTGTCCCCACTGGTTTGCACTTCCTGCTTCCAATTTGACACACAGGAAATGGCTTCTCGGCCAATCAGTACGTGAAATGGGTCACGTGTCTGGCAAGTGATTGGCTGAGCATTAGTGTTGAGCGAGCATGCTCGACACTGCTCGGTACTCGCCCGAGCATCTTGCTACTCGGGTCTCCGCCCTGCACGTTTGGCGCTCTTTTTACAGAGCCAATGAACATGCCGGGATTTCCAGTCACTGTAATGCCGCAGCCGTAAAACCTACAAAAGACAAAAAATATATCTCATACCCTACCATCATTATATATATATATATATATATATAAATGTAAAGCAAAGTTGCATATGAAATATAGGGTACTTAGTGAACTATTTTTGATCAAAAAAAGTATACAAGCCGTCCCACCAGTGACAAGGTGACCCTAAATTGGGACGGTCCTACACTGTCTATATTAAAAACCTTACTGTATATCAAAGTTGAAGTAATGCATATAAAAGGGTAGACAAATAGAACTGGGTCCCAATATCAGACCACCTAAGCCCGTGGTAAGCTACATATATACTAACCAGCTCAACAAGGGGCATGCCACACCCCTAATTTGCACAGAATGCAAACAAGACAAAAAACCAAGCAATGTGAACTGAGGTCTAAGATGGTACACATGCAAGAAATAGGAGCATGTTCACATTAGCAAAAAGATGCAAAACCTACAAAAGACAAAAAATATATCTCATACCCTACCATCATTATATATAAATGTAAAGCAAAGTTGCATATGAAATATAGGGTACTCGGGATGTTCGGCGAGCACCGAGCATTTCCGGGTTACTCGGGCGGGAGCTCGGGTCTCCGCCCTGCACGTTTGGCGCTTTTTACAGAGCCAATGAACATGCAGGGATTGCCAGTCAAGGTAATGCTGCAGCCGTGTTGTTTGTGGGTATTACAGTGATTGGCTGGCCGCACAGCGTCACCTCGAGTATTTAAAACCGGACGCCGCCATGTTGGACACAGTCGTCCGGGATCAGACAGTGTAGGGAGAGATATATAGTGCGAAATAGTTAGTGTAGTGTCTCTAAAGCCTGCAAAATCAAACAAACAGTCCTTCTCAGGACTAATATCCATCCCAGATATCAGGCAGGCAGGCTGTATAGGAGACACAGTGGTTATACCAACAAACAGTGAATTACAGTCCTGTGTGCTCCTGCTGATCAAATTGCTAGACTTATCCCCCGGTCTCAGGGGCCAGGAAAAATCCTTTTTTTTTTCATCCAAATCCTGTATTTTTTTTTTTCCTCAGACTGTACAAATATGCGTCTTATTAACCTTTTGGTTCCCCCCCCCCCCCCCCCCCCAAAAAAAATTGAGTGTGTCTGTGACTGTTCAGACACCAATGTATCTGTTTAAAATATTCTGGTGTAGGCCAGATAACTAGAAGTTTGGTTTTGCAGTTCCATGGTTCAAATCTCTGTATTATCCAGCTTTTGGCCTTTTTTACATAAAAAAACAGTAATAGTGTCTCCCTGACTGTTCAGACACAAATATATCTGTTTAAAAGATTCTGGTGTAGGCCAGAGAAATAGAACTGTGGTTTTCCTCTTCCACGGTTCTAATCTCCTTTTTATTATCCTTTTTCCATTGATAGTGCGAGTGTAAGCTATTTTACTTCATTTACAATGGGCAAGGCGAGTGGCAAGGGACGTGGAACTGGACGTTCTGGTGATGGTGCGTATAGAGGACGGGGCCGTGGCCAAGGTGAAAATGTGCCACAACCAACAGCCACATCTTCTCGCTCCCACTTCTTGACTGAATTACTAGGGAAGCACACTACAACACCAGTATTGCGAACTGATCAGTGTGAACAGGTTATTAATTGGATAGCAGATAATACTTCCAGTTACCTGGGCACCACCACCTCCGGTCTGTCTTCCACACGGTCAAGTTTTAGTAGCCGTGAGTCTCGACCGCATACTCCTCCTCACCCTGATGCTCCTTCCTCCCACCATGCCGAGTGTCGTCAGAAAGCAACTGATCCCACAGTTGGACACTCTGAAGAGCTGTTCACTGGTCCATTTCCATATTTGGGCCCCTCAACTGCTCCGCTTGAACTGGTGGAAGAGGAGATCCCATGTAGTGATGCCCAAATATTTGAACAGCCACGGCCACATGAAGTCGACGCTGGCAATTTGTCACAAGAGGTGGACGATGACGAGACACAATTGCCACAAAGTGAGGAGGAGGAGGTGGTGGATGATCTCATAACTGACCCAACGTGGCAGGAGGACACGCAGAATGAGGCCAGCAGCACCCAGGGAGAGGGAGGCAGAGTACCCCAACAGGCAGGAAGGCAGGGAACAGTTCCCCATAACACCAACATGAGGGACGTTGCCAGTACAACCGGTAGGTCTTCCAGAGTCTGGAATTTTTTTAATGACTCTGCTGATAACCCCAAAAAGGCCATTTGTACCACCTGCCATGCCAGCATCAGCAGGGGTGACAAAACTACCTGCATGACCACCACCAGCATGATCAGGCACAAGTCAGCAAAGCACCCGACTTTGTGGGGCGAACCCCAGAGTCCATGACCAGTGTTAGCGGATGTCACCACTGCTTCTTCCGCTGTTGTGCGTGCAAGGCAATCCCCTGTCCATACTGCATGCAAAGATGCCCCCTCCTCTGTCTTCACTTGTTATGGCAGTTTCTCAAGAAACAGCATCAACGTCCACGTCCCACCGCAGCGTTCAGTTGTCCATATCCCAGACCTTTGAACGAAAGCGCAAATTCGCAGCCAACGCCCCACAGGCCACAGTCCTAAATTCGCACATTTCACGACTGCTTGCGTTGGAAATGCTGCCTTTTAGGCTGGTGGAGACTTAATCCTTCCGCAACCTTATGGCGGTGGCCGTTCCTCGGTACTCGGTCCCCAGCCGACACTATTTTGCCCGGTCTGCCATCCCCGCACTACACAACCACGTTTCCCAAAACATCTGCTGTGCCCTCAACAATGCAGTTACTGGGAGAGTCCACCTGACAACGGACACGTGGACAAGTGCTTGTGGCCAGGGACGGTAAATCTCCCTGACGGCACACTGGGTAAACATAGTGGAAGCCGGGACCCAGTCGGTCCTTGGGACGGAACACATCCTCCCCACACCAAGGATTGCGGGCCCTATGTCAGTCAGAGTTGCCCCCACAGTGTACAGCTCCTGCGCATCATCCTCCTCCTCCTCCTCATGTTCAGCCTCCATCTCAGATATCACCACATCAGTTACAAGCTGGAAGCACTGCAGTACTGCTTCCGCCAAGCAGCAACAGGCTGTGCTGAAACTCATAAGCTTAGGTGATAAACCTCACACTGCTTGTGAGTTGTGGACAGCTGTGAAAGAGCAGGCAGATCTGTGGCTGAGACCGCTGAACCTACATCCAGGCATGGTCGTGTGTGACAATGGCCGTAACCTGGTGGCGGCTCTGAGGCGAGGCGAGATCACACACGTACCATGCCTGGCTCATGTGCTTAACCTTGTGGTTCAGCGGTTTCTTAAATCGTACCCCGAGTTGCCAGATCTGCTCGTCAAAGTACGCCGCCTGTCCGCTTATTTTCGGAAGTCTGCTGCAGCTTCCGCCGCCCTTGCTGTGTTGCAGCAGCGTTTGCAGTTTCCGGCACACCGACTGGTGTGTGATGTCCCCACACATTGGAACTCTACCCTCCACATGTTGCAAAGGATTTGTGAGCAGAAGAGAGCAGTTGTGGAGTACCAGCTGCAACAAGGCCGTTGATATTCAGGTCAGACTCCACCCATAAGACCTCAGGAGTGGACCTGGATGTCTGACATATGTACCATCCTGACAAGCTTTGAGGAGTCCACCAAGATGGTGAGTGGCGATGACGCCATCATTAGCGTCAGCATCCCACTTGTCTGTCTTTTGCAACGCTCTCTGCAGAGAATTAAAGAGGAGCCATTGCAGCCAGAGTATGATGAGATGGATCAAGAAGCCGTAACGGGCGATTACACACAGCCCAGCCTCATCTCATCCCAACATGCATCGGGGACAATGAGGGAGAGGAGGAGGAGGAGGATGAGGAAGAACAGGAGCTGGTGTCATGCGCTGTAGACGGTAGTACCTGTACAACTGTCATACCGTCGGTTCAGCGTGGGTGGCCTGAGGACAGGGGGGAGGAGGAGGAGAGCATGGTCAGTCATCATCTTGGTGAGGACACGGATGTCTTGCCCATTACCAGTCTGGCACGCATGGCTGACTTTGTTACGCTGCCTTAACCGTGACCCTCACGTTGTCAAAATGTTGGGTGACAGTCATTACTGGTTGGTAACACTTTTAGACCCCCGCTACAAGGAGAACTTTCACTCTGTTATTCCTGAGGTGGAGAGGTCTACAAAAATTGGGCAGTACCAGAAGGCCCTTGCTGCAGAACTGTTAAAAAAATTCCCATCTGAACACTCTAGCGGCAGAGGTCACAGTTCGTTGCCCAACCAAGGCGTACAGGCGAGAGAGACGCTACTCCAATCCAGCAGAGGCAGGGGAACACTGTCAACGTTCTGGGACAGTTTTCTGAGACCCGCCCAGCTTACAGGCCCTGAGGCGCGAGGTACTCTCACAAGGAGTGGAAAGTTTCAAAAGATGGTGAGGGAGTACCTTGCCGACCGTACCAACGTCCTTCGTGATTCCTCTGTGCCTTTTAATTATTGGGTATCCAAGCTGGACACTTGGAATGAACTCGCTCTGTACCCCTTGGAGGTCCTGGCCTGCCCTGCCGCTAGCGTGTTATCGGAGCGTGTTTTTAGTGCTGCTGAGGGAATTATAACTGATAAGCGCACTCACCTGTCAACTGACAATGCTGACAAGCTGACCCTTTTCAAAATGAACAAGGGCTGGATTGGGCCAGACTTCTCATCACCACCAAATGACAGCAGAGTAACATAAAGTCAAATCCACTGTGTTATTTCGGGAGGTGTATTCCCATGCACCGCTTCACACCCACACATGGGTATATGCTTCCTCATTTCGGCTGTATTTTGCTCTTCTCCTTATCCTCAGCCTCCACCACCACTATACCACCAGGGTGACTGTAGTCCATGTTCCCAGCATTGCAAGTTCCTCCGTCCTAATTTTTGGCAGCTTTTGCTTGGAAGGCATAGGCAAAGACTATGGGAGACCCACTCCCCCCCCCCCCCCCCAATAATGGGAATAATGTTTGTAATATGCTGTACTGCACGTCTCTTCCAAGGGGCATTTAAACCGTCTTGTTAAACCACTCTGACCTCCACGTCTCTTCCAAGGGGCATTAAAACCGTCTTGTTAAGCTAATGCGACCTCCACCACTCTTCCAAGGGGCATTGATATTGTCTTTTTATTCCACTGCGACCAAAACCACTCTTCCAAGGGGCATTAAAACCATCTTGTTAAGCTACTGCGACCTCCACCACTCTTCCAAGGGGCATTGATATTGTCTTTTTATTCCACTGCGACCTCCACCACTCTTCCAAGGGGCATTATAACCGTCTTGTTAAGCTACTGTGACCTCCACGTCTCTTCCAAGGGGCATTAAAACAGTCTTGTTAAGCTACTGCAACCTCCACCACTCTTCCAAGGGGCATTAAAACCGTCTTGTTAAGCTACTGTGACCGCCACGTCTCTTCCAAGGGGCATTAAAACCGTCTTGTTAAGCTACTGTGACCTCCACCACTCTTCCAAGGGGCATTAAAACCGTCTTGTTAAGCTACTGTGACCTCCAGGTCTCTTCCACGGGGCATTGATATTGTCTTTTTATTCCACTGCGACCAAAACCACTCTTCCAAGGGGCATTTAAACCATCTTGTTAAGCTACTGCGACCTCCACCACTCTTCCAAGGGGCATTGATATTGTCTTTTTATTCCACTGCGACCTCCACCACTCTTCCAAGGGGCATTATAACCGTCTTGTTAAGCTACTGTGACCTCCACGTCTCTTCCAAGAGGCATTAAAACCGTCTTGTTAAACCACTCTGGACTCCACAGCTCTTCCAAGGGGCATTAAAACAGTCTTGTTAAGCTGCTGCAACCTCCACCACTCTTCCAAGGGGCATTAAAACCGTCTTGTTAAGCTACTGTGACCGCCACGTCTCTTCCAAGGGGCATTAAAACAGTCTTGTTAAGCTACTGCGACCTCCACGTCTCTTCCAAGGGGCATTAAAACCGTCTTGTTAAACCACTCTGGACTCCACAGCTCTTCCAAGGGGCATTGAAATGTTGTTTTTAATTAACTCTAACCTCCACGACTCTTCCAACGGGCATTGCATTTCCTCCTAATTTTAGTCAGCTTTTGCTTTTCAATGCATAGGCGAACACTAAGGGAGACCCACCCCCCAATAATGGGTAGAAGCTTTTTAGTACGCTGTAATCCACATCTGTTTTAAGGGGCATTGCAGTTCCTCATAATTTTTGGAAAGCCTTCCATTCACTGCTTAGGCCAACAGTGTACAGGAGACCCAGTTGCTATAAATGGAGAAAACAGTTTAGTTAAGGCCCTCTGACCTCCATGTCACTTCCAAGGGGCATTGGAGTGCCTCGAAACTTTTAGGAGGCATTGCACTCACTGTATGCCCTATAACTGTGTAGCCGAACCGCTCCTTTTGGTACAGAAACATATCCTACAAGACATGTGTGGTTGACTATCCTGATATTGATGTGAATGGTCCCTGTTCCTCCTGCTCTTTCTCCTTTGCCACCACCTCATCCATCATTCATCACCTGAAGCTTTGTTTTAACGGGAGTCATAGAACTGGGATAGTAGCAGGAAAACATCCTGCAATCCTCGGAGGAGGTAGGATATGCACCAAAACGCTGACCACCTCAGGCCGAGCCGCTACTACATACATGCGCTTGCATTCCAAGGAATAGAAAGCGAAGGAGATGGATGACCTCATGATCATGAATAATTTACTCGTTGTGTAGGAGGCCGACCACTGCTGCTGTCAACCTTCTGAACTTTGTGTTGAAGCCTGATTGACCCAGGACCCGCAATCCTCTGTTTGGAGGACATGTTGCATCCCAGTATCCAACTGTGTCCCGGCTTCCACAATATTAACCCAGTGTGAAGGCGTCAGTGAGATGGACCATCCCTGGCCACATTCACTTGTCCACGTGTTTGTGGTTAGGCTGTCCTTCAAATAGGGGCATCTGGGGACCGTTTATGGACACCCAGCCGCCCCCAGGAGGCTGGGGACCGTGTGTGGGCACCCAGCCGCGGGGCGACTGGGGACAGAGTATGGACACCCGGCCGCCCCCTGGCGGCTGGGTACCAAGCATGGACACCCGGCAGCCTGGAGGCTGGGGACTGAGTATTGATACCAGGCCGCCGCTGGAGCCATGACATGGTGGCCAGCGTATGCCTCCACAAGCCTAAAAGGCCTCATTTCAAGTGCAAGCAAGCTAGCAGTATGGTATTGCAGCCTGGGGGTGGATGGGTGGCAGGCTGCACACTTACGCTTGCATTCCAAGAAAATAAAGCAGATGCTAACTTCTATCATCATCATCATGCTCCTCACCTTGGCACTCTCAACTCCCCTGTTGGAGAAGCCAGGGCCCACCGGAGGAGTCTGGTTGTCTGGTGGGCTCGGCCAATGCTGCCCTAAAGCAGGCCAGGCTAAGAAAAGTGTGGGGAAGGTTACCAGGACAAATAGGGGCGGCTGGGGACCGAGTATGGACACCCGGCCACCCCCTGGCGGCTGGGGACCGAGTGTGGGCACCCGGCCGCCGGGCGGCTGGGGAATGAGTATGGATACCAGGCCGCCAACGCAGCCATGACATGGTGGCCAGATTCCGCCTCCACATGCCTAAAAGGCCCAATTTCAAGTGCAAGCAAGCAGTATGGTATTGCAGCCTGGGGGTGGGTGGGTGGCAGGCTGCACACTTACGCTTGCATTGCAAGGAATAGGGGTGGTACAATTGAACACTGCCCTGGGACAAGGACTTGCACGGGGATAGTTGCAAGTCTGCATCTTCTGATGCGGCAAGGATCACTTCTGATGGGCACACTTTTAGGCAGTGACCTGGGTGTCAGAGATGCTTCCAGGGGTCTTCCCCATGTTGTTCCCATTTCTTTTCAGCACTGTATGCATGTGTCACACAGCACATGGCCAGATAAGGCTGTAAAATGTTAAAATGACATTTCCCGGTGAATGCATTTGTCACGATTGAAAGCAATACAAAAGTGCAAAAACGCATAAAAAATGCTACTTGTGAACATAGCCCAAGGTGTGGAGGAGTATTTTTGTTTTTGGTTATTTATTTTACCTTATACACAAGTCTTTACCCTGGAAAGGAAGTTCCTTAACATATTTCACAGGAAAGCAGTTTCAGTTTAGTTTTTGAGTGTTTTATTGTGAGCCCGTAAAAGTGGCTTAATACCTCTGACCACGTTGTTGACAGCAGTGACCTGGGGGTCTGAAATGCTTCCTGGGGCGATCCCCATGCTGTCCCTATGTGATTTGAGCACTGTCACTATCGTTTTGGGCACATTTTAGACTTTCTACAGACTGCCGAGGGTGCCGCCGCAAAAATGCTCAGGTCTCCCATAGACTAACATTGGGCTCATTGCTCAGGTCGAGCACCCAAGTATCACGGTGAGCTCGGCCCGAGTTTCGAGCACCCGAGCATTTTAGTGCTTGCTCAACACTACTGAGCATCCTTTTCCTGTTGAGAAGGGACCAGATAGTCAAAATTAGCGAAATTCCGGTAAGCATCAGATCGAGTTTTGCGGCGGATTGGTCACTTTTTTTTTTTTTTTCTTTACACCCTTTTTTAAAAAATATTTAAAACCTTTTTAGTCAACTCTATTAATGTAATTTTGTTTCTTGCTTGTTATAGAGAAAATATTACTTAATTATAAGAATATTTACGCTGCCTACATGCAGTAAGTCACCCGTGACATAGACCTTCCCCAATTTAACAGGTGCAGTTATTATTCCAAACTTTCAGTCCACGAATTTCCTCACACTTGTCTTGCTTCATAAGACATCCCTGGTTGTAAACTCTAATGTGTCTGTGAGCGGAGGTAAACAGCGGAACACTGAAATCAATCTTTTTGATTTCCAATGTCATGACAGTGTAAGTAATATGGAGCAGAAACTGCCAACATCCAGTAAACTAGAATGAAAAATGTTTACACACTCGTCTTTGGAAATGGCTACAGATATATGACAACAACTCGTAGATTCCGAGCCCTCGCTTTCTTGTGTAATATATTTCCCTTGTGTCTTTTTTTTCTGTTGCTTTAAATGCACTTGGGGATTGAGATGATAACGAATACAAAATATAATGAAACTTGAACATTGCGTCTTACAAAACTGAGAAACTTTCATAACGGAGATGATTATTTCCTTGTCTCACCCCAACCCCAAACTATTATATAAAAGTAATTAGGAAGAATGTTAAAAAAAAAAAAAAAAAAAAAAGTCCAATCCATCCATATTCTCAGGCTGATTTTTTTGTGGTGGAACTTGCACATGGCTCCTATTTTTTTTCTAGGGAGCTCCTTGAGGGAGGTTCTCACAGACTCCACCTTCTTCAATGTGTTGTCCACTCTGAGAAGAAAAAAATAACTTTTTGTTATATGGGAACCTGAGATAAGCAGATCACCGAGAGTCCTGTTGCGGAGACCACCCGAGGAGTAACCTGACAAAGTGTTCAATTTCTCTATAGCGCACCAACAGGAGAAGTGAAGTATTACACAATATGAAATCAAAGGGCTGTTCATATAAAGCATATGATCCTCCCCCCATTTCTTAGGGAGTTGCCCTAGAATGTGTCCCCCAGACTCAACTTTTTTTTCAGTGCTGTCCACTATGGGTTAAACTTATTTGTCATATGGGAATCTGAGATAAGCTGATCATAGGGCATCATTGTTGCTGAGACCAGCAGTAATCTATGGAGGACCCTGGAATCAAGTGTTTAATTTCCCTACAGCACACCCACAGGAGACATAAAGAATTACACAAGCTCCATTGAAGCCAATGGGCTGTCCATGTAATGCAGTGTTCCCCCAAGTCCAGTCCTCAAGAGCCACCAACAGTTCATGTTTTCAGTATTTCCTTAGTATTGCACAGGTGATAATTGCATGACCTGGACAGGCAAGAATTCCATCACATGTGCAATATTAAGGAAATCCTGAAAACATGACCTGTTGGTGGCTGTTCATGACCGGAGATGGACAACATTGATGTAATGCATATGGGCCCTCATTTCTTAGTGGTTTCTTAAAAATGTGTATACCAGACTCCCCTTTCTTCCAAGACCTTTTTTTTTCCTGAAATAAACCGATAAGATATGTCGCTGCTTAACCCACCAATGATCAGCAGTAATCTATGGATCTGGCAGCAAATGTCAATTTCTCTATAGCACCACCACAGGGAAACTGAGGAATTACACAGTAACCCTCGAAATGAATGGGCTGTCTATGTAATGCACATAGCCCTCATTTCCTAGGGGGATCCTTGAGAACATGCCTCCAGACTCAACTTTCTTCAATGTGCAGATAAACTCTTTTGTTCTAAGAAAACCTGAAAAACAGCTGATTATGTTGTATCCTGCTGCTGTGACCACTAAAGATCTGGAGTAATCTACGGAGGAAACTGTAATCACATGACCCCTTCTTCTCAGGGGGTCTCCTTGAGGACAGGTCCCTCAGACTCCACCTTCTCCAGGTGCTGTCCACTTTGCACATCGCCTTTTTGTTAGAGTGGTATCTGAAATGAGCTGACACTGCTGCTGTGACCACTAGAAATCTAATGTAATCTATGGAGGAATCTTTATTATCATGACCCCTTATTCCTGGGGGAGGGGGATCCTTAAGGACTTCTCTGTCGGACTCGACCTTTTACGGTGTTGTCCTCTTTGCACCTCACCATCTTGGTAGAGGGGTATCTGAAATAAGTTGACACTGCTGCTGTGACCACAAAAGATCTGCAGTAATTTATGGAGGAATCTGTAATATGACCCCCTATTCCTGGGGTGGCTCCTTGAGGACATGTTCCTCCGACTGCACCTTTTTCAGGTGCTGTCCGGATTGCACATCTTCTAGTTAGGAGGGTACCTGAAATAAGTTGACACTACTGCTGTGACCACAAAATGTCAGTAGAAATCTGTTATCACATGACCACCTCTACCTGGGGAGGCTCATTAAGGACAGGTCCCTTAGACTGAAATAAGCTGCTTGTTGCTGCTGTGACCACCAGAGATTAGCATTACCCAATGTCCAATTAAGTCAATGGTGGCCCCGGGTCACCCCAAAGCAAGAGAAGTTTGCTCTTAGCCACACTGGCCAACAGGTTAGTATCAAAATCATTTCATGACATAAGAGCACAATTGGCTCATAGACAACAATGTTTGAGGTCAAGATAGTTTGCAAGAATAAGAGAAATTACTGAAATCTTCGTACAATCTGAATATGAAAAGCTATCAATGTCTCGAATTTGAGATTCACCTCTAATGACTACAGTTGAAAGTGGATGGATTTGTAGTTCAGCTTGAGTGAGATTTAATTAGACAGTGATGAAGAGAAGGAACTATGTGTCTGCTCCGAGACTGTTGATTATCAACATCCCCCACTGCTCGTTTAGTAGGAAGCTTCGTGTCATGGAGCCGGGTACAGTACACATCTGTTTTTTCCTTCCTTTTGGGTATTGTAGATAATGTTGAATCATAATTAGTAATAGTCGCCTCATTTGCATTATGTTTCATATCTTGCATTTCGGTGCAGTGCTTTTTAGAGAGAATTTAAAGGGGCCGGATGATTTTGTTTTTTAAATGAAACGCGTGGGTAGCTAGAAAGAGTGTGGAGCGTAAGGTTGCAACCAGGTCCTACTAAAAGGGTGTGTGCACATGGAGTCTTGTTTCTAAGTTTTTGTAGTGGAAAATGAGCAGAAACTCTGTTCTGGAGGATTTTTACGTTTTTGAGGGGGATTTAGTTTCTGCTTCAAAACTCAGCAAAAGGGTTGGTGCACATGGAGTTTTGAGGCGGTGAAAAGCAGAGTTTTCTAGTGGAAACCACTTCAGGAGATGTTCCTTCTATGGGGAATTTTTTGTGAAATTTTTCAATTGCTGAAGAGTTTTTGAAGCTTTTTTTTTTTACAGTGTTTTGATTTATACACCTATTTGTATTAATATATTCCATCAAGAGCCACTTAAAAAAAAAAAAGTGCACATTTTAGTTTTTTTTTTTCCACTAGACATTTTTAAGAACCTGTGGCTGGAAAAATGATTTAAAAAAAATGGACATATGAAAAGCAAAGTAGTTTTACAATAGAAAAGAATAGGCTCTTGAGCTTTTTCTGCTTTGTCCCCCCCCCCCCCACACACACACACACACACACACACACACACACACACACACACACACACACACACACACACACACACACACACCCCTTGCCAGGGGGTTTTTGGAGTAGATCCGCTGTAAAAAAAAAAAAAAAACCTGCACATAGCTTTATGTGCAGGTTTTTTTTTTTTTTTTTTTTTTAGTTTTTCTTACCCCAGGATATTCGTGCACCTCCTGTCCACCGCCAGAGATCATTGACCTGGACCGGTATGCGCCAATCCCCTCATCTCTAGAAGGAACGGTCTCATCAGACTCTGTATTGTTGCAGCCTGACATAGAGCCTCCTTTTTATAGAGGAGGTTGATGCCTCAGGGGTTGGGGTTGGAGTTGGAGCGATATTATCTCAATATACGCCAACTCTTACTCTGCTTGGTCCATGTACTTGGTTTTCACAAATGTTTTCATCTACGGAGAGAAGCTACAATAACAGTAATCATGAATTATTAGCTTCCAAGTAGGTCTTCAAGGAATGGTGTAATTTTGTGGAAGGTGCCAAGCATAAAATCAGTCATCATAGCCCACAAAAATACAAAAATCGTACTTCTCTAATATCAGCAAAGAGACTAAACCCTAAGCAAGCTAGATAGGTTTTGTTGTTTTCTAGATTTTCTGGTAACATTTAGACCTGGTATTAAAATCCAATGCTCTGTCCCAAAGAGTCTGTCCATCTCCGACTGAGGAGTCGGAACAGATTATATTCTTGCAGAAGGAACAGGAACAGTATGTCCTCTGTTTCCTTGTATCTTACTGCAGAGATCCGTAGATGAAAAAAATCGAATACACCCACCCAAAATTGCTTGTTCTTCCTCCGTTCCATGTGCGAGTCCTACAAGAATCCCATGACTAAGTTCTAGCAAAACACTCTGGGGTGAATAACACTCTTTGACTTGAAGCCAAGTAATTTCAGTGGCCAATCATAATTCGGGAATGTGGGGGATTTGGACTCACATGTGGAGCCTGTGCCCAAGCTTAAACACCCATAACCCATCTGGACTACTCCAGTCTTGAACTATTTCTAAATGTCCTTGGACCCACCTCTCTATTTTATTACTGATCTTCCATACTCTTATTTGGGTAGAGATTGACAACTTGAGTAAAGAATGTTCCTTAACTCCCAAACCTTACTTAAGTTCGTTATCAAACCCACTAAACATCTACATGGGATTCCAGAAAATATTGCTTGTGAGAGAGAAACTCTGTTAATTTTCAAATTCAGGAGGGCTTTTGGTAAGGAGATTGATTTATTGTGTTATCTTTTTCTTCCGCCTACCAACCAGAGACAAATGGTAAGACTGAACGTGCTATTCAGACACTGGAACAATATCTTTGGAGTTATTTCTTTGATCATCAGTCTGATTAGGTGGAATATCTTACGTTGGCTGAGTTTATTCATAATCATTACTAAAAAATCCATAAAAACCTCCCCATTTTTCTGTAATCATGGAGCGATTGGCCATTGTCTGCACAGTCGTCATGCGCTTCGAAGTCCAATCACAGGGCCAAAGACCTTTGCCCCAAAAAGCGCTGTTTACTAAAGGAAGTGGGCATAAAAGAGGTGTCGCTCATCCTCAAATCAGAGGAGGGCGTTTGTCTGCTACCCAATCGCAGATCAACTGACCTTAGAGGTGCAATACGCCTGCGTGGATGACGCTCAATCACAGGGTTAACACCAGGGCTGCCACCAGGAACCTCGGGCCCTATATTGGCAAAATTTTTGGGCCCCTTGAGACTCCGCCCAGGCTCCACCCCAGCTCCACCTCCACTCCAGCACCACCTACACCCCTCGAACCTTCCACAGTCCCACTTCCCACTCTTGGAAAAACTCTACTTTCTGCACCATGTCCTCACCAATCACACATTAACAGCTCCCATCAAACACCATATCACATATCTAGCCAGCAGCTTCTGTTTTGGCCAAAAGATTTTTTAAGCTGCCACCAGGACAAGGTAGACTCTTCTAGCCGGGCCCTACTCTACTCTAGCCTAAAACATTTCTTATAATACCCAATACTCTTTTTAAGTGTATTTTTATTTATGGGAATGTGTCACATACATTTTTTAAAATGACCAATAATATCACATACAAGTGACAAATACCGTCACACCATGACCAGACCACATATTCTCACCACATAGTGACCAAATAATACTCTATACAAGGGACAAATACCACCACACCGTGACCAGATCACATATTACCACCACATAGTGACCGAATACTACAATACTGATCATTAATAAAAAAAACACAAAACTAATATTACCATAAGTGCGATTATACATAGGAGCTCTGTACATTGTATACAGTGTATAGTGTCAGTGTACAGATAAGACACTGACTCACCGGTGACGTCTCTAGTTGAAGTCCTTCATTTTCGCTTTTCTCCTTCATCCAGCGCAGACCACCATCTCTTCTTCCAGCCAGGACTCGTCTCTGCATAAAATAACACAGTTAACTAGAGCACCACTTCCAGAGCACATTCCCCAATTTTTCCCCAACTTCTACATTACACCAGATGAAGGAAAAAAGCGACATAGTGCAGCCCTGCACAGTAACCGCCCCCCCCCACTCCCACACTGAGAACAGTATCCTCCAACATAAAATATGTTACAGCAGTAATAATATCCTTTAATTAGCCCCTACAGTAATAATGTCCCACATCCTGCCCCCATTGTCTCCATTCTGCCCCTATTGGTTTCAATTTGTCTCCCTCCTACCCCCATATTTTCATTTGTCTTCACCCTGCCCCCCATGTCTCCATCCTGCCCCCATAGTGTGGCTTTACAAAAAAAAAAGGAAAAAAAAAAAAAGCTTCTTTGTCGCGCTCCAGCGGCGCCAGACTCTCCCATCGCCCAAAGCATGGTCGCTGGTGCATGACAGTGACTTCATACACCAGCGATGTGCACACTGATGTCAGCTGCTGGCCTGTGATTGGCTGGTGGCTGTTAACTATTGCCGTATGGGAAGCTTCCCTCAATAGATTTCAAGTGAACGTGCATCTCCGGACGCACGTTCAGTACACAAAACAGCTGAATCCTACCGCTTGGGCCCGGTGAGCAAAAGAACGAGGACCCGACCGGGCCCCCTCTGCTCACCGGGCCCCATACGCCAATAAGGGCAGTAATGCCTTGATGGTGTGGTCATATGACTAGAACCTGGCAGCTGCAAAGGCACAGTGGAGGAGGGGACATAAATAGGCAGAGACAGAGGCAACAGAAAAAAACAAGATAGTCAAGAACTATATACTAAATCAATGTAAAAACAAGTGTAGCACTCTGAGGACTCGGCTGCTACAGGGGTATTGCACCTCAAACCAGAGGTGTGGTATTCCACTCCCGGGTAAGGATGGAGTGTGGGACTGAGCTCAGCTAGCTGCATGCACTACACTCATCCCATTTCCGGGGGACAGATCAATGGTACTCCCACTAGGTGAATGTGCAGGTATGACAGTGTCTGTCCCTGGCTGGAGTGGGAGGGGGGGTGGAACATCCCAGTAGTGTAGGGGCAGATAGGGGAGGGGCTCTGGGCATAGAGGTAGGAGCCCATTGGGTGCTAGTCACCTGGGCTCACACATAGAGGGAGTATATATGGTGGGCACCATCTAGAGATAGAGTCAGTCAGTCTGTCAGGAGAGTGCTGAGGAGGAGTTCAGCCAGGAGGGCTGACAGGGAGCTGTGGCTCCGGCTGGGCCCAGCTCCAGGGCCAGGCCTGAAGCAGAGAGGAAGAGGAAGAAAGACCCAGAGGCATAAGACCAAGAGGGAACCCTGAGATCCCACGAGTGAGCTAAAAAGGGTGAAGGGTTGGCAGAAGAGGGCACCGGATCCCAAACTGACGGAGGCAAAACATCCTTAATCAGGAACCGGAGGTCGTGGTCAAGTTTTGCCATGACCCTCACCACATTCACCAGGAAGGTACACCACGAGTAGGGTCAGGAAAGCTTTAAAAGGTTTTACCATATAGAGGCCCAAGGGAACCGGACAAAGGTGGATCCCTGGTGGGGATGGCCGGAGAGAGAGAGAGAGAGGGGAGCTCAGGACCACATTCCGGAATTGCCTGGGGGTTAGCCGAGTCCCACACCTGGTGGACGCAGCACGGCTCGGGTGGTCACTCAAGGCCGGAGTGACCGAAGCAACACCAGTGAGTAAAAACCCTGAAACTGCATCCCACGTCTCTGTGCCTCCTTACCGCACCATCACTACCACCGTCATCTACACTATCTGCCCTGAGGCCGTACCCCTCCCGTTGGGGGTTATACCATCTACGCTGCACAATTATAACACCGGCCTCAGCGGACTGTCTTGCAGCAGCAGCTCCTTCGCTGCATTCAACGGGTGGCGTAGTCGTCCAACATCTACCGCTAATACATCGCCGCTCAGTTTGACTCCCTGGGCACGGACCGGGTCACCGCCACGAGACTACAACCCTCAACAGATCCGGCTCCGGGTAAGCTCCCGTGCGCGCAATGCCGCGCGACGAAGGCCCAGGGCCGCGTCAACTTTGGCGTAGTCGGCAGGATCACGTGCCCGCCACCACCGGGTACTGCGTGCCTGAAGAAAAGTTTATCTGTACCGTAAGAAGAAGTCTCCCGCCGGTTCCGGAGGGTCCCCGCCATCGGACGCCATCTCGGATCGTTTCCCGCCGTTTGCCCGCCATCTGCAGTCTTTTCCCGCCATCCACAGAGTTTCCCGCCATTGGGAGACGGTTCCCGCCATCTGAGAAGATTTCCCGCCCTGGCAGAGCGGACGCCATTATGGGCGTGCCAGAGGGTGGCAAGAGACTACCTCCCATCGTGGGCCTGATCCCAGAAGAGCGCCAAAAGCAAAGACCGCCCCCACCAGCAGAGACTGCAATGATAGAGATGTCCATCAGCGTGGGGGGACTGCCCCTGGAACTGACAATCACCAAGTTGCCCCGGGACCACCCTCAGTGTGGGCAGATCAAGAACAAAAGAGTGAGGATGGGTGCAGCCTGGAGGAGTCTGGAGAGATCGCACCCGGAGATGGAGGGAGAGTCAGGCAGCACCGACCCTGTGGTCAGGAGCCTGTTGCAGGCCGCCACCCTAGAAGGCCTGGTGGAGATTCTGGCACAGCTCCCCCGAGATCGGGAGCATGCACAGACCACACTGGAGGGCTTGGCTCGGAAGATGGCCCGAGTGCAGCAAGAAGTGCTGGCCGAGTGGAGCAGAGAAATGGCCCTGCAAGCTGGAACCCGCCAGCAAAGGCCGCCACCCGCAACGAGGAACACGCCTGCCCCTGAAGATGGTGCAGGAGGGACGAAGGCCGGAGACGACGCCGTGGAAGGAGCTGAAGAGATGGAAGCAGGTAAAGGGGACGTCACCACCCCAAGCCTAGAAGCCGTAAGCCTGCCCCAGCTCCCCGTCACAGAGCCCGAAATCCCCCTTACCGAGCCCGTTGCTGCACCGTCACCGCTCCAAACTAGGCCTCAAGCGGCAGGAGCCGCGGCCGCGCCCTCTGTGACGTCACGCGCCTCAATCCAGAGCGTGGCCAAGCAGGAAACGCCACCGGCCTGGTCGCAGGGCCGAGTACCCCCGGGCGCCGCAGTTCCAACAGCGCCCTCTACCTCCACTAAGCCATCGGCCTGGTCGCAAGATCGAGTACCCCTGGGCGCCGCAGTCTCCACAGAGCCCTTCACCTTCAGGGTGCCGCCGGCCTGGTCGCAAGGCCTGGTGAATCCGGGCGCCGCTGCCACCACCGCGCCCTCGACCTCCAGAGTACTACCCTTGGGTGAAGACTTGTTCGCCCAGCATACTTGCCCGGATGGGCAGCCCTTTGTGTGGCCTCCGGAGTACACCACTCCCCGACTCCAGAAGGAAGGGCCTCTGTGTGAGCCCCTGATTCCGGCTCCGGCGCCCGCCAAGATCACCCCACTCCCGTTGAAGGAAGCGCAGTTCGCATGGGACCCCACTGGAGAAAACCTCATCGGGTTCACCCAAGAGACCCGGGCGGCCGCAGCCCAGCGTGCGGAGTGCTGCCGGCAACAACTGGAGGTCTTCGACAGGGAACGGCGAGAGAGGCGGGTCCGCGAGGAGCGGCTGCAAGTTCAGAGTGCGGAGCAGAAACGTCGGACCCGGCGAAACCCCCGTGCAGCCCACGGTCCCCGCGCCACCGGGACCATAATCAAGTTCCAACTGGAGCACGGTTGGGGCTTTATCCGGGATCACAGAACCCCCGGCGACGTCTTTGTCACCCGCAGAGATGTCGAGTCTCATCTGCCGGAGGGACATCGCGGACGTGACCTTTACCCGGGTGACGAGGTCACCTTCACCCGGCATCAGTGTGCTAAGGGACCATATGCTCTTCATGTGCACCGACTGACCGAGGAAGAGCTACAGTGCGAGGAGGAACAAGAGGACCCGGACGGGTTTGAAGACTACCCGCGGGAAGGAGCAGGAGGACGCCGTTACTGAAGTACGGTAAAGTGGAACTGTAAATAGTTACCCGTGAGGGTACAAGAACTGCTGCTAATTAAAATATGGTCCCCGTTGGGACTAGTGAATAGTTCCCGTGTGTCCCTATCCCTAACCAGGCTGAGGACTGTGAGCAGCCATCCCTTATCCCCACTGGCCGAGGACTGAGAGCGGCCACCCTGTAAATAGTTGCGCTTCCTAAGGCGCCCCCTACCGGTTTTATAAGGAACTGTTTTTGTGACTGTTGCACTTTTACCTGGTCATAAATTGCACCGTGGCCAGAAGATCAAGAGTGTGTTTTATATGAGAATGTTTTATATGCAAGAGTTTTATATTGAAAGTTAATGTGTTTTATATGTAAGTGCACTTTAAAATTTTTGTATGTTTTATATTGTTTTACTCTTTTACAGCCCGAGGACGTGCTGTGGTTTACCAGGGGGGAATGTAGCACCCTGAGGACTCGGCTGCTACAGGGGTATTGCACCTCAAACCAGAGGTGTGGTATTCCACTCCCGGGTAAGGATGGAGTGTGGGACTGAGCTCAGCTAGCTGCATGCACTACACTCATCCCATTTCCGGGGGACAGATCAATGGTACTCCCACTAGGTGAATGTGCAGGTACGACAGTGTCTGTCCCTGGCTGGAGTGGGAGGGGGGGTGGAACATCCCAGTAGTGTAGGGGCAGATAGGGGAGGGGCTCTGGGCATAGAGGTAGGAGCCCATTGGGTGCTAGTCACCTGGGCTCACACATAGAGGGAGTATATATGGTGGGCACCATCTAGAGATAGAGTCAGTCAGTCTGTCAGGAGAGTGCTGAGGAGGAGTTCAGCCAGGAGGGCTGACAGGGAGCTGTGGCTCCGGCTGGGCCCAGCTCCAGGGCCAGGCCTGAAGCAGAGAGGAAGAGGAAAAAAGGCCCAGAGGCATAAGACCAAGAGGGAACCCTGAGATCCCACGAGTGAGCTAAAAAGGGTGAAGGGTTGGCAGAAGAGGGCACCGGATCCCAAACTGACGGAGGCAAAACATCTTTAATCAGGAACCGGAGGTCGTGGTCAAGTTTTGCCATGACCCTCACCACATTCACCAGGAAGGTACACCACGAGTAGGGTCAGGAAAGCCTTAAAAGGTTTTACCATATAGAGGCCCAAGGGAACCGGACAAAGGTGGATCCCTGGTGGGGATGGCCGGAGAGAGAGAGAGAGAGAGAGAGAGGGGAGCTCAGGACCACGTTCCGGAATTGCCTGGGGGTTAGCCGAGTCCCACACCTGGTGGACGCAGCACGGCTCGGGTGGTCACTCAAGGCCGGAGTGACCGAAGCAACACCAGTGAGTAAAAACCCTGAAACTGCATCCCACGTCTCTGTGCCTCCTTACCGCACCATCACTACCACCGTCATCTGCACTATCTGCCCTGAGGCTGTACCCCTCCCGTTGGGGGTTATACCATCTACGCTGCACAATTATAACACCGGCCTCAGCGGACTGTCTTGCAGCAGCAGCTCCTTCGCTGCATTCAACGGGTGGCGTAGTCGTCCAACATCTACCACTAATACATCGCCGCTCAGTTTGACTCCCTGGGCACGGACCGGGTCACCGCCACGAGACTACAACCCTCAACAGATCCGGCTCCGGGTAAGCTCCCGTGCGCGCGATGCCGCGCGACGAAGGCCCAGGGGCGCGTCACAAGCACCATCTATGTCTGTCTTCAAAGACACATGTCAACCTCCATCTCACCAACAATCTCTGATGTGAAGAAAGTAAAGTGGGGAACCTATAGAACAAATAGAAAAACAAAAGAGGTTAAAACAAACACTGACAATATATACAATCAAGGAGATCGGTTTAGTACAAGCAACTTTGTAAATTAAATTCAATGTTAAGACCCTCAGGTTGGAGACTCTCCAATTCATAGATCCATCTTAACTCTTTCCTCTTCAAAAGTTTAAGCCGGTCACCACCCCTCCTTTCTAAGGTACACTATCTGAACCTTAATTGATTCACCAAATGCCTTTTCTCCAAATAATGATTTGGAACAGGCAATTGGACAAGACTGGTCCTAATAATACTCTTGTGTTACCTAATGTGAGCCTGTATTTCCATCTTCGTCTCCCTCAATGTAGACAAGTCCACATGGACGATATAAACAACACAGCTCGAGGAACTTGTAGACCTTTCCTTATTAAAGTAAAGTTTTCCCGAACGGGGATGATGGGAAAGAGTCACTCTTGATCAAGTTACCACAACAGGCACAACCCAAAAAGGGAAAAGACTGGAAGGTCTTAGTGTGGCCTCCACAAACATTTTCGAAGGTCTGAAATCTGATTTGACTAGCCTGAATATCAAATTGCGGCCCCATCTATATGAAAGCAGGGCTAAGATTTTAAGTCAATCACAGATGGAAGATCCCTGTGTAACAGGGGCCAATGTTTATTCAAGATCCCCGCTATTTGTCCACTGACGGGACAAAATGTGGAGATGAGATAATAATAATAATAATAATAGTTTATTTTTATAGCGCCAACATATTCCGCAGCACTTTACAATATTAAGGGGGACATATACAGACAATACAGAATAAGCATATCTCATATCGAACGGAGTGAGGGCCCTGCTCGCGAGCTTACAGTCTATGAGGAAGTGGGGGAGACACAAAAGGTAAAAAGTACATATATTGTATAATGCAGCCTTGATATACTGAATAGGATAAATAATAATACATGGACTGGTCGCCAGCCAGTATGTGTGCAGTCCTGACAGAGGCTTTTATGTGCATGGTTGGTTTGAACCCGAAGTTGAAGAAGATTTTAATATGGGGGAAAGCTGGGATGGACAGAGTGTGTTTAGGTGATACGCCAGTCTAAAGAAATGTGTTTTTAGGGTTCGCTTGAAACCGTGGGTATTGGGAATTAATCGAACTGTCCTGGGTAGTGCATTCCAGAGAATTGGCGCAGCACGCGAGAAATCTTGGAGACGGGAGTGGGAAGTTCGGATTATGGAGGATTTTAGTTTCAAGTCATTTGCAGAACGGAGGGCACGTGTAGGGTGGTAGACTGAGACAAGGGAGGAGATGTAGGGGGGTACTGAAGCATGGAGCGCTTTGTGGGTAAGCGTGATAAGTTTAAAACGAACTCTATATTGGATGGGCAACCAATGCAATGACTGGCACAGGGAAGAGGCATCTGAGTAGCGGTTGGCGAGGAATTTGATCCTGGCTGCTGCGTTCAGGACGGATTGGAGAGGGGAGAGTTTAGTAAGAGGGAGACCGATTAGTAGAGCGTTGCAATAGTCCAGACGAGAATGAATAAGAGCTACAGTAAGAGTTTTTGCCGAGTCAAAGGTGAGAAAAGTCCTGATTCTTGAGATGTTTTTGAGGTGTAGATGACATGAACGAGCGAGTGATTTGATGTGAGGAGTGAAAGAAAGATCTGAATCAAAAATGACCCCAAGACAGCGGGCTTGTAGCTGGGGAGTAATGGTTGAGCCACAAACGGAGATGGAAATATCGGGCACAGGTAGATTAATGGAGGGAGGAAAGACGAGGAGTTCAGTTTTTGACAGATTCAGTTTTAGGTAGAGGGAGGACATAATGTTAGACACAGCAGAAAGACAATCACTGGTCTTTTGTAGTAATGCAGGGGTGATGTCCGGAGCAGAGGTGTATAATTGGGTGTCATCAGCATAGAGATGGTACTGAAAACCGAATCTACTGATTGTTTGTCCAATAGGAGCGGTGTATAAGGAGAAAAGAAGGGGGCCTAGGACTGATCCTTGAGGAACCCCGACAGTAAGAGGAAGTAGGGAGGAGGAGGAGCCGGCAAAAGACACAGAGAAGGAGCGGTCAGAGAGATAAGAGGAGAACCAGGAGAGAACCGTGTCCTTGAGGCCAATAGTGCGGAGCATAGTGAGGAGGAGCTGATGATCCACAGTGTCGAATGCTGCAGAGAGATCCAGGAGAATCAGCAGGGAGTAGTGACCATTAGATTAGCTGTTAGTAGATCATTAGAGAATTTAGTGAGGGCAGTTTCAGTAGAATGTAAAGAGCGGAAACCAGATTGTAAAGGGTCAAGAAGAGAGTTCTCTGAGAGATAGCGGATTAGACGGGAGTGGACCAGGCGTTCCAGGAGTTTAGAGATAAAGGGAAGATTGGAAACAGGTCTGTAGTTGGCCGTGCAGTTCTGGTCGAGGGATGGTTTTTTAAGTAATGGTTGTATGCTGGCGTGTTTAAAAGAAGAGGGAAAGATACCAGATGAGAGGGAAAGGTTGAAAATTTTAGTTAGGTGAGAGGTGACAGCTGGAGCAAGGGACTGAAGGAGATGTGAGGGAATAGGGTCGCTGGTGCAGGTGGTAGGGCGAGAAGATGCAAGGAGCCTGATCACTTCATCTTCCGTGACTGGTTCGAAGTCAGAAAATGAGCAAGATACAATGTGGCGGGGGGGAGCATGCATAACATTTGGGGATTGGGAGAAAATTTCCTGTCGGATATGGTCAATTTTTTCTTTGAAATAGTTAGCCAGATCGTCAGCGCTGAGGTCGGTGGTCGGGGCCTGTGCTGTTTGATTGAGGAGAGAATGAAACGTGTCAAAGAGTCGTTTAGGATTATTGGAAAGTGAGATGATGAGGTTGTTAAAGTAGGTTTGTTTGGAGAGGTGAAGGGCAGAGTTATATGTTTTCAGCATAAATTTATAGTGGAGGAAATCTTCGGGCAGATTTGATTTTCTCCACAGCCGTTCAGCGCACCTGGAGTACCTCTGGAGAAGACGTGTTTGAGGCGTGTGCCAGGGTTGTCGCCGTCTATGCCGAATTGTTCTTTGTGTAGGAGGTGCGGCTTCATCCAGGGCGCATAGCATTATTTTGTTATAATGCTTCAATGCAGAGTCGGGACATGAGAGGGAGGAGATTGGGGCCAATGATGATTGCAACCTTTTTATAAATTTCTGGGTGTTAATGGCGCGTAAATTTCTATAAGTGTGGACGGTGGGAGTGTCTTGAGTAGAGTCACAGTTCTTGACAGAGAATGAAAGAAGATTATGGTCAGAGAGTGGAAGGGGAGAGTTAGTAAAGTCATGTACTGAGCAAAGCCGGGAGAAGATCAGGTCCAATGTGTTCCCGTCCTCATGTGTAGGAGAATTAGCAAGCTGTGAAAGGCCGAAGGAGGAGGTTAATGATAAAAGATGCGTGGCAGATGGGGAAAGAGGATCGCCAATTGGGATGTTAAAGTCTCCCATGATTATCGTGGGGATGTCGCAGGATAGAAAATTTGTAAGCCAGGCAGCAAAGTGATCCAGGAATTGACGGGGGGGACCTGGGGGGCGATAGACAACCGCCACTCGCAGGGAGAAGGGCCGGTAGAGTCTGACTGTGTGGGCCTCAAAGGACGGGAAGATAAGGGAGGGTACAGGGGGGATAACCTGAAAAGTACATTTTGTTGAAAGAAGCAGACCAACACCTCCACCTGATCTGTTGTCAGGTCGCGGGGTATGAGAGAAATGTAGGCCACCATAGGAGAGAGCTGCAGCGGCGGTGGTGTCCGACTGCTGGATCCAGGTTTCAGTGAGAGCCAGAAGGTTGAGGGAATTAGAGAGGAAAAAGTCATGGATGTAAGAGAGTTTATTACAAGCTGAGCGTGCATTCCAAAGGGCACAGTTGAATGAGACAGAAGATATGCAGGGAATATTAATGAGATTAGCAGGGTTTCTGAATGCAACAGGGAAAGAGTTAGTGTTATTATTACTGGAGGGTCCTGGGTTGGGAGAAATATCACCTGCGACTAATAGAAGGAAGATACAGAGAGTGAGCAGATGATTGAGTGATTTGTGAGAGTGTTTCCTGCGTTGTATGTTGGGAATGAATGGATCTGCGTGGTATAACATTGTGAAGAGAGCATGACAACTGTACATAGGAGAAGAGAGGAGTGAGGGATTAATATGGATGAAGTGTGCCGCATTTGTGGGAGAACGGTGAATGTGGATGATTGTAGCAACCAGAAAATAAATGGCACAGATACAAATGGTGAATACTGTTTGCCAAAAAGATGACCTGTAAGCAAGTTTGTTGGTTTGTCTTGCATGTCTTACCTGTCTCCTGCCCTGTCCAACTGCCATTTTCTAACTGCCAGGGCACTTTGCTAAATTATGGCACTTCGATAAAGTATGCATAAATGCTATATGCATAAATGCCCCCGCATAAATGCTGCCCCTTAACTAAGTCTCAATATATAGGGACGTATCTGCTTAGATCTGCACAGATTTAACTCATTAACAATCAATCACTAGCTTAAAAGACAACAGGAGACCATAAAGTGCAGGGAAAAACAAAAGGAATCCTCCTACTTGATTGTTTGGGGCGTGCCCCCCCTTTAAAAGATCTTCCCGTTTTTGGTTCTAAAGCCCTCTGTTTGTATCTGGAAACCTCAGAGACTAGATAGCCCCTGGCAGAGGCGTAGCTAGGGTTTTTGATTTGGGGGGGGGGGGGGCGAAACTTCTGAGTGGGCCCCTAACCAGGTAACCCTGATTACACCTATGGTGGCGCACCCAGATAGTGGATGTAGGAGAACCTCAGCAGATGACCACACTGTTACTGAAAATAATCTCCATACAAAGACCAGCACTGCTAGTACCGCCATGTGGTGAAATATATTGATAGATACCAGTCCTACAAAATATATGAGATTACAGTACAGTTATATATGGTAACTTACAACTGACATTCTTTCTGATTAAATTGTTCACTTTTCCCGTCTTTTCCATCTGGCCCAGATCGACAACTTCTCCATCCAGGACTCAGAGTCTAAGGTTTGCAGAGATCACAACAAAGACACATTTGACTCCTTACATTTCAGGCCCCGTCCCCATCTAATCCCGACCTGCACAAACTCCTCATCCTGCTAATACAATAATACTAAGCCTCTGTTGCTGTATGTATCCCTATTACTGCACCTGCTGTGTGCCCTTAGATGGGAAAACAACCCTCTAGAATATAGTAATGCTGTGTGCAAGTGTCCTAGAAAACATTGCCAACATTTTGCCCCCTACAAAGTAATAATGCCCTCTGTGTGCCCCTCTGACAGTCGCAATAACCTGAGTTCCCCTATAACGATAAGTGCCCACTTAAGATTTAATAATGTCCTGAGTCTCCCCCATGTACAGCTCCCCTATACACAGTATGATGCTCTCCTATACACAGTATAATGCTCCCTAACTGTATAGTTCCCAACACGCAGTATACTGACCCCTTAGTAGCCTCCAAACTGATGGCTCCAACACTGTGTGATGGCCCTCACACTGTGCAAAGACCCCACATTATCTCCCACACTGTATAATGGCCCCCACACTATACAAAGACCCCACATTATCTCCCACACTGTATGATGGCCCCTGGACTGTGCAAAGACCCCACATTATCTCCCACATTGTATGATGGGCCCCCACACTGTGCAGAGACCCCACATTATCTCCCACGCAGTATGACCCTAACTGTAATAGCCACACTCTATAAATAGCCTACATATAGTATAGTGCTCCCCCCATCCCATAGGCAGAGTCTGTAGCATAATGCTCCACCCTTCCCATAGGCAGAGTCTGTAGTATAATGTCCCCCCCATAGGCAAAGTCTGTGGTAAAATGTCCCCCCCCATAGGCAGAGTCTGTAGTATAATGTTCCCCCCATAGGCAGAGTCTGAAGTGTAATGTATCCCCCTCATAGGCAGAGTCTGTAGTATAATTCTTCCCCCCTCATAGGCAGAGTCTGTAGTATAATGTCCCCCTCCCTCATAGGCAGAGTATGTAGTATAATGCCACCCCATAGGCAGAGTCTGTAGTATAATGCCCCCCCCATAGGCAGAGTCTGTAGTATAATCCCCCCCCCATAGGCAGAGTCTGTAGTATGATGTGTCCCCCCTCAATAGGCAGAGTATGTAGTATGATGTGTCCCGTCCCCCCCACCAATAGGCAGAGTATGTAGTATAATGTCCTCCCCATCCCGGCAAAAAATAAACACAATACTCACCTCTCCTCCTCGTTCCTCCGCTGCTCCGAGTGCCACGTCCGGCTCGCAAATCTTCAGCACAGCGGGCTGGGCGCCAAGTGATGACGTCACGGACATCAGACGCAGCAGAGGGGACTGATGTGACTGCTCAAGGGCCGCATAGCGGCCACCGTGCAGTGCAGGGACAGAGTCTCCCTGATCTGTCCCGGAGTGTAACAGTATCAGCGTGCTGCGCGCGTCGGATACAGTTACACTAGCGTAGCTCCGGGTGGGCCCCCTCCAAGCGCTGGGCCCGAGGCCACTGCCCCCTTTGTCCCTCCGGTAGCTACGCTACTGGCCCTTGGAGATAATAATTTTATTTTTATATAGCTCCATCATATTCCGCAGCACTTTACATACATTATCATTGCTGTCCCCATAGGGAATCTAGAATGTGAGCCCCAATCAGGATGTCTTTGGAGTGTGGGAGGAAACCGGAGAACCTGGAGGAAACCCACGCAAATACGGGGAGAACATACAAACTCCTTGCAGATGTTGTCCTTGGTGGGATTTGAACCCAGGACCGTAGCGCTGCAAGCCTGCAGTGCTATCCACTGAACCACCGTTCTGCCCACACTTCTGTGTGAAACAAACTTCTCACACGTTCTTCAAGTCCAGCATCAGTCCTCTGTTCACATGAAACTATCCATCTGATGCTAATAAGCTGACTCCAAGAGAGACAATCGTCTTACATGGGTGATTGCTGTTAAAGGCTGTTCCTTTCAGTATTGCAAACAGTTAATTACCATTTTCCTTGTATACCAAAGTGTCCAGAAACTACAATTCGTGGAATTAGTCAATGTGAACTGCAACTCTGGAAACACATGATTAATCTCACTCTGTAAAGCAAAAAATTCATCAATGTGGCCATCCCACAAAAGAAAAACATCATCAATATATCCCCACTAACCCTACAAATGGTGCCAAAAGGTGGAACTATACACGTACCTGTCCTGTAATACTGCCATGTAGATGTTAGTGTGACGCCTCTAATCGAAAGCCCTTTTTCTTTACCCTGGGAGATGGGGGACTCTGAGTCGGGTCCTGGTGATTGAGAGATGGGGTGCAGCCGTGGCCCGGACCCACTCCGTGCCCAGGGCCATCACATTAAGAGTAGGATGGTACGGGCTTATCCGGGTTGAGTGGCTGATTCCGACTACGCCACCTGTGGCACCTGGTGAAGGCCACCAGCGCTGCCACAGTCCGCTGAGGCCTGGTGTTAGGGCAGCCAGCATTGTTACTACTCCCCACAGGCGGAGCAAGGCCTCAGGGCAGAGTGACAGGACGGAGGGGGTAGTAGTCCAGGAAGTCTGGTACTGCGTAGCGCAGTGTAGTGCAGAATAAAGAGTCCGGAGGCCATAGGGGTGAACTTCCAAGGCTTTACTCACATAAGAGATGTACAAAGCACAGAAAGAGAGAAAAGACGATAAAGGGGCTACTAATTTGAAAAAGATATTAGCAAAATTTATTATAAATAGTCAGGTACATAATGAGGGTAAGGAAAGATACAATAGGAAGAACTTAAAAACAACCCACTCCACGTGACAATCTCCATAGTAAGTCCTCTATTAATGCATCATTAATCTCAGACATATAGGAACAAAGAAGATGTCACCATGGGGAAAGAAATGGATAACAACTCTGTACTAATTTCCCACAATGTTATATTGTAATGTCCTTATGACATGGAAAAAATGTATAGTCACTCACTCACTGTTGTGTATACATATTCCCCAGAAAGTGTATGTATACATACCGAGGAACTCAAACCCACGTCACAGGGCAGTCAAAGGGCAGTCAGAAGTGGAGGGACCTGTAAGGAGAGCGTACACGGGGAGCGGGATGCCCCAACGCGCGTTTCGGTCACCCTTCGTCAGGGGGCATGTGGGTGAAATGAATGCATCCGATTTTATAGGCGCCAGATGGCAACAGAAATCGGAAATGATACTGGTGTCACCATGGAAATGAAGACGCCGGCCGGCGTCCGCATGGACCGGAAGTGACGCATGCGTCACCATGGAGATCAAGACGCCGGCCAGCGTCCGCGTCAAATGACATCCGGCAGCAGCGGCCCGCTGCACCGGATATCAAAGGAGACACAGAGGGCAGGCAGACGTCAAGAGCCCCACAGCACGCATGCGTGCCAGGTCACAGTATTCCCATATATGTAAGTGCCAACGAAAATAATAATCGATTGTATGATTGGGAAGAAAAAACACATATAAGAGGGGACAATACGAACACTGGTGCATGACAGCATATTATTTAAATTATTTTAAAGGGGACCACAGTCAAAAGATTGCATAGTCAATAATAAATCAAAAAGGCCAAGTATATCATTAAAAGCAGCTAAATAGCTGCAAACCCCATATATCTATAAATATATCTAATAAAAAGCTAGAGATGTATATGTATACATACACATACATACATATAACATATATACATATATATACATATACACATTAGAACCCACAGTCAGTGGGAACACAGAATGGAGTATAAAGATATATTAAGGGCCAAAAAAGATGACCTGATTCAAATCGATTACATATATCTTCTATTTTCCTATGGGTCACAACAGGGTGCATTAAACTAATCAGCAAATATTGCATTCAAGGTGCCTAAAGATGCCATACAGAAATTGGATATAGTACACACATATACATTTATTTATTTCCATCAAAGAAATGTCATATTTTTGTTATATTAATTTAAACATCAAAGAAATATAAACAGTGTATACCATAACCACACATTTATATATGCAAATAACACAAAGCATAGATGCACCCTGTTCTTCTCCATGTTCTCTTGTGGTATATGTAGTCTTTTGTGGGTTCTAACGTAGATGAAACATTTTATATTCACACAGTCAGTGGAGCGGTCCCCAGAAAAAGGTGAACAGGAGACATCCAGAAAAGAAGAAAATCCTAGATAATATACGAAGAAATAGCGGTAAGTAAAATAAATTAAAATTAAAAAATAAAAACAAAGCTCAACACTATTGAACCAATTAAGATGTAATTGAATAGGAGTGGTGGCAGGTCAAAGGAAAGGAGAGTAGCTTATACTTTCATTTAAGCCCTTGGGGTGCAAGGTGTTAAGGGTCCAGATCCAACGGGACTCCAATTGGGCAAGTTTAAGCCCCACCTTGCCACCCCGTATATTAGGTACAATACAGTCAATACCTCTTATTTTGAACAGTGAAGCATTACAATCATGGTGGACCTTTAAAATGGCGTGGTATCGTTTTAAGGGTGGATGTGTCCGTGTGGTCGGCCGCAGCTAAAATGCCCAAAACGTGTTCACGGATCCGTACTTTAAATTGACGGGTGGTCATGCCCACATATATAAGTCCACAGGGACATGTGGCAGAATAGATCACATATTTTGTAGTACAAGTAATTACCCTATTAATTTTATAAGTCTTAGACCCATCAAAATTAAAAAATGTATCAATCCGTTCAACGTTTTGGCATGCTACACACCGACCACAGGGGACACATCCACCTCTTCTTGTCTGCCCATCCAAGAATGTAGTGACCGCCGAACCTTCATAATGTGAGTGTACCAGGTAATCACGAAGATTCCTGGAGCGTCTGATAGAAATGGACGGCCTATCTGGGATAAAACGTGATAAGACAATCCATGATCGAGCAAGGATATTTCTCATACGGGAGAATTGGCAATGGAAATTAGTGACAAACCGCACTTGTTCATTATCATTTCCTCTTATTTGGCTACCATATATTAAACTGTGTCGAGACGAGGATTTTCCTTTGTTATATGCCCTCTTGATCATGCGACAACTATAGCCTCTAGTATGAAATCTCTCTTTAAGTTCCGAGGCTTGCCTCTCAAAGTCTGCATCAGTGGAGTAAATCCTCTGTATTCGGAGGAATTGTCCCACCGGTACCGACTGAATCATGTGTCTGGGATGTGAAGATGTGGCATGCAGAAGCATGTTTGTTGACGTGGGCTTGCGAAATACAGTAGTTTGGAGACAATTGGATTCATCCCTCCTTAGGGAGACATCCAAAAACTCCACTTGATGTAGATTGAATTGATAGGTGAGATGAATATTGAGGTCATTGAGATTCAACTGACCCATGAACATTTGTAGAGATGATAATGAACCCTGCCAGATCATGAGGATGTCGTCGATGTAACGCGTCCAAAGGAGGACGCGGCACATCGCCTCCTCACGATCTGACAGGCAGAGGTCCCTTTCCCACAGACCCAGGAACAGATTGGCATAGGCGGGCGCAAAGGCCGCGCCCATGGCTGTCCCCTGGAGCTGCTGGAAAAAGGACCCCTTGAATGTGAAAAAGTTATGATTAAGGGTAAATTTAAGTAGCTCAAGAATGAGCGACCTTAATGGTATTGGTAGAGTACAGGTATCAAGGAAGAACTTGACCGCAGAGAGGCCATCAACATGTCTAATATTGGTGTAGAGTGACTCCACATCTGCAGTCACCAAGATAGTGTTGTCCTCAATGTACAGCCCGTCCACCTTCCTCAACAATTCACCAGTGTCCTTGAGAAAAGAGGGCAGGCACTCAACCAGCGGCTGCAGATGCGAGTCAATCCACCTATTAACATGTTCCAGGAAGTTACCTCCTCCCGAGATGATTGGGCGACCAGGCGAAATAGCGGCATCCTCATGAATTTTGGGTAACAGGTAGAGTGTGGGAATAGTAGGTTCAGCTATCAAAAGGGCGGAGGCCAATTCCTGGGTGATAGTTTGGTCTGCTACAGCCCGATTAATAATAGATTTGAGTTCAGCCATATATGAGATAAGGGGGTTATAAGTAAGTTTTTTATAACAGATCTTATTGTTTAATTGTCGGTATGCCTCTTTCTCATACATTGACATTGGCCACACGACAATATTACGCCCTTTATCTGCAGGCTTGATTACGATATCAGGTAGTTGTTGTAACACATTCAACCTATCCCGTTCATCCTTAGATAAATTGTCGCGTGAAATATGGCGGGGAAGCGCCAAGAATTCATCTGCGACAATTTTAACAAAAAGATCCATATTGGCGCATGACGTAAGAGGGGGAAACCTCCTAGACCGGGGACGTATAGAGTCCGGGATCTTACCTCCAATTGGAGTGTTATGTTCAATGGACAGGTCCTCCAATATTCTCACAGCAGCCTGTTCCTCCTCTGTAGGAAAGAGATCATGGAGACCACCATCAAAAAAATGCCTCTTGAAAATCAAAGCCCTTGCAAAGATGTGTAAATCTTTGCTAGCCGTAAAGGCATCAAATTGGGCAGCTGGCGCAAATGATAGTCCCTTACTTAGAAGGGACATATCAGAATCTGTCAAGATATGGTTACTAAGGTTGATTACCTTAAAATCTTTCCTCTTGTGGTCTGGTGATTTATACTCCTGACATTTGTACGGATGGAAATTAGCTTCCCGCATTCTTTTATTGGAGGTACCAGACCTTGTCATCATTGATGAAGAGGAAGCTTCAGAATGATCACTCAAAGATGTAGCAGAAGAATCGGATAATATACGTGAAAGATTAGAAGCTTGCGTTCCAGATTTACGCCACAGATATACCTTTTTAAGATGGTAGTCTCTCATGTCTCTACTGAATTTAGACCTCTGTGTGTCTTGGATCTTCTTAACAGTGGAATCCAACACCTTATCAATTTGTAGGTCGAAATTAGGCAGTTTCTCAGGTGGACAATTAGAACGGAAATCCGCTTGTGCCGTATCAATTTAGGCATCCAATTCCGTAATAGATTGGGAGTTGAGATCTACCAATAGTTGCATCAATGGCAATGAGCAATTAGTGCATGTTTCCTCCCATTTAGTAATAAATAGTTCATCGTCTACTAAAAATGTGGGGGTTACACGTACACGTAGTCCACGTGGGATCATTTGACGGGTAATATATTTTCCCAGAAATGCTCTGTTCCACCATAGTCTTGTTCTTTTAATGAGTAATTTTTGGATTGACAATGATTTTTCATCCCAACTCTAATCAGCCACCACAACACCATCCGTCACATTACCCTCAAAGGCCTGATCAATCTGCGACAGCCAGGATTTTTCCTTGGCCTTATAGTCCATATTGCCAGAAAAGAAAAAACCTGTGCAAAACACAGCACAAAAAATGTGAAACACACAATTCATGGAAAGAGGGTAGTGTATGCACCCTGATTCGGGTGTATCTTCTAAATTAACATTATATTTCTTTCCATAGTGAACACTACCTAAAATGGACTAAATAGACCCCATCGCCAAAAATACATACAAAGCACAGAAAGAGAGAAAAGACGATAAAGGGGCCACTAATAAGAGATGGCAGTAGGAAGGCGACTCCCTGCTCCTCACGGGGTTCTGCAGTCACCAGAGATGAAGGGGGTCAGACAACCTCCGAGTAAGTCCAGTGTTAGATCAGGACCCTGCACCAGAGTGTTCCTAGACTTCAGACCGGGTCCTTTCCTGTCTGTGTGTGTGTGTAAATAGGCCGGGTCTCCCTCTGAACTCCTCTCAGAAAAAAGGCACGGGTGGCAGCTCCGCTCCTTTCGATACCCGGTGGGATCCTCAGGGCCTACCGGGCTTTCCCGACCAGGACATGGAGTAGCAAGGTCTGGTGTCAGGGGCTGGTACCCCTCTTGCAGTCGGAATCCCTCTGAATAGATCAGTCTGGCGAGGACAGGTGGCGTATACCGCTCCGTCTGCATCCTCCCCGGGATCCATTTGCGGTGGAGCTACACTCTTAAGCTCCAGGCCTTCTTGGTCATGGTCCTTGACCGGGTAGAGACAACCGTTAACTCCCGCCCGCTCCTCGCCCCAAGCCCAGAGCACGAGGACAGTGTCCACCATCAACTGCAGGTTCACACAGAAAGCCACGTTCAGTGATGAAGATCACAATCAAAAGACCCAGAACCAAAATGGCTGTGTATTAAATATGAAATTATTAAGTGTCACTAAAATGTGAGTCCTCCACCCTCACCCACTAATTGGTTCCCCTATCTCTTGGTTCCCCAGTCTCCCTGCAACCAGGAGGGCAGCACCTAGTGCATTCTAGCCCCCTCTGGTGGGAGAAGTGTGGTGTTGGATGTGAAGGAAGGGTCCTGACCATCGCACAGTTCTTACCTCAGAGGAGGAACACTACACTCCATTAGAGAAGTGCAGCATCCCTGTGGCGGTCGAACCCTCAGGGGCGCCACATTAGCATAACTGGGTGCCACATTGGACCCCATTGCGGTACCCTGACTCTGCAAAAAAAAAAAATCACTAAAGAGGATGTAATTCCTCCCTAGAATGAACTCCAGCAACGTCAAGACAAGTTGTGCATATTCAGGAGCCATGTCAGAGCTGCATAGCATGTCAGCAACAGCCGAAAGTCCCTTTTTCATGTTCAATGGAGGCATATAGGGAAACATCAGCGATGCCAAGATAGTTGAATCTGTGACCTTAATGTCCATAATCTTATTAAAAAAATCACTAGTGTCACTAAAATAGGAACAGGCAATGGTTGCAAAGCTACATAGAATACGGTCCAAAAAGATGGAAGTTTTATTGAAAAGAGACCCCTTCCTAGAAACAATAGGGGTGTGCAAGGGGGGGGGGGTTCAAGATTTTTATAGATCTTGGGTAGGGTATATAATTGAGGCACTATAGGTGAATTGACAATCAGATACTCCACCAGCTTGTGGTCAATGAGTCCCCCATGGAGGGCATCATTGACCAGAAGCTGCAATTAGACTGAAAATGGGCAGTAGGATCACAAGATAATTTTTCATAAACCAACTTGTTAAATTGACGTAAAATGTTTTACCTTATATTTACATCTGTCCATAATCTCCACCGCTCCACCTTTGTCGGATGGCTTGATGGGTATGTTTCTATTGTTAGTAAGATTAATAAGAGCCCTGCGCTCAAGAGTAGATAACTTACCGGATGTCTAAACTTAACACGAAAATTACTTTTAATAGATTCAATATCATTCTGTACCAGCTGTATGCATGTTTCTACAAAATGGTTATCGCAGGTTGGTTGAAAATTACTTCTACTGAAAAGCCCTGCATCATGGCGAGATATCATAGACACAGGATCCTCAACTTGTATTGTTTCTTTGTCATTACAACCTGCAGAAAATGAAGATAAACGTAATCTCCTAAAGAAAATGTACACATCGAGCTTGAGCTGGAACCAATCCACTGCGTTAGATGGACAAAATGAAAGGCACTTAGATAACACATCCAACTGAATATTAGGCAAAAATGATACATGGGATATTTACCACCAATTCTTTATCTAATTGTCCTTCCTCCTCCCCTTTGTCATCCGTGTCTTCATCATGGTGAGTCTTGTTCTCCTCTGTTCCCATATTCCTCCTCATCCTTCTATGTTTCCGTTCACCTTTACGACAGTACCTGTGTGTCCGACTCTAACTTTTTCATAGAAAAAGGAAAAATGGACAAAGTAGATGGAGTCACATAAATCATCCGTAGATTCTGAACTTGCAGTTGTGAACCCAAAATCATGTAGAGTTTTTTTTCTTGGGACTTCGATGTGTCTGAGCAGATGTACCCCTTCTGTTATATTGTGCAGATGGATTTCCAAGATGGTTCCTTGGAGAATTGAACTCTGGGTCCCTTTATGAGTGCTGCCAGCTGCCTATGTTTTTCGGCTATCCATTGAATAGGTGATAAATAATAACTTGTTGATCAGTGGGAATCCAACTATTGAGACGCATGCTGATGGGCAGAAAGGGGAACTTTGTATCCCTGTTAGAAAGGAGTGGTGATGCGGATGCTCGACTTGCTCTCCATTAATTTCATATAGGTAGTGGCGTAAGTAGAGTTCAATGGGCCCCGATGCAAAAATTTGGACCTGGGTCCCCAGCTGCTTGTTGGTCTGGTGTATGGGCCCTTGTTGCGTTCTAAATCCTATGAAGACATTTGTGTTTGTCCCTCCCTCATCACTATATAACAATGTTCCCCATTCTGTAATAATGTGCCCCATCATGGGTTTCTTCCAGGTATAATGTCCCGCATCCTGGTATAGTGAGCACCAGCCTGGGCCCCTTCCTAGTATAATGTTCCCTATTCTGCGGCTCTTAGTTTTATTTATTTATTTATTTATTTTTAAAAAAACAATTCTTCTTACCTTCTTCCCCTTCCACGATGTGCAGGGTCCTCTCCCATAGCTGGTGCAAAAACTGGCTGCTGACTCGAATCCAGCAGAAATAGGAGCTAACGTCAGCAGGCCTCCCTTCTACGCAGGATCAGTCGCTGTCGCAGCCCTCTGCGACTGCAATCGTTATGGCCCTGCCTATGGGACTGCAGAGCGTTATGCTCAGTTTTTCCCAGCAGCAGCCCCATAGAGACTGAATGAAGAGGTAGCCGAGTGTCCAACCTGCAGTGCCATTTCCCAACCTGGAATAAAAGTTTTCCATGAGGAATACAAATTTCCCAATCTGCTGAGGAGAGTGTCCCACCCTTGGCACCCACGCCTATCAGCAAGTAATCACCTATCTGGAGCTAATCCCTTGTTCAGGGTAATGCAAATTGTGTTACAAAGGGGAAGTAACAACGAAAAAAGACCTTCGGGGTTACGTTTCTGGCTCGTCCATTCCATTTGACAATCAACATCAACAGATCAAAACACATCCGTGTATATAGGGATTATTTGGATATTGCAAAATTTATACAAAGAGGGAAAGTGGAAAGGGAGAGTCAGCTCACCAGTAATAGAATCATTCTTTCTTCCCCGGAAAATCCTCGCAAGGAGTCGCCCTGGTTCGGGTCGATTCAATGGAAGCACAAAAAGAAAATATTTCCAGAGAAGGATGAATTAAAATCTTGGGTCTTCCTTTATTAAATACAGGTACAAAAAATATGTTCCAAAATAAATGAGATTAAGACCTATTGAGTCGAAACGCGCCGATCAGACTGATAATACCCATTTCTGTGATTATTAACTGGTGGTTGTACTCATTTATTTTGGAACATATTTTTTGTACCTGTATTTAATAAAGGAAGACCCAAGTTTTTAATTCATCCTTCGCTGGAGATATTTTCTTTTTGTGCTTCCATTGCAAAATTTAGTTACTTTTTTAATATAAACTAAATATCCTTAACCCCTTTACCCCCGAAGGTTTTCACCTTCATGACCAGGCCAATTTTTACAATTCTGACCACTGTCACTTTATGAGGTAATAACTCTGGAACGCTTCAACGGATCCCACTGATTCTGAGATTGTTTTTGGTGACATATTGTACTTCATGATAGTGGTAAAATTTCTTAGATTTGCATTTTATTTGTGAAAAAAATGGAAATTTGGTGAAAATGTTGAAAATTTTGCAATTTTCAAAATTTTAATTTTCATGCCCTTATATCAGAGAGATATATCACACAAAAGAGTTAATAAATAACATTTCCCACATGTCTACTTTACATGAGCACAATTTTGGAACCAAAATTTTCTTTTGTTTGGAAGTTATAAGGGTTAAAAGTTGACCAGCGATTTCTCATTTTTCCAACAAAATTTACAAAACCCTTTTTTTAGGGACCATATCACATTTGAAGTGACTTTAAGGGGTCTATGTGACAGAAAATACCCAAAAGTGACAACATTCTAAAAACTGCACCCCTCAAGGTGCTCAAAACCACATTCAAGAAGTTTAACCCTTTAGGCGTTTCACAGGAATTTTTGGAATGTGGAAGAAAAAAATGAACATTTAACTCTTTTCACAAAAATGTTACTTAAGATCCAATTTTTTTTTCTATTTTCGCTACGATAACAGGAAAAAATGGACCGAAAAATTTGTTGTGCAATTTCTCCTGAGTAAGCCAATACCCCATATGTGAGGGAAAACCACTGTTAGGGAGCACAACATGGTTCGGAAGGGAAGGAGCGTCATTTGACTTTTTGAATGTAAAATTTGCTTGAATAATTAGCGGACGCCATGTCGCGTTTGGGGAGCCCCTGATGTGCCTAAACTGTGGAAACCCCCCACAAGTGACACCATTTTGGAAACTAGACCCCTCAGGGAACTTATCTAGATGTGTGGTGAGCACCCTGAACCCAAAGGTGCTTCACAGAAGTTTATACCATTGAGCCGTAAACAAAAAAAAAATCAAACTTTTTCCACAAAAATGATATTTTAGCCCCAAATTTTTTATTTTCACAAGGGTAAGAGGAGAAAATGAACCTCAAAAACTGTTGTTCAATTTCTCCTGAGCACGCGGATACCCCATATGTGGGGAAAATGCACTGTTTTTGCGCACGTCGGGGTTCAGAAGGGAAGGAGCATTGTGTGACTTCTTGAACGCAAAATTGGCTGGAATCAAAAGCGGACGCCATGTCGCATTTGGAGAGCCCCTGATATGCCTAAATAGTGGAAACCCCCCACAAGTGACCCCATTTTGGAAACTAGACCCCTCAAGGATTTTAGCAAGGGGTTTAGTGAACATTTTGAACCCAAAGGTACGACACAGAATTTGATAACATTAGGTCATCCTATTGAATAAGTTGTCATTAGTCTTGAGCTCAAGTGCTCGTTACTTGACTTTGCATCGGTACTTGGGTATGCACCACGCATCGCGGGTGCTCGAGTGACATGCTCGAGTCCCCGCCCCGCATGTTTCACGGTTGTTAAACACCAAAAAAAACATGTGGGGATCGCTTGTGCATGGCAGGCAATCCCCACAAGATTTTTTTGGCTGTATAACAGCCGCGAAACATATGGGGCGAAGACTCGAGAATGTCACTCGGTCACCCGCGATACTCAGTGCATACCTGAGTGCCCGATGTAAATTCAAGTAGCGAGCACTTGTGCTCAACACTAGTTGCCATATCGTCATCATTTTTTTTTCTTTACTTCCTAAAATATCCCAACCCTAATACAACCCCAACACTAATACAACCCCTAGCACAACCCTAACCCTGGCACAACCCTATCCCTGGAACAATCCTAAACCTAGAGGTTTTTTTTTTTTCACTCCATTTCTCGTGCGGTATAAGTGATTAGACAAATTTATTGTTTGGGTCGGTGCAATTACAGATATACCAGATTCATATCGGGTTTTTATGTTTGGCTGCTGTCACACACTAAAACATGCATTTATTTGCAAAGATTAGTTTTTGCAATCATTTTTTCCATATTTCGGCCGACAGTCATGTAAGGACTTGTTTTTTGAGGGACAAGTTGACGTTTTAATTGTTACCATTTTCGGACAAATGACATTTTGTGATCTCTTGTTATTCCAATTTTTGGGAGGCAGAATAAACAAAAACCAACAATTCAGGATTTATTTTTTTTTTATGCCGTTCCGCATGTGGTAAAATTAATAAGGCAGCTTTATTCTTCGGGTCAGTACGCTTACAGCGATAATACATTTAGAATTTTTTTTATGTTTTGGCGCTTTTACACATAAAAAAAAATATTTTTTCTATAAAATAGTTTTTAATCGCTTTTTTTCTGATTGCTATAACTTTTTTTATTTTTTGGCTGATGGAGCTGTATGGTGGCTTGTTTTTTGTGGAACAAGATGACGTTTTCAGCGGTACCATTTTTATTTACATTAGTTTTTTTTATCGCGTTTTATTCCATTTTTTGTTTAGCGTTATGATGATAAAGTATAGTTTTTTTTTCTTAGTTTTTTATTTTTCTACATTGTTCGCTAAAGGGGTAACTAGTGGGACAGTTTTATAGGTTAGGTCGTTCCGGACGCAGCGATACCAAATATGTGTACTTTTGTTGTGTTGTTTTTTGTTTTTTTTTCATAATAGTATTTATTTATGGGTGCAGTATATTTTTCTTTTTTTTGGATTATTTTTTCTTTTTTTATATATATTTTTACAACTTGTTTTTCTAATTTTTTCTTCACTTTCTTACACTTTTTCTTGCTTTTACACTTTGTCCCACTATGGGACTTTCATTTTTTGCAGGCTGATCGCTTACACAGCATAGGGATGCGGCAGCATCCCTGTGCTATGCAGGCTGTCAGCCCCTGCAGACACAAGTTAGGTAGAACGTGCACTGAGCACGCTTTACCTCACTTGCTGATGCCTGGTGACCCGGATGTCGTTATGACATCGGGTCATCATGGCAACGATCGGGACCCAGCACACACAGCGTGGGACCCCGGATACAAGGTAAGAGGGGCGGTCTTACCGCTGCCTGCCCCAGAAATGCTGCAATCGACTTCGTTCGCAGCATTTCGGGGGTGAATGTGCCGGGAGCGGTGCGGGGACATACGCATATAGTACTGGGTGTCAGTTGTGAGAATCAGCTGACACCCGGCGGCAATAGCCCCGCACAGCTTCTGTGCGGGCGTGATCACACATTGTGGGTAATAGTACGTACCTAGTCCAATAGGCCCAGGGCACAGGGACGTACTATTACTGACAATATCAGTAAGGGGTTAATTTACTTAAACTTGATTACCCCTATAAGGCCTTCAATACTGAATATAGACTCTTCTTATAGCTTTATAATACATTATATTATGTATGATCAACCAAAACCACGGATCATCTAACTGACCAAGCACCACTTCAACTTTCTTTATCCGCTAGGTCCCTGCACTCCAATACATGGCGCCAGCCAATCAGAGGCCGGCAGCTGACATCAGCGTGCATGTTACTGGCGGTGCATGGCAGTAACTCCATGCGCTGCCCGTCGCTTGCACTCTGAAGTCAAGATACAGAAGAGGACGCAGCACATTGTTGGAGCGGGGGCAAGGTGAGTAACACATAAAAAAATAAACGATTCTAAAGAACCGCAGTAGAACAAGGAATCTATATACTAAGATGGAACCAGGATTGAGGACATGTATATCAGGAAGGGACCCAGGTTAGAGAATATATACCAAGATAGGGGACATTACTACATCATGGGGGATTGGGAGGGGCAATACATTTGTCCTTATGGGATTTAAAACCCTACAAGGGCCCATAAAGTGTAGCTGTGGCCATGCCTGGCACTGCAGCTTTGCCCCCCCTTCCTTGAATGGTACGGAGTTGCTGAGACGTATGGCGTTGTGCTTCGCACCAACCCAGCATTTTTTTTTATGCAGCGTTGGAGGGGTGCTGCTAATCTAAGCTCCCTACCCCCTGTCTTATTCATTACCTACCGCCGTCTTTATCTTTTATCGACGCTGCTCAGGTCGGTTTCCAGCAGTTTGTGACTTGCCGGATCGCTCCAGTGTTTGCTGGGCGATCTCAGAGCTGTCACCGACTGCTCCTTATCAACAGAACAGCTCTTCCTCTCCTGGGCTGGTCTGTCGACAGGGCGTGACTGACAACGTCATACTGATTGACTGGCGGTTCCTTAGGCAGTATGACATCGACAGTCACGTCCTGTCAATAATGCAGAGCGGATGAGAAGCCGCTGCTCTGTTCACGTGGCATCAGCAGAAGCCACTAAATCACCGGCAGGGGTGGTCTGTGACCACTTTGTGCCAGCAGCGGCACAACAGGCAGATGGGTAGGTCCATAGTCTATAAAAAATTATAGTTCCAGATAACAGCTTTTTTTTTTAAATAATTTTCTTTCTATATTTTTAGTTTAGTGGGCAACCCTAGTAAGTGATTGGTTGTATTTACAAAGGATAGATGTCAATCACTAGGTAGGACCGCCCACTGGACTCTTAGCCGCTGAAATGCCTGATCATTCAATGCTTTAACATACAAGTTATACGAAAAAATGTTCTCAATAAAAGTATATATCAATCTGCTCAGCTCCTTTTGCTCTATAACATGCTGCCCAAAGATAGAATGAGAAAAGTTATCTTTAATATCAAAACCCCTTTTAAATAAAAAGTTAGTCGCGTACAAACGCTCATTAGTTTGCTCGCCCCCTTTAATATACTCTAGAACTCCATAAAAAGACACGTTCTCCAAACTGTTGCATGAAATATTTACTGTTTGCCCATTATTTCTCATCGCCGCGCTCTCCGTGCAGAATCCACCAGAGCCCCAGCTGAGAGCTGCTCTTAGATTCCTCCTATCAATCACCCGTGTTAATGATTTACAGAATTCCAGTTAGTTTGTACACACATCATAACTACTGTAATTATCTCTCTCGGAAAGAAAAAAAAAAAAAAACTTAGAAATGCAGGAAGCAATATTTATTCTTCGGGTTTTTATAACCTTCTTTTAATTACGCTTGCAGTTTTTAACGCCGGATTCTCGCACTTCAATCATAAGCTCCACCATCATTTTGCGGAACGTTTTAAGTTCCTTCGAAAAAAAAAAAAAGAAGAAGAAGGAAGACTAGCATTAATTTTGTTTAGTTAAAACAAGCTCTGCTTCTGAACAGCAGGTGGTAATTGAAACAAAACAAGGCCTCATTAGGAGAACGTCTGGCGCCCATGATACAAACAGAGAACACTACAAAATTCCAAATACAAGAGCCCTAGAATAAAGTGGTCATCATCTAATTAACAGAACATGTTTTAATTACCGGCTAAACCATGCAGCGCAGTGTGTCAATTTAACTGATGTGCTAAATGCCAGTTTACAATATCAGAAACAGACAAATAATTCCAATCTAATTACATGCGGCTCTATTGCACACCAGCGCCTGAAGCCCATCTTAATAAACAAGTTTTTTTTTTTTTTACGTTTTTTTTTTTCTACTTCGAAACCCTGAATAGCAAATACAGCGGCGCTGTTAATTGCTACATTGTAACGTTGGGAGTTTGCCAGCTTTGACTATTAAAATAGGCTCTTGTGTGAATTGCAGTTGTTCTACGGGGCTTTAATTAGAATGAAATGAGACAAAGATCTGCTTGTTATTGCCGCAATTCAATATATGTAAATAAGATAAGTACCTAATGATTTTTGTTTCGTTTGATTTTTTTTTTTTTTTCGGCTTTTTTTCTTCTTCTTTTTTCCTGAAATTTACATGAATTAGTCAGTCACTGCAGATTCAAAAAGAAATCCTTGGGGTTCAACAAGACCAGTAAAGTTGTAGTAAAGGAGTTGGCTCATCAACATACAAATCTGCTGGAATGGATTGGAAGCGGCTCATGTAACAAGGAGAGAACTACCGGAAGAGTCTCCAAAAATCTCCCAGAAAGCCAGCTTCGGAAGGAGGAGGCGTGATCCAAGTATGCGTGGATGGGACTAATAAAGGGAGACTAAGATGATTTGTGCACCACAATATACTTTTTTGGCACACCAGTCCCAAAAGATTGGTAAGTGTGCCCACACACACCAAATATCACCTATAGGAAAGCAAAAAGATCTGAGTTTCCCTCGTTCGGCGTCCGATCCTCCATGGCAGCTGTGTAAGGGTGGTGGACAATTGCTGTCATGTTCCTACTCCTGAAGACACCAATTGCGTTTTGTATTCCAATGTGAATGTCTTGCGTCTTTTGTATTTATTGTGTGGTGTGAATTGTAATGTATTGTGATACAGAGTGTGATCAGCATAGTTAGTATAGAGTAAGATATGATATGAGATTATGTAGATAGTTGACTATAGGGTAAGATACAGTTTGTGTTTGGGACTAGCCCATTGTGGGAATGTCTGGTGTAAGGGAACGTAACTGCTTCCTGCTGGGAAGGCAGATAGGGTCTGGTGTGCGATGTGAGCAGTGCTGCATCGGAGGGTGACCCTGAGTGAGTGGAGACTGAAGGAAGGGGGATAGCGAGATCCTGAGGAAAAGTGACAAAGAGACAGAGAGGTCTTTCTGATTCTGATCCTAGGAGAGGACGCCTAGCCACGAGACCTTGAACTTGTAACAGGGATCAGGGCTGAGTGATTGGGATTAGTGAAGGGTCCAGGGCTGCAGTATTAAAGCTAGGTGGTTGCGAAGTAGGGAGAAACAGTGTGCCTAGAAAGCCCTAGAGTATACTATAGAAGAAGGATGCTCTGTGAACAATGCTTCATACTGTAAAGGAAATGTCCGTAAGACTTTGTACCCACTATGCCTTGTATATAACCCTTATCAAGTTACCATTCAGTAAAGAGTTTATTTTGGAACGGTGGCCTCCCTCATTGAACTGTGAAACATCTGGTCCTCGCAAGTCCACAACACCGGCTACATGTGGTCTGTAATGGCGTGAAGTCCACACACCCAGCCAGGGCGCTGAAGACTAGTGCCTCGCCTGCAGCTACCTACCTGGACCAGGGCAATTTTTACTTCTGTAGCCGGCATACTCGCCTTTGCATCATCATGAGGTGGAGTGATGTTTAGACGCTAATCCTCACACAACATCATGAAGTGTTTCATGCTGCAGTGTCGTGATGTCCCGAAGTCTAGTAAAACATCAGAGGATGCCAGACCAAGGACAAAAAGGACTGGACAGTAGAGTTCAAATCTTCTTGCTCAATTCTACTGATAAATGTGTGTCTAACTGTTGGGAATGAGGGTCCCTAATGTTTCCTCCATGTATGGAGCAGTTCCGTTTCCTGTCAAGCTTTCATTCTGATTTTGTACTTGATTCATGACTCTATATTTCTGGTCCTGGCTTGTTTACTTCATTCAGCCTCTTTGCCAGTCACTGAACTACTCCGTAGATGCAACCTGGGAGCCCTGTACAGAAAAGATCACTGAAGAGAGGTTCATAGTTGCCAAAATTAGAGATGATGGTAGCATACAGATATTAGAAGCTTACCACAAACTCTTTATGGGAATACCCCTTCTCCACCCAAGAACTCCTCCAACCCAACCAGGAACAAGCACTATTGGTCAAGGTTTATATAAACTTTGCTCTTCTTGTCATTCGGCATAGTACTGAAATTAAAGAGTAAATACCAGAAAGATCCATAGATACTTCTAAACAAAGTTGCAAATACATTTTGACCGGACGGTACAATTATAGTATGAGTGAACTCTTTCCCAATGGAAAGGGAAAAATGGGTTGAGCATGTTGGATTTCAACATGCCCTACTGTTTTATTACTAAGGAAATTCAGCTGCCACCAAAAATGTGGAAATTGGTGGAAGAGACTAATTGAACAGTTCAAAGTGAACTGCAGAAACTTTTTGGGAGCCTGATTACTGCTATGGCCTAAGTCATAACTATGCCATCCGTCAGTGGGGTAGTCACCATCAGATCCTCACCTTTATTTTCCATACTTGCCTAAACCAACTTGCAACATGACTAAAGCATTGGGTATTTGTTTAAAAACTTTCTGCACCCAGTTCCCATATTTCCTTTACAGCTTAGCAAAGGTACTAAACACAAACACCATTAGTTGGGTACGACCTTCTTATAGCGTGTTTACCTATGTGCACCACACCTGTGTACTCAAGAAGATCAAACAATGACATAATTGGAAAGAAATGGCAGAGTTTCTGTCCACACGTCTCGAGTCTGGAGACAAAGAACAGATATTGCAAAAACAAAACGACTAATCTCCTAGGGAATATTGTAAGAACACGTCCAAATAGCTATAGTACATCTGACCACTGTGTACCAGATATGTAGTAACAGAGTGCAAGTCCTTATCACCTCATGTCATGCCCCCTCCTCATATGACCACTCAGTATATACTATATACCTGTATGACCTAGATAGCAATCTGATGTTTAATAAATGGCAGATGTTGATTCTGGATAACTATTTTATTTTTGTTAGAATGCTGGAATCAGGCTTCAGGTTTTTAACAGAACCAGTGTCCTTGGATATTGATCAATGCTATCATATAGGTGAGTTTTGCTGGCATTCTTGCATGCTGGCTGTGCTGGCCTTCTTGCATGTTGACCTTCTTGCATGCTGGCTTTGCTGGCCTTCTTGCATGTTGACCTTCTTGCATGCTGGCTGTGCTGGCCTTCTTGCATGTTGACCTTCTTGCATGCTGGCTCTGCTGGCCTTCTTGCATGTTGACCTTTTTCCATGTTGGCTGTGCTGCCCTTCTTGCATGTTGACCTTCTTGCATGCTGGCTATGCTGGCCTTCTTGCATGTTGACCTTCTTGCATGCTGGCTGTGCTGGCCTTCTTGCATGTTGACCTTCTTGCATGCTGGCTGTGCTGGCCTTCTTGCATGTTGACCTTCTTGCATGCTGGCTGTGCTGGCCTTCTTGCATGTTGACCTTCTTGCATGCTGGCTGTGCTGGCCTTCTTGCATGTTGACCTTCTTGCATGCTGGCTGTGCTGGCCTTCTTGCATGTTGACCTTTTTCCATGTTGGCTGTGCTGCCCTTCTTGCATGTTGACCTTCTTGCATGCTGGCTGTGCTGGCCTTCTTGCGTGTTAACTGTGTCGGCCTATTCGTGTTCTGGCTGTGCTTGCCTACTTGCGTGATGGCCGTGCCGGCCTTTTCGCGTGCCGGCCATTTTGCGTGCCGGCCATTTTGCGTGCCGGCCATTTTGCGTGCCGGCCATTTTGCGTGCCGGCCATTTTGCGTGCCGGCCATTTTGCGTGCCGGCCATTTTGCGTGCCGGCCATTTTGCGTGCCGGCCATTTTGCGTGCCGGCCTTTTCGCGTGCCGGCCTTTTCGCGTGCCGGCCTTTTCGCTCGCCGGCCTTCTTGTGTGTTAACTGTGTTGGCCTACTCGTGTGCTGGCTGTGCTGGCCACACCGGCCTTCTCAAGTGCTGGTCACCTGCTGGCCGCAACGGCCTTCCCGCTTGCTGACCTTCTTGCATGATGACTATCTGGGCTTTTCTACAAATTATTTATGTTGGCCATTTTGCATACAATTCATGATAGGCATCTTGTATACTGTTCATGCTGGACACCTTTGTGGTACCAAAGGAGGTAGCCAGACTATCAGAGACAGAATGGCCAAGAAGGGGTTTAGAATAGTGGAATAGGGTCAGTCCAGGAGCGGGAAAATAGTAGACCCTCATTGATGCTGAGAGTCCACTGGAAAGGGCGGAACAGGGGGTGAAGGGGTTGCGCCAGTCCTACCATTTGCAACCAGAGCTGGCCTTCTTATATACCTATTAAAGGGGTTTTCTAGAACTTGATACTGATGACCCATCCGGAGGATCAGCCATCAATAACAATCGGTGAGAGCCCAACACTGGACAAGTGCCGGAACTCCACAGTAGTGTTGAGCCACCCCCGTAGTGTTCGAGTTCGGTTCGGTTCGGTTCGTCGAACACCCGTGTGTTCGCCGAACTGTTCGTCGAACTGTTCGTCGAACACCTTCGAACACCGTTAAAACCAATGGCAGGCAAACAAAAACACATAGAAACACATAGAAAACACCTTCAAAGGTGTCCAAAAGCTGACAAACTGCTCAGAAGACACAACTAACACATGGAAAAGTGACAAGTACATATAGTCATGCGAAAAGAAAAGAGGTGGAGGAGTAAAAGGAGGGGGAGACACAGATATAGGCATGTCATGCCCTTCTAAAATCCAAAAAGTGAGAAGCCGAGACGGCCAGTCCGCTCCTGCCCGTGCCACCTCCGTGTCGCCGGGCTTGTGCCAGAGCCGCGGTGAACCCTGACGGCCAGCCCCCCTCTCCCAATACTGGTGCCTGTCCGCTGGTGGGTCGAGAGAGCCCCCCTGTGGTGGAGGCAGCTCTAAGCTTTTTAATTTAAATTGTCCCTCTAATTTGAATGAATACACTTTAAATCCATTTACAAGGATCTATTGGAGGGCAAGTCTCATGCCAGCAGCCGCGTAATTCCAGCTCCAGTAGCGTCCACTAAAGCTGCTGCAGTTAAAAAGCTTTTATAAGGATCGAGCTCGGCTGTCCACCGCAAGGCATCCTAGTGCCAGTCCCAGCCCCTATGCCTTGGGGTGCCTCCTGATGCTCTTCACTAAGTATCCCGTGGTCCCGAAGCATTTCCTTTGAAAAAATTAAGTGTCCAAACTACAGGTGGTGTAGCTTGCTTAACAGCCGGGATAATCCGCTGACTAGCAGACACTGCTACTAGGCACAAAGTATTTCCTGGGCTAGATGCAGTTAAAAATTTGTAAGTAGATACTCTCGTTGGATGCTGAGAAAGCATTCCATAGAGTCTCCTGGCACGCCATATATGATTCTCTTAAAAAGCTTGGGGTAGGGGTCTAGGGGACCCTTTTATAGCCAAAATCACGGCCCTGTATCACAATACGTCACCTAGGCTGAAGATAAATGGAACTGTAGCACCGAGGGCTCGGTTGCTACAGACGTATTGCACCTCACCCAGAGGTGTGATATCTCACTCTCAGATAAGGATGGAGTGTGGATCAGGACCCGACACCTGCATGCATTACACCACATTGCCGTGGGGCAGGGCGACCAATATGCCCCTGAGATGGGCACGACAGTCCCTTTCCCTGGCTGGAGTGGGGGGAGGGAACACTGAGGAAGGGGAACCCTGCAGTGCAGGAGCAGGGAGGAAGCAGTTCCTGGGTGCATTGAGAAGGGAGTATAAAAGGTGGGCACCATCTTAGTTCAGTGCAGAGAAGTCTGAGCAGAAGTGGCAGGGAGCAGGGGCTCTGCATGAGCTCTGCTCCGGAGGCGGGCCTAGTAACAGAGGCCCAGGCCTGCAAGAGGGAGAAGGAAGGAAGAGGAGCGGAGAAGGCTCCAGGAACGAGGAATGAAGGGATCCCAGGGGTGCGGACGGGCGAGTCGCCACCGCACGCCCGAATCCACCTGCGTGGAGGGGTCAGGCCAAAGGGGGAGACCGGTCCCCGAACTAGTGGAGGCAGGAAACGACCCTCAGCTAGAAACCGGAGGCTCTGACATTTTATGTGGCGCAGCCCCTTGCTCCACCCGCTAGGAAGGCACCACATAGGGTCAGGGAAACTGGCGCCAAGTTTACCAAGAGGAGGCCCGAGGCAGCCGGACAGAAGTGTTGGTAAGAAAGGCCAGACAAAGGACACACAAAGGGGGTCCTGTGAAGCGCTCCAAAGTTATCTGGGACTTGTCTGAGCCCCTCACCTGGTGAGCACAGTACGACGTGGGCAGCCGTTACCTGCAGACGTGGTCTGGATAATAAGAACTGTGAGTAAAGGCCCTGAACTGCATCACTGACTCCGTGTCGTTACTGCTGCTGCCCTGCACCATCACCCCCATCCTCCGCATACACTGCCCTGAGGCTATACTCCTCCCGTGGGGAGTTATGCTACGCTCTGCTGCACCCACAACACCAGCCTTAGCGGTCTGCCCTGTAGCGGCGGTTCACTCTGACCGCAATCCACGGGTGGCGTAGTCGGACATTTAAACATCAAAACCACATAAATAGTTCCGCCACTGGTTTGACCGCCCTGAGCCACGGAACCGGATCGCCGCCACGAAGACTACAACCACCAGCATCCACCAAAAAGGGTCCGGCTCCGGGTGTCCCAAGGCCCAGGGGGTGCGTCAGAACATTTTCATCACCTTTCACAATCACCAATGGGACAAGGCAGGGATGTCCTCTGTCCCCTCTCTTATACATCCTAGTGACGGAGCACCTGCTCTCATCAATTCGCCATAACCCCAATATTAGGTGGATTGAGGTGGGAGGCACCGAGTACAAGTGCTCTCTATTTGCTGATGATGTCCTAGTATATATCACTCAATCACATATATCCATCCCTGCTGTTATGGCTGAAATAGATCACTTTGTTACATGGTAAAATTTTAAAATCAATGCAGCGAAGTCTGAGGCCCTCGATGTCTCCCTCCCTAAATCCATATAGGATTCCATCAAGTCCAACTTTCCCTTTGCCTGGCCCTCACAGGGTATCAAATACTTAGGAATTCCTATTCATAGAGACCTCTCCCATCTATGTTATCTTAATTTTGGGCCCTTTATTGAACAATTCCATACAGACCACGGTTGGCAAGTTAGAACTGTAAGATTCACTATGTGAACCACTGGTGTTTTGTGGAAAAGCACATGTACACCGCGTTCCAAATTATTATGCAAAAAGTGTTTAGGAGTGATAAGGGAAGAATTTGTTTGTTTGTCAGTTAAACTCATTGATGGTGATGTGCGTCAGGGCTCTTTATATCACTGTAAGCAATTGCAGACACCTGTGCTAATTAGTTTGGCAGGTGTGTCCAATGAAAGGCAAGACTACTTAAGAAGGCTCTCTCACATTATTAAGCAGCCTACATTTTCTGCCAAAATGGGAAAGAAAAAGGATGTGTCGGCTGCTGAGAAGCAACAAATTGTGGTGTGTTTAGGTCAAGGCATGACTACAATCAACATTGTGCGATGATCAGGATGAAGTGTCTTGGCAATCAAGAAGTATGTAGCTGATTCACAGTACACACGTGTGCGTGCTGATAAGGGCAAATTGAGGACTCTTTCCTACAGGCAATTACGTCAGGTTGAAACAGCAGCGGCAAAAAAGCCTTGTCATAGCAGCAGACAAGTTTTTGAAGCTGCTTGTGCCTCCAACGTCCCCCGAACAACAAGATGCAGGGTCCTTCAGAGGTTTGCAGCTGTGCATATGCCATCCTGTCGACCTCATCTATCCACTTCACACAAGCAGAAACGGCTCCAGTGGGCCAAACATTACATGAAGACTGATTTCAAAACTGTTTTGTTCACGGATGAGTGCCGTGCAGCGCTCGATGGTCCAGATGAATGGAGTGGAGGATGGCTGGTTGATGGACACCCCACGCAAACACGGCTACAGCGCCAACAAGGAGGAGGTGGAGTAATGTTTTGGGCTGGAATCATGGGGAGAGAGATTGTCGGCCCCTTTAGGATCCCTGAAGGCGCTAAAGATGAACTCCATAATGTATGTGGATTTTCTCAAACAGCACTTCCTGCCATGGTTCAAGAAGAAGAACCGTGTATTTCACAGCAAGATCATTTTTCTGCATGATAATGCACCATCTCATGCTGCACATAAAACATCTGCATCTCTGGCTGATATGGGCATAAAAGGGGACAAACTTATGGTGTGACCCCCATGCTCCCCTGACCTCTACCCCATTCAGAACCTTTGGAGCATCATTAAAAGGAGTGTCTATGATGGCGGGAGGCAGTTCACATCTAAGCAACAGCTCTGGGAGGGTATTCTGTCCTCATGCAAAACAATTGAAGCAGAAACCATCCAAAACCTGACAAATTCAATGGACGAGAGAGTTCAGAAGCTCCTTTCGAACAAGGGGTCCTATGTGAAAATGTAACATCACCTAGAATAAAGTTTTGAGTTGAAAACTGTTTGATTTCAGTTTCTAACAACCTGCTAATGCTTATAATTTCAAAAATGACCATTTTTTTGGTCTTTATTAAAATGAAAAGGTTGATCGAAAAGTTTGGGGGATCTAAGAGTGTGGCAACCCAGTAGTCATGATTACTTCGAATTCTGACAATATGAGGGTCATGCTGCAGGTAGTGCAGCAAGAAGGCACTTGTGTCTTGCGCATCTCGGAGCCCCAAAATTATTTTCCGGGCTAGATGCAGCTAAAAATTATTTTTAATTTTAAATCTGGTGAAGCTTATTATAGATGGCCTAATAGGATCAGTGCTGCACACTGCTACAAAGCCCAAATTATTTTCCAGTCAAGATACAGATAAACATGATTAGTAATTTGAAAGCTTAAAACGGTTGGTAGGGTGATTTTAACCAATCATCAAGCTTTTACTCTCCCCAGGATGACACAGGGGTAGAAAAGTCGTTTCGGATCCATGATTTGTTCATCTTTATGAACGTGAGTCTGTCTACATTATCAGTGGAGAGCCGCGTGCGCTTATCTGTCAGCACACCACCAGCAGCGCTGAACACACGTTCAGACAGAACGCTGGCTGCGGGGCATGACAAGATCTCCAAGGCGTAAGTGGCTAGCTCCGGCCATTTATCCAGATTGGAAGCCCAAAAAGAGCAAGGGTCCAGTGACACAGTCGTGGCTTCAATGTTTACTTGGAGATACTCCTGTACCATCGTCTCTAGGCGTTGACTATGTGTCAGACTTCTTGTCTCCTGTGGCCTTGCAAAGGATGGGCTAAAAAAGTGGTGAAATGATTCCGCAAAATTGATGTTACCAGCAGATACTGTGGTTCTGTTACGGTTTGAGTGCTGAACACTTGACGGTCCCACGGTTGGCAAGTTGGAACTGTGAGATTCACTACGTGCACCACTGGTATTTTGTGGAAAAGCACATGTAAGATTCTGCAACAGTCTCTGCTGATACTCCTGCATGCGTGCATCCCTTTCTATGGCAGGAATAATTTCTGCAAATTTACTTTTGTACCGGGGATCTAACAGTGTGGCAACCCAGTAGTCAGGATTATTTCTAATTCTCACAATTCGAGGGTCATGTTGCAGGTAGTGCAGCAAGAAGGCACTCATGTGTGTTGCGCATCCAGGAGCACCAAGTCCCTGTTGTGTTGGTGGCGAGGTAACAATCATGCTTCCTTCCTCTGTCCTCTCCCCCCAACCTCGCACAACAGAAATGTGATCAAGGTCTCCCTCATCTGATGAGTCTTCCATCAGTTCGTCCTCCACTTCTTCCTGGGCTCATGCACCTTCCTCACTAGTTTGGCTGCTACCATGCGCCCTGGTAAAACCATCTCCCCCACCCTCACATGCCTGCCGCCTTGGTGCTGCCGACCGTCTGGACCTTGCAGATGTTAGCCCTTCCGCATACAACTCCTCCTCCTCTACTTCCTCCACCTCCTCTTGTGCCACCACCTGACTCCGAATTCTGTTTAACATGTGCTCCAGCATGTAAATCACCGGAATAGTCATGCTGATAATGGCATCGTCAGCACTAAACATCTTCGTCGCCATTTCAAAACTGTGCAGAAGGGTGCATAGGTCCCTGATCTGAGACCACTCCTCCAGCGTGATTTGCCCCACCTCTGAATCTCGTTGGCCCAGGCTATACGTCAGAACGTATTGCACCAGGGCTTGTCGGTGCTGCCACAGTCGCTGCAACATGTGCAGAGTTGAATTCCACCGGGTAGGCACATCGCATTTTAGCCGGTGAAGTGGCAGGCCCAACGACTTCTGTAGAGATGTAAGTCGCTGAGCTGCGGGATGCGAACGGCGGAAGTGAGCACACAGCGACCGTGCCCTCTGCAGAAGGCCATCTAGTCTGGGATAGTGGGCTAAAAATTGCTGGACAACCAGGTTCAACACGTGAGCCATACAAGGCACGTGTGTGACATTGCCCCGGCGAAGGGCCGCACCCAGGTTTGCAGCATTGTCGCACACGGCCTTCCCTGGTTTCAGGTCCAGTGGAGACAACCATTCATGAAATTGGTTCTCCAGAGCTGACCACAACTCCTCAGCTGTGTGACTCACATTTCCCAGACATTTCAATGTAAAAACCGCCTGATGACGTTGAGCCCTACTGCCAGCATAGTAAGGAGGTGTGCAGGATCCCTTCTGCGCAGTTAGAAAGCTTGTGGCATGACCAGACAGGCTTTGGGTGCAGGTGGAAGACCGAGAGGAGGTTGAGGAGGCAGAAGCAGTGGAGGAACTTTGACATAAAGAGGATTGACGCACAACTCGTGGGGACGGCAAGACTTGGACAGCAGCCCCTTGTCCTGCTGTCACCATAGTTACCCAGTGCCCAGTCAGCGACATGTAACGCCCCTGTCCATGCCTACTCGTCTAAGTGTCTGTGGTGAAATGCACCCTGTCACACACAGAGTTTCTCAAAGAAGCGGTGATGTTGTGTGCGACATGCTGGTGGAGCGCAGGCACACCTTTCTTTGAGAAGTAGTGCCGACTGGGCATCTGGTACTGGGGCACTGCGACGGACATAAGGTCTCGAAAATCCTCTATGTCCACCAGGCGGAAAGGCAGCATTTCTGTAGCCAAGAGCTTGCAGATGGTGAAATTCAACCTCTTAGCTTTCTCATGGCTAGGAGGAAATGGTCTTTTACTTGTCCACATCTGAGGGACCGAGGGCTGGCTATTGTGCTTAGACGGGGTTGATAAGGGTGTCCCCGGCAAACTGCCGGTCTGTGAGGAAGATGCAGGCGGACATGTTAGGTTGCCTTGATCCAAAGGTGGTGCTATCGATGTCGGACAGCGCTCAAGACCAGCTGGTGTTACCACCTCCAAAGAAAATGATGACCTGCCAATCACGCTGGCTGTTGCGGGTAAAGAGGTGGCAGGTCTGCGCCCCAAAACAGGTGTGACTGCTGTCCCCCCAGTCACAGAGGATGAAGAGGCCGCGGATGCACAAGATATGGCAGACGGTGGTTGGCCCGGCCGGCTAGACCGCATTGTAGCACACTGAGCTTCCCACTGCAACTTATGCTTCATGTCCATGTGCCGGTTCATGCATGAAGTACTCAAACTATGTATTTTTTGGCCTCTACTTAGCTTTTGCTGACAAATGTTACAGATAACACGAGTTGGGTCATCTTTATCGATCTGAAAAAATGCCCAGGCTATGCAAGGCTTAGCACCCATGCGACCTGAAGAGCCACCACGACTTGTGGTGAGAGGCAGAGTTGTGTTTGAGGATGCAGTTGTTGACGTGCTTCCAGTACTACGTCTCTGTCCAGGAAGGCGCAACCTGACCTCGTCGTCACTAGCATCTTCCTCCACCTCCTCTGCTGACCTCATCTCTTGGCTGACTGTGGGTTGACAGTAAGTGGGATCTCCGACCTCATCATCATCACCCTGTGCGTTATCACACCCGTCGTCCTCAGAGCCAACCTGTTCCTGCCCTGACAAAAAACTAAAGTTGTCGCTCCAATCAGGTATTTGAGTCTTATCATCGTCTTCCTCATTGTCTCCACCAACAGGAGTTACAGTTTGGGAATGAGGGTCTACATTATGGTCAGAACCTTCTGCGTCTGGTCCTGGATCCGACTCATAAAGATTCTGGGCATCAGTGCAGATCATTTCCTCGTCTGGATTCACAGAAGCGCTGGAGTCGACCTCTGATTCCCAGGCTATAGTATGAGTAAACAGCTCTGCAGACTCAACCATCTGTTCTACCTCATACTCAGACGGGCAGCTGGAGATTTGGGAGCTGTGAGGAAGCAAGTGCGATTTGGGTGACACCTTTGAGGACTGGAGTATTTGTGATGTTGAAGTTGATGTGGAGGAGAGCCCACTTAAAGGAGCACTTGATATCCGTTGAAGCACCTGCTGTTTTTGTGCCTCATCTGGAATTTGTAGCGATTGGCGTGGCCGTAAGAAAGGGATCTTATCACATTGTCCGCTAAAAGAAGTAGACATTTTAGTTTGGCTGGAAGATGGTCTTTCTTCTGCACCTACCCCACGGACACAACCTTTTTTCCCCTTCCCAACACGCCTATTCCCCTTTCCACCAGCAGCAGGCCTTTTTCCACTCATTTTGGTGGTTAACTAATTCACAACTCTGGAGTTGTTTGCACAAAAAAACAATGGATGGTAACCGAGCAGAGCTGAGTAGCCAAACTGTGGTATTAGGCCAAAACTATTGGCTGGGTTAGATGCAGAAAAAAATTATTTTTAATTTGCAACCTGATGGAGGTCAGTATAGATGGACTAATAGACCAAGTCCCACACACCGCTAGAAGCCCAAATATTTTTTCAGAGCTAGATGCAGAAAATTTTTTTATTCAATTTGCAACCTGATGGAGGTCAGTATAGATGGACTAATAGACCAAGTCCCACACACTGCTAGAAGCCCAAATATTTTTTCAGAGCTAGATGCAGAAAAAAATTATTTTTAATTTGCAACCTGATGGAGGTCAGTATAGATGGACTAATAGACCAAGTCCCACACACTGCTAGAAGCCCAAATATTTTTTCAGAGCTAGATGCAGAAAAAAATTATTTTTAATTTGCAACCTGATGGAGGTCAGTATAGATGGACTAATAGAACAAGTCCCACACGCTGCTAGAAGCCCAAATATTTTTTCAGAGCTAGATGCAGAAAAAAATTATATTCAGTTTGCAACCTGATGGAGGTCAGTATAGATGGACTAATAGAATGATGCTATGCCCAAAAGATTTTACTTCACTAGGTGCAGTAAAAAAATTGGTATTCTATACACAGGTGGTATATCTTGCAACACAGATAGGCTACTCCACTGACTAACACACTCTGCAATAGGCCAAAAAGGATTAGCTTTGCTAGATTCAGCCAAATGCTGTGAAAAAAACTTGCACAGCACTGGCACAGACCTGCCTGGCAAAAACTGATAGGAACTGATGTAACCTAGTCCTGAAAAGGACTCCAATTACAATTAGTCTTTACTCCCACAATCTATCTATTTAAGAGCACAGACCTGCCTGATAAAAGTCGTAGGAAATGCTGTAACCTAGTCCTTAAAAGGACTGCAATCACAACTATTCCCTACTCCCAAGCTATCTGTATATTTGTGCGAAAATTGGCTTGAAATTAACAAGGTATAGCGCACACAGCAACAGCGGTGCCGTCTAACACGCAGCTGCAGCAGTGAGAAAATGGTGGCGACGGGGAAAATGGCTTGGTCTTATAGGGCAAGGACATGTGACATACACTGCCAATCACACATGCCCTTGCTTGTGTGAAAAAAAGCACTTCGCTCCGTGTGTGCGCTGCTGATAGGCTGACAGATTGCACCTCCCCACTGCAAATGCGGGAAAGAGAAAAAAAAATGGAGATCTTCATTGTTCCTGCAGAGATCCATCCCCTGCCCCTCCCCCCGCCCCGCTGTACACTCAAACTGCGTATTAACATTAATTTTCATCATTACTGAGAAAAAATCCAGTTATGGTTTTGGTGCACGAACAGTTATCGAACATAACCTCGAACAGCCGAATTTTTCTCAAATTGTTCGTGTTCGCCGACCGGCTCGAACACCGCCCAAAACAGCTCGAATTTGAGATTGGCGAACAGTTCGAGTAGAACAACGCTCATCTCTACTCCACAGCTCTGTACATTGGTACCGCAGCTCAGCTACCCTTCACTTCAAGATGAGCTTAGCTGCAGTACCCAAGAATGGCTGGCTGCTGCACAACATATGGAGTTGTTGATATGGCTCCATACAGTGACCATTGAGATGTCAACCAATTTGATATTGATGACCTTTCCCAAGCATAGGCCATCAATATCTAGCCATTGGAAAATCACTCAATACATAGGTCTTTTTTACCACGTTTGTGTTCTCGTTTACGGATCATGGTGGCCTTCATCCATACTGATCCAGCTGTTCTCCTCTTATACTGGTCCTGCTCTCCTTTTTGTATCGCGGTCACGCTGGCCTTCCCTGTATTAGCACGTCTCTTATACATGTGATTTCATCTCCTTTGATAAACCCGTGCTGTTCACCATTTGATTGTCACTTAAAAGGAATCATTGATCTTCATTTTACCAGCGCTCGCTTCTTCACTTCTTGGTTGACATATCAAAAGATGGATGTAAGATCTCCAGCCTGAATGTTGTCCAATCCGTACATGATTTTTTAATTTGGTTTCCGTTATTTTGTATGATTAAAATTGCAACAAGGCGACGTTTTAATAAATATGAAAGAAATCTGCCAGAATATGTGGATATTCCTTTTCATCGCATCGCCACCTGTGGCCATTCACCTGAAAAAGTCATGATTCATGCAAACACCATGACAGTCGGAGCACAATTATTGCACCTGATCAGAACATATATATTTTTTTTAATAATTGCACTTGCAGGCACTGGAGTACAAGAGATTCAGGATTTCATGTGTTTAATGGATGAAGTAGATCCAGATTTTTCATTCGCATTTTATAGGGCTTGTCTAAGCTGTAAAAATTAAAATTTGCAGATTTGCGGAAATTTTTCAAGAAAATTTATTTGAATCAAATTTATTCAATGCAAATCGACCGTGCATTACTATGTTATGGGGTCTTCAGTGTCTCGGCACCATCTTCAGGTACCTGCCATCTCCGGCACCACCTTTGCTGACCAGGACCGCGATTATATGAATGTCGCAGATTCTAATAAGAGCAAGAGGTGCTGAAGATGGCCTGAAGAAGGTGATCAGACTGAACCAGAGTAGGGCTGCATGGTGGGGCGGGGTGAGTATAAATTTCCAATGCAATTATTATTTTTAACCTCTCCCTTGGACGTTAAGGTGGGCCATTGTTTTCATGGATTTGCCCAAAATGATTGGCCAAAAATTTGAGTTTCGGCAAATCCAAACTTTATGTAAAAATGGAAGTAAATTCAACTTTCATTTACTAATTTTTTATTGTCTAATAAACAAAACTAATTTTTGCATACCCTACCAGGAAAAAATCTCAGCTAGAGTATCTGTCAGCAGGATTTTGCCATGTAATCTGAGAGCAACATAATGTAGGGGGAGATACCCTGATTCCAGTGATGTCACTTACTGGGCTGTTTGCTGTAGATTTGATAATCTCCTGCTGATAAAACATTGGTTTTATCACTAGAGGACTAGGTGTCTCATGCTTCCTGGTCAAACCACGCCCCTAGCACTGATTGGCTGATTTCTGTGTACAGTGTATACTGAAATTTGCTAATCGTTGATGTGGGTGGTTTTATACAGGGATCAGCATTGCGAGCTCTGCTATAACTGAAGCAGAGAAAACTGTGACTCTATCACAACTGCTGCACCCAGTAAACTAAGTTATATATCTCATGAATCAGGCTCTCTGCCCCTACATCATGCTGCTGTCAGATTACATATGAAAAACTTGCTGGCATGTTCCTTTTAATAGAGGCATGTCTTCTCAGTGGTGTAACTAGAGTCCAATGGGCCCTGGTGCAAAATTCAGACCCTCCCCCCTCTTCATGTTGGTCAGGTGTATGGATCTTTGTAGCATTCTAAATCCTATAAGGACATACGTTTTGCCCCCCCCTCCCATCATGTAGTAATGTCCCCCACCCTGTCTCCATCCTGGTATATATGTTCCCCCATCCTGGTATATATGGTTCCCCATCCTGGTACATATGTTCCCCCATCCTGGGCCCATCCTGATACATATGTTCCCTTATCCTGGACCCATCCTGGTATATATGTTCCCCATCCTGGTAGATATGTTCCCCCATTCTGGTGTGACATGCAGAAGTAGTGCTGTTGCAGAATGTGACGTGCAGAAGTAGTGCTCTTGCTTTAAAAGCATTCAGCAACTATTAGAAGTAACACAAGCACAGGACACAGGAAGTGTTGTGCTCCAGAAGCATCCAGCAACTAGAGGGGTTAACACAGTCACAGGAGAAGGGGAGTGCTTTAGCAGAGTCCCAGAGGGATTGTGGGGAAGTTGTTTACTGTCTGGCCAGAGCCAAAGAGAAAGGTAGTGTGTGTATTCTGTATCCCACAGAAGCGCCCCTGCAAGTGAAAAGGATTCAAGTCAGGAGTGAAGCTAAGCACAGGTCAGGTAGAGTTCCCGAACTAGCAGTGCAGAGTATTGTCAGGCTGAAAGATAAGGACTGGAAGAAATGGTGTCACAGGGATCATCTCCCTCAGCAAAAACTCCCCCTGCTCCATCTCACTGTGCTGTAAAGAATGTGGTGTTCATTAATGTGCCTTTGCATTAGAACTGTGCTGTCCTGTACTACTGGGAAGACTGTGAACTACTGTAGTGCTAAGGAAACTGTACTGTTTGTCACTGGAGCCTGTTGCTCATAAGACTTAACTTGCACTGGCTGTGCGGCTTCTTATTAAATGCTACTGTTCTACCGTTTATGAGGACTCTTGTCAAGTGTGTCTGGTCAGCAAGTGAAGCAACCTACGTGTCTGTGCCTGAGAGAAGCTGCAGCACATGGTCTATGGTCACCCTGAGTAACGGTTCCCCCAGGATTACAAAGAATTCATGTAATCTGTCTCGCCCCTATCCGAACCTAGCGGCGTGCGTGTCACACTGGTACATATTTTTCCCCATCCTGGTATATATGTTCCCCCATCCTGGTACATATGTTCCCTCATCCTGAACCCATCCTGGTACATATGTTCCCCCATCCTGCACCCATCCTGGTACATATATTCCCCCATCCTGGACCCATCCTGGTATATATGTTCCCCCATCCTGGTATATATGTTCCCCCATCCTGGACCCATCCTGGGATATATGTTCCCCCATCCTGGTATATATGTTCCGCCATCCTGGACCCATCCTGGTATATATGTTCCCCCATCCTGGTATTTATGTTGCCCATCCTGGTATATACATATGTCCCCCGTTCTACTCCCCTTCCTCCATTCCCATGAAGCGCGGCGTGTGTCCTCCTCTGTAGCCGGTGCAGAAGTCGGCAGCTGACTTTAGCGTGCAAGTGATGGGTCTCTGATTTGGTCGGCTGCGTGCATAGCGGTGCAGGGATTTGGTGGGACTCTACGCCACAATGCATTTCAGCTGGATGTGCGTCCTCGGACTCGCATCCCTCTGAAATATACTCTGGTTGGCCCCCTTCCCATACGGACCGGTTGAGGTCTCACCCCGGTTGACCGCGATTGTTATGCCCATGAGTCTTCGGTTTAAAGTGAACCTGTCATTAGACTCATTAGAAACTCTGCAGTGTTTCACAGTAAAATATACCCGGCTGCAACGGCACAGCCAGGCTCTGATGCACGATAGTTAACGTTGCAAGCAACATTTTAATGGACTATGTGACTTTGTTCTAAAAAGACGCCAAAAAAAGAATATTTTTAATTTTGCGCTGATCTGCATTTGGAAGAATTTGATGCAAAAAAATTGTAACGAATGGCACAAAACAATAAAGAAAAGTGACTTAAAAAATGCAAATAATGAATCTGTCTCTCTAATCATCTCTCTTCAGCAGTCTACAAAAAAAGTGGCGAAACAGTTAAAACATTCGGCTCGTAGTCATCTACATTTCGCAGGCACAAAAAAAAATACATACGTCCCCGTAGCCATTTCACAAAATCATCCATCTATTTTTCATCAAATGGCCAATTGTAGGAGCCCCAGACATAATATATAAAAAGAATGATCAAACATTAGCACAAGATCAAGACAAGGAGACATGAGGTAATCAAACTACACTCCTATTAAAAATGGCGGACACATTGTAGCGCCATAGAAAGTCATTAAAGTGAATAGAAGAAAAGGGGTCACGGGTCAGACTCATTGCGAATACATTACTGGATGAAATCCTACCTGCTATAAAACAGGTTTCTAGGAAAAATTGTCAGAATTGGAACTAATGAATTCTGCCATTGTCTAAGACATCTTGAACGAAAACAATGAGCCTTAGATATTTTTTCTTTTTTTTTCCCGTCTTCTTTGCACTCTTTTTTTTTTCCCTTTTTTTTTGTCTTCTTCTTTGCCTTCAAAGTATGAAAACAAACGCCCACATCGCAAATGTCAATAGACCACTTCTCAGTACACGGAGAACCAGACGACAAGTGGATGGCTCGGCTGTTCACAGTAGCACGGCAGAAAGCTTTTACTGAGCCATCTGCACGTTCCTCCAGGTTGGAGAAAAACCTATGAAGAAACAGGTCCGGAACAGTATGAAAACTAATAAATATATCCTGGTAAACATATGGAAATGCAGAAACACCTTACTTATAGGGTTTATGTATCTGGAAAATATGTTGCCAGTCAATATGTAAAGCAAAAAAGCATGCTGATCATATCAACCAAAACAACATGAATTCCATATGATATCCCGCAAAAATACTGATCTGCAAAAAGAAACTTTGAAATATATGATTTTTTTTGTATTTTTTTTTTTATACATCCTCCTGTCAGACAACTAGCCTAGTACACTTCCAGATCCGTCTCAATTTTTCCTGTCTGTATCCCCCATGTGGCTGAAGATATCATTTCTGATATTTATCATGATGTATATAATCATTAACAATGATTAGCTGCAGAGATATAAAAGTCCTGACTCACGCTGACTATTTCTATAATTGCAGTGTGCAGAATCCCCAGTGTCTCCTCTGCCTCCTGCTTGTAAGAGCTGACAGGGAGAATGCTATCTCAAGTAAGAGGCAGGGGAGATGGGCAGAAGCTGTATTACATAGGATACACTGAGACACTGCAGTGTGAGCAAAGGGAATAGCAGTTCTATATCATTGCTGCATTCAAGTCTGAAATAGGGGAGCGATATCTCAATATGACAGACAACGTTGAGATGCATAGACACTAAAAATAGTGTAGGCTGTTTTAGGGGTGCATAAGTCCCACCCCAGAATGGCTCTATAATCTTTTATGAAAGTAAATTTCCACCCCCATAACTAGATTGACAACTCCTCAGTGTCCCTCCTCTCTGCTGCTGCTTCTCACATGCTCAGTACATGCTGCAGCTGTCAGTCAGGCTTAGTGGGCTGAGACTGAATACACTCGGACTCGTGAGCTCTTTCTCTATAACCGAACTCACAAAATGAAATGTTCATTATACATTATGTTCACATAGACCTGATGAGACTGGATTGTTGACTTTGAAAATCTAAGAGATGCATTTAATAATGTATACAACCTTGTTTGGTAAAATCTGGTGACAGATGCACCTTTTGTAAGGGGGAACATTTACATTTGGTGAAATGAAAAAAATCAGCCGATTCCTTATTGTCTACTTTTCAAAAAGTCAAAAAGACTTCTATATTCTCCACTTAACCAGTATTTTCTACAAGGCACTATTTCACCTCTACCTCCGTCCTCCCAACCTAAACATTATGTATAAGAAGAAATAGGTCTGAGAAATGGATATGGCTTTGTTTGTAGCTGGAATTTAGTAGAAACACATAGTCTACAGCACCGATTGTCATCAATCAAAACTAAAACTAGTCATGCACTTCCTGATTCACCCATACACATGTACACTCGATTTGGCAGAGCATGCATATATTTTGAATTGAGAGAGCAGTAGCTTATCTTCCCTGAAAGCAAAAAGATAAAGCATGTTGAAATCCAACAGCGCAATCCTTATTTCTCCGACATCTGCTTTGAAGGAAAGTTGGAACCCTTTAATTTTATACCAATTTGTATTGAAAAGTTTGACCACAACTTGTATAAACCTACGACTTATAGCCCGTCTGACTAGAGATAAGCAAACTTGTCAACAAAATAATTTTGTTAGGACTTTGGCTAGGTTAGTGATGTTGTATGATGAGCCGAGAAAAGACGCGTTTGATGAGGGGAGGTGGTGGGGGGAGGTCAGAGGCGCGGCGGACTGTTATTCTTACATTTTTCTTTTCTTAATGTGTGAAGTTTCCGGCAGCCAATCAGAGTGCAGAAACCAGACACAAGGGCTTGTGTTATTTGCTATCAAATTCACATGTCCCTCTCCATATAAAGAGCAGACATATTGTTTTGGTGCCATTTTGTCAGTGTAACATCGCAGAGAGGTTGCTTCTTCTGCTACAGGATAGGCAGATGGCTATCTAGGCGGTTGATTGTCAGTCAGCTAGTTCAGATAGGATCCTGTGTTGCTGTGAAATCGACCTTCCAGCAGATCAATCATTTTTGCTAATTGTGTGATCCAGAGACACCAGGCTACATTTCAGCATATAATTCTTTTGTGCTGGTAATATTGTGCTCCAGCCAGGAGTCCACATTTGAGAATCTAAATTCTTTGTGCTAATAGCTTGCTCCAGAAACCCGGCCAAATTTTAGCATATAAATATTTTGTGCTCCTATTTTTGCTCCAGCCAGGAGTCTACATTTGAGAATCTAAAATTGTTTGTTCTAATAAAGTGCTCCAGAAAGCAAGCCACATTTCAGTACATAAATATTTTGTGCTTATACTTTTGCTCAAGCCAGGAGTCTACATTTCAGAATCTAAATTCCTATCCAAAGACAATGGACAACTTCTGTTACTGGAAGGGCTACTCCACTCCCTTTCTTTGGCAGCCACACAGCGGTACGCCTTGTAGATGAGGGCCAGAAAGAGCATGTGCTCCAGTGGATGGCAAGCGCTGCATCAAGTGACCTCTCCTCCTCTTCCTCCACCTTAACATCACACACAGTAAAGTCCTCAGAAGTTTCACCCCAATTACCCATGTTTCCCCACCACGTCACAACTCTCCAACTGCCCAACTGACTGCGGGGAACCACAGATGGGTGAGTCTGAAGAACTGTTCACATCTTCTATTCCTTGGACATCGGAGATCTGCTCCAAAGATTCACAGACTCAAGAGGAGGAAAGCATCTGCACCGATGGCCACATTTTTTTTCAGTTGGATCTGGGGCCGAACTAAGTAGGGTCTGAGCAGAATCCAGACCCTCATCACCAGACGTTAACCCCGGGGGTGGAGGTGATCCTGATGAGACTCTGATACCAGAGGCGCATGTGTGGCACCCCAGAGGGTCTGGTTGCCACAGTGGTAGTCATACCATGTCTGAGAGCAACCAGGGGTTTCCTGGTCAGGGACACAGTGCATGCAACACCTCCTGCTCCAGACCAGAAAGGGGAGGATCCTGCCCTTTATAACTGGGTCTGGAGGCGGGGTTAGTGAGTCTAGAGTTGAGTTCTGTGTGAGGAGTCAAGTAGGACACGAAGGAGCAAGGAGCTGAGGACTGGAGCTGGCAGAGCTCGTCCTGGCCAGAGTACATACAGAGAACCGGACACCGGAGTCCGAGGCTGTGGGGATTGCATACCCAGCAGCAGAAACCGTAGGGCAGGAGATTGTAGGTTTCCTGGCCCCATCAGAAGCCTGGAGGCTCAGCCACACGAGAGGATCAGTGCCGCCACAGAGGAGCGAGGAATACACGGGATCCGAGTCGCCAGCCAAACGGGTGAGCACAGCACGTTACACTCAGGGACGTGGGCTATAACACGACTGTAAGCGGGATAGCCAAAGAGTACAGTCAGCGGCAGGCCTATAACTCCACCTGGCCAGGAGGATTCTAGGATTGCTCCCAGACTGACCAGGCTCTCATCACTAGCAAGTACTCCCGTTGGGGCCTATATAATTGCCACCAGTAAAGAAAACCTAGGACTGCACTGCAACGAGTCAGTGTTGTCATTACTGATCCCTGCTCTATCACCACCATCATCCATACACCCTGCCCTGAAGCTCCACTCTTCCTGTGGGGAGTCACATCACCTTGCTGCACACACCATCAGCTTCAGTTCCCAATAACCGCATCCCACAGGTGGCGTAGTCGGACTATATATAACAGACACCCATAGACTACCCTGGTTTGACCGCCCTGTGTCACGGACCGGGTCACCGCCACGGTGACTACAACCCCCAGCATTTACAGGCCCGGCTCCGGGTACCCCACGGCCCAGGGGGCACGTCAACTTTGGCGTAGTCGGCAGGATTTCGTGCCTGCGACCACTGGGTACTGCGCACCTTCACAGACTGTGTCGCATACCGTGGTGAAGATTTCCCGCCATCTGCTGCCGTTTTCCCGCCATTGTCTGCCATTTTCGGGTCGCAGCGCGGGAAGAAGAGGGGCGTGATCGCTGAAAACGCGCGAAGTCCAAAGCCCCGTCCCACGCACTGACGCAGCGCCAGGTCCTGGAAGGAGCCACAGCGAACGCTGACGTCAGACACGTGCGAAGCCAGGTCCTCAACGGAGACCATCGCCTGCGGAACTGCGGCCTACGGAAGGAAAGAGAAGGAAGATAGGCCACGGTTCACTAGGGGGGAGGAAGACACCCGATATGGAGGGAACTTCAACCACCGGCGGGTGGCCTCTGCTGCGGTAATGCCATTCTGCATGCCATATATACCGGGGGCTGCGTGGTTGCCCCAGTACTCAGGAGAGTCGCACACTCTGTGTGACTTCAAGGAGAGACTAAGCAGTTTATTTAAAGTATACCCCCTGGCCGAGGAGTAGAAAGTGAGCATCCTTATAGGCCAGTTGATTGGTGCAGCCCAGAGAGAAGTAAAGTCCTGGTCAACCAGGGAGAAAGGGACTGTAAAAGAGATACTGGCCCGCCTAAAGGACACTTTTGACACCCGTACTACAGCAGAGATAAAGATGAAGTTTTATGGGTGCAAACAACGAGCACCGGACAGTGTACGGGACTATACTTTAAACCTGCAGGAGGCGCCGAGGGCCATCAAACAGGTAGACCCTGACAGTGTGCGTGATGAAAACAGACTGTTAACTGAGCAATTTATTGAGGGTTTACTGTCCAGCGCCCACCGAACCCAGCTGCGCATAATGGCTCTGCAAAACCCTGATTTGGACTTTGCTCAATTTAAGGACAGGGCCATCCGGGTGCTACGAGAACCAGCACCAGGTGGCGCCACAGCTCACCGCCGCCCAGCTATCACCTACCACCAGGAGGTGGCACCCTTTTCCTCGGAGCCTGTAGGAGCTGATGCACAAACTCTGGACAGTGCCCCATCAACAGACCTGCACCATCAGGTCCAAGAGCTAACTAAAAGTGTAGCTGCACTAACCAAAACTGTGCAGTCCTTGCAGGTGTCTCCCAAAGGAAAGATCCAGCTGGCTTCCAGTCCGGAGGACGTCCCGTGAAGCCGACAGAAGAGGATTCCACCATCCCGAGGGAGGAACAGCGACCGCTACGACCAGGACGGACAACCCATCTGCCGCCGCTGCAACCAGCCAGGACATTATGCAAGGTACTGTCATTTAAACGAGCAAAACCTGGGGCAGAGGGCCAACCCCCAGGCATAAGACCACCAGGCCCATCAAGCTGGTGAGACAAATATGTGGGAGGACGACCGGTCCTACCTGTCGTGCTGGACGGCTTTCCAATGAGCGCGTTGCTGGACACTGGATCCCAGGTGACCACCATCCCCTACATTCTTTTCAAACGGTACTGGACTGACTCTGACATTACCTGCCATCCAGATGAACATTTGAGCATTTATGCTAGTAACGGTCAACCCGTACCTCAGGTGGGGTTCAAAGAAGTGACCATAAAGGTTGGCAAAGTCGAACTGCCAGCACAAGGACTGATTATTGTCGACATTGATCGCCGAGAAAGTCATCCTATGATAACTTTTGGCACTAATGTCGTTGAAAATTGTCTTGCAGAAATAATGGTCTTATTACAGCAGGATGCGGAGACCGTCAGTTCCAGCCAGCAGCGGGTTCTACAGAGGGAGATCCGAGCCCTGATGAAAAGACAGCAGGTAGAACTGTCTGGTGGTGAGATTGGCAGTGTTAGGATGAGTGACCCATTCCCTATTGCCATGCCCCCAAGAAGTGAAATGCTGATATGGGGCCGAGCAGCCATCGGTCTAAGGGGTAAAGATTACCAGGCCCTGGTAGAGCCCGTCTACTCTGACAGTAGGCTCACTATTTTGACAGCCAGGTGGGTGGTTGATGTCCGCCATGGGAGAGTGCCAGTCCGCATCCTGAACATTGGGGAAAAAGAAGTCCATTTGCTCCGGTATGCCACCCTAGCCAAGCTATTCACCGTCAATCAAAATTCTATAAAGACAGTGGAACCCTTGCTTCCATCCAAACAGTCGGAGGATAATGGCTCCAAGGGACTGATGAAGGACTGGTGTCAGAAGCTGCATGTGGGCACTGACTCCACCCCTCCACATCAAAAACAAGGAGTATACCGGGTGGTCCAGGAGTATGAAAGTGTCTTCAGTAAACACCCACTCGACTTCGGGCTGGTAAAGGGGGTTCAACACCATATCCCCACGGGAGACCATCCACCCATTAAAGAAAGGTACCGGCCTGTATCGCCAGCACACTATCAAAATGCCAAGGGGATGTTACGAGAGATGAAGGAGGCTGAGGTAATAAGAGACAGTTGTAGCCCCTGGGCAGCTCCATTAGTTCTTGTAAAGAAAAAGGATGGCACAATGAGGATGTGTGTAGACTACAGGCAAATTAACTGCAAAATTCATAAAGATGCATACCCGCTACCCAGGATAGAGGAGTCACTAGCTGCATTAAAATCTGCTAATTATTTCTCTACTTTGGATCTTACTAGTGGGTATTGGCAGGTTCCTGTAGCAGAAGCGGATAAGGAAAAGACCGCATTCACCACCCCGATGGGCCTCAGCGAGTTCATCTGCATGCCATTCGGGCTCTGCAACGCCCCAGAAACCTTCCAGCGGTTGATGGAGTGCTGTCTAGGAAATAAGAATTTCGAGACAGTCCTCCTGTACCTGGATGACGTCATAGTATACTCCAAGACATGTGAGGATCATCTGAAGCACCTGGCGGAAGTGTTTGAAGCCCTGGCTGGCTTTGGCCTGAAGGTGAAGCCATCAAAGTGCCACCTGCTGAAGCCCAAAGTGCAGTACTTAGGACATGTGGTAAGCGCTGACGTTGTAGCACCAGACCCTGACAAGATCACTGTAATCAAGGACTGGCCGAGACCTTCCACCATTAAAGAAGTGCGGCAGTTCCTCGGGTTGGTAGGCTACTACCGAAGGTTTATACCAGGCTTCACCAAGATGGCGGCACCCATGCAGGACCTCCTGATAGGCCAGTCCAGAAAGGCCAAGAACCAGAAACCACCATTCAAATGGGACAAGCTGGAAGAGGAGTCCTTCATCAGGCTGAAGATGGCTCTCACAGGAGACGAGGTCCTGGCCTACCCTGATTATGGACAGCCCTTCATCCTTCACACGGATGCGAGCAACGTGGGACTGGGAGCGGTGCTGTCCCAGATCCAACAAGGCAGAGAAAGGGTAATAGCCTACGCCAGCAGGAAGCTCCGGCCCACAGAAAGGAACCCAGAAAACTACAGCTCCTTAAAGTTGGAGTTCCTCGCCGTAGTCTGGGCCGTGACAGAGCGCTTCAAGCATTATCTCGCCTCCTCCAAATTCACCGTCTTCACGGATAATAACCCGCTGACACACCTGGACACTGCAAAACTTGGTGCCCTGGAACAAAGATGGATGGCCCGACTGTCTAATTACGAATTCACCATCAAGTATTGGGCTCGGCACAAGAATGCAAACGCAGATGCGCTGTCCAGAATTCCTAACTTGCCAGACTGGGGAGAAGACCCAGAGGAGCTGGAAGAGATAGAGATCCCCGCTTTCTACCGCCATGGGATAAAGCAGTGCTCCCATTGTGTGAAGAACAGGTGCTCTGCCGACAGAGAGGCCACATTTAATCCATTGCCCCACCATGGATGGGCAGAAACACAAGACAGTGACCCGGCTGTCTGCCTAGTCAAAGAGTTGCTGACACGAGCTGACGCGCACCCTGATCCAGATGCTCCTGAGGAGACCAAGCAGCTGTGGAAAGAAAAAGGCAAGCTGTTCATCTATGAAGGGAAGCTGTGTCGAAGAGCCATCAACTCCCGGACACATGAGTTTGTCTGGCAGGTGGTATTCCCGAGGCGGAATGCGTCAATGGTCTTGGAAGCGTACAACGATGGAGCAGGACACTTCGTATGGAAGAAGCTGGAAGTCCTGCTACGTGAACGGTTCTATTGGGCTGGCATGAGGAAAGCAATCGAGAGGTGGTGTCAAGAATGCTGACCATGCAACCTGAGAAGAAAAGACCGTGACAGCCAGAGGGCTCCCCTGCAGCCCATCATCACCAAGCAGCCACTCGAACTGGTAGCCCTGGACCATGTGAAGCTATCCCCAAGCAGGTCAGGCTATGTCTACACTCTCACCATCGTAGACCACTACTCCCGGTTCCTGGTAGTAGTGCCAGTCAAGGACCAAACGGCTCAGACAGCAGCCAGGGCTTTTCAACAGCACTTCTGCCGCCCGCATGGTTACCCAGAACGTGTGCCAACTGACCAAGGTCCGGCCTTCGAAGCGGAGGTATTCCAGGAATTCTGCAACCTGTATGGCTGCAAGAAGATCCGGACAACTCCTTATCACCCCCATACCAACAGGATGTGTGAAAAGATGAACCAGGTGGTGATAGACCTACTGAAGACATTGCCCCTGGAGGAACGCAGTCTGTGGCCAGAAAAGTTGCCAGACCTGGTGGACCTCTACAATCATATCCCAGTGAATTCCACCAACTGCACACCTGTTTACCTGATGAGAGCAAGACCTGGTAAGCTGCCCATCGACCTGGATCTGGGAGTTCTGACACCAGAGGACACCTCACCAGATGCAGATTGGGATACTGAGCGGCAGCAGCAATACCGCAAGGTACAGGAAAGTGTTGAAAGAAGTCTGTCCCAAGCAAGAGAAAGGCAAGAGAAGACTTACAATCAACATGCACCTGCTATTCCCCTGTCACCTGGAGAGTGAGTCCTAAAGAGGAAAAGGCGACTCCACAAGCTGGATGATCAGTGGGAGGAAGAGCCGTACACCGCTCTACCCTCAAACCATAACACCAAGGTGTGCCTCATAAGTAAGGACGGAGGTGAGACAACAGCAACAGTTTCCAGAGACCACCTGAAGAAATGTCCCGAGCAGCTGCAACACGCTAAAGAAGACCAAGATATCCCTCAACCCGCAGAGGAAGTGGAAGAAATGGTCAAAACAGTACTCGGAGAATTTTCCCGGTCGTGGACACAAGTAAATAATGCAATAGTTGTGCCAGTCCTTACATTTCTCCAACCAGCCCCTCAAGAAGCTACGGAAGTCTCAGTAGAGTTGGAAGAACCATTGGCCCCGGAGGCAGAAGATTCCTCATCAGCAGACCAGGAGAATCTACCCTCTGCTAGTAGCGAACCTGCCGTACCCACAGTAAGCCAAAGAATCCGTAGGAAATTGCCCAACCTACCAGTGTCATCTCCAAGTACCTGTAGCGCAGTGCACGCTGAACCCGCCACACCAGGGGTAGATACAGGGGACCAAGGTAGAACACAGACAGACAGTGTGTTACGTAGGTCTACCAGAATCACCAGAGGTCAGATCCCTGCTCGATGGAGAATTTGAAATGTAAAATAGAACTGAAATCTTATTATGTGTGACTCGCCCAGGGTGAATGGGGACGACTCTGTACCCGGGCCTTTTGCCTGACCTTGGGGATGTCGTGGTGGTCGGCTCCCGGGCCCGTACTCTGGGGTCAGCTTTTAAAAATGGATTGTTTATTAACTATATGAAAGTTCGTGACGCCACCTGTGGTTTCTGGTGAGAATCACCAGTGCTGCGGCAGTCCGCTGAGACCTGTGATAAGGCAGCTTAGATGGTGTCGCTCCCCACAGGTGGAGCTAGGCCTCAGGGCAGCGTATGGAGAGGGGGATGCAGGACAGGCGAGACCCAGCCGGGTCAGAGCAAGAACAGGGTCAGACACGATAGTCACTTCAGTACCTTTTACTGGTGGAAGTTCTGGCACATCCCGGAGCACTGTAGGGTGAAGGATGCATATCAGGATCCTCCCCAATGAGCGGGTGTAGGTCCTCCTGTTTCTTGCCTCTGCGTAGTAAGTTTCTGACCTGCCTAGAGCTAGATCTAACTTGGTTTCTGTCATGCACCTGCTGACGTTGTGGTGGGGCCTTCTCTTGGAGTGCACGCTCCCAGCTTACGGGGCCTATGTGTCTCCTGGCTCTGTTACGTATCAGCTTTCTGTTAAACCTGGGACCTGTAGTTCTCCATGGATTCTGGTTATGCCTTACTGGGTCATAGAGATCCCGGTAAGCTCGGACCCGGTGTTCGGTATATGCTTCGGGTTGAGCTGGTTAAGCTCCTCTGCCCCCTAGGTTACTAACTCTCCACTCACCTTCAGCCTACTCGGGGCCCTCACTAGGCTATACACACTAGCGGCAGCTTGCCGCGCTTCAGCGATCTTATGGCGCCGGCATACCTTAAGCTCTAACTGAGCTCCCTGAATCTAGCTAGCAGGAGCCTCGTGCTCCACTGCTGAACTATTAGCTGAGTTCTCCAAACTAGACTGAGCTCCACTGCAGACTGACCTGTTTCTGTATCTCACTCTACAGGAACTCTTCAGAGGAACTGCTGAATCACTCTAGCAGGCTAGGAACTCTGTTCTGGCTAGACTAATCTGCCTAGCTCCACCTTCCCTATTTATATCCCTAACGGGCTCCCTCTGCTGGTCTGATGTGGAAGGTGGAGATGTGTGAATGTTTATGGGGGCCTCTTGTGGAGGATTCCATCAATGCACTATTCTAGGATCTGTGGTACCAAGTGCAGCTGGGCGCCACATTCCCCCCTAGCAAAGCTCAGCACTCCCGGGCTGAAGTACATTTTAAGACAACAATAGTAAACATGAACAATGCAATAACTCTTCCCTTTATGGGAGGCACATTTCTTTAAACGTTGCATAACAATATAAACAAGTACAAAGCGTCCTCAACATTCAAGTCTCTTGTGGTGAGGTTCCCAGACAGGATGTCCATCTCACAGGGTAGAGTACTTGATAGTTTGAGGGACCTGTCCCAAACCTTCAACGTAGGCTTTGGGGTGGCTGCAGGGCATGAAGATCCTGCGTTGGACCTCCAGTAGAGCCACTCCCGACAGGTTTTTCTTCTGAAGTCACCTAAAGGGGCACTCCAGGGAGCACAATTATTTACAATAAATAGGTTTTGGGCTGCACACAGTCCTCAGCCACGGAGTTCTTAGATAAATAAGGAAGTCCTTAAGCTGTCCATATCACTTAAACTGTTCAGTAATAAAGCAAGCACAAAATAATATACATATGCATTAAAACACACAATATAATTCAATTTAATTCAATACTATATAATACCCCAGGGGTAACTATCTACATTTGTCAGAGTTTTACCTATTTCACTCAGTGTATCTGACAGGAGGTTTACCTCACGTGCTACGTGTTGATCTGCGTAGTGCGGGGGTCTGTGAGATATCAATGTCTGCATTGTAAGTTACCCTACCAGTTCTACGTGTGATGAGGTTGTAAAACTGCCTTAAACTTTCTCTGGGACTGGCAAGTGTACCATTGGCTGGGCCTTCTTGCTCTTCTCCTGCCGGGGATCCTTCATCCTGGGATTCTTCTTGAGCTGGCTCTTCTGCGGCACTAGGCTCTTCTGCAGCACTTACAGGTTCTTCTTGCTGTGGGTAAAAGGTGAGTACAGGGATGATTACTGCTCCTCCTAGTTGGGGCCAATCTGCTGGGAAGTCTCCTAAGTCAGTGTGCATCACTGTTTCTTTAGGCTCTTCCTGGATAATGAGAGGCACTTCTTCTTGGGGTTTCAGTAGATTTAGACATAACTTTAGATGGTCCCTGGATACTGTCGCAGACGTTCTTCCTCCATCTCTACTAATTATGCAGGTCTTCTTGTTATCAAATCTTGACTTCAACACAGTGTAGGGTTCCTTCTCCCACTGGTCATCAAGTTTGTGGTTCCTTCTCTTCCTTTTTAGTACTATTTCACCAGGTGTGAAAGGTTCTGCGGGCGCGCTTTTTTTGCAGTGGGCCTCCTGCTTATCCCTCACCCGAGTGAAACTGTCTTCAACACAGGCTTGTACTCTTCTGTACTGCTCTTGTCTGGTCGTGTCCCAGTCCTCAGTGGTCTACTACACCAAGCTCCAGATCCATGGGCAGCTTTCCTGGCCTTGCCCGCATGAGATATGCCGGAGTGCAATTGGTGGAACTCACGGGTATGTGGTTGTACAGATCCACTAGGTCAGGTAGTAGGTCTGGCCACTGATTTCTCTTCTCAAGTGGTATGGTCTTCAGCAGGTCGATGATGATGGTGATGATGATGATGATGATGATCATCATCTTTTCACAGAGACCGTTGGTTTGTGGGTGGTACGGTGTAGTTCTTATCTTTTTACACCCGTACAGATGGCAGAACTCCTTAAACAATTCAGCCTCAAAGGCCGGGCCTTGGTCCGTCAGCACCTGCACAGGGTATCCATGGGGTCTGCAGAAACACGCCTGGAAGGTCTTCGCTGCTGTCTCCGCCGTCAGGTCCTTGACGGGGGCGACCACCAGGAACCTAGAGTAGTGATCCACCATGGTCAGGTCATAGGAGTACCCTGACCTGCTGGGTGACAACTTGACATGGTCCAGGGCCGCGATCTCCAGGGGTCGAGTCGTCTTGATGGGTTGCAGGGGTGCCTTCTGGCTGCTGTAGTCTTTTCTTCTGAAGCCACAGGGTCCACAGTCTCGGCACCACCGCTCAATGGAGCTGCGCATTCCTACCCAGTAGAATCGACACTTCAGCAGGGTCTCTAGCTTTTTCCAGCCAAAGTGCCCTGCCTGATCGTGGTAGGCCTCCAACACCATTTGGATGTCTGTCTTGGGGACCACTATCTGCCATACCATCTCATGGGTTTTTGGATTGACGTACCTCCGGCACAGCTTCTCATGGTAGATAAACAGTCGGCTCCTCTAGTTCCACATCTGCTTTGCTTGCAGAGACGCTTCATTTTCCAGGGAGGAACCTTCTTGGGTTATCAGTTCTTTAATACGGCTGACAACCGGGTCACTGTCCTGGGTCTCTTTCCAGCTGTGGTGAGGCAGAGGGTTTAACGTCTTCCCACGCTGCTTCCTGGAGGCTCGTTGCTCGTGGATCATCCCATTCCGGTGAAAGGCAGGTAGCTCAATCTTCTCCAGGTCATCCACTTCCTCTTCTGTGTCTGACTGGTGAGGCACCCTGGACAGGACATCAGCGTTGGCGTTTTTGCGGCCCGCCCGATATTTAATTGGAAATTGATAGTTTGACAGCCAAGCCATCCATCGTTGTTCCAGTGCTCCTAGCTTGGCGGTTTCAAGATGGGTCAAGGGGTTATTGTCCGTGTAGGCAGTGAACTTGCTGGAGGCCAAGTAGTGCTTGAACCTCTCAGTGATTGCCCAGATCAAGGCCAGGAACTCCAACTTAAAGCTGCTGTAGTTCTCTGGGTTCCTCTGTCGGGCGGAGCTTCCTGCTGGCGTATGCGATCACCTTTTCTTGGCCATTCTGCTTCTGACTTAGGATAGCGCCCAGCCCTTCGTTGCTGGTGGCTCGCCCCCTGGGCCGAGGGGCACCCAGAACCGGCTTCTGGGGGTTGTAGTATCCGTGGCGGTGACCCGGTCCCATGGCTCAGGGTGGTCAGGCCAATGGCTGTATTTTGTGGGGTTTTAAGTTAATTGTCCGACTACGCCACCCGTGGATTGCGGTCAGGGTGTACCGCCGCTGCGAGGCAGTCCGCTGAGGCTGGTGTGGTGTGCGCAGCGAAAGATAGGATAACTCCCCACGGGAGGAGTATGGCCTCAGGGCAGGGAATGTGGATGATGGGAGTGATGGTGTGCGGGCGTCCCAGCACTAGTAGTGCTGGTGCGGCGATGAAGCAGGAACGACTCAGAGTCTTTGCAGTGCAGTTCAGGGTCTTTACTGGTGATATTAAGGCAGACCCTCCCGGGAGTACTGGCTAACATAAGGGGCCTGGTCAGTCTGCGAGCAAACAGGAGTTCCCCTGGCCAGGTGGAGTTGTAGGCCTCCCCGTCTATGTGCACTCTTTCTGGCTACCTTGCTGTAAGCGGGTAGAAGTAGCCCACGTCCCTGAGTATACCGTGTGGTGCTCACCCGTATGGCTGGTGACTTGGGGCCTTCTGTTAGATTCCGCTCCTGGATGGCGGTGCTGGTCCCTACCTTGTGACTGAGCCTCCGGGCTTCTATGGCCAGAGGACCTGGAATCCCCTGCCGGCTGGTTTCTGCTGCTGGGTGAATATCAGTCCCCACAGCCTCGGACTCCTGTGTCCGGTTATCAGATTCTTCTGCCAGGGCGAGCTATATCTCTGCTTAGCTTCCAGCCCCTGGTCTTCTGCTCCTAGCTCCTACAGAGCTCCTGCTGTAACTTTCCCTCTCCAGGCTCTGACTCCCAGACTCTGACTCCCAGACTCTGACTCCCAGACTCTGACTCCCAGACTCTGACTCCCAGACTCTGACTCCCAGACTCTGACTCCCAGACTCTGACTCCCAGACTCTGACTCCCAGACTCTGACTCCCAGACTCTGACTCCCAGACTCTGACTCCCAGACTCTGACTCTCTAATCCCGCCCCAGACTCAGTTTATAAGAGCAGATTCCTCCCCTCCCAGGTCTGGGCGGGAGGTGTTGCATGCTTAGGGCTCCTGACCAGAGAAACCTCCCACTTGCTCTCAGACGTAATATTTCTATTACTGTGGCAACCAGACCCCTGGGGTGCCACATTCCCCCCTAGTAAATTTTAGTACTCCGGGACTAAACACATTTTTAAGAAAACACAAATACAGGGTATAAACAATAATACAACAACATATATACAAGAAGCTTTAGTCTTTAGAGGTCATGGCGTGTCCGTAACCGGGTGTCCATATCACCCAACAAGGTGAAGTCTTGGCACAGAGTAGGGGACGTTTCCAAAGCAAACCCCAAGCGTTGGCCCTGGGCGTGGCTGCAAGGCTGAGACTAGCTACTTTGGGCCACAAGGAGGCCACGCCAGACAGGTTTTCTCTTCCGCGGCCATCTTCGCAAGAGGCACCAAGGTGCAACTATCTACAATGTTCCGGTTATTCAGCGTCCATAACCTGTCAGTCCAAATAAACCTGCAGGGTAACTAGAGAAACATAATAATTAGTACCCAGGTAACAAACATAAACCATTTTCAACATTTACGTATGTACAGGTAAATATATATTACAGTTTAGATTCTCCAGCGAGCGGGCATTTGTCCTCTAGTGCTCCTGGTGGACCTACGTAACCCACTATCTGGTTCTGCACTACAGGGTGTAGGAGGTGTTGCGGATAGGTCTGGCAGCTTTCTCCATACTCTTTGGCTTACTAGGGGCACGGCAGGCTCACTACTAGCAGAGGGTTGATTCTCCTGGGCTGCTGGTATGGGTTCTTCTGCCTCCTGGGCCGGCTGCTCTTCTGACACTACCTGTTCTTCTGTAGGCTCTTGAGGGGCTGGCTGGAGAAAGGTGAGGATGGGTACCACGACTGCGTTGTTGATCTGAGTCCAGGACCGGGGAAAGTCTCCGAGTATGGTACTGATCATTTCTTCCCTTTCCTCTGCGGGTTGAGGGTTTTCTTGATCTTCTTCAGGGCTTTGCTGCTGCTCGGGACACTTCTTCAGGTGGTCTCTGGAGACAATGGCTGTGGTCTCTCCTCCATCCTTACTGATGATACATACTTTTGGGTTCTCATGACTTGAGGGCAGTACGGTGTACGGGTCCTTCTCCCACTGGTCGCCCAACTTGTGGAGCCGCCTCTTTCTCTTCAAAACCTGCTCTCCAGGCACCAGGGGAACAGCGGGAGCATACTGGTTATAAGCCTTCTCTTGCCTTTCTCTTGCTTGAGACAGACTCCGCTCGACGCTCTCCTGCACTTTCCGATACTGCTGCTGCCGTTCTGTATCCCAGTCTGCCTCTGGCAAGGTGTCCTCAGGTGTCAAGACTCCCATATCCAGGTCAATAGGCAGCTTACCAGGTCTTGCTCTCATTAGGTAAGCCGGGGTACAGTTGGTGGAGCCTACGGGGATGTGATTGTACAAGTCCACCAAATCAGGCAGTTTTTCAGGCCACAGACTGCGTTCTTCCAGGGGCAACATTTTTAGCAAGTCCATCACCACCTGGTTCATTTTCTCACATAGTCCGTTGGTCTGAGGGTGATAGAGCGTTGTTCTTATCTTCTTGCAGCCATACAGGTTGCAGAACTCCTGGAAGACCTCCGCTTCGAAGGCTGGTCCTTGGTCCGTCAACACTTGCTCCGGATACCCGTGTGGACGGCAGAAGTGCTGCTAGAAGGCTCTAGCTGCTGTTTGAGCCGTTAAGTCCTTGACAGGGACCGCCACCAGGAACCGGGAGTAGTGATCTACGATGGTGAGGGCGTAGACGTACCCAGATCTGCTTGGAGCCAGTTTCACATGGTCCAGGGCTACCAGTTCCAGTGGCTGCCTGGTGATGATGGGCTGCAGGGGAGTCTTCTGGCTGGCACAGTCCTTCCTTCTTAGGTTGCACGGGCCACAGTCTCTGCACCACCTCTCGATGGCTCCTCTCATGCCTACCCAGTAGAACCGTTCACGCAACAAGAACTCCAGCTTTTTCCATCCGAAGTGTCCTGCTCCCCTGTGGTATGCTACCAGAAGCATAGCCGCGTCTCGTCTTGGGACCACTACCTGCCAGGTCAGCTCATGTGTTCGAGAGTTGACCATTCTCCGGCACAGCTTCTCCCTGTAGAGGAACAGCTTACTTTTCTCCTTCCACAGTTGCTTGGTCTCCTCCGGAGCGTCTGGGTCAAGACGGGCATCAGCCTGTGTCAGCATTTCCTTCATCAGACGGACTGCGGGATCACTGTCTTGTGTCTCCGCCCAGCTGTAGTGGGGTAAGGGATTGAATGCAGCAGAGCGCCTGTCCTTCACACGGTGGGAATACAGGGTAATCCCATGACGGTGGAACGCAGGGAGTTCGACTTCTTCCAGATCTTCTGGATCTTCCCCTAAGTCCGGTAAGTTTGACATTCTGGACAGGGCATCCGAGTTTGGCATTTGAGCGTCCCGCCCGGTATTTGATGGTGAATTCGTAGTTGGACAGGCGGGCCATCCATCTCTACTCCAGGGCACCAAGTCTTGCAGTGTCCAGGTGTGTCAACGGGTTGTTATCAGTGTACAAAACGAACTTGGAAGAGGCAAGGTAATGCTTGAAACGTTCGGTCACTGCCCACAACACTGCCAGGAACTCTAGCTAGAATGAGCTATAATTCTCAGGGTTTCTCTCTGTGGGCCGTAGTTTTCGGCTGGCGTAAGCGATTACCCGTTCTTTCCCCTGCTGGATCTGGGACAGTACGGCTCCTAGCCCGATGTTGCTCGCGTCCGTGTGGAAAATTAAGGGCTGGCTGTAGTCAGGGTACGCCAGGATTTCATCCCCCGTGAGGGCCATCTTCAGCTGGCAGAAGGACTCCTCTTCCAGCTTTTCCCACCTGAAGGGCGGCTTCTGGATTTTGGCCTTCCTGGATTGACCTATCAGGAGGTCCTGCATAGGGGCTGCCATTTTGGTGAAACCGGGAATGAATCTTCGGTAGTAGCCTACCAACCCGACGAACTGCCGCACTTCCTTTATGCTGGAGGGTCTTGACCAGTCCTTAATCACGGTGATCTTATCGGGGTCGGGAGCCACTCTGTCAGCACTCACCACGTGTCCCAGGTACTGCACCTTTGGTTTCAGGAGGTGACACTTGGAGGGTTTCACCTTTAGGTCGTAGCTTGCCAGGGCGTCAAACACTTCTGCCAGGTGTTTCATGTGGTCCTCATAGGTTTTGGAATAAACAATGACATCGTCCAGGTATAACAGGACCGTCTCGAAGTTCCGGTGTCCCAGACAGCATTCCATCAACCGCTGGAAGGTTCCTGGTGCGTTGCAGAGCCCGAACGGCATACAATTGAATTCGCTGAGACCCATCGGGGTGGTGAACGCAGTCTTCTCCTTGTCCACCTCTGCTACAGGAACCTGCCAGTTCCCGCTAGTAAGATCCAAAGTGGAGAAGAAGTTAGCAGATTTTAATGCAGCTAAAGATTCTGCTATTCTAGGTAACGGGTACGCATCTTTGTGTGTGATACGGTTGACCTTTCGGTAGTCTACACACATTCTCATGGTGTTGTCCTTCTTTTTCACTAGAACTAGTGGAGCTGCCCAGGGGCTACAGCTGTCCCTGATTACCCCAGCCTCCTTCATGTCCCGCAACATCCCCTTTGCATGCTGATAGTGTGCAGGGGGTACAGGTCGGTATCTTTCCTTTATGGGTGGATGGTCTCCTGTGGGGATGTGATGTTCTACCCCCTTTACTCGCCCGAAGTCTAGCGGGTGTTTACTAAAGACTCTTTCGTACTGCTGAACCACCCGGTAGACACCCTGTTTTTGGTGTGAGGGAGTGGAGTCAGTACCCAAATGCAGTTGCTGACACCAGTCCTCCATTTGTTTCTTAGAGCCGTTACCTTCCTCTGGTTGAGATGGAGGCAAGGGTTCTACGGCCTTTACAGAATTTTGGTTTATGGTGAACAATTTGGCTAGCGTGGCATACCGGGGCAGGTATACTTCTCTCTCCCCGATATTTATGATGCGGACGGGCACCCTCCCATGGCGTACATCGACCACCCCCCGTGCTGTCAAAATGGTGGGCCTACTGTCTGAGTAGACGGGTTCTTCCATTGCTTGGTACTCTCTACCTCTTAGACCAATAGCTGCCCGGCACCAGATCATCATCTCACTTTTCGGGGGCATGGCAATAGGGAACGGGTCACACATTCTCACGCTACCTATCTCACCACCAGATAATTCCACCTGTTGCCGTTTCATCAGTGCCCAGATCTCTTTTTGGAGCACACGCTGCTGGCTGGAACTGGCGTTCTTGGCAACCTGCTGTAAAATGAGAATCACCTCTGCAAGACCATTTTCAATCACGTTAGTTCCCAAGGTTATTCTAGGGTGTCTCTCATGACGGTCTATGTCCACAATAATCAGTCCTTGTGCCGCCAGTTCGACTTTACCGACCTTAAGGGTCACCTCCTTGAATCCCACCTGCGGCACGGGCTGACCATTGCTGGCGATGATACTCAGGTCGTCATCTGGGTAGCGGGTTATGTCCGAGTCATTCCAGTACCGCTTAAAGAGCACGTACGGGATGGTAGTCACCTGTGACCCAGTGTCCAGTAGGGCACTCCTAGGAATGCCATCCAGTACCACAGGCAAGACCGGACGTCCCCCTACGTATTTATCACGCCAGTTCGATGGGCCTGATGATCTTACGCCTGGGGGGTGGCCCTCTACCCCAGGTTGTGCCCGTTTAAATGACAGTACCTTGCCGTATGTCCGGGTTGATTGCAGCGGCGGCAGATGGGTTGTCCATCCTCATGGTATCTGTCGCTGGGTCTTCCTCTGGACGTTGGGATCCTCCTCTGTCAGCTCCACGGGACGTCCTCTGGTCCGGATGCCAGTTGGATCTTCCCTGGTGGAGAGACCTGTAAAGACTGCACAGTCCTGGTTAGCACGGCTACACTTTTGGTTAACTCTTGGACCTGATGGTGCAGGTCTGTAGCCGGGTTGTTATCCAAAGCCTGCGCATCAGCTCCTACAGACTCTGTAGACAAGGGCGCCGCCTCCTGGTGATAGGTAATAGCAGGGCGCTGGTGGGTTACAGCGCTACCCGGTGCCGGTTCTCTAGCACCCGGATGGCCCTGTCTTTGAACTTTGCAAAGTCTAAACCAGGGTTCTGCAAGGCCATTGCACGTAACTGGGTTCGGTGGGCGTTGGACAGCAGACCCTCAATGAATTGCTCAGTTAACAGTTCATCTCCATTCCGCACACTGTCAGGGTCTGCCTGTTTAATGGCTCCCAGGGCCTCTTGCAAATTCAAAGCATAGTCTCTTATACTGTCTTGGGCCCGCTGCTTGCACCCATAGAATCTCATTTTGATCTCTGCTGAGGTACGGGTATCAAAAGTGTCCCTCAGACGGGTTAAGATTTCTTTTACAGTCTCCTTGTCCCGGACTGACCAGGACTTTACTTCACGGTTAGCTGGCCTACCAGTATGCTCACTTTTTGTCCTTCTGTCAGGGGGTATACCGTAAACAGGCTGTACAGTCTCTCTTTAAAGTCGCTTAGGGTATGCGACTCCCCTGAGTACTGGGGCTGCCAGGCCGCTCCGGGGATATAGGGCATTGTAAATGACATTACCGCGGTAGCGGCCGCGCTGGTGGTAGAGGGTCCCTCCGTAGCCGTCATCTTCCTCCCCCCTAGTTAAGTGTGGCCTACCTCCTGTTGCTTCTTCTCCGTAGGCCGCGGCTCCGCAGACGATCGTCAGAGTGGAGGACCTTGCGTCGCGCTCTGGTGACGTCCGCGTCGCTCTCTCTCCCTTCCAGGACCTTGCGCAGCGTCGATGCGTGGGGCGGAGCTTCGGGTCTCGCGCGCTTTCGGCGTCCACGCCCCTCTTTTTCCCGCGCGGCGTCCTGAAGATGGCTTCCGATGGCGGGAAATGGCTGCAGATGGCGGGAACCTTCACCACAACAGGTAGGACAGTCTTTTGAAAGCGCGCAGTACCCGGTGGTTGTGGGCACGAAATCCTGCCGACTACGCCAAAGCTGGCTCGCCCCCTGGGCCGAGGGGCACCCGGAACCGGGCTTCTGGGGGTTGTAGTATCCGTGGCGGTGACCCGGTCCCGTGGCTCAGGGTGGTCAGGCCAATGGCGGTATTTTGTGGGGTTTTAAGTTAATTGTCCGACTACTCCACCCGTGGATTGCGGTCAGGGTGTACAGCCGCTGCGAGGCAGTCCGCTGAGTCTGGTGTGGTGTGCGCAGCAAAAGATGGGATAACTCCCCACGGAAGGAGTATGGCCTCAGGGCAGGGAATGTGGATGATGGGAGTGATGGTGTGCGGGCGTCCGAGCACTAGTAGTGCTGGTGCGGCGATGAAGCAGGAACGACTCAGAGTCTTTGCAGTGCAGTTCAGGGTCTTTACTGGTGATATTAAGGCAGACCCTCCCGGGAGTACTGGCTAACATAAGGGGCCTGGTCAGTCTGCGAGCAAACAGGAGTTCCCCTGGCCAGGTGGAGTTGTAGGCCTCCCCGTCTATGTGCACTCTTTCTGGCTACCTTGCTGTAAGCGGGTAGAAGTAGCCCACGTCCCTGAGTATACCGTGTGGTGCTCACCCGTATGGCTGGTGACTTGGGGCCTTCTGTTAGCCTCCGCTTCTGGATGGCGGTGCTGGTCCCTTCCTTGTGACTGAGCCTCCGGGCTTCTATGGCCAGAGGACCTGGAATCCCCTGCCGGCTGGTTTCTGCTGCTGGGTGAATATCAGTCCCCACAGCCTCGGACTCCGGTGTCCGGTTATCAGATTCTCCTGCCAGGGCGAGCTATATCTCTGCTTAGCTTCCAGCCCCTGGTCTTCTGCTCCTAGCTCCTACAGAGCTCCTGCTGTAACTTTCCCTCTCCAGACTCTGACTCCCAGACTCTGACTCCCAGACTCTGACTCCCAGACTCTGACTCCCAGACTCTGACTCCCAGACTCTGACTCCCAGACTCTGACTCCCAGACTCTGACTCCCAGACTCTGACTCCCAGACTCTGACTCCCAGACTCTGACTCCCAGACTCTGACTCTCTAATCCCGCCCCAGACTCAGTTTATAAGGGCAGATTCCTCCCCTCCCAGGTCTGGGCGGGAGGTGTTGCATGCTTAGGGCTCCTGACCAGAGAAACCTCCCACTTGCTCTCAGACGTAATATTTATATTACTTGAGGCAACCAGACCCCTGGGGTGCCACACTGGCATCTGTATACAGCAGGAACGGTTGGCTGTAGTCAGGATAGGCCAGGATCTCGTCGCCTGTCAGGATCTCCTTCATCTCCTGAAATGACTCAACTTGCTCCTTACCCCAGTGGAATGGGGGATTTCTGCCTTTGGGGGACTGCCCTACCAGGAGGTCTTGCAGAGGGGCTGCTTTCTTAGTGTAGCCTTTTACGAACCTCCGGTAGTATCCTACTAGTCCCAGAAACTGACGCACCTCCTTGAGGTTCTTCGGCTCCGGCCACTTCTGGATGGCAGTAACCTTCTCCGGGTCTGGTGCTACCCCTTCCGGACTGACAATGTGCCCCAGGTACTGTACCTTTCTCTTGAGCAGGTGGCACTTTGAGGGCTTCAGCTTCGTCCCGTACCGGGACAGTGCTTCAAATACCTTCCCCAGGTGCTTCAAGTGGTCCTCGTACGTCTTGAAGTACACTATCACATCATCCAGGTGAAGTAACACATTCTCGAAGTTGCGGTGTCCCGGGGGCATTGCAGAGTCCAAACGGCATACTGTTGAACTCGCAGAGTCCCATCGAGGTGGTAAAGGCCGTCTTCTCCCGATCCTCCTCAGCCACAGCTACTTGCCAGTACCCGCTAGTGAGGTCAAGGGTGGAAAAGTAATTTGCAGACTTTAAGGCAGCTAGCGGCTCCTCTATGCGTGGTAAAGGTATGCAGTTTTATGTGTAATGCGATTTACTTGTCGGTAATCTACACACATTCTCATGCTCCCGTCCTTTTTCCTAACTAGCACTAGGGGAGCTGCCCAGGGACTACAACTATCCCTTACCACCCCCACCTTTCTCATGTCGTGCAGCATCTCCTTTGCCTTCTGGTAGTGAGCTGGTGGTATAGGCCTGTACCGTTCTTTGATGGGTGGATGGTCACCTGTAGGGATATGGTGTTGAACCCCCTTAATCCTCCTGAAGTCAAGTGGATGTTTACTGAACACCTGCGCATATTCTTGAACCACTCGGTGTACACCCTGTTTGTGATGGGCAGGAGTGGTGTCTGTCCCAACATGGAGCTGTTGACACCAATCCTCCACCTGGGTTGCAGGGTCATTATCCTCCACTTCATCTGGTGAGGTTAAGGAACTCCGCCTTGTGAATTCAGTTGTTATTTACAGCATGTAATTTGGCAACAGTGGCATAACGTGGTAATCTAACCTCATCTTCCCCAATGTTGAGAAGACGAACGGGCACCCTCCCATTGCATACATCTACCACTCCTCTGGCGGTTAAGAGCGTGGGTCTGTGCTCAGAGCAAAGGGGTTCTACTACCGCCTGGTTGCTCTGTCCTCTAAGACCTATGGCTGCTCTACGCCAGATAAGCATTTCACTCATAGGGGGGATCACAATGGGTATGGGGTCTGTCACCCGCACATTACCGATTTCACCATCTGTTAACCTTACTTGCTGTTGGTACATCAGGACTCTGATCTCCTTCTGCAACGCCCTTCTCTGTCCTGGTCTGGCAGTGTCAGCTATCTGTTGGAGCAAGAACACAACCTCTCCCAAACAGTTACCAACAATGTTAGTGCCAAGTACCATACACGGATTGGTGTCATCAGGATTAGTCTCTACTACAATTAGCCCCTGGTCTTCAGCTCCACTCTCCCCACCTTTACAGTCACATTCTTAACCCTGATTAGGTTAAGGGGGAGTACATTTGAGGCGTAAACCGAAAGATTTGGAGCTGGTGGGCTTAGGTCGTCCATGGACTAGAACCTCTTGTAGAGAACGTCAGGCATTATGGTTACCTGTGATCCTGTGTCCAGCAGAGCGTGCGTCGCGATGCCGTCCAGCACAATGTACAGGAAAGGTCTTCCTCCGACGAACCTGTTGTACCAGTCTGAAGGGCCTGGGGAATTTACTCCTGGGTGTCGGCCCTCGGCCCCAGGGTTTTCTCGTTTAAAGTACAATTCTGGGCAGTGTGGCCTGTCTTGCGGCATCGGTAGCAGACAGGGTCCCTCTGTGGACGGCGCTGGTCGCTGATCCTCGTAGAGGGTGGTGTTATTCTCCTCCTCCTTCGCATCCAGGGGACATCCTCAGGGTTATCGGCTATCAGGATTTTCCCTCCTTCCTCGGGTTCCGTCCGCAGCTGCACGGCACTCAGCACAGTGGTTAGGGTTTTGCTCAACTGACGCACTTCAGAGCGCAAGCTGTCCAGCTCTCTAGGGGACGTTGCTAGAACTTTGGCTTCAGCAGCCACCGGGAAAAAGGTGGGTGTTGCAGGCACTGGGGTGGCTTCACCCTGGTAACATTGGATGGAATTTGTTTCCAGAGGCTGCAGTCCTTTTATAGCCATGTCCTTAAGATTATCAAAGGAGGCATCTGGATGATCCAGGGACCACCAAAGCACAATCCTGCTCTCCTCAGGAGACTTCAGTCCCCAGACAAACTGTTCCTTCAGCATTTTATTTTCATTTTCGATGCTGGTTGGACTAACCTGTTTCAGAGCTCGCAGGGCGCCTTATAGACTCCAGGCATAGTCCCGAACATTGTCCTCCGGCTGTTGAGAGCAGTTGTAGAACCTCATCCTGAGGTCTGCCTCAGTATGATCCTCAAAAACAGTCTGTAGCTTTTTAAAGATTGCGGACACTGACTCCTGGTCTGCGGCTGACCATGTTTCTACTTCCCGCTCCGCAACACCAGTCAATTGTCCTAATACTACAGCGGCCCTCTGCTTGCCTGTCATAGAGTACATGTCCAGGATACCGCATATCTTCCGTTTGAATCTAGACAGGGTATGACAGGAGTTACAGGCGATGCTGGTGGAGCGACTGCTTCTGCCTGCGCGACATCGGGTGCGAGTTCATTGTCAGGGACGTTAACCGGTATGCTGGCGTCGTGCTGTTCCACGGACATTCTGGCGCCCCCCTAGCGAACCGTGGCCTACCTTCTTTTACTTCCGGTAGGCCGCAGCTCCGCAGGTGACGGTCTTCTTCAGGACCTTGCGTCGCTTGCGTCCTGCGTCAGAGCGTTCAGCGACGCTCCTTCCAGGACCTGGCGATTCCTGGTTAGACGTCGAAGCATGGGGCGTGTCCGGGGCTTTGCGCGCTTTTGCAGGTACGCCCCTCAGTTTCCCGCGGTTACGCCCTTCTTCTCGCTCGGCTGCCCAACAATGGCGGCCATTTTCACCACAGTTTAACGTACACAGTTTTTAATTAAAGGCGCACAGTACCCAGTGGCAACGGGCATAAAACTCAGTCGTTGCAGCGGGCACGCGATCCTATTCGTGACGCCAGGAAAGATGACTCGCCCAGGGTGAATGGGGACGACTCGGTACCCGGGCCTTTTGCCTGACCTTGGGGATGTCGCGGTGGTCGGCTCCCGGGCCCGTACTCTGGGGTCAGCTTTTAAAAAGGGATTGTTTATTAACTATATGAAAGTTCGTGACGCCACCTGTGGTTTCTGGTGAGAATCACCAGCGCTGAGGCCGGTAATAAGTCAGCTTAGATGGTGTCGCTCCCCACAGGTGGAGCTAGGCCTCAGGGCAGTGTATGGAGAGGGGGATGCAGGACAGGTGAGACCCAGCCAGGTCAGAGCAAGAACAGGGTCAGACACGATAGTCACTTCAGTACCTTTTACTGGTGGAAGTTCTGGCACATCCCGGAGCACTGTAGGGTGAAGGGTGCATATCAGGATCCTCCCCAATGAGCGGGTGTAGGGCCTCCTGTTTCTTGCCTCTGCGTAGTAAGTTTCTGACCTGCCTAGAGCTAGGCCTAACTTGGTTTCTGTCCTGCACCTGCTGACATTGTGGTGGGGCCTTCTCTTGGAGTACACGCTCCCAGCTTACGGGGCCTATGTGTCTCCTGGCTCTGTTACGTATCAGCTTTCTGGTAAACCTGGGACCTGTAGTTCTCCAGGGATTCCGGTTATGCCTTACTGGGTCGTAGAGATCCCGGTAAGCTCGGACCCGGTGTCCGGTATATGCTTCGGGGTGAGCTGGTTAAGCTTCTCTGCCCCCTAGGTTACTAACTCTCCACTCGCCTTCGGCCTACTCGGGGCCCTCACTAGGCTATACACACTAGCGGCAGCTTGCCGCGCTTCAGCGATCTTATTGCGCCGGCACACCTTAAGCTCTAACTGAGCTCCCTGAATCTAGCTAGCAGGAGCCTCGTGCTCCACTGCTGAACTATTAGCTGAGTTCTCTAAACTAGACTGAGCTCCACTGCAGACTGACCTGTTTCTGTGTCTCACTCTGCAGGAACTCTTCAGAGGAACTGCTGAATCACTCTAGCAGGCTAGGAACTCTGTTCTGGCTAGACTAATCTGCCTAGCTCCACCTTCCCTATTTATATCCCTAACAGGCTCCCTCTGCTGGTCTGAGGTGGAAGGTGGATATGTGTGAATGTTTATGGGGGCCTCTTGTGGAGGAATCCATCAATGCACTCTGCTAGGATCTGTGGTACCAAGCACAGCTGGGCGCCACGTGTGTACTAAATATGTTTTTCCAGTTACCCGACAGGGTCCAAAAAGACTTTCAGGTTATGGACAATGGATAACCAAAAACTTTGCCTGTAAATAGTTGCACTTGTTAAAGTGCCCCCCTTGTGACAGACCACAGAACAAAAACCCGTTGGAGGTGGCCGAAGACGTGGTCCAACATCAGGATCATCAATGCCCTGCAGCCACCCCAGGGCCTCCGTGGAGGGTTTTGGACAGGTCCTTCAAACTACACCTGGTGTCATGAAACAACACCCACTTTTGGGTCAGACTTTGCAGCCCTCTGGCGCCCCCTTATCCTGCTGGTCAAACACTGTATTGACCGAGGATAAGCACGGGTGCAGCTGCTCTATTTTATGTCTACTATTGTGGCACGTGATGTGACAGGACGTATATATACCACCAGTTCTTTGCAGGAACGTATATATACCTCCAACCAGCCACCCTCAAACCACAATATCACATAAATACTGCTATACTGCCACCACCGATCGCTTAACAGGTGGATCGGGTACCTGGTAGGTAACGTGAATTAGCGGGTGAGGAACGTGTTTGCTCTGCATAGGACAAGAAGAACGAAACTGGTAAATAATAATGATTTACTCCCAAAAGTGGGCAGTGTTTACAAAAGATATACAAGATTTTATAAAAGAGACAATTTGCATATATGCATAAAACAGTTATTAAAATAAAAGGGATAAGTAAGAGCAAAACCTGCTTCACAAGGTGATGGTCTCAGATTCTGTGGGGGGGCGGCTCCCCGGAAATTAGATGTGATTCTTCCACGCAGCGTGTAGGGCATGTGTAGCACCCTGAGGACTCGGCTGCTACAGGGGTATTACACCTCAAGCCAGAGGTGTGGTATTCCACTCCCGGGTAAGGATGGAGTCTGGAACTGAGCTAGTAGGCTGCATGCACTACATACATCCCATTTCCGGGGGACAGAACGACGGTACTCCCACCAGTATATGTGCAGGTACGACAGCGTCTGTCCCTGGCTGGAGTGGGAGGGGGGTGGAACATCCCAGTAGTGTAGGGGCAGATAGGGGGAGTAGTTTGGGTAAAGATAGGAGCTCATTGGGTGCTGGTCACCTGAGCTCACACATAGAGGGAATATATAAGGTGGGCACCATCTAGTTGCAGGGAGAAGAAGAGTCTAGGAGAGCCTGAGCAGAGCAGAGGAGCTCGGCCAGGAGGGCTGACAGAAAGCCGTGGCTCCGGCTGGGCCCAGCTCCAGAACAGAGCCTGCTGAGAGAGAGAGAGAGAGAGAGGAGTAAGAAGGACCCAGAGAGGAAACAAGAAGAGAACCCCAAGATCCCAGAATAAGGACAGAAGGGTGAAGGGTTGGCGGACAAGGGTACCGGATCCCAAGCTGGCAGAGGCCAAAACAAACCTTAGCCAGGAACCGGAGGTCGTGGTCAGGATCTGCCACGACCCTCACCAAATCCACTAGAAAGGCACACCAAGTATAGGGTCAGGGAGCCCAGAGGAGGTTTGACCACCAAGAGACCCGAGGGAGCCGGCCAAAAGTGGATCCCTGGTGGGAACGGCCAGAGGAAGGGAGAGTCAGAAAGGAGCTCAGGACCACGCTCCGGAATTGCCTGGGGGTTGGCCGAGTCCAGGACCTGGTGGACGCAGCACGGCTCGGGTGGTCACTCAAGGCCAGAGTGACTAAAAGGACACCAGTAAGTAAAAACCCTGAACTGCATCTCCCAACTCTGAGTCTTCTTACTGCACCGTCACAACCCCCACCATCTACACCTGCTGCCCTGAGGCCATACCCCTCCCGTTGGGGGTTATACCATCACTGCTGCACATATACCACCGGCCTCAGTGGACTGCTCTGCAGCGGCGGCTTCAAAGCCGCACTCAACGGGTGGCGTAGTCGACAATCAAGTTAACATCTACTGCCATAGACTGCCACTTAGTTTGACACCCTGGGCACGGACCGGGTCACCGCCACAAGGACTACTACCCCCATCGAGATCCGGCTCCGGGTATCCCCCACAGCACTGGCCCAGGGGGCGCGTCACATGCGTCTGACGTCCCTGAGAAGAATGACTTGGAAAATGGCCGTTCTGGTTTTTAGCAAATGGCCAAAACCTTAGGAGACACCCATGGTGTTTACCTCACAGGGGGGCTCGGCTTTGTGAACCCACCCAGCAGCAGAAGACCTAAAACTCCTTCAGATTTCATATCTTGGTGTGGGGGGGTCCCACATCCAAGAAGGAGACATCATGTTTGCCGTCACCACTATTCAAGAAGATGGATATCAAATATGAAATCTCTATGATACTCAGAAGCTCAGAATCCATTTCCCCAGTTCCCGGTCATTTCTCAGTTATGCAAGATATACTATTATAATGGGAAAAAGGTGAGCATTCCAAAAATGTGGTCCTTGTGTTTGTGACAGTCATGTGCATTATTAAAATCGACATTAAACTTTTGTAAAGCTAAACAATAGAATTGGAGGGAAAAATCCAGGGTATACCAGTATACTTGCTTTGGGCTGAGGTTTTATGGCATCATAAAAATTCCTGGGTTGGGGGAAGCTACAGTGAGTCCTATGTCTTACAAATGGACAGGGGGGGTGGAAATTTAGGACATCTCTCATTTTTAAAACTCGGACAAAAATACATTTTGCCTGACACCTGGTTACGGACTATACTGTGACCTATAAAGACTGTAATACTTGCAAATATTCCTAATGTACCTTGTTTATTGTTACCTGTTATTTTGCAAAATATTCTCAGCCCCGGAGTACTAAAATTTACTAGGGGGGAATGTGGCACCCCAGAGGGTCTGGTTGCCACAGTGGTAGTAATACCATGTCTGAGAGCAAACAGGGGTTTCCTGGTCAGGGACACAGTGCATGCAACACCTCCTGCTCCAGACCAGAAAAGGGAGGATCCTGCCCTTTATAACTGGGTCTGGAGGCGGGGTTAGTGAGTCTAGAGTTGAGTTCTGTGTGAGGAGTCAAGTAGGACACGAAGGAGAAAGGAGCTGAGGACTGGAGCTGGCAGAGCTCGTCCTGGCCAGAGTACATACAGAGAACCGGAGTCTGAGGCTGTGGGGATTGCATACCCAGCAGCAGAAACCGTGGGGCAGGAGATTGTAGGTCTCCTGGCCCAATCAGAAGCCCAGAGGCTCAGCCACATGAGAGGATCAGTGCCGCCACCGAGGAGCGAGGAATACACGGGATCCGAGTCGCCAGCCATACTGGTGAGCACAGCACGTTACACTCAGGGACGTGGGCTACAACACGACTATAAGCGGGATAGCCAAAGAGTACAGTCAGAACGGCAGGCCTATAACTCCACCTGGCCAGGAGGACTCTAGGATTGCTCCCAGCCTGACCAGGCCCTCATCCCTAGCAAGTACTCCCGTTGGGGCCTATATAATTGCCACCAGTAAAGAAAACCTAGGACTGCACTGCAACGACTCCGTGTTGTCATTACTGATCCCTGCACTATCACCACCATCATCCATACATGCTACCCTGAAGTTCCACTCTTCCTGTGGGGAGTCACATCACCTTGCTGCACACACCATCAGCTTCAGTGGACTGCTCCGCAGCGGCGGTTCCCAATGTAGTCGGACTATATATAACAGACACCGATAGACTACCCTGGTTTGACCACCCTGGGTCACGGACCGGGTCACCGCCACGGTGACTACAACCCCCAGCATTTACAAGGCCTGGCTCCGGGTACCCCACGGCCCAGGGGGCGCGTCACATGCGGACTGTACTGTGCTGTCAGGGCAGGAAGAAGAGGAGGGTGACGCTCAGAGTGAGGAGTGGGAGAACAGAGAGGATGACAATGAGGTTGTAGATCCCACTTGGTGTGAACCCAGAGGCACGCAGCTGAGTAGCTCAACAGAGGAAGTGGAGGAGAAGGAAGACGAGGAGGTTACACGCAGTGATGCAACCACGACAACCACAGCATCCTCAGCCACAACTAGCTAGGTTGCCTAGCCTTGGCCTTTGTTGAGACTGCAAAGAATGACCCAACTCGCGTTATCTACCAGCTTTGTTAAAAACGACTCAGTAGAGGTAAAAACTGCAATAATTTGACTACTATGTGCATGAACCGGCACATGCAAGATCAACATATGTTAGTCTGGTAATCTCACTGCGCTAAAATGTGGACTAGAGGTCCTCGCCACCCAACAGCTGCCCCATCTACTGCATCTGCTGCTTCTTCCTCCTCCATCACCCTGGCAAGTGTTCTCACAGACTTCTCTGGACGCAGAACCTCCACTTGTTTACCCGTTACAGTCAGGGTGAGTGAGAGCCCGTCAGCTGTTACAGAAGTGGACATGCCTCCTGTTTTTATTTCACCGAGCACACCACATCTTTCTCAATCCACCAGAACATCTCCGCCTGCACTTCACTCAGAGTCCAGCAGTTTGTCGTGTTCACCCAACTCCGCCTTCTCTCGGGACTGCAGCCAGCCCTTGGTCCCGCAGTCGTCATGAAAAGGTTGTTTTCTCCTACATATGCCAAAGCCAAGAGCTTGAACTCCACCATTTCCAATCTGTTGGCCATGGAAATGCTGCCTTTCCACCTGGTGGATACAGACTGTTTTCCGAAAGCTGATGGCCATCGCAGTCCCCCAGTACCAGTTGCCCAGTCGCCATTACTTCTCTAAGAAAGCTGTGCCTGCGCTACACCAGCATGTCGCCGACAACATCACCTGTTCCTGGAAAAAAATCTATGTCTGACAGGGTGAATTTCACCACAGACACCTGGACGAGCAAGCATGGCTAAGGGTGTTACATCTCGCTGACTGGACACTGGTTGACTCTGGTGGCTGTGGGGGCCGGAGGGAAGGGGCTGTTCAACAAGTCTTGGAATCCCCAAGGCTTGCAGTACAAACCTTTGTATCGCCCAATTCCTCCATTGCTTCTGCCTCCTCCACTTCCTCTAGGGCCTCCACCTGCACCCTCAACCTCTTCCTTATTGAGACACGCATTCCAACAGAGCATAAAGAATCCCCCCACCTCTGTACTGCGCAGCCAGGACTCACCGCAATCAGGCAGTGTTTAAATTAATATTCCTTAGAGATCACAGTCACACAGCTGAAGAGTTGTGGACAGCTATCCAGGACGAGCAATGGCTGTCTTCACTGAACCTCGAACCAGGGAAGGCCGTGTACAATAATGGTGTGAACCTGGTAGCGGCCCTTCACCAGGGCAACCTCACACACATGCCTTGCATGGCTCATGTGTTCAACCTGGTGTTACAGCAATTTCTCCGCCACTATCCCGGCCTGGATGTGCTGCTGCAGAAAGCACGGTCACTGTGTGCTCCCTTCCGCCATTCTCCCCCCTCGGGTCATTGACTTCCATCGCTATAGAGGTATTTCGCCCTACCGGTTAACCAGTTGATATGCGATGTGCCGACACGGTGGAATTCCACTCTGCACATGTTGCAGCGACTGTGGCAGCAGCGACGAGTCCTGGTACAGTATCTCATTTTGCATAACCTGGGACAATACAGTACAGACGTGGTGTATATCATACTTGCGGAGTGGTCACTGATGAAGGACCTCTGCACCATTTCAAAATGGCTAGTTAAGATGGTTAGCGCTGACTATGCCTTCATCAGCATCACAATTCCGGTCATCTACATGCTCAAGCACACTTTGAATAGTCTGAGGGAGGAGGTGGTGGTCCCAGAGGAAGAGGAGGAAGCAGAGGAGGATGGGGAAGGGATAGCAATATCTCTAAGTTCCAGACTGTTGTCTCACAGGTGGGGCGCAAGGGAGGGTGAATTACAGTGATCAAGGGGGGCTCATGGTACCAGACAAACTGTTAGTGAAGGTGCAGGAGCCGAGGAACAAATGGAGGAGGAAGGGGTGATCGGCGCACAACAGTCAGTAGATGAAGAGGATAATTATACACTCTCTGTTGTCCGTGGTTGGCAGGAGAGGACAGAGGAAGCAAGTTTGAGTGTAACCCCGCCACCAACACACCAAGGACTTGGACCACATGGAAGCTCCCAACACATGAGCGCCTTCTTGCTGCACTACTGTATATACAACATGATGTCTGTACTGTTAGGATTCGAAATAGAGCTGACTACTGGGTTGCCACTCTGTTAGACAAACGGTACAAGAGTAAATTTTGCCAGGTGCTTCCCCCTCTGGAAAGGGGCGCATGCATGCTGGAGTATCGAAACACGTTTATAGACAACCTTAAGAGTGTTTTTCCCCAAGACAGCAGTGAGGCACACAGTGTGTATCGCAGTTGTAGACTTCCAACCTTGGAAATGTCAAGTCATCAATGCAAAATCATTAGCAGCCACAACAATGTAAGTGGCAGAAGCAATTTCTATGAGTCGTTTCACACATTTTTTATTTATTTATTTATTTTTTATAAATTGCCTGCTGCAAATGTATTTGAGTATAATATTCATGCTGCAGAGTAACACTAACATTAGATCTCTATCCACTCTATTCTACCTTACAGCATTAAGGGTAGTGTTATCAAATCCTCCACAAATTTACACCTCCAGGAAATTGAATCTGGGGTGTGTTTTAAATTAAGGTGAGTTCAATAGTTAGAAAAATATGATACTTTCCATAAATTATTAACAAAATGTTTAAATTACACCTATCAAAAAAACACAGTTTCACACATTTTTTAGACCAGCCTGTGCATCAGCAGAATAGAGCACAAGTCTGACACGTAGTGAACAACTGGAAAAGGTGGTGCAGGAGTATCTCAAGTTCAATATCAATGCCATCAAGGAGGGGTTTAGACCCTTTTGCATTTTGGTCTTCAAAAATGGAAGAGTGGCCTGAGCTCGCCTGTCACACCTTGAAGGTTTTATCATGCCCGGCAGCCAACGTTCTTTCAGAATGTATCTTCAACGCTGCTGGTGGTGCCCTGAAAGTGTAGACCGCCTAACTTTTAAATGAAGATGAACAAGTCATGGATCTCCAATGACTTTTGCACTCCAGTCGCAGACTGTGCATATTAGGCGATGGTGTCGATTTTAGTGTGCTGCATTGATCTCTTGTTATTGCAGTCTGTGACATCTTTGTCATAGCTTCTGTGCCTGCTATTGCTACTGCTACTGATGTTAATAACAATTTTTGAAATTGTTGAGACTCCCAAGTTGGTTCTCCATCTGGTGGGTTGGCTGCAGTGGAAGGGGTCTCAGAGCCCCATTATAATATTTCTACTCTAGGGAAATGTATGCCACTTTAGTGGTGTCTGCTCCTAATTTTTTTAAATGTGGACACTCCAAGTTGGGTCTCCTTCATGGGTGTTGCCTGTAGCAGTAGGGTTTCCAGACCGGCAGGTCTGCACTTATGTTCAGTCAACTACCTGTGTTACTATCCTTAAATTTTTCTTACAATAGTAGTCTACAAAACTGATGTTTGTGCCACCTGAGTGTGGCTCAGCAGAAAAGTAGCTTGAGCTGTTGCATGTGGTATCAGGGCTCCGAGCATAGCAGCCCTACACCGGTCCCTCACCCACATCGTCTTAAATTGAACTTAAATTCAAAGCTGTAAATGCTGGTCCAGACCCTGATTCCTAATACTTGGCCCATGCCTGACTGCTGTTATGCCATTATAAAATTTCTACTGTGGGTCAATTGATGCCACTTTTCCTGGTGTCTGCCCCTAATTTTTAGAAATGTTTGGACTCCAAGTTGGGTCTCCTTTTGTGTGTGTTGCCTGAATTTGTCAGGGCTCTCGAGCACCAGGCCTACAGCTGTCACTTATCAACCTTTTACTGATCAATGTTTAAGCTAGAAATGCTGGTCCAAGCCCTGTCCCAGGCCCTGTCCCATGCATCCATGCTGTGCAATTATACAATTTGTACTCCGGGTCAATTGATGCCACTTTTCCTGGTGTCTGTCCCTAATTTGAGCTGTTTTGGCAACTTTTGGGCCCCCATGAAGGTTTTGTCTTTGCGTTTTGCTTTGCCTCCCATTGAATTCAATGGGGTTTGGATATGTTCGGCGAACATCGGGACGTTTGCCGATCCGAACCGAACCTTGAAAGGTTCGCTCATCTCTACCCCTGACCATGAGGGCTGATTTATTTCATTAGTTTAGTTAAATTCCTTACTTTTTCTAATTATAACGATATATGTATATAAAAAAAAAAAAAAAGCGACAACTGAGTAATATAAGAATAAGAAGAAATGTTGGAATTATTGATGAGCTATAAAAGTGTTAATAGAGTGGAGACTAAAGTGATAACCCTGCTAAATAGATGCAGCGTGATTTTACACTACCTCCTACATGAAGATAAATAGATGTATTTTAAGTAAAATATAAAGTACAGAACGGTCTTTCCTGCTCATTAAGGAGCAAGCAAAAACGTGCAAAAATAAGTCACCAAGTTAGAAAAATCTGTAGAATAATGTTAATATAATGATATACATTCACATCTGCAGAAAGCTATGACTTCTGTGTGAGCTGGTTTTTCTAGAGCATCGCCAAGGAACTACCTAAATTTATTAATTACCCTTTCACTATCCTATACCCAAAAAAATTTTGAATACAGTATGAAAAAAATGCCTAAAAAATGGCCGGTGAGGGGAGAGGGGCTGCATTGCTTTTTGCTCATGAGCCCATTTTCTTGAAGCTCTCATTAGTAATTTCCACCCAGGATCTATTGCATGCAGCAGTCAAAAATGGAGTTGAACCATTAAAAACAAAAATAACAAGACTTTTATATTTTGAGGGGGGGATTTTTGGGGGGTAATTGTTTTTTTTTTTTAACACTTTGACTCTTACAACAAGTTAGTATTATGCTAAATTGATCAATAATGGTGAAAAATTATCTTCGCAAAATGACCTTTTAGTTAAATTGGGCTTATGTGTTAATGTTATTTTTTTAAATATTTTTGACAGTGTTTTCTTTTTTTGTTTTAAATCACAATCTGTATCAAAAATGAAAATTAGAAATCTTGCAATTTTCACACTGGCCATTAGGGTTTTTTTACGCTCTAATTTCTTGTTTCAGGAAACAATACATGTACATAGCGGACCCTATCTATTGTGCTGGGATCCGGCTCAGCTGCGACATCGCCTATTGTGATTGGATTCTATATTATCAGTATATAGAAGTGTTACCTGTCATAACAATGCCTCGGATGATATGGAGCCTGCTGAATATTCTTCCTGAAAAGACAAAAAAGTATCTTTCTAAAAATGCCCCAGTGGCCAGTGTGAAAATTGCAACTCTACTAATTTTCGTTTTCTTAATAAAAATGGCAATATATAAAAAGTTGCCCATTTTTTTTTTTAAATATAAGGAGCACAAAATCCTGATTTGAACAATGGGTAATTTTTCGGATAATGGCTTCCCTTTAGGACAAGAGCCACAATGAAGATTTTGATGGAGGGACTAGGGAATCTCAAGAAAGTTTCGACCAGAAGTATTGTATCCCATAACCACCCGTTGTGAAATAAAAATGTAATATCGTTTGAGGTTGATATCTATTATTGTAGGATACATGGGATATTTATCTAATCCTTAGCAAAGTTTCAAAGTCGTATCTGCATGACTGTTGCACCATCTGTTCAGTCTTTTCATTCCGAGAAGGTTAAGTGCATAACTTCCTGTGCTCTTCTTCTGCTTCTTAAAGTACATTCAAACAAGGGGTTGCAATTCTGCAAGTGTGAGTCGTAATATTCTACATTAACATACAGTACCTCCATGTATTCCACCTTGGGTCAGTCCCTGGAGCCACCTCTTCTCTTCAATGACTCAGGCAAGGATGCTGAATGGCACAAAGTGGTTGAGTGTCTGGCCAAGTGAGGAACTAGGTTATATGTTTGTACTACAACCCTTTGGATCCAGTTACCCTCCAGCTAGCCATTATTTAGGGATCATCCGCTGGAACAAATAGAGATAACTAAGTCCTGAGGTCCACTAAGGACCTCATCCTTAACCAAAGCTGTGGAAAAAGTTGGTGCCATTGATCAGTTTGTGGCATCACTTTTTTTTATTCTCCGGGTTGTGATGGAATCAGACTTTTACAGGACCTGTCCCAAATACAGTAACTCTCAAATAACATTTTACAGGGGCATAGCTATAGAGAATCTAGAGGTAGATGCTGCACCCGGACATTTGGTGTTTTGGGTCACAATGCCAAATAAGAGGACACTGGAATTATAAACACATGTGCAGAAGTTGTAGACCAGACAAATATGTTGGTTGCTCTGATGCAGAATATGTATTGAAGGGCATTTTTTTAATCTATACATTGACGCGTTTCAGAGTCGGACTGGCCACTTTTTGAAGATAAGTACATCATATATCATTCAAAACAATCCAGATTAAAACGATCTCAAAAACTGTCAAATATCTTGACACCAGCTGTTTGATGAGTTGTCGGATTATTTTTATTTCAAATGTTTTGCGATGATGTTTCATGTACTTATCCTGAAGAAGTGGACGATCCCACCTTGAAATGTAGATACTTTGAATAATGGTCCGTAAATGCATCTTCTCTGCAACTAGTGCAAAACTCAAGGCTTGTATTGCTCCACCAGGTCTGGCAGCCGCGGTAGCCATCACACACCCGTATCTACATACTGTAGTAGATGTTGTGTTCTAAACACAAGGAGAGAAGTTTCTAACGCAGCTGCAACTTCTACGCCTTCTATATCACTTTGTGTTGCACTGTGAACACTTTTCCCCTTTTTCTTTTTCTTCATTGGAATCATCAATGGCACATAGGTATGGCCCAGGAGTTTAATCATGTCAGCCTTTGAGTGGTATGAACATTAACTCCATTACTCAAAAAAATAATCTCTCCCTAGTGTCCCGTTTTTGGATCCATTTGCGATATAAGTAAATATTCAACCCTATGAGCCTTGAAACAAGACTTAAAATATAAGGCAAAAACAGTCTTCTCCAAAATAAAGATCCATCTATCTACATCCAACTGTTTCAATGATCTGGTCTCTCACCATTTCATAGAATTGTGCTAGTTGGGTGGGTGAGAGGTCTTTGACATGGGAGTTGGGGAGTACTGTTCTGGAGAGACTTCAAACTGGCTTGGGGAGTCTCCTAGGTCTGAAGAATGTATAAAAATGTCCAAGAAACGTTGCCTGATCATAGTTTCCTCACACCATCTGGAAACAGAAAGATACAGTACTCCTCGTAGTATTTCAGATCAAACATTGCCCAATCATTGTCATCTACAGCAACTAGAGTTGAGAGAAATTCCCGAAATTAGATTCAGACAGATTTATTCCATTCAGGGGGAAATTCTATTTGCATGGAATAAATTCAATAGGAAATTAATGTGCCATGAAGGGAATAAAAAAAAAATGTAAACACCTGTACCACTGCTGCCAGTCCTTTGATCGGCTCATCTATATTCTTTTTTCATTCCGGACTTTTAGGCTCTTCCCTTCACTAAGCCCCATGTATGTTGTGACGCATGCGGTCGACTGGGGTGAAATACATGCCTGTGCCCTATGGGACTTAATGAACAGAAGACCCGTTTGAAGCGCTTGATGGTCTGGAACGAAGAAAGAAAATAGAAGAATGAACGGTTCTTCTGTTTTTTATTCTGGACCAGGCACTTCAGCCGAATTTTCCATTCACTAAGGTCCATGTGTGTTGTTAAATATGCGGTTGAGTAGGATGTCATGCATGTCCATGCCCCATGTGGGGTTTAGTGAAGAGAAGACTTGACTGAAGTGCTTGACAGTCCGGAATGAAGAGAGACGACGGAAGATTTATCAGCTCTTCTGTCTTCATTCTGGACCTCCAGGCACTATGGCCGGGTTTTGGGTTCACTAAGCTCTACATGTATTGTGATGCATGCAGTTGAGTGGGGCACAATGCATGTCTGTGCCTCACATGGGGCTTGGTGAAGAGAAAACTTGACTGAAGTGTTTGACTGTCCGGAATGAGAGAGACAACGGAAGATTGATCAGCTCTTCTGTCTTCATTCTGGACATCCAGGCACTACGGCCGGGTTTTGTGTTCACTAAGCTCTACATGTGTCGTGTCGTATGCAGTTGAGTGGAGCACAATGCATGTCTGTGCCCCATGTCACAGCATGACGCACATGAATATAGCAGTTAGAAGAAAGATGATAGAAAATTGAAGATGGAAAAGCCAACCGGAAGTCTAGTTTTGGTGGAACAGATATGAGTAGAGCTGAGGAGAGGGGAGTATTAGATTATTTTTTTACATCCCATTTTGGCTGTACATAATCCAGTCTAAATTGGGGCCAACTACTATTTTGCATACAGAGATTTAAATAAATTCAGAGGCTTTTTTTTTTTCTTTAAATTCAAGGTGAGTTAGATTTTCCCAGAATCGATTCACTCATGTCGAAGACCTACCTAAAAATTCCAAGTACCAACATACATCACCATTATCCAAACTCACATTCCACCAGTTGCCCAAGCCTGTACTACACAATAACAGCAATTCGAAATATAAAATACAAGTTCTTCCCAGAGGATATTACCCCAGAAAATGGTGTCAATCAAATAAACTTTACGTAAAGAGAGAAAAAGTCTTGCCTATTGTTTAAGTCTCATGAACATGTCATCATCCCTTCATACACAGATCTTTCTTTAGAGCTGACATGTTTTTTGCTAACGTCGATGATTGGAACCCTGAACTCTGGTATTTGTGTGCATTAAACTTGCCATTTGTGAATTACTTTGGCTATTAGCACAGTTAAGTTTGTATCACAAACATAAATTGCATCAATTTTTTTTTTTACAAGAATCGTAAGTGACATGCTGTCAAGTCTACACTCGTAAAGACTGAGAAACATAAATAATACTTTGAAAGCTGTCACTTCCAGTCCCATTGTAAACATTACACAACAATTTCAAATTGCTATCATTTCATTTACTTTGTAATGCAATGATGGAACCGGTAGAACAATAGAGGATGAGCGTGAAATGTCCTCGGCTTCTTCTGCCGGATAAATCCAACAACATAGAGCCTGCGGGCTCCGCGATGCATCTCGGTCCTGTCTTGTGCACCTGGCAAGCCTAACGAACTGTTTACTGTTGACTTTTGCTATTAACGTCAATTTCTGAAGAGTCGAAGTACGAAGCGAAAGCTTGGAGAAATGGGTTTGTTAGTGGCAAATAAGAAATTATGAGCAGTTGTTTACCATGCAAAAATAGGTCTATGCAACAAGGACATGAAGTCATCTGTAGTCCTAGGAAAATTATTTCCAATATATGCTTCAGGAAATTGGGCAAAGAAAAACTTTTCTTGCTTTTTTATTTTTAATTTTTTTTTGCATGGTTTGCATCCTGTTTGGTGTGGAAGATGATGTATGGGAGCCCTCATCAGCCAATGGCTGAAGAAGGCAACTAGTTTGGCAATCCAACAACCAAAGAAGACCTAGTCAAGATGAAACTTCAGTGGAAGACTAGGAGCATTGAAGAATAATCATGGCTCAACCGATGTAGTTCTTGGTTTCTATAAGTGGAACCATCTTTAGTTTTGAGGTTGAAGGCTCAAAGATTCATTCTCATTAGTTCCAAGAGCACCTTCTATTTTGGGTCCATAATCTTCAAGTAAATTTGCTCTCTCTTTAGCACCTATGAATGACTGTTGAGTTGATATCTTAAAAACATGTCAAAGGTCCATTCTGCTTTCTATGTTGGATGCTTGGATATATCAGTGGAGACCAAAGAACAATGGATGGGAAGGACCATAACGAGAATAATGCATTTGGGAAGGATTGATATGGCATAGGAGAAAATCGAGAGGAAGTGATGACTGAGCAGGTTAATGCTAGGGAAGAGGCAACAGGAAAAGCTAAGGCTAAGATTTGGTGGTAACGAGCACAGAGAACGAATTGTGGGTTCTGGGGGCAAAAGAGGCTCAGTATAGTGAGTAGAATGCATTTCGTATTCTGGACAATTGTCTCACAATCACTGGTTCTCAAGGGAAACAAATATATGATAAAACAATATATTTCTAGTGGAAGCATTCACTGCAATGTCCAGCCAAGTATGCCACTTCCAAGTTAATAAACCACTTTCTCCAAATAGGGTTCTTTTTCTTTGGAGAGAAGATTCTGGTTTGGCTAAAATGTCATTTACTCATACTGCAAGACACATTAAAAGGTCAGATGTTGACTTATAGGGTAGCTTCCTCCAATAGAGAGCCAATTTTCTTCTTTTTTGAGGAAAGCCAATTTGAAGACACTTAACCCAGGCCTTAAAATCTTTATACGCCAGCTCACAGTCTCCTCAAGAAGAAACTGTATTCCTTATGCCGTGGCAAAAAAACCTAATGATAGTCAAAGCAAGACCCCTCTCCAAGTATTTTTATTAATAAAGAAGAGCTGAATCTCGCAAAAATTCATTTTGGGAAGATTCGATTCAGTCCGAATAAAATTCAGTCTGAATTGAAAGCAAATCGAAAAGACGTTTATTATGCTCTGAGGTCTCTTACGACCCCAAAGCATAATAAACGGAGGGCTGGGAAGGGTTAAAAAATTAGATTATACTAATCCGTTTCTTTGCTCACTCCCTCTGGTCTTCCCAGCTTATATTTTCTGGAGCTGACTTGACCAGTGTTATGTAATGTGACTGCTTGAGATATAGTCAATGCCGGATTGATCTGAGGTGCGGAAACTGCAAGGAGCAAGCAAATGTGACAACGCTAGGCTGCATGTTGCTTGTCCTACTAAGAACTATCATGGTCTGCAGCGTCTCCGGACTTGTCTCCCATTGAGCACATCTGGGATGTAATTCATCGGCGACTGCATGGGAGCTGCCAGCAGTGGATCTTGATGATTTGCCCAAGTGCATCAGTGGAGCAGAACACTCCTCAGGAAACCATTAATAACCTCATTGATAGCAGCGAAGTCTGTAAGTGCACCGATTTTTCCATTTCCAAGTTTTTGCATTTTTTTTCATAATTTACATATCATTAACTCGTCTATTGATCCAGTCATTTCCATACTTTTCCTTCTTGGTGTTGCAATTTCAGCGTTAAAGAGTGTAGGTGGAAAGCAAGTAAGAATGAAATTATCTGATTCGAACAAAGGAAAGTTCTCGGAATAAGTCATGGAAAATAGTGTGGTAGAAAGCTACCATGTCGTCATTGTCCTTTTGACATTTTTGTTTATCAGCCTGTGATGCCTATCCCTTGCTTTTGTATTTTGGATCTTTATTACAGTGTTTACGCAAAATGGCAAAGTGATTTGATAGCTACTTTGTGCAGCGCTCGGGAGTAATTGGGTGTTTTTCACGCAGAGCAGACTCCGGTCCACACATTATTTTTCCAGTTTGCACTAGAGCAGAATTATATTACAAAGGAATGTGCTGAATAACCAAATCTCAACAGTTACGCCCAACGTAAATTCCTACCGAGCCAGCAAAATAATTTTGATTATTTATCCAAAAAAAAAAAAAGTAATTTCATCTTGACGACTTTTGACTTTTACATTATTCTTAACTAGTGCTTTTCTGTCTAAGCAAACTATATTGTTCCATAACTACAGGTCCTCACTCAGTTAAACATGTCGTTACTCCGAGAACCTCGGAACAAGACAGAAAATGTAGAAACATTTCAAAATCTAACCTTATCCCACTGTGATAAAGACAGGAGTGGTGTGACTGTTAAAGCACCTTATCTCCCGACGGCAAGCTGAATAACATGGAGAATTTTTATTTTTTTCCTACGGTGACAGATTTTTACATTTTACTCGTAACTTATGTTAAAGGTAAAAGGAAAATTCAGGCTCGAATAAACCACTGGGAACCAACCGGAGTGTCTTCAGGTGGGGAAACAAATATGGGGGTGGAAAATGATTTTCTCGTTCTATTGAAGACGAGAAAGGATTGGACTGAGCTTTATTCTTGGCAGGACACGGGGCAACAAGGTTTAAGTAAAATAATCTCGACTGAAAGTAATAAATACTAATTTTTCTTCAAGTATCTGGTTTCCATGGCAGTGCGTGAACATACTATAATTTGCCGAGAGACGTCTATACAAGGATGAATAAAGAGATCACTGGTTGCTGCTCCTTTTTTTTTATTTAAACCCCCTCACCATCCATTTCTACTTAAGAAATATATGAAGATGGGGTCATAAGGGTGCCGTCTAATTGCATCTCTTGGTCGCCTTTTGTGTCATACTGTGAGATCGTGTTTGCCTCGCCACTTAAACCGCTTAAACTGCTTATAAATTAGATGGATCACATATATAGCGTTCTATAAAGTAGTAAGTTAAAGTCACAAACTATTTAAAATGGTTGTACAGAATTACAAAAAAATGGCTTTTTTTCGTCTAGAAACCTATCCATAGGTTGCATGTTGTATGATAGTTCTTGTAAAATGAAAATAAAAGTACACCCCAGACGACTCATGCAATTGGAATTGGTCAGACACTGAGCAGCAGATGGGAGATGCACCCCTGTCAATGGCGTGCTAAAAATTGTAAACCACACAAAATGTGTGTCACCACACAAAATGTGTGCCGCCACACTACGGAAGACCAATTACTGCTCAAGTAGAACCCTAAAAATGTGGGGAAATAATAAACGAAAAATTAAAGAAAAGTGAATCCATAAATAGTTGTGACTGCACTTCAGGGTCACTGCAGATGGCAGTAAAACATTTAACAATGGTAATACATATATCACAAATATCGGGGGAACAATAAATTTGTTAAATTAACCTGACGCAAATCGAGAGGACCAACCAGGCTGATAAACAAAAATGGGTATATTGAACATAGGGTGAAAAGGTAGAAAAATATATATATCAGCCTGTTTAGTAAAAGTGTTGGCAGGTGCCTGACACGCCATGATCGTTAAGACACAGGTATGCAAGGTGGATGACAACTGCTAGTGGTGATGTCCAAGGTGCAGGAGCTATAAGCTCTTCCAAGGTGCTGGTAAATAGTGGTGGAGCACTCTCAGTAGGTGTAGCAGTGAGGATCGTAGAATGATGCAGTAATCCAGAGAGTCCCAGCCGGAGACGTCCCTGGAGACAGAAGCAAAGAACGAGCAGTGTGTGACGCGATACATTCTATGGAGTACGGAAGCCTTGGAGGACCCCATTTCTCCATACGGGTTTCGGAAATACGCTGTTTGCTTCCCCTCTGGTCGAAGGGGGAGAGGGTCATGATGTGCGCCGTGTCCCATATGTGATCTAGTGAGGCCAATCGGATGTCTCAGATTGACCTCTGCAATGGAATGGAGTGACAGAAGAAAAGAAGACCGGTACGGAAGATCAGTGCAAAGGACCAGAGCTGAAAATGCGGCACAATAGGTGAGGAATGGTAAGTATAACTATTTTTTTTTTCTGCTTCCTTGTTCTCTCAGCTATTGTGCCAGTTACAATTTGGACCGAATTAAACTGTGTTTATTTAATGGGAAGAGGTTGAAGGACAGATCTGACGACATGCTCTACCATTAGTGGCCATCGGAGCTCTGTGTAGTCTCCGTGGAAGAAGGAGAGCCCGAACCACTTATATATTAGGAAATGCCACAAAATCGTGTTACCTACAAGAAATAAAAGTGGACAATTTTTTGAGAAAAAAAAAAAAAAGCTTTGGGGACAGTCCCCAATTGAGACCAAGTCAAGACGTTTGACGCCATTAGACCAGTTTAGGAATTTGCCGTTTCTGCTCATTGATGTGTGTTGTGCACGCATGGATTGTATCAGCATTCATTTCAAAGAAATCGCGAGTGGTTGAAGATAAAAGATGATACGATAGATGATATGCTCTCAACCACTGGGCTTTGAGATGTTTTGATTATATGGTAATAACACCCTACCGACTATAAAACATTTACTTGCATATAAATCAGACGTAAATTTATAATAAAACGGTGAAGGCTGTAGGTATCCGGATAGCGGAGTGTGATTATAGCCATGAGGAATGTGTTTGTTTGCATTTTCCGCTCATGTTCTCAGCGATCCAAGATAAACAATTATATGAAATAAGAGCAGACAACAATGGCGAGTTGTTTTGTTCCAAGCGATGTGAAAACAGTTCTACAGCCGCTTGTACAGAGCCACAAAAGAAAGCTCGTTCAAGGTCTCCATGGTGTCTATTGTTCTACACTGTCATCGATATTAAGGATAATATAGTCATTTTTAATCCAGGATGTGTGAACAGATAGGCATTGAATTCTTTTTGTTCAGGAGAAAGGAAGAAGATCACTGGTTAAGTTTTATCACAAAAGTCGAGGCAAGAGATACAAAAAAAGTTTGTATTTTAAGGGGTTGTCTAGGCAAAGGTGCTTGATGCTATATCTAGAAGATATGTAGAAGAAAACTTGGCACTCCAAAGATATTGCAATTTATTGATCAATTTAATGATAAGTACAGTACAGACCAAAAGTTTGGACACACCTTCTCATTTAACGATTTTTCTGTATTTTTATGACTATGAAAATTGTACATTCACACTGAAGGCATCAAAACTATAAATTAACACATGTGGAATTATATACTTAACAAAAAAGTGTGAAACAACTGAAAATATGTCTTATATTCTAGGTTCTTCAAAGTAGCCACCTTTTGCTTTGATGACTGCTTTGCACACTCTTGGCATTCTCTTGATGAGCTTCAAGAGGTAGTCACCGGAAATGGTTTTCACTTCACAGGTGTGCCCTGTCAGGTTTAATAAGTGGGATTTCTTGCCTTATAAATGGGGTTCGGACCATCCATTGTGTTGTGCAGATGTCAGGTGGATACACAGCTGATAGTCCTACTGAATAGACTGTTAGAATTTGTATTATGGCAAGAAAAAAGCAGCTAAGTAAAAAAAAACGAGTGGCCATCATTACTTTAAGAAATGAGAGTCAGTCAGTCCGAAAAATTGAGCAAACTGTGAAAGTGTCCCCAAGTGCAGTTGCAAAAACCATCAAGCGCTACAAAGAAACTGGCTCACATGAGGACCGCCCCAGGAAAGGAAGACCAAGAGTCACCTCTGCTTCTGAGGATAAGTTTATCCGAGTCACCAGCCTCAGAAATCGCAGGTTAGCAGTAGCTCAGATTAGAGACCAGGTCAATGTCACACAGAGTTCTAGCAGCATACACATCTCTTCAACAACTGTTAAGAGGAGACTTTGTGCAGCAGGCCATCATGGTAAAATAGCTGCTAGGAAACCACTGCTAAGGACAGGCAACAAGCAGAAGAGACTTGTTTGGGCTAAAGAACAAAAAGGAATGGACAATAGACCAGTGGAAATCTGCTTTGGTCTGATGAGTCCAAATTTGAGATCTTTTGTTCCAACCACTGTGTCTTTGTGTGACGCAGAAAAGGTGAACGGATGAACTGTACATGCCTGGTTCCCACCGTGAAGCATGGAGGAGAAGGTGTGATGGTGTGGGGGTGCTTTGCTGGTGACACTGTTGGGGATTTATTCAAAATTGAAGGCATACTGAACCAGCATGGCTACCACAGTGTCTTGCAGCGGCATGCTATTCCATCCGGTTTACGTTTAGTTAGACCATCATTTATTTTTCAACAGGACAATGACCTCAAACACACCTCCAGGATGTGTAAGGGCTATTTGACCAAGAAAGAGAGTGATGGGGTGCTACGCCAGATGACCTGGCCTCCACAGTCACCAGACCTGAACCCAATCGAGATGGTTTGGGGTGAGCTGGACCGCAGAGTGAAGGCAAAAGGGCCAACAAGTGCTAAGCATCTCTGGGAACTCCTTCAAGATTGTTGGAAGACCATTTCCGGTGACTACCTCTTGAAGCTCATCAAGAGAATGCCAAGAGTGTGCAAAGCAGTCATCAAAGCAAAAGGTGGCTACTTTGAAAAACCTAGAATATAAGACATATATTGTCAGTTGTTTCACACTTTTTTGTTAAGTATATAATTCCACATGTGTTAATTCATAGTTTTGATGCCTTCAGTGTGAATGTACAATTTTCATAGTCATGAAAATACAGAAAAATCTTTAAATAAGAAGGTGTGTCCAAACTTTTGGTCTGTACTGTATATACAGAGAAACAAATGTTTTGGTCTAAAAGGACCTTCATCAGTGTACCTGCAGATATAGGTTGTATGGAGATAAATATCTCAGTGAAGTAGTCAAACAGTCCTTATTTCTAAACTCCCTCCTGACGGACTGTTTGACTACTTCACTGAGATATTTTTCTCCATACAACCTATATCTGCAGGTACACTGATGAAGGTCCTTTTGGACCGAAACGTTTGTTTCTCTGTACATACTTATCATTAAATTGATCAATAAACTGCAATATCTTTGAGTGCCAAGTTTTCTTCTACATATTATATGGTTTGGGACCCTACTTGTGCACCAACCCCCCAGGAAGCGCGGTAATTTTCTACTTGATTTTATCTAGAAGCTAAGACAACTCTAACATTATATGATTCTATGAACCCGGCTACTTCAAACAATTTTGTGGTTCACTTCCCGTGAATTGCCTAAAATGGCGATCGTCATGTTATACATTGCAAATGATTATACCAGCCACAGAAGAATCACATGACCTTGAACATGACTGGGTGGGCTTCCCTGTAATAACTTGCAGGTATCACAACACATGGTGTCATTGCAGCTAATCAAGAGGGACAATCATAGCCTGTATAAAAGCAGAGGCAGGGAATACAGCTATTTTGTGCTGGTGAATCTGGCTAAGCTGGTAGATGTAATGTTCTTTCACTAATTATAGAGATGGGGAGAAAAAGCCATAAAATACTGAAGAAACTATATAGATAGTGTTATAGCACAGCATTGAAAATGACTAGCGTGTGAGGAAAAAGAATAAGGCTATGCGCCCACGATGCAGAAATGCTCCGGATTTTTTCCTGAGCGTTTCTGCATCTCCCTGGCAGAAAAAACGCATGCGGATTGTACATGCAGATTGTACATGCGGATTGTACATGCGTTTTTCCTGCCAGGGACAAGCAGATGTGAAGCGTTCTTCACATGCATTTCCGCATGCGGGTTGTCAAGCACTTTCCAAGCGATTTTAGCATCACTTGGAAAGTGCTTGACAACTTGGTCACACTATATAAATCCATGCAACCGGCAAGCGGCATGGATTTATATAGTGTGACAGAAAGAATGTTAAAAAATAAAAAATAAAACTATACTTACCTTCCGATGGCCCCAGGAGTCCTTCTCTGTGCTTGCCGGCAGCTTGCGGTAGATTTAAGGACCTGCCGACATCAGCGGTCGCGTGACCCGTCACATGACTAAATGACTTCAGCGCAGGTCCTTCAGTCCACTGCGATCTGCCGGCAAGCGAAGACAAGGAGACCGCTGGCCATCAGAAGGTAAGTATAATATTTATTTTTTATTTTATTCTTTTTTTACAGGTTCTATGGTACCCGGGTCCGGAGGAGAGTCTCCACTTCTCCACACCCGGGTACCATCCGCACATTGAAACGCATGGATTCCGCATGTACAGATGCAGTGATGCGGATTCCACGCGTTCCAATGCAAGTCAATGGCGGCGAAAACGCAGCGCTTCCACAAAATAATTGGTAGTGCTGCGTTTTTTCCGCAATATTAATCTGCAGCGGTAATTTCCGCAGCATGTGCACAGCACATGCAGATTATCATTGGGGAACATGGCAGACCTTCTACCAAGCGTTTTTTAAGCATTTCTGCAGCGCAATTGCCGCTGCTGAAATGCTTAAAAAACGCATAGTTGGCACACAGCCAATGCTGATCTAATTCAAAGGAAAGAGATCGAAGAGTGTCATATAAGTCTTTTCCGACCAAATGGAGGCTTTGGAATACTCTTGGGAAAGTCAACAAAGTTGGCAAAACCCATCTATATTGTTTAATTGACTGCTACACTGCCACCCCCTTCCTTAGACATGCATACTCGGCTCAGCAGAGTGTGAACTTGATTTCAAGGCAAAGAAGGAAATGTCACTGTCTCACACCTCTAACAGTGGATTACTCTCTAGGAGGAATTCAACGTTGCCAACTCTTGTCTTCCCCATTTGATGGACAGTTAGAAGGTCTCCAAGAAGGCAGCCAACCCATCTGAAGTGTATGGGGGGCCGCATGACTCTCCCTGACCATGTCGGTGGAGAAAGGTATCCAGTCATTAGAACTTCAACAGCAGATTATTTTGTTTTCAGGGGAGATACAGGTGCATCTCACTAAATTAGAATATCATCAAAAAATGTATTTTATTTCTGTTCTTCAATACAAAAAGTGAACATATTATAGAGTCATTACAACCAGAGTGATCTATTTCAAAGGTTTATTTCTCTTGATGTTGATGATTATGGCTTACAGCCAATGAAAACACAAAAGTCATTATCTCAGTAAATTAGAATACTTTATTACAGCTTGAAAAATATCTTTAAAATCTGAAATGTTGTCCTACTGAAATGTATGTTCAGTAAATGCCCTCAATACTTGGTCGGGGCTCCTTTTGCATCAATTACTGCATCAATGCGGCAATGTGGCATGGAGGGATCAGCCTGTGGCACTGCTGAGGTGTTATGGAAGCCCAGGTGGCTTTGATAGCAGCCTTCAGCTCGTCTGCATTGTTGGGTCTGGTGTCTCTCATCTTCCTCTTGACAATACCCCATAGATTCTCTATAATAGATTCTCTATGGGGTTAAGGTCAGGCGAGTTTGCTGCCAATCAAGCACAGTGATACTGTTGTGTGTAAACCAGGTATTGGTACTTTTGGCAGTGTGGACAGGGGCCAAGTCCTGCTGGAGAATGACATTTCCATCTCCAAAAAGCTTGTCGGCAGAGGGAAGCATGAAGTGCTCTAAAATGTCCTGGTAGATGGCTGCGCTGACTTTGGTCTTGATAAAACACCGTGGATCTACACCAGCAGATGACATGGCTCCCCAAACCATCACTGATAGTGGAAACTTCACACTAGACCTCCAGCAGCTTGGATTGTGGCCTCTCCACTCTTCCTCCAGACTCTGGGACCTTGATTTCCAAATGAAATGCAAAATTTACTTTGCATTTACTTAGTGTCAATGACTGCCTTCTGGACATTTGTCAAGTCAGCAGTCTTCCCCATGATTGTGGAGCTTACTGAAACAGACTGTAGGACCATTTTAAACACTTAGGAAGCCTTTTGCAGGTGTTTTTTGTTAATTATTTTAATTTACTGAGATAATGACTTTTGTGTTTTCATTGGCTGTAAGCCATAATCATCAACATTAACAGAAATAAACACTTGAAATAGATCACTCTGTGTGTAATGACTCAATATAATATAGGAGTTGCACTTTTTTGTATTGAAGAACTGAAATAAATTAGCTTTTTGATGATATTCTAATTTAGTGAGAGCACCTGTATGTTATTGCCATAAGTGTCTGGCAGTGGCTTTCTCCTCTCTTCCTGCTGAAAATATATGAAGCCAAGTGTTTACGTGTATAGGGGAGTTGGGAGAGATGCCTTAGCCCCTCACCCCATCACAGCAGTGGTTCACCTGGTCGGTGACTATGTCATCCATGTGGAGGACTTGAGAGAAAGGTGGGTAGTTTGGAGCTCACCACGCTGGAAACTGGATCAAACTAAGTTGTCGTTCACCTGTGGGTGCCAAATATGCTGGTGATTGCCATAGTTGAAAAGAGAGAGGATTGTTTCCAGCACATCCGTCCAGGTAATAAAAAAGCTAAATTTTATTAGGTGAACATTTAAAATTCTAAAACCGAAATCTAGAGAGACATACGTTTGTAAATTTTAGATTTTTCCTTTTCAGGGGAGCCCCAGACATTGATCGGAGTGCCCACTGCGTCCTGGTGGGACCACTAGACCTTATGCACACTGCAGCCAGCTCTGTGCAGCACAGGTGCCAACTGTAGTGTACAGCCAGCACCCAAGTCTAACTGCTGCGATCAGGGCAAGATCGCTATGTTTTAACCCTTTATCCGCTTTCAGTTGTGACAGCGGCATTTAAGAGGTTGGAAATGGGGGTGCCGATTGCCTTGTCGCGGCACACAGAGGCCTAGTGGAGATCAACATGTGTACCACAATTGGACATCTATGATCCTATGGTGATTTTACAATACCCTGCAATATTACAGTCCTGTACTATATTCTACAAGCGATCGCAGGTTCAAGTCCCCAAGGGGGACGAACAATAAAAGAAAATGTAAAAACAATGAAAAAGTCTTAATATAAAAAAAAATAGGTTAACAAAATGTATAGAAAAGTTTAATTTAACAAACTTGATGTCTTGTGGATAACTGTCTGTAACTAATAAAATATCTTTATCCCATGCAGAGAATGCCAAAATGAAGAAAAAAACGCAGCAGAAATGCTGTTTTTTTATCACTTTTCAAATTAACATGTTCAAATTAACATATTTGATATTGCTGCATACATAACTGTCTGAACTAATAAAATGTTTATCCCATACAAAGAACGCCAAAATGGAAAAAAGCAAAGCAGAATTGCTGTTTTTTGATCACATTTAAAACAAAAGAGAAAGGCAATAAAAAGCGATCAGAAAGTCATATGGACCCCAAAATAGCAATGATGAAAACTGGAGGCAAAATATAAAGTTATAGCTTTTGGAAGACAAGAAAAAACTCGAAAGTGAAGAGGGGAGCGCACTGTGACTCGAGGGTCGGCATAAACATGGAGGCGGCCTTGGTTACCAATGGATCCTTTGGGGACGTACAAAATAGAGAAAAGCTATTTTGTTACTTTTTGTGCTGTTTTTTTTTTCCATAAAAGAAGCCATAATTGTCCTACAAAATCCTATTGAATGAGAAGCGGATGGAGGGGATGAAGAATAATTTAATTAATGGAGACCTTTTAATACACACAACTGTATAACTTTCCATGATATATAAAATGGCTTTTAAACATTTGTTTTATATGAAGGGAATGTAGCAGTGAAATAAAATAAATAGCGTCTTCAGTTTCCTAAGAATTACACCCTAAAATTACCTTTTATTACCTGATTAAAAGTTTTCGAGGCCAAATCTAAAGTCTGGCTGGACATAATTCAACGTATTATCTGTGGGACTATCGTGTTCTATAAAACACATTTTTCAGAAATCACCACTGGCTTACATTAAAATCCATATGCTTCTGTAACACTTTAGCCGACCGGTAAAGGAATGCCGCTCGCTGTATCGTGCGTGATTAATTTGTCCGCTATGTTTTCTCTTCCAACTTGTATTTAAAAGTTGCGTGGTTTAAATCTGTCACTTTATTTTAGTAATATTGGAATTTTTTTTTTTTCATCGTAAAGTTTCATTGTTGAAAGATTATCCAATTGTTTAGTTAAAACCAACAACAGCCCGCACCGGGAGACATTGTTTTTTTTTTTCTTTCTCCAATTTAAGGGAAGGTTGATATTTAACATCTGGAAAAATGTGTCCAGACCTGACCCAGGGCGAAAATACACTTTATACGGCTGATGATAGTAACTTTATTATTCTTACCGAACTCCTCTCCTTTTTCAGACGACACTTCCATTTTATTTGGTCTGATGTCTAAACACCTATTTTGACTCATTTTGGGTCATTTCTAACATCGGGACTATTTTTTTCCTTATAAGGAAATTTCTGCTGTGTAGAGTTATGGGTTCGAAGAATCCAGGTTTTTATCATGTAAAAAAAAAACATAGAAGAATCCTTTCAAAACTTTTTCTAACTTTAGGGTATGTGCACACAGAGTTTTTCGAGGAGTTTTTGGAGCAGAAACTCTCCAAATCTCAAAACTCCTCAAAATGCTTTACGTTTCCACCCAGTTTCTGATCCAAAAACTCAGCAAAAAGACCTAAAACATAAAGAACTAAAATAATGTGGTTGCTTAAATATGCACACCCTTGAACTATTATTTTTTTGAAGTATGCTTTGACTTTCTGACAGCATTCAGTCTTTTTGGGAAGGAGTCTATCAGCATGGTGCATCTAGAATTGGTAATCTGACCACTGTTCCTTGCATTATCCCTACATCGGTCAGATTATGAGGGCATCTCCTGTGTACAGCCCTCTCTTCAGGACACCCACATATTTTCTATTGGACTCAGGTTTGACTTTGACTGGGCCATTCCAAAGCTGACAGAGGAGCTGTAATGTAAGCACAAAAACCGATGATCTGCCAGGGAAGAGATGTAACAGGAGAAGAAATAAATCTTCTCCTAGACTGACTGAGCACAAAAGATTTGTTTCTTGTTTCTGTGCAGTCAGCTGAGAAGATTTATTCCATCTCCTGTTAGAGCCCATCTTATTGGCTTCCTGAAGTATGTGTGCTTACTATACAACTCCTCTGTTAATTGAGACACAGGTCTCAGCAGATGCGTTTCTTCAGACTACAGCCTGTCATGACGTGACTAGGTTTGGGCTGCCATTTGAATTACATGACGAGCACCATTTTATTATATTCTTGAAGAATCCATTTAGTTGTCTCCTCACTTCCAGGCCAAAGTCTTAAAAGAAAGTGAAACCCTTAAGATTCTGGGATGTAGAGACTAACCCTTGTAACCCTTGATCAGTTTACATTTGTTTGGTCTACAGGTACGAGTATCTACTTTCTTCAGTAGTAAACCATGCCACCTGGCCCACTCCACAAACATAAATCCAAAGAGGACAGTAAATTTTTCGCAGTCAGTCTCTAGAGAGCTATAAAATAATTCTATTGAATGTCTCAAGTGAAGACGTTAACCACCAAAGTTTAGTAACTGAAAATAACTCTGGAATTAAATATCACAACTCTGCAAAGACACAAAAAAAGTAAAAATACAATGACTATCTGATCCTATCTACCTTCAGGAAAACAATTCCAGCTATTCCTCATGTTTAGACTGCCAGACTGAGCGACTATTAATACAAATATCCAGAACATTCCTACATGGAGTAAGAGGTCTATCTCCACAAGAACACAAGATCATTATCATCCTCTACTCCTGGATCTGGTGATGATATCTTGTAAAATGATCTGGCCGTAAATGGATATTTATCATCCAGGGATTTTCAGAGATTATTATTTTTCACCAGGGATAGCTGAATAAATATACACAAAAGGCTTTAACGTATGGAAATAAATTGGAAGTGTCCATTGAGTATTGCCGAATGCAACAGTTGTAGAGGTTTCCAGAGCTCTTATTTTTGCCCCATGGAGGCCTGACGTGAAATCCTCTTGCCCTTGTTACAGAGCAGTGAGACAAACAGTGGTGTAACTTCAAAGTTTGTAGGCCGTAATGTAACATGGCTCTTTAATAGTAATGGTCTTCTCATATGGGCTAAAGGGAACTTTTGAGCCCCATAGGCTCCACGTTTTAGATGCTACTGCAATTTGTGCATCCACTATTTTTATTCCGATGGCAAAGGACTGACTCCAAATGTATGTAGGTCCTTGGGCCTCATGTCTACATTTTGTATAGTCTTTTTGCTTAGCAAATAATGGGTTCCAACCAGTCCAGTAGGCCCTGGTATCTGCATGGGTTTGTCTTGACTTTAATGGAGTAAATTAAAAGATTGCGAAGAGCAAGCAGATGATACACATTTAGATTTATGTATAATATTAATGGTCCTAAACATCCACATCGTAAATTATGTGTCTCTGCTGACTAGATTGGATTGACCAATCTGAATTGAATGAAAAAACCTATAAATGAACATTCGACAAAGAGGCCATATATATTTGATTAAAAAGACCTTTATTATAACAAGTTAGGGCATATGGTGACAAAGAAAACGAGCATACACATGATAAAGATATCTTATTAAAATATTAGATATATTTGTATGCACACAGAACGCCAGAGTAATGACACCACTTCATTTGAGTATAACTAACACTGCTACATCTAACCTGCTACAATGGCAGTATGTCAGTGTCAATGACTATGCAACTTATACTCAATTAAAGCACCATCCCAAGTGTAACCAGCGGTGTATGGACATAACTATTTTTTTTTTATATCATTAGCCACTAATTTTTGCTGGATTATAATAAATATTCAGCGTTATATACATGTATATGGTTAAATGTCCTCATACCTGCTGGTTGGAATGTCCACATATAGCGGTGGCTCCAGACTGAATGTTCCTGCTGCACGTGTAATGCTCACCCCGACGCGCGTTTCGGTGCGTCCTACCTCAGGGGGTCAATATTTATTATAATCCAGCAAAAATTAGTGGCTAAAGATATAAAAAAAATAGTTATGTCCATACACCGCTGGTTACACTTGGGATGGTGCTTTAATTGAGTATAAGTTGCATAGTCATTGACACTGACATACTGCCATTGTAGCAGGTTAGATGTAGCAGTGTTAGTTACACTCAAATGAAGTGGTGTCATTACTCTGGCGTCCTGTGTGCATACAAATAATTAATATTTTAATAAGATATCTTTATCATGTGTATGCTTGTTTTCTTTGTCACCATATACCCTAACTTGTTATAATAAAGGTCTTTTTAATCAAATATATATGGCCTCTTTGTCGGATGTTCATTTATAGGTTTTTTTAATGGAGTAAAGTCTAGTCTTGTATGGCCAGATTTATTTTAACTTCAATGGGTTTCCAAGGCTAACCATTGAAAGAGAGAGCACTTTTTTATTTAAGGGATTGTTGAGTCTCCTAAGAAAATCTTTGAAGGATTTACAAACTTACATGCCTCCATTATATTTCTATTGCTTGTGTATTGCTTATTCGGTCTGCACCATATCTCAGGAATAAATACAAGACATTAAGCAGAGGTGCTGGATGGAGGCCAGAGAAGAGAAGTAAAAGGAGGTCACCAGTGATCTCTAGGGTCAACATGGAGTATGATCTACATAACAAAGTATGATGGGGCTGATACATTAAAGTGTTTTACACCAGAAAATTGGCGTAAAACATTGAACATTTTGCGACTTTTGGTGTTTTCAAGGAGCTCCATCAAAGTGGTAGGGGCTGGGGAGATGAGAACAGACCGGAAAAAAGGGTAACTGTCCAAAAGTCAGAAAACCCCATAGAAAAAATCTTTTTAATCAATAAATTATATTCAATTTATATTAAACCAAACACTCATAGAATCATAGAATCATAGAATGGTAGAGTTGGAAGGGACCTCCTGGGTCATCTGGTCCAACCCCCTGCTCAAAGCAGGATTCACTAGATCATCTCAGACAGATGTCTGTCCAGCCTCTGTTTGAAGACGTCCATTGAAGGGGAACTCACCACCTCTCGTGGCAGCCTGTTCCACTCATTAATCACCCTAACTGTCAAAAAGTTTTTTCTAATATCTAATCTGTGTCTCCTCCCATTTAGTTTCATCCCATTGCTTCTAGTCTTTCCTTGTGCAAATGAGAATAAAGATGATCCTTCTACAATGTGACAGCCCTTGACATATTTGTAGACAGCTATTAAGTCTCCTCTCAGTCTTCTTTTTTGCAAGCTAAACATTCCCAAATCCTGCAACCGTTCCTCATAGGACATGGTTTGCAGACCAGTCACCATTCTGGTCGCTCTTCTCTGAACTTGCTCCAGTTTGTCTATGTCTTTTTTAAAATGTGGTGCCCAAAACTGTACACAGTATTCCAGATGAGGTCTGACCAAAGAGGAGTAAAGACCGATAATGACTTCACGTGATCTAGACTGTATGCTTCTGTTAATACATCCCAGAATTGTATTTGCCTTTTTTGCTGCTGCATCACACTGTTGACTCATGTTCAGTCTATGATCTATTAGTATACCTAAGTCTTTTTCACATGTACTGTTGCTTAGCTCTATTCCTCCCATTCTGTATATGCTTTTTTCATTTTTATTGCCCAGATGTAGTACTTTGCATTTTTCCCTGTTAAAAACCATTCTGTTGGTTGCTGCCCACTGCTCCAGTTTATTTAGGTCTTTTTGAATCCTCTCTCTCTCTTCTCTAGTATTAGCTATCCCTCCTAGCTTTGTGTCATCAGCAAATTTAATCAGTTTACCCTCAATTCCTTCATCTAAATCATTGATAAAGATGTTGAACAATACAGGTCCCAGGACGGAGCCCTGTGGTACCCCACTTGAGACATTCATCCAGCTGGATGTGAAGCCATTTACAACCACCCTTTGAGTCCGATCACTAAGCCAGTTATGAATCCACCTAACAGTTGCCTGGTCCATTGCATACTTGGTCATTTTTTCAATAAGGATGGTGTGAGATACTTTGTCAAATGCTTTGCTGAAGTCAAGATATACTATATCTACAGCATTTCCCTGATCCACCCAGTCAGTGATTCTGTCATAGAAGGAAATTAAGTTAGTCTGACATGACTTGTTAGTTACAAACCCATGCTGACTCTGGTTAATCACTTCATTCTTATCCATGTACTTACATACATGTTGTTTAATAATTTGTTCAAAGATCTTTCCTGGGATAGAAGTCAGACTCACCGGCCTATAGTTCCCTGGGTCCACCTTCTTCCCCTTTTTGAAGATAGGAACAACATTTGCTCTTCTCCAGTCTTCTGGGACTTCTCCTGTTCTCCAAGAATTTTCAAAGATTATGGAGAGTGGTTCTAAAATTTCTTCTACGATCTCCTTCAGTACTCTGGGGTGTAATTCATCTGGACCTGGAGACTTGAACTCATTTATGTTAGCTAAATATTCCCTCACAATCTTTCTGTTTACAGATAACTTGGATTCCTCTATTCCTTTAAAAGGACAGTGAAGATCAGTTGATGTTACATTTTCTTTCTGAGAGAAAACAGATGCAAAATAGGAATTAAAAAGTTCGGCCTTCTCAACATCCTCTCTTACCATTTCTCCATTTTCATCCTGTAAAAATCCTATAGCATCTTTGACTTTTCTTTTACTTTTGACATACCCCCAAAATCCTTTTTTATTGCTTTTGACATCTCTTGCAAGCCTTAATTCATTGTCAGCTTTAGCTAACCTGATACGTGCCCTGCAGGATCTGCAGACTGCATTATAATCTTCTTTAGATATGCCTCCCTCTTTCCATTTAATAAACATTTCTTTCTTTCTTTTTAGCATGTGTTTAAGTTCTGTGTTCATCCATCCTGGTTTCCTTAAATGCTTCCCATTCTTCCTACTTTTCGGGATTGTTAACGATTGTGCTTTGAGAATCTCATTTTTAAAAATTTCCCATCCTTCCTGGACATTTTTGTCCTTAAGGACATCCAGCCATTGGATCCCTCCTATTCTCTTTCTGAGTCTCTTAAAATCTGCCTTTCTAAAATCTAACCTTGAAGTCTGAGTCTTCACATGTCTTCCTCCTCTAGTTATCCAAAATTCTATAATAGCATGATCGCTGCCTCCTAGGGTCCCAGCCACCTTTACCTCCTCAACCATTTCCTCCCTGTTTATAAGGATTAGATCCAAAGTAGCAGATCCCCTTGTTTTCTCCCCTACCTTTTGGAAGATAAAGTTGTCAGCAAGAGAGGATAAGAATTTGCTTGACCTGTTAGTTTTACTTGAGAGAGATTCCCAACAAATGTCTGGATAGTTGAAATCTCCCATGACCACTACGTCATATTTTTTGGAGAACTTGGTCATTTGATACATAAAGAGTTCATCCATATCTTCAGCTTGCCCAGGTGGCCTGTAGTAAATGCCTACAATGGTGTCCTTTCCGTTGTTCTCTCCTTGTATTCTTACCCAAACAGTTTCCACAGAACTCCCAGTCTCTGAAGCTTCAATCTCTGTGCAGATATACGCTTTTCTAACATACAATGCAACACCTCCTCCTCGTTTATCAAGTCTGTTTCTTGCAAATAAGTTGTATCCTTTTAGCCTTTTATTCCAATCATGTGTATCGTCCCACCAAGTTTCAGTGATTCCAATGACATCATATTCCTTTTCCTGCATTAGTAGTTCCAATTCTCCTTGTTTGTTGCCCATGCTTTGTGCATTTGTATAAAAACATTTTAGTTTGTGATTGGTTTCTCTTCCTCCCATATTTTTATTATTTAAATTGTTTTGTCTTTGTTCTTCCTTTCCACTTCCAGTAGCAGAGATCTCAATAGTATTTGTCAGTTGTATGGCTTTTTCTGGCCTTTTGCTTCCCTTCCCACATTGTTCTAGTTTAAAGCTCTTCTGATGAGTGTAGCAAGGCGACTTCCAAATACATGTTTTCCAGTCTTCGTAAGGTGCACCCCATCTCTAGCAAGTAGTCCATCGTATAGGTAATTCATTCCGTGATCCAGAAATCCAAATCCTTGTTGACGGCACCATCGACGTAGCCAGTTGTTCACCTGTAGAATCTTATTCCACCTCATTGTTCCATGGCCATCCACTGGGAGGATGGATGAGAAGACCACCTGCGCTCCCAATTCTTTCACTTTCTTGCCTAAGTCTTCAAAGTCACTGCAGATGGTTTCCAGGTCCTTTCTTGCGGTGTCATTTGTCCCCACATGTATTAGCAGGAATGGGTAGTGATCTGTAGGTCTGAAGAGTCTTGATATCCTGTCAGACACATCTTTAATTTTTGCTCCTGGAAGACAGCACATTTCTCTTGAGGTTATGTCTGGTCTGCAGATAGCGGCCTCTGTTCCTCTTAACAGGGAATCCCCCATGACCACCACTCTCCGTTTTTTCTTCACAACATTCTTCTTTCTCCATCCAGGAGGATTCTGAGGGCTTACAAGGTTATTCATTGCTGGCAAAGTCTTATTTTGCTGTATTTCTTCATGGTTCTCCTGCGTGAGAGCCTGGTACTGGTTCCTGAGCAGTATGGGTGCTGACTGCCTCTCGATCCTCCTGCTTCTGTGGGTCACATGCTTCCATTCCTCTGTTTCGTCAGGTGAAGTTCGAATTTCTTCTCTTTCTGAATCATGAAGAGATAATTCTGCTCTGTCTAAGAACTCTTCACCTTCCTTAATGATTTTCAAGGTAGTTAACCTCTCTTCTAGATTTCGCAACTTTTCCTCGAACAGGGACACAAGCTTGCATTTCTGGCATGTGAAGTTTGGCTTTTCCACTGGCAAGTCTGTGAACATGTAGCAGGATATGCAGCTCACCAAATGGCTCCTGGACTCTTCCATGTTCTTATTGTTAATGTTCTGAAAACAGTGAAAAAAGCTTTAAAAAAAAGCTTCAAAATGCGCGCGCCGGTAGGCGCGCGGTTTACCGATGTCCTCTTTTCAGCTCCAACAGCCAAAATCCAGTGTTCTTTGAGCTCGCGGAGACTCTTCACTTACCCCAAAATGCAGTGGGAATATGCAAATTATCTCCTCAGGACTCCTCCCCTGGTTTACCGATGTCCTCTTTTCAGCTCCAACAGCCAAAATCCAGTGTTCTTTGAGCTCGCGGAGACTCTTCACTTACCCCAAAATGCAGTGGGAATATGCAAATTATCTCCTCAGGACTCCTCCCCTGGTTTACCGATGTCCTCTTTTCAGCTCCAACAGCCAAAATCCAGTGTTCTTTGAGCTCGCGGAGACTCTTCACTTACCCCAAAATGCAGTGGGAATATGCAAATTATCTCCTCAGGACTCCTCCCCTGGTTTACCGATGTCCTCTTTTCAGCTCCAACAGCCAAAATCCAGTGTTCTTTGAGCTCGCGGAGACTCTTCACTTACCCCAAAATGCAGTGGGAATATGCAAATTATCTCCTCAGGACTCCTCCCCTGGTTTACCGATGTCCTCTTTTCAGCTCCAACAGCCAAAATCCAGTGTTCTTTGAGCTCGCGGAGACTCTTCACTTACCCCAAAATGCAGTGGGAATATGCAAATTATCTCCTCAGGACTCCTCCCCTGGTTTACCGATGTCCTCTTTTCAGCTCCAACAGCCAAAATCCAGTGTTCTTTGAGCTCGCGGAGACTCTTCACTTACCCCAAAATGCAGTGGGAATATGCAAATTATCTCCTCAGGACTCCTCCCCTGGTTTACCGATGTCCTCTTTTCAGCTCCAACAGCCAAAATCCAGTGTTCTTTGAGCTCGCGGAGACTCTTCACTTACCCCAAAATGCAGTGGGAATATGCAAATTATCTCCTCAGGACTCCTCCCCTGGTTTACCGATGTCCTCTTTTCAGCTCCAACAGCCAAAATCCAGTGTTCTTTGAGCTCGCGGAGACTCTTCACTTACCCCAAAATGCAGTGGGAATATGCAAATTATCTCCTCAGGACTCCTCCCCTGGTTTACCGATGTCCTCTTTTCAGCTCCAACAGCCAAAATCCAGTGTTCTTTGAGCTCGCGGAGACTCTTCACTTACCCCAAAATGCAGTGGGAATATGCAAATTATCTCCTCAGGACTCCTCCCCTGGTTTACCGATGTCCTCTTTTCAGCTCCAACAGCCAAAATCGAGTGTTCTTTGAGCTCGCGGAGACTCTTCACTTACCCCAAAATGCAGTGGGAATATGCAAATTATCTCCTCAGGACTCCTCCCCTGGTTTACCGATGTCCTCTTTTCAGCTCCAACAGCCAAAATCCAGTGTTCTTTGAGCTCGCGGAGACTCTTCACTTACCCCAAAATGCAGTGGGAATATGCAAATTATCTCCTCAGGACTCCTCCCCTGGTTTACCGATGTCCTCTTTTCAGCTCCAACAGCCAAAATCCAGTGTTCTTTGAGCTCGCGGAGACTCTTCACTTACCCCAAAATGCAGTGGGAATATGCAAATTATCTCCTCAGGACTCCTCCCCTGGTTTACCGATGTCCTCTTTTCAGCTCCAACAGCCAAAATCCAGTGTTCTTTGAGCTCGCGGAGACTCTTCACTTACCCCAAAATGCAGTGGGAATATGCAAATTATCTCCTCAGGACTCCTCCCCTGGTTTACCGATGTCCTCTTTTCAGCTCCAACAGCCAAAATCCAGTGTTCTTTGAGCTCGCGGAGACTCTTCACTTACCCCAAAATGCAGTGGGAATATGCAAATTATCTCCTCAGGACTCCTCCCCTGGTTTACCGATGTCCTCTTTTCAGCTCCAACAGCCAAAATCCAGTGTTCTTTGAGCTCGCGGAGACTCTTCACTTACCCCAAAATGCAGTGGGAATATGCAAATTATCTCCTCAGGACTCCTCCCCTGGTTTACCGATGTCCTCTTTTCAGCTCCAACAGCCAAAATCCAGTGTTCTTTGAGCTCGCGGAGACTCTTCACTTACCCCAAAATGCAGTGGGAATATGCAAATTATCTCCTCAGGACTCCTCCCCTGGTTTACCGATGTCCTCTTTTCAGCTCCAACAGCCAAAATCCAGTGTTCTTTGAGCTCGCGGAGACTCTTCACTTACCCCAAAATGCAGTGGGAATATGCAAATTATCTCCTCAGGACTCCTCCCCTGGTTTACCGATGTCCTCTTTTCAGCTCCAACAGCCAAAATCCAGTGTTCTTTGAGCTCGCGGAGACTCTTCACTTACCCCAAAATGCAGTGGGAATATGCAAATTATCTCCTCAGGACTCCTCCCCTGGTTTACCGATGTCCTCTTTTCAGCTCCAACAGCCAAAATCCAGTGTTCTTTGAGCTCGCGGAGACTCTTCACTTACCCCAAAATGCAGTGGGAATATGCAAATTATCTCCTCAGGACTCCTCCCCTGGTTTACCGATGTCCTCTTTTCAGCTCCAACAGCCAAAATCCAGTGTTCTTTGAGCTCGCGGAGACTCTTCACTTACCCCAAAATGCAGTGGGAATATGCAAATTATCTCCTCAGGACTCCTCCCCTGGTTTACCGATGTCCTCTTTTCAGCTCCAACAGCCAAAATCCAGTGTTCTTTGAGCTCGCGGAGACTCTTCACTTACCCCAAAATGCAGTGGGAATATGCAAATTATCTCCTCAGGACTCCTCCCCTGGTTTACCGATGTCCTCTTTTCAGCTCCAACAGCCAAAATCCAGTGTTCTTTGAGCTCGCGGAGACTCTTCACTTACCCCAAAATGCAGTGGGAATATGCAAATTATCTCCTCAGGACTCCTCCCCTGGTTTACCGATGTCCTCTTTTCAGCTCCAACAGCCAAAATCCAGTGTTCTTTGAGCTCGCGGAGACTCTTCACTTACCCCAAAATGCAGTGGGAATATGCAAATTATCTCCTCCGGACTCCTCCCCTGGTTTACCGATGTCCTCTTTTCAGCTCCAACAGCCAAAATCCAGTGTTCTTTGAGCTCGCGGAGACTCTTCACTTACCCCAAAATGCAGTGGGAATATGCAAATTATCTCCTCAGGACTCCTCCCCTGGTTTACCGATGTCCTCTTTTCAGCTCCAACAGCCAAAATCCAGTGTTCTTTGAGCTCGCGGAGACTCTTCACTTACCCCAAAATGCAGTGGGAATATGCAAATTATCTCCTCAGGACTCCTCCCCTGGTTTACTCAAAGACATAAAATTTTTTGCTATAGGTAGGGCCCCAGGGAGGAAAGAAAAGTACAGAATATAAATCTGTTTCCCTAACAGAAAATATATATATATTTTGTTTGTGACCCTGACTATCCGCGGAGGTTAGCCCTCTAATGTAATGATATGACGCCACCCGCTTGACCACGACTGTCCTTCACTAGCCCTAGTAGGCTCTAGCACTAGCATAGGACACCAAATACATTTAGATTTTATGCAAAGATTTTGAGAAAAAGCACCAAGTTCATTCAGTGGCTTGCACCTCTTAAAGAAGCACTCCCAGCAAAGTTTGTATCCTCTAAATACATTGCAGTGATCATATTATACAGCACTGTATACTTACAATTGCTCTTTTTGCCTTTCTACCCAGTTAATTCTTCTCTTTCCCATTAGATCTATGCACAGCCACCATCAGGGCATTACTGACCAGACCTTGTGCTGCCGACAAGATGATGCTATGTGGGAACAGCATGATCATATAAACTATCGTTCTGTTCCCATCAGTTTTAGTTGAACCCCTTAAAAACCGCTGTAATGCATTTTTGTAGCGTCGGCGTCCCTGCCTCCTGCAAGGCAGGGACGCTGTTCCCCTCACCTCTCCACTCCGTGCCCGGCGTCCTCCTCCCGCTCTGCTGGCAGCGCGCGCTGCTTCCCGGCCACTGTGCATAGGGCGCGCGCGCACGCGCTCCCCCTCTCTTAAAGGGGCCGCGCGCGCCGTCCTAAGGAGTCCCCGGCCAATGGCCGGAGGACCTCACCATATATAAGGCACCTCCTCCAAAATGGAGGTGCCCGAGCAATGTTGTTGCAAAGCCTTCACTCTGCTTCAGCCCTCAGGTCCCGTTACCAGTTACCTGCCAGTCACCTGCCAGATTCCTGCTTGATACCTGCCTGATATCCGCTTACCTGCTTGCAAGCCTGCGGTCCGACGGTCTGCCTTCCGACACCTGTCAGTCTGTCTATGGACCAGCCTGCCCGCTCACCTGGGAGCGCTCACCTGCTACCTGCCTGCTAGCCTACCTGGAGGCTCTGCCGTCACTTGCCGTGACCACCTGCCAGTCCAGAGACTCTTGCCCGCTCACCTGGGAGCGCTCACCTGCTACCTGCCTGCTAGCCTACCTGGAGGCTCTGCCATCACTTGCCGTGACCACCTGCCAGTCCAGAGACTCTTGCCCGCTCATCTGGGAGCGCTCACCTGCTACCTGCCTGCTAGCCTACCTGGAGGCTCTGCCGTCACTTGCCGTGACCACCTGCCAGTCCAGAGACTCTTGCCCGCTCACCTGGGAGCGCTCACCTGCTACCTGCCTGCTAGCCTACCTGGAGGCTCTGCCGTCACTTGCCGTGACCACCTGCCTGTGCAGAGACTCTTGCCCGCTCACCTGGGAGCGCTCACCTGCTACCTGCCTGCTAGCCTACCTGGAGGTTCTGCCGTCACTTGCTGTGACCACCTGCCCGTCCAGAGACTCTTGCCCGCTCACCTGGGAGCGTCCACCTGCTACCTGTCTGCTAGTCGACCCAGAGACTGTCCCTGTCACTTGCTGTGACTACCTGCCCTTCTACCCAGAGACTGTCCCTGTCACTTGCCGTGACTACCTGCCCGTCTTCCCTGGGAGCCACCCACTTCCTTACAAGGACCGCCCCCTTGTATAGTTGCTCAGAGGTTCCGCCTCCCAGACCCGTTACAGTTTGCTCGGGCTATGGAACCCGGTGGCACCCAAGCTCCCTCGCTCTCGGACCTATGTCATGAACTGTCCCGTCAGAGGTCCCAACAGGAGTCCATCCTGAGTCATCTGCGGAATGTCAACTCTCGCCTGGACACTCTGACTGCTCCATCAGCAACCACCGCTAGTGTCATGACTCGCAGCCCGGCAGCGCCGCTGCCCACCAATACCATGGCATCCTGCCCCGGACCCCGGCTTTCTGCACCTCCACGCTTCGGAGGCGACCCCGCTCAAGCTCGGGGCTTCATAAACCAGTGCACCCTGCACTTTGAACTCCTGTCCCACCAGTTTATCTCCGACCGGGCCAAAGTAGCCTTCATCATGTCCCATCTCACGGGGGAGGCACTGGCATGGCTAAATCCTCTATGGGAGAGAGGAGACCCCCTGGTGTCCAACCTGCCAGCCTTTCTCACGGCTTTCCGGAAAGTCTTCGACGAACCCGGACGGAAGACCTCATCCGCATCATCTCTGCTACGCCTCCATCAAGGAAATCTCACCGTGGGCCAATATTCCATACGGTTCCGTACCCTTGCTTCGGAGCTGGCCTGGGATAACAACGCCCTGGTGTCTGTCTTTTGGGAGGGTCTGTCCGGCCGTATTAAAGATGAGCTCGCCGGTCGGGACATACCTACCACTCTCGACGACTTAATAACTCTTGCCACCCGGATTGACATCCGGTTCCAGGAACGCGCCAAAGAGGTCACCCGTGAGAGGAGGTTTCCACGTCTAGCCTCTACCTTTCAGAAGCCTGTCACTTCTCCCGCTTCTCCCCAGGCGCACTCACCCGAGCCTATGCAGGTCGACCAGACCAAGATGGTCAAAACCCATCAAGAGTTACACCGTGCCGAGGGGAGCTGCTTCTACTGTGGCAGTAAGGAGCACCGGATCCGTTCCTGCCCGGAGAGGTCGGGAAACGCCTGTGTCTAGGATCGCTCAGAGAGGTCGTCCTAGACAAGAGTAAATGACGCGCCCCCTGGGCCAGTGTTGTTGGGGATACCCGGAGCCGGATCAGATGGGGGTTGTAGTCTCCGAGTGGCTGTGACCCGGTCCGTGCCCAGGGTGTCAAGCTCAGTGTGTGGCAGTCCTTATGATGTTACTAGATGTTCTTTTGTGTCGACTACGCCACCCGTTGAATTGCGGTCAATACGGCCGCCGCTGCAGCAGGGTCCGCTGAGGCTGGTGATGTATGTGCAGCTCAGGTAGTATAACCCCCAACGGGAGGGGTATAGCCTCAGGGGGTCAGTTGCAGAGGATGGGGGTTGTGGTGGTGCAGCGAGGATGGAAATGAGACTCAGAGTCGGGCTGTGCAGTTCAGGGTTTGTTTACTTACTGCAGTTGTTCTGGTCACTCCGGCCTTAAGTGACCACCCGAGCCGTGCTGCGTCCACCAGGTCCTGGACTCAGCCAACCCCCAGGTGATTCTGGAGCGTGGTCCTGAGCTCCCTTTCTGTCCTGTCCTCTTCTCTGGCCTTCCCCACCAGGGATCCACCTATGTCCGGCTCCCTCGGGCCTCTTGGTGGTAAACCCTTGTCTCTGGGTTCCCTGACCCTATTCCTGGTCTGCCTTCCGGGTGGATTTAGTGGGTGGTCGTGGCAGATCCTGCCCACGACCTCCGGTTCCTGGCTAAGGTGTGCTGTAGCCTCTGCCAGCTTGGGATCCGGTACCCTGTTGCCAACTCTTCACCCTCTGGTCTAATTTGGGCTCTTGGAGTTCCTTCTTTCTCCCCCTCTGGGTCTTTCTTTCTCCTCTCTCTCTCTCTTGGCCTTGGAGCTGCTCTTCTCCTCTGCTCTGACAGACTGACCTCACTCTGCAAAAGACTGACCCTGATCTAAGATGGTTCCCACCTTATATACTCCCTCTATGTGTGAGCTCAGGTGACCAGCACCCAATGAGCTCCTAGCACTACCCAGACTGCTCCCCCTATCTGCCCCTACACTACTGGGATGTTCCACCCCCCTCCCACTCCAGCCAGGAACAGACTCTGTTGTACCTGCACATTTCTCTAGTGGGAGTACCATCGGTCTGTTCCCCGGAAATGGGATGTGTGTAGTGCATGCAGCTAACTGAGCTCAGTTCCACACTCCATCCTTACCCGGGAGTGGAATATCACACCTCTGGGTTGAGGTGCAATACCCCTGTAGCAGCCGAATCCTCAGGGTGCTACATAAACCCTCTCCATCGCTGTTGCTGTTGGTCTCTATCATCTGCGGGGAGAACCGTTATTTTGAACTAGCCCAACTTGACTCTGGAGCTGCCGGAAATCTCATTTCTCAGTCTCTGGTAGAGAAATATCGCATTCCCACCAAACCTCTAGCTGTACCCTTATCTGTCGCTGCCGTGGATGGGGGCCTCTTACCACATCCCATCCAACTCCTCACCGAATCCATAACCCTGCAGGTGGGAATGCTGCACTCTGAGAGCATCTTCTTTCATGTTCTGCCTGGACTCTCTCACGCCCTCTTACTAGGCCTACCTTGGCTTCATAGACATGCACCCGTGCTTGATTGGCAGAACGGAGAAGTCCTTCACTGGGGACAGGACTGCCATAAGACTTGTTTAGTTCCCGTCCATCCTGTCCGTCCTTCTCCTACTCCAGCCAATCTACCTGGTCTTCCGGCTCCTTATTGGTCGTATGCGGACGTCTTTAATAAAAAGGAGGCAGAGACATTACCCCCTCATAGACCATATGACTGCCCAATCGACCTGATGCCCGGCGCTACTCCTCCCCGTGGGCGCATTTACCCTTTGTCCGCTGCTGAGACCCGATCCATGTCAGAATATATTGAGGAGAATATGGCCCGGGGATTCATCCGGAAATCTACTTCCCCGGCGGGAGCAGGTTTCTTCTTCGTCAAAAAGAAGGATGGCTCACTCCGTCCCTGTATAGACTATAGAGGCCTTAACCAGATCACGGTGAAGAATAAATACCCCCTTCCGCTCATTCCGGAATTATTTGACCGTCTGAGGGGGGCTAGAATCTTCACCAAGCTGGACCTCCATGGGGCGTATAACCTGGTCCGTATCCGTCAGGGGGATGAATGGAAGACGGCATTCAACACCCGGGACGACCACTATGAATACCTGGTAATGCCCTTCAGTCTCTGTAACGCTCCCGCCGTCTTTCAAGAGTTGGTCAATGACATCTTCCGGGACCTTCTCTACTCCTGCGTAGTGGTGTACCTGGACGACATCTTGGTCTTCTCTCCGGATCTCCCCACACACCGGAGGGATGTTCGTCAGGTTCTGCTCAGGCTCAGGCAGAACCACCTCTATGCTAAATATGAGAAGTGCCTCTTTGAGCAGACCTCGCTTCCGTTTTTGGGCTACATAATTTCTCAGACCAGCCTACGAATGGATCCTGAGAAACTGTCTGCCATCGAGAAGTGGCCTCGACCAGAGGGGTTGAAGGCTATTCAGCGGTTCCTGGGCTTCGCCAACTACTACCGCCTCTTCATACCGCACTTCTCTTCCCGGACTGCCCCAATCTCTGCGCTCTCCCGTAAGGGCACTAATCCCAGAGAATGGCCGCCCGAAGCTGAGGAAGCCTTTTTCCTTAAAACAGGCTTTCTCTTCCGCCCCGGTGCTGCATCGCCCGGACGGCAACAAACAATTCTTCCTGGAAGTTGACGCCTCCTCCTCTGGAGCCGGAGCGGTACTTACCCAAAAATCGTCTTCCGGGAGAATGGTAACTTGCGGCTTCTTCTCCAAACTCTTCTCCTCTTCCGAGCGCAACTATTTTATATGAGACCGAGAGTTATTGGCCATTAAGCTGGCATTGGAGGAGTGGCGTTACCTGCTCGAGGGGGCTCTTCACCCGGTAATAATTTACACGGACCACAAGAACTTGGCTTACCTCCAGAGTGCCCAGAGACTTAACCCGCGCCAAGCCCGGTGGTCATTGTTTTTTGCTCGCTTTGATTTTGTTCTTCATTTTCGCCCGGCTGACAAAAACATCAAAGCTGACGCCTTGTCCCGATCCTTCCTGGTGTCTGATCTTGAGGAGGAACCTAAACACATCATCGATCCCGCCAGAGTAATGCAGGTGGCCCCCGTGAGTCTAAATCGTCTCCCTCCCGGAAAGACGTTCGTAACGGTACCTGATCGGGAGAAGATCCTACACTGGGGTCACTCGTCTAAGCTTGTTGGCCATGCCGGTCAGAAAAAGACCCTCCAGCTTATCACCCGGCACTACTGGTGGCCTACCCTGCACAAGGACGTAATAGACTTTGTTTCTGCCTGTGTGTCCTGCGCCCGCAACAAGGTTCCGAGACACCTGCCAGCCGGTCGCCTCCTTCCTCTTCCAGTACCTGCTGCCCCCTGGCAGCATATAGCTATGGACTTCATAACAGATCTTCCTGTCTCTGCCGGTTGTACGGTCATTTGGGTGGTCGCTGACCGCTTTTCCAAAATGGCTCATTTCATTCCCCTGCCAGGCCTCCCGTCTGCACCCGAGCTGGCTAAAGACTTTATCCGCCACATCTTCCGTCTCCATGGCCTGCCCCTCCACATCGTGTCGGATCGTGGGGTTCAGTTCACCTCACGCTTCTGGAGAGCCACATGTAAGCTGCTAGACATCACCCTGGACTTCTCCTCCGCATACCACCCACAGTCCAATGGTCAAGTGGAGCGGATCAATCAGATCCTGACCAGTTACCTCCGGCACTTCGTTAATGCCCACCATCCAGACTGGGTGGATCTCCTGCCATGGGCCTAATTCTCTTACAATAATCACGAGAGAGAATCTTCCTCCAAATCCCCGTTTTTTGTAGTCTTTGGTCAGCATCCTCGGATCCCTTTTCCCGTCTCCACCTCGGTGGACAATCCGGCTGCGGAATCTCTCGTTAGCAAATTTTCCTCCATTTGGGAGAGTACCCGATCCGCACTCCTTCAGTCGTCCGAGCGGATGAAAAAACACGCTGACTAAAAACGCCTGGATCCTCCACAATTCCGTCCTGGAGATAAAGTCTGGCTCTCGTCCAAGTATGTCCGGCTCAAGATTCCTTCCTACAAGTTAGGGCCTCGGTTCATCGGCCCACTAGAAGTTATCAAACAAATCAACCCAGTGGCCTATAAATTGAAACTCCCGGCCAACTTGCGGATCCCTAACTCCTTCCATGTATCTCTCCTCAAACCTGTGGTACTTAACTCTTTTTCCAAGTCTACAGGTACGCCTCCTGCTCTGGTTTCCGCTGAAAACGAGTTTGAGGTAGAGAACATTCTGGCCATCAAAAGGGTAAGAGGAAAAACCTTTTTTCTGGTAGATTGGAAGGAGTTTGGTCCTGAGGAGAGAATGTGGGAGCCCCGGGAGAACATCCATGCCCCTCTCATCCTTGATAAATTTCTGTCTGGCCTGAAAAAGGGGGGGCCTAAAGGGGGGGGTACTGTAGCGTCGGCGTCCCTGCCTCCTGCTAGGCAGGGACGCTGTTCCCCTCACCTCTCCGCTCCGTGCCCGGCGTCCTCCTCCCGCTCTGCTGGCAGCGTGCGCTGCTTCCCGGCCACTGTGCTTAGGGCGCGCGCGCGCGCTCCCCCTCTCTTAAAGGGGCCGCGCGCGCCGTCCTAAGGAGTCCCCGGCCAATGGCCGGAGGACCTCACCATATATAAGGCACCTCCTCCAAAATGGAGGTGCCCGAGCAATGTTGTTGCAAAGCCTTCATTCTGCTTCAGCCCTCAGGTCCCGTTACCAGTTACCTGCCAGTCACCTGCCAGATTCCTGCTTGATACCTGCCTGATATCCGCTTACCTGCTTGCAAGCCTGCGGTCCGACGGTCTACCTTCCGACACCTGTCAGTCTGTCTATGGACCAGCCTGCCCGCTCACCTGGGAGCGCTCACCTGCTACCTGCCTGCTAGCCTACGTGGAGGCTCTGCCGTCACTTGCCGTGACCACCTGCCAGTCCAGTGACTCTTGCCCGCCCACCTGGGAGCGCTCACCTGCTACCTGCCTGCTAGCCTACCTGGAGGCTCTGCCGTCACTTGCCGTGACCACCTACCAGTCCAGAGACTCTTGCCCGCTCACCTGGGAGCGCTCACCTGCTACCTGCCTGCTAGCCTACCTGGAGGCTCTGCCGTCACTTGCCGTGACCACCTGCCAGTCCAGAGACTCTTGCCCGCTCACCTGGGAGCGCTCACCTGCTACCTGCCTGCTAGCCTACCTGGAGGCTCTGCTGTCACTTGCCGTGACCACCTGCCTGTCCAGAGACTCTTGCCCGCTCACCTGGGAGCGCTCACCTGCTACCTGCCTGCTAGCCTACCTGGAGGCTCTGCCGTCACTTGCTGTGACCACCTGCCCGTCCAGAGACTCTTGCCCGCTCACCTGGGAGCGTCCACCTGCTACCTGTCTGCTAGTCTACCCAGAGACTGTCCCTGTCACTTGCTGTGACTACCTGCCCTTCTACCCAGAGACTGTCCCTGTCACTTGCCGTGACTACCTGCCCGTCTTCCCTGGGAGCCACCCGCTTCCTTACAAGGACCGCCCCCTTGTATAGTTGCTCAGAGGTTCCGCCTCCCAGACCCGTTACAATTTTACAGCGGCAGTAAAAATATTTATTCCTCAGCGCCATGAAAATGTGTCGCTGAGGAATAAGGCTGTACCACCCTGCAGAGTCAGAAATTCTCCGGGGTCTCAGCTACTGGGGGTAGCTAAGACCGCGGAGAATATGATCAGGACCAGTTTTTCGGGTCCCCAATCACATGATTGCCGTTATTCACCGAATAACAGCTATCACAAATAAAAAAATGTGCCCGCGGTTACAATCAGTTCTCTCCCGAGCCCACCCGGTACCCCCGCCATCCCCTGATCACCCTCGGATCTTCCCCCGAACCTCCAGCATCTTGCTGGTGAAAAAAATGGCGGGCGTACGCGCAGTGCACCCGCTGAGATCTGTCAGCCCGTACCCGGCAACAACAGGGAATTTTCCCTATTGGTTCCTTTTGATCACTGTGATAAACCCTATCACAGTGATCAAAATAAAAAAATAATAAATCAAACCTCTCTTTGTCCTCTTTACTTCGATAAAAATTATAAAATAAAATATTTATTTTCCATTCTTTCCAGTTAGGGTTAGGGTTGTGTTGGGGTTAGGGTTGTGTTGGGGTTAGGGTTGTGTTGGGGTTAGGGTTGTGTTGGGGTTAGGGTTGTGTTGGGGTTAGGGCTGTGTTGGGGTTAGGGCTGTGTTGGGGTTAGGGCTGTGTTGGGGTTAGGGCTGTGTTGGGGTTGGGGCTGTGTTGGGGTTGGGGTTGGGTTAGGGCTGTGTTAAGGTTAGGATTGGGCTAGGGTTAGTGTTGGGTTAGGGTTATGGTTGGGGTTAGGGTTATGGTTAGGGTTGTGTTAGGGTTAGGGTTATGATTAGGATTAGGGTTGTGTTAGGGTTAGGATTAGGATTACGGTTAGGGTTAGGATTAGGTTTAGGGTTTGTTAGGGTTAGGGTTATGATTAGGGTTGTGATAGGGTTATGATTAGGATTAGGGTTATTGTTGGGTTAGGGTTATGATTAGGGTTGTGTTAAGGTTAGGATTAGGGTTAAGGTTAGGGCTGTGTTAGGGTTAGGGTTGGGCTATGGTTAGTGTTGTGTTAGGGTTAGGGTTGTGTTGGGGTTGGGATTTTTTCAAAAGTAAAGAAAAAAAATGATGACGATATTGCAACTAGTGTTGAGCACAAGTGCTCACTACTTGAGTTTGCTTGGGTAGGCACTGAGTATCGCAGGTGCTCGAGTGACATGCTCGAGTCTCTGCCCCATATGTTTCATGGCCAAAAAAAACTTGTGGGGATTGCCTGCCATGCATGAGCGATCCTTGCATGTTCTTAGTTGGGTGTCTAACAACCGTGAAACATGCGGGGCGGGAACTCGAGCATGTCACTTGAGCACCCGCAATACTTGGTGCATACCGGAGTACCCGATGCAAACTCAAGTAGTGAGCACTTGCGCTCAAGACTAATGACAACTTATTCAATATGATGACCTAATATTATAAAATTCTGTGCGGTACCTCTGGGTTAAAAATGTTCGCTATACACCTTGATAAAATCCTTCCACTGTTTTGGCACATCAGGGACTCTCCAAACGCAACATGGCGTCTGCTCTCGATTCCAGCCAATTTTGCGTTCAAAAAGTCACACGGTGCTCCTTCCCTTCTGAACCCTGCTGTGCGCCCAAACAGTGTATTTTCCTCACATATGGGGTATCGGCGTACTCAGGAGAAACTGCACAACAGTTTTTGGGGCCCATTTCTCCTCTTACCCTTATGCAAATAAAAAATGGGGGCTAAAAGATAATTTTTGTGGAAAAAGTTAGATTTTTTTATTTTCACGGCTCTGTTATAAACTTCTGTGAAGCACCTGAGGGTTCAGGGTGCTCACCACACATCTAGATTAGTTCCATGAGGGGTCGAGTTTCCAAAATTGTCACTTGTGGGGGGTTTCCACTGTTTAGGCAAATTAGGGGCTCCCCAAACACGACATAGTGTCCACTAATTATTCACGTAAATTTTGCATACAAAAAGTCAAATGGCGCTCCTTCACTTCTGAACCCTGCCGTGCGCCCAAACAGTGGTTTTCCCCCACATATGGGGTATTGGCTTACTCAGGAGAAATTGCACAACAAATGGTATGGTGCAATTTCTCCTGTCACCCTTATGAAAATGCAAAATTGGAGGCTGAAAAACACTTTTGTGGGAAAAATGTAAACATTTTATTTTTACGCCTCAATGTTATAAACTTCTGTGAAGCACCTAGGGGTTCAAAGTGCTCACCACACATCTAGATAAGTTCCCTGAGGGGTCTAGTTTCCAAAATAGTGTCACTTGTGGGAGGTTTTCACTGTTTTGGCACATCAGGGGCTCCCCAAACGCAACATGGCGTCCACTAATTATTCAAGCAAATTTTACCATCAAAAAGTCAAATGCCGCTCCTTCCCTTCCGAACCATGTTGTGCTCCCTAACAGTGGTTTTACCCCACATATGGGGTATTGGCGTGCTCAGGAGAAATTGCACAACAAATTTTGGGGTCCATTTTTTCCTGTTACCCTTGCGAAAATAAAAAAAATTGGGTCTAAATAACATTTTTATGAAATTTTTCTTCCACATTCCAAAAATTCCTGTGAATCACCTGAAGGGTTAATTCACTTGTTGAAGGTGGTTTTGAGCACCTTGAGGGGTGCAGTTTTTAGAATGGTGTCACTTTGGGGTATTTTCTGTTATAAGTCAAAGTCACTTCAAATGTGATGTGGTCCCTAAAAAAAATGGTTTTGTAAATTTTGTTGGAAAAATGAGAAATCGCTCTTCAATTTGTAACCCTTATAACTTCCTAACAAAAAAAAATGTTAGTTCCAAAATTGTGCAGATGTATAGTAGACATGGGGGAAATGTCATTGACGCGCCCCCTGGGCCTGTGCTGTGCAGGGGGATACCCGGAGCCGGATCGCTGGGGGTTGTAGTTCTCCCTGGCGGTGACCCGGTCAGTGCCCAGGGCGGTCAAACCAGTGGCAGTCTATTGGTATTGTAATTGTCCGACTACGCCACCCGTGGATTGCGGTCAGTGGGGACCACCGCTGCGCTGCAGACCGCTGAGGCTGATGTTATATGCGCAGCCAGGAATGGGATTACTCCCCACGGGAGAAGTATTGCCTCAGGGCAGCTACAGTGAATGCTGGTAGTGATGGTGTGAGCGTCCCAGTAGTAATGGTGCTGGTGCGGCGTTGAAACACAGAGACGTGTGGTGCAGTTCAGGGTCTTTACTGATGGTATAAAGCAGACCCTTCCGGGAGTACTGGTTAGCAGTGGGGGCCTGGTCAGTCTGTGAGCAAGCAGGATCTCCCCTGGCCAGGTGGAGTTGTAGGCCTCCCTGACTATCTGCACTCTTTCCTGGCTACCTTGCTCTATGCGGGTAGAAGTAGCCCACGTCCCTGAGTATACCGTGTGGTGCTCACCCGTATGGCCGGTGACTTGGGGCCTTCCGTTAGCCTCCGCTTCACGATGGCGGTGCTGGTCCCTTGCTTGTGACCGCGCCTTCGGGTTTCTAAGGCCAGAGGACATGGAATCCCCTGCCGGTTAGATTCTGCTGCTGGACCTGGATGTCCCCACAGCCTCGGACTCCGTGTCCGGTATTCGTGTCTTCAACCAGGGCGAACTCTGCTCAGCTCCAGCCCCTGGTATTCAGCTACTGTTCCTACAGAGCTCCTGTTGTAACTCTCCCTTTCCAGGCTCTGACTGCTCTGCTTGTTCTGCAGGCTCTGTCTCTCCTAATCCCGCCCCAGACCCAGTTTATAAGGGCAGATTCCTCCCCTCCCAGGTCTGGGTGGGCCGTGTTGCATGCTTAGGGCTCCTGACCAGAGAAACCTCCCACTTGCTCTCAGACATAATATCTCTATTACTGTGGTAACCAGACCCCTGGGGTGCCACATTCCCCCCTAGTAAATTTTAGTACTCCGGGACTAAACACATTTTTTTAAAGAAACATAAATGCAGGGTATAACAGTAATACAATAACATATTTACAAGAAGCTTTAGTTCCTTAAAGGTCACGGCGTGTCCGCAACCGGGTGTCCATATCACCCAAGGTGAAGTTTTAAGCGAAGTAGGGGACCTGTCCAAAGCAAACCCCTTGCGTTGGCCCTGGGCGTGGCTGCAAGGCTGAAGCTAGCTACTTTGGGCCGCAAGTAGGCCACGCCAGACAGGTTTTCTCTTCTGCGGCCGTCTTCACAAGAGGCACCAAGGTGCAACTATCTACAAAATTGTTCCGGTTATCCAGTGTCCATAACCTGTTAGTCCATAGAAATCTGCAGGGTAACTGAGAAACATAATTAATAACAGGCAACAAACATAAACCATAAACATTTTCAAGAAACAGGTAAATTCACAGTGCATTAGTTTAGATTCTCCAGCGAGCGGGCATTTGACCTCTAGTGACTCTAGTGGACCTACGGAGCTCACTAACTGGTCCTGCACTACAGGGTGTAGGAGGTGTTATGGGTAAGCTGGGCAGCTGTCTGAGTACTCTTTGGCTCACTAGGGGCACGGCAGGCTCACTACTAGCAGAGGGTTGATTCTCCTGGGCTGCTGGTATGGACTCTTCTGCCCCCTGGGCCGGCTGCTCTTCCAGCTCTACCTGGTCTTCTGTAGGCACTTGAGGGGCTGGCTGGAGAAAGGTGAGGACGGGCACCACGATAGCGTTGTTTACTTGTGTCCAGGACCAGGGAAAGTCTCCGAGTACGGTGCTGATCATTTCCTCCTTTTCCTCTACGGGTTGAGGGTCTTCCTGATCTTCATCCGTTCTTTGCAACTTCTCGGGGCACTTTTTCAAGTGGTCTCTGGAGACTGTGGCTGTGGTCTCACCTCCATCCTTGCTGATGACGTACACCTTTGGATTATTGTGGCTTGAGGGCAGTACGGTGTACGGGTCCTTTTCCCACTGGTCGTCCAACTTATGGAGCCGCCTTTTTCTTTTCAAGACCTGCTCTCCAGGTACCAGGGGAACAGCGGGAGCATGTTGGTTATAAGTCCTCTCCTGCCTTTCTCTTGATTGACAGACACTTCGCTCGACGCTCTCCTATACTTTCCGGTACTGTTGCTGCCGTTCTGTATCCCAGTCTGCTTCTGGCGAGGTGTCCTCGGGTATCAGGACTCCCATATCCAGGTCAACAGGCAGCTTACCCGGTCTTGCTCACATTAGGTAAGCCGGGGTACAGTTGGTGGAACCTACCGGGATGTGGTTATACAGGTCCACCAGATCGGGCAGTTTCTCAGGCCACAGACTGCGTTCTTCCAGGGGCAATGTTTTTAGCAGATCTATCACCACCTGGTTCATCTTCTCGCAGAGTCCATTGGTTTGGGGGTGATAGGGCGTTGTTCTTATCTTCTTGCAGCCATACAGGTTGCAGAACTCCTGGAAGACCTCCGCTTCGAAGGCTGGTCCTTGGTCCGTCAGCACTTGGTCCGGGTACCCGTGTGGGCGGCAGAAGTGCATCTGGAAGGCTCTGGCTGCTGTCTGAGCCGTCAGGTCTTTGACAGGGACCACCACCAGGAACCGGGAGTAGTGATCCACGATGGTTAGGGCGTAGACATACCCTCTTCTGCTTGGAGCCAGTTTAACATGGTCCAGAGCGACCAGTTCCAGCGGTTGCCTGGTGATGATGGGCTGCAGGGGAGTCCTCTGTCTGGCACGGTCCCTTCTTCTTAGATTGCACGGGCCACAGTCTCTACACCACCTCTCAATGGCTCCTCTCATGCCTATCCAGTAGAACCGTTCACGCAGCAGGAACTCCAGCTTCTTCCATCCGAAGTGCCCTGCCCCATTGTGGTAGGCCTCCAGCACCATAGCTGCGTCCCGTCTCGGTACCACAACCTGCCAGATCAGCTCATGTGTCCGGGAATTGACCATTCTGCGGCACAACTTCTCCTTATAGAGAAACAGTCTGCTCTTTTCCGTCCACAGTTGCTTGGTCTCTTCCGGAGCGTCTGGGTCCAGGCGGGCGTCAGCCTGGGTCAGCATTTCCTTCACCAGACAGACTGCGGGGTCACTGTCATGCGTCTCCGCCCAGTTGTAGTGGGGTAAGGGGTTGAACGTAGCGTATCGCTGGCCCCTCACACGGTGGGAATACTGGGTAATCCCGTGACGGTGGAACGCAGGGAGTTCGATCTCTTCCAATTCTTCTGGATATTCCCCTTCGTCCGGTAGGTTTGGCATCCTGGACAGGGCGTCCGCGTTGGTATTGGAGCGTCCTGCCCGGTATTTGATCGTGAACTCAAAATTGGACAGGCGGGCCATCCATCTCTGCTCCAGGGCACCCAGTCTTGCAGTGTCCAAGTGTGTCAACGGGTTGCTGTCCGTGTACACGGTGAACCTGGAAGAGGCAAGGTAATGCTTAAAACGTTCGGTTACTGCCCACACCACTGCCAGGAATTCTAGCTTGAACGAGCTGTAATTCTCAGGGTTTCTTTCCGTGGGTCGCAGTTTTCGGCTGGCGTAAGCAATTACCCGTTCTCTCCCCTGCTGGATCTGGGACAGTATGGCTCCTAGCCTGATGTTGCTTGCGTCCGTGTGGAGGATAAAGGGCTGGCTGTAATCAGGGTACGCCAGGATTTCATCCCCCGTGAGGGCCATCTTCAGCTGGCGGAAGGACTCCTCTTCCAGCTTTTCCCATTTGAAGGGTGGCTACTGGTTTTTGGCCTTCCTGGACTGGCCTATCAGGAGGTCCTGCATAGGAGCTGCCTTCTTGGTAAAACCGGGAATGAATCTTCGGTAGTAGCCTACCAACCTGAGAAACTGCCGCACTTCCTTTATGCTGGATGGTCTTGGCCAGTCCTTAATCACGGTGATCTTGTCAGGGTCGGGGGCTACTCCTTCAGCACTCACCACGTGTCCAAGGTACTGTACCTTTGGCTTCAGTAGATGACACTTCGAGGGTTTTACCTTTAGGCCATAGTTTGCCAGGGCTTCAAACACTTCTGCCAGGTGTTCCAGATGGTCCTCATAGGTCTTGGAATAGACGATGACGTCGTCCAGGTATAATAGGACCGTCTCGAAGTTCCGGTGTCCCAGACAGCATTCCATCAACCGTTGGAAGGTTCCTGGTGCGTTGCAGAGCCCGAACGGCATACAGTTAAATTCGCTGAGTCCCATCGGGGTGGTGAATGCGGTCTTCTCCCGGTCCGCCTCTGCTACAGGAACCTGCCAGTACCCGCTAGTGAGATCCAAAGTAGAGAAGAAGTTAGCAGATTTTAATGCAGCTAAGGACTCTTCTATCCTTGGTAACGGGTACGCATCTTTGTGTGTGATACGGTTGACCTTCCTGTAGTCTACACACATTCTCATGGTGTTGTTTTTCTTTTTCACTAAGACTAGTGGAGCTGCCCAGGGGCTACAGCTGTCCCTAATTACCCCAGCCTCCTTCATGTCTTTTAGCATACCTTTGGCGTGTTGATAGTGTGCAGGGGGTATGGGTCGGTATCTCTCCTTTATGGGAGGATGGTCTCCCGTTGGGATGTGATGTTCTACCCCCTTTACTCACCCGAAGTCTAGCGGGTGTTTACTAAACACTCTCTCGTACTCTTGAACCACCCGATAGACTCCCTGTTTTTGGTGTGAGGGAGTGGAGTCAGTACTAGTGTTGAGCCACCCCCGTAGTGTTCGAGTTCGGTTCGGTTCGTCGAACACCCGTGTGTTCGCCGAACTGTTCGTCGAACACCTTCGAACACCGTTAAAACCAATGGCAGGCAAACAAAAACACATAGAAACTAATAGAAAACACCTTCAAAGGTGTCCAAAAGCTGACAAACTGCTCAGAAGACATAACTAACACATGGAAAAGTGACAAGTACATATAGTCATGCGAAAATAAAAGAGGTGGAGGAGTAAAAGGAGGGGGAGACACAGATATAGGCATGTCATGCCCTTCTAAAATCCAAAAAGTGAGAAGCCGACACGGCCAGTCCGTTCCTGCCCGTGCCACCTCCGTGTCGCCGGGTTTGTGCCAGAGCCGCGGTGGACCCTGACGGCCAGCCCCCCTCTCCTAATACTGGTGCCTGTCCGCTGGTGGGTCGAGCCCCCCGCGGTGGGGGGGGGGGGTAACATCTGCAGAAGAAAGACCATCTTCCAGCCAAACTAACATGTCGACTTCTTTTCGTGGACAATGTGATACGATCCCTTTGTTACGGACACGCCCATCGCTACAAATTCCAGATGAGGCACAAAAACAGCAGGTGCTTCAGCGGATATCAAGTGCTCCTTCAAGTGGGCTCTCCTCCACCTCAACTTCAACATCACAAATACTCCAGTCCTCAGAGGTGTCACCCCAATCGCACTTGCTTCCTCACAGCTCCCAAGTCTCCAGCTGCCCTTCTGAGTATGGGGTAACACAGATGGTTGAGTCTGCACAGCTGTTTACTCATACTATAGCCTGGGAAACGGAGGTCTGCTCCAGAGCTTCTGTTAATCCAGACGAGGAAATGATCTGCACTGATGCCCAGAATCTTTATAAGTCGGATCCAGGACCAGATGAAGAAGGTTCTGAGCATAATGTAGACCCTCGTTCCCAAACTGTAACTCCTGTTGGTGGAGACAATGATGAAGACGATGATGAGACTCAAATACCTGATTGGAGCGACAACTTGACTTTTCGGTCAGGGCAGGAAGAGGTTGGCTTTGAGGACGACGGGTGTGATAACACACAGGGTGATGATGACAAGGTTGGAGATCCCACTTACTGTCAACCCACAGTCAGCCAGTCGATGAGGTCACCCGGGCCTTTGCCTGGCCTTTGGGATGTCGTGGTGGTCGGCTCCCTGGCCCGTACCCTGGGGTCACTCTTTAAAAGGGTGGATAATTGTTAATTTTATAAGAGTTTGTGACACCACCTGTGGTATCTGGTGAGAAGCACCAGCGCTGCAGCAGTCCACTGAGGCCCGTGATAAGGCAGCTCGATGGTATAGCTCCCCACAGGTGGAGCTAGGTCTCAGGGCAGCGTATGCAGGGGGAATGCAGGACAGGCGAGACCCAGCTGGGTCAGAGCAAGAACGGAAACGGACACGGTAGTCACTTCAGTACCTTTTACTGGAGGAAATTCAGGCACATCCTGGAGCACTGTAGGGTGAAGGGTGCATATCAGGATCCTCCCCAATGAGCGGGTGTAGGGCCTCCTGTTTCTTGCCTCTGCGCAGTAAGTTTCTGACCTGCCTGGAGCTAGGCCTAACTTTGTCTCTGTCCTGCGCTGGCTGACCTTGTGGTAGGGCCTTCTCTTGAAGTTCACGCTCCCAGTATGCGGGGCCTAAGCGTCTCCTGGCTCTGTTACGTATCAGCACCTTAGCGATCCTGGGACTTGTAGTTCTCCAGGGATTCCAGTTATGCCTTACTGGGTCATAGAGATCCCGGTAAGCTCGGATCCGGTGTCCGGTAAATGCTTCGGGGTGAGCTGGTTAAGCTCCTCTGCCCCTTATGTACTAACTCGCCACTCGCCTTCGGCCTACTCGGGCCCTCAATAGGCTATACACACTAACGGCAGCTTGCCGCGCTTCACCGATCTTATGACGCCGGCACACCTTAAGCTCTATCTGGGCTCCCTGAATCTAGCTAGCAGGAGCCTCGTGCTCCACTGCTGAACTATTAACTGAGTTCTCTAGACTAGACTGAGCTCCACTGCAGACTGACCTCTCTTAGGCTTCTCTACTGCAGGAACTCTTCAGAGGAACTGAACTGCCTAGCTCCACCTTCCCTATTTATATCCCTAACGGGCTCCCTCTGCTGGTCTGAGGTGGAAGGTGGAGATATGTGAATGTTTATGGGGGCCTCTTGTGGAGGATTCCATCAATACACTCTTCTAGGATCTGTGATACCAAGCGCAGCGGGGCGTCACAGATGCTATTGACGACGAGGTTAGGTTGCGCCTTCCTGGACAGAGACGGAGTACTGGAAGCACGTCAACAACTGCATCCTCAACCACAACTCCGCCTCTGACCACAAGTCGTAGTGGCTCTTCAGGTCGCATGGGCTCTAAGCCTTGCATAGCCTGGGCATTTATTCAGATCGATAAGGATGACTCAACTCGTGTTATCTGTAATATTTGTCACCAAAAGCTAAGTAGAGGCCAAAAAATCCATAGTTTGAGTACTTCATGCATGTACCGTCACATGGATATGAAGCATAAGTTGCAGTGGGAAGCTCACTGTGCTACAATGCGGCCTAGCAGGCTGGGCCAACCACCGTCTGCCCCATCTTGTGCATCCGCGGCCTCTTCATCCTCTGTGACTGGGGGGACAGCAGTCACACATGTTTTTGGACGCAGACCTGCCACCTCTTTACCTGCAACAGCCAGTGTGATTGGCAGGTCGTCAGTTCATTGGGAAGTGGAAACACCTGCTGGTGTTGAGAGCTCTCTGACATCGAGAGCACCACCTTTGGATCAAGGCAACCTAACATGTCCGCCTACATCTTCCTCACAGACCGGCAGTTTGCCAGGGACACCCTACTCAACCCCGTCAAAGCACAACAGCCAGCCCTCGGTCCCTCAGATGTGGACAAGTAAAAGACCATTTCCTCCTAGCCATGAGAAAGCTAAGAGGTTGAATTTCACCATCTGCAAGCTGTTGGCTACAGAAATGCTGCCTTTCCGCCTGGAGGACACAGTGGATTTTTGAGACCTTATGTCCGTCGCAGTGCCCCAGTACCAGATGCCCAGTCGGCACTACTTCTCAAAGAAAGGTGTGCCTGCGCTCCACCAGCATGTCGCACACAACATCACCGCTTCTTTGAGAAACTCTGTGTGTGACAGGGTGCATTTCACCACAGAAACTTGGACGAGTAGGCATGGACAGGGGCGTTACATGTCGCTGACAGGGCACTGGGTAACTATGGTGACAGCAGGACAAGGGGCTGCTGTCCAAGTCTTGCCGTCCCCGCGAGTTGTACGTCAATCCTCTTTATCTAGAAGTTCCTCCACTGCTTCTGCCTCCTCAACCTCCTCTCGGTCCTCCACCTGCACCCAAAGCCTGTCTGGTAATGCCACCTGCTTTCTAACTGCGCACCTCCTTACTATGCTGGCAGCAGGGCTCAACGGCATCAGTGTTTACTTTGAAATGTCTGGGAAATGTGAGTCACACAGCTGAGGACTTGTGGTCAGCTCTGGAGACCCAGTTTCATGAATGGTTGTCTCCACTGGACCTGCAACCAGGGAAGGCCGTGTGCGACAATGCTGCAAACCTGGGTGCGGCCCTTCGCCGGGGCAATGTTACACACGTGCCTTGTATGGCTCACGTGTTGAACCTGGTTGTCCATAAATTTTTAGCCCACTATCCCGGACTAGATGGCCTTCTGCAGAGGGCACGGTCGCTGTGTGCTCACTTCCGCCGTTCGCATCCCGCAGCTCAACGACTTACATCTCTACAGAAGTCGTTGGGCCTGCCAGTTCACCGGCTGAAATGCAATGTGCCGACACGGTGGAATTCAACTCTGCACATGTTGCAGCGACTGTGGCAGCACCGACAAGCCCTGGTGCAATAGTTTCTGACGTATAGCCTGGGCCAACGAGATCCAGAGGTGGGGCAAATCACACAGCAGGAGTGGTCTCAGATCAGGGTCCTATGAAGTTGACGCGCCCCCTGGGCCGTGGGGTACCCGGAGCCGGGTCGGTAGACGCTGGGGGTTGTAGTCACTGTGGCGGTGACCCGGTCCATGACCCAGGGCGGTCAATCCAACAGTAATTTGTATATATGGATTTTATAATGTCCGACTACGCCACCTGTGGAGTGCGGCCAAAGGGGCCGCCGCTGCGGAACAGTCCTCTGAAGCTGGTGGTTTTGCTGCAATGGTATTATTACTCACCACAGGAAGAGTGTAGCTTCAGGGCAGTGTGGGTGGATGATGGTGGTTGTAGTGCAGGGAGTCAGTAATGAACACAGAGTCCGTGTGATGCAGTCCCAAGATCTTTACTCAGTTGTTGCAGTCCAGATTACAGGTACCAGAGCTATCTCACTCGTCGTGCTGTGCGTACTCAGTGAGGGGCTCAGTCCACCCCCAGATAGCTCCGGAGTACTTAGCAGGACCCCCTTCTGTGTGTCCTTTCTCTGGCCTTCTCCCTGCACCTCACACCCAGTGACACTTCTATCCGGTATCCTCGGGCCTTGGCGGGCGACTTGTGTTCCGTCCCCTGGGTCCTATGTGGCTACCTTCTTAGTGAGACTGGTGTGGACTTTTGCCTGCAGTACATGAAATGCTGCAGCCTCCGGTTTCTAGTTGAGCCTTGCTGTTTCTCCTCTAGTTGAGGGACCGGTTCCCCTTATCTGGCCTGACCCCTCTACCTCCTGGTAGCAGCGGGAGTACAGGTGGCCTTCTGCACGGCCCGTAGCCCTAGGGTCCCTTCGGTTCCTGGAGCCTTCCTGCTCCCACTCCTCTCTTCTCTCCTTCAGTCCTGGGCCTCCCAGGCTAGGCCCGCCTCCGGAGCAGAGCTCATGCCGAGCCTCTGCTCCTGTCACTTTTCCTCCTCTGACTGGCTTGCTCTTTCTAAGATGACTTCCTATTTATACTCTCCCTGTCATGTGCTCCCCTAAGCTGCTCCCCTAAGCACCCACTACATAGGATCCTCCCACCAGCTAGGGACCTGGGACTGTGCTCTCCCTTAGGAGCAATCTCGCCCTAACCCCACTGCGGGTATGTGTTGGATGCAGGTGTTAGGGTCCCGAGCCATACGCCTTCCTTACCTGAGGGTGAGATACCACACCTCTGGGTGAGATGCAGTAACTCTGTGGTGACTGCACCCTCAGGGGCGCCACACACCTTTCTGCACAGTTTTGAAATGGCGACGAAAATGTTTAGTGCTGACGACGATGCCATTATCAGCATAACTATTCCGGTGATTTACATGCTGGAGCACACATTAAACAGAATTCAGAGTCAGGTGGTCGGACAAGAGGAGGTGGAGGAAGTAGAGGTGGAGTCGTATGCGGAAGGGATAACATCTCCAAGGTCCAGACGGTTGGCAGCACCAAGGAGGCAGGCATGGGAGGGTGGGGGAGAGGGATTAAACAGGGCGCATGGTAGCAGCCAAACTGTTGAGGAAGGTGCAGGAGCCGAGGAAGAAGTGGAGGATGAACTGGCGATGGGCATGGAAGACTCATCAGATGAGGGAGACCTTGATCACATTTCTGTTGTGCGAGGTTTGGGGGGAGAGGGCAGAGGAAAGAAGCATGATTCTTACCTCGCTACCAACACAACAAGGACTTGGTCCTCCTGGATGCGCAAGACACATGAGTGCCTTCTTGCTGCACTACCTGCAACATGACCCTCAGATTTCAGAATTCGAAGTAATCTCGACTACTGGGTTGCCACACTCTTAGATCCCCGGTACAAAAGTAAATTTGCCGAAATAATTCCTGCCATAAAAAGGGATTGACGCATGCAGGAGTATCTGCAGACGCTGTTGCAGAATCTTACATGTGCTTTTCCACAAAACACCAGTGGTGCACGAAGTGAATCTCACAGTTCTAACTTGCCAACCGCGGGGACTGTCGAGTCTTCATCACTCAAACCGTAACAGTAACACAGTATCTGCTGGTAACAGCAATTTTGTGAAATCGTTTCACCACTTTTTTAGACCATCCTTTGCAAGGCCACAGGAGACAAGAAGTCTGACACATAGTCAATGCCTAGAGAGGATGGTGCAGGAGTATCTCCAAGTGAACATCGAAGCCATGACTGTGTCACTGGACCCTTGCTCATTTTGGTATTCCAATCTGGAAAAATGGCCGGAGCGCGCCACTCACGCCTTGGAGATCTTGTCATGCCCTGCAGCCAGTGTTCTCTCTGAACGTGTGTTCAGCGCTGCTGATGGTGTGCTGACAGATAAGCGCACGCGGCTGTCCACTGAGAATGTAGACAGACTCACGTTCATAAAGATGAACAAATCATGGATTCGCAAGGACTTTTCTAATCCTGTGTTATCCTTGGGAGGCTAAAAGCTTGAGGATTTGGTAATATCACCTCACCAACCGTTTTAAGCAACTGTGGGGCAATTGATGCCACTTAACCCCAGAACGCATGACCATAAAAATCTACACTTTCACATACCTGGGGCCTTTTAGGCCCGTGTGCAAATAACATTGAATAACTCAAACTCAAATGACAAACAACTATATACATGAAGAATACCTAGAGTTTCAAAATTCTAACTAAAGTAATCTTGCAGAAAATAGAAAACAATTAACAGGGCGGGACTGCGAGGCCCCAGGTATGCGTTCTAGGGTTAAGTGGTGTCTGTGCCACAATTTTGGGAAAAAATGGAAACTCTTTTTGGAGTCCCCTTGCTGTGTCTTACGTGACGTTGGCATCGTCAATTCCAGGTGGGTTGGGTCGCTCCCCCCCCCCCCCTTTTAACTGTAAGAAACTACATACACTATGGCTTGGGGTAACACAGATGATTGAGTCTGAAGAGCTGTTTACTCAGAGGTCTGCTCCAAATCTTCAGTGTCTGCTAGTCAGCGTAGAATTTTTAACTGCATCTAGCCTAGGCAATACTTTGGGCGTAGTAACCCAGCTGCGAAGCAAGCTGCACCGCCTGTGTATCTAATAAGAATTTTTAAATGCATCTAGCCTAGGCAGACTGTGGGGACCCCCAACCAAACCCAGACGCTCAGCCCCCCTACCGCCCCCCTTTCCTTGACAATACAATAATGTAACTCTTACAACTGGATGGGTGAGGATCGGTCACAGCTTTATTAACTCTTTATACTCATTCCATTAGAAAGACATTTTATTTCTAAAATAATTCAGCTTGTTGCAGCATGCCCTGGGTCTCCACTCCGGCAACTTGGCCAACAAGTGTAACTCTCCAATATGTCCTTTCTATTTCCAGGCCACGGAGGATCCTGCGTACTCGTATGCAGGACTCTGACCCCCACCCATCACTCTTAACGCTTGTTCCACTCCGTCCTGGAGTCCTGACAGGAATATGTCCAGTCCAATATCCATTAAGTGAACACCGTCGGGCCGTATGAGGCCTGCTTTATCTCCTTCCAGTTGTCGGTGTCGTACCACTACACCGCCTCTGTCTCTTCTAAATTTTGCCATCCGAATATTTATTACCCGCCTTGTCCGTTCGATGGCCGTGATGTCTCGCGCACCTTGCCATACCGCTATCGGCACAATCTCTGACCATACTATAGCTAGTTTTGTGAAAAATTCTCTGAAGCGCTCAGTGTCTAGTTTCATTATTGCCATTAGTTATGCGCTCTTGTGATGACCTAGGTTGTTTCCCCCGGCCTGTATAACTAAGATGACCAGACATCTTGCCTCTCTCCCTACCTTGATTACCTCCATTAGTACCTGTGGCCATAGCAGGCCTCTAATACCTCTCCAGTTGAAATATGTGTTATGAAACTCTAATTTCCTCCCGCCTGGGCGGACTTTCGCCCTTTAATCTGCCCAATATATATACGAGTGGCCTATCACCCACACTGTTGGCTTAGCGTCACCTGTAAAAGAAACAAACCACGTTAGGATAACAAGTCCGGTCTTATGTATCTTGCCAAACACGTGGATCACCATCTCTCTATCCTCTGAACTTCCGTTTCTGACAGTCCTGCTCTTGCTGCTTCTGTGGCCGCGCCTATGCGGAATGAGTGTGTCCCGTAATCTTTGGGGTGGTTCCCTGCTGATGTTATGCATTTATTAAATATAGCTTGGAACTGGTATCTTGATAATGGCGTCCCATCAATGTGTGATAGGAACAAATTACTTTGTGATCTGATGGTTAGATATGGTTTTACTATTGTTACCCGACTCAGTGTACCGTTTGTGGGTTGTAGAAGTACCCAAGTGCCCCTGCCCGCTGGAACCATTTTCGATTTGTGTATGCGTAGACGTATTGCATTATTGCCTATGACTACGTCCTGGTGTAATAAGCCTCCACTGGTGCTAATTTTGGATTGAGGGACTAATTCGCTTATGCATAGCGCCCCGAAGAAGGCGATCACAAATGCAGTAGACAGTAGTGTTGCTTCAAATTGTGAGTGTCATGTTAATGGTGTTAGGGATATGATGTGAGAAATCAGTTTTAGTGACACGGGACGGGACGTCTACACTCCTGACTTGGCTGACCCCTTTTCCACCCTTTTATGGATTGTCTGATGATGAATCTTTGTCACATCTCCCCAATTCAGTAGTTGGAAGTGAAATGCTACTCCGGTCAAACACCGCTGCGCTGACGCCCCTGATATGCCCCTCATCATTAGCTGGTGGAGAAATTCTATGGTGACTTGTGATCTGGCTTGTTCACATTGGTCAACCCGTCTGCCTGCTACTAGTCGTGTCCACTCTTCCCATGCCTTACCGTATGCTTGCCACGTCGACGGGGCAACTGACGCTCTGATTAATGGCATCAACTATTCGCCACTAGATCCCATAGGGAAGGTGGGCAACTGTTGTCCCGATGGGTGGGCATTGTGGAAGAGCTCTGTGAAAATCTGCCAATTGAATTGTTATAAAGCGTTAGCAGCAGCTTTAGACCCCTCAGCATAGTGGCTAGCGCGGACCCATACATTGTGCTTTAGGCACAGGAATGCTAGCCTGGGTAGTAGGCCTAGCACTGGGAGAGACGATGATGCCATCTTATTAATGCAGTGCGCTAAGCTGGTGTTTTTTGTTATGAAGCGTATATTTTTGTAAGCCAGGAGCGCGCCCCATATTTCTATTGCTACCACTATTGGGAAGAAAAATTATTTTCAGGGCTAGATGCAGCGAAAAATTATTATTAATTGAAAAGCTGGTGGAGCTTGGTATAGATGGCCTAATACAATGAGACCCACACACTGCTAGAAGGCCAAATATTTTTTCAGAGTTAGATGCATAAAAAAATTATATTCAGTTTGCAACCTGATGGAGGTCAGTATAGATGGACTAATAGAACAAGTCCCACACACTGCTAGAAGGCCAAATATTTTTTCAGAGGTAGATGCAGACAAAAAATTATTTTGAATTTGCAACCTGATGGAGGTCAGTATAGATGACTAATAGAACAAGTCCCACACACTGCTAGAAGGCCAAATATTTTTTCAGTGCTAGATGCAGAAAAAAATTATATTCAGTTTGCAACCTTATGGAGGTCAGTATAGATGGACTAATAGAACAAGTCCCACACACAGCTAGAAGCCCAAATATTTTTTCAGAGGTAGATGCAGAAAAAAATTATATTCAGTTTGCAACCTGATGGAGGTCAGTATAGATGGACTAATAGAACAAGTCCCACACACTGCTAGAAGGCCAAACATTTTTTCAGAGCTAGATGCAGAAAAATATTATATTCAATTTGCAACCTGATGGAGGTCAGTATAGATGGACTAATAGAACAAGTCCCACACACAGCTAGAAGGCCCAATATTTTTTCAGAGGTAGATGCAGAAAAAAATTATATTCAGTTTGCAACCTTATGGAGGTCAGTATAGATGGACTAATAGAACAAGTCCCACACACAGCTAGAAGCCCAAATATTTTTTCAGAGGTAGATGCAGAAAAAAATTATATTCAGTTTGCAACCTGATGGAGGTCTGTATAGATGGATTAATAGAACAAGTCCCACACACAGCTAGAAGCCCAATATTTTTTCAGAGGTAGATGCAGAAAAAAATATATTCAGTTTGCAACCTGATGGAGGTCTGTATAGATGGATTAATAGAACAAGTCCCACACACAGCTAGAAGCCCAATATTTTTTCAGAGGTAGATGCAGAAAAAAATATATTCAGTTTGCAACCTGATGGAGGTCTGTATAGATGGATTAATAGAACAAGTCCCACACACAGCTAGAAGCCCAATATTTTTTCAGAGGTAGATGCAGAAAAAAATATATTCAGTTTGCAACCTGATGGAGGTCTGTATAGATGGATTAATAGAACAAGTCCCACACACAGCTAGAAGCCCAATATTTTTTCAGAGGTAGATGCAGAAAAAAATATATTCAGTTTGCAACCTGATGGAGGTCTGTATAGATGGATTAATAGAACAAGTCCCACACACAGCTAGAAGGCCAATATTTTTTCAGAGGTAGATGCAGAAAAAAATATATTCAGTTTGCAACCTGATGGAGGTCTGTATAGATGGATTAATAGAACAAGTCCCACACACAGCTAGAAGCCCAAATATTTTTTCAGAGCTAGATGCAGAAAAAAATTATATTCAATTTGCAACCTGATGGAGGTCAGTATAGATGGACTAATAGAATGATGCTATGCCCAAAAGATTTTACTTCACTAGGTGCAGTAAAAAAATTGGTATTCTATACACAGGTGGTATATCTTGCAACACAGATAGGCTACTCCACTGACTAACACACTCTGCAATAGGCCAAAAAGGATTAGCTTTACTAGATTCAGCCAAATGCTGTGAAAAAAACTTGCACAGCACTGGCACAGACCTGCCTGGCAAAAACTGATAGGAACTGATGTAACCTAGTCCTGAAAAGGACTCCAATTACAATTAGTCTTTACTCCCACAATCTATCTATTTAAGAGCACAGACCTGCCTGATAAAAGTCGTAGGAAATGCTGTAACCTAGTCCTTAAAAGGACTGCAATCACAACTATTCCCTACTCCCAAGCTATCTGTAGATTTGTGCGAAAATTGGCTTGAAATTAACAAGGTATAGCGCACACAGCAACAGCGGTGCCGTCTAACACGCAGCTGCAGCAGTGAGAAAATGGTGGCGACGGGGTAAATGGCTTGGTCTTATAGGGCAAGGACATGTGACATACACTGCCAATGACACATGCCCTTGCTTGTGTGAAAAAAAGCACTTCGCTCCGTGTGTGCACTGCTGATAGGCTGACAGATTGCACCTCCCCACTGCAAATGCGGGAAAGAGAAAAAAAAATGGAGATCTTCATTGTTCCTGCAGAGATCCATCCCCTGCCCCTCCCCCCACCCCGCTGTACACTCAAACTGCGTATTAGCATTAATTTTCATCATTACTGAGAAAAAATCCAGTTATGATTTTGGTGCACGAACAGTTATCAAACATAACCTCGAACAGCCGAATTTTTCTCAAATTGTTCGTGTTCGCCGAACGGCTCGAACACCGCCCAAAACAGCTCGAATTTGAGATTGGCGAACAGTTCGAGTAGAACAACGCTCATCTCTAGTCAGTACCCAAATGCAGTTGCTGACACCAGTCCTCCATTGGTTTCTTAGAGCCGTTACCTTCCTCTGGTTGAGATGGAGGCAAGGGTTCCACGGCCTGTACAGAGTTCTGGTTGATGGTGAACAATTTGGCTAGCGTGACATACCGGGGCAGGTATACTTCTCTATCCCCGATATTGATGATGCGGACGGGCACCCTCCCATGGCGTACATCGACCACCCCCCGTGCTGTCAAAATGGTGGGCCTACTGTCTGAGTAGACGGGTTCTACCATAGCTTGGTAGTCTCTACCTCTTAGACCAATAGCTGCCCGGCACCAAATCATCATCTCACTTTTCGGGGGCATGGCAATAGGGAACGGGTCACACATTCTCACGCTACCTATCTCACCACCAGATAGTTCCACCTGTTGCCGTTTCATCAGTGCCCGGATCTCTTTTTGGAGGACACGCTGCTGGCTGGAACTGGCGTTCTTGGCAACCTGTTGCAAAATAAGAATCACCTCTGCAAGACAGTTTTCGATTACATTAGTACCTAGGGTTATTTTTGGGTGACTCTCGCGACGGTCAATGTCCACAATGATAAGTCCTTGTGCCGGCAGTTCAACTTTACCGACCTTGATGGTCACCTCTTTAAATCCTATCTGTGGCACGGGCTGACCATTGCTGGCTATAATGCTCAGGTCGTCATCTGGGTAGCGGGTTATGTCCGAGTCATTCCAGTACCGCTTGAAGAGCACGTACGGGATGGTGGTGACCTGTGACCCGGTGTCTAGTCGGGCACTCATAGGAATGCCATCCAGTACCACAGGCAAGACCGGACGTCCCCCTACGTATTTGTCCCGCCAGTTTGATGGGCCTGATGATCTTAAGCCTGGGGGTTGGCCCTCTACCCCAGGTTGTGCCCGTTTAAATGACAGTACCTTGCCATATGTCCGGGTTGATTGCAGCGGCGGCAGATGGGTCGTCCGTCCTTGTTGTATCTGTCGCTGGGTCTTCCTCTGGCCGGTGGGGTCCTCCTCAGTCGGCGCCACGGGACGTCCTCTGGTCCGGATGCCAGCTGGATCTTTCCTGGAGAAGAGACCTGTAAAGACTGCACAGTTCAGGTTAGCGCGCCAACGCTCTTAGTCAGCTCTTGGACCTGATGGTGCAGGTCTGTTGCCGGGTTATTGTTCAAAGCCTGCGCATCAGCTCCCACAGGCCCTGCAGACAAGGGCGACGCATCCTGGTGATAAGTAATAGCAGGGCGCCTGTGGGTCACAGCGCCACCTGGTGCCGGTTCTCGGAGCACCCGGATGGCTCTGTCCTTGAACTGTGCAAAGTCCAGGTCAGGGTCCTGTAAGGCCATTGCCCGCAACTGGGTTCGGTGGGCATTGCACAGTAGACCCTCAATAAATTGTTCGGTCAACAGCTTGTCTTCATTTCCCAGGCTGTCAGGGTCTGCCTGCTTAATGGCTCTCAGGGCCTCTTGTAGGTTTAGGGCATAGTCTCTTATACTTTCATGTGCCCGTTGTTTGCACCCGTAAAATCTGAGCTTTATTTCGGCTGAGGTTCGGGTATCAAATGTGTCTTTCAGCCGGGCTAGTATCTCACTGACAGTCCTCTTCTTCCCAGGTGACCAGGACTTTACCTCCCTTTGGGCTGCCCCGATTAACTGGGCCACCAGAATGCTCACTTTTTGCTCTTCTGTGAGGGGGTATACCTGGAAGAGGCTATCAAGTCTTTCCCTAAAGTCACTCAGGGTATGTGACTCCCCTGAGTACTGGGGTAGCCAGGTTGCCCCCGGAATATAGGGCATGGTGAATGGCATGACTGCTGCAGCGGTTGCGCTGGCGGTGGCTGTGGCAGTGGAGCTCCCCTCGGTGTCCGACATCCTCCTTCCCCCCTAGTGGACCGTGGCCTACCTTGCGATGCTCTTCTTCCGTAGACCGCGGCTCCGCAGTCGATCGTCGGGGTTGAGGACCTGGCGTCTCGCTCCGATGACGTCAGCGTCGCTCTTCCTCCCTTCCAGGACCTTACGCAGCGTCGGAGCGTGGGGCGGAGCTTCGGATCTCGCGCGCTTTCGGCGTCCACGCCCCTCTTCTTCCCGCGCGGCGTCCCGAAGATGGCGTCCGAAGGCGGGAAGCAGCTGCGGATGGCGGGAAACGACTCCGGACGGCGGGAAACTTCACCACAGGTAAGTTCAAAAGTCTTTTTCAGACACGCAGTACCCGGTGGTTGCGGGCACGAAATCCTGCCGACTACGCCAACGTTGACGCGCCCCCTGGGCCTGTGCTGTGCAGGGGGATACCCGGAGCCAGATCGCTGGGGGTTGTAGTTCTCCGTGGCGGTGACCGGGTCCGTGCCCAGGGCGGTCAAACCAGTGGCAGTCTATTGGTATTGTAATTGTCCGACTACGCCACCCGTGGATTGCGGTCAGTGGGGACCGCCGCTGCGCTGCAGACCGCTGAGGCTGATGTTATATGCGCAGCCAGGAATGGGATTACTCCCCACGGGAGAAGTATAGCCTCAGGGCAGTTACAGTGAATGCTGGTAGTGATGGTGTGAGCGTCCCAGTAGTAATGGTACTGGTGCGGCGATGAAACACAGAGACGTGTGGTGCAGTTCAGGGTCTTTACTGATGGTATAAAGCAGACCCTCCCGGGAGTACTGGTTAGCAGTAGGGGCCTGGTCAGTCTGTGAGCAAGCAGGATCTCCCCTGGCCAGGTGGAGTTGTAGGCCTCCCCGACTATCTGCACTCTTTCCTGGCTACCTTGCTCTATGCGGGTAGAAGTAGCCCACGTCCCTGAGTATACCGTGTGGTGCTCACCCGTATGGCCGGTGACTTGGGGCCTTCCATTAGCCTCCGCTTCACGATGGCGGTGCTGGTCCCTTGCTTGTGACCGTGCCTTGGGGTTTCTAAGGCCAGAGGACATGGAATCCCCTGCCGGTTGGATTCTGCTGCTGGACCTGGATGTCCCCACAGCCTCGGACTCCGTGTCCGGTATTAGTGTCTTCAACCAGGGCGAACTCTGCTCAGCTCCAGCCCCTGGTATTCAGCTACTGTTCCTACAGAGCTCCTGTTGTCACTTTCCCTTTCCAGGCTCTGACTGCTCTGCTTGTTCTGCAGGCTCTGTCTCTCCTAATCCCGCCCCAGACACAGTTTATAAGGGCAGATTCCTCCCCTCCCAGGTCTGGGTGGGCCGTGTTGCATGCTTAGGGCTCCTGACCAGAGAAACCTCCCACTTGCTCTCAGACATAATATCTCTATTACTGTGGTAACCAGACCCCTGGGGTGCCACATTATTAACTATTTTGTGTGACATATCTTAAGGGCATGAAAATTAAAATTTTGAAAATAAATTTTCACCAAATTTCTGTTGTTTTTTTTTTCACAAATAAACACAAGTCATATCAAATAAATTTTATCACTTTTATGAAGTACATTATGTCACAAAAAAACAGTCTCAGAATCAGGGGGATCCATTGAAGCGTTCCAGAGGTATTACCTCATAAATTGATAGTGGTCAGAGTTGTAAAATTTGGTTTGGTCATTAAGGACATAATTAGCTACGTCCTTAAGGGGTTAAAAAGGCCAGTAAATGCAACGATCATCTTGTATAAAAGCTATCAATGAATGTTAACAGGCCAAAATTGCACCCAAAATGGGCCTTTAGCTTCAGACTGAGCACCCAATGTTCTTTTATAGGTATATTCCCCTCTTTATAGATGGATATTGTCAGACAGTCCTTGTAAAAACAAGCACTTTTGCAATTTTCTGCTTATTAAAATTTGCAGCCGTTCTTGAGATATTAACACTTTTCTTTTGTTTGCAGTTGTTTGCCTAGGAGACCGACCACCGCTGCTGTTTTTAGCTTTTACGAAGCACTTTTAAGATGACCAAGTTTAGGCTGTAACGGCGCACTCCTCAGATCCTTTGCAGTTTCAAAACAGTGCTTACAAATGTAATGGTAAAGAGCATGTAAGCACAGCACATGTTCTCTTGACTAGCAGTAGTGGTCGGTCTCCAAGGCAACGAGCCGTAAACTAAAAAAAAAAAAAAGCGTTACTATCTCAAGAACGGCTGAAAATATTAATAGGCAGTAAATTGCAAAATTGCTTGGATTTACCAGCATAATCTGAATATGCCCTTTTCGGAAGATGGGGTAATAACCCTTTAACCGTATTCGGATGCAATTCTCTAATCTTTACCATAGATTGCATAATTGCCAACTTTTCTTGTTCGATTTAAGCCCCGTCCCTCAACTTTGTCCTTCACCTCCCAGTTCCGCCTCTAGTATGCCCACTTTTGGATAGGGTTTACATAATCCCCACCCCATTTTGGACCTGAAGCACCGGACTGTCGAAAACTATGAGACTGTTTCCAATTTAAGATGGAAAGTTACACAATTTGCAGGTGTTAATTAAGTTGCCTGGGATTAGACAAACAAGGTTGACAAGAGCTTGGAATCACCATGCATGTTCTACTAAAGGGCAGCGGTGGTCGGTCTCCAAGGCAACTAGCTGTAAACAAAAGAAAAAGTGTTAATATCTCAAGAACGGCAGAAAATATTAATAAGCCGTAAATTGCAAAATTGCTCGTATTTACCAACACTATATCCGACAATACCCTTTTAAGAAGATGGGAATAACCATTTAACCTTTAGACCAACATGGCTGATTTCTTAGTTATAGTATTATTCTTGTGCATAGATTGTATCTGATGTGGCAGCTCAGCTCACTTTATCAGAGTGAAATGCAGTGCCACATAGGTCCAATTTTTCAAGTACAGCGCCACCCCTATCTACAGGTTGAGCCTGGTATTGCAACACTTTTAAAATTGAAAGCTGCAATACCAGATTTGGCCAATGGACAAAAGTGGCGCTGTTTCTAAAAAAAACAAAAAGTAGATCCTTATTTTTTTTCTAAGCCTGAAGAAGTCCTACAGAATCAACACAGCCTTAAAGATACTTTTCTCCATGCAATGCATAAACTTTCATTCACAATTGGCATCCCATAAGGTAAATATGTACTAAAGCGTTGGCCATTGTGAAGGGTAATAATACACAAAGCATTCATAACCACGCTCGGTAAACCAGAAAAACATATATATACAACGCTCATCATCATCATCATTGTCTCGAAAGGTCAAACATAATTAGAGATATCGTCATTACAGATTACTTTGTATCAGCTGTTTAATATTAAACTTGTTGTATGGATTCAGTTAATTGGATGGGAAAAAAAAAAAGGCAAAACATATTTCTCCTCTTTCCTAAAAAGTGTAGGAAAAGCTATTAGGAGGTAGATCAACTTTTAATTAGTGTTAATGAGGAGGGCAGCCACAGGAAAAGCAATAATTGCCTCCATAATTTCTAAGATAATGGGAGCTCTATAATCAGATACATTTTACAACTGTCATCTCCCTGTAATATTATACCGGGTGAAAATTAAACCGCGCCGTACAAGTCTGTTGTTTTGGAAAGTACCGAGCCTGCATGTAAAATCATGTATTTAATTCATGTCATACCGGCAGATCAGACGCTCTTGCAGAAGTATTCACATACTTAAGACATTTGGTTGACGATTTATGCAAAAAAAAAAAGTGTCTACATAGTTTCTTTGTGAAAACTGTTTATATTCACTGCACCGAAGCAGATGCTACAAAAAGGTTCTAGAGTTCGTTGTAAGCAGGTTTGTCATGTCGCGCTCATACCTTCCCTTAAAGTGTGTTCCTTTTTTTTTCTTTTATAACTTTTCAGGGGGTGGGATTATTTGTTACACATACCCCCTTCCTGTTTTGTCTATTGTATATTGCAAAAGGAAGTTTGTGCTTTTAGTTCAGCTGCAATGAATGGTAATTAATGGACCGAAAAATGTCCACAGGTGATTAGAGTCTAGCAAGAGACAGAGTTATTCCCCCTTACTTAGGCCAGTATTTGCCACTAGGGACCAGCGTTCCAGAGCCTAGGGCGGCATGTTAAGGTAGGGGGGAGCAGCACCAAGGTGAAAAAAATATATATTATTTTATTCCCCTTCGAAAACCAGCATCTTTGTAGAAAATGGGGACAAATTGGTTGATACAAGTGATTTTACTGTAAAAGACAGTTAGAGGGCACAGTATTGTGGTATTATATAGAGGAAGGGCACAGTATGGGGGGGCAGTATTTTGAAGGGGGGTTAGTGCGGGGACACAATATGGGGGCAATATAAAAAATAGGAGGACGACACAGTATGTGGGCAGAATATAAAACTGCACAGTATGTGGGAAGTATGTAGAAGGACGACATAGTATGGGGGAGCAGTATGTAAAATCTAGATACAGTATAAGGGGAAATATATAGGAGGATAGAGTGTAGGTCAGCAATATATAGGACAAATTTTGTGAGGGCATAGTATAAGGGGCAGTACAGTGGGTACGGAAAGTATTCAGACCCCTTTAAATTTTTCACTCTTTGTTTCATTGCAGCCATTTGGTAAATTCCATTTTTTTTCTCATTAATGTACACTCTGCACCCCATCTTGACTGACAAAAAAACAGAAATGTAGAAATTTTTGCAAATTTATTAACAAAGAAAAACTGAAATATCACATGGTCATAAGTATTCAGACCCGTTGGTCAAACACTCATATTTAAGTCACATGCTGTCCATTTCCTTATGATCCTCTGTGGCACCCCAGGAGTCTGGTCTCCACAGTAATAGCAATGTTATGTCTGAGAGCAGGTGGGAGGTCTCTTGGTCAGGAATCCTATTCATGCCGCACCTCCTGCCCGGTCCTGGGAGGGGAAGGACTTCCCCTATATAAAACTGGGGCTGAGGCAGGGTTAGAGAGAAGAAGAGGAGCAGCTTAGGAAAGAAAGATCAGGAGCTCAGTGGGAGCAGTGCTAAAAGGAATCAGGGGCTGGCAGCTGAAGAGCTCGCCCTGATTGAAGAGTTACCACCGGACCCGGAGTCCGAGGCTGTGGGGATTAACCCTGACCCAGCAGCAGAAACCGACCGGCAGGGGATTTCAGGTCCTCTGGCCAAGAAACCCGAAGGCATGGTCACATGCGTGGGACCAGCACCGCCGTCGTGGAGCGGAAGCCACTAGAAGGCCCCAAGTCACCGGCCATACGGGTGAGCACCACACGGTACACTCAGGGACGTGGGCTACCTTTACCCGCCTCTAGCAAGGAAGCCAGAAGAGTACAATTAGTTGGGGAGGCCTACAACTCCGCCTGGCCAAGGGGGATCCCATCTGCTCAAGGACTGACCAGGCCCCGACCGCTAGCCAGTACTCCGGGAGGGTCTATCTTTGTCACCAGTAAAGACCCTGAACTACACCGCATCGTCTCTGAGTGGTTCCTGCTACCCCCATCATCCACGTCGGCTGCCCTGAGGCCATACCCCTCCCGTTGGGGGTTACACCATCCACGCTGCACAACTGTACCACCGACCTCAGCGGTCTGCCCTGCAGTGGCAGCTCCATAGCTGCATTCAACGGGTGGCGTAGTTGTAGCACCCTGAGGATTCGGCTGCTACAGGGGTATTGCACCTCAATCCAGAGGTGTGATATTCCACTCCCGGGTAAGGATGGAGTGTGGATCTGAGCTCGGTAGGCTGCATGCACTACACACATCCCATTTCCGAGGAGCAGACCGACGGTACTCCCACTTAGAAATGTGCAGGTACGACCGAGTCTGTTCCTGGCTGGAGTGGGAGGGGGGTGGTACATCCGAAGTAGTGTAGGGGCAGATAGGGGGAGCAGCCTGAGTAAAGATAGGAGCTCATTGGGTGCTGGTCGCCTGAGCTCACACATAGAGGGTGTATATAAGGTGGGCACCAACTAAGAACAGGGTCAGTTGCAGAGAGAAAGTCAGGAGCAGAGGAGAAGAGAGACCCAGAGTGAGAGAGGAGAGAGAGAGAGACTCAGAGGCACAGAAGAAAAGGACTCTAAGATCCCAAACTAATTTCCCGGGTGAAGAGTCGGCATCAGGGTACCGGAACCCAAGCTGGTGGGGGTAAAAACACTCCCCAGCCAGAGACCGGAGACCGTGGGCAGCGTTTGCCACGGTCACCCACCACATCCACCACGAAGGCATACCACGTGGAGGGTCAGGGAACCCAAGGCCAAGGGTGTCCCAACAGAAGGCCCGAGGGAGCTGGACCTGGGTGGATCAATAGTGGGGACGGCCAGAGAAAGGACTGAAGGAGAGCTCAGGGTCACGCTCCGGACTTATTTGGGAGTTGGCTGGATCCAGAACCTGGTGGACGCAGCACGGCTCGGGAGGTCACTCGAAGCTGGAGTGACCAGAACATCAGCAGTGAGTAAAACATCCTAAACTGCATAACCCGACTCAGTCTCTGATTGCCGTCTACACTGCATCACCACAACTCCCATCCTCTGCACCTGATCCCCCTGAGGCTATACCCCACCCGTTGGGGGTTATATCACCAAAGCTGCACCTACACCACCAGCCTCAGCGGACCCTGCTGCAGCGGCGGCCACAGTGACCGCAACACAACGGGTGGCGTAGTCGACATTAAGAACTTATAACATCTGTAGGACTGCCACATACAACTGAGTTTGACACCCTGGGCACGGACCGGGTCACAGCCACTCGGAAGACTACAACCCCCATCTGATCCGGCTCCGGATATTCCCACTAACGAATATGGCCCAGGGGGCGCGTCAACTTTGGCGTAGTCGGCAGGATTACGTGCCCGCAACACCCGGGTACTGCGTGCCTGAAGAAAAGAACGAGTTTACCTCAAAAAGAAGTCTCCTGCCGGTTCCGGAGGGTCCCCGCCATCGGACCCCATCACCAGTCGATTCCAGCCGGTTGTCCGCCATTAACAGCGTTTTCCCGCCATCTGCAGAGTTTCCCGCCACTGGGAAGCGATTCCCGCCATTTCCAAAGGTTTCCCGCCTTGGAAGAGCGGACGCCATTATGGGCGTGCCAGAGGGTGGCGAGAGGCCACCTCCCATCGTGGGCCAGGACCGAAAATGGCGCCAAAAGTGGAAACCGCCCCCACCAACAGAGACTGTGATGCTAGAGGTGTCTGTCAGCGTGAAAGAACAGCACCTGGAGCTGACAATCACCCAGTGGTCCCGGGACCGCCCTCGAAGGGGGAGGAGACGAAAGAAAAGAACGAAGATGGGTGCCGTCTGGAGCAGTCTAGAGCGAGCGCACCCGGAGGCAGGAAGCCTGGAGAGGAGTAGCAGAGAATCTCACCCGGAGATGGCGAGAGAGCAGAGCAGCACCGGCCCGCTGGCCAGGAGCCTGCTGGAAGAAGAGCAGAGCAGCACCGACCCGTTGGTCAGGAGCCTGCTGGAAACCGCGACCCCACTAGGCCTAGTGGAGGTCCTTGCACAGCTCCCCCGAGACCGGGAGTGTGCACAAACTGCCCTGGAGGGCCTCGCACGGAGGATGGCCCGGGTACAGCGAGAGACATTGGCGGAGTGGAGCCGAGAGATGGCCCAGCAAACCAAGACCCGGAGCACGCCAGCCAAGATGAGGAGACAGACCGCCTCTGAGGATGGCGCGGGAGGACCCAAGGCCGGAGACGGCGCCGAGAAGGGAGCCGAACGCATGGAGGCAGGTAAAGGGGACGTCTATACCCCAAGCCGGGACACCGCTTACCTGCCCCAGCTCCCCGTCGCAGAGCCCGAAAGTCCCCCTGCTGTGCCCGAAAACGCCATGTCACCGACGCAGACTAGGCCCCAACCCGCCGCCGCGACCCCTGTGACGTCACACGCCTCGACCCCGAGCGTGACCAAGCAGGAAGTACCACCAGCCTGGTCGCAGGGCCTAGAATTCCCGGGCGTCGCATCACCAACAGCGCCCCCTACCTCCGCGGAGCCTCCGGCCTGGCCGCAAGGTCAGGTAGCCCAGGGCGCCGCCGTCCTAACGCTGCCCTTCACCTTCCAGGTGCCCCAGGCCTGGCCGCAAGGCCTGGGCAACCCGGGCGCCACCACCACCGCGCCCGCACCCGTAAAACCAAGGGTGCCGCGTCTGGGAGAGGACTTGTTTGCCCAGCACACGTGGCCGGACGGGCAGCCTTTCATCTGGCCCCAGAAATATTATGAACTGGAGCACCAGAGGAGAGTTGGGGCCATGTGTGCACCCCTGATTCCGGCTCCGAAGCCCGTGATAAGGATCTCGCCCCCGCTTGAAGAGACCCAATTTGAGTGGGACCCCACCGGAGAAGACCTAATGGGGTTCACTCAAGAAACCAGGGCAGCTGCAGCGGAGCGTGCTGCGTGCTGCCGACAGCAGCTCGAGGAGTTTGCGAGGGAGCGGAGAGAGAGGCGGGTCCGGGAACAACAGGCCCAAATAAGGAGCGCCGAGCAGAAGAGCCGAACCAGGAGGGACCCCCGTGCAGCGCACAGTCCCCGCACCACCGGGACTGTAATTAAGTTCAATATGCAGCATGGGTGGGGTTTCGTCAGAGACCACAACACCCCCGGCGACGTCTTTGTCACGCGCAGAGATGTGGAGTCCCATCTGCCGGAGGGGCACAGAGGTCGTGACCTTTATATCGGGGACGAGGTCACCTTTACCCGGCACAAGTGTGCCAAAGGACCCTACGCCCTCCATGTGCATCGCCTGACGGAGGAAGAGCTGCGATGTGAGGAGGAAGAACAAGAGGACCCGGACGGGTCTGAAACTAGAGCCAAAGGTAACAATAAAGAAAGAGCAGGAGGACGCCGTTAAGTACAGCGAAGCAGGTGCTGTATATAGTTGCCCGTCGGGGCACAGTAAACTGAAACTGTTACTGCTGCTATCATAGTCCCCGTTGGGACCAGCTGAGTGAACTGTTTACCCGTTTACCCTTAATCCCACAGGCTGAGGACTGTGAGCAGCCATTCCCTTTCCCTCCTTACCTGGCCGAGGACTGAGAGCGGCCATACCCCTGTATATAGTTGCGCGTCCTAAAGCGCCCCCTACCGGTTTTATAGGAAGACCATTTTCCTAGAGACTGTCGCACTTTACCCGGTCACACGTTGCACAGTGACCGGAGGAGGAGCCTGAGACGACGAGAAAGTTTTATCTGCTAAGATATGTTATTTATATAATGTTTTATATGTTTTATATGTTTATAAAAATTTGTATGTTTTGGTGTTTATGTCTTACAGCCCGAGGACGTGCTGTGATTTACCAGGGGGGAATGTAGCACCCTGAGGATTCGGCTGCTACAGGGGTATTGCACCTCAATCCAGAGGTGTGATATTCCACTCCCGGGTAAGGATGGAGTGTGGATCTGAGCTCGGTAGGCTGCATGCACTACACACATCCCATTTCCGAGGAGCAGACCGACGGTACTCCCACTTAGAAATGTGCAGGTACGACCGAGTCTGTTCCTGGCTGGAGTGGGAGGGGGGTGGTACATCCCAAGTAGTGTAGGGGCAGATAGGGGGAGCAGCCTGAGTAAAGATAGGAGCTCATTGGGTGCTGGTCGCCTGAGCTCACACATAGAGGGTGTATATAAGGTGGGCACCAACTAAGAACAGGGTCAGTTGCAGAGAGAAAGTCAGGAGCAGAGGAGAAGAGAGACCCAGAGTGAGAGAGGAGAGAGAGAGAGACTCAGAGGCACAGAAGAAAAGGACTCTAAGATCCCAAACTAAATCCCCGGGTGAAGAGTCGGCATCAGGGTACCGGAACCCAAGCTGGTGGGGGTAAAAACACTCCCCAGCCAGAGACCGGAGACCGTGGGCAGCGTTTGCCACGGTCACCCACCACATCCACCACGAAGGCATACCACGTGGAGGGTCAGGGAACCCAAGGCCAAGGGTGTCCCAACAGAAGGCCCGAGGGAGCTGGACCTGGGTGGATCAATAGTGGGGACGGCCAGAGAAAGGACTGAAGGAGAGCTCAGGGTCACGCTCCGGACTTATTTGGGAGTTGGCTGGATCCAGAACCTGGTGGACGCAGCACGGCTCGGGAGGTCACTCGAAGCTGGAGTGACCAGAACATCAGCAGTGAGTAAAACATCCTAAACTGCATAACCCGACTCAGTCTCTGATTGCCGTCTACACTGCATCACCACAACTCCCATCCTCTGCACCTGATCCCCCTGAGGCTATACCCCACCCGTTGGGGGTTATATCACCAAAGCTGCACCTACACCACCAGCCTCAGCGGACCCTGCTGCAGCGGCGGCCACAGTGACCGCAACACAACGGGTGGCGTAGTCGACATTAAGAACTTATAACATCTGTAGGACTGCCACATACAACTGAGTTTGACACCCTGGGCACGGACCGGGTCACAGCCACTCGGAAGACTACAACCCCCATCTGATCCGGCTCCGGATATTCCCACTAACGAATATGGCCCAGGGGGCGCGTCATAGTCGTCCTACATCTACTGCTAATATACCGCCACTTAGTCTGACTCCCTGGGCACGGACCGGGTCATCGCCACGAGACTACTACCCCTATCCGATCCGGCTCCGGGTAGGCTCCCGCGTGCGCAACGCTGCGCAACTCAGGCCCAGGGGCGCGTCAGCTTTTTGGCGTAGTCGGCAGGATACCGTGCCCGCAACCACCGGGTACTGCGTGCCTGTAAAAAGAGACTTTTAAACTTACCTGTGGCGAAGATTCCCGCCATCCGGCGCCATCTTCAGCCTTCTTCCCGCCATCGGTGAAGATTCCCGCCATCCGGCGCCATTTTCAGCCTTCTTCCCGCCTTCCGTGGAGTTTTCCCGCCGTTGGACGCCATCTTGAAGACGCCGCGCGGGAAGAAGAGGGGCGTGGGCTCCAAAAGCGCGCGAGAACTGAAGCCCCGCCTCACGTCCAGACGTCACGTAAGGTCCTGGAAGGAGCCCAGCAGACGCTGACGTCACAGGAGCGCGACGGAAGGTCCTCAACCCTGACGATCCACTGCGGAGCCGCGGCCTACGGAAGAGGATCATCGCAAGGTAGGCCACGGTCCACTAGGGGGGAGGAAGATGTCGGATACGGAGGAGAGCTTCACTGCCTCAACCCCCGCCAGCGCCAGCGCTGCTGCAGTCATGCCTTTTACCATGCCCTATATCCCGGGAGCAGCCTGGCTACCCCAATACTCAGGGGAGTCACATACCCTGAATGACTTTAGAGAAAAGCTGGATAGCCTCTTCCAGGTGTACCCCCTCACAGAGGAGCAAAAAGTGAGCATCCTGGTGGCCCAACTAACCGGGGCAGCCCAAAGGGAGGTAAAGTCCTGGCCACCTGAGAGGAGGACTGTCGCGGGTATACTAACCCGGCTGAGGGACACCTTTGATACCCGCACCTCAGCCGAGATTAAGCTTAAATTCTATGGGTGCAAGCAGCGAGCACATGAGAGTATAAGGGACTATGCACTAAACCTACAAGAGGCCCTGAGAGCCATTAAGCAGACCGACCCCAACAGCGTGGGAAACGAGGACAGGCTGTTGACCGAACAATTTATAGAGGGACTATATTGCAATGTCCACCGAACCCAGTTGCGGGCCATAGCCTTACAGGATCCTCATCTGGACTTTGCACAGTTCAAGGACAGAGCCATCCGGGTGCTCCGAGAACCGGCACCGGGTGGCGTTGTGACCCACAGGCGCCCAGCTATCACTTACCACCAGGAGGCGGCGCCCTTGTCGGCAGGGCCTGTGGGGGCTGATGCGCAGGCTTTGAACAATGACCCGGCTCCAGACCTGCACCATCAGGTCCAAGAGCTAGCTAAAAGCGTTGCTGCGCTAACCCGAACTGTGCAGTCTTTACAGGTTTCCACTCCAGGGAAGATCCAGCTGGCATCCGGACCGGAGGACATCCCGTGGCGTCGACCAAGGAGGACCCCACCGGCCAGAGGAAGACCCAGCGACCGATACAACGAGGACGGACAACCCATCTGCCGCCGCTGCAATCAACCCGGACATATGGCAAGGTACTGTCCTTTAAACTGGCACAACCTGGGGTAGAGGGCCAACCCCCAGGAAAAAGATCACCAGGCCCATCGAGCTGGCGCGACAAATATGTGGGAGGACGTCCAGTCTTGCCTGTGGTACTGGATGGCATTCCTATGAGTGCCCTACTGGACAACGGGTCACAGGTCACCACCATCCCGTACGTGCTCTTCAAGCAGTACTGGAATGACTCGGATATAACCCGCTACCCTGACGACGACTTGAGTATCATTGCCAGCAATGGTCAACTCGTGCCGCAGATCGGATTTAAAGAGATGACCATTAAAATCGGTAGAGTCGAACTGGCAGCACAGGGACTGATCATTGTGGACATTGACAAGCGCGAGAGTCACCCAAAGATAACTCTAGGAACTAATGTGATTGAAAATTGTCTTGCAGAGGTGATTTTCATTTTACAGCAGGTTGCCAAGAACGCCAGCTCCGGCCAGCAGCGAGTGCTCCAGAAAGAGATCCGGGCACTGATGCGACGGCAACAAGTGGAACTCTCCGGCGGTGAGATTGGTAGCGTAAGAATGTGTGACCCTTTCCCTATTGCCATACCCCCGAAAAGTGAAATGATGATTTGGTGCCGGGCATCTATTGGTCTGAGAGGTAGAGATTACCAGGCCATGGTAGAGCCAGTCTACTCAGACAGTAGGCCCACCATTTTGACAGCCCGGGGGGTAGTTGATGTACGCCATGGGAGGGTACCCGTTCGCATAATAAATATTGGGAAAAGGGAAGTATACCTGCCCCGGTATGCTACGCTAGCCAAATTATATATGTAGCACCCTGAGGATTCGGCTGCTACAGGGGTATTGCACCTCAACCCAGAGGTGTGATATTCCACTCCCGGGTAAGGATGGAGTGTGGAACTGAGCTCAGTTAGCTGCATGCACTACACACATCCCATTTCCGAGGAACAGACCGATGGTACTCCCACTAGAGAAATGTGCAGGTACGACAGAGTCTGTTCCTGGCTGGAGTGGGAGGGGGGTGGAACATCCCAGTAGTGTAGGGGCAGATAGGGGGAGCAGCCTGGGTAAAGCTAGGAGCTCATTGGGTGCTGGTCACCTGAGCTCACACATAGAGGGAGTATTTAAGGTGGGCACCATCTAAGATCAGGGTCAGTCTGTGAGAAGTCAGTCAGTCAGAGAGACATCTGTCTTTTGCAGAGCAGTAGAAGAAAGCAGAGGAGCAGAGCAGCCCCAGGCCCAGAGTGAGAGAGGAGAGAACGAAAGACCCAGAGGGGGAGAAAGAAGGAACTCTGAGAGCCCAAATACAACCACAGGGTGAAGAGTTGGCAACGGGGTACCGGATCCCAAACTGGTGGGGGCTACAGCATACCTCAGCCAGAGACCGGAGGCCGTGGGCAGCATCTGCCACGGCCACCCACCAAATCCACCCGGAAGGCAGACCACGCATAGGGTCAGGGAACCCAGAGGCAAGGGTTCGCCAACAAGAGGCCCGAGGGAGCCGGACATAGGTGGATCACTGGTGGGGAAGGCCAGAGACGAGGACAGGACAGAAAGGGAGCTCAGAACCACGCTCCAGAACTACTTGGGGGTTGGCCGAGTCCAGGACCTGGTGGACGCAGCACGGCTCGGGTGGTCACTCAAGGCCGGAGTGACCAGTACAAGAACAGCAGTAAGTAAAGAACCCTGAACTGCACAACCCGACTCTGACTCTCATTACCATCTTCCCTGCACTTCCACAACCACCATCCTCTGCACCTGACCCCCTGAGGCTATACCCCTCCCGTTGGGGGTTATACTACCTAAGCTGCACAAACACCATCAGCCTCCGTGGACCCTGCTGCAGCGGCGGCCGAAGTGACCGCAATTCAACGGGTGGCGTAGTCGACATAAAGAACTTTAGTAACATCAGTAAGGACTGCCACACACTGAGCTTGACACCCTGGGCACGGACCGGGTCACAGCCACTCGGAGACTACAACCCCCATCTGATCCGGCTCCGGGTATCCCCAACAACACTGGCCCAGGGGGCGCGTCAACTTTGGCTTAGTCGGCAGGATAACGTGCCCGCAACAACCGGGTACTGCGTGCCTGAAGAGAAGTTCACCGTTACCTTAAAAAGAAGTCTCCCGCCGGTTCCGGAGGGTCCTCGCCATCGGGCCCCATCACAGGTCGTTTCCCGCCGGTTGTCCGCCATTTGCAGCTTTTTCCCGCCATCCATGGAGTTTCCCGCCACTGGGAGACGATTCCCGCCATTTCTGAAGATTTCCCGCCTTGGAAGAGCGGACGCCATTATGGGCGTGCCAGAGGGTGGCAAGAGGTCACCTCCCATCGTGGGCCAGGTCGAAGAATGGCGCCAAAAGCGGAAACCGCGCCCACCAACAGAGACTGTGATGCTGGAAGTGTCCATCAGCGTAAGAGAACTGCCCCTGGAACTGACAATCACCAAGTTGCCCCGGGACCACCCTCGATGTGGGCGGAGACAGAAGAAGAGAACAAAGATGGGTGTCGCCTGGGGCAGTCTGGAGAGAGTGCACCCGGAGACAAGACGTCTGGAAGAGAGTCCAGAGAGAGCCTACCCGGAGATGGAGGGAGAGCCAGGCAGCACCGACCCAGCGGTCAGGAGCCTGATGCGGGCCGCCACTCCAGGCAGCACCGACCCAGTGGTCAGGAGCCTGTTGCAGGTCGCCACTCCAGAAGGCCTGCTGGAGATCCTGGCACAGCTCCCCCGAGACCGGGAGTGTGCACAGACTGCGCTGGAGGGCCTCGCACGGAGGATGGCCCGGGTGCAGCGAGAGACGTTAGCACAATGGAGCCGTGAGATGGCCCAGCAGACAAGAACCCGTCAGCGGAGCACGCCACCCGAGACGAGGAGACAGACCGCCTCTGAGGATGGCGCAGGAGGACTGAAGGCCGGAGACGGCGCCGAGAAGGGAGCCGAACGAATGGAGGCAGGTAAAGGGGACGTCTATACCCCGAGCCGGGAAACCGCGTGCCTGCCCCAGCTCCCCGTCGCAGAGCCCGAAGTACCCCCTGCCGTGCCCGTCGCTGCAACGTCACCGCCGCAGACTAGGCCTCAAACGGAAGCCGCGACCCCTGTGACGTCACACGCCTCGACCCCGAGCGTGGCCAAGCAGGAAGTACCATCGGCCTGGTCGCAAGGCCTAGTACCCCCGGGCGACGCAAAACCAACAGCGCCCCCTACCTCCGCGGAGCCCCCGGCCTGGTCGCAGGGCCAAGTAACACAGGGCGCCGCCGTTCTTACGGTGCCCTTTACTTTCAAGGTGCCCCAGGCCTGGTCGCAAGGCCTGGTTAACCCGGGCGCCGCTACCACCACGGCGCCCATAACACCTAAAGTACCGCATCTGGGTGAGGACCTGTTCGCCCAGCATACGTGCCCGGATGGGCAGCCCTTCGTATGGCCCCAGGAATACATCCAGCTGGAGCTGCAAAAAGCAAGGGCCATGTGCGAACCCCTGATCCCGGCTCCAAAGCCCATGAAGAGGATCTCGCCCCCGCTAGAAGAGACCCAGTTTGAGTGGGATCCCACCGGAGAAGACCTCATGGGGTTCACTCAGGAGACTCGGGCTGCCGCAGCGGAGCGTGCAAAGTGCTGCCGCCAGCAGCTCGAGGTCTTTGAGAGGGAGCGGAGAGAGAGGCGGGTCCGGGAACAGCAAGCCCAAATAAGGAGCGCGGAGCAGAAGAGCCGGACCAGGAGAGACCCCCGTGCAGCGCATGGTTCCCGTACCATCGGGACTGTGATAAAGTTCAATCTGCAGCATGGGTGGGGTTTCATCAGGGATCACCGCACCCCAGGCGACGTCTTCGTGACCAGGAGAGACGTTGAGTCCCACCTACCGGAGGGACACAGAGGTCGTGACCTGTATTTAGGGGACGAGGTCACCTTCACCCGGCACAAGTGTGCCAAAGGACCCTACGCCCTCCATGTGCATCGCCTGACGGAGGAGGAGCTGCGGTGTGAGGAGGAGCAAGAGGACCCGGACGGGTCTGAAACTGAAACTGTCCACAAAGAAGGAGCAGGAGGACGCCGTCGTTGAAGTACGGTAGAGAGAGACTGTATAAAGTTACCCGTCAGGGTATAAGAACTGTTCTAGTTAAAATATAGTCCCCGTTGGGACCAGCCAATTGAACTGTTAACCCCGTGTGTCCCTATTTCCACTGACCGAGGACTGAGAGCGGTCAATCCTCCCTAATACCTGGCCGAGGACTGAGAGCGGCCATATCCCCTTTGTATATAGTTGCGCTTCCTAAAGCGCCCCCTACCGGTTTTATAGGAAACTGTTGTTTTTACTACAAGAGAGACTGTCGCACTTTACCCGGTCACAAGTTGCACCGTGACCGGAGGAGCCAGAAGCAAGAAAAGTCTACGAGAATGTTATTTATATGAAAAGTTTATTGCTGATATATATATATGATGTTTTATATGTTTATGTTTTATGAAAAAAAATTGTATGTTATGGATGTTTATATCTTACAGCCCGAGTACGTGCTGTGATTTACCAGGGGGGAATGTAGCACCCTGAGGATTCGGCTGCTACAGGGGTATTGCACCTCAACCCAGAGGTGTGATATTCCACTCCCGGGTAAGGATGGAGTGTGGAACTGAGCTCAGTTAGCTGCATGCACTACACACATCCCATTTCCGAGGAACAGACCGATGGTACTCCCACTAGAGAAATGTGCAGGTACGACAGAGTCTGTTCCTGGCTGGAGTGGGAGGGGGGTGGAACATCCCAGTAGTGTAGGGGCAGATAGGGGGAGCAGCCTGGGTAAAGCTAGGAGCTCATTGGGTGCTGGTCACCTGAGCTCACACATAGAGGGAGTATTTAAGGTGGGCACCATCTAAGATCAGGGTCAGTCTGTGAGAAGTCAGTCAGTCAGAGAGACATCTGTCTTTTGCAGAGCAGTGGAAGAAAGCAGAGGAGCAGAGCAGCCCCAGGCCCAGAGTGAGAGAGGAGAGAACGAAAGACCCAGAGGGGGAGAAAGAAGGAACTCTGAGAGCCCAAATACAACCACAGGGTGAAGAGTTGGCAACGGGGTACCGGATCCCAAACTGGTGGGGGCTACAGCATACCTCAGCCAGAGACCGGAGGCCGTGGGCAGCATCTGCCACGGCCACCCACCAAATCCACCCGGAAGGCAGACCACGCATAGGGTCAGGGAACCCAGAGGCAAGGGTTCGCCAACAAGAGGCCCGAGGGAGCCGGACATAGGTGGATCACTGGTGGGGAAGGCCAGAGACGAGGACAGGACAGAAAGGGAGCTCAGAACCACGCTCCAGAACTACTTGGGGGTTGGCCGAGTCCAGGACCTGGTGGACGCAGCACGGCTCGGGTGGTCACTCAAGGCCGGAGTGACCAGTACAAGAACAGCAGTAAGTAAAGAACCCTGAACTGCACAACCCGACTCTGACTCTCATTACCATCTTCCCTGCACTTCCACAACCACCATCCTCTGCACCTGACCCCCTGAGGCTATACCCCTCCCGTTGGGGGTTATACTACCTAAGCTGCACAAACACCATCAGCCTCAGTGGACCCTGCTGCAGCGGCGGCCGAAGTGACCGCAATTCAACGGGTGGCGTAGTCGACATAAAGAACTTTAGTAACATCAGTAAGGACTGCCACACACTGAGCTTGACACCCTGGGCACGGACCGGGTCACAGCCACTCGGAGACTACAACCCCCATCTGATCCGGCTCCGGGTATCCCTAACAACACTGGCCCAGGGGGCGCGTCATATACTATCAACCAAAATTCTATACAGTCTGTGGAACCCTTGCCTCCATCTCATCCGGAGGAAGGTAACGGCTCTGAGAAAATAATGGAGGATTGGTGTCAGCAACTACATTTGGGTACTGACTCCACTCCCTCCCACCAGAAACAGGGAGTCTACCGGGTGGTTCAAGAGTACGAGAGAGTGTTTAGTAAACACCCGTTAGACTTCGGGCGAGTCAAGGGGGTAGAACACCACATCCCCACGGGAGACCATCCTCCCATAAAAGAGAGGTATCGGCCCGTACCCCCTGCACACTACCAACACGCCAAGGGGATGCTTAGAGACATGAAGGAGGCTGGGGTAATCAGGGATAGCTGTAGCCCCTGGGCAGCTCCACTAGTCTTGGTCAAAAAGAAAGACAACACCATGAGAATGTGTGTAGATTACCGGAAAATTAACCGTATCACACACAAAGATGCGTACCCCTTACCAAGAATAGAGGAGTCTTTGGCTGCTTTAAAATCTGCTAACTTCTTCTCCACCTTGGATCTCACTAGCGGGTACTGGCAGGTTCCTGTAGCAGAGGCGGATCGGGAGAAGACCGCATTCACCACCCCGATGGGACTTAGCGAGTTTACCTGCATGCCGTTTGGACTCTGCAACGCACCAGGAACCTTCCAGCGATTGATGGAGTGCTGTCTGGGACACCGGAACTTTGAGACGGTCCTGTTATACCTGGACGATGTCATCGTCTACTCCAAGACCTACGAGGACCACCTGAAGCACCTGGCGGAAGTGTTTGAAGCTCTGGCAAGTTACGGCCTAAAGGTGAAACCTTCCAAGTGTCACCTCCTGAAGCCAAAGGTGCAGTACCTGGGACACGTGGTGAGTGCTGACGGAGTGGCTCCCGACCCTGATAAGATCACCGCAATTAAGGAATGGCCAAGCCCCTCCAGCGTAAAGGAAGTGAGGCAGTTCCTCGGGTTGGTAGGCTACTACCGAAGGTTCATTCCCGGTTTCACCAAAAAGGCAGCTCCTATGCAGGACCTCCTGATAGGCCAGTCCAGGAAGGCCAAGAACCAGAAGCCGCCCTTCAGATGGGAGAAGTTGGAAGAAGAGTCCTTCCGCCAGCTGAAGATGGCCCTCACGGGGGATGAAATCCTGGTGTACCCTGATTATAGCCAGCCCTTTATCCTCTACACCGACGCCAGTAACATCGGGCTAGGAGCCGTACTATCCCAGATCCAGCAGGGGAAAGAACGGGTAATTGCTTACGCCAGCCGAAAACTGCGACCCACCGAAAGAAACCCTGAGAATTACAGCTCATTTAAGCTAGAGTTCCTGGCAGTGGTGTGGGCAGTCACCGAACGCTTTAAGCACTACCTCGCTTCTTCCCGGTTCACCGTGTACACGGATAACAACCCGTTGACACACCTGGACACTGCAAAACTCGGTGCCCTAGAGCAGAGATGGATGGCCCGCTTGTCCAACTATGAGTTTACAATCAAATACCGGGCAGGACGCTCCAATACCAACGCAGATGCCCTGTCCAGGATGCCAAACCTACCGGACGTAGGGGAAGATTCAGAGGAACTGGAAGAAGTTGAGCTCCCCGCGTTCCACCGTCATGGGACTATCCAGTATTCCCACCGTGTAAGAAGTAAGCAAACCGCTACGTTCAACCCCTTACCTCATTACAACTGGGTGGAGACGCAAGACAGTGACCCTGCCGTCCGTCTGGTAAAGGAGATGCTGACTCGGCCAGATGCACGCCTTGACCCAGACGCTCCGGAGGAAGCCAAGCAACTGTGGGCTGAGAAGAGTCGACTGTTCCTTTACAAGGGAAAGTTGTGCCGCAGAATGGTTAACTCCCGGACGCATGAACTAATCTGGCAAGTAGTGGTGCCAAGAAGAGACGCAGCTATGGTGATGGAGGCATACCACGACGGAGCTGGGCATTTCGGATGGAAGAAGCTGGAGTTCCTGCTGCGCGGGCGGTTCCATTGGGTAGGCATGAGAGGAACCATCGAGAGGTGGTGCAGAGACTGTGGCCCATGCAACTTAAGAAGGAGGGACCGTGCCAGCCAGAAGACTCCCCTGCGGTCCATCATCACCAGACAGCCGTTGGAACTGGTAGCCTTGGATCATGTAAAACTGACCCCAAGCAGAAGTGGCTACGTCTACGCGTTAACCATCGTGGATCACTACTCCCGGTTCTTGGTTGTCGTCCCCGTCAAGGACTTAACGGCTCACACAGCAGCTAGAGCCTTCCAGCAGCACTTCTGCCGTCCGCATGGATACCCGGAGCAGGTGCTGACGGACCAGGGGCCTGCCTTTGAAGCGGAGGTCTTCCAGGAGTTCTGCACCCTGTATGGATGCCGGAAGATAAGAACAACACCCTATCACCCGCAAACTAATGGACTTTGTGAGAAAATGAACCAGGTGGTGATAGATCTCCTGAAAACATTGCCCCTGGAGGAACGCAGTCTGTGGCCTGAGAAGCTGCCCGACCTGGTGGACCTATACAACCACATCCCTGTAGGTTCCACCAACTGTACCCCGGCTTACCTAATGAGGGCAAGACCTGGTAAGCTTCCTGTTGATCTGGAGATGGGAGTCCTGACACCCGAGGACACTTCACCAGAAGCCAACTGGGACACAGAGAGGCAGCAGCAATACCGAAAAGTACAGGAGAGCGTGGAGCGTAGTCTCTGTCAAGCTAGGGAAAGACAAGAGAAAACTTACAACCAGTATGCTCCCGCTGTTCCCCTGGTGCCCGGAGAGCAGGTCTTGAAGAGGAAAAGACGGCTCCACAAGTTGGACGACCAATGGGAGAAGGACCCGTACACCGTACTGCCCTCAAGCCACGACAACCCAAAGATCTGTACAATCAGTAAAGATGGAGGGGAAACCACAGCCATTGTATCCCGGGATCACCTAAAGAAGTGTCCCGAACAGCTACGGAACCCTGAAGAGGAACAAGAGGACCCTCGACCCGTAGAGGAAAGGGAAGATATGGTTAGTACTGTGCTCGGAGACTTCCCTCGGTCTTGGACTCAAATCAATGGTGCTGTTGTGGTACCCGTCCTCACGTTCCTCCAACCAGCATCCCAAGTGCCTACGGAGACACAGGTAGAACTGGAAGAACAGCCGGTCCAGGAGGCAGAAGGCCCCACACAAGCAGACCAGGAAAATCAACCCTCTGCTTATAGTGAGCCTGCCATACCCCTAGTGAGCCAAAGAGTCCGTAGACGGCTGCCCAGTTTACCCTTGACAGCTCCTATACCCTGTAGCTCAGGACCAATCAACCAGCTCCGTAGGTCCACTAGGGTCACTAGAGGCCAGCTGCCCATACGGTGGAGGATCTAAATGTTCAAGCTATTTTATTAATGTTTACCTGTTTATTGTTGCTTGTGTATAATTATGTGTTTCTAGTTATTTATAGGAGTCTTTGGTGGATTTACCGGGAATCCTTTGTGCATATAGTTGGAGCGTAACCCAGGACGGACTGAAAGACTGTTAAGGACTCGGGGCAGGACAGACCCCTACCTGGTTACGTCTCCCTGTGTTGGTGAAATGGACACCCTTGTTTTCCTCAAAAGTTACACCCGGTTGCGGACACGCCGTGACCACCTTATGTGTTGTCTCTATTAGAATGTTATTGTTTGCACCTTGTTATGTTTACAAAAGTATGTTTAGTCCTGGAGTACTAACTTTCACTAGGGGGGAATGTGGCACCCCAGGGGTCTGGTCTCCACAGTAATAGCAATGTTATGTCTGAGAGCAGGTGGGAGGTCTCTTGGTCAGGAATCCTATTCATGCCGCACCTCCTGCCCGGTCCTGGGAGGGGAAGGACTTCCCCTATATAAAACTGGGGCTGAGGCAGGGTTAGAGAGAAGAAGAGGAGCAGCTTAGGAAAGAAAGATCAGGAGCTCAGTGGGAGCAGTGCTAAAAGGAATCAGGGGCTGGCAGCTGAAGAGCTCGCCCTGATTGAAGAGTTACCACCGGACCCGGAGTCCGAGGCTGTGGGGATTAACCCTGACCCAGCAGCAGAAACCGACCGGCAGGGGATTTCAGGTCCTCTGGCCAAGAAACCCGAAGGCACGGTCACACGCGTGGGACCAGCACCGCCGTCGTGGAGCGGAAGCCACTAGAAGGCCCCGAGTCACCGGCCATACGGGTGAGCACCACACGGTACACTCAGGGACGTGGGCTACCTTTACCCGCCTCTAGCAAGGAAGCCAGAAGAGTACAATTAGTTGGGGAGGCCTACAACTCCGCCTGGCCAAGGGGGATCCCATCTGCTCAAGGACTGACCAGGCCCCGACCGCTAGCCAGTACTCCGGGAGGGTCTATCTTTGTCACCAGTAAAGACCCTGAACTACACCGCATCGTCTCTGAGTGGTTCCTGCTACCCCCATCATCCACGTCGGCTGCCCTGAGGCCATACCCCTCCCGTTGGGGGTTACACCATCCACGCTGCACAACTGTACCACCGGCCTCAGCGGTCTGCTCTGCAGTGGCAGCTCCATAGCTGCATTCAACGGGTGGCGTAGTCGTCCTACATCTACTGCTAATATACCGCCACTTAGTCTGACTCCCTGGGCACGGACCGGGTCATCACCACGAGACTACTACCCCTATCCGATCCGGCTCCGGGTAGGCTCCCGCGTGCGCAACGCTGCGCGACTCAGGCCCAGGGGCGCGTCACCTCCTTGAGATGGTTCTACTCCTTCATTGGAGTCCAGCTGTGTTTAATTAAACTGATAGGACTTGATTTGGAAAGGCACACACCTGTCTATATAAGACCTCACAGTGCATGTCAGACCAAATGAGAATCATGAGCTCAAAGGAACTGCCCAACGAGCTCAGAGACAGAATTTTGGCAAGGCACAGATCTGGCCAAGGTTACAAAAGAATTTCTGCCTTACTCAAGGTTCCTAAGAGCACAGTGGCCTCCATAATCCTTAAATGGAAGAAGTCTGGGATCACCCGAAGTCTTCCTAGACCTGGCCGTCCAGCCAAACTGCTCAATCGTGAGAGAAGAGCCTTGGTGAGAGAGGTAAAGAATAACCCCAAGATCACTGTGGCTGAGCTCCACCAGTCGAGCCTTTATGGCAGAGTGGCACGACGGAAGCCTCTCCTCAGTGCAAGACATATGAAAGCCCGCATAAAGTTTGCTCAAAAACACATGAAGGACTCCCAGACTATGAGAAATAAGATTCTCTGGTCTAATGAGACAAAGATAGAACTTTCTGGTGATAATTCTAAGTGGTATGTGTGGAGAAAAGCAGGCACTGCTCATCACCTGCCCAATACAATCCCAACAGTGAAACATGGTGGTGGCAGCATCATGCTATGGGGGTGTTTTTCAGCTGCAGGGACAGGACGACTGGTTGCAATTGAAGGAAACATAAATGCGGCCAAGTACAGAGATATCCTGGATGAAAACCTCTTCCAGAGTGCTCTGGACCTCAGACTTGGCCGAAGGTTCACCTTCCAACAAGACAATGGCCCTAAGTACACAGCTAAAATAGCAAAGGAGTGGCTTCAGAACAACTCTGTGACCATTCTTGACTGGACCAGCCAGAGCCCTGACCTAAACCCAATTGAGCATCTCTGGAGAGACCTGAAAATGGCTGTCCACCAACGTTCACCATCCAACCTGACGGAACTGGAGAGGATCTGCAAGGAAGAATGGCAGAGGATCCCCCAAATCCAGGTGTGAAAAACTTGTTACATCATTCCCAAGAAGACTCATGGCTGTACTAGCTCAAAAGGGGGCTTCTACTCAATACTGAGCAAAGGGTCTGAATACTTATGACCATGTGATATTTCAGTTTTTCTTTTTTTAATAAATTTGCAAAAATTTCTACATTTCTGTTTTTTCAGTCAAGATAGGGTGCAGAGTGTACTTTAATGAGAACAAAAATTAACTTTTTAGAATTTACCAAATGGCTGCAATGAAACAGAGTGAAAAATGTAAAGGGATCTGAATACTTTCCGTACCCACTGTATATAGATGGAGGGCACAGTATAGGGGTAGTGCATAGAAGGAGGGTGCAGTATGAGGGGTCAGTAAATAGAATGAGGGCACAGTATACTTGTGGCAATAAATAGGAGGAGGAGGTTGAGGCAGTATATAGAAGGTGGTCATAGTACAGGGGAGCAGGGCACATTATGGGGAGAATATCGAATGAGAGTGTGAGGGCATAGTATAAGGGGTAGTATATATGAGAGATCACTATGGGTGGACAGTATATAGAATGAGGGCATAATATGGGACAACAGTTTTATAGAAGGAGTGCACAGTATGAGGTCAGTGTGTAGAAGGAGGGTTAGTTTGAGGGCAAAGTTTGGAGGTGGCAGTATACAGGAGCAACAGTGTGAGGATACAGTATGGGAGACAGTATATAAAAAGGGGGATAGAGTGAGGAAAGTATGGAGAGGGGAACAGCATGGGCAGACACTGAAGATGGGGACAACACGAAATGAAGACAATGGGAGGTCATAGTTCATGTGGGCAGATGGTGTGGCGGCCATAGTTCATAAAGGGGAACTGGTGGGTATAATTCATAAGGGTGGGCAGTGTGGCGATTGCTGAGTTCATGTACTGATGGTGGTTTAAGTAATGTATTCATGTATTGATAGTGGTTCTGGTGCTGTATTCAGGTACTTTTGGTGGCTCTGGAGCTGTATTCATGTACTGATGGTGGTTCTTTTGCTGTATCCATGTAGGTGTAGTAATCATTATTTTATCAAATTTGACAATAGATCATTTTTGGGTCAGCGTGATAACCATTGAACACATGGACAGCACAAAGACTAAAAATACCAGCCTCTGTGCGAGACATTATATTTCAGCTGGACAAGTGTTTGACCGAAGCTCCCTATTCACCTTAGATAACTGTCAGCAGAACAATGGTTCAGCCGATCGCTACATCGCTCGACTTTCCCATACCAATGAACCGTTGTGTTCTCTATGACAAAGTCACTGCTAGACATCTGTGGCAGTGACTTACCTCTTAAAGAGCAAAAGAATCGGACATTCCGGATTCTTGTCTTCCCAGACATCTGCCAGGAGCCCCCAAACACATTAGACTGTCAGCCGATCCTGTCAATACAGTCAGGTTCAGATCTAATTATTAGTTTAGACACTCATATGCATTAGACTATTTAGAGCAGGGGTCTCAAACTCGGCTGGGTATATAGGCCGCACACGGAAAAAAAATTAATTTGGGGGGCCCCATTCTTTGCAGGACAAAGTGACATTTTTAGTGATACTATTTTTTTTCCTATACACCTTTTGAACATTTTTGCTGTTTTATTTTTTATAGCTTGGGTCGTTACAGATGTGGCGATAATAAAACATGCACTTTTTTTGCTTACTTTAGTTTAGATATAAAGCAGCATTTTTAGTGGCAAAATATTTTTTCATGCTTTATTTTGAAGTTTTTCTGCCAAAATCTTGTAGTAATGTGCCCCACCCTGGTCTGCATCTTGTAATGTCCCCCATCTTTGTCCCCATCTTGTCGTAATGTCACATACTGTTCCCCATCTTTTAGGACTGTCCCCAGCCTGGTCCCCATCTTTTAGGACTGTCCCCAGCCTGGTCCCCATCTTTTAGGACTGTCCCCAGCCTGGTCCCCATCTTTTAGGACTGTCCCCAGCCTGGTCCTCATCTTGGAGGACTGTCCCCAGTAGAGATGAGCGGTGTTCGACTAGAACTGTTCGCCAATCTCAAATTCGAGCTGTTTTGGGCGGTGTTCGAGTCGTTCGACGAACGCGAACGATTTGCAAAAAATTCGGCTGTTCGAGGTTATGTTCGATAACTGTTAGTGCACCAAAAGCGTGTCCTGCATCAGACATGCAGGACACGCTTTTGGATAAATTATCCTTACCTTAGTTCTGGAAACCTCTTGAAGGCAAGAGTAAGGTTTCTACTTCCATTGAGGAACAATTCAGAGGCGTAACTTGAAGCTAATGGAATAGCAATAAGATTGTGTCAACACTATCTCGGCAGATACCCAGCACATTCACCAATCAGTTGATACCAGAAGGGCTTCCTGATGCCAGCAAAGTGAAAGAGAATCCTGAAGTCTCTGCTGTTCATGGTCCCCAAGCACAGGTCACAGGAGGTTGGGCAACAGAAACCGCTGAGCAAAACTATTTCCGTAACTCTCATAGAAGTAAATGGAGTTAAGGATATAAAGTAGTACAGTGACTTCAACTGTGTATCTTGCTATGCTACGCTGTTTTTGTAGCTTCTTCTAATCTCTATAATAAATGTGGAAACAGCACAGCTTAGTCGCGCTTTACTATTTCCCCCCCCCCCCTTCTGTGGCTGATACTAAGGGACTTTTATTCATGTTGCAGCTATAAACAGCTGAGATGGGAAAAGTCCTTTGTTGTATGTATAGTGTGGTTCTTATTCTGTCTTTTTTAAAATGGCCGTCATATGCCTCACTCTGAATGATTGAGATGACTTTCTCTGTCTCAGTCTACACAGCAAAGTTAAAAAAAAAAAAAAAGTTGAAACTGTAAAAAAAAAGCCTTTTGTGAAAAGTAGAATATTTTCAGAATTAAATAGTCACATAAAAATGTACCTAAAAATTCTGTCTAATGAATTCAGTCGCACATCCATCACATAAGGATAGGTCTTCAATATTGTTATCCCAGAAAACACCCTTAATGAGTATCCACTGTATGTGAGCAGTTGTAGGTAACTTTTTCTAATGGCTCTGAGCCTATAGGGGTCCTCTAATTAAGGTAACTGTTTTCCAATGGCATTTTAGGAAATATGGATGCCATATAGGTGGGGTCCCCTCTATGACCAGAACATAAAGCCTGTAACGAATTTCCAATAACAATGTTTTGGGAGGACAAACATGAGAAGGAAATACAAACTCAAAGTAGATGTTGTCCTTGGATGTCGCTGGAATCTTGGGTCAAACACAACAGTGCTAACCTCTGAGCCACCAGGTTTAAAGCAGTCATACAACTGGAGCCTTGATCTGATTATTGGATACTTTCCTATGGTATAGACTATCCCATGGTGTGTAGAAGAAGTTTCCTTTGTGTCTGAGGTGAACTTGTGTCCCCCAAGCAGACATCAATACTATAAACAATGGTGTGCCCTTGGGGGACCTGATATTTTGATTTGGCGCCCATTAGCTTCAAGTTACTCTTCTGAGTTGTCCCTCATGGAAGTAGAAATCTTGCTCCAGCCTTCAGGGGGTTTCCAGAACTAAGATATTGATAAGCTATCCTTAGAGCCTCAATCCCTAGTTAGGTCATCAACTTCAGATCGGTAATGGTCCAACAACACACAACTAGTGTTGAGCGATACCTTCCGATATCAGGAAATATCGTATCGGATTGGATCGGGCCGATACCCAAAAAGTATCGGATATCGCCGATTCCGATACCGGAAACCAATGCAAGTAAATGGGACACTAATATCGGAATGAAAATAAACCCTTTCTTTCCTTGTAGGTTAATTCTACATGAAGTAAAACAACTAAGAATAATGTAGAATGACATGAAAAGCCGGCAATTCATCAGCGGCATTCACCGGTACCCGACAATTTAGAACAGAAAGAATAGAGCTTCACACATAGATTAGATAGATAGAAACATGTCAGTCACATATATATGAAGTACAGTGACAGTGTTGCTTACTGTACTTGTCATTTAGTGTAAAGGATTTATTTAAAAAAATAATAGTGTTTTCATGCACCGTCTCTTTAAGAAAGCCGGCCGGCAATTCAGCAGCGGTACCCGACAATTTAGAATAGAAGGAATAGAGAATCACACATAGATTAGATAGATAGAAACATGTCAGTCACATATATATGAAGTACAGTGACAGTGTTGATTACTGTACTTGTCATTTAGTGTAAAGGATTTATTAAAAAAAATAATAGTGTTTTCATGCACCGTCTCTTTAAGAAAGCCGGCCGGCAATTCAGCATCTGTACCCGACAATTTATAACAGACAGAATAGAGCTTCACACATAGATTAGATAGAAACATGTCAGTCACATATATATGAAGTACAGTGACAGTGTTGATTACTGTACTTGTCATTTAGTGTTAAAATAAAGGATTTATTTTAAAAAAAATTGGCGTGGGGTTCCCCTTAATTTTAGTCTCTAGCGGAGGTTAAGCAGACGGCTGGGGCAGATGTTTGAAGCCTGGGAAGGGGGTAATACCCACGGAGCTTCCCAGGCTACTAATATCAGCCCCCAGCTGAATACATAGCCTTTACTAGCTATTAAAATGGGGGAACCCCCCCAAAAAAATAACGTGGGGTCCCCCCTAATTTAATAGCTAGCACAGGCTAGGCAGACAGCTGGGGGCTGATATTAATAGCCCAGGAAGGGAGCCATGAATATTGGCCCCCTCCCAGGCTAGAAACACCAGCCGTCAGCCGCCCCAGAAATGGCGCATCCATAGGATGCGCCAATTCTGGCACTTAGCCTCGCTCTTCCACGCTGCCCTGGTGCGGTGGCAGGGGGTAATAGGGTTGGGGTTGATGTCAGCTTATAATGCCAGCTGACATCAAGCCCAGGTTAGTAATGGAGAGGCGTCTATAAGACACCCCCATTACTAACCCCATAGTCAAAGTTAAAAGAAAACACAAACACCCAGAATAAAGTCCTTTAATTGAAATAAAGACACAATTCTTTATTGTTCTAAATTAAACCATACTTACCATCACGCCCATTCCAGCTGAAGCCAACGATCTCCTGCAATAAAAGAAAAATAATAAAGCAACCTCATCCTTACCTTTCCATGGTTCCCACGACAGCTTCAGCTCTGCTACATCGAGATGACAGGCTGGACCGCAGCAGAAAGCTGCCATCCAGCCTGTCATCCCGCAGACACTGAGAAGCGCAGGCATGCTTGCGCTCCTCAGTGTCTCTCTGTGACGTCATCCAGATGAGCCGAGTTCATGTCCAATGAACTCAGCTCACCTCATGCACGTCACTGACAGCGTGGGAAAATTCTCCTGCACTCAGCGCTTCAGCGTGAGAATTCTCCCACGCTGTCAGTGACATACATGAGGTGAGGTCATGTCCAATGAACTCAGCTCACCTCATGCACGTCACTGACAGCGTGGGAAAATTCTCACGCTGAAGCGCTGAGTGCAGGAGAATTTTCCCACGCTGTCAGTGACGTGCATGAGGTGAGCTGAGTTCATTGGACATGACCTCGGCTCATCTGGATGCCGTCACAGCCAGACACTGAGGAGTGGAAGCATGCCTGCGCTTCTCAGTGTCTGCGGGATGACAGGATGGATGGCAGCGTTCTGCTGCGGTCCAGCCTGTCATCTCGATGTAGCAGAGCTGAAGCTGTCGTGGGAGCCATGGAAAGGTAAGGATGATGTTGCTTTATTATTTTACTTTTATTGCAGGAGATCGTTGGCTTCAGCTGGAATGGGCGTGATGGTAAGTATGGTTTAATTTAGAACAATAAAGAATTGTGTGTTTATTTCAATTAAAGGACTTTTTTCTGGGTGTTGTGTTTTTTTAAATACTTTACTAGAAATTCATGGTGGTCATGTCTAATATTGGCGTGACCCCATGAATTTTGGGCTTAGGGCCAGCTGATAATGCCAAGCTGGCCTTAACCCCTTTATTACCCAGTGAGCCACCGCACCAGGGCCCTGGATGAGTTGGGTACAGCGCCAGAAGATGGCGCTTCTATGAACGCGCCATTTTCTGGGGCGGCTGCGGACTGCAATTTGCAGCGGGGGTGGCCCAGAAAGCTTGGGCCTCCCTGCGCTGCGGATTCCAGCTCCCAGCTGCCTAGTTGTACCTGGCTGGACACAAAAATAGGGAGAAGCTTCACGTATTTTTTTTTTTTTAATTATTTCATGAAATTCATGAAATAATTAAGAAAAAAAGGGCTTCCCTATATTGTTGTGTCCAACCAGGTACAAATAGGCAGCTGGTGGTTGGGGGCAGCCCGTTCCTGCCTGCTGTACCTGGCTGGACACAAATATAGTGCGAAGCCCCACGTCAATTTTTTTTTAATTATTTCAGGAAATTCATGAAATAATTAAAAAAAAATTGACGTGGGGCTTCGCACTATATTTGTGTCAGCCAGGTACAGCAGGCAGGAACGGGCTGCCCCCAACCACCAGCTGCCTATTTGTACCTGGCCGGACACAACAATATAGGGAAGCCCTTTTTTTCTTAATTATTCCATGAATTTCATGAATTTAAAAAAAAAAAACGTGGGGCTTCGCCCTATTTTTGTGTCCAGCCAGGTACAACTAGGCAGCTGGGGGCTGGAATCTGCAGCGCAGGGAGGCCCAAGCTTTCTGGGCCCCACCCGCTGCAAATTGCAGTCCGCAGCCGCCCCGGAAAATGGCGCGTTCATAGAAGCGCCATCTTCTGGCGCTGTACCCAACTCATCCAGGGCCCTGGTGCGGTGGCTCACTGGGTAATAAAGGGGTTAAGGCCAGCTTGGCATTATCAGCTGGCCCTAAGCCCGAAATTCATGGGGTCACGCCAATATTAGACATGACCACCATGAATTTCTAGTAAAGTATTTAAAAAAAACACAAACACCCAGAAAAAAGTCCTTTAATTGAAATAAACACACAATTCTTTATTGTTCTAAATTAAACCATACTTACCATCACGCCCATTCCAGCTGAAGCCAACGATCTCCTGCAATAAAAGAAAAATAATAAAGCAACCTCATCCTTACCTTTCCATGGCTCCCACGACGGCTCCAGCTCTGCTACATCGAGATGACAGGCTGGACCGCAGCAGAACGCTGCCATCCAGCCTGTCATCCCGCAGACACTGAGAAGCGCAGGCATACTTCCACTCCTCAGTGTCTGGCTGTGACGGCATCCAGATGAGCCGACAATGAACTCGGCTCACCTCATGTACGTCACTGACAGCGTGGGAGAATTCTCCTGCACTCAGCGCTTCAGCGTGAGAATTTTCCCACGCTGTCAGTGACGTGCATGAGGTGAGGTCATGTCCAATGAACTCGGCGCACCTCATGCACGTCACTGACAGCGTGGGAGAATTCTCACGCTGAAGCGCTGAGTGCAGGAGAATTTTCCCACGCTGTCAGTGACGTGCATGAGGTGAGCTGAGTTCATTGGACATGACCTCGGCTCATCTGGATGACGTCACAGAGAGACACTGAGGAGCGCAAGCATGCCTGCGCTTCTCAGTGTCCGCGGGATGACAGGCTGGATGGCAGCGTTCTGCTGCGGTCCAGCCTGTCATCTCGATGTAGCAGAGCTGAAGCTGTCCTGGGAACCATGGAAAGGTAAGGATGAGGTTGCTTTCTTATTTTACTTTTATTGCAGGAGATCGTTGGCTTCAGCTGGAATGGGCGTGATGGTAAGTATGGTTTAATTTAGAACAATAAAGAATTGTGTGTTTATTTCAATTAAAGGACTTTATTCTGGGTGTTTGTGTTTTTTTTAAATACTTTACTAGAAATTCATGGCGGTCATGTCTAATATTGGCGTGACCCCATGAATTTCGGGCTTAGGGCCAGCTGATAATGCCAAGCTGGCCTTAACCCCTTTATTACCCAGTGAGCCACCGCACCAGGGCCCTGGATGAGTTGGGTACAGCGCCAGAAGATGGCGCTTCTATGAACGCGCCATTTTCCGGGGCGGCTGCGGACTGCAATTTGCAGCGGGTGGGGCCCAGAAAGCTTGGGTCTCCCTGCGCTGCAGATTCCAGCCCCCAGCTGCCTAGTTGTACCTGGCTGGACACAAAAATAGGGCGAAGCGCCACACATTTTTTTTTTTAATTATTTCATGAAATTCATGGAATAATTAAGAAAAAAAGGGCTTCCCTATATTGTTGTGTCCGGCTAGGTACAAATAGGCAGCTGGTGGTTGGGGGCAGCCCGTTCCTGCCTGCTGTACCTGGCTGGACACAAATATAGGGCGAAGCCCCACATAATTTTTTTTTAATTATTTCATGAATTTCCTGAAATAATTAAAAAAAAATTGACGTGGGGCTTCACACTATATTTGTGTCCAGCCAGGTACAGCAGGCAGGAACGGGCTGCCCCCAACCACCAGCTGCCTATTTGTACCTGGCCAGACACAACAATATAGGGAAGCCCTTTTTTTCTTTATTATTTCATGAATTTCATGAAATAATTAAAAAAAAAAAACGTGGAGCTTCTCCCTATTTTTGTGTCCAGCCAGGTACAACTAGACAGCTGGGGGATGGAATCTGCAGCGCAGGGAGGCCCAAGCTTTCTGCCCCCCCCCCCCCCCCCGCTGAAAATTGCAGTCCGCGGTCGCCCCGGAAAATGGCGCGTTCATAGAAGCTGGATGCTGTACCTGGCTGGCATACAAAAATATGGCGAAGCCCACGTCAAAAGTTTTGGGAAAAATTTATTAAAAAATAAATAATAATTTAGGGACTGCATCTTTATTATGTCCTCAAATGTCATTTAGTGTTAAAATAAAGGATTTATTTAAAAAAAAAATGGCGTGGGATCCCCCATAATTTTAGTCTCTAGCGGAGGTTAAGCAGACGGCTGGGGCAGATGTTTGAAGCCTGGGAAGGGGGTAAAACCCACGGAGCTTCCCAGGCTACTAATATCAGCCCCCAGCTGAATACCTAGCCTTTACTAGCTATTAAAATGGGGGACCCCCCCAAAAAAAATGACGTGGGGTCCCCCCTATTTTAATAGCTAGCAAAGGCTAGGCAGATAGCTGGGGGCTGATATTAATAGCCCAGGAAGGGTGCCATGAATATTGGCCCCCTCCCAGGCTAGAAACACCAGTCGTCAGCCGCCCCAGAAATGGCGCATCCATAGGATGCGCCAATTCTGGCACTTAGCCTCGCTCTTCCACGCTGCCCTGGTGCGGTGGCAGGGGGTAATAGTGGTGGGGTTCATGTCAGCGCCAGCTGCCATGAAGCCCAGGTTAGTAATGATGGCCGTCTATATGACACCCCCATTACTAACCTACAAAGTGTTAAAAAGAAAAAACACACTACACCCAGAAAAAAATAATTTATTTGAAATAAAACACCATTTTATTTAATTCTTAGTTTACTAAAAAAAAAATAGTTACCTGTCCACGTTCCTGCGCTGATCTCCCATGCACAGCTGTCACATCTGGAGATGGTGACAGCTGTGCATGGCTGCTGTAAGCTCACGCTGCCGGGAACACGTCCGCTCCCGGCAGCGGGAGCCACTGACTGAGGTCACCGGAGTGCATTCAGGCAGCGCAGCTCCGGAGACCTCCTTTACGGCACTGCTGTACCATGGGAATTTCTCACGATACAGCAGTGCCGTAAAGGAGCTAACCGGAGCAGCGCTGCCTGAACTCCGGTGAACCCTTACGGCCCAGTCATTCTAGCGGCGGCAGCGGTTCAGAGCGGTCACATTCTATGTGGCTGCTCTAAACTGGAGATCTTCGTGGGACACTCGTGGACTGCTACGGAGGGGTAAGGATAAGGTTGTGGTTTATTATTTTATATTTTATTACAGGAGATCGATGGCTTCGGGGAATTAGGTGTCTAGGTGAGTATAGGTGTAGTTTTTTATTTTTTACTTTATTTTAGGTGGCGATCGGCGGGGACAGGTAATGTATGAACTAATTTCTTTTAGGTAACCACTGGCCACCAATGACATGTATTTAACATTTATTGGGGACACAGTAGGGCAATTTAAATAGCAGGATCAGGCTGATGGGAACTACTGCTCCCATCGAGCTGATCCTGCTGGCAGGAGTGGACGGGGGACAGACATAGGCCGATGGGAGTAGTAGTGTCACATCGGCCTATGTCTGCCTGCACGCACAGACACCCGCACACACACCCGCACGCACACCCCGCACACACACACCCCGCACACACACCCGCACACACACCCCGCACACACACACCCCGCACACACACACCCTGCACACACACACACCCCGCACACACACACCCTGCACACACACACACCCTGCACACACACACACCCCGCACACACACACACCCCGCACACACACACACCCCGCACACACACACACCCCGCACACACTAATCATGACGGGTCTGGGAGGTGAGGCTGACCTGTGCGGCCGTGGGAAAGTTCATGTGAGTTCATGCAGTCAAGCATGAACTCACATGAACCCTCTGAGGGCAACGCGGCGACTTCAAATGAACAGCTGATCGGCATCACCTGATACCTCAGCTGTTCATTTGAAATAACCGGCGGGAAAGCGCAGCACAGAACGGGAAAGCCGGCGGTGAAGTCTTTTCACTGCCGGCTTCCCCGCCCGGGTCCTTCGCTCCTTGGTGCTGCGCTCCCCGCCCGGTCCTAACTTACGATCGGGATGGGAGGTGGCGAGGGGAGCGGAGGATCGGGGTGGGAGGCTGCAGGGAAGCAGTATGGGGCTGTGTGATTGTTTAAAAGCCGGCGGCTTTTTACCGCGCGCCGGCTTTTAAACAATCAGGAGAATTCTCCCCCGCTGGGATGGCATTCTGATGACAAGCTGGATCGCAGCTGAGCGCTGCCATCCAGCTTGTCATCCTTCACAGACACTGCAGAGCGCAGGCATTATGGGAACTTCCGATTCCGGTATTCGATATTATAAAAGTATCGGAATTAAGTATCGGAATTCCGATACAGTGAATATCGGCCGATACCCGATATTTCAGTATCGGAATGCTCAACACTACACACAACCCTTCAGGAAACTGCCAGTTCTGGTATCAACTGATTGGTGAATGTGCTGGGTATCTGCCGAGATAGTGTTGACACAATCTTATTCCTATTCCATTAGCTTCAAGTTACGCCTCTGAATTGTTCCTCAATGGAAGTAGAAACCTTACTCTTGCCTTCAAGAGGTTTCCAGAACTAAGATAAGGATAATTTATCCTTAGAGCCTCAATCCCTAGGATAGGTCATCAACATCAGATCGGTAATGGTCCAACACACGACCCTTCCGGAAACCGCTAGTTCTGGTATCAGCTGATTGGTGGGTGTGCTGAGTATCTGACCCCCATTGATCTGATATGAGAGGAAAATCCTAAGAATAGGTCAACATTATCTTAGTCCTGGACAACCATTAACTTACTAAAGGGCAACGGGGCTGATGACCATATTGCCATGACTTTATGGTCCTTCACTTTGCTCAGTCATCCTCCAAGCCAGAAAAATGTCATTAAAATACGAAAATGTCACAATTTTTTAGATCCAATTCTTTTTCCATTTATTTGTCAACAGATCTTTCAACACATAAAGTAAGATAGTAGTTGTTCTGAGCAAAAGTGAGAATAGTTCTTTCAGAACTCATTTCTTCATAATTAAGTCAAAACAACATCTGCCGGGATAATGTGTCGAACACAATTTTATTCCTATATGTTTCAATTCTTCAAGTTTCCGAAAATTATGTTTTTTTTCTCCAAAACAAAAAAAATAAAAATACTAGATACACATTTGGCAAGAACACACTGCTTCCTTTAATTAATTTACCAGGCAGAACCTCCGTCTCCTTTGCCACCATTCAGTATGAATGTATATTTCTTAATTACTAATGTGTTATTTGCTAATAAGGAAGATGAGTGTTTTTCTTTCACTGATTGCAATGAACTTTAATCTGCAATCTGACTTATACATTTTTTTATCTCTAGAACGCCATAAAAAGTAAAAATATTGAGTTCTTTTATTATTGTGTTTAAAATTCTGGAATGCTTAAAATTATTTCAATAATTTAATATTATTTATCATTAACTCATTCAGTATTTTGCATTTGTTCACGGGTAGCGTTTTTGTTGTGTTTCTTTAGTGTTTTCTTTTCTTGTCTTTGACATTACAGGCAAACTAAATGATCTCTCTAAAATCTCCTCCATATGGTGCATTTTTTTCGTTGCGTTTTTGGAGCAGTGATGCGTCTTTTTAAAATCACAGCATGTCAATTCTTTCAGCGTTTATGATACATTTTTAGACCTATTAAATTGAATTGATCAAAAACGCATAATAAAAACCATATAAAAAATGTTCGTAATGTGCGCAACGGTTTTCCTGCCTACACTTTGCATTGGGAAAAAATATGCAGCAAAACAACTGTGCGAACATACCCTTATAATGAATATATTCAGTATTTAAATTAAATTAAAAACGTATGGATGTATGTAGATATATATATAGATATACATAGATATATATATATGTGTGTGTGTGCGTGTGTGTATATATATATATATATATATATATATATATATATATATATATATATATATATATATATATATATACACACTACCGTTCAAAAGTTTGGGGTCACCCAGACAATTTTGTGTTTTCCATGAAAACTCATACTTTAATTTATCAAATGAGTTGCAAAATGAATCGAAAATATAGTCCAGACATTGACAAGGTTAGAAATAATGATTGTTATTTGAAATAATAATTTTTTTCTTCAAACTTTGCTTTCGTCACAGAATGCTCCCTTTGCAGCAATTCCAGCATTGCAGGCCTTTGGCATTCTAGCTGTTAATTTGCTTTAGAAATTTCCCCCCATGCTTCCTGAAGCCCCTCGCACAAGTTGGATTGGCTTGATGGGCACTTTTTGCGCACCATACGGTCAAGCTGCTCCCACAGCAGCTCAATGGGGTTGAGATCTGGTGACTGCGCTGGCCACTCCATTACAGATAGAATACCTGTTGCCTGCTTCTTCCCTAGATAGTTCATGCATAATTTGGAGGTGTGCTTTGGGTCATTGTCCTGTTGTAGGATGAAATTGGTTCCAATCAAGTGTTGTCCACAGGGTATGGCATGGCGTTGCAAAATGGAGTGATAGCCTTCCTTATTCTAAATCCCATTTACCTTGTACAAATCTCCCACTTTACCAGCACCAAAGCAACCCCAGACCATCACATTTCCTCCACCATGCTTGACAGATGGCGTCAGGCACTCTTCCAGCATCTTTTCAGTTGTTCTGCATCTCACAAATGTTCTTCTGTGTGATCCAAACACCTCAAACTTTGATTCGTCTGTCCATAAAACTTTTTTCCAAGCTTCCTCTGTCCAATGTCTGTGTTCTTTTGCCCATATCAATCTTTTCCTTTTATTAGCCAGTCTCAGATATGGCTTTTTCTTTGCCACTTTGCCCTGAAGGCCAGCATCCCGGAGTCGCCTCGTCACTGTAGACGTTGACACTGTCGTTTTGCATGTACTATTTAATGAAGCTGCCAGTTGAGGAGCTGTGAGGCGTCGATTTCTCAAACTAGAAACTCTAATGTACTTGTCTTGTTGCTCTGTTGTGCAGCGGGGGCCTCCCACTTCTCTTTCTACTCTGGTTAGAGCCTGTTTGTTCTCTCCTCTGAAGGGAGTAGTACACACTGTTGTAGGAAATCTTCAGTTTCTTGGCAATTTCTCGCATGGAATAGCCTTCATTTCTAAGAACAAGAATAGACTGTCGAGTTTCACATGAAAGTTCTCTTTTTCTGGCCATTTTGAGAGTTTCATAGAACAAACAAATGTAATGCTCCAGATTCTCAACTAGCTCAAAGGAAGGTCAATTTTATAGCTTCTCAAATCAGCCAAACCGTTTTCAGCTGGGCTAACATACTTGTGCAAGGGTTTTCTAGGGTTTTCTAAACATCCATTAGCCTTCTTACACAGTTGGCAAACACAATGTACCATTAAAACACTGGAGTGGTGGTTGTTGGAAATGGGCCTCTCTATACACCTATGTAGATATTGCAATAAAAACAAAACGTTTGCAGCTAGAATAGTCATTTACTACATTAACAATGTATAGAGTGTATTTCTGATTCTTTTAATGTTAGCTTCATTGAAAAAAAATGTGTTTTCAAAAATCTTGAAATTTCTAAATGACCCCAAACTTTTGAACGGTAGTGTATATATATTTACATATATTGTACATACATAATCATTCTCTCTATACACACATATACACTGCTCAAAAAAATAAAGGGATCACTTAAACAACAGAATATAACTCCAAGTAACTCAAACTTCTGTGAAATCAAACTGTCCACTTAGGGAGCAACACTGATTGACAATCAATTTCACATGCTGTTGTGCAAATGGAACAGACAATAAAGGGAAATTATTGGCAATTATCAAGACTCCCTCAATAAAGGAGTGGTTGTGCAGGTGGGGACCACAGACCACATCTCAGTTCCAATGCTTTCTGGCTGATGTTTTGGTCATTTTTGAATGTTGGTTGTGCTTTCACACTCATGGTAGCATGAGATGGACTCACCCTGGGAAGTGGGGTTACTCGGAGCCAGGTCAGATGTTGGGGGGATGCAGTCGTGGCCTAGACCCATTCCGTGCCCAGGGCGGTCACATAAAATATGTAATGGGCTTTCAGGGTTGAGTGGTATTTAAACTTCGCCACCTACGGTTTCCAGTGATGGACACCAGCGCTGTCTCAGTCCACTGAGGCCGGTCTTGCTGACAGCTAAGATGGGACGGCTCCTCGCAGGCGGAGCGGGACTCAGGGCAGTGTGAGGAGGGAATGGTGGGTGCAGTGCCGGGCAGTAAATATCAGACTGAAGCGGGGTGTGAAGTCATCCAGGGTTTTTACTCACATTAAGATGAACTTTAGCCGCAAAGCTTCCCTCTGCTCCTCGCGGCGTGCTGCGGCCACCAGGAATGGGGTCCAGCACTTTCCAGATAGATCAAGAGCACCTGTCAAGACCCCGTTGGTGTGTTCCTCTCCTTCTCCCTCACTTTCTCCTTCTCCTCCCGCTTGTGTCCCCCTCTGGGATGCACTAAGCCGCCGGGCTTTCCAACAGTGACGTGAAGTACATAGTCAGATATCGGGGGCCGGTTACCCCTCTTGCAGCAGGAGTCCCTCTGACTAGGCCAGAATGACGGTAGCAGGTGGCGTATGCCGCTCCGTCCGTATCCCCCAGGGATCCTTTTGCCTGTGGAGCTTGTCTCCTCTACTCCCCTCCAGGCCTTCTTAGGTAGGGACCTTGACCGGGTAGAGACAGCGGTTAACTCTTGCCCGCTCCTCGTCTCAAGGCCAGAGCACGAGGACCGTGTATCTCCAATCAGCTGCAGGTTCTAACAGAAAGCCACGTTCAGTGATGAAGATCACAATCAAAGACCTTGAGCTTAAGATGGCCGTTGGTTAAATATCAATTGGTAAGTGTACCCTTAAAGTGTGTCCTCCACCCTCACCCACTACATGGTTCCCCCTATCTTTGGTTCCCCCCATCTCCTCTATCCCGGCTGGGGCAGCACCCTGGTGCCTTAAAGTCCCCCTCAGGACAGGAGTGGTGTAGTGTTAGATGGTGAAGTAGGGTCCTGAGAAGTGCTCCATCCTTACCTGGAAGAGGAGATACCACACCTCTACTGAGGTGCAGTACCCCTGTGGCAACTGAACCCTCAGGGGCGTCACATCAGCGTAGTGTCCAGAACCAGGAGGCGCTACCAGGAGACAGGCCAGTACACCAGGAGACGTGTAGGGGGCCGTACGATGAGATGCTCAGACCCCTTGTGAGACCATATCCTGGTGCGGTTGGCGCTGGGTTACTCCTAATGCAGGACAATGCCAGACCTCATGTGGCTGGAGTTCCTGCAAGATGAAGGCATTGAAGCTATGGACTGGCCCGGCCATTCCTCAGACTTGAATCTGATTGAGCACATCTGGGACATCATGTCTCGCTCCATCCACCAACGTCACGTTGCACCACAGACTGTCCAGGCGTTGGCGGATGCTTTAGTCCAGGTCTGGGAGGGGATCCCACAGGAGACCATCCGCAACCTCATCTGGAGCATGCCCAGGCGTTGTAGGGAGGTCATACAAGCACGTGGAGGCCACACACAATACTGAGCCTCATTTTGACTTGTTTTAAGGACATTACATCAAAGTTGGATCAGCCTGTAGTGTGTTTTTCCACTTTAATTTTGGGGGTGACTCCAAATCCAGGCCTCCATTGGTTAATAAATTTGATTTCCATTGATTTTAGTGTGATTTTGTTGTCAGCACATTCAACTTTGTACAGAACAAAGTATTCAATGAGAATATTTCATTCATTCAGATCTAGGATGTGTTATTTGAGTGTTCCCTTTATTTTTTTGAGCAGTGTATATATGTATATTATATTTACACACATATACACTACCGTTCAAAAGTTTGGGGTCATTTAGACATTTCATTATTTTTGAAAGAAAAGCAAATTTTTTTCAATGAAGCTAACATTAAATGAATCAGAAATACACTCTATACATTGTTAATGTGGTAAATGACTATTCTAGCTGGAAACGTCTTGTTTTTATTGCAATATCTACATAGGTGTATAGAGGCCCATTTCCAACAACCACCACTCCAGTGTTTTAATGGTGCATTGTGTTTGCTAACTGTGTAAGAATGCTAATGGATATTTAGAAAACCCTAGAAAACCCTTGCACAAGTATGTTAGCCCAGCTGAATACGGTTTGGCTGATTTGAGAAGCTATAAAATTGACCTTCCTTTGAGCTAGTTGAGAATCTGGAGCATTACATTTGTTTGTTCTATGAAACTCTCAAAATGGCCAGAAAAAGAGAACTTTCAAGTGAAACTCGACAGTCTATTCTTGTTCTTAGAAATGAAGGCTATTCCATGCGAGAAATTGCCAAGAAACTGAAGATTTCCTACAACGGTGTGTGCTATTCCCTTTAGAGGAGAGCACAAACAGGCTCTAACCAGAGTAGAAAGAGAAGTGGGAGGCCCCGCTGCACAACTGAGCAACAAGACAAGGATATTAGGGTCTCTGGTGTGCGAAATCGAGGCCTCACAGCTCCTCAACTGGCAGCTCCATTAAATAGTACACGCAAAACACCAGTGTCAACGTCTACAGTGAAGAGGCGACTCCGGGATGCTGGCCTTCAGGGCAAAGTGGCAAAGAAAAAGCCATATCTGAGACTGGCTAATAAAAGGAAAAGATTAATATGGGCAAAAGAACACAGACATTGGACAGAGGAAGATTGGAAAAAAGTTTTATGGACAGACGAATCAAAGTTTGAGGTGTTTGTATCACACAGAAGAACATTTGTGAGACGCAGAACAACTGAAAATATGCTGGAAGAGTGCCTGATGCCATCTGTCAAGCATGGTGGAGGAAATGTGATGGTCTGGGGTTGCTTTGGTGCTGGTAAAGTGGGAGATTTGTACAAGGTAAATGGGATTTAGAATAAGGAAGGCTATCACTCCATTTTGCAACGCCATGCCATACCCTGTGGACAGCGCTTGATTGAAGCCAATTTCATCCTACAACAGGACAATGACCCAAAGCACACCTCCAAATTATGCATGAACTATTTAGGGAAGAAGCAGGCAGCTGGTATTCTATCTGTAATGGAGTGGCCAGC